>NC_142033.1:0-1466250 GCF_982192425.1 Myodes glareolus | reverse complement strand
TGCTGTTTCGGGTTCAGTTCATCAGAGACAGACATTAAAATTCAGTCTTGGAAACTGGGCAATGGTGCCTCATGCCTTTAAACCCAGCGCTAGGGAGGTAGAGGCAGGTGGATCTCTGTGAACTCACAGCTAGCCTGCTCTACAGAGCAAGTTCCAGGACAGGCTCCAAACATACACAGAGAAACCCTATCTTTTTGTTGTTGGAGTTTTTGTTTGTTTGTTTGTTTGTTTGTTTTGAGACAGAGTCTCATCACTTCGCCTTGGCAGGCCTGGAATTCGCTATGTAGACCAACCTGGTCTCAGACTCATAAGCTCCTCCTACCTCATCACCTGAGTACTGGGATCACAGGTATGAGCGAGCCATCATAGCTGGTTTCAGAAAAGCAGTATTTGCTCTAAGTGGACATGTAACCAAACTATAAAAAAACAGGGTGGTGGGGCATCACACTGCATACTTGTAATCATAGCACTTGGGAACTGGAGACGGGAAAATAACAAGTTTGAAGTCTTTGTCTTAGTCACTGTTCTATTGCTCTGAAGAGACACCATGACCACTCTCATAAAAGAAACCTTTAATTGGTTGTTGCTTCCATCCCCCGTCCCCCTGCCACCCTAGACAGGGTTTCTCTGTGTTTCACTGTCCTGGAATTCACTTTGTAGGCCAGGTCTACAAATTCAGAGCCCCACCTGCCTCTGCCACCTGAGGGCTGGGATTAAAGGTGTGTGCCGCCATGCCCCACATATGGGGGTTTGTTTAGTTTCAGAGGTTTAACCTGTTATCATCATGGTGGGGAGGATGAAGGTTTGCAGGCAGGCACTGAAAGAGCAGATGAGAGCTACATCCTGATCCTCAGCAGAGAGAATGAAATTGATACAGGCTTTTGAAAGCACAGACTTTCTCCAACAAGGCTCCCTCTCCTGGTGACTGAGCATTCAAATACATGAGCCTATAGGTGCCATTCTTATTCAAACCACCCCATAAAGGAAACTCAATTATCTGTGTTTGGAATTTGGAAATAATGATTGAGTCACTTCTATTTTTGCTATCTATAGAGTCAAATTTACCCTTGCTCTACTTTTTACCATGTGCTGTGTCATTCTGTAGAGAGTTATAAGAGAGATCTGCAGAGTCAATGAAACTGCCATGTCTTCATCAGGATTATCTTACACAGGCATTAATTTCTGGTACAAATTGGCATCTTCCATTGCCAACAGTCTTTAAGACCAGAGTTGGAACTAGGCAGCTCTGATTTTTCCAGTTTTCACATCTTTAGAGTTTTCCACTTTGGGAATTTTTCCTGGCACAGCACTGTTCTGATGACCTCCATGGAATACCAGCCCAGTCCTAGGGCCTCTTCTCATACAGAATCCACATAAGATTGACACATGAAGTCTGTATCTCTCTGTAGGAAGTAGGCATCTAAATGTAGATGAGTAATATTTCTTTGAGTTTCTTTAAGAAACTTACACAAGGTCTTGGTAGCTTAGTTGGTAAGTGCTAGCCTGATGTATACAGGCCCTGTGGTTCAATCCCCAGCGTCCCCCAAAGCTGGCATTGTGGCATGTACCTGCAATCCCACTATTGGGAAGAGAGGCAGAAAAATCAGGAGTTCAAGACCAGCTTAGGCTACTTGAGACCCTGTCTCAGAAATTAAACAAACAGCTAAGAGAAAGAGAAGAAGGAGAAAGAGGCAGTGGAAGGTAGCAATCTTGGGGTCTAATACTAGAAGAGATAAAGGAGGTGGGCCTAGAGATTACAACAATCCAGGCTGGTGCTGGACCTGAAGGGACATCTCTAATAAGACACAAGCCTCCCAGTGCACAGCAGACAAGTGCTGGACCTGAAGGGACATCTCTAATAAGACGCAAGCCTCCCAGTGCACAGCAGCATTTCTGTAGCCGGAGATTTCCCAACCACCCAGACCCAAAATAATCACACAGAAACTATATTAATCAAAACACTGCTTGGCCTATTAACTCAGGCTTTTTCTTAACTAACTCTTATATCTTAAATTAACCCATTCCTATTATTTTATATTTTACCAAAAGACTCGTGGCTTATTGGTAAATTTCCAGGCGTCTGTCTCCTTTGGCAGCTACATGGTGTCTCTTTGACTCTTCCTACTTTCTCTCTATATCTCTGTTTGGATTTCCCACCTAGCTTTATTCTGCCCTGCCATAGGCCCAAAGCAAATTCTTTATTAACCAATGGTAATAAAATATATTCACAACAAACAGAGGAGAATTGCTTATCACATTTCTAAAGTTCTGAGACCTGAGACCAGGAACTGGGGTGCGATAGGCAGAGCGTGACGGCTTTCCTCTCCATTCAGCCCCCTTCTCCCCACCCTGTCAGCCATGAGCAGCTCCCAGCCAAGAGAATGGCAGACTTTTCCCGCTGCTATACATACACACATATCTATCTCCTTCTGAAAGGGATGAGTGTGTGCCAAGAACCCAGTGCAGCTTGTGACTGTCGTAAGCCGTCTATGAGAGACGCACTCTTCTTGTCAGAGCAAAGGGCGGCCACCACATCCTTCTTCCTGGTGCAGATCCAGCGGTGGAGTCAGATATGCAGATGACAAAATGCCCTTATTGAGGACATGAAGAGACCTGTCACTGCCTTGCAATGCTTACTGGCTGGATCATTTCCAACCTCCTTCCTCTTCTCTTCCCACCTCAAACACCTACTGGATATTCCACGTTTCCATGAAGATCTCCATCATCTCCGATGTGTTTCTGTGACAATTTGCTTAGACCTGCAAGTGTTGAGGTTCTTACCAGGCTGCAAGGGAAGAACCGTACTTTATTCGTGCCTAAAGACTATGAATTTCACTGGGGAGAAGAATAATTTCCTTTTTACCTTTGCATTTTCAATTATTAAAACATTGCTTGACTAAATAAGCTATAATTTCACCCAAACAGACAATACCCAGAGATAAAAAGAAATGAGCTATCAAGGCTTGGAAGAACTTAAGTATGTACCATTAAATGAAAGAAGTGTGAAATGACTACACACAGTAGGACTTCAAATATATGATATTTTAGATGGACAAAACCAAAGAAATGGTTCAGCAATTATGATTTCTTGCTGCTCTTCCAGAGGATCCAAGTTCTGTTCCCTGCAACCACATCAGGTGGCTCATGATTCCTGTACATACAGCTCCAGGGGATCTGACACCCTCTTCTGGCCTCCTGGGGTAATGCACTCATTATTCTCTCTCTCTCTCTCTCTCTCTCTCTCTCTCTCTCTCTCTCTCTCTCTCACACACACACACACACACACACACACACACTCTTTCTCTCATACACACAATATACATATAAATAAAAATAAAAAGACAAAACTATAAAAACAATCTGGGCAGTGGTGGTACACGCCTTTAATCCCAGTACTTGGGAGGAACTCTTGTGAGTTCAAGACCAACCTGGTCTTTAGTGCAAGTTTCAAGACAACCAGAGCAACACAAAGAACCTTGTCTCAAAAATAGAAACAAAACAAACAAGCAAACAGACTACAAAGACAGGAAAACCCGAGTTGCTTCCAGGAGTTAAGGTGGGGACAGAACAGAAAGACAAAGTACAGGAGATATTTGAACAGAGGGACCACTCTGTGTGTTATTACCATTGTGGGTATACTCCATGTACCTGTAGAACTGTTGAACTTGAAAAGTGAGACAACGTATCCAAGTTAAAATAGAATTATCTCGAGGAGGGAAAATTCCAAGAAGGAAAGCAGACCAGGGCAGTAAAACCTAACATGTTATAAATAAGTGAAACTTTCTCACTGAAGCAGGTAGTGGGAGAAGGCACTGACCTTAAGTAGCTTTCAATATGTCTAGAATCCAAAGACAAAAGGCAAAAGCAATGCTCATGAGAAATCACTTTAGTTGATAGAGACTGTGCTGTACGTTTTTTTTTTTTTAACATTAACTTGATAGAGACTATAGCCATTTGAAAGTTGGAAACCTAAAATGAAAAAAAATATATCTCTAGCCAGGTGGCTGTGATGCACGTTTTTAATCCCAGAACTCAGGAGGCAGGAGGCTCTCTATGAGTTTATGGCCAACCTGGTCTACAGAGTGAGTTCTAGAATAGCCAAGACTACACAGAGAAACCTTGTCTTGAAAAACATAAATAAACAAATGGTGCGGGAGAATTGTCTGTATTCTGTCAATCATGTTTTAAATAAACGCTGATTGGCCAGGCAGGAGGTGTAGGTGGGGAAACCAGACAGGAAGTGGAAATGATGCAAGGAGAGCAGGAGAATTCTGGGGAGGAGGAAGTTGATTCCTCCCACTCCTGCCCAGACCACCGAAGCAGCAGGATGTAACCTGCCCCACTGAAAAAGGTACTGAGCCACATGGCTAAAATAGATCAGAAAAATGGGTTAATCAAGATGTGAGAGTTAGCCAGTAAGAAGCCTGACCTAAAGGGCCAATCAGCATTATAACTTATAGAGATCTCTTGTGTGGTTGATTTTCTCTGGGGCCTGCCGGCTATGGGGTACCAGGCGGGAACAGAAAACACAAACAAGCAGGCCCTACATGCTATAAATAAATAAATAAATAAATAAATAAATAAAGTGCATTAGGTTGAAGTTAATAAAATTAGTACATTAACTATAGACTTCAGTTAATAATGTATCAATATTGGTTCAACTTTTGTAACAAATGCAATGCATCCTATTAATGTTGGATGGCAATAATAGCAGAAACTAATTTCATAGTTTTTATAAATTTTGCTATTTTCTCAATTTTTCTGTGATTGATAATCTGTTCTATAAAATGAAATCTTTAAAACTTTTAACACATATTTATAATTAGATAATATGAAGTCTAATAACTTTCTAAGTTAGTGAAAACATAAATTATTGTCAGTATAACCTAAATATAATGATGGTCTTTGTTGTAATTTTAAAAAATTGAGAGGTGAGTAGATGGATAGCTCAAAATTAAGAGGATTAGTTCTCTTCCAGAGGACCTGGGTTTGGTCTCCGGCATCCACATGATGACTCACAACCATTAGCAATTCCAGTTTCAGAGGATCTGACGCCCTCCCCTGACTTCCGCAGGCACTAAGCAAAACATGGTGCAAAAACATGTGCGCTAAAACTCTTGTGTTTACACTAAACAAAATAAATAAATCTGGTTTTTTTTTAGAGGTTTATTTTATTTTCACTACCAAATGAACACAATTCAATATAGGATCCCTACCTAAAAGCAGCGCGCTCTTGAGGAGTCAGTACTCCTGCTTAATTTTCAAGCTACCTCTCCACCTATACTGCAATTTATTTAAAATATTTTAAATTTTTATTTTAAAATATTTTAATTTCTATGGTGGTTTCCCTTCCCCCAACTCCTTCCAGATCCTCTCTACCTCCCCATCCACCCAAAGCCACACCTTTTCTCTCACTCTGTCTTATTAGAATATAGACAGCTAGGTTCTCACTCAGCTACCCAGGCTGTCCTGGAACTCACTAAGTAGCCCCAGACTGGTGTCAAACCCTTGGGGATCTTCCTCCTCAGCCTCTCAAGTGCTAGGATTACAAGGGGGAGCCATCACATGCAGTCCTTATTGTAATGTGTTCCAATTAATTAGACAGAGAATTATATGATGCTTACTATGTGATAAATACTGTTTTGTTGTTGTTTCTCAAGACAGGGTTTTCTGTGTTGCCCTGGACGACCATGCTGGCCTCAAACTCAAGAAATTCACCTACCTCTGCCTTCCAAGAGCTGGGCTAAGGGCGTGTGCCACCATGTATTCTAAGTGTCCTATACATATTAACTCAGTCAATTCTATTATTCTTTTTATTTTCCAGTGCCGGCATTGACTGGATCGCTGAGTCCTAGTCCCAGCCAGGCGGCCTTTTTGTGTACAGAGATCTGAGACCTGGGCCAGTCACACAGCTCTTGCCCAGGTTCAGACAGCCAGTAAGTGTTTGTATCTAGGGAGCCTGAGTCTAGAGATTATGTTCTTAACTTCTAGACTGTATGGCTTCTCTTATTCAAAGAAAACTTTGGAAAATGATTTTAAGTGAAAGCCTTGCCCACTGCATCAGAAAAACACGTGCTGACGGAAATATTACCAGCCACTAGAGGGCGGCAAAACCCTTACAAGGTTGCCTTTAAAAAAGTCTCTCAATATTTATTTATTTATATGCTGTTTTTTCGACAGTGTTTCTTGCAGCCCAGGCTGGCCTCCATCTTTTTATGTAGCCAATGATGGCATTATGCGTCTGAACCATGCCTGATTTTAAGCTTTTTTTAGTGGGGAGGGGATGCGACAGGCAGGATGTCATATTTTATGAGACAGGGTCCAGGCTGGCTCTGGAATCATCACAATCCTCCTGCCTTCATCTCCTGAGTGCTAGGATTACAAGCACTGGCCACAAAACATGGCTTGAATTTCTTTTCTTAATGGTAAATCTGGAATCATGGGGATAGAAAGATGGCTCAGGCATTAAAGACACTTTCTGCCAAGTCTGATGACTTTAATCCAATTCCCAAGACCCACATGATTTCTGCAGATTCTCTGAGTTGTTTGAGTGTGTATATACACAAGCACATATGTGCATAAATACGTGTAGTTGAAAGAAGAAGAATCCCGAGGCTGGAGAGGTCCCTCCATGTGTTAAAAGCACTTTTGTTTTTGCAGAGAACAGGGGTTTGATTGCCAGAATTCACATGGTGGCTTACACTCCTTAACTCAAATCACACAGGAGTTGATGCTCCCTTCTGACCTCCTCAGGCAGCAGGCATACACATGATGTACAGATATGCATGTGAACAAGACAGTCATACATATAAGATAAAAGAAAGAAGGAAAGGGAGGGAGGGAGAGGGAAGAGGGAAGGGGAAAGGAAGGAAGGAAGGAAGGAAGGAAGGAAGGAAGGAAGGAAGGAAGGAAGGAAGGAAGGAAGAACCCTAATAAGCTCTTTGAGATGATGTACCCTTCAGTTTTCAGCACTCAGGAGGTAGATGCAGGAGGGTTCGAAAGCCAAGTTCATCCTCAGCTACATACTGAGTTTGAGGCCGGTGTATATTGCATAAGTCCCTGTTTTGTGGTGTTTCACTCTCTTGGCTTTCTGGAGGGACCACCACCCAGCTCCCAAATAAATCACACAAACAGAGGCTTCTTCTTAGTTATGAATGCCCAGGTTTAGCTTGGCTTGTTTCTTGCCAGCTTTTCTTAACTTACGTTATCCCACTTACCCTTTGCCTCTGGGCTTTTATCTTTCTAATTTATGAATATCTTACTTTCCTTCTTACTCAGTGGCTTGCTGTGTAGCTGGGAGGCTGTGTGGCTGGGAGGCTGTGTAGCTGGGAGGCTGTGTGGCTGTGTAGCTGGGAGGCTGGGTGGCTGGGAGGCTGTGGAGCTGGGAGGCTGGGTGGCTGGGAGGCTGGGTGGCTGGGAGGCTGTGTGGCTGTGTAGCTGGGAGGCTGGGTGGTAGAGTGACTGTGTGGCTGGGAGGCTGTGTAGCTGGGAGGCTATGTGGCTGTGTAGCTGGGAGGCTGGGTGGCTGTGTGGCTGTGTAGCTGGGAGGCTGGGTGGCTGTGTGGCTGTGTAGCTGGGAGGCTGGGTGGCTGGGAGGCTGTGTGGCTGTGTAGCTGGGTGGCTGGGAGGCTGTGTGGCTGTGTAGCTGGGAGGCTGGGTGGCAGAGTGACTGTGTGGCTGGGAGGCTGGGTGACTGGGTAACTGTGTGACTGTGTGGCTGGGTGTCAGGGAGGCTGGGTGACTGGGTAGCTGGCTGGCTGGATGGCTGTGTGACTGTGTGGCTGGGTGGCTGCGTGGTTGTGTGGCTGTGTGGCTGTGTGACTGGGTGACTGTGTGGCTGGGTGGCTGGGAGGCTGGGTGACTGTGTGACTGGGTGGCTGGGTGTCAGGGTGGCTGGGTGACTGGGTAGCTGGGTGTCAGGGTGGCTGGGTGTCAGGGTGGCTGGGTGGTTGGGTGGCTGGGTGGCTGTGTGACTGGGTGGCTGGGTGACTGGGTGGCTGTGTGACTGGGTGGCTGGGTGGCTGTGTGGCTGTGTGACTGGGTGGCTGGGTGGCTGTGTGGCTGGGTGGCTGGGAGGCTGGGTGACTGTGTGACTGGGTGGCTGGGTGTCAGGGTGGCTGGGTGGCTGGGTGACTGTGTGGCTGTGTGGCTGTGTGGCTGTGTGGCTGGGTGGCTGGGTGGCTGGGTGACTGGGTGGCTGGGTGGCTGGGTGGCTGGGTGTCAGGGTGGCTGGGTGGCTGGGTACTGTGTGGCTGGGTGGCTGTGTGGCTGGGTGGCTGTGTGTCAGGGTGGCTGGGTGGCTGGGTGACTGGGTGGCTGGGTGGCTGGGTGGCTGGGTGACTGGGTGGCTGGGTGGCTGGGTGGCTGGCCCCTGATGCCCCCCCTTCTTGTTCTCCTGTTGTTGTTCCTCCTCCTCGTTTCTCCTTTTATTCTCTCTGCTTGCTCACCCCACCTACTCTTGCTTCTACCTCGCTATTGACTGTTTAGCTCTTTATTGGGACCATCAGGTGTTTTAGACAGGCAGCTCCATAGAGTTAAACGAATGCAGTGTTAAAAAGTCACACACCTGAAAAATAATATTTCCCAACAAGATCCTGGTTCAACAAGTACAAAATCCCAACTTTGCTGAACAGAGTTCTTTGGAAGAATTCCTGGTGACTACAACACAGGATTACCGTCTCTTGCTGCAGCCCATAGGGTTGGTATTGTGAGAGCCAAAGTTATGTTTTAACTACTGTGCCTAAGAGATCCATGAAACAAAAATGCCTTTAGCCTGCAAAACCCCTGCCCAGGGACAGATACGTCCTGAAATGCTGGAGACTATTTATAGAAGATAACAAGTCACATGTTTTCACTCCCCTTAAACAAGTTTATTTGACCCAACTACACCCATGTGCTTGACCACATGTAAGCGGGAAGTACACGGGCAGAAGTATGTCAGGATATATGCTTGCTCCTGATTGGATGTAGGCAGGAGGTATCATCAGGCAGGAAACACATCAGGATATATGCTTGCTCCTGATTGGATCTGGTGGAGGATACACAGCCTTATGGGTTTGCCTGTTAAAGTCTCTGCAAAATGGGATTAATCGCTATTTTCTGAGAACCCCAAAATGGATTTGGCCAGAGTCCATCATCCTGGCGAATATTTAATTAAAGTTTGCTTCAAATGTGGCTCAAAATGGTGGTAGTAGTCTTATTCTCAACCGGTGGGATTACAGTACTTCTCTTTGGTCATTTCCTGAGGACGTTGGGATAGTTTGTAATGACTTAGTCATCTATTTTTGCTGTTTAATCTGGACACCAAATACATCCTCAGCTCCAGATGCAAACATAGGGTGTTAGGGGACCAATTGTTAACCTGGACACCAAATACATCCTCAGCTCCAGATGCAAACATAGGGTGTTAGGGGACCAATTGTTAACCTGGACACCAAATACATCCTCAGCTCCAGATGCAAACATAGGGTGTTAGGGGACCAATTGTGAACCTAAGCTTTTATTTCTCTCCAAAGTTAATTCAAAGAAAACCATTATTGTTGCCATCTGGGAGGGGTTTATGAGCTGTAAATTAAGTGCTCTGAGAGCAATTAAGCATTTAAATTAGAGCCATGTGTAATTTTAGCAGCTGGTGGATGCAGTCATTCACAGGCTACAAACCACCTGCTTAGCAGAATCTGCATACTGAAGAAAACAGATTGAGTAGTGAGAGTAGAAGATGAGTTAGGTAATTTAGGGCATAAATTCGGATTATATTTACAGCTAGGGCAGCTTTAAGGGGAGGAGTTCAAGGCCAGCCTGGTCTACACAAGGCTTTGTCACAAAACCACAAAAAAAAAACAAAAAAAAAAAAAAACAAAAAAAAAACAAAGGTTGTAATGAAAATCAAGAGGCTTATATTTATACTCAGGGTATCTTTCTTAGTTCGGGTTTCTCTTGCTATGAAGAGACACTATGACCATGGCAAATCTTATCAAGGAAAATATTTAATGGGGTGGCTTACAGTTCAGAGGTTCAGTTCATTATCATTGTGTGGGACATGCAGCCTGCAGGGAGACATGGCGTTGCAGGCAACAGGAAGGAGACTGTCTCACTTGGTGTGGCTTGAGCATATATGAGACCTCAAAGCCCACCTCCACAGGGACACACTGCCTCTAGTAAGACCACACCCACCCCAACAAGGCCACACCTCCTGATAGAGCCACTCCCTTTGGAGTTCATTTTCTTTCAAGCCCGCACAGTATCTGTAGAATTTATGTTTCTTTTTTGTTGTATTTTGTTTTGGAGACAGGCTCTTTATGTAGCCCTGGATGGCCTAGAACTCACAGAGATCTGCTTGACTCTGTCTCCAGAGTACTGAGATTAAAGGCATGCATCACCCATGCTTGATAAGAGCAGCGTTTTTGTAGTTCTCAGTTAACCAATGTTTCTAGACTCCCCCTTAGAGATGATCATTAGGAGAAAGAAAGGGAGTTCTTGGGTACTGGTATTTGACTATGACTGACCAACTCCTCAGTTCAGTATACATCTTGTTTTAAGGTTTGGATTTTAACTGGGCGTGGTGGCACATGTCTTTAATCCTATTCCACCCAATTCTGCTAATCCCTCCCCCCCCCCCAATACGGTTGCGAGCCTTGGAAAAATGTCCTAGGAGTTAAAAACAGAGACACACACACAGAGAGAGACTTGGGTCATTTGTCCAAAAGATAAATGCCAACTTTATTCAGCGAAATTCCAGGTTAAGTACCCTTTCCCAGAGGAGAGAAGGAGCCCCTCCCAGCCTGGTGTGAGATCATGGTGTTGCCGCTGAGTGGCAGGAGCTTCCAGGCAGGGGCAGGTGGAATTTACCATACCAAAAGAGAATAAGACTCTCTATGCTAATTCCCCTAGCCGGTGGAGCAAGCAGAGGAGATGACAGGAAGCTAGACTGGTTGGGTAAACAGTCCTGCATAGCACCTTGAGGAGCTGAGGAGCCAGGGAAAGCCTGGGATCCAACATAATCCCAACATTCAGGAGGCAGAGACAGTGAATCTCTGTGAGTTCAAGGCCAGCCTTGTCTACACACTGAGTTTCAGGACAGTTAGGGCTGTGTTGTTGGGGGAGGGGGCCTGCTTGTTCTTCCCAGCAGCCCAGCTAGCTTAGACCCAAAATAATCACACAGAAACTGTATTATTTAAAACACTGGTTGGCCCATTAGCTCTAGCTTCTTATTGGCGACCCCTTACATCTTAATTTAACCCATCTCCATTAATCTATGTATTATCACGTGGCTGTGGCTTACCCAGTGTCTGTCTCTGGCAACTCCATGGTTTCTCTCTGACTCTGCCTTCCTCCTTCCATGCTAGAGGCCAAGCCAGTTCTTTATTCATTAACCAATAAAATAAATAAAACATACAATATGTATGTGTGTTGGCATGCATGTGGGTGCACATGTTGTGGGGGCCAGAGCTTTCTGTCACTAGTTGTCCTGAAATTAGTATTGCAGACCAGGCTGGCCTCAAACTCACAGAGATCTGCCTGCCTCTGCCTCCCAAGTGCTGGGATTAAAGGCCTGTGCCACCACTGTCTGGCACTGTCGGTCTTGATAGCCAGCTTGTACCAGACACCCATCTCCAATCCTGAGTTCTAGGGTAACAGGCAGGAGGATATCCGACCTGCTTTTTCTGGGGACTGACGCTTCTCTCCAATCCCCTAAATATTTGTTTTAGGTCATCGGTAGCAAATATTTGTTGCAAGGCGTCGTTTGTTTGTCCCGGCCGCCCAGAACCAAAATAACCACATAGAAACTGTATTAGTTAAATCACTGCTTGGCCCATTAGCTCTAGCTTCTTATTGGCTAACTCTTACATATTAATTTAACCAATTTCTATTAATCTGTGCATCACCACAAGGTTGTGGCCTACCAGAAAAATTTCAGCACGTCTAACTCCGGGTGGCTCCATGACATCTCTCCGACTCCACCCTTCTCTTCCCATGCTATAGGCCAAGCCAGTGTCTTTATTCATTAACCAATAAAAGCAACACACAGACAGAAGGACCTCCCACACCAAATATTGGTAGTTGATAGAAATGAAAAGAGCAGGAATTTGTATTAATTGTTGATCTAATTCACATATTATTCCTTTTCATATTAAAGTCACACCTCCCTTTCCCCAAATCTCCATGTGTTCTATGAATTTAGAAAAGAGTATTTTGAGGAGTTTTTAGAGTTTTTAAGGGTTATAGTTTTGGTTTTTTTATTTTTCTTCCATTTTAGAACAGCCAGAAACACAGTCTTCTCTCTCAGGCATGCTTGAGCTCATACAACAAATAAACTGAATGATGGTGGTGCACACCTTTAATCCCAGCCCTCAGGAGGCAGAGGCAGGCAGATCTCTGTGAGTTCGAGGCCAGCCTGGTCTACAGAGCGAGTTCCAGGACAGTCAGAGCTAAACAATAAAACCCCGTCTCGACAAACTAGAAAAATAAAATAATAAGAATAAAAATAAAGCAAAGATAAAGAAATCTGGTTTTGCTTCAGGGAGTTGCCACAGCTGAGCAAGAGAGAAACAGAAAAACCTGGGGGTATCTAGAGTCTGGCTGCAGAGATAACGTCAACCTAACAACAATGGCTCCAGCATTGGGGATGTTTTGTCAGACACTCTAGTCAGTTTCCACATGCCATCCCATCTAAGCCATCTCCAGTCCTGGCACAGTTGCACACCAGCTCCTTGCAGATGGGCAGAATTGGGTTTAGGAGTGGCTTGCCTTTCTGTCGCCCTCCCTTGGGGCATTTTCATGTTCTCCTTTCTAAGGTTCAATTTCCTGTCTGTCTGCACCGTCAACTGCATTGCACCAGGATTATAACCCAGAAGGAGATCAGCTCTGTCACCATTCTCTCCTAGAGCATGATTTTCTGCTGTTCACATAAGACACGCCCAGTGAAAACTACTTGATTAAATAAAATGTGTCAGAGCTCAGATGTACTCCCGTGCAGGAACACATTTGCAAGCCATACTCTAGAAAGGAATCTGCACGCAAAAATTGTTAAAGGTATTTTATTTTAGTTACTACAATTATTTATTTTATTTGTGTGTGTGTGTGTGTGTGTTGAGGGGCAGGCACAGTGGTCCAAGAACAAGTTGCTAGAAGTTGGTTTCCCTTCTAACCATTTGGGTTTTGGGGATGGAACTTAGATCCTCAGGCTTGGAGGGAGGGACATCACACCCGCTCACTGGTAAAGTTTTGATAGCTGTGCACATGGATACTGCTGATGGCTCACTTGATGCACTCTCCAGTGTAGGTGTCCTGGGAGGATCACAAGGTTGGTGCTGGCAGATGCTGCCTATCTCATCGGTGTTTCAAGAGGAGGGGAGAGGGGCTGGAGAGATGGCTCAGTGGTTTAAGAGCTTTGCCTGCTCTTCCAAAGGTCCTGAGTTCAATTCCCGGCAACCATATGGTGGCTCACAACCATCTGTAATGAGGTCTGGTGCCCTCTTCTGGCCTGAAGACATATACACAGACAGAATATTGTATACATAATAAATAAATAAATATTTACAAAAAAAAAAAAAGAGGAGGAGAGATAGTAAGACAGGCACCAACACTAGGAACAAAGCTGACCACCTGACCAGAAGGGAGTGCCCTGGAAAGCCCGCTGGCTGGAGATAAGATTTAAGGCGAGGTTTTCAGGGTGACTATCCATGACCTAGATTGCTGGCTCTCTGCATAAAATTCAGCTTCAAGATCCATTTCCCAAGCCTGGAAGATGACTCAACAGGTGACATTTGCTGCCAAGGCTGACGACTCGAGTTTGATCCCTGGGACCTGTGAGGTGGAAGGAGAGGACCAATTCCTGAAAGCTGTACACATGCATGTGCGCACACACACATACACACGCACACACGCGCACACACACAGAGAATAAATATTTTTGCTTGATTTTTTTCTTTTTCTTTAGAAATTGATTTTGATTTTGTAGATTTGAAGAAACACAAGATCAAATCATAGAACGAACACTTTTAAAAACTTTTTTATATATGATCCATTTCATGTCTCTGCTCAGTGGCAATGTTGTGACCCTTGGTGCTCCATCATTTCTGTCATGCCAGAACCTTGTCCTCTCTATGATGTGAATCCTTTCCCCAATCTTATGAGTGCAGTTTTAGGAAATATGAGTGCTCAAGCAGGAGAAGATCAGGATGAGGCTCACGGGGAGACAAGATTTGGGATGGATCTAGATGGTAATTTGTCAATTTGAGAAAGCATTGAAGGAAGGATTCACTCACTCACTACACTGATGGAGAGAGCACAGTGCATTTGGTTTATGAGGACCACTGCATAATTTTGTTATCAAGCATGGTTGAAAGAGATCAATGATATCGGAGAGAACCAGAAAGCTAAAGCAACACCTAAATGTAAGTATTTGAAGTAACTGTTTGGAAGATGGAAATCTATTGACAGTTTTAAGCAGAGATATCTCATTTTGGTAGAAAGAACTGGAATTGGAATATATCAGTTCAATACCTACATTTTTCTGTTTTTTTTCCCTTTTTCTTTTTAGGTTTTGGTTTTTCAAGACAGGGTTTTTTTCTGTGTAACCTCAGGTGCCCTGGAAATTGCTCTCTGTAGACCACGCTGGACTCAAACTCAGAGATTCACCTGCCTCCGTCTCCCAAGTGCTAGGATTAAAGGTGTGCAATGCCACCGCTTGCCTAAATTTTTATTTCTTAAAACACAGTCTCATTATGTAGTTCTGTCTGACCTAGAATTCTTTATGTAGACCAGCCTGGCCTTGAACTTCCAGAGACCTGCCTACCTCTGTCTCCCAGTGCTGGGATTGAAGGCATGCACCACCCAGCCTAGCTTCAAGACTTAATTTTATTATTTGCTATGTGCTTGTGTGATCTTAGGGATTATCATGTCCATAACTTTTAAAATGAAAATGGTAGATATTGCGATGCAAAGCATACAACACAAACAGAAAGCAAAAAAAAAAAAAAAAAAAAAAAACAACTAAAACCAAACAACAGTTCTTATCTTAAAGGAAATAATAGATAATTTATACTAGACATAGTAGCAATGCCTTTAATCCTAGCACTTTGGAGGCACAGGCACTATGAGTTCGAGGCCATCCTGGTCTGTATGGTCATACCCTCTCTAAAAAGTCAAGAAGGAGAGAAACAAAGAGAATTATTTATTCTGGAGCTAAAAATGCGTAGTCATAAACCCATGAACACAAATTCAAATTGCTACAAATGCCATCTTCCAATAAGGTAAACAGTCTTATGAAGTGTAAAGTGTATGTGTATATATACATATATACATATATGTATGTATGTATGTATGTATGTATGTATATATGAACAGAACAAAGCAAATCATAAATTAAGGCACTTTTCAGATACACTGGTGGAAATATCAGGTAAGCAGGTTGCAGCAAAGAGAAGAAACACTCTCTGGAGCCTCAGGAGCTACCTGATGACCTTCTTAGCTCTTGGGTTGGGGGAAGCAAGGGTCTGTCTGTCCATTCCATAATGTTGGGAGAAGCAGAGACAGGCAATAAATGACTGTTAAAGGAGGCTAAAACAGCACAAGACAATTTGTCTCTGGACTTGCAACATTCTGTCTCTGCACAGTCTTTGTTCTTCATCAGCGTAGGTGTATATTTTCCCTTAGAGCTTCGGTTCACACATCCTGTCAGTCACCTCGGAGGATTGTGAGATCAAGATTCAGATACCAATAACATGTGTAGCTGAAAGTCTATTTGGAGTAGAGTACTAACCATCAATACCAGTCATTATTAAACTAACACATGTATGACTCTGCTAGGACTTCCTCATAGATATCACTGCCTGGAGAGCTCATTCTTTTAATCCCAGCACTTGGAAGGCAGAGGCAAGTGAATCTCTGTGAGTTCGAGGCCAGTCTGCTCTACAGAGTGAGTTCCAGGACAGGCTCCAAAGCTACAGAGAAACCCAGTCTCGAAAACAGCAAACCAAACCAAAACAAAGCAAAAGAAAACACAGCTGTCATCTCAAAGACAATATGAGATAGTTTATTCTTGAGTGACCATGGCCAAGAAACATGGATTCAGGTTTCCCAAGTAACATGTTCCAACATGGTGATAGCTTAAGTTTTTATGGTTACATAGCAAAAGAAAGTCATAAATCAATGCATTTTCAAATACTCTGGAGGTCATATCAGGTAGGCAGGTTAAAGTGCAGTGTGGAGAGGAATCTCTGTTATAGGTCTTAGATGCTATCTGTATCCAGCGTTTTTAGCTTTTGGATTGATGGAAGCTAGGATATGTTACATTTAATAATTTCAGAAGGCTTTGCATGATATTCACAAGGATATTATGTCAGAGATGTGGGCAATGAGGGGGTTAAAGATAGTCCAAGATAGTCAGGTGGTGGTGGCACACACCTCTAATCCTAGAACTTTGGGAGGCAGAGGCCGGTGGATCTTAGTGAGTTTGAGGCCAGACTGGTCAGCAAAGCGAGTTCCAGGACAGCCAGGACTGTTACACAAAGAAACCCTGCCTCAAAGAAACCAAAGGTGGCAGGGGAGAAGATAGTCCAAGATAACATGGCTCTGGATTGCAGTGTTCTAACTCCACAATCACAAATCATAAAGCTCTAATCAATCCATTGTCTTTGTAAAAATCTTTATCAAGTGTGTGCTCTTTTTCTGAGAACTTTAATTTACAAGAAGAAAAACAACATGTAGAAACTCTACAACGTCTAGTTTGATGATGCCCAATGAAAAATGAAAAATGAAAAATTCGTGTTAGTTTCTGACCATTCCATCCAAACAGGAGCAAAGTCACAGGCCTACTCTCCAACCTCTACTCCTAAGTACTGAATGGCCTGGTCAGAGGCCGTGTTGGATGAGATTCAGGTTTAAGGTCAGGAAAGGCAAGTTCATGTCTGCAATGAACTTCTCTCTGTGAGAACAGCTCACTGACCCCTGCAGGACAAAAGAGACCTTCTACCTGGCCTCCAGAAAGAAATGTTCATTATGAGACCTCAATTTGGTCTACATGACTGAAAATTTAGACTGGCCCTGGGGATTAGAAGTCCATGTTTTTGTCCATACTTAGTCCATCTCTGCCATCAGGGTCAGTCTGTGTTTATATTTGCCAGGCCTATCCTGGCGCTAACATTGGCTAAGCCAGGCTCACATTACCAGATTGAGAAATTTTGTCTACCTTGTTTAACACTTCTATTAGACAGGTACTTCTAGCAGCTATTAACGCATGACAAGAAAATTACCACACTTGGTGCTTCCTCTCTGTGTCCTTCCATATGTTCCTGCTCTGGGGTCTCCAAAGTCCTTTCCCCTGAAGTTCCTGACACACGGTCAGGCCATTAACTGCTTCCAGGAATCTGCCTAGGTTCTTGCCTCATATCCTGTTCCTTCCACCCCGTCTCTAAAGGTGACAAAATTAATTACCTGATTGGCAATTAATACATAATTGATAATAAGTGAAATTATCATAGTTAGTTCTCTTTCCAGAGAAGATACACATCCTGAGCTGCCACTTGGTGCACGAATGTTGACATTTACCCAGTAATTCCAGGATTATTTCCTAGCTGCCTGTGAGTGGCTGTATCAGCCTGTACAGTTGTCTGGTGAACTGCATCCTCCAATTAACTCTCCTGATGTGGGGTTTGCCTCTGTATGATATGAGTACCATTGGTTAATAAAGAATCTGCTTTAGGCCTATAGCAGTGCAGAATAGGGCAAGGCAGAAATTCCAAGCAGACAGAGGAGGACAGAGTAGGCAGAGTAAGAGAGACATCATGTAGCTAGCTACTGGAGAAGACAGACACCGGAGCCTTGCCAGTAAACCACGAGCCTTGTGGTAAATTATAAAATCATAGAAATGGGTTAATTTAAGATATAAGAGCTAGCCATAAATACTCTTAAGCTATTGGCCAAACAGTATTGCAATTAATATAGTTTCTCTGTGATTATTTGGGGCTGAGCGGCCAGGAAACAAACAAGCAGTCTCCGTCAACACCCTACTAAAATTAAGGTGATATTTGGCTTTCTTCCTGCCATATGCTTCCAACTTTCTCTTCACTACCTCTTCCCCCCTCCCCAGACAGGGTTTCTCTGATGTGGAATTCCCCTCTGTATTCTATGAATATGTTTTATGAATATTATTATGTTAATATGAATATTAACCATTGGTCAATGAATAAAGCTGCTTTGGCCTATGGCAGGACAGAATACAGCCAGGCTGATATATATATATATATATATATATATATATATATATATAGAGAGAGAGAGAGAGAGAGAGAGAGAGAGAGAGTAGGTGGGGTCAAGGAGATGCCATGTGGCTGCCAAAGAAGAAGGACACACCTGGGACCTTACGGGTAGTTCACAGCCTCTGATGATACACAGATTAACAGAAATGGGTTAATTTAAGATATAAGAGTTAGTTAATAAGAAGCCTGAACTAATAGGGCAAACAGTGTTGCAATTAATACTGCTTTTGTGTGATTTTTGGGGGTCTGAGCATCTGGGAACAAACGAGCAGTTTCTGCTTACATTTCTCTGTAGCTTTGGAGCCTGTCCTGGGGAACTAGCTCTTGTAGACCAGGCTGGCCTTGAAATCACAGAGATCCACCTGCCTTCTCTTCAGTATCTCTAAGCTCTAGAAATGATAGTGTTATACAACCTGAGACCCTAACAGACAGAGAAAAGCAAGAGGCTTGCAAAAGCAAATGGGAACACCATGGTGAGTTTGAGACTAGTCTGGGTTATGTTGTGTGAAGCATTGTTTCAAAAGTAAAAATAAAACAAAAAAATGGGGACTGGAGAGGTGGCTCAGTGGGAAAGAGTACTTCCTATTCTTGCAGCGTACCGGGGTTCAATTCCCAGCACCCACAACCATCTGTAACTTTAGTTCCAAGAGATCCGATGCTCTTTTTTGGTTTCCATGGGCACCAGGCACACAGGCAGAACACAGACATACATTCAAGGGGAAACACCCATACACAGGAACTGGAGAGATAGTCCAGTGGTTAAGAACATTGACTGTTCGTCCAGAGGACCCAGGTTCAATACTCAGCACCCCAATGTTGGCTCACAACTGTCTGTAACTCCATTTCCAGTCAGGGCCATCTGATACCCTCAGGCACTGCATAAGTGTGGGACATAGA
This sequence comes from Myodes glareolus, assembly GCF_982192425.1. Lineage (NCBI taxonomy): Eukaryota > Metazoa > Chordata > Mammalia > Rodentia > Cricetidae > Myodes > Myodes glareolus. Next base: position 1,447,093 of record NC_142033.1, on the reverse strand, counting down.
TGCACAGACACATGCAGGCAACATGCCCATAAACAGAAAATAAAAATGAATGGAAAATTAAATAAAAAAACAATACACATACAAGTACAATAATTTAAAAAGATGGCATTGTAGACTTAGCCTACCTGGTAGAGTGTTTGCCTAGCATGCTAACAAGCACAAAGCCCTAGGTCCAATCCCCAGCACCACATGAAACCAGGAATGGTGGCATATGCCTGTATTTCCATCATTTCAGAGGTGGAGACAGGAAGACCAGGAGCTCAAGGGCAGCGTCAGCTACATAGTGAGTTCTAGGTAGTCCAGGCTACTCTAAAACTCTGTCAAGAAGGAGGAAGAAGAGGACAAGAATAAGAATATAAGAATAAGGATACATTTGATGTTCACTCTTAATTTCATAGTACCAACTGCTGTCCAACACCTGGCATTCTGTGGCTATACACCTGGGGCATCACCAAACTGAAAAAAACAAATGGGGAAAAGTAAAAGTATCCAATTCCATCAGAGAGGTGCTGGGAACCTCACAGAGAGAAGCTTGTGTTTTAACCACAAGGTGTCAAGTTTGATCAAAGAGCTTACCCTGAAAAACAGAAGCCACAGACTAGTGGGGGCAGGGATGCTCTGTCTAGGAGGAATGTCTGGGAACTGGACGACTTCGTTCCCGGCACTGCCCTCTCACATGCAGGCCGAGTGGCCTGAATTCTCGGAGTGAGAAAACCTTAGGTGCTCACGCTCCCTTTTTTACCATGGCGTGGTCGTGATCCATGAACTGAAAAGCTCCTGAACTTTTCTACAAAATTATGGTGATAAGGACTTCCTTCTCATAGAAAGGGGAAGCAGTGCCTGTGTGAGATGACCGAGCCCTTAGCACAGTGGCTGGCGATAGCAGATGCTGAAGTCAGCCAGGCAGCCAGAGAGATGGCTCAGCGGGTGGAGGCAGCTGCCGCCAAGGCTGATGGCCTGAGTAACTGCCTCGCAACTCCCTCAAGTGGTCCCCTGACCTCTGTGTGCACTGTGACATGTGTGAGCCTCTCCCCCAAAGACTATGCTAATAAATGTTAAAAATAAAAAACAGTAGCCAATGTTATTAGCCTTGGTTGGGAGTTCCCTAATCTAGCTCTGTAAAGTCCTAGATGCATATACAAATCACAAAATTTTTAGTTACTTATTTATGTGTGTGATGTATGTGTACTTTTTTCTTTTTTCCTCCTTCCTTCCTTCCCTCATCCTTCCTCCCTCCCTCCCTCCTACCCTCTCTCCCTTCCTTCCTTCCTCCTTTCCTTCCTTTCTTTTTTGGGAAACAAGGTCTTTCGTACCCGAGGTTGGCCTGGGATTCACAGTGTGGCTGAGGATGACCTTGCACTTCCGATCTTCCTGCCTCTGTCTCCCAAGTGCTAGTCTTACAGTGGTGACTATATGCCAAGCAAGGCTTAATTCTTACCAATAAAGAATCTTATACACAATGTGCCTTCTACCTTGTCCAGGCCTAGTATGCCAATCTTAGAAATAAATATCTCACTGGGACTCAAGAGTTAGCCCAGGGGGTAAAGGTACTTGCCAGCAAGCCTAGCAACTTGCGTCTGATTCCTGAGACCCAAGTGGTAAAAGGAGAGAATTATTTCTACTGATCTCAGCACACATACACATACTCACAAATAAGTATGTACATGGAATTTTTAAAATATTTAAAAGCAAAGTTATGAATAGGGTTGAATTAATATCTGCTATTATTACATTAATTATATTAATACTTATTACTACTAATAAATACTAGTAATTAATAGAATTCCCTGAACGCATACTCTGATGCCATGAGAATTTATACCAATAAAATAAAGGAAATGGGAAAGTAAATGTAGGAAAACCTACAGTGTGATCCCTAGGAAGTTTATTTGAGAGGTAGATTTAAAATCTTAATTTCTGACATTAATCATTAAAAAAAATTAACTGCACTGAGTGCATCATCAGTTTTAAAGGTTAAGTCAATCATCTCTATAGCGAATGGTCCTCGTGCAGAAAATCCCAGGTGGGCTGTTGTTCTGTGCTTGGTGTAGTAAAAGTTGGTCTGAGATCGTATTTCCCTTGAGTCCACCCTTTTGTTATCAGTGGTGTATCAACCATCTGCACAGGGATAAAATTTACACATGTACCCTGTGGTTATCAAAAGATTAGCCTGTTCTCAGAGAAGAGCTTATGGCACAGGAAGACAATAAAGGTTTACTTTCTAATCACAAAAGAAAAGGGTCTAAAAGGTTAAAAAAAAAAAAAAGCAGGACTTGCAAGATGGCTCAGCAGGTAAGGGTCCTCACTGCCAAATACAATGACTTGCAAGTCTTCTCTGACCTCTGCGCCCCAAACAAAAGTAACTAAAAAACCAACCAGCAGCCCAAAAAACCCTGGTAACTTCTATTAATTACTTTTGTTATTGTTCTAATGATACACTTGATAAGAAACTTAAGGGTGGAGAGGTGTATTTGGTCCCAGAGAACATGCTGGTCAGGATACAGAGAGAAGACAGGAACGAGGCCCTGCTCTGGAGTCCTTTCCTCAGTGACTGACTGGCTTTGAAAAATAAAGCTCTACTTCCTAAAGTTCCTGCAGCAGCGTTTCAAAACAAGCAGCACCAACTGGAGACCAAGTGTTCAAACACAGGGAGCCTTTGGGGGGCATTTCACATTCAAATCCGAACAGTGCTAATTCTAAATCCAGTAGGTATGTTATTAAATTATATCAGTTATTTATTTAAATCATGAGGAGGATATACACTCCTACCAAGGCACACACGGGGGCCGTTAGAGGGCAACTCTTAGGAGTTGGTTCTCACCTCCCACCTTGCTGAGGTTTTTCTGTGCTGAGTATTCCTAGCCCACCAAGGCACTGGCAATTCTCCTGTCCAATCTCACAGTAGAAGTGACTGGGTTACAGAGTCGAGTTATCACGGGCTGTTTTCTGTGGCTTTGGGGCATTGTACTCAAGTTGTCAGGCTTGAGAGGCAAGTCCTTCTGTCCATTGAGCCATCTCCAAAGCCCCACAAATGCTTTGACCTCTTCTAACAGTTGTATAATGCTTGTTCTCTGCTTTATTGAATGAACCCAATGGAAGTATTTTCTAGTTAGGTAGCATTATAAGTAATTTATCATTGAGCTGGGAATGATGGCATAAGTCTGTGATCCCAGCACTTGAGAAACAGACAACAAGTTCAAGGCAAGCCTGGTCCATGGAAGACTCAGTCTGACCAGGGCAAGGCCTCACTCTAACAACATAAAATACTTTTTTAATGCTTCTCTTAGATAATCCGTGGAGATGATCTTTATTTATTAAGGACATCCAATTAGATATGGATTTAAAAAATTTAAATATTATTAAGCATCATGCTCTGTCTTAAAGATTTATTTTTAACCTTGTGTACATGTATAGGTCTGGCTGAGTGAATGGCACGTGTGTGCAGGTGCCCTCTGAGATCAGAAGAGGACATTAGATCCAGTCATTGAATACGTGGCAATACCATGTAAAGAAAAACTAATTCTTGGTGTCGTTTACCCAAGAGTGGGTCTGAGTTATTCCAAAGAGTTTTGGTTTCTTGTGTTCTAATCTAAGAGAATCCTAATCTTAAAAGTAGTCATCAACAAAGACGTCCTCTCTCTATTGGAGCAACACTGATACATACTATCGGTAATATACATCATGTACAGTAATGAGGAGAAATAAGGAAATTTTGTTTTAATCTTTCACAGGAGACTCATAAGGGAGAATAATATCCTTCTGGTCCTCCTAACTCAGAGCAGGACACAAAGTTACAATTAGATATATGATCACTTTGTATCTATATGCGTCTTAGGCCAGGTCACCACATCTCTCACACACATACTTTGTTCTGAGCCAGGGCCATGAAAGGAAGAGTCACAAAATAGGGAACATGGTGCAAGCAAAACTATGCATTTGTCTAAGCTTGTAGGGACATTGGAAGTCCAAAACATAGTAAGGTGGATTACAATGCTTTCCTTAGAGCTCAATTAAGTTTTAACAGGTTGAATATACGGTATGTGAGCAGAAATGAGTGCGTAGTCATAAATGATCTCAAAGCGCATTATTAAATTGGGTACAGGTTGGGTGAAAGTTAGATTTGTAAAGACAAGCTTCAAACAGCATTTCTCAGAAAAACCATTCCCACAGAACTGGTATTGCAGGTGGTTGTGAATGTCTGAGCTGAGAGACAGGAACTGAACTCAGGTCCTCTCAGCAGCAGGTGCTCTTAACTGCTGTGCCATCTTTGCAGCCCTCTAGGGATCTTAGTTTAGAAACGGCGGGTTCTCATCTTTTATTTTGGTGTTTAATCTGCCCTGAGGGGCTGGAAAGTGGAAATGACTTTGCATCAGATCATTCCTTGTTAACCTAATGCAGATATGATCAAAGACAGCCAAGAAGAACCACAGCCACTAGCCACTCCGACATCCAACTGCTCAGCCCCTTCTTTGTTTTCTCAGTCATCCACAATCCTTCTTGAGGACTGAGGCCTTTTCAAAGGGGCCAGCTATCTCCAAACTAAACGAATAGAGTTAAAGTACTCAGGAATTCGCCATTAAGAGAACATTCTGTTGAAATTTGTCTGTTCGCTTGCTTGTTTTCGTTTGTTTGTTTTTGTTTTTGGGAAAAGATCTCATTTAAAGCAATCCTCTTGGTTTCAACTCCCTAGTTCTGGGATTACAGGACTACGCCACCACACTGAAGTTATGTTTTGAAGATATGTTTGTGTGTGTGCTTATGTGTGGGTCTGTGCACTTAGCGTGGGTGATAAGTACAGAAGAAGACGCTGAGCCCCTTGGAGCCAGAGTTGCAGGTGGTCAGTGACTTCTGACTCCCACATGAGTACTGGGAACCAAATTCAAGTCCTCTGCAAGAGCGGTAACTGCTTTTAAACACTAAGCCATCTCTTCTGCCCCCTTTCTCACTATGTATGTACGTACGTATGTACACACACTTGCATTGACTTTTTTTGAGATAGGGTTTTATTATGTAGTCCTGGTTGGTCTTCAACTCACATAGATCTGCCTGTATTTGCTTCTGGAGTACTGGGATTAAAATTTGGACATCTTAGGTCTGCTGAACTGGTTGGTAATTGATCCCAGGAGTAGGGGTTCCAAGCCCTAAAAACTCTGCTTGATCACCAACTTTAATTTTTTTTTGTTTAATTTTATTTCAACTTCCATTACAAGAAAAGAGTGTGATTTTCCCTTAACAACACAGCACCTGCCTTTCCACTTTGCTTTCACTATGGGAAATTCTTTGTCTTCTATATCTAATTGCATGCACAGCAGTTAAGAACTTTATTTAAACTGGGCAGTGATGATGCACGTCTTTAATCCCAGCACTTGGGAGGCAGAGGCAGGCACATCTCTGTGAGTTTGAGATCAACCTGGTCTACAAGAGCTAGTTCCAGGACAGGCTCCAAAAGCTACAGAGAAACCCTGTCTTGAAAAACCAACCAACCAAACAAACAAACAAAAACAAAACAAAAACAAAAGTTAGAACTAAGCTGATGCCATTCACACGAGCTTGCAAGCCTTGTCTTTGGCACACCACGCATATACAATTCCTGTGGGGGCCCCTTTGTCACCTGTCTTATCTTCATCAAACAAATTAGCAGTCTTGCCACCTGCTGCTACAACTGCAAACTGGCCTCAACCAGCTCCTCCCAGGAGACTGCCTGGTCAGTTCATCCATACAATCAGCTTCTCCCAGGAGACTGCCTGGTCAGTTCATCCATACCTAAAACTCAGATTCCAGTTTGAAACCACTCTGACTCTAGTTACAAAGGATGAACGTGCTGCTCGTTGAAGCTATAGATTTCAGAGTTTTAAAATAGAAGTTTAATTATCAGATTTTCTTAAATAGGAAGACTTTGAAACTGAGGCACAGTTATGATTCTGCCATAGGACTTAAGTAAATAAACAATAAAGCCCCTGACTTGACCCTCTTCAGGTCTTCTCGCACTAACAGACAAAACCTACGAAGAACTTCCTTAATCTACAAGCTATAAAAAGACAGGCAGTCAAGAGATTGCTGCCACCTAATTTCTTTCTTGAGACTTAGAGAAGCACAAATACTGATTAGGCCTCTAAACGTTTGAAATGTAAAAGTCAGGCTTTGCTAACAGGCTTCCTACTGTGATAGGCAAGCTCACAGACAGACTTCAACAGAAAAACAAATTCAAAGCCACCATTGCTGTTGCTATTGACTTAAACTGGCTTTTTACTATTCTTTTATTCTCTAACGATGATTAAGACTTACTTTTCAGTGACTGTTCTCAATAATTAAATACCTATGTCAGACTATTAAAAATAAATAAATAAATAAGTTAAATGGATACAAAAATGGACCGCTTTAATAAAAAAAGATTTATATATAAAGCTTAAAATGGATGGCTATGTACAGATAAAAAAGGTAAAAAGTTATACAGGTATTAAGACAGGTTAAAATGAGTTAAAATATAAGTATGGAGAGAAAAATATGTAAAAGCTTTATACAAGTTATAAGAAGGCTAACATGTTTGGATGTTTCCAGATGGAAAGGAAAAAAGTTTCTACAAGTTGTGATAAAGGTTAAGATGGCTGGATGTTTTCAGAATGAAAAGAAAAAAAATAATAAAAGGCTTATCCAATTTGTGAATCTGAGGAAGGGATTTGATGTATGTGAGAGTTAAGACTTAAAGATGAAGTGCACATATTTAGTCCAAGCACTCTGGAAGCAGAGGCAGAGGCCAGCCTGGTTTATATGATGAGTTCTAGGTCAACAGAGTTATGTAGAGACCCTTTTCAACAAAGATAATAGGATATCAAAACTTCCAGTTTGGTAGAGCAAGTTGTAGGACAGCCAAAGCTACACAGAGAAATCTTGTCTTGGGACTCGAGAAATGACTCAGAGGTTAAGAGCACTGGCTGCTCTTCCAGAGGTCCTAAATTCAATTCCCAGCAACCACATGGTGGCTCACAGCCATCTTAAATGAGATCTGGTGTACTTTTCTTTCTTGCAGTCATACACACAGGCAGAGTACTGCATACATAATAAATAGATAAATAAATAAATATTTAAAAAATGAAATCTTCTCATGTCATGTCCAGACAGAACACTGTATACATAATAAAGTTTTTTTTGTTGTTTTTTTGTTTTTTTGTTTTTTGTTTTTAAAAAGAAGCTCTATTTTTGCTGGGCGGTGGTGGTGCATGCCTCTAATCTCAGCACTTGTGGCAGAGGCAAGCAGATCTCTGTGAGTTCAAGGCCAGCCTGGTCTACAAGAGCTAGTTCCAGAACAGGCTCCAAAGCTACAGAGAAATCCTGTCTCGAAAATCCCAGAAACAAAACAAAACAAAACAAAAAAAACAAAAAACAAAACCCTGGCTCGAAAGCAAAAACAAACAAAACTTTATCCAGATCCAGGTGTTTGTTGATTGGTGGTGGTGGTGCATGTTTTTAACCCCAGTTCTCGTAGAGGCAGATCTCTGAGTTCAAGGCCAGCCTGTGCTACAGAGTGAGTTCCAGGACAGCCAGGAGAAAAAAAGATTTAAAACTTTTGAAGCTCAAAGTTTAACACATTGATGTTAAGGCTTTACTTAAATCAGTGGAATTCTCCTAAGTCATCTGGACTTGGTAACAGTTCTAGGTACTGACTTCTAAAGCTTTATAAAAATAATTAAAATTATCACACCTCATGAACTGAAAACATTTTAATTTCCTTTGGTCATTTAAAAATTTTGTGTTTATGAGACCAGGCACACATTTAATCCCAGCCAACACTCAGGAGACTGGGGCAAGTTGTAAATTCAAGGCCAGGCTGGTCTTGGCAAGTTCAGGAACAGCCAGAACAGAGGGACCGTGTCTCCAAAAAACAAAACAAAACAAATATGTGTTTATACTTTTTCAGGCTTTATTTTTGTTATGGCTCAAATATATGAGTCTACTTGCTACTTGCTGACTCTTCCTGAGTACCTTCTCTCTTATGAGGGTCTCAAAGCAGACAATGGTCACACTCTAAACATCTAAAACTTTTAGTTCTTTTTTTCAACTTTGGAAAGTTCATGACACTCATGGCACTTTGGGACCTATAGTCCCAAAGATAAGTCATAATTTAATATGTTTATCTATAGGGGAGAATAAGGGAGGAATTACTCAGGAGTAACTTGACAAAGCAGCTCATACTTTAAAATTTTTAAATTGTTTCCTTCAATTTTACCCTGACACCTGAAGAGAAACATCACAAGGAGCAAGGAATTTTATCAAAACTCATGGTTTTGCATTTACTCCCCGAAGGACCTAACCAACGTCTGGGTCCAGCTCTCATGATTTGGAATGCAGGCTTTATCCTACAGGATTTCTTTGGATTCCAACAGGACTGGTAGAGCCACTCTGTGAACTGGCACCAGAAGACATTGTGGTAACAGAAGAGGGAGTTCCTGCGTTTCAACCACATGGAGACTGCAGGCCACTTGTAATTGTCCTCCCATATACCAAACTTCTCTTACACTGTGATTTTATCTCCTTGGTGTAGGAATTTAGCGGTCACTGTATCTGGGATAGCTATTAGAATGATTATTTCCTGTGATTTGTAGAATTGTTTTACTGATGGGGCATTGCAGCCGTCACATGACCCGGTCACAAGACGCCTCAGGTTCACCTAAGTCTCTCACTAACATGTGATGTTCTCCTTTGGTAAGGCATGTAAATTAGATTAGGGACCTTGGTATGAGGAAATACTTTGTATAACGATCAATGAATCTTTGTGTGGCTGTTCAGCGTTCAGTCCATCAGAGAGGCTGGGCCTTCCTGCTGCCACGTAGGCTTTAGAATTTCATCTTGGATTACCGTCTTTCTTCAACCAACCTGCATTCCACGGTGCACCCTGACAACTCCTAACTTTAATTCTTAGACCATAAGTGGATGTCTAGATTCCTGTTAATCAGACTGATCAATGGCATGAGGCACTTGCTTTAGAATAACTTAATTATACCCTGAAACAAACACCCCTGAAAAGATTGGCTAGAGTGGCTACTGTATAGATTGGCTAGAGTGGCTACTGTATAGACTGGCTAGAGTGGCTACTGTATAGATTGGCTAGAGTGGCTACTGTATAGACTGGCTAGAGTGGCTACTGTATAGATTGGCTAGAGTGGCTACTGTATAGACTGGCTAGAGTGGCTACTGTATAGATTGGCTAGAGTGGCTACTGTATAGATTGGCTAGAGTGGCTACTGTATAGATTGGCTAGAGTGGCTACTGTATAGACTGGCTAGAGTGGCTACTGTATAGATTGGCTAGAGTGGCTACTGTATAGACTGGCTAGAGTGGCTACTGTATAGATTGGCTAGAGTGGCTACTGTATAGACTGGCTAGAGTGGCTACTGTATAGATTGGCTAGAGTGGCTACTGTATAGATTGGCTAGAGTGGCTACTGTATAGATTGGCTAGAGTGGCTACTGTATAGACTGGCTAGAGTGGCTACTGTATAGACTGGCTAGAGTGGCTACTGTATAGACTGGCTAGAGTGGCTACTGTATAGACTGGCTAGAGTGGCTACTGTATAGATTGGCTAGAGTGGCTACTGTATAGATTGGCTAGAGTGGCTACTGTGCTGCGGACACAGCTACCATTCTGCAGCAGCCTTAACTCAAGAGCTGTCTTTAAAACATCACTCCTGAATTATAAGAACAAACCCAGATTCTCCAAAAAAATCCCTAAGAGATTCGATGCCCTTGAAGCAGAGGTCACGTGGCTTGGAGAACATCAAGGAGCCCTTTAACTCCGCCAGCAATTTCTGTGTGTAACACGGGTTTTCACATCTCTCCTGTTGACTATACTCAGAAATGGAAAAACACTTCTAAACATCTTGAAGTGGTGCTTAGTTCCCCCTTAGAATCACATATTTCTTAGTTAAACATCTTTCCCTCCAAATTAAAAAGCACAAAGAACAAGCCCAAAATGCGTCTTTATCTAGATTGACTGAATCAACACTTCCAGTTGGTTTTCAGGATTAAATTTTGAGATGTGATCTTTTACCTGGAGAATTATTCTACTTGTCGACCCCTCCTGAGTCTTGTCGTGCGTTTGCCAGCCTTTCACAAGGATGAGTTAGAGTGAGGTGACTCAGGTTGCCCTACAGTACCCCATGCCTTGTCTACCATCAGGAACTTGCTTGGTAGACCAGGCTGGTTTCAAAATCACTGAGATCCACCTGCCTCTGTCTCCTGAGTACTGGGACTAAAGGCCACTGCCCAGCTCACCTTCATTTTCTGTTGAGAAAACCAGAAAACTTCAGACACCATCAAGAAAGCCCAACCTGCCAATGGAGACAATGTATGTTTTCCTAAAGACCTCTGGCCAAGGACAGTGAAGAAGTTGGGTGTACTTAGGACCAAAATTCTGGTTGTGTGACTCTGAGTTATGGTACTCCCCCTCATTCCTAAATCTAAACAGCACCCACCCCTGCAATCTGCTTCATAGCTTTGCTTAGAGAAGGAAATTCTTTAACTTCTCACTTTGTTTTAAGTCACCCTCTGGAACAGTACTGAATACTCTGAATAGCTAGATCCCTTGGCTGTGAGCTGAGGGACTCTGTGAGCTAAAAACAGTGGAGGATTCTACCCTTAAAAGAACATTTCTCCTTTTATAGCTACTGGGAAGGTGAAAAGGAACAGAACAGACTGTTTTACTCCCTGTATACCCACGGTTGTTGAGGGTAGGTTAACACTGTGGGAAACTCTATTCTGCTCTGGTATTTACACATATAGAGTTTAAGTTCATTCCTGTACATGAATAGATTTTATTCAAGGAACAGTTGGTTCCAATATGTTGTTTTGGAGTATATTGCTTGAACGACAGTCGGTTCTGAGAGAAGTAAACAATACAGCAGTTTGTACTCTGAGACAAAACCAACACCAACAGCTTTCATATTATTGTAAAATTTAATAGTCATCACTCCCAGAGTTCACTATAAACCAAAGTGAGAATTTAGGAAAGGAAGAATGTACTCTCTGAAGAAATAATCATTAATTCTGACAAAAAGTCCTCACTGAGGGTTGGGGATAGCTCAGTCAGACTTTCCTAATATGCACAAATCCCTAGGTTGGATGCACACTAGACGGGGGAAATAAGAAAGGAAAAGATGGCCAGGAAGTAGTGACCAAGCCTTTAATCCCAGCACTTGGGAGGCAGAGGCAGGTGGATCTCTGTGAGATCAGTCTTGTCTACAGAGTGAGTTCCAGGATAGTCAGGTCTATACGGTGAAACCCTATCTCCCGGGAGAGGGGAACCCAAAATAATAATAAGAAGAAAATAAAATAAAATAGATTTTTTAAAAAAGATAAATATAATTTGAAACCCTCAGTTTAATAAACAAAGATTATAGAATTCAGTTTAGGAGAATTATATAGTCTGGATCATCTCAAAACTTGTCAGTGAAATTCATTTTTATTTCATTTAACTTTTTGAGGCATGGTCTCATGTATCTCAGACTGACCTCAAATTTCTGATGATCCTACCACCTCTGTCTCCCAAGTGCTGGGATTACAGGTGCAATTTAATCCTAGCTAAAACCCTCTACCTTATTCTTCCTGCTTTATATCTAGACATAAATAATGGAACAACAATGCCGTGCAGGCGGTGGTGGCGCATACCTTTAATTCCAGCACTCGGGAGGCAGAGGCAGGCGGATCTCTGAGAGTTCGAGGCCAGTCTGGTCTATAAGAGCTAGTTCCACGACAGGTTCCAAAGCTACAGAGAAACCGTGTCTCACCCCCCCCACCCCCCCCACCCCCCCACTCCCCCACCAAGAAGAAGGAGGAAGAGGAGGAGGAAGAAGGAGGAAGAAGCAGCAGTAGCAGCCGAGCAGTGGTGGCACACGCCTTTAATCCCAGTACTAGGGAGGCAGAGGCAGGTAAATTCCTGTGAGTTTGAGGCCAGTCTGGTCTACAAGAGACAGTTTCAGGACAGCTAGGACTGTTACACAGGGAAACCCTGTCTTGAAAACCAAAAAAAAAAAAAAAAAAAAAAGAAAGAAAGAAAGAAAGAAAAAGAAAAAGAAAGAAAGAAAGACAAGAAAAAAGGAACAAGGTCTGAGATAAAACTAGGAAAAGTGATAGTTGAAGGTTTGGTTTTTTGTTGTTTTGGTAAGGGTTTTCCTTTTACTTTGTTTAATTCCTCCACCCCCACTGCCCTTTGATTATTTTGAGACAGGGTTTCTTTGTGTAGTTCTGGCTGTCCTGGAACTTGCTTTGTAAATGAGGTGGCTTTGAACTCAGTGATCTTTCTGCCTCCCAAATGCTGGAATTAAAAGCATGCACTGCTGTGTCCGGCTGTTTGCTTGACTTTTATGTATTATTCAAGACAACAAAAAACAAAATTGCCTCAAAAATAGTTGGATCTGTGTGGAAAGGCCTGTAATTTGGGTACTTTCTGGCTGATCCAGGAGTATTTGTCAAGAAGGAAGGAAATAAAAAAGAAAGGAAAGGACAGGAGAGGAAAGGAGAGGGACTGGTTGAGAGGGTAAGTAAGCAAGATTCAGGGAAAATCAACAGATCTGAAGGATGCAGTTCACACACTGAAGGTCATCAGTACTGTGGAGAGCACCCTGAGAAGCTCCCGCTTTGTCAATTTGGGAGCTTTCTGGAACTCACTCTGTAGACCAGGCTGGCCTCAAGCCCAGAGATCCACCTGCCTCTGCCTCCCAAGTGTTGGGATTAAAAGCATGGGCCACCACCTCCTGCAAAGCCAGCATCTTGCCAAATCATGAAATCAAGGTGGCTGAGATGGTTCCAGGAACAGAAATGGCAATGGCAACGACAGGATTTAATTGTTTACGGGAACTAAAGCACAGTGTGTCAGGAGAGCCAGAGAAGTGGTAAGGTTAAAATAGACTTTGTGAACACAGCCAGGAACAGTGGTGCCGAGGACTCGGGGCTACAGTGACAAACATGTAGACAGTACTTAGATGTATAGGCAAAAGAAAATCTGGGGAACGTTACTTTAAGATGTGTTGCTTTTGTTTATGTTTTATTTGTTTAACTCTGTGAAGCTGTGATTCTTTGCCTGTCTAATAAAAAGCTAATGGCCAATAGCAAGGCAGGAGCAAGGATAGGTGGGGCTGTCAGGCAGAGAGGATAAATAGAAGGGAAACTGAGGAAGAAGAGCAGCAAGAGAACAAGGAGAGGGGGATGCTAGGGACCAGCCACCCAGCTACACAGCAAGCCACAGAGAAAGGAGTAAAGAAAGGTATACAGAAACAGAGAAAGATAAAAGCCCAAGGGCAAAAGGTCGTTGGGACAATTTAGGTTAAAAAAAACTGGCAAGAAACAAGTCAAGATAAAGCCAGGCATTCATGACTAAGAATAAGCCTCTATGTGTGGTTTATTTGGGAACTGGGTGGTGCCTCCCCAAAAAGTTGCAAGGAGTAAAACGTCACACAACAAAAATCCACTGTGTATGCTAAATAAGTATGTTCAGTTGGAGCTTCCCGCTTGCCCCTGCATGGACTGGGAAGCCCCATTGCTCCTCTCTCTCTCTTACCACGCCTATTCAGAGAGTTTCCAAACCAAGGAAAGGCACCAAAAGCTGAGTTCTGAATTCTTGGTGGCGACTGCAGCTTTCTTCCCAATGCTGCCAGCCGCCCAAATCCGCCACAAAGAGCTCAACTTTTTCCCATACTTGGGCACAAACCCAACTTGTGGTGGACACATCATCATCCCTCACCTACAATCTATAAAACCTTTCTGCTTAAGGTTGGGCAGGACTTCTCTAGCCTTGATCTCTGAGAGCAGAGAGCCAGCTGTGAGATGCTTTGCCCTCAATAAACCTGTTGTTATACTTTTTCAATTAAACTTGATCTGGCTTATCCCATCAGGGGAGAAACATTATCTGGGGGCAGAAAGCCTGTTAAAGTACTCTCCCAACCAAGGTACTCCCCCAGCCTTATTGATTTGTCTTGGTTTTTCTTGATAGGTCTTGAATAGCTTAGGTTAACCTTGAACATGCTATACAGCAGAGGATGACCTCATATCCTATTCCTCCTACTTCTACCTCCCGATTGCAGGTGTGTGCCACCATACCTGCCATATTTTGGTTTCTGCCCTGAAATGTAAAAGAGGATTAGATCTTTTTCGAGGAGGGGGATCTGAGACCTGGTTGACCTGGAACTTGCTGTACAGACCAGGCTGTCCTTGAACTCACAGAGATCCACCTGCATCTGCTGGGATTAAGGTGGTGACGTGGAGTGTTAGATATGTTTATATGTACATATGTACATTATTGTTGGTTCGGTCTATTTATGACAATAAACACATGTATGTATGTGTGTGTGTGTATGTGTGTGTGTGTGTGTGTGTGTGTGAGAGAGAGAGAGAGAGAGAGAGGCTTTATATATTTATAGTCTCTGTTTCTAGGCATCCACAAAGCAAGGTTGTTGGCTTCTACTTGTTCAGACTGCAGATGTGATTCCTAAAATCAAAATGCTCATCAGTATGGGGTTGGAGAGATGACTCAGTACAGTTCCTGGTGGTGTGGAGCTGGTGCCTCTTTTGCGGAGCCACAGAGGCAATGACAATGACCAATTATCGGTCATGAGAAGTCCACAGGAGATTGAGAACAGGAGCTGGGACAAGATTACTCAGCAGGTGATCGTACCAAGCCTGAATACCTGAGTTCAACTCCTGGGATCCACATGGTGGAAAGGAGAGAACAGACTCCTGGAAATTATCTTCTGATCTCCATTTGAGTGGGCATCGTGGTCTGTGAACATGCACACAAAACAAATAATTACAATAAGAAGTTGAGCTGGAGAGATGGCTCTGAGGTTGAGCGCACCGGATGCTATTCAAAAGGACCCAGGTTCAATTCCCAGAACCCACATGATGATTAATAACCATCTGTAATTCCAATTCCAGGGTATCTGATACTCTCTTCCGGCTTCTGTGGGCACTGAATTCATGTGTTCTACAGACATACATGCTGGCAAAACAGCCATACACATGAAAATGCATTTTTTTTTAAAAAACGAAACGAAGTGGTGGAACAGAACGGTTTTCTTCAGGAGCACACTCCACTCCATAAACTAATGAAATCTTTTTTTAAAAAATATTTATTTATTTATTATGTGTACAATATTCTGCCTGTGTGTATGCCTGCAGGCCAGAAGAGGGCACCAGACCCCTTTACAGATGGTTTGAGCCACCATGTGGTTGCTGGGAATTGAACTCAGGACCTCTGGAAGAACAGGCAATGCTCTTAACCCCTGAGCCATCTCTTCAGCCCCAAAACTAATGAAATCTTATTGTGAATGACAAGACTTGTCAAGCAAACAGTTAAAGATTCCAATTTTGCTGGGAGTGGTGGTGCATGTGGCACTCGGGAGGAAGAAGCAGGTAGATCTCTGTGAGTTTGAGGCCAGTATGGTCTACAGAGCGAGTGCCAGAATGAACTCCAAGGCTACACACAGAAACCCTGTGTGTCAAAAAAAAAAAAAAAGAAATAAAGAAAGAAAGAAATCCTGTGTGTCAAAAAAACAAAACAAAACAAAACAAAACAAAAGATTTCAATTTGACATTCAGTAGATGAAACAGACATACACGCGGAGTTGGCAATGGAGATGTGATAGGATGTGTTCTTGCAGCAGACAGGTGTCAATTAAAAGATACTTCATTCACTGCTACTTCTTTCCAGAACTCTGTACCTATAGCTTCCTGTCTCTAGATTCCTGCCCTGCTTCAGTTCCTGTCCTGACTTCCTCCAATGATAAACAGCAATATGGAAGTTTAAGCCAAATAAACCCTCTCCTCTCCAATTTCTTCTAGTCATGGTCTTTTATCACAGTAATAATGACTAACTAAGACACCGATCAACCAAAATTACACAAACAAAAAGTCTAAAACCCACTACAAAAAAAAATGAACAAAGATATGTTAATAAAGAAGGCTCTTTGAGCCCATGGCAGCACAGAATAGAGCAAGGAATAGGTGGGAATTCCAAGCAGAGATAGAGGAAAAAAGAAGGCAGAGTTGGATAGATGCCATGTAGCTGCCGAAGGAAACAGATGCTTACTGGAGCCTCTGGAACCTTGTTGGTAGGTCACGACCTTGTGGTGATGCACAGATTAATAGAGACGGGTTAATTTAAGATGTAAGAATTAGTTAATAAGAAACCTGAGCTAATAGGCCAAGTTGTGTTTTAATTAATACAGTTTCTGTGATTATTGCAGATGCCTGGAACCTTACCGGTAAACCACAAGCCTCATAGTAAAATACAAAATAACAGGAATGGGTTAATTTAAGATGTAAGAGTTATTGCATGCAAATGGATGGAAATAGAAAATGCTTTACTGAATGAGGTAACCCAGACCCCAAAAGAGGAATATGGTATGTACTCACTCATAAGTGGATTCTAGCCATAGTTAAAGGTCTTTGAGCCTATAATTCGTGATCCTAGAGAAGCTAAATAAGAAGGTAAACATGAAGAAAATCATATAGTTATCCTCTTGGATATTGGAAGTAGACAAGATTACCAGGCAAACTTGGGTGCATGGGGGGTGGGGTGGGAGGGGTGGAAGTAAGGGGAGATGGTTAGAGAGAAGGGAGAGGGGGAGGATTGGGGATGACTTGGGGAAATGGGATGGGGGGAAGGAAGGATGGATATGGGACTAGGGAAGTATATATCTCAACTAAGGGAGCCATTTTAGGGTTTGCAAGAGTCTTGATTCTGGAGGGGTTCCCAGGCCCAAGGAGAGGTCCCCAGATTGTTCCCTGGGCAGCAGAGAAGAGCGTGCCTGAACTGGCCTTGGCCCATAACCATACTGATGAATATTTTGTATATCACCATAGAACCTTCATCTGGCGATGGATGGAGATAGAGTCAGAGACACACATTGGAACACTGGACTTAACTCCCTAGGTCCAAATGAGAAGCAGATGGAGGGAGAACGTGAGCAAGAAAGGCAGGACTAGAGGGAACCCTCATCTGATGATAGATGGAGATAGAGACGGAGACCCACATTGGAGCACTGGACTGAACCCCCAAGGTCTAAATGAGGAGCAGAAGGAGAGAGAACATGAAAAAGGAAATCAGGACCGTGTGGGGGGCGTTCACCCTCCGATACAAGGGGACTGATCGAATGAGAGCTCACCAAGGCCAGCTGGACTGGGACTGAACGAGCATGTCATCAATCCAGAGTCTCTAAATGTGACTGACATGGGGGCTGACTGAGAAGCCATTGACAATGGCACTGGGTCTTGTTTTGTCTGCATGTACTGGCTTTCTGGGATCCTAGTCTGTTTGGATGCTCACCTTCCTAGACCTGGAGGGAGAGGGGAGAAACTTGAACTTCCCACAGGGCAGGAAACCCTGACTGCTCTTAGGACTGGAGAAGGAGGAGGAGAGGGAGGAGGGGGGAGGAGGAGAGGGAGTGGGGGGAATGGGAGGGTATGGGGAGGAGGGGAGGAAGTGGAAATTTTTATTAACAAATAAATTAATTAATAAAAAAAGGTGTAAGAGTTAGCTAATAAGAAGCCTAAGCTACTGGCCAAGTGGTGCTGTAATTAATACAGTTTCTGTGTGATTATTTCAAGTCTGGGCGGCAGGGAAACAAATGAACAGCCTCTTCCTACAAGGTGTGACCTTTTTTGGGGGAGAACTATGTAGCTAAGGATGACCTTAAACTCCTGACCCTTTGCCCCCATATCCTAAGTACTAGGATTACGGGCTTGGTTCAGCATGTCTAGTTGACAGTGTTTAAAATAATGACAAATAAATGTATCATATAATTCAGCAATAACTCAAAGAATCTACACAAAGAAAGAAAGAAAGAAAGAAAGAAAGAAAGAAAGAAAGAAAGAGAGAAAGAAAAAGGAAAAGAAAGCTGGAGTCCAGCGGTAGCGGTGCATACCTTTAATTCCAGGGGTGGATCTCTGTGAGTTCAAGGATAGCCTAGTATACAAAGTGAGCTCCAGGACAGGCTCCAAAGCTACACAGAGAAACCCTGTCTTGAAAACCTCCCAAAAAAAACCCCCCAAAAAATTCCCAACCCCCTCCCCCCAAAAAAAACAGGCAGAAAGATTCTAGGTCATTCTAGACATTACCTCTCCTTCTGTTTTCTAGATCAAAGTTACTGGGATGACTTCAAGGGTACAAGAGCAGAGTTTCACTGTGGGTCTAGAAAAAAGAAGAGGTGGCTGGAGAAATAGCTCAGAGGTTAAGAGCACTGATTGCTCTTCCAGAGGTCCTGAGTTCAATTCCCAGCAACCACATGGTGTTTCACGACATGAGATAAGGTGTCCTCTTCTGGCATGTAGGCATACATGTTGACTATCCACTGTATATATATATATATATATATATATATATATATATATATATATATATATATATAAAATAAATAAATAAGAAATAAAAATAAATTTAAAAAAAGAAAAAAGGAGAAACAATGCTTGAGAAACATAACAACATAAAGAGTACAGTTTATTCTGACTACAGTTACTTTGTTTTATCCTTTGAGGCATTTGACACCTCTTTCGTTTCTTCCTCCTTTCCTCCTTTCTTTCTTAATTAGTACAAAATTTGAAGCCGAGGGTTATATAGTCATTTCATTTATCATGACTTCTTTAGTTCTTTGAATCTCTGAGTACCAGTTTTTTTAAAGTAAAATTTTGGTTCTAATTTGATACTCTAATGTGTACATAGGAAAAAAAAACCTTTTAAAGAAATAGAGATGTTGGGCTGGAGAGATGGCTCTGTGGTTAAGAACTCTGAAAGCTCTTCCAGAAGATTTGGGTTCAATTCCCAGCACCTGCCGCGCCAGGGCAACTTAGATGCTGAGACTGGCGGGGGTGGGGGATGGTGATGGTGGTGGTGCTGGGATTGAGACAGGAAGGCTTCTTTTCAGGCGGAAGAACAGCAACCTTTACTTTGCCCTGAGCTAAAGCCTTTTATACCTCTACTACTTCTGTGGAAAACCACCAGCCAGAAAGAACACAAACATTCTTGTCAATTACAGACCACACGGAAGTCCCCCTGTCAGTCAGGGGGAGTGAGGGTAGCTAATCACACACAACAAGCACCCACATGGCAGTTCACAACTGCCTGTAATTCCAGTCCAGGGGATCCAACACACATGACAAAACACCAACACAAAATAAATATAAAATAAAAATAAATAAATTTTTTAAAAAGAAGCAAAGGCATTATAGGATGGAGAGAAGGCTCAGTGGTTAAGAGCACTGCTGCTCTTCCTGAGGATCTGGGTTTAATCCCAGTACCCACATGGCAGTTCACAGCTGCCTGTAACTCTGGCACCCTCACACAAACAGGGATGCAGGCAAAACACCAATGCACATGAAATTTAATAAATCCTTTACAAAAGAGAGGTGTCATAGTCATAAGAAGTTTAAGGTTAGCTGGGCAGTGGTGGCACACATCTTTAATCTCTGCACTCAGGAGGCAGAGACAGACAGATCTCTGTGAGTAAGTTCCTGGACAGGCTCCAAAGCTATTCAGAGAAACCCTGTCTCAAAAAAATAGTTTGAGGTTATCTTCGATGGCAGAGTGAATTCAAATTAATAATGTGTTTCATAAGACCCTGTCTCAATAATAGTAATAGTAATAATAATAATAATAATAAAAGCCCAGCAAGGTGGGTTAATGGGCAAAAATGCTTGTTGCACCTAATAACCTGAGTTTGATCCCTGATACCATGGTGAAGAAGAGCACCAACACCCAAGAGTTGTATTCTGACCTCTACAGGTGCATATATACACACCCTCAGTCTCCCTGAGTCTCTGTCTGTCTGTCTGTCTGTCTCTCTCTCTCTCTCTCACTCACACACACACAGTAATAATAATCTAAAAAGAAAACTCTGAAAAGAAAAATGCATATCAGGGTGGGGTGCCATGATTTAGAAATTATTATATAGAAACACAATTTTCTTTTCACCTACTGATCAAACTTTTGGCACCTTGGGGTCAGAAAAAGTGTTTTAATACCTTGTAATTAAACCCTCATGACACCCCTATTTTTTGTTTTTGTTTGTTATTTGTTTTGTCTTTGTTTTTTTTTTTAAGTTATAATGCTGATTGGCCTTTTAGGTCAGGCTTCTTATTAACTAACTCTCACATCTTGATTAACCCATTATTCTGATCTATTTTAGCCATGTGGCTCAGTACCTTTTCCAGTGGGGCAGCTTACATCCTGCTGCTTCGGTGATCTTGTCTTTGTTTTTTGAGACAGGGTTTCTCTGTGTAACAGCCCTGGCAGTCTTTGTAGATCAGGCTGACCTTGAACTCATAGAGATCCACCTGCTTCTGCCACCTTCAGTGGTGTTCACTACCACTGCCCAGCTAACCTTACACTTCTTATGGCTTGCTTCCGTTTCCCCAGGGCTGAGATCATGGATGAGTATCAACATGCCTGGTGTATATTGGAACCTAGACTTTTGTACATGTCATGCAAGCATCCAGATGAACTTCATCCCAGCCACCTAGATTTCACTTACCTGAAGTCAACTGTGACCTGAAAATATTAAATGAAAAATTCCAGAAATAAAAATAACTTTTATTTTTTCAAGACAAGGTTTCTTTGTGTAACCTTGGCAGTCCTAGAACTAGTTGTATAGACCAGGCTCGTCCCGCGCTACCGTCTCGCCTGCAAGAACGACGCAGCACACTTAGGATCCTTCTGCAGCAAAGCTTTAATGCGTCTTGAGAGGGAGAGCATAAGCTTACATTGCGGAGACCCAGAATGAGGGGAACCCAGCCCTTATAAAGGAAACAGTCCTCGCTTCTGACGTGTCACTCTTGGATTGGTCCGCTGCCCATTATCCCAGATGATGCCTCAGACGCAGCAGTAGTAAGTTACCAAGCACGTGCGCTGGGATTAAAGGCCTGTGCTACAACACCTTGAACTCACAGAGATCTGCCTGTCTCTGCCTCCCAGGCATTGGGACCAAAGGCATGTACTACCACACCTTGAGGTCACAGAGGTCAATCTGCCTCTGCCTCCCAGGCATCAGGACTAAAGGCGTGTACCACCACACCTTGAGGTCACAGAGGTCAATCTCTACCTTTGTCCCTTGAAGCAATGGAGAATGTGGTTGCGGCCCTCCACACAGGCTGGCCTCAAACTCACAGAGATCCACCTGCTTCTGCCTCCCCAGTGCTGGGGTTAAAGGCATGCAGCACTACCACCTGGCTTATTTTTAAAATACTTATAGAAGTGTGTATGTATCTGTGTTGGGGCATACACAGTGGAGAGTGTGGTTCTGGAGGTGTTTGGAGGTATCAGATTCCCTTGAGTTGGAGTTACAGGCAGTTGTGAACCAAGGAGATTTTCTGCAATATTAGTATGTGCTCTTAGTGGCTGAGTCATCCCCCCATCATCCACAGTAAGCTGTAAATTGTATATTATTCTGAGTATCTTCACAAAGTCTCACAGGGCCCCACTCTGCTTTGCTGGGATGGGAATCATCCCTTTCCACTGCAGGTTCATGCCTCTTACACTACCTGCTACACTATATGGTCTCCTAGTCATGCAGCTGTCCTAATAATTATTTAATAAGGGAAGACAAAAATGCTGAGCTTGCTCCAGTCTCTAGAAATTTTAGGGAGAGAGAAGAGATGGAGAGACTGCCCTCACTTTTTATTTTTATTTACTTTTTTGACCCAGGGTTTCACTCTGGCCCAGGCTAACCTCAAGTTCATGATGTAGCCCAGGCTGACAAAGAACTCATGCTGGTCATTTCATTTCATTTCATTTCAGACAAGTGTGGAGGTTATGGGTAAGAGTTGCCAACACATCTAGCTGAATTTTATTACAATATATTACAATTTTATTATTATTGCCAGTCTTTTCCTGAACTAACTAAATAAATTACACCTTTTCATTAGTGTGTTTGTGTAAGAAAAACGTATATAAGAGTTCATTGCTATCTGAAGTCTGTATGAATTTCAGGCATACAATGGGGTCTCCTCAGGATAAGAGGAGGCCACAGTATTAACTTTTGGAGATTGAAATGTCGACTCAGAAGCACTGAATTACGGAAAGTGAGGAAAATGAGGTTTGATGACTACTTAACAGGAATCTTGAGAACAACCAGTCAGGTATGGGAGTACATATCTGAAATACCAGCACTTGGAAAGTGAAGGCAGGAGGATTGAGAAGTTCAGGGTCAACCCGGGCTACATAACATTAACAGGAGCAGGCGATGAAATAACGGAATTGTAGCAAAGTGATAGTGGAACGTTAGATGCAGTGAAGCTATATATATATATATATATATATATATATATATATATATATATATATATATATATACACAACAGAAGTTGGGTGGTGCATTCTCTGCACTCAGGAGGCAGAGGCAGGTGGATTTCTGTGAGTTTGAGGCCAGCCTGGTCTACAGAGTGAGTTCCAGGACAAGCTCCAAATCTACACACACATACAAAAATTTAAACTAGGTGTCGGGGTTCACACCTACAATAACAGCAATCAAGAGGCAGAAGAAATGGGCAGTGGTAGTGTATGCTTTTCATCCCAGCCCTCCGGAGGCAGAGGCAGGAAGCTCTCTGTGAGTTCGAGGTCATCCTGGTCTACAGAGTTCCAGGACAGCCTGGACTGTTACACAAGGAAAGCCTGTCTTCAAAAACCAAACAAACAGAAAAAAGAAGCAGAAGCAGGAGAATCAGGAGCTGAGGGCCAGCATTAGTTACATAGCTAATTTGAGACCAACTTGGGCTACATAAGACCCTGTGTTGAAAGAGACACACACACACACACACACACACACACACACACACACACACAGAGGGAAAGGCAGAGAAAGATTGAAACGAACTGAATAAAATATTGTATAATACAAAGCTTTGCATGGTGGATTCAATGCCTTTAATCCCAGCACTGAGGAGAAAGTAGATCTCTGAGTTTGAGGCCAGCCTTGTCTACGTAGTGAGGGGCAGTCAGAGTTACACAATAGAGACCCTTTTTCCAAAGAAAAAATATTTGTAGTATATATGAATATGCTTATTTATCAGATTTTTCAAGAGTTTAGGTAAAGGGGACTCTTTTTTTCTTTTGATTTTTCGAGACAGGGTTTCTGTGTATAGTCCTGGCTGTCCTGGAACTAGGTCTGTAGACCAGGCTGACCTCAGATCAGAGAGATCCTCCTGCCTCTGCCTCCTGATTCCTGGAATTAGAGGCATGCGCCACCCGCCATCGTCCTCTAAGGGAGCTCTTGAAATACAAGTGAAAGTAGCATAGGCCACTTTTTCAGAGAAAGAAAACACAGTACCGACTGTCTCTGTGACGTAATCTGCGATAAAACTACAACTGAAGATATTTTCACAAAATATAAAGGTATTACAGGTGTTTCTATACGTGTTGGGTTACACCTGTATGTAAGTCAAAGAGATAAACGTGTCCTCCGTTTTTTTCCGTTGGAACTCTGGTCCGCAGCTGACAATAGTACGAAAGTTCTGTGTTCCTAGAACCAACTGTTCTGCAGGAAAGTATGCTCAGGTTTTGTTACAATTAGGAAACGTCGCGAAGCAGGTAAACAGAATAAAAAAGAAGTCCCTTTCGTTGTCAGAGGCAAAAAAAAAAAGAGTGAAAATCTCCCAAATAGATGCCAAATAAATTTGGGTTTGGAGAACAATCATTGAACGAGATTTGACATCCAGGGTCTCCTCCCCACTTACGGGAATTCTAACAGCAGGCCTCGCGGGGAAAGGCAGAAGTACTTCCTCAGTTATTATCTCCACAGAAAGGCAATCCGCCTAGCGAGATGTACTATTTTTGAGGACGTAAAAAGATATGCACATGATGGGCTGGACGCGATCCGTCCTTTAAAGAACGGCGCACTGCTAGCATCTGCGTCTGCAGGCGCTCCGCTCACTATTGTGTCTGCACCGGCAGCGGCAGCACTCAGTCCCACCGCGACATTAAAGAGTCCCTCTTTGTTCAGCGCCGGTCCGGGACGGAGGGCGCGGTGTCCTTCCGCGCTCGCCGCGCAGTCCCCGCCCCTCTGCGGCCCTGGAGAGCTGCCATTCGGCCTCGGAGTAGCTCCGCGCTCCCAGAATGCACCGCGAGTCCGCGGGAAACCAAAATGGCGAAGGGCCGTAGCGAAGTGGTCCGTGTTTGAAGCCGGTGTGAGAACGCACACTCTCCTCCCCAACCCTCGTCCCCAAGGAATTCGGTGTGCGTGTGTGTGTGCGCGTGTGTGCGTGTGCGCAGGGTTCCCGCTGGGGCGGGTGCCCGGTGAGTGCCCGGACTCGCGGGGAAGCGCCCACGGGGACGTGATTGCTTCTGTTTTCCTGTATGAAGCGGTTGGCACCACTTAAGTGACCGAATGAGGTGAGAGAACCTTGGCTCGGGAACCGACTCTCTTGGAGGTGGTAGGGATTGGGGAAGAGATGAAAGAAAGAAAGCAAAAGAAAAGGGAAGATGGAGGATCCGGCTTTGGGTAAGGGACTCCTGCGTGTGGGTGTTTTTGCACTGGTGCCTGTGTTGAAAGAATGGATGGAAAGAAGCAGTCAGTGGAATGTTGGCAAAAATAGGGACTGGGAGAACGAGCAGGGCGTTCGGGAGTCGGTTGGTGGAACTGGAGACGTTGAGACAGGGAAGCTGTGTTTGGAGGGCAGGAAGGAAGAACCTGGGGGCGGGAGACGGTTGGAGGGACAGGATGAACCTGGGGATGAGGGGGTGGGGAGCCGAGGGGAGGAACCGTCAGAATGTGGGGAGTCTACTCGAGGGGCACCAAGGGACGGAGCAGTTTGGAACCAGAGGGTGTTTGTGGAATTGTGTGGAATTGGAGTGTAGGAATCTAGCGGACGGGCCTGATGCAGTGTAAGGATGAGGGAAACAGCCTGGAAAGCAAATCTTGGAAGCTTAAAGGGGAGAAGTGGGATTGATATGGGGGAAGAGATACTTTTTTAAATTTTATTTATTAGGAGGCATTTCTTCTGTTCAATTAAAGTTTCCCTGCTCAGAGGTTTTTATTCATCGTCACAGCCTAGGTAATTACGGCTTTAAGGGATTTAACTAAACCAGGCTTTCTTCACGTATTTCCATAGTGCCAGAACTCTTAACTATGGTTTACAGTCTGATGTCCTTGGTTGTTAGAATTTTTCTTTGGAAGAAATTACAAGGAGCAGATGGATTTATTGAGTCATTCGAGAGTTTGTGAACAATAGAAAGCGATGTATGGGATGCTATTGTATTCTTTCAGTAAAACATTTAACTTTGGTTGAAGATGCTACTGTGTACTAGTAACTAGAATTCGAAAACCCAGACAAGTCTGTGAATAACCTAGAAAAGCACTCGTGAGATCAAAGCAGAGATAGAACTATGTAAATAGTGGTTGATTTGACTCCATTTGCTCTAGTAGTAACTTTCTCCTTCAGATAGGTTGCATTTAATATTACCTCGTCTGCAGACTGCTTTCAATTTCCATTTTTTCATTTCTCTTTTGGAAATTTCTTTTTTGGGGATTAAACTTAAAAGTAATTGTGGGTCAAATAAGGTAAAGTTAAATTCTTTTTTTAATAATTTATTTTTATTTTATGTGCATTGGTGTTCTGTCTGCATGTATGCATGTGTGAGGGTGTTTGATCCCCTGAAACTGGAGTTGCAGAGAGTTGTGAGCTGCCCTGTGGGTGCTGGGAATTGAACCCAGGTCCTCTAGAAAAGCAGCCAGTGCTCTTAACTGCTGAGCCATCTCTCCAGCCCTGTAAACTTTAAATTCTTTTTTTTATTTACTTATGTATTATGTATACAATATTCTGTCTTCATGTATGCCTGCAGGCCAGAAGAGAGTACCAGACCTCATTACAGATGGTGGTGAGCCACCATGTGGTTGTCAGGAATTGAACTCAGGACCTTTGGACGAGCAGACAATGCTCTTAACCGCTGAGCCGTCTCTCCAGCCCCCCAAAACTTAAAATTCTTAAGTGATCTTTTAGGATGCTGGATAATGCTTTAAATGGAGTCCCGCTTTTCTTCTTTTTTTAAGTTTCAAAGCAGGGTCTCCTTATTGTGTAACTCTAGCTGTCCTGAACTCACTATGTAGACTAGGCTGCCTCTGCCCAGAGTGCTGAGATCAAAGGTGTGAACCACCCTCAGTGATATTATTTCTTGATTCTGAGTTAACATTAGCAACTGTCATTGGGTGTCTGACTTGAAGTACTATACTTCCATGTATAGCATGGAGAATTATTTCCCTGGGTTGAATGTAGTTTTAAGTGTTAGAGTGATGTTGTTGAACAATAAACATGTTTGGTGCCCATGTATAGTATGAAATTTGACTTTGAGCAATAACATACACACACCCATGAACATATGCATAAACACACTCACGAACATACGCATACACACATATACCCATACTGCACCTCCAAGCTATACATTTGCTTAAACTGATGAACCTTGGCCTTAGCCATGATGAAAGTACAAATAGATTCATAACGGAGCATGATATCAAGTTAGTTGAGTACAAAACTATCACAGCTGAGATTAGAGATTTGAACATGCTGGTCAAATGATACACAAGTTTAATTGCATCCTGAATTTTGGGGAAAAAGTGTAGAGGACATTTAAAAATATTGTTTATATGAGCTTGGTGTGTGTGTGTTTGTATGTATGTATGTATGTATGTATGTATGTATGTATGGGAGGGATATATGTGCCAGTGTGCACAGAGGCCAGAGCCATTGTAGGCAGAGACTGTTTCTTCTTTTCCTGGCCACCCAGACCCGAATAATAAGACAGAAACTGTTTTAATTGCAACACTGTTTGGCCAATAGCTTATGCATATTTCTAGCTAACTCCTGCAGCTTAAATAAACCCATTTTATTAATTTGTGAATCATCATGAGGCTGTGGCCTACCGATAAGGTTCTGGCTGGCAGCTACATGGTGTCTACTTGACTCCCCCTACTCTCTCTATACAGCTCTTCCAGTTTGGCTATATTCTGCTAAGCCATTGGCCCAAACAGCTTCTTTATTAACCAATGGTAATAAAACATATTCACAGCATACAGAGGGGAATCCCACATCAAGCCATGACATCCCCTTGAGCTTGAGTTATAGGTGGTCATGAGCTGCCTAACAGGTGCTGAGAGCCAAAACTCAGTTCTTCTCCAAAAGTAATATGTGCTCCTAATAGCTGAGCCATCTCTCCAGCCCCATAAAGAATATTTTTTCACCTGTTATAGTGATTCTAAAATTTAACCTTCTGTGGTAATGAATGCATCTTTCTCTTTTTTTATTTTTTATGTGCATTGGTGTTTTTGCCATGAATGTTTGGGTCCCTGGAACTGGAATTATAGACAGTTGTGAGCGGCTGTATGGGTGCTAGATTTGAACCTGGGTCCTCTGGAAAAGCAGTCAGTGCACTTAACTGCAGAACCATCTCTCCAGCACCCCCTCCTCCCCTCCCCTCCCCTCCCTTTCTAGACAAGATTTCTCTGTGTAGCCTTGGATGTCCTAAAACTCACTCTGTAGACCAGGCTGGCCTCGAACTTACAGATTCACCTGCTTCTGCCTCCCAAGTGTGCTGGTATTAAAGGCATGTGTTTCCACCTCCCTGCCTCTTTTATTTGTATGGGTTTTTGCCTGTATGTATGTGTGTACCACATGGGTGCATTGTCCATGGAGGCCAGAAGAGGATGGAAGATCCCTTTGGAACTGGAGTTACAGATGTTTGTGAGTTCCCATGTTGATTCTGGGAATCAAAGGTGCTGGGAATGGAACCCAGGTCCTCTGAAAGAACAGCCACTGCTCTTAACTGCTAAACCATCTCTAACACATGAATGTATTTCTTCACAGTTAGTGGTGGGGGCAGGAGGATCAAAAGATCAAGGCTCTTCTCAACTATATAGGAGTTCAAAGCTATCCTGGAACACATGAGACCCTGTTGCAAAAAAAAAAGAAAGAAAAAGAAAAAAGTAAATTTGATTTACTAAGGTATAAATAGTATGATTAAAATTAGGCCTTTTACTTACACATATAGTGCTGGTTGATCTTCATTGTCCATTTGACATGATTCAGAACCGCCATGGAAACATACCTCTGGATGTGCCTATGATTGTTTTCAGAAAGGTTTAACTGAGAAGGGAAGACCCACCCTGACTATGTGAGGCAGCACACCCATGGGCTGGGGTCCTGGGTTGAATCAAATGGAGGAAGCAAGCTGAGCATGAGCCCTGATCTTCCTGACTGCAGATACAGTGATAGCTGCCCCAGCTCCTTCTGCCATGCCTCATCTTCTATGGTGGACTATGCCCTGAAACTGTGAGCCAAAACACACACTTTCTTATGTTGTTTTTTTCCCTGTATTTTACACAGTAATGAGAATAGTACTGATTTAGTACATATATTCCTAATAAAATTTAGAGCCATGAAGGATAAAGGAAGAAAGGACTGGCACTCAATAGAGTCCGATTTTTTTCATCATAGTACTGAGTGTAGTTGATGAATAGCACCGAACTTCTTGGGAAATTATTTACAACATAAAATTCTATGTGTAGGAATTTATTGAGCCAGTTGTCATTCATTGCCCAGCCTGATCTGGCAGTCCTGTGTTGAAGCTGTCTTCCTGCCTTTTCTAGCTAGGACCTTACCAGTGTGTTGTGATGAGGACTGAGGTGTTCTTAGGTCTAGAAGACCCCAGAGAAGTTTTATGCACATACCCTTTTATTGTGTGCCACTTCTGTAACCAAAGCATATGTGATCTGGAAAGCGTCATGACGCGAGTGTGACAGGAATAAGGCCTGGCCATCCCAGATTGGTGCAGGAACACTGAGCTCTGGAAGTAATGGTCACTCATGGAAAGGGAAACTTGGAAATTACCTTTGGTGATTTAAAATGAGGTGGGAATAGGATACATTAGGAATTCTGGGCAAAAGTTCGTTCTGTCCTATTCTGGTTTGTTTTCATTGTATCTTTATTCTTAGATGTGATGCCTGTATGCTAGTGAGAGTGAGAAAGAGTGTGGATTTCAGTGGGTGGAGAAGTGGGGAGGATCTGGAACCAATTCGGGGTGGGGAAACCATATCAGAATATATGAAGAAAAAAAACTATTTTGTATTAAATATGCGTATTAAGTATACTTTGTTGGTGGTGTTAAGACAGAGTCTCATGTAGCCCAGGCTGGCCACGAACTCCTGACTCTTCTGTTTTTACCTCCTGAAGTGCTGGAATTGCAGGTTGTGTGCCAGTTAAAACTACTTAATTTTCAGTGACTAATATTTATGGAGTAAAATATATTTCCTTTATTTATTTAGGTTATAATATAAGTACATACTTTCTTCCCTCTCAACCCTGCTGTATGCCTCTCTCTCTGCTCTCTTCCAAATTCGTGGCCTCTTTTGATTAATTGTTACGTACATATATGTATATACCTATACATATTTATTCCTAAATACATAAATATTCTTAGTCTGTATAACGTTATTTGTGTATCTTTTAAGGGATGATTGTTGGGTACTGGATAACAAACTGGTGTGCCGTTCCCCGGGTTAGGCTATTTTTACCACTCCTAGCAATTCCTTAATTGCCTGAATTTCTTTGTGTAGGGTTGAGGTCTTCTGGTTTTCCCTGTCTATGTTGACATGTGTCTCTGGTTTTTTTTTTTGGAACAGGTTCTCACTTTGTAGTGAACTCACTGTGCAGATCAGGCTGGCCTTGAACTCATAGAGATCTGCCTGCCTCTACTTCCCTGAGTGCTATGATTAAAGGTGCGTATCACCTTGTTCAGCTCATGTTTAGGCAGTCATATTGGTGAGACTTCATGGGGGAACCTTTGACATTCTTTGCAGACACATTGTCACAACAAACTGCCTATTCCTCTGACTCTTACAGTCTTTCTGTCCTCTTCTTCCTCAGTGTTCCCAGAGCCTTAGGCACAGGAGTTGTGTTGTAGAAGTAACTGTTGGTACTGGACTCCACAACTCTGGATTGATTGTGGTTTTATGTAGTGGGTTTCATCAGTTGATGAGGAGTGAGGACTGCACTTAACTCTGGGCTATTTAGAGTATAGTTAGTGATTATGCATGTTTAGTAAAGTGGCAGTTGTAGATTCTCCAAGGTCCGTGACTTTACTAGCCCTGGGTAGTTGATTAGGTTTCCAATACCAGGCAAAAGTTCCCTCTCCCCTGTGTGGGTCTTAAATCCAATTGGTTACTACCTAGGTATGCATGCCCCTCTGCACCCTCACAGTTACCGTGCCATGTTGATTGTTCTATTTCATAGACATAGTGGAGTAGGACTGTTGCTTCCTTTCTTTGGCAGCTTGCTTTGGCACCTTCTGGAACCATGAAAGTTAGTACTTAGGGAGCCTTTCAGGTTAGTTCTAGCTCAGTTGTCTCTAGGCCCAGTGTCTGAAGTTCATGGTATCTTCAGCAATAGAGACTTACTTTCTACCAAGGGCAATAGCAATAGCCTGTAATGTTTTAGGATTCTCTTGGACAACCCTGACCAACAGCTGCAGTGGGCTTCTCATGCATGGTATTGGGAATTTTATTAGATGTTTTTGGTTCTTGGAGGGAGCATTGTCAGCCCAGATGAAAAAAATTTCATGTAAACTATATATGCATATACATGACTTAAATGTATGTTTATGGAATTTAAAATTATTTATTCTGTATGTATGGTAGTTATACCGCACACGTGGAAATCGGAGGAAACTAACTTCAGTGAGTTAGTTTTACATGCGTCTGGGGATAACAATTTAGGTCATCAGGCTTGGTGACAAGCATCTTTACCTGTTGAGCCTTCCCACTGTTTCTTAAAATTTTATTTGTTTAGATGTACTTACTTTCATTTGATGTGTCTGAATGTTATGCCTGCATGTATGTATGTTGTTCACTGTGTATTTCCTTGGTGTCTGTGGATGTCAGAACAAGATACTGGGTCCCCTGGATCTGGAGTGTTGGTTGCTAGGAAACAGCTCTGCAGGAGCAGTGAGTACTCTGAACTGCTAAGCCGTCTCTAGTTTCTCTATAGAACTGTTTGTTTGTTATTGTTTTTGTTTTTCGAGACGGTTTCTCTGTAGATTTGGAGCCTTTCCTGTCTCTGTAGACCAGGCTGGCAACCAACTAACAGAGATCTGCCTGTCTTTGCCTCCTGAGTGCTGGGATTAAAGGCATGAGGTACCACCACCCGGCTCTCCTGGCAGTTTCTTACTATTTAAAAATTATTATTTTTTTGAGTCAGTTTCTCTTGCGTAGCCCTGGCTGTTCTGAAACTAGCTTTGTAGATAAGGATGACATCTAACTTAGAGTTTCACCTGAGTGCTGGGATTAAAGGTATGTGCCACTACTGCCTGGTTAATTTAAAATTTTTTTATGTATGATAATGTTTGTTAAACTCTAAACTTAAGAAATAGAGTAGAGCTACTTTTTCTAAAAAAAAAAAATGTTTTAAATGTGTTTTGTCTGTCTTCGTATCCATGTGTGCTTGTTACCTGGGAACGCCTTAAAGGGGGGGGTGGTATAGATCCCGAGGCTAGGATTGTAAACAGTTAGGACCTGTTGTGTGGAAGAGCAGCCAGTGCTCCTAACCACTGAGCTGTCTCTTCAGTGTTAGAGCTAGTCTGGAATCTGTCTGCCTTATGCTTTCTGATCTTTGTAGAACTTTGGCTTCTTTGATGTTAGATGTTCATATATTCCTCAGTTAAAAAGAAAGCATCCAGGCTCAGATTTTATTTTACTTTATCTGTCTCAGATAAGAGAATTACTTCTCCATAGGTTTGGTATAGGATTGACCTTAAGTAGATTGCTACTTCCTTTGTGCCTGGGTCCTGTGATGGCTCCACTGAGCTTGTGAGTTTCAAGATAATCTGGGCAAAAGATTCCACCAAAAGTGTCTCCCTCCTTTGTTACATTATGTCCTTCAGGTCACAGGGAGTAGAAGAAACTCTGGGAAAAAAATGTAGCCCCAGCAGTTTTGTGCCTTTGGAAGGGACTTAAGCTCTGTGTGGTGGCTCACGCCTGTAATTCCAACACTGAGCAAGCATAGGCCAGCTTGAGTTACAGTGTGACATCCTGTTTCAAAACATTGAAACTAAAAACCAGATCAAACCACATACACCCAAAAGATGAGTGCGCCTTCTTGTTCCTGGGGTTGGGGTAAGGATGGCATAGGTGGGGTTTATTTGTTTGCTTCGTTGTTGTTTTGTCCCCTAGTTGTGTTTCCCCTACTGTTGTAAGATCTTTTTGCTTTGTAAGTTGGTGGATCAAGGAGAAGTCCTTTATTGCAAGGTGGCAGTGTGAAGTAGGATTAGATTTTCCTTCCTTTTTTCCCTTAGCTGCCGAGTGGTTCATCATGGCCTAGAGTAGTGGCAAGGGTACTGGAAAACATGATTGTGGTGGAGGTGTCATGGCTGATGGCTGTTCCCAGAGAAGAGGAGGGAAAGTGGAGCGGCACAATAGAGGGATGAAGGTTCCTACTAGGGAGGTGAGTCCTGTGTTGGGCGGTAGCATTCAGCCCTTAGATTTCAGCTACTAAATCTAACCTAAATTAAACAGCCAGTTACTGCTGCTAGTTTACTGACTGCTTATTGTTTACCTGTGCAGTGTGCTCAGAACTCTGATATGGAGGATATGGTAAGCAAGCTTGGACAGTTTTCTACCCTTAGAACATAGGCTGTATGCAGGGTAAAGACCCATTTTTTTTTAATTGAAGCAAAAATAATTGAAATGACAGATTTTTTGTTCTTTTTATTTATTTATTTTGAGAAATTATACTATGCTAGATCCTTAAGCTGAATTTTTCTCTTTCTGTTAATTCTTTGAGAACTTGATAAAATGTATTTTGTTTTTTTCAAGACAAGGTTTCTCTGTATAACCTTGGCTGTCTTGGAACTCACTTTTTTTTTAACGCTTTGTTACCATTTGCTCTGAATAGAGTGACATTCTCTATCAAATTAGGTATCCCAGGAGCTGGAGAGATGGCTCAGTGGTTAAAAGTGTGTACTATGTTCGTAGAGTTTGGTTCCCAACATCCATGTTGGGAGGCTCACAACTGCCTGTAATTCCAGTTACAGGGGCTCTGATATCGCTGACCTACAAGGACATCTGCACCTATGTGCACATATTCCTATGCAGATACACACACATACACATAAATAAAGACAACAATTTAAAAAAAGAATTCTGTTACATTTACTCATTTATTTTCTTCTGATTTATTTATTTATTTATTTATGAGGCAGGGTTTCTCTGTATAGCCCTGGCTGCCCTGAAACTTGCTCTGTAGACCAGGGTGGCCTTGGACTCAGAGATCTGCCTGCCTCTGCCTCCTGAGTGGCTGGAATTAAAGGTGTGCACCACCACTCTGACTCTTCATACAAATCTGTATTGTCATGTTTTGCCAACCTCTTACTGGTTTCTTTTTTTTAATTTTATTTATTGTGTGTGTGAATGTTTGTATGTATATATGTGGGCCTGTGTATGTATATCATATGTGTAGAGGTCAGAGGAAATTCGTAGGAGTTAGTTCTTTCCTTCTACCATGTGGATCCTGAGGATTGAGCACAGTAGGCATCCTTTACTGCTGAGCCATCTTCCTGTGCCCACATTTTTAGTATTTACAACTTGTCAGTTTATGGGGTCAGTTCTTGCCATGTGGAGTTGAGGCGGGGAGTATTTCCCAGATGAGCCGTCTTGTGTAGTTCTCTCCCCAACCCCACTTTGTGAGACAGGATCTCACTAGCTGACCTGGAACTCACTGTGTAGAACTCAGAAAGATCTGCCTGCCTTTGCCTCCTAAGTGCTAGGCTTCTTAATAGCATTTCTAGAGATTTGGCTGTGGATAGGAAGGGAAAAAATAGGCCAAAGGGTAAGTGTAACTATTACTAGGTTGAGTTCTTGGCACAAAACACAGTATATCAGCAATTTCAGGAGAAGAGAAGAAACACTAGGGAGTGAAAAATTACAAAATTTGATGTTTGTTTGTTTTTCAAGGCAGGGTTTCTCTGTGTAGCTTTTGGAGCCTGTCCTGGAACTTGTTCTGTAGAACAGGCTGGTCTCGAACTCACAGAGATCCGCCTGCCTCTGCCTCCCGAGTGCTGGGATTAAAGGTATGCGCCATCACCTCCCGGCTAAGTTTGATGTTTTGATCTAAGAATGTGTGCAGTGTACATTGCTATCACGAAGAAGGGAGAAGGAATATTGAAATCATAGCAAAGAATATGAAGGTGTCTGGGAATGTTGGCCATTTTGTATAGTTTCCATTCCAGAATTAGGGAGCATTCCACTGACTTATTTTTCATACTTAATTATGCTATTCAAGTTTGGGTTAGTAATATAAGGGATGCAAGATTCCTGAACTTAAAATGGTTGCTTATTTATATAGAGTTAGACATATCCCAGGCTGGTCTTGAACTTCTCAAACTTCCTGTGTAATTGAGGATGACCTTGAACTTCTGATCTCCCTAGGCCACTTGCCCAGTACTGGGATTATAGGTGTATACCCCTATACCTGCACCTGGTTTTCTTTTGTTTATTTTTGTCTTACGGTGTTGGGGATGGAACCAAGGGCCCTTGTACACGAACATATTCAACATATTCTGTTGGTTTGAAGATTACTATACTTGTAGGTTTTGAGTTTGTTGGATATATACAAAAAATGTTGGATTAACATTTTTCAGCAATTTAGGGGGACGGTATCAGTTTTTAATTCTTTTCTGACATCTTTAAAATGCATTTCTTTCATCCTTCCTCCTACCCCCAGCTGCCTCCATGCTACTTCTTATCTATGAGTTTGTTTTATGTGTCTCATAAAGCCAGAATTAAACAGTACTTGTCTGTTTTCTCTGGGTTGTCTTACTTAGTGTCATGTCTTCAAGATCCCATTCTGTAGCATGGGCATGAATCCCAAAACTTGTGTTATTTTTAGGCATTGAAAACATGTTTCCTTTGTTCTTAACTACCAAGACTGTCTCCCACCTTTGGTTTCTTCCTTTCTTTTTTAAACTGAACTTTTATGCTCTCTTTTTTGTCTGTATAGTTTTATTAAATCTTCAATTTTTAATTTTATTTTTTATTTAAAGGCAAGGTTCTAGATATGTAGCTTAAGTTGGCCTGGAACTCCTAAATCACCTATGCTGGCCTGGAACTTGTATCCTTGTGCTCAGCCGCCCAGTGTTGATGTTCAGGCCTATCCACCGTACCCAGTTGTTTTCTGCTGTTGTTTTTGAGGTGGTCACCCTAAAATGTTTTGGTGAAATGACTGCTGAATCCTGGCTTCACTTAGGGTAGGCAATGAGCAAATATTATGAATTACTGCTCTTTTTAAAAAAATCTATTTAGAAAGCATTTGCCATTTGAGTTATTTGTTGTTTTTTTTTTTTCTTACAAATTAAGGCTTTATACCAAAAGTTTTGGCTAACATATGAAATATATCATTGATGTAAACCATTATAAATCTTATATTTGGTTTTTATTTCCTGACTAGAGACTCTACAGGAGCAGGTAACTCACTGGTCCACAAGCGGTCTCCTTTACGTCGAAACCAAAAGACCCCAGCATCCTTGAACAAGCTGTCTTTACAGGATGGACATAAAGCCAAAAAGCCAGCATGTAAATTTGAAGAGGGTCAGGATGTCCTAGCTAGGTGGTCAGATGGCTTGTTTTATCTTGGAACTATCAAAAAGGCAAGTTATCTTAATAGACCTCTGCTGTATTTGCAATAAACCTTTAAATAATTTAAAATTTAATTCGCACCTATAGTTTTAAGAGATACCTGAATTCTTTCTCTGTATTGCAGATAAACATATTGAAACAGAGCTGCTTCATCATATTTGAGGACAGTTCTAAATCCTGGGTTCTCTGGAAGGACATCCAAACAGGCAGGTGCTACTGTTCCTCTAGAACATGATATATACTGAAATTTAGCTTTCTTCAACATGGTATTTTCTGGGGCTAAAGAAATTGAATTCAGTGTCTTTCTACTACTCAGTAGCGTGTATGAGGAGAAGTTTAAGAATTTATTAATATACAGAATTATTTTCCTTGTTTACAAACAAAGCTCTCTATAGTTTAATTGAATCACATTGAGACAGGTTTCTCTGTATAGCTTTGGAACCTGCCCTGGAACTCTCTGTAGATCAAGCTGGTCTTGAACTAAGAGATCAGCCTGCCTCTGCCTCCTGAGTTCTGGGATTAAAGATGTGTGCTGCTGCTGCCTGGCTTAGGAGGGTTCTAATACCTAGTATTAATTTTTGTTCTGTGAAATAATATATTCCTGCATTGCTGTTGACAATGCAGATTTCTGTTTTGGCTATTTTTTCAACAGTTGCATTAAATGAATAAAAATATACTCTATAATCTGTTCAGCAGATCTCTTTCTAGAAGTTTATTAATAAAATATATTAAAAAAAAAGCTGGGTGGAGTGGTGAGAGATGGCTCAGAGGTGAAGAACAGTGACTAATCTTCCTGAGGACCTAGGTTCAGTTTCCCATCATCCACATGGCAGGGCACAACTCCAGGACCCAACACTTACACAGACATGCATATAGGGAAACACCAATAAAATAATAAATAAAAAAATATTTTTAAAAAAGAAACTAGGTGGCAATGTTTGCTATAGCTTTATTTTTATATTTTTTAATTAAAAATTGCATTTAAAAATAGAAAATAAAAAAAAGTGTATACATTTGTGTGTGAATGTAGGTAGGTGACTGAAGAGGCCTCATGTCAGATAAGCTGGAGATGGAGCTACAGGCAGTTGTGAGCCCATAGGTGCTGGGAACTGGTCTCTGGTCAGCTACAAGAACAATACCAGCTTTTAATCACTGAGCCATCTCCAGCCCTGATGTAGCTATTTATTTTATTTTGATTTTTTTTTTTTTTTTTGAGACAGGGTTTTTCTTTATAGCCCTGGACTAGGCTGGTTTGGAACTCAGAGATTCACCTGTCTCTGCCTTCCGAGTGTAATTAAGAGTGTTCCATCACTGCCCTGCATTTTTTTTTTTTTCTCCCAGACAGGGTCTCTCTACATACCCTCGACTGGCATGGAACTTGCTATGTTGAATAGGTTGGTTTCGAACTCAACAAAAAGTTGAGTTGGCTCTGCCTCCTGAATGTTAGGATTAAAACTGTTTGTCACCATACTTTTATAAAGAGACTTTTATAGCTTTATTTGAAACAAATATATGATAACTATTTTTTAAGATTTGTTATTTATTCATGTATGTGTGTAAGGGATTATGTGTGGTGGTCAGAGGAATGTGTTGGACATTGTCCTCTCTCACTTTCTCCCTATTCATTTGAGGCAGAGTCTCTCCCTGAGCCTCACTGACGTTAAAAGCCAGCAAGTCCCAGTGATTCTCCTGTCTCTGCACATACCATCCCCATTTGAGCTGGGTTTACAAGTGTTTGTAGGAATGCTTATGGTTGCTGGGATCTGCACTCACACTTGTGGTTGAGGAGCAAGTGTTCTTAACTACTGAGCCATCTCCTGCCCAACATTTTGGTATTACTAAGACGAAAAGGCTAAGACTTTGTAGATGCCTTAATTTGTAGTAAGGAAGACCATGGGCAATTATGCTAGACCAGGAATCATGTAAATTTTATAGTAAAAAGGGTGTTCTTGGATTTCACAGTTTTCTTAGGTTTGTTTCTTGAGGTGAATGCATACAGTTTATTGGATTAATAACTCCTTTTCTGCAGAATTGCTTACTTCCTCACCAGTCCATGTAGATATAGTGGGAGTCATCTTAGGCACCTACTCCTGGCTGGGGCTATGCAGCCCTTTCTTGTGAAACAACACATTTAGCATGAGAAAGCTAACCTCAGATTGACTATCTCTAATTATAGCCATAAACCCAGGAATTATTAAACAAGTCCTGCTAGGTGTACCAGGAAATTTGGAAGGGACAGAAGACCGAAACAAACAATCAATAATACAAAAGCAGGCAAAATAATAATTGGTACCTTCTATGTTACCTATGTAATATACATTAAGAGGTAATAAAGCAAATTTTTTTTCCACTAGATGGAATGAATGTTATGCAGTTATTAGAAGTTATACTTTTGAACACTGGTTGTGTGAAAATGCTTTGGTAGAAGAAATATTGTTTGGTAGAGAGACCATGGTTTTTGGCACATCTGGGTTTGAAGCCTAGCATTTCTAACTGAGGGTACATGGGCAGTTCCTCCATCTGCTTGACCATCACTTCCCTGTGGACTCAGATCTGTAAAGCTAGCGCTTGGGAGACTGACACTGAGATAATGTGACAGGAATTCAAGGCAAAGCCCTGGGCTGCAGAGTAATTCCAGGCCAGTTTGAGATTCATAGTAGGACTTTGTCCCAAGAAAACCACCCTGGTCTTCTGAATGCTGATTAAAGGTGTGTGCAACAATACCTGGCTTTGAAGTGTCTTGTTCATTTCTCCAGGTAGTTTTCTGTGTAGTCCGGTTTTGGAACTGGATGTATAGACTAGGCTGTCCTTGAACTCTGAGATCTGCCTGCCTCTGCCTTCCAAGTGCTGAGATTTAAGGCATATGCCACTACTGCCCAGATACGTTTTTTGTTTTTTTGGTTTGATTTGGTTTGATTTTTTGAGACAGGGTTTCTCTGTGTAGCCTAGGCTGTCCTAGAACTAGCTCCGTAGACCAGCCTGACCTGGAACTCATGGAAGTCTGTAGATAGAGACTGCTTGTTCATTTCCTAGACACCTAGACCTGAATAATAACACAGAAACTATATTAATTACAGCACTGGTTGGCCTATTAGCTCAGACTTCTTATTAAGTAACTCTTACATCTTAAATTAACCCATTTCTATTATTTTATAGGAGGCTCATGGTTTACTGGTAAGGTTCTGGGGCGTCTGTCTCCTTAGACAGCTACATGGCGTCTCTCTGACTCTGCCTACCCTCTCCGTATATCTCTTCTAGCCTGGCTTTATTCTGCCTTGCCAGAGGCCAGAGGAGCTTTGTGGGAGGAGGCTGCTTGCTGGTCCCGGTCGCCCAGAACCGAAATAATCACACAGAAATTGTATTAATAAGACACTGCTTGGCCCATTAACTCTGACTTCTTATTGACTAACTCTTACATATTAGTTTAACCCATTTCTATTAATCTGTATATCGCCACGTGGCAGTGGCTTACCAGCAAAGATTCAGCATGTCTGACTCTGGTGGCTCCATGGCGTCTCTTCAACTCCGCCTTCTTCCTCCCAGCATTCAGTTCCATCCTCTCCACCTACCTAATTTCTGCCCTATCAACAGGCCACGGCAACTTCTTTATTCATTAATGGTAATCACAGCACACAGAGGGGATTCCCACATCAGAGCTTCTTTATTAACCAATGATAATAAAACATATTCACAGTGTACAGAGGGGAATCCCACATCAGAGATCCACCTGCCTCTTCCTCCATGAGTGCTGGGATTAAAGATGTGAGCCACAACTACCCAGCTGAGAAAGTTTTTGTTGTTGTTGTTATTTGTTTGTTTTTGTTTTTTTATGAGATAGGGTTTCTCTGTATAACAGCCCTAGCTGTTCTAGAACTAGCTCTGTAGACCAGGCTGGCCTCAAACTCAACTAAGATCTGCCTGCCTCTCCCTTGAGTGCTAGACTTAAAGGTGTGTGCCTTTATTGCCCCCCCCACCTTTAAAACAAAAATATTAAGGTGGGTGGTGGTGCATGTCTTTGCAGAGGCAAGCAGATCTCTTGAGTTTGAGACCAGCCTGGTCTACAGAGCAAATTCTAGGATAGTCAGGGCTGCACAGAGAAACCATGTCTCAAAAAAAAAAAAAAAAAAAAGAAAACGAGGAAAGAGTAATTTTTTAGGTGAATTAACTGGCACTTCCAATTTTTGTTGTAGAATTCGCTTCGGGTACATTATTAAACATTTTATTTCTAGATTTCAGCCATGAAATACTTGCTATTCAGCCTCTTTCATAATTAGTGAATACAAAGAACTGTCTTAAGTCCAGAAAAGGAACACATAACTTCCTTGCCTATTCCCTGTGATCTTATGATGCTAATGTATAACACAAGTGAAGACATGAACCTGAGTCAGTGTGTGTTCTGCAGAAAACTTCTAGCATTAATAAGTCTCCCTCAGTGTCTTAGTTTTGGTTCTATTGCTGTGAAGAGACTCCATGACCACGGCAACTCTTATAAAAAGAAAACATTTAATTGGGGCTGGCATATAGTTCTGAGGTTTATTGCCATGAGGTAGGAAGCCCAATGGCTACACTGAGTCATAGAAGTTCTGTGGAATTCCTCATGACTGTTTAATGTTGCTTTACATATTTCAGGAGCCACTGGGAGTGGGGAAATGGTCTGTACAATATGTCAAGAAGAGTATTCAGAAGCTCCCAATGAAATGGTTATATGTGATAAGTGTGGTCAAGGTAAATATTCATTCTTCTTGGTTTCATATAAGTGTCATTAAATCCCAAGTGAGTCCATTGAAGACAAATGATTGTCAATACTTGTCTCGCTATTTTGAAACTTTATTGTAAGATCTATTTATCTTTTATAATGGAGGGAATGACAAAACTAGAACTAAAATATCATCTAGGAATTATATTCTGCAGTACTTGTTAATAAAATAGGATTCGCTCTGTGCTTTTTTGATATCAAGGGTATCATCAGTTGTGCCACACACCTCACATTGATTCGAGTGTGATTGATTCAGATGAGAAATGGCTCTGTCGGCAGTGTGTTTTTGCAACAACAACAAAGGTATCTTTTAAAAGTGTTTTGGATTAAAGCCCTAAGTGGAATTTGTAAGACATTATTTTTGAAATGACTGTACATTGAAAAGTTTGTTCTGAATGAAATTAGCAGCTAAAGCTGGTTAAAAAGAATTATTGTTTTACTAATGAGCCTTAAATGGCTTACGGTTATTTTTGTACTTTCTGATAGTGGTGTGGGGATTGGGACAATAAATTGAAAGAAGACAACAAAATATACTATTAATAACAAATCAGACAATATGATATTATAGAAGTTCAGAATGGAAATTATTTCTGTAGTGCCAGGAATTTTAAATTACAGAATTATAAATTAGAAAATTTGGTTAAAAAAATTTGACCTTCACTTTTTCAAATGTTTCCCTCTAATATATAGAGGGGTGGTGCGCTTAAGAAAGGACCAAATGCCAAAGCATTGCAAGTCATGAAGCAGACATTACCCTATAGTGTGGCAGACCTTGAGTGGGATGCAGGTCATAAAACCAATGTCCAGCAGTGTTACTGCTATTGTGGAGGCCCTGGAGAGTAAGTAAACAGTTATCTAATGTCCTTTGAAGTCATTTTTACTAACGTATATTACCTTCTTGTTCTTTTTAATTTTTTTTTTTTTAATGAAGACCTCTTTGTTGGTTTGAGACCCCGTCTCAATGTATATACTTCCAAATTTGACCTCACAATCTTAAGGCCTTTTCAAGAGCACCAGGAGTACAGGTGCTCACTGCCATGCTTGGTTTGTCTTACTATTGCTGAGTGTGGTGTAGCAATGATAGTGAATTGCAAATGTATGAACAATCAGTTAAAATAAAACCTCCAAGGAAATGCCATTACTGTTTTTCTTCGTTTCTCTTCTTTCTCATCCTCTTCTTTCTCTCCCTTCCCTCATCTTTTTTCTTATGCCAGATGTGTCATTAAAATAAATTATAGAGGAAAATATGTGCTCTGGAGGCCACTTTGCCACACTGGAGTGTGAAGTTGTCTCAGTTCATTTGATGTCATGTTTAGTGTGATTACACATTTGAAAATTGGTATATACTTAATATTATTTGAATGAGTAATTAAGAAACAGGTTTTAGTTAAGTGATAGAGCCCCAGGTGAGACTGATTAGACTGTATATGTTACTAGTGTTTCCTAAATATTATTTCCTGTGTATATATACAACAATATGTAATTTTCAGAAGAAACTGCCAAGTAATTTTTCTAAGTATTTTACTAACAAAATATACTGTCCAGGAACTAGAGAGCTATATTGGATGTCTTCTGTTTATTTTATTTTAAAAGACTTTAAATTATGTATATGTAGGTTTATTTGCACATGGATGATGTGCACATGAGTGCAGTGCCTACAGCGCCCAGAGAGGACCAGTTGAATTGAGTTCTCAGCAACCACACTGGTGACTCACAACCAACCACCTTTAACTCTAGTTCCAGGGGATCAGTCACCCTTTTCTGGGCTTTGTGGACAAGTGTACTGAATATGCATATGCCCTTTATAGGCACATAAATAAAAAAAAATAGAGACTGGAGGGGCAATGGTGACACATGCCTTTAATCCCAGCACTTGGGAGACATAGCAGGCAGATCTCTGTGAGTTCAAGGCCAGGCTGGTCTACAGAGTGAATTCTAGAACAACCAGGGCTACACAGAGAAATCCTCTATCGAAAAGTAAAAAAAAATAAATAAGGACTGCAGAAATGGCTGGGTGACTTGAGGATTTACTGGTCTTGCAGTTATAGGGACCTGGGTTATTTCCTAGTACCACTGGCAGCTCACAACTACTTATGACTCCAGTTCTGGGGAGAGTCTGGCTCCCTTTTCTGGCCTTTGCGAAGCTCTACATGCACTTAATGCATACACAGAAAAGCAGTCTACACATAAACCTAAAAAAAAAAAGCCATCTAATGGCCAGGCCTGGGGGCACATGTCTGTTCTTGTAGTTACTCAGGGGCTGAAGAAGGCAAGTGCTTAGTATAGGACAGTACTCAACCTTCCTAATGCTGTGACCCTTTAACACATTCTCTCAAGTTATGGTAACCCCCAGCCATAAAATTATTTTTGTGCCACTTCACAACCTAATTTTGGTACCATTATGAATTGTAAATATCTGTGTTTTCTGATGGTCTTTGGCGACCCCTGTGAAAGGGCTCTTGACCCACAGGATGAGAACTCTGGTCTATAAATTTGGAGCTCATCTGGTGCAGCAGTAGGAGCCTACATTTAGGAAAGGCTTTATACAGCTGGGTGTGGTTGTGAGCAGGAGGTTAAGGTCAACCTCAGAATGATACTCAAAAAAATGAAAAGAGACCCGAGGATATAACTCAGCTGTAATAGCCTGTCTAGCAGGCTTGAAGTCTTGGATTTGACCCCTAGCACCTCATGAATTGGGTGAAGGGGTAGTTCATCTCAGTACTAAGGAGAGTGAGTGACCCAGTTTTGATATCATCTTCAGTTTTGAGGCTAGTGAAACTCTGTTACTAAAAAACAAAACTCAGAGGAAAACAAAAATAAAAATAAAAAGAGCTATCTGGGTGTGTAGCTCATTGGTAGATTGTGTAACGGCCTGTTTAGATCTTATTACAAAAAGCAAAATCCTCTGAATCTTGTAATCTGAGAAAAATCAAAGACATTATTGACTTGAAATATCAGTTTTGCTTAAAGAGCATGTAAATTCCCATAAAAAAGAGGGAGGGATGGAGCTGGGCGATGGTGGTGCAGGCCTTTAATCCCAGCACTGGGAGGCAGAGGCAGGTGGATAGATCTCTGAGTGTGAGGCCAGCCTTCCTTGTTTGCAGAGTTCCAGGACCAGCCTCCAAAGCTACAAGAGAAAAACCATAACAGAAAAAAAGAAAAAAAAAAAAGAGGAAGAGGAAGGATGAAATAATTAATAGTACAAACATTTTTTTGGAGAAAAAAAATAGTATTAAGTATAGCAGAAATGTAATACTTTTGTCAGAACTATATTGGTTATTATATAATGTAGTTTTTTCCTTTTTTTTTTCAAAAAGAACCCTTGCTTCATTAATAAGTAGTAATTTAGGTAACAATGGTGGTGCACACCTATAATCTCAACACTGGCAAGGTCAGGAGGATTGTGAATTGGAGGCCAGTCTTGAACTATATAATAGAATATTGTTTTAAAAAGTATTAATTTAAACTTTTTTTTTCTTTTTGGTAGCTGGTATTTAAAGATGCTGCAGTGTTGCAAATGTAAGCAGTGGTTTCATGAGGCTTGTGTGCAATGCCTTCAAAAGCCAATGCTATTTGGAGATAGGTGAGAAGAACATTTGAATTTCAATGATTGGTTTGTCATAGATGCTTTGTAATTGTGGTTATTTTGCAGTTTTAGGTTTCCAAAAATAATTATGACAGTGATGTGTAACGGAATCAACTCAGAGGCAAAATACTAAATAGTCAACATACTTTATATATACTTTCAGTGCTTTTGAATACTACTCCAGGAAGCTTTGAACTGTTGTCTCAGAGAGTACATTTGTTTCTGTCACCACAGTTCTAAACTTCTCATTGGGAGCTTTCTTCAAGAGTCTCAAAGGAATACTCTGATTTAGAATTGGGAAATACTATAGGATCCTGTTAAAAACAATTTGTATATCAAGTTTAAAAACTTGGGAAAGCAGATATATTGTACTTTCTATGTGAGAGTATTAGGGAAGGGATAGTGAGCTATGTAAATCAAGATTGCTCTTTTGCTTGCTGTCCACACAGACATGAATAATCACACACAAACTATATTA
Source organism: Myodes glareolus (assembly GCF_982192425.1). Classification (NCBI taxonomy): domain Eukaryota; kingdom Metazoa; phylum Chordata; class Mammalia; order Rodentia; family Cricetidae; genus Myodes; species Myodes glareolus. Next base: position 1,402,623 of record NC_142033.1, on the reverse strand, counting down.
ATTACAACACTGTTTGGTCAACGGCTGAGACGTATTTCTTGCTAGCTCTTGCATCTTAAATTATCACATTGTTACTTCACATGTTGTTTTTTGGGCGGCTACATGGCGAATGCCTGACTCTGCCTTCTTTTTCCCTGCGTTCAGTTTAGTTTTTCTGCCCAGCTATATTCTGCCCTGCCATAGGCCAAAGCAGCTTATTAACCAGTGGTAATAAAACATATTTATGTCGTACAGTGGGGAATCCCACATTAGTTGTAGGAAGAAAAATTAAGACAGACCAGTAAAGCTAGCTTCCTGATTTCTTGAAGTGAATCTTGGTTTAAATCTAGGTGTACATAACTACTGTCTTTTTGACCTTGGTCTCTTTTGCTTTGGAGTTTATTTTACAGGTAATTTAAACTTTGGTGAAATACTGCTTATAGAAGTAGCCATCACGGATCTTGGCACACATAGGCTATTAGTGTGAATACTGGTGAATCAGTGTCAACTTTGAATTCTCTAATGGTTAAAAAAGTTTTCCCTTACCCCCAGATAGGAGTTTTAACCATTATTGTTGTTAGTGTCATAACTGAAATTGCGTTTTGATTTGTGTATCCGTTCCTTACATTATGAAGCCTTATATTATTTGCTGAATACTGGCTGTAATTGTTAACTAGTTTATATTTAGCTTTGAATACTTAGTATAAAACTTTTTTTTTTCCCCGTTTTTTAGGTTTTATACATTTATTTGCTCTGTCTGCAGTTCTGGACCAGAATACCTCAAACGTCTACCATTACAGTGGTAAGCATGAACTTTTCTATGTTTTTAGAAAGTACCATACCATATAAAAACTTTTATATGAAAAGTAAATAAAATTTTATTCTCTATACCTGGCTTTTATTTCTTTTTGTAATCCTTAAGGCTTATGCCGTCTTCACCAGGATTATCCATTTTATTGTTAGCGTTAATAAGACTGTTCATTATGGAAAGGTATTGGCGCTTTCAGTTTAGGTTCTTTGTGTTTTCGGCTTTTCATGCCTTCAGAGTATCACAAAAGAAGCAGATAAAATAATATATCAGTTTCTGCTTTGATGTAGTAATTTTTTTACGGTAAGTGAGGGATTTTAGCGATCTAATAAAATGTGTGTACTGAGATTTTACAAATTTTTATTGTGCTTTACATATTTAAGAACAGGTGATGCCTTAACTCATGCAGATGACACAAGGCCCAGTAATGTATAGTGTGCTTTTAGTGAGAAACACAGTGATGTTAGTTAGCAGTCATTTTCTCCTTTAGCCAAATTTTTTACGTTTTTTGATTTTACGAGACTGTGTTTCTCTGGGTAGTCCTGGCTATCCTGGAACTTGCTCTGTAGACCACACTAGCCCTGAACTCAGAGATCTTCCTGCCTTTGTTCCTGAATACTGTGATTAAAGGCATGCACCACCACTGCCTGATATCAGATCTTTTAAAAATTCATTTAGGAAGTAATTTGGGTACATCTTAGTTTACAATTATTCCACATGTGTTAAGCTAGTATTTTCTAGTTCCTTCATATGTAACAGTTTACTGTATTGTGATTTAGGTTATTGACTGCCTATCCACCTCCTAAGTATATCACTTTGGTTTTATTATAGTTGTTTTATATACTGGTTTCATTAAAAACTGACTTTTTAAGAATAATCAAAAACACTGTTTTCATATATTTTAATTAATTTTGGATTTCAGGGTAGATATAGCACACCTATGCCTTTACAACCTAAGTGTTATTCACAAGAAGAAATACTTTGACTCTGAACTTGAGCTTATGACATACATCAATGAAAACTGGGATCGATTGCACCCTGGAGAGGTAGGTGGTCTTAGAACTGCTTGATGTCTTTTTCTTTTTCTTTCTTTCTTTTTTTCTTTATTTCTTTTTTTTTTTTAGTTAAAAATAAAGGAGACACATGAACAAGTCAGACAATTAAAGTTTAAAATTTTCTTTTTTTTTAATAACTTTGGTAATGATATCACAACTAGCCCTCTTATTGTCTTATGTTCCTTGCCTTGGGAAATTGAACACATGGTGGAAATAAATTATTTACTTCTTCCATATTCTGAATCAAAAATCATTGTAGTTAAAAATAGAACTGTTAGAAAAAAAATCTTTGTATTAGGTGCCTTATGTATAATTTCGCTTTCTTTTTCAGTTTTCTATAGAAAACCTTAGAGAAGTAACCAGTGTTCATTTTCTCTTACGTATCTCTAATGTCTAGGAATGTTGGGATTCAGTCAGTAGTAGAATAATCAGTTACACAGTGACTTCTGATGTCTCTTTTGCTGGTTTTAAAAAGAGCTTTTGAGAAAGGAACATAGAACTGGATGTGGTGTAGGGCACCTGTGGCCCTAGCGGAGAGACTGAAGCTGGAGGGTTACTGCACAGTGAGAGCTGTCCCAGCAAGACAGAGCAAGGGGCTGGGCAGAGTGAGTTCCTGGACAGCCAAGACTACACAGAGAAACCTTGCCTGGAAAATCCCAAACAAACTAATAAACAAATAAATAATATAAAGTCAAGTGTAGTGTGATCTAGGCATGTGATTGCATACCTACAATCTAAGAACTCAGGTTGCTGATGCAGGAGGATCATAATTTCACAAGGCCGTTTTGGGCATATATATCTCAAAAACAAGCCCAACAAATCTCTTGAGTTCCAGGGCAGTTTGGTCTATAGAACGAGTGGCCCTGTCTCAAAAACAGAAACAAACAGAAAGAAAGAGAGAAAGAAAGAAAGAAAGAAAGAAAGAAAGAAAGAAAGAAAGAAAAGAAAAGAAAAGAAAAGAAACGAAACGCTCAAAGCAAGAGAAATGCAGTTGCGTGTTGGTAATACTCTTGTTTCCCCTCTCAGTCAGGTAGAACACCCAGCTTATAACAGAAGCAGTTCAGTTCATACCATCGTAGTTGCACTTCAGAAACTTACAGGTTTCAGAAATAGGGAGTCAGGTTTGTTGGTGGTTCTCAGTAAACTAGGAAGTTGATATTTTTTTTCCCTCTCTGTATGACACTTCTGCTTGTCCTGAAACTTACTGTGTAGACCAGGCTGGCCTCGAACTCAGAAATGTGTCTGCCTCTGCCTCCCAAGTGCTGGGATTAAAGGCATGCACCACCACCGCCCAGTGATAGTTGATATTTTAAATAAGTTAATTTTCAAGTTTTATAGTGTAACAAAAAACCCTTAGGGGTATAAATATTCAAATATTGTTCTTTCAGATATGCAACACTGCTTCATCAAATGTTATAGACCTGATATGGACAAATTATAAATTGATTTCAAATAAGATATTGAAATTCAAACTAATTAAAGTAAAAGTTAAGTGGATTTGTAACTGACTTGAAAAACAGTAAGAACTATTTTGGAAATCTTGATGGAGCTTGTAAAAGAGGGCCAAAGTTCTGTCTTTGTTTTTGGAAAGGATGTCAGGATCAAGAGAAAATATCTGTAAGTTTGAGCTGAAAACAGAAATTGGCACACAGCTTTGATGACAGCATTTGGGAGGCTCAGGCCGGCAGAATACTGGGAGTTGAATTTCAGTATAGTCTACATAGAGAGTTCTTGGCCATCCAGGTCTGCATAGTGAATTTTTATCTCCAATAACATAAAATAAAAATAAAGCCTGACCTGGTGTTGTAGTCCTATTATCCCAGCTACTCCAAAGGCTATTGCAGTAGTATCACAAGTTCAAAGCCAGCCAAGTCAATTTGGTGAGTCTGTCTCAAAGGCCAGCTGAGTATGGTTGTACACACCTATTGTTACAAGTTTGGGACCAATTGGGCTGTTAAGTAAAACCCTCTCTTTCCCTACACTCCAAGTTAAAAAAAAAAAGCGTATACTACTATGTCCTGCTTTTTGCCTTTAAATTTAAGCACAATAATATGTGAGTGTGTGTGTGTGTGTGTGTGTGTGTGTGTGTGTGTGTGTGTACATACAGATAAAAACTCATATGATTTCAGATTTGGATTACAAGAAGGGGGTAAAAGAAGTAGATGGAATTAGCCAGATGGTTTATATGAGGAAATCACATGCTGAGACCTTTAGAAACTTGATCTCAAACATATATGAATGCTGCTTTCAGATATTTGTAGATCTCTCTTGTAAAATGGGACAGAAGCATTTCAGAGAGCTTTTCCTAACTATAATGCTTATGAAATGGGGTTCAGTAACTGATTTAGCTTTTACCACTATTAATGCTGAATGGATAACTGGGTCTTTTTACAAGGATTGTGGTCTTGATGAAAGATTGAATTATTTCTAGGGCGTATTTTCTTGCTAACTTCAAAGTCTGTTTATTTCATTCTTTAAATAGAAATTCTGGATCTGAGAGTGTACTTCAGAGGGTCAAGCACGTGCTGTTTTTTCTTTAACTTTTTAAATTTTATTTTGAAACAAGGTCTTGGTCTCTCTCTCTCCCTCTCTCCTCTCCCTCTTTTTCTCCCTCTCCCAGACTGTCCTTGAACTCACAAACACCTACCAACCTCTCTACCCTCCTGATTGCTGGGATTAAAAGTGTGCACCACCAAACCCTGTGAACATGTGTTTTTGATACGTGAGAGCCTATTTTCAGTCCTCAAAACTTTCCCCCAAACTTGTTATTGGGTATCTCATATTGGGAGGACAGTCAGACGGGGGGAACGTGTAATTTACCACTTGACAAGTTCAGATTCTGGTGGTCTTTTTAGCTAGGAGAATTTGAGTGGTTTATTTCACTTTTGTATGGACTGTGACCTCTGAGGTGCTTGGTGGTTAGGATGTCCATACAAGATTTATCTTTTGCATATGATTGGCTTATTCACCTAAGCATTCCTTGTAGTGCCATACTAATATAAAAGTTAAACAGACATCTTACCAATTGGGGAGCAGGCAGGCAGACAGAAAATGCTGTACAGAGGTTCCACTGGGGGATCTTCTTGGATGAGGAAGCTTTGTGGACTTGAACCACATTCACTGTGAAGTCTTTCTGCTGTGACAGACTGGGATGATGGTGCTGGTGGAGGTCCAGACGGGCCTTGAGAGCATCTCCTAGGATCTAATGCTGACCGGTTGGCATGTGTGAGCTCAGCAGTGCTAGTTCAGTGCGTCCTCTTGCCAAAGGGTATTAGTGTAGAGGCTTGAGAACCGCATCTCAGGAGCATTGCAAGTGGAATCCTTGTGCCCACTTGTAAAAGGTGTCTTGTCTTCCCTTCCCCCTCACCTAAGCTTTCTCTGTGTAACAACCCTGCTGGCCTTGAACTCGGAGATGACCTGTTTGCTTCCCAAGTGCTGGGATGTTTTTATTGTTCATTGGACTAGCTTTGTGCTTCTTGTAGAGATTTATTTAGAGACTGTGTAACTTTAGAGGTGTTATTTCCCTAGGTCATAGAGTTAAAAGAAAAGTGAATATAACTACTAATATATCAGTTCTATAATGTTTATAATGTGCAGTTGCTTCACAAATACATTTTATTTCATGTAACCAACTAACAAAATTAGTATAAAATTTAGACATTTCTCTTGTAACTTAGAAAATAAGTCTTGAGAGGTTAAATGGTGCTGGGTAGGTCACATAGTGTCAGTGAGGACCCAGAATAGAATATTAATAATGAATGAAATTATAGTATGCTAAATTGTTTCTTGATACTTTGCAGCTGGCAGACACACCCAAATCTGAAAGATATGAGCATGTTCTGGAGGCATTAAATGATTACAAGACCATGTAAGTGGATTTATTTTACATACCCCTCTGAGGGAGATAGTGAGTATAAAGAACACAAGGGTATTAAAAATTTGGGATTGGTGTATGGGAACAGTACATACGATTTTAAATGTTTTAATGTCTTAGTCTCTCTTGGTTATAGTAAAGCAGGGATTCTAGGAGGCTGGGAGGGAAAGAGTAATACTTCTGAGAAGGGGTGTTTGGGAGGCATATCAATATCCATTACTCTGTTTTCCTGAAAAAACATTTTCAGTAATAACTTATGTTGTAATGCAGAATGGTGACGATAAGGTAAATCTTGTTAGCTGATGGGAATGTGCAAAAAAAAAGAGGGTCTTTTAAGATTGGTTATTGCCATTAGTCAGTTCCTGAGGAGTAGTAGTGTTGGTCTGAGTGATGATTCAGTGATAGGATCTTATGTTCTTGCATAGACCACCCTTCTTTACAACCAGCATGTCTGCATTTCTTGAAAATATTTTCAAAATCCCAAAGAAATTTATATAAATACATGTATGCAACTCTCAGACATACTATTAAAATTGTATTATAAAATTTTTGGTTTTGCCAAGTTGCTGTTTTGAACTTGACAATATTTTCTTATTAGATAATATTTTAATTACTTGTAACTAGATCTTTAAATTAGCCTGAAAAAGTGTAAGGTAATAATTGAGTAGCTAATTGTACTGATAAAATATTGTTTGAATCAATTCTTAATTCCCTCTTAAAGTATCAGAAATACACCTGTTACTGATAATGGTAGAAATGAGAGCTGCACATTCTCAAAGGTGCATACAGTGGAAGAACATTCGAACAGCTGAGGTAAAGGTTTTTGTGGCCAGAAAGACTCTAGCAGAGTCAGGTATAAGAAAATGTTTGTGAGTAAAGGTAGGCCAGGGAGAGTGTTCTTCTGAGACCTAAGTCTGTACTCACACCTTTAGGGTCTAAATTGCTTTCAACTCTTGTCTGTCCTTCTGTCTACTCATTTTAATTTCTGGGCCTTTAGAGATAGCCTTTTTAAAAAGTTATTTCTGGTCAGATTTTATGTACCACAAATATATTCTGGAATAGAATTTATTGGAACCAAATACTTGCTTTGTGAAGTTACTTATTTAATTATTAATTTGAGACAGGTTGTTACTGAAGTTACTTATTTAATTATTAATTTGAGACAGGTTGTTACTGATATATGCTCAGGCTAGCCCAGTCCTGGGTTCAGAGCCAGAAGCACTGAGGGAGGTAGAGGCAGGAGAATCATGGATTCAAGGCCAGTTCACCTTCATAATGAGATCCTGTTTTGTAACACTAGTGACCATAAAAACCTGAATTCAAATAGTTTCCCTTGTACTGGGACTGTGGCTGTCTATCACCACACCTAATCCAGAAGCCATATTTGGAAGAAGTTGAGCTATTGTTGTCTTATTCCTTCCACCCATGATAGCCTGAAGCTTGTAGCTAAGAATCAAAGACACCAAGGGGAAAATACTTCTGTGGTATGGGTAGCTTTTCATGTATAAGGGCCTAATTTGAAAGTTGTAAGTTAGGGTCTTCCATGTAAATGTGCAGCTTATAAAATTTTAGTTAATTTTTTTAAAAATAGGTTTATGTCTGGGAAAGAAATAAAGAAGAAGAAGCATTTGTTTGGGTTGCGAATTCGTGTTCCTCCTGTGCCACCAAATGTGGCTTTCAAAGCAGAGAAAGAACCTGAAGGAACATCCCATGAATTTAAAATTAAAGGCAGAAAAGCATCCAAACCTATATGTGATTCAAGGTAAAAGTTGATCTGTGATGTAGTTTTCCTTTAGCTTATTTGTTTGTAACTGATGATGTGTGTTATCTGGTCGCATCAGAGTATATTAGAGTGCCACAAAGACCTGCAGTAATTCCCAGCTCCAAACCCAGCCTATAATTTCCTTCCTAGACAAGGTAAGAAAATGTGTTAGATGTTTATTTATTTTAGGCCTTTGGCATTTAAGGAATAGACAGTTGATTTAAAGAAATAACTTAAAATATTTACATCTTTACTTGTTGATTTCCTTTTTATTCATTCATTCAGCACTTTTGTCAGCCGCCTTCCTTTCTCAGTGCTGTGGATATAATGACAAAACAGAGTTCCCCTGTGCTTAATGGGATTGCATTATAGCGAGAGACATATGAAATAAACAAGTAAAATAATTGATGATCATTTTGATGCCATTTAGAATTAATTCAGTGTTTTAGACCCCACTGGGTCAATGGAGATGAGGACATTGTACTTAAACGGGGGAGGCATAAGGAAGGACTATATAAGGTGATCTTGGAGAATCAATTTAGAGTAATTTAAAGTATGAAGAATAAAGGGGCAGAATACTGCAGGGTGCAGGAGTACAGGTGTGGAGGCTATGAGACATAGTCTACTTGTCTAAAGAAAACTAATTTGGTATGAATGGAAACTAGAGAGTCAGGATTGGATATTTGAAAGATTGGGTAGGTCTTGATCACACAGCAGCTTGTAGGTAGGAATCCCCTGTTCCCTCCAAACAATGGTAGCCATTTAAATGATGTAAGCAGATTTAATTATTCTTAAAAAAAATTATTTGGGGAATAGTTGAGCAGTTAGAATAGAAGTAGGAAAAGAAAGACGTGGTTTTGTAGATGAGATGCTTGCTTGGCCAGGAGTGGATGGGAGCAGTTAAGTGGAGTGAATAGGTTTGAGATTTCTCTTCAGGAGAAGAACTGAGATCAGATTTGCTACTGAACTAAATTTATGAGTGAAAAGGAGGAAGGATAAGTTAATAGATTCGAAAGTTATGGCTTGAGCAACTCATGGATGCTGGTTTCTTACTGAGGAAAAGGAGGAAAGTGATGGTGAGGTGGGTGGAGCGTTTCCTGTTTCTATTCTCACCACGCATCTGAATAGTTCCACGGAGGTGACTTCTGTTTGTACATGAGCAGCGCAGGTTGGGTCAGTACTGGTTATATAAACTTCAAAGCTGACATTAAAGCTAGGAGAACGAATAAAATGACGTAGGGAGTAAGTAGAGAAGAGAATGGTTCTTCAGGTGGTGTCTGGTCTTAGAAATGATAAAGTGGAAGGTGTAAATAAACGAATGAGAGTAAGTAGAGAAGAGAATGGTTCTTCAGGTGGTGTCTGGTCTTAGAAATGATAAAGTGGAAGGTGTAAATAAACGAATGAGAGTAAGTAGAGAAGAGAATGGTTCTTCAGGTGGTGTCTGGTCTTAGAAATGATAAAGTGGAAGGTGTAAATAAACGAATGAGAGCAGCACGACCGGCACGGCTGGAGACCAGGAGCGTTTGCTGTTAGGAAATCAGTAATGGTGTATACATTAAATGGCATTGGGAGCTAATAAATTGCAAGAGGAAAATGTTTACTGGACACTTAACATTTTGTTATTGCTGACCTTGACAAAAGTAGTTTATTTAGAGTAGTAAAGATTGGAATGAGTTGAATGAAGTGTGACTATCTGCACTTCCAGATTCATGTACAAAAATATGCTTCTGTCTGTCAGGGATACTAACATATTCAGAATAATAATGAAGATAATAAAGAGAAAAGCGCATAGAAGAATCCTGAATGAGGCAGAAAAGAGTGGAGAGGAAAATGTCATAAAGCTGAGGGGTTTTACTGTAAAGTGAAGCAGACGGAATGACAGTAGAACATGGCAGCAATTTTAGTAGTTGGGAAATAATTGGAATCCGTTTTTTGTGTCCTAAGAATGATTCAGTGGGTAAAAAAAGATGAGTGTAGGACAGAGTAAAGCTAACCTCTATTCCTCGGTCTGAGAACAGCTCTTGATAGCAGAGGACAGACCTTTCTGATGAATATAGATATGACTGTAGAAATTAGAGGTCAAAGTTACTGCTGGGAGTCTGTTTTCTCAAGGGAGTGTGAAGTGAAAGGGCTATATGCAGAGGGAAATTCAGAGAACAAGTTTGGAATAGTTATGCTGTAGAGTAAGAAATATGTTTACAAAACACTGCCTACATTAGCCGTTTGAAGGTTTTAGTAGAATACATACAACTGAGTGGTTTCGTTTAAAAAGGAAATGCTTATTTCTACCACTATCCAATTTGATCCAGTCCTTTATTATCAGTTGCTATTATAAATTAGAAAAAGGAACCCCATAAACATCACAGTCTATGATGATGGTAAGTAGGATGCTTCGTGTGGTAGCTCTCAGATTAATCCATGCTACTAAGAAGGACTCCAGCTACTTCAAAACACCTGCCTTCCTTCTGGCCCTATGCATACTCTGGTCATCTTAAGGCTGTGTGTGTTATCACTGTTAGCTCAGTGGTCCTCTTTATATGTTACATTCTCTGGTCCTCAAGATTTTTGACTCCTAGGCCTACTTCTCTGTCCTCCTCTGTCATCCTGCTTGCTTCCACCTGAGTTTTTACTGGCTTTATCTTATTTCTACTCTACTATAGTAGTGTTGCTTTTCTTTTTCTTTCGTTGTATTTTCCTGATAACATCCTCATTAGCTTTCTTGTTTATGTGGGAATGTCTATGATGGAAGCCCTTCAGTGCAAAGGAAGCACCTTTTTGAATCCCTTTTATATCTTTTCTGTAGCAGTTATTGTTCATGAAATCTGTATTCTGCATGTTCTCTTCTTTTAGAGATACCCCTGACTATTGAACTTTTTTCTTTGGTATCGCTTAGTACTTAGCTTTATTTTCTTGTTTGCTGTTTGACCTATCAGTGGCTGTATCCAGTATGAAAGATTTAAAGAGAAATTGGTGATACTGAAATTTTAATATAGGTATTTTCACTAGATTAACTAATTTTGTAGTCATTTTTTTTTTGTAGTAAATTCTTAAAATCTTCTCCTCCAAGTAATAAGAAACTAAAGTTTTAAAATTCAGCTAGTATGGCTATCTGGTGATTCATTATCTTTAAAATCTTGAAGTAATAAGCATTACTTAGAATAAGCATTACTTAGCATTATTGAATTAATAAGCATTATACATAGAGTTATAGTAAAGAACACTTTTTTTCTTGAAACTTTAAAAAGTGTGATTAAAGTTGTTTAATTAGCTATGTAAAGCGACTGTCATTTTGCTTTCTGCAAAGATTAAATACAAACTGGCTTTCTGTTTCAGGGAAGTAAGCAATGGGATAGAAAAAAAAGGAAAGAAAAAGTCTGTAGGTCGTCCTCCTGGCCCATATACAAGGAAAATGATTCAAAAAACTGCTGAGCCACCTTTGGTAAGAGGGTTTGTTTATAAATGTTCTCAGGAAAGGTTTGTGTGATGATTGAGTGTTTTGTTCCAATTAAAGCAGAACTGTCCTTTAAGAATGTTCCTTTTCTTTCTTTCCTTAATTTTTTTTTTTTTAAATTTCCAGGATAAGGAATCAGTTTCAGAGAATCCTGTGTTGGATTTACCTTGTTCTATAGGGTAAATAGTTGCTTTTTTCTTTCCTAGGACTTTTGTTTGCGAGGGAGTTAGTATTTCTATTGTTATGTAATATAGTTGTCATACCATTTGCATTCTCTTGTCTCAGGAGAACTGAGGGGCTTGCACATTCATCCGGTACCTCAGATGTGGACCTCACAGGAGCTTCCAGTGCAAAAGAAACTACCTCATCTAGCATTTCCCGGCATTACGGGTAGGTGCTCGTTCTGTAGACCAGGCTGGCTTTGACTCAGAGATTGGAACTGCCTGCCTCTCCTGTGCCTTGTGTGCCACCACTGCCTGGCTTTGTAATTTTTTTCTTACGTTTTAATTAATTATTTATTTTTTTAAAGATTTATTTATTTAGTTTACAGTATTCTGTCTGCATGTGTGCCTGCAGTCCAGAAGAAGGCACCAGATTTCATTACAGATGGTTGTGAGCCACCATGTGGTTGCTGGGAATTGAACTCAGGATCCCTGGAAGAACAATCAGGGCTCTTAACCTCTGAGCCATCTCTCCAGCCCTTAATTTTTTTTTTTTAAGCTTGGTGAGCCAGTGAGTTACTTTTCTGAGGGAGGATTGCTTATGGGAGCATGTGTGACTTAAAGGCAGCTGTGTTCCTGTGACAACTGAAAATCTCCGTTCCGGAGTGTCCCTGTGTGACGTGTGGACAGTTCCAAAGAGCTCCTCTCCAGTGATGCGTCACTGTTTTTATAACTGTAGGGGAAGCTTGTGAGTTTTATAAACTTTCTGTTGTTGTTGCTTGGTTTTTTGTTTTTTGTTTTTTTTGAGACAGGGTTCCTCTGGAATTCCGCATTGTAGACCAGGCTTGACCTTGACCTCACAGATATTCACCTGCCTCTGCCTCCTGAGTGGTCTTGTAATTTTTTATGCTTTCTGAGTTTTGTAAGTTTTCAAGTTTTCCTAGCTTCCTAATTTTTTTTATTGATTTTATTGAGCTCTACATTTTTCTCTGCTTCCCTCCCTGCCTCTCCCCTCCCCTTCTACTCTCTCCCATGGTCCCCATGCTCCCAGTTTACTCAGGAGATCTTGTCTTTTTCTACTTCCCATGTAGATTAGGTCTATCTATGTAAGTCTCTCTTAGGGTCCTCATTGTTTAGGTTCTCTGGGATTGTGATTTGAAGGCTGTTTCTTTCTTTCTTTTTTTTTTTTTTTGCTTTATGTTTAAAAACCACTTATGAGTGAGTACATAATGATATTTGTCTTTCTGTGTCTGGGTTACCTCACTCAATATGAAGTTTTCTAGCTCTATCCATTTGCCTGCAAATTTCAAGATGTCGTTATTTTTCTCTGCTGTGTAGTACTTCATTGTGTAGATGTACCACATTTTCCTTCTCCATTCTTTGGTCAAGAGACATTTAGGTTGTTTCCAGGTTCTGGTTATGACAAACAAAGCTGCTAAGAACATAGTTGAGCACATGTCCTTGTGGTACGATTGAGCATCCTTTGGATATATACCCAAAAGTGGTATTGCTGGGTTTTGAGGAAGGTTGTTTTCCTTCTGAGAAATCGCAACACTGACATCCAAAGGGGTTGTTACCAGCTTGGACTCCCACCAGCAATGGAGAAGTGTTCCCTTTATCCCACAACCTCTCCAGCATAAGTTGTTATTAGTGTTTTTGATCTTGGCTATTCTTACAGGTATAAGATGGAATCTCAGAGTTGTTTTGATTTGCGTTTCTCTGATGACTAAGGATGTTGAGCATTTCCTTAAGTGTCTTTCAGCCATTTTAGATCCCTCTGTTGAGAGTTCTCTGTTTAGGTCTGTACTCCATTTTTTATTAGATTATTTGTTCTTTTGATGACCAATTTCTTGAGTTCTTTGCATATTTTGGAAATCAGACCTCTGTCTGATGTGGGGTTGGTGAAGATCTTTTCCCATTCTGTAGGTTGTCTGTCATTTTGTCTTGACTGTGTCCTTTGCTTTACATAAAGTTTTCAGTTTTAGTTACTAATTTTTTAAAAAATGTTTAACTTATTCTTTCAAAATACAGATGCGCCAGGCAGTGGTGGTGCACGCCTTTTATCTCAGCACTCAGGAGGCAGAGACAGGTGGATCTCAGTGAGTTTGAGGCCAGTCTGGTTTACAGAGCTAGTTCCAGGACAGCTAAGGCTACACAAAAAAACCCTGTCTTTATTCTCCACCCCTAAGTACAAACACACACACACACACACACACACACACACACACACACACACACACAATCCTCCTCTTTTGTTCCCTTTTCTTTTCATTGTATCTCTACTTTTCAATAAGTCCTACATTTTATTTAGCCCATTGATTTAATTAGGATTGTTTGAGTGTGGGTAGGCAATGAATTGCCTTGAGCAAAGGCATTATGTTGTTTTTTTGTTTGGGTTTTGTTCTTTTGGGGCAGAGTTTCTCTTTAGCTCTAATTGGGTTCTGAGTAGCTGAGCGTGTAAGTTGTCGGTGTCACCGCTCATCTGAACGTTTTCATTTTAGAATTCAAATGCATGTTTCTCCTTCAGTTTTTTTCCTTTTTCCTAGAGAAATGGCTCAGTGATTTCAAAGTGCTCGCTATTCTTAGAGTGGACCTCTCTTTGGTTCCTAGCACCCACATCAGCCGGCTTACAACCGCCTGTAATTCTAGTTTCAAGAGATTTGGTGTCTTCTCTGCCCTTCCTGGGCACCTACACACATATGGCATCCATTATAGACACACACACACATACACACTCACACTGCTTCCATTCATCCATTTAATCTGCATGTAGGTGTGCACAAGCCTGTGTGCTTAGAGGCCATAAAGTAGTCAGTGCTCTCTTTCCATCTTGTTGGTTCTGGGAGTTGAATTCAAGTTGTCAGTTTGGTGCTCGGTGCCTTTATTCACTGAGCCATCTTGAGGGCCCCTACATTAAATGCTCTCTTTGCAACCCAGAACTTAAAACTCATGTTATTCCTCCTTCCACAATCTACTGAATACCAAGATTATAAGTGTACCAGATTTGTTAAGAAACATGTGGCCTGGCCATTATGTATAAACTGTGTGCTTTCTGTTAAAGCTGCCCCCCATCCCCTTTTGAGACTGATCTCCTTGTAGCTCTGGCTGTCCTGGAACTCGCTATGTAGAGCAAGCTGAGCTCAGAGACTTGCGACCTCTGCCTCTGAAGTTCTGGGACTAAAAGTGTGCGCCACCACACCTGGCTTTTGTTGAGAACTGTGATGCTTGCACTCTACGACTGTTCCTCGTTTCAGGGTTGTTTTATGTTTTCATTGTCTGAATCCAATACATGGCTTTTTGCTCATGCAAAGGTTTTTAAACTGCAGATCAGAAAATCATCTTAGGAGGTTTTTCTTTTCCGTTCTCTAGATTATCTGATTCTAGAAAAAGAACTCGCACAGGAAGATCTTGGCCTGCTGCAATACCACATTTGCGGAGAAGAAGAGGTCGCCTTCCACGAAGAGCACTCCAGACTCAGAACTCAGAAGTTGTAAAAGATGATGAAGGCAAAGAAGATTATCAGTTTGAAGAACTGAACACAGAAATCCTGAATAACTTAGCTGATCAAGAGCTACAGCTCAGCCACCTGAAGAACTCCATCACTAGTTACTTCGGTGCTGCAGGCAGAATCGCGTGTGGGGAAAAGTACCGCGTGCTGGCTCGGCGAGTGACACTGGATGGGAAGGTGCAGTACCTTGTGGAGTGGGAAGGAGCAACTGCATCCTGACCACAGGACTGAGCGTTATGTTCACTGCACTCATTTCCTGGTGGTCCAGGCTAAAGCCCTGAGAGAATGTGGGTTTTACTATCTTTCTTAAAAAAAACAAACAAGCAGAAAACACAAAAAAATTCACAAAAGGAGATGATACTAGCCTTAACATGTACTTGTCAATGTTACGGATGTTGTCATAAAAAGATATCTTTTAAAAATCAGAGGAGAGACTTAATTTTTTAAATCTTAAGATTTGTAGAATGTTTCTAGGATAGGATATTAAACATGATTTAAACCCATGCATGGTGTTAGATAATTTTTCTAATTATTCCATTGAGTCCATTTTTGTGATTAGTGGTTACCAGAGCAAACAGATCATGTAGATAGCACAAGTATTTGGAGAAATATTGTGTGTTTTGTTACCAAAATGTTGAAAAAATTTATTTCATACCCTTTAGATTTCATAAAGTGCAGTGTATATAATGTCTAATGAAAGACTGTAAAATATTGAAATTTCTTTCAAGCAAAATGTAAAAAATATATTGAGCCTGTAAATTGCTCTGTGACTAGACTTCATTGTCGTCTTAATATATTCTTTGCATGTACACACATATACATACGTGTATATGTGTGTGTGTGATTATGTGACCTATGCAATACAAATTATGGGAATGGGCAGCTTTGGAGCGTATATCCCATGATTCTTATTTCAGGAATAGTTGCAGTATTTACACAGCAGCGTTTCTTCTCAGGCTTGTATTGGGTGCTGTTGCTTGCTATGTATGAAGAGAAATGTGTCAAACAGTTCAGTGTGTACTGAAGAAGGGTGTGAACAACAGTGTTCATAAGCTTTTAGATTGCTTTCAGTCCTTGTAACTCCGCTGTTCAATACCTAAAACAAATCCAAGCGATAGCTACATTATCCTATTAGAAGTGACATTTTCAGTTTCTTGTGGCACATTATGATTGTAAATGTCTCAGTTTTAACAGTATGTCTGCAGGAGACCGGTGACGACTCCTGACATGTCTGTAGTCATTGCTAGTCATGTTGGAATAAGCGTAGTATGAACAAAGTGTTTATTGCACAGGGTTAACAAACAGTGTGTTGCTAGCTGAGGCTACCTGCTGTTTTATTACAACATTACCTCTTGTTTTTATAAAATGTACCAAGATTTAAAATGATATTTTTATTTTACATGTTAAAGTTTCTTTTATCATGTGTTAGAGTTGTCTTCTGTTTCATTTTGTTTTGTTTGTTTTCTTTCTTAGCCAAAGAGTAAACAGAAAAATATTGTTTAGGTAGCTCTTCAATTTACTTTTTTATGAGTGGTGGATTTTAGACTAAAAATTGGGGAAAATTTTGCCAAGATGAAAAATCTGTGAAGTGTATTGATGAAAGAATGGTAAAACTATGGGTTAGTGCTTATTTATTCCATTAATTGATTATTTGACTTTTTTTTTTAAAGAAACATGCTTTATTTCTTTAAGCATCTTCAAAAGATGACTTTTCTTGTCACATTATAGCCAAAAGAAGCAGAGAACTTCGTTGTCCTGCATTTGGTTCCTGGTTGACCAGGTATAGATGAGCTTTACAAAGTGCAAATTACAAACTGTCACTTCTGTTCACCGCCACCAAAACGTGATTTCCCCTAGTTATTAATTTAAGGTTGCCTTTCCTGCAGCTGCAATATTTTGAATAATACACAGAGATTGTGTTGAGTTTTGAATGTTTGTTTATCTAGGGGTAATGCAAAATGTAATTCCTTATTCGCTCTGGCTGTACCATATCTCATCTCCCCAGATCCTTTAATTCTAACTGAACACCAGCAGTATTTTAGTGACTCTTGAAGACACTCAGAAAACAACTTACCAAGCTGAACTGTCTCTAGACGTAATTATTGTGAATGTCTGTTTGCTTTTATCATGGTGGTTCACATGGCTCTGATGTTCAGTTTGTATTTTTGAAATTGCTATACTTAGAATTAAAGCAGACCAACATTAAATGTGTGTATTTTTTAAAGAGCTAATGAGTTTTTCTTCTGTATTTGCTTGAAAATACACACTGGTGCAGTAGTAAACTGCTTTTTATCTAAGGAGGGAAGGATTCTCTACTTTTACTTTATTTACTTGAGTTAGTCTTTAAAGACCTTTGCTTTCATTTCTTTTTTCTCCCATAATAACATTAATAAATACTTTGTGTTCATCTGAAATGATCTTTTAAAAAAGTTTATTTTTAGACAGCTTGCATCAAGCTTTGTATTTGAAAGACAGTGTGTCTCTGCTCTGTCCTACCCTGTTCCAAAATGAGAGAATTTCAGACTTTCTTCTGCACAGGGGTTGGTGCACATGTAAAACAAAATTCCCATTTTTGCTGAAATGTTTTTTTGCCTAAACTACAGAATCAAAATTGTAAAATAATATACCTTCCTTCCTTTTTCTTTTTAAGCATTTAAGAGAAATACAAAAGAACAAGCGAACTGTGAGTCTCGGCAGCTGCTGGACTAGGCAGATGTAGGAGAGGACGAGCCGGGCCTTTGAGATAGGCTCCAGCGTGTCCAACAAGCGGCAACAAGGCTAACTCAGAAGTGCAGGTAGACTAAGAGAGACTTGGTAGCAGCTCCAGAAGAGACAGTAGCAGACCTTATTTTAATCTCTGTCCCTTGTAATTTAAAATAGTTTGTAATGACCCCTGCTACTAAATGACAAACCAGTTCTTAGCAGAAGAGCTGTAAATTCTCAATGCTTGTCTCAAACTCCTGAGCTCAAACAGTCTTCTGGTCTTTGAAGAGCTGAGGTTACAAGTTTGTATAAATGCCAAGCCAGTCTGTAAGTTCTAATATATATAATGGAAGTCAGACCTTGCCAGGTAAGTGGAAATTTATTGTGTGAGTTGAGGTTGTACTGTCTTAATTTTTGTTGGCAGGTTAATGTTCAAGTATTTGCATTTGTTTTTTGTCGTGGATACATTTACATTCCTGTATATCAGTGTGGGATAAAATTGTGTTTTGGTTTACTTTATTGTTTTCCTACTAGGTGTTATTAAATTTTGGTTGGAATATATTCTGGCTTAAAATAGTTACTAGAGTTTGAAAGAGATTGTTTTATGACTAAGGAAGATACTGCCCCCCGCCGGCCCTCTATGGAGAAATTTTCTTTCTCAAATATATTTGACTACAAAAGTCCCATTCAGTTTCTCTTAAGGCAAAATTTGACATGTCATACAGTAGGGACAAAAAGTCCTTGCTCCAGAAAATAAACAAAACTTGACAGTTAAAAGTAAAGTAAGAACTTTATCTAATCATGGGTGTTTTTCTAATTGGTGATAATTAGGAAGTTTAGATGCCTCTGATACATTCTGACATCGGAGAAACTTTGTAAGCAAACTGAATCTCTGTAGAGAAAATAGATGGGAGTACCTAAAAATGTTGGTACATTATTATAATATCAGTGTTTCAGAGTAATAGCTACAAGAAATGAAATATTAATTTTCCTTATATTTAAAATTAGAATAAGCTCAGTGTGCTGAGGATTGCAAGTATCTCACTATTTGAGAGGCTGAGGTAGGAGGATTAAGATTCAATGCACCTTCATCCCACACTCAGGAGGCAGAGGCAGGTGGATCTCTCTGAGTTTGAGGACAGCCTAGTCTACAGAGTGAGTTCACAGAGATAACCTGTCTGGATAAACAAACAAAAATTTTGAGACTAGCCTGGGCTATGTACATAGTGAGACTCTGTCCCAATTAATTAAAAATTAAAATGAACAAGAATAAGATAAATAAACAAGATTACTGTCCTTTTGTACCTGACAGAATCTTGTTTTTTTAGCCCACTCCCTTGTTACATTTTCTGTTTCTGGAGATGCATATAAAAACTGGATTCTTAGTAATTCCTTTTCTCAAGGATGTAATTTGTCACACAATTCCCACAAGCATAGAAACCTTCACAGGGGATATGTTATGTATTTTGGGATAAAACAAATATTCTGTTCAAAATTCCTAGTTTAGCCATGTGACAGAAGAAAGGCCTGTAGTATCTTATTAGCACTTGAGAGGCTGAGACAGGTGATCTGGAGCCTGCATGTGATCCAGTATTGAGATTCCCTCAAAATCGTAGTCTATGTCCTGCTTCTTTTATTCATAGTCAGACATCTTTTTTGTTTCTACTGTATGACATGCATTCCTCTTGGATCTGATGGTAAGTTTTTGAATGTACAAAAATTGGTGTGTGGAGAGTGACTAATAATAGAACCTTGGATAACATTTTGCTCAACTAAATCTGACCCCCCCCTCAAAAAAAAAACCAACAAAAAATCCATTTAGTTAGAATTTTCTCAAATCTCATGTGAACAGCATTTTTTGGAGTTTATAGAATGTACTCAATGTGTATAAGATCAGTGATAGGAAACTAGCCTGTTAATATGTCTTTTCAATGGCTGAGTGCTCTGTCTTTAAAATATTTGAAAGGTGTTCTGTACATGCCTGTGGACTCACTACCACTGGTCTCCTAGTAATGTTGTCCTGTCTTCTTATAACCTAGTCTTTGGGAAATTAATACCATTTTATGTTGTCTTATTCTACCTTGATGATTCCATCCACTATGACTTTATGATGCGCCAGAAAGTTGATGCCCAGCTGTCCAGTGCTGGCACACTAGGGCCACACAGAGAAGTCCTGTCTGGGGTGATGGGGAGGGGATGGGGGAGCTGATGCCCATCTGTGAGTGCCTGCATGCCTGTGTTCGCACCACTTGAGTGGCTATGAGAGGTTGGGTGTCACCTAGAGCACCTAGGACCTCTGGGAGAGCAGCAAGTGCTCTTAACTGCTGAGCCATCTCTCCAGTCCCAAACCTAAAAATATCACTGAAGGGTAAGTCTTTAGGTTCATTAAGACTCAAGAGTGATTTCTATATTAATTAATTAATTACCTGATGTTGACCTCTGGCTGCCACACATTCATGTATGGGCGAGCAGCATTCAGTATCCCATTTTTGGCATATTAAGCTTTTCCATCTGTTGTGAAAATATGAGCATTATTGTATTGCTGTATATAGTGATCCTTAAGGAGATCTGAACTGGATCCTTACGGAGAGTGGGTAGGGACTCTTAGATACTTATTTTGACGGGTGCTGTGGCACATGCTTTTATTCCCAGCACTGAGTTCCAGGCCAGCCTTGAATACGCAGTGAAACCTGAGTTTCCATGGCATGTGTATGTGTGTGAATGTGTGTGCATGCTGCAGTGCATGTGTGGATGTGTGTCAGTCAGGACAAGTGTGCAGTCAGTCCTCGAATTCTGCTCTTGTATTTACGCAGTTAGAGTTAATTTTTTAAAATCTTATTTGCATTAGTTTTTTGCCTGCATGTATGTCTGTGTGAGGTTGTCAGATCTTGAAGTTGCAGACAGTTGTGAGCTGCCATGTAGATGCTGGGACTTGAACCCAGGTCCTTTGGAAGAGCAGTCAGTGTTCTTAACCACTGAGCCATCTCTCTAACATTATGGCAGTTAGATTTACATTGCAAGCATTTTATTACTGAGACATTTGACTAGCCTGCTGTATTTGTGCTGGGGTTGAACACGGTCCTTAACTGTGCTAAGTATATGTAAGTACTGATTAATAACATAGTCACCAAGTTTGCTTAAAGCAAGGAAAATATTGGAAAAAAATTAAGGATAATATACTTATAAAATATTTAATACATTTGAAAGCTGAGTAAAAATTTCATTTTATGTGGTGAGGGGCAACATTGGAAAAGACAGCAAAGGCTAAAGTAATTTATAGCAGCTTCCAGGAGTGCCTTCTAGGTTAGAGTACTTACTTTTGTCTTTGGGTATTTGGAAATAGTTTGGAAAATGACAGACATTTGTTGTAGTCTAATCAAAGAGAATCTTGCATACTAAACATTCAGAGCCTTTTTAAAAAGGATACAAACCTTGGTCCAGTAAGATGTTAACGCCCAAGCCTGACAACCTGAGTCCAATCCCTATCTCCTGAGAGCTGTCCAGCACTGCTCCCTGCTCTCAAGAATGCTGTGGTGTATGTTCACACACATGCACACAGTAAATTCAAAAATTTAAAAGAGAAAGCTCCAGTTCTGGATCTTTTATCATTTAAAGTTGTGTAAACATGTAAGCACGATGTGAAGGAAACCATCCTTTATCTGTTACTTCTCTGCTAACTCCAAATGATCATGTCTTTTTTTTTTTTTTTTAAAGATTTTATATATCCAGTGTTCTGTCTGCATGTATGCCTACATGCCAGAAGAGGGCACCAGATCTAATTATTGATGTTGTGAGCCACCGTGTGGTTGCTGGGAATTGAATTCAAGATCTCTGGAAGAATGGCCAGTGCTCTAAACCTCTGAGCTCTCTCTCCTGCCCCAAATGATCATGTCTCAGCTGGAAGTTGAAGAGCAGGTGAGTGGGGCAGATCCAAGGCGATGCAGGTGTGGTTAGTGCAGAGGTTGTGGCAATGATGCAACAGACAAAGCAAGAAATCCTTCTTCCTGTTTTTATACCACCTGAAAAGCTCAATTAAAATCAGTGGTGGGTGTAGTGATGCACACAGGTGATCCCAATACTAGGGCTGTGGAAGAGAGAATTACATATTAAGTCCTTGATATTGTGTAGTGTGGCAAATAGACACGTCTCTCCGTAGAGGGATGGCACATTAGTGCATTACAAGAGAAGGAGACAGATACAACCTAAGAATAAGGGTCTAGCAAAAACAAGAAATAGCAAGCTGATACTTGAAAAATTAGTAGTTAATACTGTGCGAAATTTATTACCACTGCTTTGGTTATGCTGGGAATGTCAGGTCTGTTGAGGATGACCTTTCCACACTGGTCTTCTGTTTGGAACTCATTGCATTTGATAATAAATGGGCTGTCTGCATAGTTTGTAGGCTTTTCTTATTCCTTGTTTACTAGGCATATCCAGTCTGTGGCCTAGGGTAGATATGAATGTGCCCCCCACAAAATAATAAAGTTACTTAAAACCTGATTTTCTGGGTGGGTATGGGTGTAAACTCCATTGCATAGTTTTCGAGTGTAAATGCTGTAGATGACAATGCTGTGGTACAATGTCCAAAGGCTGGACACGCTGTAAACTGTTGCCTACCTCCCTTGTTATTTGGCCAAGGAATATTTGCCAGCACATTAAAAAAAAAAATGTACAGGGTCAGCAAGATAGTGTGGGGGGAGAGGTGCTTTTAAACATGCCTGGTGAGTTTGAAAACATAAAATCTTTTAAAGAATCATGTTCCTTTTAGGAATTTGGGCTGGCGAGATGACTCAGTGGTTTAGAGCACTGGCTGTTCTTGCAGAGGACCTGGGTTCAGTTCTCATCACCATGGCTTACAGTCACGAGTAACTCCAGTTCCAGAGGATCCAATGCTCTCTTCTGGGCTCATGAACACTGTACACATGTGGTAGGTACACAGACCTACATGAAAGCAGAACACCAATATACAATAAAAAAAAAAAAAAGGAATTTACAGGGCTGCCACTGCCAATCCTGATGGAGTTCAATCCATGGTACTTGCATGATGGAAACAAGAGAGCTGACTTCAGAGTTCTGACCTGCTGTGGCTCCCATGAGCCTACCCACCTCCTCCCCACAAAATAGTGAAACAAGTAAATTACATACCAAGTTTATGCGTTACTGTCTTAATTTTGAGTCTTTTTTTGTGGTTATCTTTTTGTTTGTGCTCTAACAAAGCTTGCCTGAAGATGAGAGAGTGGAGCTAGCCACTAGTTAACCCTAGAGGCCTGGAGGTCTGTACTGACAAATAGGAATTGCCCTTTTATGGCTGAGGAGTTCGCAAGGTGAGAATTGGCTGTGGCTGCCTCCTTTGTCTCTCTGCTCTTTCAGCATTTACCCTGACATCTGGCTCTGGATTTTTATTATTAAGAACAATTAGAACTTGTGCAGCACTTTTTCATCTGGAACTCTGTAGGTGAAGGAATCACTTATTCCTGTTTTCAGAGTTTCTCTTTTCCCTGTGTATCATGATTGTTTGCTAAAAAAGTAAAGTGTTGTTGACCTGTTAAGTCAGAGAGTGATAACTACAATATTTGGAAACATACTGTTCTTTCCCTATCAATGTGTTGATGACCATTTTCAAAAGATCTTTATGTGTTGTTGGTGTATGCCACAGATGTGCCACATGTGTGTGTGCCCACAGAGGCCAAGGCACGAAACTTTGAAGAGTGTATGAGTAGAAATCAGGTATAAGCTTTTTACCAGGTAAGTGCACTTAGGTTCATCCAAGTTGTTCCAAGTATCACTGCTTCTCAGGGCTCGAGTATGTTGGAAATGCTTGCCTCACACATGCAAGGCCCTGGATTCTATCCAAACAGTAAAGAGAGGGGGGCTTATTTTATGATATACATATACAGTTATTCACTTGTAGAAAGAATTTGAATTATTCAGCTTTTTGATTGTACAAATTGGTGTTGTACATTTGTGTGGCAGTTTTATTTAAGTGTTAAGTTTTTGTTTCTCATGAATAAATGTTCAGTAGTACAAATGCTGGGTTACATGTTAGTTTTATTTGTGTGCAAATGTGTGTGAACAACTATGCCACAGTGCACTTGTAGATGCCAGAGATTGAACTCAGTTTGTTAGGTTTGCCAAGAGAGGTCTTTACCCACTTTGAGCTATCTTGCTAGCTCCATGTTACTATTTTTAGACAGATTCTATGTAGTCTTGATTGTCCTGTAACTTGTTACATAGATCTGCCCATCTTTGCCTCCTGAGCGGCGGGATTAAAAGTCTGATTCACCATACCTAGCCCTGCATTTTGTTTTGTTTTGTTTTTCTTAGGGGACCTGGAGAGATGGCTTGAGCTGTTAAGATCTGTTGTGATTATTGTTACTTCAGAAGACCTGGGTTTGGTTCCCAGCACCCACGTGGTGGCTCACAACCATCTATAATTCTAGTTTCAGGGGATCAAATGCCCACTTGTGGCTTCTGTAGGAAACCACACACAGCATATATTCACACACACTTCTGTAAAAAGATGTAGGGATTCAGTCCTGTGGCCTCTTATAAGTAACATAATGGCTTTGAAACTGTGCCCTTTCTTGGAAAGGCAATGATACTGCTTCAGATTACGACATGAGATTTCAAAATGTAGGCATATAAAAACAAAGGAATTCAGAAGTAGAAAAGACCCCAAGGGTTTCTGCCAGTGTGCGGAGTGTGTCTGGATGGTATGAAGAAACTAATCATTATATTCTTTTTTTTTTAGATTTATTTATTTATTATGTATACAGTATTCTGCCTACATATATTCTATAGGCCAGTAGAGGGCATCAGATCTCATTACAAATGGTTGTGAGCCATCATGTGGTTGCTGGGAATTGAACTCAGGACCTCTGGAAGAGCAGTCAGTGCTCTTAACCTCTGAGCCACCTCTCCAGTCCCTAATCACTATATTCTTTCATATAAATTTTGTGGCTTTTTTTTTTTTAAATTAGGGTGTCATGTAGCCCAGGCTGGCTCACAGTTACAGTACTCCTCAGTCTCTGGAGTCCTGGGATTAAAGGCATGTACTACCACATCTGTACTCAAGTTTTAATATGTACTTAAAATTATTTGTACAAATGAAGGGGTAGGCTCAAAGGAGTTTTGACTTCCTAAGACTGTCTGGCTAGTAAATGTTTAAGGTTAACTTCCATATTGTTTTGAATAGATATTGTTTCCTGAGCCATATTCTAGGCTTAAAGAATGGTAACATTTTATTTTTTCAAAGATTTATTATTTATATATATAGTGTTCTGCCTGCATGTCTGCATATATTCTATAGGCCAGTAGAGGGCACCAGATCTCATTACAGGTGGTTACGAGTCATCATGTGGTTGCTGGGAATTGAACTTGGGACCTTTGGAAGAATAGTCAGTGCTCTTAACCTCTGAGCCATCTCCCCAGTCCTGAATGGTAACATTAAAAAAAATATTTATTTTACTATTATCTTTTTTTTTTTCCCCTTTCAAGACAGGGTGTCTCTGTAGATTTGGAGCCTGTCCTAGAAATCCATCTGTAGATCAGACTAGCCTCCACTCACAGAGATCCACTTGTCTCTGTCTGAGTGCTGGGATTAAAGGTGTGCACCACCACTGCATGGCCTACTATTATCTTTTGTATGTACTCATGTTAGTGCATGTACAATGATGTACATATGGAGGTCAGAAGACAACTCTGGAGTCCATTCTCTCCTTCAACCTTCATGTGGGTCCTGAGGACCAAACTCATTGTCAGGCTTGCATGGGGTGGAACAGTGAACAAAGGCTTGAATGCTTGTGTAGAATCCCAGACTTTGGGCTGTGGGTGGTCTTTGTCCTCCCAACAGAGTTTCTCTGTGCAACCCTGGAATTAGCTCTTTAGACCAGGCTGGCCTTGAACTCACATCCACCTGCCTCTGCTTCTGGAGTGCTGGGATTAAAGGTGTGTGCTACCACCGCCTGTCCTGGTTTTTGCTTCTCGTAATCATAAGTACCTTTTAGGTAAAAATGTATGTTTGGGCGTAGAGATAACTGAGTACACTGGCAGTTCCAAAACAAAGTGGTATGACAGAAAAACTCAGAGAAGCTGGGCAGTGGTGGCGAACGTCTTTAATCCCAGCATTCAGTAGGCAGAGACAGGAGGATCTCTATGAATTCAAGGCCAGCCTGGTCAACAGAGCTAGTTCCAGGACAGTTTCACGGAGAAACCCTGTCTCAAAAAACTAAGTAAAGGAAAAAGAGAGAAAGAAAGAAAAGAAAAACATTACATGCTAAATTAATATGTCTTTAAATTTCTGATAAAAAATTTTCACTGAAGGTACAAAATTACAGGGACTTGGTTTTTGTTAATTTTAAGATAATAATGTTTAATGGTAAATATACCTAAATATATTTTGATTTATAATTTATTCAACAACATTTTCAGATGCTTATTTACCTTTCGTTTATTGACCTGGTAAGAGTACATAATCCAAATGCAACTCAGAATGATCATCTCTACACTTCTGTTAAACTACTGTAGTAATTTATACAATTAACCAGATAAGTCAGATCAAGTGATGGCTTATTTGATTTTAGTATAATTGAGAAAGTAACATTAAAAGACTTTTAATACAGTCTTTACAGTGAAGCAGATAATACACATTTAAAAATAAACAAACATTTTGGTTTTTGCTTACAATTTTTCTTTTTATGATTAATACAGGCAACATGGTTCTTAATACCTTTTTATTTTTATCTATAAAAATAAAATCTTTAACATTTGTAAGTTACTTTTTTCAATAAAGATACTATTACCATTTTAAATGGCAGGAAGTAACTGAATTATAGATTTAAAAATCAGTGGCACAAATTACATACATACAAGATGATGTTAGTAACAAGTACAGTGTTAGGTACAGTACAGTATCAGCTGTATCTAAGAGGTAGAATTCTTAATCACAGTCTTACAGAAAAGACACAGTAGACTCAAGTGTAGTCTGCTTTATCAGTTATGGTACCTATAGATTGCTTCCCTTCCACTTGAAAGTGGAAAAAAGGCTCTTTTAGGTCATGATCTCACTTTGTTCTGTGTGCTGTAGGAGTTTTGCTTACAATACTGGAGCATTTTCTTGGCCGGTTACTGATCATATATGACATTTATCTCATGTTTTGAAAAGCCTCTGAATAGGGAAAAATAAATCTCTAGTCTTCTCCCAAGAAGGAAAAATACAGTATATCTTTGTACTATTCTGAGTATAAACTGTAAATAAAGTATTTCTCTGAGTACCTACCATATGTTTTGTGTGTGTGTGTGTGTGTGTGTGCGATAGCAGAGTAGTGGAAGATCATTATTGCTCAGTAAGAGTTATAGCAATATATAACATATATAATGGGTACAATACCCAGATTTGATTGTTCATTATTTCTAATTGACAATACATTTTTCATAACACTATAATTGTGTGTAATTTAATTGTTTCATGATGAAATTAAATTACTAGTATTTGAATAAGATTGTACTACAGACTAATAAGCTAGAAAGACAGCGTTTTTGTGTGTATTGGCTTTTAGATTCACATTAGCTGTTTATAATTTGGGATTGTTTTAATCCTTCAAAGTCATAAGTGACCATAGGTAATTTTGTGAAAATTATAATAAATCCTATAATAAATATGTATAATCAGTACTAAATCTTATAGTAGGATGTACATTTTATAAAATCTACCTGAACATTTATAATTGAAAACAGTAACTAGAAAATAAAAACTATGACAAACATAATTTCTTCCAGTGAACTTCAAATTACCCTTCTCTGTTTTCTATTAGAATTGGGACAGCAAGGTGAGCTGATATGATTCTAGATCTTATGGTTCTACTTAGGTGAACTTTTGTATTTGGTATCCTCAAGTTTATCTAAGTTTTCCCTCATATTCTGATGATTTTGAGAACTTAGGAGCTATTTATTTACATAAGGTCAGATCTATTCAGCAGTGTGTCCCTCACACCTGCTGGTGACAATGTATTATCAAAACCAATAGCTACTGGCCAGGAAACACCTTTAATCCCAGCACTTGAGAGGCAGAACTCGGGAGGTAGAGGCAGGTGGATCTCTGTGAATTTGAGGGCAGCCTGGTCTACAGAGTGAGTTCGAGGATAGCCAGGGCTACACAGAGAAACTCTGTCTGGAAAACAATAACAAAATAAAAAACCAACCAACAAACAACAAACAAAACCGATAGCTGTGTTGAAACCAATACAACAGTTTTGATGGGTGGTATAAAAATACATTCATTTTTGTCTCAAATTTTATCTTAGCTAATGTCTAGACAGAATGCATCCTATTCATAAACATCGACTACCCTATTTATATCTTCACATAAGAAAACCTTTATAATGTCATTTCAATGAGAAAGACATTGCCTAATTTTTGAGGAAAGAATGCCTTTCCAATTTAATTATCAAAATGTTAGTTTTTGGAAATGCAAACTAAGTTTATAAAAACTAATACTTTTCTATAATGTTTCACATTGTATTTGGTTATAAAATTCTTAAAAATATCTGGGCAGTAGTGGCACATACTTTTAATCCCAGTACTCAGAAGGAGGAAGGTGGATCTCAGTGTTTGAGACCGAACTGGTCTACAGAGCTAGTTCCAGGATAAGGGCAATACAAAGAAAGCCTTTCAGTGGTATACATATATTTACTTTTTTTGGAAAGATGTAATAGAGGAAAGCTGACTTATTCAGTCCATAATTATAAAAACCTCAAATGATTTGCAAACTTTATAAATTACTTTGTACCAGCCAATTTACAGAGAAAGTTCTGTGTAAAAGCAAACTGGTGGTGTGCTTATGGATACTGTTCATTTATTTAATTTATACATATTTGGGAGAGATTTTTATACCTAAAAAATGCTAATTGCTCCAATCAAATTTAAATTATATATGATATCCTGTTATACACATTTAAGTGTATAACTGGGTCAGTAAAGTTATCTGGATATACAATAATTTTCTGTAGTAAATTTTACATATCTTATACTTAATTTCTGAAAATGTTATGGAAACGACTACTAATGATCTTGACTGTAACAGTGTATTAGAATTTTCTACCTCTTTTTTTCTCCAATGTTAAGTAATCTATGTTGGAGTTTTAAGTTCTACTTTTCCTCTTGTCTTCAAACAGACTTTTCAGCATATAAACCTGAATGCCTGACACTACCACCATGACCATCAAATTCACTACGGACCAGAAGTTGACTCTGTCAAAGTTGCTTTCTTGTATGTTTCGATCACGAGCTTCAAATGCTCTAAGCAGAGTTTGTATTTGGCCACTTTTGCTCAGTCTGGACTTGATGCTGTTGATGGACTCCTGGAAATAAATACAGTAATTTCTCTATTAAAAATACTAATATGCTTTATGCTAGTTTTCAAAACCAAAACAATTTTTAAAATATATGAGAATATAATTCAGTTAAAGGACCGGTATGACTTGTGTCACCTGGAGATCCTCCATGAGGCTTTAAAATAGTAATGATAAATTTAAATTTATTTAACAGAGGAATAAAGATACCTTGAATTGAAGAGTCAAGATCAAATTGCATTAACATAGCACCAGGACTTTTATACATATCTCTCTTATAATTCTGACAACCATAAAATATTTTTTTAATCACAGTTTTCAAAAGACCAACTGATTATATTTTTAGTTATTTGGCAGTTTTTACCTAATGCATTGTGTGTCTATAATATTTTGCTATTTGAGTGTTTATGCCATCCAGGGAGGTCCAACACACATTATAACAATGCAAGAGTGTGGAGTGATATAAGAGGCACAAGGCATGGAATGCCAGCAGACCTTGCAGTGAAAAAGGTCCCAGCCCTGTCAACACCTCTAAGACTGTAGATCTGTGAAATTCACTTCAGATTTTTGACCTCTGGAACTATGAGAAAATAAGTTTAAACTTGTTTTTTATTTTTTAAATTGCACTGTTTCTTAAAAAAAAAAAGTAGTTTTAAGATAAGATT
The DNA here is from genome assembly GCF_982192425.1 of Myodes glareolus. Classification (NCBI taxonomy): domain Eukaryota; kingdom Metazoa; phylum Chordata; class Mammalia; order Rodentia; family Cricetidae; genus Myodes; species Myodes glareolus. Next base: position 1,373,309 of record NC_142033.1, on the reverse strand, counting down.
CAACTGAGATAAGTGATTTGAAAATCTAATAAAAAGCTAAACGTAAGCTAAAATTGAGATTTGAAATGATGTAAAAATATGGAAAAACCAATAGTTTTTGGAAAATATGGTTAAGAATGCTTACTTTAATCCCTGCCATACACTAAAATATCTGACCAATGAACTGTCATTACTTATTAATGTTCTACTAACCAGGATATCCTCTAGCTTCATCTCCAGCACATCCGTGTCAGAAATATATTTTTTCCAGTCTTCTTGTTCCTGAGCTTCTTCTCCCATGTTATCCAGGATCAATTCAAAAAAAATTACCTTCTCAGAAATGGTGCTAAATGTATTATCAAAGCAGAACATGTAGTCACCAACTTCAGTCTCCACACTATATTAAAACAAGGGAACATTTTTAGTTCATGGGGAGTGGCCTTGTTGGAAGAAGTATGTTACTGAAGGTGGACTATTAGATTCCCAATGCTCAAGCCAGGCCCAGTGTCTTTCTTCCTGCTGCTGCCTGTCAATTCTCTCTGGATGCAGAACTCCCAGCTACCTCTCCAGCACCGTGTCTGCCTGTGTGCTGTCATGCTTGCTGCCATGATGGTGATGGACTAACCTCTGCACCTGGTTTCCCTTCATAACGGTTGCTGTGGTGTCTGCACAGCAGCAGAAATCCTAACTAAGACAGTAACAACCATCAACTTACATCTCAAAATAAACCTTGTTTTTTTTAAGTTGACTTTCTCATATATTTTGTCACAGCCTGAGCAAATGCTGGTGAACAGAGTGTAGAACAATTATAAAAAGAAACAATTATTTCCCAAGAAAAACTTTCTATCATACTCAGTGTATATCAGTTGATGGCTCTTGTGAAGGACACGCCATTCATTCAGGAGTGTCTCACCTGTGGCTCACAGGCTGTCTGTGTCGTCAGAGGAAGGCTATGAGTGCAGCTCAACACAAAACACTAAACTTGCTAAAAACGTGAGCTTTTTTAAAGAAATAATTTCTTTTTTATAATTGATTATGCAGTTTTTGAGTGTAAACCCTGGCGGTTGTATTGCAGAGTCAAAAGGTAGACACACCTGGATGATATGGCTCCAAAAAGGGTAAGAAATACATAATTTGTGATCCTCCAACGTTTGATTTTACTTGAGTTTTTATTTTATTACTGTCATTAGGCTTGCCTAGTATCTCAAAAGCATCAAGAATTCACAGGCAATACAGAAGTAGTAGGCAAGAATGATGCTATGGGGGGGGCACGAGGCATGCATTGAGATGGTTTCACAGTGTGGCTGTGGCTCTCCTGGAACTCATTCTGTAGACCAGGTCAGTCTCAAACTCAAAGATCTTTGCCTGCCTGTCTCCTGAATGCTGGGATTAAAGGCATTAGCCACCATGCCCAACTTTATACATATTTATGTTTAATCCTTAATATTTTTCTGGATAATAAAAATAGATTATATTTTATTACCTAATTTTAGAGAGGTTGTTATTCAACTCTTCATTAATTATGCTAAATGCTGAAAAAATTTATTAATATCTGAACTAAGTAATTAATGTTTCCTATCTACAAAGCAAATGTTAACTTTCACTGAAATAATTCTTTAAAAAATTAATGTAATTTTTAAATCATTTCACATGTTGAAAATAAAACTTTTGAATGATTTAAAAATTATATTTCATATAAACTACATATCTAACTGGCATAATATATATGTGTACATAAACTACAAGTTACTCAGAAAAGTTATGATGAAGTTTATAGTATTATAAACTTTAATTCATTTCAAATGAATTGTAATCTTAATTGAACTTAGCCATTTTAACAAATGCATTGAACAAAAAGTAAATTATACTATTCTACTGGGTATATACCCAGTTTTTGGATTTATTCTATGTGTATTAGTGTTTGCCTTGGTGTATATACATGCACCATGTGTGTGTTTCTTGCCTATGGAGATCAGAAGAGGGTGCTTGATCCCTTGGAAATGGCGTTACGGTAGCTGAGAGCCACTTATGGGTATCTGATATCAAGTTCTGGCTTTTGCAGGTACCTGTTACACATGTGGACCACATACATACATGCAAGTAAAACATTCATACACACAATTCCTCTTGTTTGTTTTTGAGACAGGGTTTCTCTATGTAGCTTTGGAGCTTGTCTTAGAACTCGCTCCGTAGACCATGTTGACCTCGAATTTACAGAGATCCACCTGCCTCTGACTTCTGAGGGTAGGGATTAAAGGTGTAAGCTACCACCGCAAGACCCATACACACAAAATTTTTAAAAAAAATTAAAACATCTGGGCAGTGACGGTTCGTGCTTTTAATCTCAATCCTTGGGAGGCAGAGGTAGGCTGGTCTCTGTGAGTCTGAGGTCAGCCTAGTCTACAAAGCAAGTTCCAGGACAGCTAGGGCTGTACAGTGAAACCCTGTCTGAAAAAAAAAAGGAAAAAAGGCCAGACATGGTGGTGAATGCCTTTAATCCCAGCATTCAGGAGACAGAGGCAAGCAAGCAGATCTGAGTTCCAGTCCAGACAGTTACATGATTGAACTCCTTTCTCAAAAACAGTAACAACCAAAAAACAATGTTTTTAAGCCAAGAAGGCCGATTTAAAATGTTAATAGATTAACCAAAGCAAAGGAATTAGTTAGTTGGGTGTGGTGCCCTTGCTTGTAGACGCCTATGATCGATCACAGCACTCACAAGGCTACAGTACAAGGATTATTCTAAGTTCCAAGCCAGCCAGGGATATATGTAAATATATTGTGTCTCAAACAATCAACTTACGTGTGAACACCATCTGATTTTCTTTGCTCAAAAACTAAGGTTCTGCCCTCTGGGGAGGTAAGATGGAAATCAATATCTAATCCTGCTCCATCTAAAACCTATAGAAGAGAAAAAAATACATATTACAAACCCCGAAAATAGAAACTTCTATGAGTACATCATGTGATGTAAAGGCTTTTAAAATATTTTACCTATTTATTTACTTATTTATTGGACACAGTGTTGTTGTAAGGAGGCCGTCTGCTCAGTTCCAAAATAATCACATAGAAACTATATTATTTAAAACATTGACTGGCCCATTAGCTCTAGCTTCTTATTTGCTAACTTTTACATCTTAATTTAACCCATCTCCATTAATCTGTGTATCACCATGTGGCTGTGGCTAACCAGGTAAAGTTCCATTAGGCTCCAGAGGGCTCTTTTCTCTGACTGCCTCTTTTCTCCCAGCATTCAGTCTAGCTTCCCTCCCCACCACTTACCTCTGTTCTGCCCTATCAGGCCAAGCCAGTTCCTTTATTTACCAGTGGTATTCACAGCATACATACAGTGGGAGATCCCACATCACAGTGTCTCTTTATGGGCCCTGGCAGTTTTGGAGCTCACTGTGTAAACCAGGCTTGGCCTGCCTGTGTATCCCTCAGAATTCTGGGATTAGAGCCATGTGCACCATGTCCTGCCTTTAAAAGCTGTGCAAGTGGAGGCCAGAGGTTGACATCCTCCATTGTGTTCCAACCTTTTGAGAAGGGTCTCCTCACAGGCTGGCCTTAAGCTTGTCATTCCTTGCTCTCAGACTCCTGAGTGTTTAGAATTACCAGCATTTGGCACCATTCCTGGTTTTCAAGGAAATCTTTGATTAATAAAAATTATTTTCCCATCTAGACTCACTAACTCCATAGTTGGTTTCTCTGTGTCTAATTTTGCTTCCTTTAAGTCTGCTTTTCACACTTCATCCAGCAATCTGCTTAAATTTTATGTGTCTGCTGGGTAGTGGTGGCAGGTTGTGGGATATTTATCTTTTTGTTTGTTTTTTTCGAGACAGGTTTTCTCTGTGTCTTTGGAGCCTGTCCTGAACTAGCTCTTGTAGACCAGGCTGGCCTCGAACTCAGAGATCTGCCTGCCTTTGCCTCCCAAGAGCTGGGATTAAAGGCGTGCACCACCACCGCCTGGCTGATTCTCTATTTGTTCCTCCTCCCTACACAATTTCTTACACACAACTGTTCGATAAATGCTGAATTTTTGCTCACATACCGAAATCAAACAATACTAAGCTGTAATCTCAGTTTTGCTTAGATTTTAGATACTATAATTTCTGATACTTAATGTAAGCTATAAATCATCCTAAAGTTTCTTCATATAAAATTGGATATTAAGTTTTTTTAAAAGATTTAATAAATGTATTTGTCCACGTGAGTGTACATTTGTGCACCACATGCAAACAGTAACTTCTGAGCTTTCACTCCATTCCACCACATGCATTTTATTCTGCTCTAATTAATAGCATTTGGAACTTAATTTTAAAAAAAGCCTCAAAGATAAAACACATCAACATATGTTTTGGTGCAAGGCTATTAGGAGGCACAGAAATTTGCCAGGTGGAAACTTGTAGACTTTAATTAAGACACTTCTTTCTACTGCCGTATTCTGCTGATATTAAAAAGAAAAAAGGGAAGAATCTGATGTTACATTGTTTTAATATACTATTATCTTATTTGATTTGACAGTAATGGATATGCAGCTGGAACGGAAATGTACCACTAAACACGGCAACAGCTTCCTTGAACACATTTCAAAATCTGACTTAGATATATTCACATGGCCACACTTCAAAATTCCTTAAGTAAAGCAAACACCGTGATGATTTTTATAATACTGGAATCTTGTGAAAGTGGTGAGGGTAATTCAAACGGTGTCATCATTTCGTCCAATAATTAAAAAAAATTATAAAGAACGTGTACCAGCCCCATACCGTGAAACTCTTAGAACTGTAGTGTATACTCGCTAGGAAAGCTATGGGTGAATTAAGAAACAAAGACTAACGCCACCGACGTCACCAGTGCTGGCTTCTTTCCGACCAGAGGAAAGGGAAGAGAGGGTAAGTGTCAATTTTAGGACTGGCTAAATTTGTGAGTTACAGACACCCAAGAGCCTCGCCTGTGCGCCTGCGCTGAGCAGGCCAGCTTCCCTGACGACCCTCTTGATTCACCTCGCTCGAATTCCGCAAGTTTCCCAAGCCCGTGAGCGGCGAAGGCCAGTTCGCTCCCGCACCTACCTGGTACTCGATCTCCAGCGAGGCCTTCAGGGGCATAGGCTGGTAGAAGCACTCCTTCTGGCCGGCCGGGAGCGTGAAGGTGAAGTCGCTGTCCAAGGAGGGCTTGAAGCCGGCCGCCCCCGGCAGCAGCGCTGGGGGCAGAGCGGCCAGGAAGAGCACTGGGAACGGCAGCCAGGTCCTGCCGCCCATCCCGGCCGGAGCGATCTCCAGGAAGCGTTTAGCGAGGTGTGGGATGCTGGCGCCTCCGCTCCGAACTCCCGAGCTCCAGGGAACTTCAGGCGACCGCGGCTCACGCCGTCTCCGAAGGGGAAGCGCTGCCCTCGTCTGCGCTGGGTGAGGGCGGGGCTACTCCTCCCTTCCTGCCCCCCTCCTCCCCCACCCCCGCCTCGCCGGGTCTCGGATCCGTGCTTCATACTGGACTTGTAGGTTTTGTCTTCTCTCACACAGACACACAGACACAGAGACAGACATACACACACACACACACACACACACACACACACACACACACACACACACACACACATCAATGAGTATCGCCGGAGGTAATGATGGGAATTGTAGTCCAAAATGAACTCGCCGTGCAGACTCCCCCCCCACCCCCATGCACACACACACAAAATCGACGAGCATCGGCGGCGGTAATGGTGAGAATTGTAGTCCAATATGAACTCGGCGTGCAGCCCCTCCGCCCCCCTGTTTCGGATACGTGCTTTATACTGGATTTGTAGGTTTTGGCTTTCCTCACACAGACAGACACAGAGATACACAGACACGCACACAAATCAATGAGTATCGCCGGCGGTAATGATGGGAATTGTAGTCCAATATGAACCCGCCGTGCAAATTCCCTCACCCCCCACCCCCCAACCAGGGTTTCGGCTACGGGCTTCATACTGGATTTGTAGGTTTTGGCTTCCCTCACACAGATACACGCACAGACACACACCAATGAGCATCGGCGGCCCTAATGATGGGAATTGTAGTCCAATATGAACTCGCCGTGCAGCCCATCCGTACGTCCAGCCTCATTTCCCGGCACGCTCTGCGCTCCGGCGACGCCGTGGCGGAGCCTGCGCGGGGGCGGGGCTCGTGGCCCGGGAGGCGCGTCCCAACGGCTCCCGCGGCGGTTCGAACTCGGCGCCTCAGAGGTTCGCTGGTTCTCTAGGTCGTGTGTTAGAGGCTTCCACGACGCGGCCTTCGCTGTCCTAGGCTTCCGAGCGCAGAGGAGCCGCGCTGCGCCGTGGCCTGGGGTCGCTAAGTACAGCTGCGACCTGGTGGTGAGCAGATGCCCCCTGACTGGAAGCGGGCTTGCCTGATGTCTCGGCTCTCAGTGTGCTGCTCCCGGGCGGTGTGTTGTGTTTGAGGCAAAGTCAGAGAGAAGGGTGCCAAAAGCTCTGCTCCCTCCAGGCAGATGGAGCCCCTCTTATAGTAGTAGAGCGAGCGTCCTTAAGATGAAATACTGTATAAAACCATGGACTCTTTCCCAAGCGGGAAAGCCTGTCTCATCCGGGGAGTATAGAGTGCTGGTTCTTCCCTTACTGAGAGTACAGCTAGAACGCTTTTTTTCCCTCCCAAGTAGGCTTGAAGATACCGTTGTCAGGGCCCTTAGGTAAGATGATGAGCCTTTCCTCGTACACACGACTGGCAAATGGTCCGCAGGAAAATGAGGACGTTTGAATTCTAAACGTATTCACTGATGCTTCAGAACGGTTAGAAAATTCTTACATGAGAATGCAGAAGTTGTTGAACAAAAAAAAACTTAGATGGTGTTATACAGTGTTGAGCAGCATTTTTTGATCTAATTCTTTTTTTATCCATCTTTGTCCGATATGAAGCTCGAGATATTGTTGAACAGATGTGACTGAAGCAGAATGGGGACCCGAGTCACTCTCTGACAGGGGAAATCTTCGAACTTAAGCAGAAGAAGATTTGTGAAAACAATATCGGAAAGACAGTAGAAACATTTTATTTTCTAAATATCTTATTTAATTTCAATACTCAGCTTTTTACAACAAGGTGAGAGGTTTTATTAACCAACCCCACTCTTGCAAAATTTTGAGTTGAGAATAAATGCACCAAACTATTTTATCAGAATAGCGACGGAGAAGGTAGCTTATTCATTTATGCATTCAAAACCTTGAGCTTTCCTAAATACATTTTTTTACATTATAGTCTTAAACCATAATACATGGGAATTATATTGGTTGCCAAGATTTTAAGAAGGGCGATAAAAGAGGCTCCTCAATGAAAAAGAGTAAATGAAATGTGAACAAGAGGTGAAATTATAAGAAGTTCTATAGTAGGAGTAGAAATTCTAAAGCTTTTAGTGTTATTTTAATAATTAAAATAGCAAAATATCCATTGCTATGGTTTTAAAGATATTAATTTTGCTTTGTGTGTGTGTTTGAGTTCCTCTGAAACTGGAGTTACAGACTAGTGTGAGCCACCGTGTGGGTGCTGGGAATAGCAATAGCAAGCCTTTGAAAGAGCAATCTGTACCCTTGAATTCTGAGCCATCTGACCAGTTGCATCATGATTCTTTCCTTTTAGTTAATCCTAGACCTGCTTGCCCACAGCTGATGCAACTGAAGGTTCCCCCATGTAGTTCTGTGAGTTCTTTCTTTTTGTTTTGTGTCTTTTTTGAGAGAATGTCTTAATATGTAGACCAGGCTGGCCTTGAGCTCACCGGCCTGTACTTCCCAAGAGCCAGGATTAAAGGAGTGGTAACATTATCCAACCTCTAGATGTCATTTTGATCTGTGAATATGACTTGTGAATGTGAGTATATTTAAATTTTACAACCACTGTGAATAGAAGGAGATAACTTATCTGGTAATGCCACTTTTTAAGAAAATATGAAAGATTGTAGTGGTAACATTTTATCGGATGCCTCGGACTTGTAAAATGGTTATTTGTAAGGAGCCGTCTGATTATCGCCATTACAAGATGGCGCTGGCGGTCCTGCAGCTTGGAGGTATACAAGTCCTTATTTGGTATTGCCGCGTGGGGCTGAGCGCCCTTTGCCTGCACATGCGCAATTGAGCCTTGTCCCTGGCCAATCCCGAGGCTCCGGGCATCAGCAGACTGGTATTTACCAATCAGAGCAGTACCCGAGTCCCCTCACCCTATTTAAGCAGATGCCACTTGGCTTCTTGCTCTCTCTCGCTCGGTGACCGATATGTTGTCCGGCGTCTCGGGTTTCGGCACCAGTTGTGGCACGCTCCTTGACCAGCAAGGAAGAACAACCACGAAGTCGAGGATCCTTCTCAAATCACACTTTATTGGAGCCTCTTGGTTGAAGGGAGAGCGGAAGCGAGAGAGAACGAGAAGTGCAAGAGAACAAGAAGAGAGAAAGAGAGAGAGAGAGAGAGAGAAAGAGAGAGAAAGCGATAGAGAGAGCAAGAAGCCAAGTGGCATCTGCTTAAATAGGGTGAGGGTACTCGGGTACTACTCTGATTGGTAAATACCAGTCTGCTGATGCCCGGAGCCTCGGGATTGGCCAGGGACAAGGCTCAATTGCGCATGTGCAGGCAAAGGGCGCTCAGCCCCACGCGGCAATACCAAATAAGGACTTGTATACCTCCAAGCTGCAGGACCGCCAGCGCCATCTTGTAATGGCGATAATCGGATGGCTCCTTACAGTTATTAAATTCTAACACTCCATATTGAAGTTAATTAGAAAAGTATACCTTGATTCAGATCTTGGGTTGACTCTCCAAGGTTTGCATGACTTTGAATAAATTTTTAAAAAATTACATCAGTTCATTGTGTGTGTGTGTGTATGTGTGTGCAGGCGCGCGCATGCACATAAGTGTACAGGTCAAGGGACAAATCTTGTGTGTGTCTGTGTGTATGTGCACACAAGTGTGCAGGTCAAGGGACAAATCTTTGTGTGTGTGTACACATGAGTGTGCAGGTCAAGGGACAAATCTTGTGTGTGTGTATGTATGTGTATACATGAGTGTGCAGGTTAAGGGACAGATCTTGTGTGTGTGTGTATGCACATGAGTGTGCAGGTCAAGGGACAAATCTTTGTGTGTGTATGTGCACACGAGTGTGCAGGTCAAGGGACAAATCTTGTGTGTGTGTGTGTGTGTGTGTGTGTACACATGAGTATGCAGGTCAAGGGACAAATCTTTATGTGTGTATGTGTGTACACACGAGTGTGCAGGTCAAGGGACAAATCTGTGTGTGTGTGTGTGTGTGTGTGTGTGTACACATGAGTATGCAGGTCAAGGGACAAATCTTTATGTGTGTATGTGTGTACACACGAGTGTGCAGGTCAAGGGACAAATCTCTCTGTGTGTGTGTGTGTGTGTGTGTGTGTGTGTGTACACATGAGTGTGTAGGTCAAGGGACAAATCTTTTGTGTGTGTATGTGTATGTGCACACAAGTGTGGGTCAAGGGCCAAATCTGGGACGTCTGTTCTCTCCTTTGACCTGTGGTTTTTGAGCGGAACAAGATTAGATTGTGTGTCTTGGTGCCAAGCACTTTCACAATTTCTTTCTAAATTGTACTGCTATGAAAATATTTTGGCTGATAGAATGAAGTCTTCAGGCAGAATATAAGAAATATCTTTGTTTTCTTGTTAAGGAAATGGAATCTAGTTCATCTGACTACTACAATAAAGACAACAACAATGAGGAAGAAGGTTTGCTTGCAAATGTTGCTTCATTGAGACATGAACTGAAAATAACAGAATGGAGTTTGCAGAATTTAGGAGAAGAGTTGTCCAGGCAAGGAAATAAAATCACATGTATAAATTAAAGCATTAATTTATAAACATAAAATGACCAGATTTTATTATATGTTATGTTTAATATGCCTCTGGACTAAGATATATTTTTCTGTACTTCTTAATATAATTCAGTTTATGAAAATGGAAATATTAACAAATATTTACATATTAAGAAAACATCTTGCTTGGCAAGCACTGGTCAGCCTGGTCTACAGAGGTCCAGAACTGCCAGAGATACACAGAGAAACCCTGCCTTGAAAAATAAACAAAATCAAGCAAAACCCAAATATCTTTAATATATCAGGAATCAGTATAAAATATATATTCATAATTTTTATTACTCTTTCATTATTGTAGCTGCTTTTTTTTCACTCCTGAAGTAAAAGAGATTCAGGAAATAGATTGCTAAGTGTTTGTGTGCTTACTTGGGACGGGGCAGTCAGGGCAAAAGAAAATCTCTACCTCTGTTTACACTTATGCTCATAGCTGTGAATTTAATTTCTGATTATTACATGTAGAAATTTGTGGTGAAAACTATTGTCAGACTGAAGTATAATTTTTCTTTGTTCTGTAGTGTTAGTCCAAGTGAAAATTCTGATTATGTCTGCAATCCTTCAAGATCTGAAAGGCTTATTTTGGAAGAGCTTACTCAGCCTAGCTGCCTGGAACTTTTAAAGTACCCACCTTATAAGAAAGTTTGTAAAACGTCTGGTAGTACTGATTATCAAAAGAAGACAAGAGATAAGGTTATTATTTTTATACCTCTTTAAAATGATTTTTTTTGCATGTTATCCATAGTCTTTGACTACAGTGTTTGAGAGGGGACTATAATTGTTCTTTTTCAGTACTATTATATGTGTATGAGTGTTTTGGCTGCAATTATGTCATGGAGGTAAGAAGTGGGTATTGGATCTCTTGCAACCAGGTTATAGATGGTAACTTCGCATTGTGAGCTTCTATGTAGATGCTAGGAATTGAATCAGGGTCCTTCAGAAGAGCAATCAGTGTTTTCATTGCGGGGCCATCTCTCCAGCTCTATAACCGTATCTTTTATATCCTAATCTTTCTTTCATGCAGTGAAAACTCTGCAGTTAAGAGGAAAACTGAATTTTTCCAATGTGTTTGTTATGGAGAAATTGTCAGTTTATATTATTTAAATAAAAAAGATATATGAGGTGTGAGAGTTTTCGTATAAAGAGAAAAGGCAATTGAGTAATTATTTATATAGGAACCACTAGAAAACTAAACTGTAAAGTTAAAGTAAGACGTTAGGCATGGTCGTGGCTCATGTCTATAATGCTAGCACTTGACAGACTGAGGTAGGAGAATTGCTTTGAGTACCTCATAAATTGAGCATGATGACTTTGTCCAATAACCCTAGTACTCAAGAGTTAGAGGTAGAGCCAGGCGGTGGTGCATGTCTTTAATTCCAGCACTGGGAAGGCCGAGGCAGGTGGATCTATGGGAGTTCAAGGACAGTCTAGTCTTTAGAGCTAGTTCCAGGACAACTAAGATTGTTACACGAAGAAACCCTGTCTTGAAAAACATAAACAAAACAACAAAAAACAAAACAAGGAGAGGCAGGAGGATTAGAAGTTTATAGTCATCCTTGCATATATAAGGAATTTGAGGTCAGCCTGGGTTAGAGAACCTGTCTCAAAAAAAAGTTAATGTGGGGGCTGGAGAGATGGCTCAGTGGTTAAGAACATTGCCTGCTCTTCCAAAGGTCCTGAGTTCAATTCCCGGCAACCACATGGTGGCTCACAACCATCTGTAATGAGGTGCCTTCTTCTGGCCTGCAGAATATTGTATACATAATAAACAAACAAACAAACAAATATTATAAAAAGTTAATATGTAAAACAGCTACTAAGGATGGCAGGTTGTATTTTTATATGCCTTTTCTTTTATGTAGCTTGACTTTATAGTCTGTACATATATGTTCCTCAAAATTTTGAAAATAACATTGAAAATGTATTGTAAGATATATTTAACACCATAGTAAAATACATGCATAAGTTAAAGAATATTTTGTCTCATCTTGATTGGCATATGTATTCCTTCCATATTCTCTTTTGTATGCAGGGTAGCTGTGAATATCTTTATGTGTAGAAATACAAAGACTTCTGTCATATTTGTACTCAGGAGTGATATTGTTGATTCTTTTGCCAGTGTATACTTAGTTTGCACTACTACAAGTGGAAAGGAATGTTCTCTCTCTTATTTTTATCAATACTCACTAATGCTCATTGTGCTGAGTTCAATGATTTTAATGTAATTGTTGCTGTTTTCTATTAATTATATGTAAACATCAAAAAATTTAATGTACATTGTTATTTTATTTTCAGGTTTCTTTTCCCTCTGCTTCTGTGGATCAAGAGGTTAAAAGCCTTCGAGAGAAACTTAATAAACTTAGGCAACAGAATGCTTGTTTGGTCACCCAGAATCATTCCCTAATGACGAAAATGGAATCTGTGCACTTTGAATTGACTCAGTCAAAAGCAAAAGTACGTTTTTGATGTGTTAAGAGAATATTTGTAATATTTTATGGTTTGTAAATGGAAAATATTTATATTGCCTATCATTAGTTAGGAAATTTTATATGTTACTTGAATATTAACAAGGAATGAAATCATTATACTATCTGAAGATAATTTAGGAGAACTTTTAATTTTTTTACTTGGATAAGTCAACTTCTTTAAAACTGATAGAAACTTAGAAAGCAGAAAATGAAGGGGTGCTTAGTGATTAGAGAGCCCGAGTTCATTTCCCAGCACCCACATAATGGCTCACAACTGTCTGCAACTACAGTTCAGGCTAACTCCTCTGCCCTCCGAGGGACCAGGCACTCATGTGCTGGGCAGATGGACACACAGGCAAATCACCATACACGTCAAATAAAGATAAATCTTAAAAGAAGAAAAATCCTATTTTCCCTTTTTTTCTATTTAAAAACTTGTTTTATTTTGTGTATGGGTATTTTTCCTGCATGTATGTTCCTATATTATGTGTAGGCAGTACCTGTGAAGGCTGGAAAAGGTGCTGGATTTCTGGGACTGTCGTGGTGGTTATGAGCCACTAGGCTGGAAGAGCAGTCATTGTACTTAACTGCCAACCAAACCCAGAGCCTAGTTTTTACTTTACACTCTTAGGCATTCTTTGGTTCTTTTATATGGCTTTTCCATTTTTTTTCTTCTTAGTGGTATATTTCATTATGTGATACCATAACTCAATTTTCTTGTTTAAATTATTGCATTTTTTACTATATTGTATATGTATATGTGTATACATACATATTGATATTTATGTGTATGTATATATCTGATTGTGGTTGCACATACAAATACACCTCTCCTTTTAATAAAACACCCCAATGTCAACTGGTATGTCCATAAAATAGATTGTAAAAAAGCCTTTTTTAAAATTGATTTTTATTGAGTTATACATATTTCTCTGCTCCTCTCCCTGCCTCTCTCTTCCACTTATACCCTTTCTTATGGTCCTCATGCTACCAACTTACTCAGGAGATGTTGTGTACTTCCCATGTAGATTAGATCCATGTATGTCTATCTTAGGGTTCTCATTGTTGTCTAGGTTCTCTGGGATTGTGATTTGTAGGCTGGTTTTTCTTTGCTTTATGTTTAAAAACCACTCATAAGTGAGTACATAATGATATTTGTCTTTCTGTGTCTGGGTTACCTCACTCAATATGAAGTTTTCTAGCTCTATCCATTTGCTTGCAAATTTCAAGATGCCATTATTTTTTTCTGCTGTGTAGTACTCCATTGTGTAAATGTACCACATTTTCCTTCTCCATTCTTTGGTCTAGGGGCATTATGGTTGTTTCCAGGTTCTGGCTATGACAAACAAAGCTGCTATGAACATAGTTGAGCACATGTCTTTGTTGTATGATTGATCATCCTGTGGATACCCAAAAGTGGTATTACGGGGTCTTGAGAAAGGTTGTTTCCTAATTTTCTGAGAAATTGCCATAGTGATATCCAAAGGGGCTGTACCAGCTTGCATTCCCACCAGCAATGCAGAAGTGTTCCCTTTACCCCAGAGCCTCTCCAACATAAGTTGTCATCAATGTTTTTGATCTTGGCCATTCTTACAGGTGTAAGATGGAATCTCAGAGTTGTTTTGATTTGCATTTCTGTGATGACCAAGGATATTGAGGACTGGAGAGATGGCCTAGTGGTTAAGAACACTTGTTGCTCTTGTAGAGGTCCCATGTGTAGTTCCCAGCATCTTCGTGGTATCTAACTGTCTGTACCTCTACTTCCAGAGAAGCTGATACCCTCTTCTGGCCTTCATGGACACTCTATACATGGGCATAGACATTTATATGCAGGCAAGACACTCATACACATAATTTTTTTTTAAAAAAAGAAAAAGTAAGCTGGGTAGTGGTGGTAAACTCCTTTAATCCCAGTACTCAGGAGGCTGAGGCAGGTGGATCTCTGATTTTAGGCCAGCCTGGTCTACAGAGTAAGTTCCAGGACAGCCAGGCTAGAAACAGAAACTGTGTCTCAAATAAAAACAAAATTCCTACCCCCCCAATAAAAAAAGAAAAGGTAAATATATCAGGACTAAATGCAGAGTTGCTTGATTTATATGAAAGACTGTGAGGTTAAATGATAAATGATTACAGATTATGGGAGTTGAAAAAGAAATCAGATACTCAAGGTCATTCTAGTTATGTGTCATCTCAAAACCAGCCTGTGCTACATTCTATTATTTTGTTGGTAGAAAAGCATTGTCTGTCTGGTTGTGAAAGCTCACACCTGTGATCCCAGCACATGAGACATGAGGGTCCACCATTAGTTTCAAGGTAGTCTGGTCTACTTAGGAAGTTCCATATCAGCCATGGCTATCTCCAAAAATCATTATGGAGTTATACACATGTAAAAGTCTCAGTGTATTTTGTTTTTGTTTTGTTTTTTACACTTTGGTTTTTGACGGAGGGTCTTATATATCCCAGTCTGTCCTTAACTCACTATAGTTAAAATGACCTTGAATCTACTTCTTTCACCTCCTGAGGGCTAGGGTTATAGGCAAGTACTGCTATATCCAGTTTTTGAGGTGCTCAAGATAGAACTCATAGTCTCCTGCATACTAGGCAAGAACTCTATAAACCAGTCTAAATCATTTGTCCTTGTTTTTTGTTCATGTTTTTGTTTTCTGAGATTTTATGCATTCTGTATTGATCTTGATCTCAAGTAGCTAAGGATGACCTTGAACTCTTGATTCTCCTGCCTGGTCACTATTAGGATTTCAGGAATACGTCTTCATGCCTAGCCTTTAAGTTCTCCTTTCGTAAAATCTACTCATGTTTTCTGTGTGTGTGTGTGGGTGTGTGTGGGTATGGGTGCAGGTGCTCGTGTGTACGTTCAAAAATAATTCATGTTATCATATCTTTAAATAGTCCATTATTACTTATATTGAGTACATGAAGGGCACCAGTAGAGTATGCAGCTAGTTTTTCTTTTATCTTTTTGTATGCTAATGGAACTGTTCTTTCTTTTATTTTGCCTACTAAGTATGAAGTTACTTGTGTTTTCTCCCAAATCTTCAGGATTTGTTGTTCTATATAAATCAAAGTGATTTTTTTCCAAGGATATATTTTCAGTATTATTTTAATACTTCCATTGAGTCTTTTGCCTGTCACTTTATTTCTTCCTTTTGTGAAGCTCTTTGTTCTACTTATTTCATGTTTTATAACATCCAGGTGCAATATAAAATGTAATGATTTTTTGTATTTTCTGTACTGTTGCAAGCTTCTTTTAGAAAAATGATGATGCTTTGATTATTCATATTTATATATCATCTATCTATCTATCTATCTATCTATCTATCTATCTATCATCTATCTATCTATCTATCATCTATCTATCTGTTTAAGACAGGGTTTCTCTGTGTAACATAACAGCTCAACTATTCTGGAACTCACTTTGTAGACCAGGCTGGCTTCGAATTTGCAGAGATCCACCTGCCTATGCCTCCGGAGTGCTGGCACTAAAGGTACCACCACATCTGGCTCATTATTCATATTTAAGAGAAAGATAAATCAAAGTTAATTGTAAGTTGTTCATGTGTTGACAAAGTCTGTTCATTTATGAATGGTGGTTTATAGAAGTGGTCGTTTTCTAAGAAAAGTATTCACCGACCCCAGTGGAGGACTAGGATGTAGTGGGCTTCACTTGGAGCTAATATCTTCAGTGAGTTTGAGGCCAGCCTGGTCTACATAGGGAGTTCCAGGGTAGCTAGAGTTCTATAGAAAGGCCCTGTCTCAAAAACAAAACAAAAAACTGGAACAAAAACAACAAAAAGCTTTGGCTTTTGCATGTGGGATAGCCCCAAATGAGATAGGAATAGAAACTTGTGAGTGACGGCTTTATATGGATTTCATTATTTATGTCTCTACCTCATCTCTGAGGTCCTCTGTGCTCAGTATCTTCATCTGCTTTCTCTTTCACTTTGCTGTCGGTGTTCTAGGAGTGAGAGAAGTGACAGTGATAGCTTATTTGTAGAGTCTGTGGACTAATTTCTCTTTTCTATTCAGGATGTCTTCCCTGTCCCCTACTTCGTGTCCTAAATTTACTTTTCAAGTAAAAGCAGATTTCATTGATATTTTGATTATTGACTAATTCAAGAATAATCAATTATTGCTGGCAGTTGTGGTGTCTTTAATCCCAATACTTGAGAGGCAGAGGCACGCGGATCTGTGTGATTTCGAGTCAGTCTAGACTTCATAATGATTCCAGGACAGCGATGACTGTTTCACAAAGAAACCTCCTCTCAACAAAACAAAACAAAACAAATCAAGACAAAAAGACTATTCTTCACTATTTATATTGTGTATTCCTTTTTCGCTTCAGTAGTTTTGCTGAATCTTTCTGGCCGTAGGGCTACTGTGCTTTTCTGAATTATCTAGGTTTTCTCTATTAAGCATGATTACTAAAATCAATTTTTTGTTTTGTTTTGTTATTTGAGACGGTGCCCTGTCTGTCCTGTAACTTACCCTGTAGTCCATTCTGGCCTCGAAATCACTGATCTGCCTGCTTTTGTCTTCCAAATGCTGGAATTAAAGTCATGTACCACCACTGCCCTGTTTCTAAAATTAGTTTTTAAGTTTTAAAATTAGTTTTTAAGTCATAAAAATTCAATATATATATTTTTATCTATTTTTTCACTTTGATCATATATATATACATATATATGTATATATATACCTAATTTATGTGAAATTAATCTTCATAGATGGTGTCAGGAGTTTATACTGAGGTTTTGAGGACAGTGGCAGGTCATATGTTGAGTTTGTCTTCTGATGATGATATGTACATATGAACGTTGATTAAAGGAATAGGTGAGGTTGGCTTTAGGTTTGGCAGTGACTGGAGAGTCCTATTGTACTTTCTCATGTGACAAAGAAAGGCTAGAATCCAAATAGATTGATTTACTTCCTGAAACTTAGTACTATAAAAGTTTTTATCTTTTAGATGTCTTTGCTTGAGTCTGCGCAAGAGCAGGCAGCCAACATCCCAATCTTAGAAGAACAGATTATAAATTTGGAAGCAGAAGTTTCAGCTCAAGATAAAGTTTTAAGGTAAATACACTTGTGTAACTTGAAAATTTTTATTTAGTATTTCTGTGCGTTGTATCTTATTAAGTATTGTCCCTTACCCCCATTCCAGTGGATCTTCAGTGACCTAATAAAGTCTTAACTCAGCATTAAATTCCTTTCAGTCAATTATAGCTACTCATTGCATTCAGGGTACAGGAACTAAAGATGGATTATTTTAAGATGAGGTTCTTATTTGCAAATTTTATTTACCATAGCATGAATTCAAATTGTTCTTAATAATAAAAACCCAGAGTCAGATTTAGGGGTTAATACTGAAAGATCAGAGAAGCAGAGTGACAGACACTAGAGAGTTCTCACCTCTACCAATACCCAGATCAAAGAGCTGATCCTGTTTCTCCGAATCCTCAGACTGAATGCTATCTCTGTGAAACCTCAGACTACATCTGTCTCTATGAATCTTCAGACTGCATCTCAGAATGCATCTGAGCTCCTCTCTCCTTCTGCCTTATATTCCTCTCTCCGCCCAGCCATATCATTCCTGTCTCTACCTCTCTAGTCCTGGGTTTAAAGGCTTGTGATCGCAACTGCTGGGATCACCTTTGTGTGAACTCTGTTTCTCTTTTAGATAGAGTCAATCTCATGTAGCCGAGGATGGCCTGAACTCACAGAGATCGTCTGCCTCTGTCTTCCGAGTGCTAGGATTAAAGGTGTGTACTATCCTACCACCCAGCCTCTATGGCTAACTAGTAGCTTAGTGCTGCACTTTGATCTTCAGCACTACAATTTAATATGAATTACCCTGTAATGCAACACAAACTCATTGTTTTAGTATAGTTTAAGGACAAGAAATGGGATATTTTATCTTTTATTCTTATCTTCTGCTTTGAATGTAATGTGTATTGAGCATCATGTTATATTTGTGTAATTCCTGTAGTGGGAGATCCCACAGAGCATTGTATCTGGCTTGAATTCCAGAGTGTTAACATCCCAGCTTTGAACTGCCTTTTGTGATGCTTCCTTTTGTTACTGTTACCTTTTGTTTGAAGTGTTTGATTCTTACTTGAGTTCTTCCTGAAGGCTTCAAAACCTTTACACAACTTGTTTATGAGAGGACCTGGAAAACGAAGAGGTCTGGTGATTGAGAATTTCTTGGGCATTTGGTTCCTTTAAACATCTCCAGAAAAGAGGTTTTAGTATGTGGAAACGATTTACTAATTATTCTTTAGAGAAGCAATGGGAAGTCAGTTCACCAGCAGCTGATTCCCCTGCTACTCCTAAGCCAAAATTCATCTTGGAGTGACCCTAATTTTTCCATGGACCCAAGAAAAACAGGACACTGACAGTTCTCACTACAATTCTGGGATCAGCAGTATTAGCATTATCTGGGAACTTGGTTGAGTCCTATCTCAAACTTACTAAACCACAAACCTGGAAATACGAAGCTCAGATACACACACACACACACACACACACACACACACACACACCCCTTTTAAAAGATGAAGCTCAGATATGTGTGTGTGTGTGTGTGTGTGTGTGTGTGTGGTGGGTATGTGTATTTGATATATTTGGACTTTTTTGTTTGTTGTTTTTGTTTTTTAAGATAGGGTTTCACTGTGTAGGCCTGGCTGTCCTAGAACTAGCTCTGTAGATCACTCTGGCCTCTAACATACCGGGATCTACCTACCTCTGAGTGCTGTGATTAAAAGTGTGTGCCACCACCGTCTAGCTTTTGTTTTTTGTTTGTTTGTTTGTTTTTGTTTTGTTATTTTGTTTTGTTTTGTTTTTTTCAGATATAAGATTTTCTGTGTAACTCTGTCCTGGAACTTTCTGTATAAACCAGGCTGTCCTAGAACTCAGATATCCTGCTACCTCTGCCTCCAGTGTTCTGTGTTTAAAGGCGTGTACCACCATGTTCAGCTAAATTTAGGAAGTATCATAGGTGATTCTAATGTATAAGCTTTTCGGTTTTAAAACTTTTTTTGTAATACACATATTAAATTGAATGTATTTTTGGTTTTGTGAATTTTTTATGATTAGTTTTTTTAATTCTTTTTGAGAATTTCATATAGTGTATTTTGATCATCTTCATCCACCTCTTCCAAGTCTTCCCTGATTCACCTTTCCTTCCCTATGCATGCAGCTTTGTGTGTGTGTACGAGGTCATTCACTTACCTGCTCCCCCCTGACTCTGAGTCTCTTTTGTGTTGGCCAACTACTCTTAGACTTTGGGCTTGTCCTGGAGTTTGGTTGATATACCAGAGTTTACACCATTAAAGAAAAATGATTCTCCTTTCAGAAGTTTCAAGTGCTAATAGCTCCTCAGTTATGGGTAGGACTTTGTACTCTCTTCCTTTTTCTGTTCAGGAATTTCATGACTTGAGTATATAGAGGGCTTGTGTATGCTCTCATAATTGTTGTGATGTATGTATCTTCCCTGTTATTTATAGAATATGCTGTCTTCCTTAAAGTCACACACTCTTAAAATCTTTCTGTTCTTTCTTCCATGAAGATACCTGAGCCTAGATGTTCCATTTAAGCCTGACCACACCAGTTGGGATCTCTGTGTTAATTGTCATCTACTGTAAGAAGAAGCTTCTCTGATAAGGGTAGATCAACGCACTTTTGAGTATAACAACACATTAGGAATGGTTTTCATGTTATGTCCATTTCTCAGAATAATATTAGTATATTCTCCCCCAGGGCTTATGACCAGTTTAGCCACAAGTTGTTAGCTTGTTAACAGTGGCAGGTATAGGTTATCTCTCATAGAGCAGGGCTTAAAGGATAAAGTGGTGGTCACTTCCACAACATTTGTGCCTGTCTTGCAGCAGTGGGCAGATCTTGAGAGGCAGGTCATTATTGTAGCTGGAATTATTCAGCTTGGTGTTTTCTTCTTCAGTAGTGATGAACTTCCCATTGAGTGGTAGCTAGATTTCTCCATATTCCATGACTCAATTATATAATATGTTCAGCAGTAGGATCTTACCATCAGATTCTGGAGGGTAACTAAGAACAGTGGCAGTAGCCTGTAATCTTTGGGGTTCCATGAGCCCATTGGCCAATAATTCAAAAAGAGGTAACCTGTTACTGATATGGGGACCTGGTACCTTTTTTCCCCCTTTTTGGTAGAGTATGGTATCTACTTAAGGAACTTCCCTTCCCCATCATAGAATAACTCCATTTAAACTTTTGCATATGTGTATATTTTAGGAAGTTTCTGCAGTAGTATGTTTCCATGTGGCTTTCTCAAAAGGCCTGCAGTGTTAGTTATCCATTCCTCCCATCTTCCATGCCATTTAATACTTCCTGTCTTATTTTTTCACTTTCCCTGTTATAACAGTTTATTTCCCCTCTCTTTAAAGATCTTTCCTGTGTACCCTTATAACCTCTATGGGTTTAAGAGACAAGGTCTTGCTATATTGTCCAGGCTGGTCCTGAATCTTTGGGCTCAAGTCATTCCAATGCCTCAATATCCTAAGTGTTTGAACTAAAGGCATACATTATTGTATCTGGCTTGATTTTTGTTCACATATAATAGTTACTTGTAATTGAATATTTCTTTTTTAAAAATGTTTTTATTGGGCTGGAGAGATGGCTCAGTGGTTAAGAGCTCTGCCTGCTCTTCCAAAGGTCCTGAGTTCAATTCCCAGCAACCACATGGTGACTCACAACCATCTGTAATGAGATTTGGTGCCTTCTGGCCTGCAGGGATACATGCAGGCAGAGCACTGTGTGCATAATAAGTAAATAAAATAAAAATGTTTTTTATTACATGTATTTCTTCACTGGGGGTGTGTGGTGGTGTGAGCGTGCCATGGCACACATATAAAGGTCAGGGAGTTACTTTACTAATGCCATGTGGGTTCCAGGGCTTGAACTCAAGTCATCAGCCTTAGTGGCAAGCACCTTTACCTCTTAGCAGTCTTGCTGGCATTTGTTTGCATGTTAAGATAGTGTGTCATTGTGTAGGGCAGGCTTGCTTTGAATTTAAAGAGATCTGCCTTCCTCTGTCTCCTAGGTGCTGGTTATAAAGGTGTTCCTGAACTATTTCTTGTATTCTTATTTATTCTAAATATTTTATGTGTATATGTATTTTGTCTGTACGTTTGTCTGTGAACCATGTGCATGCCTGCTGCTCAGGGAGGCCAGAAGAGGGTGGGTGTTAGATTCCTTGGACCTGGAGTTATAGGTGCTAGGAATAGAACCTTGGTCCCCTGGAAAAGCAGCAAGTTTTCTTAACCATTAAGCCATCTCTCCTGCCATTGTTATTCTAGTAATTTTTCATTGTGATCATTCTCAATATTCTAGGTAACTAAATTATAATTACTAGCAAATAATAAAAATTTTCCTGCTCAGCATTTGTACTTCTTTCTACTTTTCCATTTTTATGTTTTTCATTGGGTAGAACAGTCAAAGATATCTTTGGTTGTAGAAATGATATCAATTATATTTGCTTTGTTTCTGAAGTATATAGTAGTGCTTCTAGTTTGCATGAAATATGTTTGCTTTGGTAAAGACTGTAGCTAAGGATGACTTTAATTCCTGATCCTTTTCCTCTTGAATGCTGTAAATATGAGCATGTTCCACCATGCTCAGTTGTTGAATGTGAAATCTGGTGTGAACTTTTACTTTATGTGGGTTTTTCATTTGATGAAAGTATTCTTTTATACCATATATAGTCTTCCATTGATTATAGTACTATATTATTTGTATTTTAATAAATAAATCTTGCCTGAAGACGAGAGGCAAAGATAAAGCCACTAGAGGTCAGGCAATGGTGATACACACCTTTAATCTCAGTACTAGGGATTCACATGCCTTTAATCCCAGCACCAGAGGGGATATAAAATGGGAGGAGCAAGAGGCTTAGTGTGCGGTTGCCCAGCTTTAATAGAGGTAAGACTTTTCTAGTGGCTTGGCTGCCTTACTGTTCTGGTCTTCAGGCAAGATTTATTTGTTCAAATACAAATAATCTACCACTGTACTTAATGGCTCATGGACACGTGCTGTTCATCGTATATTGTCTTTAACTCGCTGGCTTAAACCAATTGCATTCCTATTGTCACATTATTGTATTTCTCCAATATCACTTTCATAGTTCTTAAGTTTTTTTTCTTTATTTATAGAGAAGCAGAAGATAAATTAGAGCAGAGTCAGAAAATGGTGATTGAAAAGGAACAGAGTTTACAAGAGGCCAGAGAGGAATGTATAAAATTGAAGGTGGACTTACTTGAACAAAGTAAACAAGGAAAAAGGTATGTGAGATTTTCTTACGTGTTTTGTAACACTGAGTTGTACCTGTGCATTCTGTTCAACAGTTGTACCACTGAGCCATATCTTCTTTGAAAACAAATAACTTATTTTTGAGATAGGTTGTTGCCATGTAATCTTGGCTGACCTGGAACTTACAGGGTCGCCCAAGCTGGCCTCCAATTTGCTATAGTCCTCCTGCCTCTCCTTTCTTCCCTTTCTTCTTCCCTTCCCTTCCCTTCCCTTCCCTTCCCTTCCCTTCCCTTCCCTTCCCTTCCCTCCCCTCCCCTCCCCTCCCCTCCCCTCCCCTCCCCTCCCCTCCCCTCCCCTCCCCTCCCCTCCCCTCCCCCCCCTCCCCTCCCCTCCCCTCCCCTCCCCTCCCCTCCCCTCCCCTCCCCTCCCCTCCCCTCCCCTCCCCTCCCTTCCCTTCCCTTCCCTTCCCTTCCCTTCCCTCTTTGGCTGTCCTGGAACTCATTCTGTAACTCATTCTGTAGACCAGGCTGGCCTTTAACTGAGAGATCCACTTCCTGAGTGCTGGGATCAAAGGCGTGCGCCACCAAATGACCACCTCGATTCCTCTGTACTGGTGTTACAGATGTGGTAGAGGGTTTGTCTTTACCTCCCGAATGCTGGGATTGAAGGTGTGCACCACCATTGCCTGGCTGTCTGTTATTTTCTTATTTGACACACAGATTATTTTTCTTATTTGCCAATGCCTTTTACCTCATCCAGTACTCAGAACATTTTGCTTTATATTTCTGCTTTTTTGTTTTATTTCAAAAATACATTTTTAGAAACACATTTTCCAACAATTGCATTGCATGTCATCATGTGACTCAATCACGTTTCATTTATTTTCCTATTGTTGAACATTTGCTGTTTTCCCGGTATTGATAAGACTGTGTATGTCTCTCATTTCATATATGTAACTTTTTTTTTTTTTGAGACAAGGTTTCTCTGTAGCTTTGGTGCCTGTCCCGGAACTAGCTCTTGTAGACCAGGCTGGCTTCAAACTTCCAGAGATCCTCCTGCCTCTGCCTCCTGAGTGCTGGGATTAAAGGCATGCACCGCTAATGCCCAGCTCATAAAGGTAACTTCTAAGAAGTAGAATCTCTACCTCAAAGGACAATGTTTTGATATATACCAAATATACCAAATTGCCCTTCAGAAAATTGTGTTTGTCTTTTACTTTTTTATTAATTAATTTTAAAAAATTTAAATTTATTTATTTTGCCTCCTGACTGCAGCCTCTCCTTCCTCCTCTCCTCCCTCTCTCCACCTCCATTCTGCTCCCTCCTCAGTCCACTCCTTTGTATTCTCTCAGAAAGGGGCAGGCCTCCAATGGGCATCGGCAAAGCATAGCCAGCTGCAGTAAGACTATTCAGATTGGACAAGGGGATCCAGCATGAAGGATAGGTTCCCAAAGCTAGCCAAAGCACCAGGGACAGCCCTGCTCCCATTGCCAGGACTCTTACAAATAGACCAAGCTACACACTGTCACATATCTAGAGGACCTAGGTCAGTCCCATGCAGACTTCTTGGTTATTGGTTCAGACTCTGAGTTTCCATTTCTATAGGTTTCCTCCAGTGTCCCTGACCCCACTCCTGTATTCTACACCACCTCCCTCTGCTCAGCAGGACTCCTCGAGCTTGTCCCAATGTTTGCTGTGGTCTCTGAACCTTCTTCCACCAGTCACTGCATCTAAGGCTCTGCTGTAGTCACCAATCTGATCACAGGGGATGGCCCATTCAGGCTATACATCCATTGTGCCAGGAGTCATAGCTGGGGTCATCCTTGTAGACTTGTACAAGTTTCCCTTGCATCAGGCTTCCACTGAACTGTAAAGCCTCCCCACCTCCTTATTTTGTTTTTCAAGACAGGATTTCTCTGTGTAGGTTTGGAACCTGTCCTGGAACTTGCTCTGTAGTCCAGGCTGTCCTCGAACTCACAGAGACCTGCCTGCCTCTGCCTTCCGAGTGCTGGGATTAAAGGCTTGCGCCACCACCGTCAGGCATAAAGCCCCCCTTTCCATTCATCTCAGCACTCTCCCCCTTTTCCTATCCCTCTAACCCTATTCCTTAAGTTCTCATGTACACCCGTCCCAGTCCAACCAGGAGATCTCTTCCCTTTCCTGGGAGATCCATGTCTCCCATCCCTGGGCTCTCCTTTATACCTAGCCCCTCTCTCTCTGCGTCCACAGACACAGAAATTATTTTTTACTTTGAAGTTAATGTCCACTTTTGAGTGGGTACATACACTGTTTGTCTTTCAAAGTTTGGGTGACCTCACTCAGGATGATGATTTTTTCTCCTTCCATCCATTTGCTTTCAAATTTGTTGATGATGGGATTACAGATCTAAGGTACGAAACCTTGTTGGAATGAATGAGCAACTTCAAATCTAATAAATTCTTACATTAATAAATATTTGATTTCAATATTCAAATCAATGAAATTTATAGCAACTACTAGGGAGTTTTTGTTTGACTTTATTTTCTTTGTTGGGGTTGGGCTCAGTGCCTTGTGAATTTTAAGCAAGCACTGTACCACCTGAGTTGCGTCTGTAGTCTACTGCAACTTTTATATAGGATTAAATCATAATCTACATGTGAAAATTTTTTATTTAATGTGTATGAGCAGTATGTCTGCCTATGTATATGTGCACTACATGTGTGCCTGGTGCCCATGGAAGTCAAAATAAGCCATGAGATCACCTGGAACTGGAGGTGTTGGTGGTTGTGAGCTGCCATGTGGGTGATGGGAACTGAAACTGGGTCCTTTGAAGACCAGCAAGTGCTTTTAACTATTATTAAGATCTATTATTCTAGCCTCATAATCTATATTTTTATGTTTGACAATAAAACGTATCTTGTAGATTTATTATGACATATATTGGATTATAGAGAAAGTAACCATAGCTGCTCAGGAGCCTGAGGAGGTCCACGAGTTTAAGACTTAGCTGAGCTACAGAATGACTTCACCTTCAGCCTTTCAACTTAGCCCATGTTTTAAAAGAAAGTAGTTTAAAGAGTGCTGGTGATACACCTCAGAACATCACCACGTTGTACACCTAATTCAGTCCTCAGTGTCACAAACAAAGAAACAATCACATAAATGGAAAGGTAAATTTGTCTTCAATAGGCTAAGTATTTGCTTTCATACACAGCACTCCTAAAGACGACGGCAAACATATAAAGAAGTTATTTTTTCATCTAAATAGGTTTGGAAGAAAATTTTTACAGCAATATTTGTTATTTGTTAGACATTATTTTGCAGTAAAACATATTTAAACTTGGGCGGCAGCTAATTTTACCTCTCATTGTCTTGTTATCTTGGAAAATCATTTAATTTTTAAAACTTCAGCTTTTCATCGCTGTAGTTAGACTTTCTTGTCAGACTTTCTTTGGACCACCAGCCCCCAACTAAAGATGGAGACTTAGTAGTAATTATGAAAACTTTGTCTTTAGCTCAGGCTTGTCCCACTACATCGTATAACTTAAATTAGCCTGTTTTTATTAATCTATATTTTGCCATATGGCTCTTTACGTCCTCTCCAGTCTGTAAGTCTAATTCCCTCCATGTCTTACTGGCTTTTTCTGCCATGCCAGATTCTAACCTTTGAGTTCCTCTCTCTACCTGGAAGCCCTGCCTTTTGTCCCCTGCCTAGCTATTGGCAATTTAGCTAAACCAATTACTATTATTGGCAATTTATTAAACCAATCAGGTGCTTTAGGCAGGCAAGGTAAAACAGTGACACATCTTTACACAATTTGCGCAAATATCCTGTAACATATCTTTTAAGTTGATACTTCCTTGGTATGCATGAGATAAAAACATGTTGGATGCCTATTATATAATTAAGTACTAACAAATATTAATTATTATATATGTTATGCAGTTTAATATCTGTCTTAGTTACGGTTTCTATTGCTGTGAAGAGACACTATGACCACGGCAGTTCTTATAAAGGAAGACATTTAATTCAGTAGCTTACTGTTCAGAAGGCTAGCTCATTATCATCATGGTGGGACATGGTGGCACACGGGCAGACATGGTGCTGGAGAGGCAGCTCAGAGTTTGACCTTGCACAGGCAACAGGAAGTAAGCTGTCTCACTGTGCATAGCTTTGAGCATATATGAGACTTCAAACCCACCTTCACAGTGACACTTCCTCCAGCAAGACCACACCTCTTAATAGTGCCACTCCTTTGGGGACCATTTTCAAATTACCACAGGTGTGATTTTAAGTATAAAAAAATGTTCTTATATGGGGGTAATGTTAATGAATGAAACTTAGTGCTCTCAACTAAGTGAGAAGTGTGAAGAAAATTAAGCTCACCCAGGAGGTAAGGAACAAGGTCTGATTTAAATAGTGCATTGTGGTGGTTGGTTTTGTTGTTCAGTTTCATGTTAGTAAAAATTATTGGATTTGTTTATGTTTTGAGACAGGGTCTCACTATGTAACTCTGGATGTCCCAGAACGTAATATGTAGACTAGGCTGGCTCCAAACTGAAAGAAATCTGCCTGTTTCTGTCTCCTGAGAGTTAATGTTGTTTTTGTTGCTTGTTTTTGTCTTTTGAGTACCTTTTAAAAATTAACTTAATCTTTGCATGGGTCATAAAATTGATATCTAATATTCTATGCCATAGATTGAGTATGGAAGACTTAGAATTTATTTTTCAGTGTTATGGTGCTCCTTTGTCTGTTTTCCAGACGAGGGGTGGAATTGCCTATACATAGGAATTTATGTATGTTCTTGAGTTGATAAGCGCTTCATGCTATATTTCATTTAGGAGAAAGTTATTGCAGTGAAATCAGCTGTCATTTCACAGTAAAACCTTCTACTCTTTTAAGTTTAAAAAAAAGGAAATTTATTCTGGGCCTGGAAAGATGATTCAGTTGGTAAAATCTGTTATGTAAACATGAGTACCTGAGTTTGGATTTCCAGTACCCGCCTAGGCCCTGCAGCCTGCATACATATATCTGTAATCTCAGCACTGAGGAGATGGACACAGGTGGAGTCTTGGAACTCATTGACTAGCCAGCCAGGTAAAAACAATGATCCCCAGGTGCAGTGAAGGGAACCTGTCCCAGAAATGGAGTGGAGAACCATTGAGGAAGAAACTGGATGTTTACCTATAGCCTCCAAATTCATGTTCAAACACATGGGCATGTAACCACATACACATGTGTACACATACACAATAACATATATACCACATATGCTCATACATACATACAACACATACCCATATGGCCTGCACACACATGCACACAAATTTGCTTAAAGATTAACTTCTCAATGTAGAGAATTCCTTACTTTTTTAAAATTTCTTTTTAAACTTTAGAGCTGAACGACAAAGAAATGAAGCGCTGTATAACGCTGAGGAGCTGAGCAAAGCTTTCCAGCAATATAAAGAAAAAGTGGCTGAAAAACTAGAAAAGGTGAGAGAACTGTTTGTTCAAACTCAGTGTCTTAAACTACTGCCCATATCTAAAATTAGATAATACATAGAATATTTTTATGGAATGATAATTTTTTAAAAAATATTTATTTTAGCTCATATGTATGGGTTTTTGTATGCACGTCACATGTGTGCTTTCCAGAATAGTGTGTCAAAGCCCCTGGCCTTGGAGTTACAGATGGTTGTGAGCAATCATGGAGGTGCTGGGAATTGATCTTGGGTCCTCTGCAAGAACAGTAAGTGATTTTAACTCCTGAGCTATCTTTCCAACCCTGGAATAATACTTTTAAAGATTTTATTCTTAATAAACTAATTGAAATAAAACTTTTATTTTAAATTTATTTTAATTTTGTGTTTTTTTAAATCATTATAATTTTTTAAATTACATGTCTATTTGGAAGGGGGGCTATGTGCATGAATGTTGTGCCCATATAGTCCAGAAAAAGTGTTGGATCCCCTGGTGCTCAAGTTACAGGAAGCAGTCAGCTGCCTGATGTTGGTGCTAGGAGCTGAACGTGCTCTTACCACTGAGTTATCTCTCCAGCCCTGGTGTTTTGAGATAGGTCTCATGATGTTGTCCAGAGTCATCCCAAATTTATATTCAAGGTCCTACTGACTCAGCATCCAGAGTATCTGGGATTATAGCTATTTGGAACATCCAGCATCATAAAATGTAACATGAGGGGGCCAGCTTGTTGGGGTTTCTGTCCCACCTGGTACCCCACAGCTGGCAAGCCCCAAAGAAAATCACACAGAGGACTCCATAGGATTATAAACTGATTGGCCCATTAGGTCAGGCTTTTTATTAGCTCTTGTAACTTATATTAACCCATTATTTTTATCTATGTTAGCCACATGGCTTGGTACCTTTCACAGCGGGGAAGGTCACATCTTGCCTCTTCTGAGTCTGGGCAGGAGTGGGTGGAATGGACTTGCTTCTTCCCAGAATATTCCTGTTCTCATCGCCCCGCCTCTACTTCCTATCTGGTTGACCTGCCTATACTTTCTGCCTGGCCAATCAGCATTTATTTAAAATATGATTGACAGAATATGGACAATTCTCCTGTACCAATAAAAAGTTTGAAAATATTAGTTAAGGAAGATACTCACCAGTATCTTTCCTACTAGGAGATAATAGTTAAGGAAGATATTCACCAGTGTTTTTACTAATAGGAGATATTAGTTAAGGAACTATTAGTTAAGGAAGATGTTCACCAGTGTCTTTACTACTAGGAGATATTAGTTAAGGAAATATTAGTTAAGGAAGATGCTCATCAATGTCTTTACTACTAGGAAATATTAGTTAAGGAAGATGCTCACCAGTGTCTTTACTATGAGGAGATATTAGTTAGGGAAGATGCTCACCAGTGTCTTTACTACTAGGAAATATTAGTTAAGGAAGATGCTCACCAGTGTCTTTACTATTAGGAAATATTAGTTAAGGAAGATGCTCACCAGTGTCTTTACTACTAGAAGATATTAGTTAAGGAAGATGCTCACCAGTGTCTTTACTACTAGGAGATATTAGTTAGAGAAGAGGCTCACCAGCGTCTTTACTACTAGGAAATAGAAACCTTTACTGAAGGATTAGAAGGGCAGGTACAAGAAATAGAAAAAAATAGAGAAAGGAGTGAGCAGAGGTTAGAGTTAGAGAAGCAGAACCAGGAAATTCATTCCCATTTTCACTGAAAATGGAAACAGAGATCATTGTTCAACCTTTTCACTGCTCTCTTGATCTATTGTCCTCAGAGGGACTCACTTTGCCTCTTAGAAGGGACATCTTTTCATCTGATCCTATACAGAAATGCAGTGATTTAATTATCAATTTAATATCTTTAAATAATACAGTATCGTATACTATAAGCCTATATCATAAACCTATATCAAAAAAGACCACAGGTTGAGGTATTGAGCTCAGGACAGAGGTCTGATGAAGTGATATTGATAAGAGAGACTTCTATATTGAGATTATAAAATAAACAAAGGAATATAATGGTTCTGTTAAAAGAAACAAGGTCAGAGAATGCGTTCTTTAAGGAAAGTGTTAGAATAAGAAGTTACTAGCTGGGTGTAGTGCACACACCTTTAATCCCTGTACTTGGGAGGCAGAGGCAGGCAAATCTCTGTGCGTGAGACCAGACTGGTCTACAAAGAATTTCAAGACAGCCAGGGCTATACAGAGAAACCCTCTCTTGGGAAACTAAAACCCAAACCAAAATAAAAACTGGTAGATAATTTTATCTTGAATTAAAATAGATAAATTGTGGGGAAGTGAATTCTGTTTTGGAAATCACTGCAGGACATCCAGCTGTGGGTCTCTACTGAGGACTCACACTCCCAGGCATAGTGTAGAGGTTGAAATCTAGACTAGAGCTCCATACTTAACAATTGACAGTATTTAAGTGGTAGCAATCTTGGGCATTAAAAATTTTGTTCAGAGTGAGAGAAGGATGAAAGGTATAATTATGGAAGATAATAAATAGAACAATTTTTGATATATATTGACAAATAAGTTAGGGAATTAGGTAAATATAGAAAAATCGAGTATAAAAAACCCAGCAATCTAAAATACATAGATGTATGACATTATTATAATGGAACACATCATTCTATATAATTAATATGTACTAGTTCAAAAATTATGAAAGAGGTAGTTGTGAGTGTCAGATGTTTCAGCACAGCCTTTGATATGGGAGAAGAGAGAGATCAGTGGAAGCAGCTGACTATTCCTTATATAAGGAGGAGATAACTAGTTGGTGGCGGGACAGAAAGAAAGAAGCTGGAGTAAGAAAAGAGATTTAGGCCTAGGAGTACCCTGAGCCAGTTAGTAGGTTTGAAGGGAAAGAGCCAATAAGTGGAGCCACAAAGAAATATTGAAGCTATTGGAATCACAGAGAGTGGGAGTTGGCATATGTAAGGTTATTCAAGATGCTATAATTTTTGGGGGGGCTAATACACTTAGTGTTCTTCCAGAAGACCTGAGTTTAGTTCCCAGCATCCATATCAGGCGCAATTCACAAATGCCTGTGACTCCAGCTCTGAGGGATCTGACACCTTTTTCTGGCTTCCAAAAATCACCTGTATATATGTGTCATATACACACATCTAAAAAAGAAGAAAAGATGTTATAATTTTAGAGAATATGTTTGTTTTGGTTTTAGGGTGCTCCTATCACTGTGAATTCAACTGTCCTTGAACTTGCTGTGCATCCTAGACTGCTTAGGATTCATGCTTTTTCCTTTTTTAGCTCGTAAGTGTGTGCACCACCCATACCTGCCCAAGGTCCTCTTTTTACCCAAATGAGGACATTCTTTTGGAACAAGGGAGCTGCTTGTTGGTTCCCAGCCACCTGACTAGCTTAGATCCAAAATAATCACACAGAAACTATATTAATTAAATCACTGTTTGGTCTATTAGCTCTAGCTTCTTAATTGGCTAACTCTTACTTATCAATTTATCCCATTTCTATTAATATTGCATATTGCCACATGGTTGAAGCTAATTCCAAAACTCTAGAATTGACAGAGACATCTTACTGCCTGGACAGTCACCCAACATTCTTCTGTAATGTTGGTGCATCCATCTTCAGCCTAGAGGCTCATAGTATGCAGGAGACTTTTCCATGAAGCAGGAAATTTCAAAGACAGGTCCACCTATATTGGAAGTTTGTCAGTCACTTTCTTCTGTATCCTGCAGAATGTCTAGCAGAATCTTTCATGAAGCAGGAATCCAAAGGATCGTCTAACCTTTAGGCAAGTTCAGTAGTCGTTTTTCTACAGGTCCTGCATGTCCAGTTCGTAAAGCAGTCTAGACAAGAAGTTTCTTGCCCAAATGGATAACCAGTGTCATAAGGAGGCCTCTTCAATGTCCATCTTCCTCTTGAAGTAATTGGTGCTGCCAGGAGCAGATGTGTCTCGAAAAGTCCTAATTTATTAAAACATTTAAAATGCCATATTTGTGAAGGTCTTTGAAAGATTTGAAGAATACCTATCTATCTGAAATACATCT
This sequence comes from Myodes glareolus, assembly GCF_982192425.1. Taxonomy (NCBI): domain Eukaryota; kingdom Metazoa; phylum Chordata; class Mammalia; order Rodentia; family Cricetidae; genus Myodes; species Myodes glareolus. The sequence continues at coordinate 1,341,202 of NC_142033.1, read as the reverse complement.
CTGTACTAGAAAATCTAACATGACTACAAGCTTGACTATTATAGATGGCTATCTATTAACCTATATTTATTATATACATTAATTATACATTACATTTTAAATAAACTACACAATCACAATATCTTAAGAGCATAAATATATGTATAACAGGATTAACCTTAAATTTGCATCAATAAATCAAGATCCATACCAATGCAAATCTCTATAGCATATATATAATATTCTTTAAATATATATTCTTTAAATATAAAGAAACATTTATAAACAATATTTGGGAATTTGGACGTAGTTTTATTCAAATTGTTTCCTGCTGTTTGGGGACATTGTTAATTAGGTCTTTCATGGTATATCCTGTGTGTTAGGTTCATCTCAGTCAGCAGTTGGGTGAAGTAATTTTTTAGGGATGTTCACAGCAGCCTTTCAGGGGTTCGTGATTCATCAAACCATATTAGCCTGGAATGAATGTGCAGGTTCTCATCCTCTGTGGAGACAAAAGAAGAACCTCTTTTCCAAAGCAACACATCCTTAGACCCAAATTGTGAAGTCAAGATATTTTTATGTTGTTTTAATTTTGCAGCCCATACAGTGAAATGTGTCTCTGAACTTAGCTCCTTTACAGTCAAAAAATTTAAAGAAAACACAATTGTAGAAAGGAGCCGTGGGCTGCATTCCCACCTGGCTCGCGCACGGCTAGCTTTACACCTGAAATAACAACACACAAATTATATTCTTTTAAACACTGCCTGGCCCATTAGTTCCAGCCTCTTATTGGCTAACTCTCACATCTTGATTAACCCATTTCTATTAATGTGTGTAGCACCACGGGGTGGTGGCTTACCAGGAAGGATCTTAACCTGCGTCCATCTTGGAGAGGAGAGCTATAGCATCTGCCTCACTTCCCTTCTTCCCAGCATTCTGTTCAGTCTACTCTGCCTACCTAATTTTCTGTCCTATCAAAGGGCCAAGGCAGTTTCTTTATTAACCAATGAAAGTAACACATAGACAGATGACCTTCCTCCATCATTTCCCCTTTTTCTGTTTAAACAAAAAAGAAAGGCTTTAACTTTAACCTAACAAAATTATATATAACAAAACAATTATCAGGTAAGAATTATAGTTACAATATTTATATCTATTTTATCTTTATCATAACTAAAGAAAACTATAACTATCCATTCTTCAACTCCATCAAAGACTCCAGAAGGATATAATATTACCTAAGCAAACAAGAAATAAGCACCTTCCAAACTCTAGAAATGACAGAGACATCTCGCTGCCTGGACAGTCACCCAAAGTTCTTTTGTACCGTTGGGGTATCCATCTTTAGCCTTCAGGCCCATAGTTTCCAGCAGATATTTCCATGAAGCAGGAAATTTCAAAGGCAGTTCAGTCACTATCTGCTGTGTCCTGCAGAATGTCTCGTAGACTTTTTCATGAATTAGGAACCCCGGAAGACCATCTCACCTTTAGGCAAGTTCAGCAGTCCTCTCCCTGTGGGCTCTCTGTGTCCAGTTTATACAACAGTCCAGGCAAGAGCAGTTTATTGCCCAAATGGATAACCAACTCCATAAGGAGCCTCTTCGATGCCCATCCTCCTCTTGAAGTAGCTTGGTGTTGCCAGGAGCAGATGTGTCTCATTGTCATGAAAAGCCCTAAGTTATTAAAACATTTCAAATGCCATATTCTGTAGTCTTTGAAAGATATGAAGAACGCCTATCTAACTGAAATATATCTCTATATATCCAGAAAATCCAACTAAGATGACTACAAGCTTGACTAATATTGATGATTATCCATTAACAACCTATATTTCCTAATTATACATTACACTTTTAAATGAACTACACAATCACAATACCTTAATCAAGATCAGAAATACAGATACATATAACAAAATTGACCTTAAACTTGTATCAATAAGCCAATATTTATACCAATGCAAATTATTCATACCTATATCATATCCCCCTTTAAATGTAAAAGAACATTTATAAACAATATCTAGGAATTTGGATGTAGTTATTTCTCTCCAAACTTCTTCCTGCTGTATAGGGGCGCTGTTAATCAGGTCTTTTGTGGTGTATCCTGTGTGCCAGGTTCATCTCAGTTGACAGTTGAGTGAAGTAATTTTTTGAGGGTGTTCACAGCAACCTTTCAGGAGGGCGTGGTCTGTCATACCATATTGGGAAAGAAGCAATCCACAGGGTCTCATCCTCTGTGAAAACAAAAGAAGAATCTCTTTTCCAAAAGTATCATATCCTTAGATCCAAATTCTGAAGTCATAATACCCTTATATCCATTCTGGTTTAGCTTGGCAGCCCATATAATGAAATGTCTCTCTGTACTTAGCTCCTTCACAGTCAAAAATTTTAAAGAAAACACAATGTACATAATCCAGACTCTCTGAATTTTCTATCTTTATGTGGCTTATTTTTCTTTATTTTAATCTATAACTATCTGTACTCTGTCTCTTTAAAGACTTTACCCTTTTTTTTAAGGTATTAACTTTATTCTCTATATTCTTTTTCTTCTCTCTCCCAAGTCTATGTACACTCATCCAACACTGTGACCCACTTAAAGGTCTTTTATGTCTGAATCTGTCCTATTGTGAATCTGTAATTCTTTATTATCTAGGAGCATTTTTGTTTTGCAGTTTTAAATCACCAAGCACTTAAGAATCTAAGCTGTGACTTTCCTAGGTCAAAAACAGGTACTTCCTGCTTGCTCCGCCCAGCCCAACATGGCGGAGCTGCTCGTTCCTCTGAACCTTGCACATTGCACTGCTAGCATGGCTGAGGCGCTTGTGCCTCTGAGCCACAGCACATAATGATCCCCTTTTAGGCACCGAGCAAGTCTAGTTGCCATCAAACAGATCGTAGCACTTTACCCCAAATGTTCCATTCAAAAGCTCTGTCTCCGGCAGGAGTCAGAGATTGCGATGGTGGCACAACCCAGAAACTGGTATTTCAAAACTGCCATGTTCTAGTAGACCTGATCCCACTGCTTACTCAGGCAGGAAGAGCCAAGCCATGGGCATGGTCTCAAGCTACTTTGTTCCCAACCTCAAGTGGGCACACAAACGTCCGAACCCAGAAATGCTCCATAGCTGGAGATTGCACTGGTGGCAGGGCCCAGGAAGCCGCATTTTAAAATGGTGCAGCTTTTTTCTGCCGCTATTGCTGAAACAGGAAATCTCTCTACGGCACGTCCTAGCAAACAGCAAAAAGCTGTGTTAAACTCATCCCTCCCCCCCCCCTTTTTTTAAAGCCCTCTCAGGTTTTACATGGAGTTCATTACCAGGCTGGGCGCCAATCTGTTAAAGGAACAGCAGGCTGTGTCCCTGCTCCTGGCTAGCTTTACCTGAAATAATTACATGGAAACTGTATTCATTTAATCACTGCCTGACCCGTTATCTGTAGCCTCTTATTGGCTAGCTCTCACATTTCTAATTTCTCACATTTCTCAACCCATTTCTAATAATCTATATGTCACCACGAGGTCGTGGCTTACTGGGAGAGATTCAGCATGTCTGACCTGGCGGCTGGTTCTATGGCGGCGGCTCTCTGCCTCTGCCTGACTCTGCTTCTTTCTCCTAGAATTCAGTTCTGTCTTCCCCGCCTATGTTCTGATCTATCAGGCCAGGCAGTTTTCTTTATTAATTAACCAATGAAAGCAACAAATAGAAATATGACCTTCCTCCATCACATAATAATATTCATAATCTAGACTCTCTGTGTATATTTTATCTTTATGTGTCTTGTTTTTACTCTATTACTTTTTACTATTTATCTTTATTCTTTTAATCTATGATTATACTCTGTCTCTTTAAAGACCTTGCTTTATTTTTTAATGGAAAAATATAGATGAAAATGTATAAATGTAAATTGTAAAAATGTAAAAAAAAATGGTAGATGTGTAAAAAATTTAAAAAAAGTTGAGCTGAGTGATAGTGACATGTCTTCAATCCCAGCACTTGGGAGGCAGAGGCAGGATCTCTTTGAATTCGAGGTCAACCTGGCAGAGTGAGTTCCAGGGCAGCCTAGGGTACTCAGAGGAAAAAAAGTAAAAAAAGTTTTACATAGAAAGTTGAAGGTTTTGTACTGCATATTTTTGGTGTGCTGAATACGCTGCTAAGATGATTTACATGGCGTCCCTAGGGAGTTATGGGAGGGATTTTAGAAATTTAGGAGTGAGTGCTTCTCATAACAAAACTGTAAGGAGAGGGAAAGTAACCAAAGTTTTCAAAGGTATGTGCAAAAAGACAAAAGCATAATGAAAATTCAACAACTGGTAAAAGAAAGTAAGAATGGCTAGAGTCTTGTAAGTCTAGTTAATACTGACATGATAGTCAAAGAGAAAGAGTTCAAGAAGTTGCCAGTCATTGGGTACTAAAGGAGAAAGAGTTCATTTGACATTCCTTTTCAGGAAAGTTGTTAATACCATTTGCATTATCTGTCTCTGTCTCGCGACTGTGTGTGTCTGCGTCTGTGTGTGTGTGCCATACTGCCCATTTGGAGATCAGAGGACAACTTGTGGGACTGAGTTCTCTCTACTTACGTGAGTCCTAAAAGTGAAATCAGGTCATTAGGCCAAGCTGAAATATCTTGCTGGCCTGTAAGCACCATTAAACGACACAATGTTAATAACTTAGTATATGTTGAAAACTTAAGTATGACTTAATCAGAAAACGTTTGATTTTTAAATGTCTTTGAGAGGGTTCTCATGGGAATGTATATCTTAGAAGGGACATTTAGTAAGGTGACATGTGGCAGAAAAGTACTTTTAGGAGAAAGAATGAAAAAGGAAAATGTAATTGATTTTTAAAAATTTAGTTAGAGTTAATAGTTTGTAATTTTGCTCAGCAAAATCCTGTAGTTGGATTAATATAACAAAGGATAACACAGGGAATGTAATAGGTTATTTCAGTCCTCCACTCTTTTTGCTCCAACCTGAGTGCTATTGTAACTTGTTATCGTGTGTGTGTGTGTGTGTGTATATGTTTGTTGGTGTGCACAACACTGTACATGAGGCAGTCAGAGAACAACTTTGTTGAATTGTTTTTCTTTTCCACCTTTACCTGGTGCCTTAGTTCTTTTCAGCTGCTCTGACCAGGGAGGGCCATCTATAGTAGAAAGCTTTCGTTTGGGGCCATGATTCCAGATGGTCCAGCGTAAAAGTCGGGTAAAGTGGAAGGCAGAGAACACATTGGAATGGCCTCGGTCTTTTGAAACTCCAGTGCCTGTTCCCAGTGACACACCTTTTCTAATAAGGCCATGCCTTCCCATCCTTCCCAGACAGTGTTCAAAGATGAGCCTCTGGGGCCATTCTCCTGTAAACCAATGCACTTGGGTTCCAGGAAACAAACTTAGGTTGTCAGACTTGCATTACTAAACAGCAAGTATCCTTACCCTCTGAGCTATCTTGTTGGCCGCTTGGGTTTTTATTTCATTAGGAGTGTTTTAAAATTAGGTTTCTGAAACACTTGTACTGAAGGACAGTTCTTTTTTTTTTTTTCAAGACAGGGTTTCTTTGCATAGCCCTGGAACTAGCTCTGTAGACAAGGCTGGCCTTGAATTCACAGAGATCTATCTGCATGTGCCACCACCTGAACTAAGAGCAACGAGGTTTAATTACTTGGATAAATAATCCCTATTTGAATTGCTTACATTTTGCTTTCAGGTGACATTGTTCTTGCCAATCTGTTACTGGCCCTTAAGGATTTCTGAATAAGTAGTGATACCCTCTTTCTGTCTTTTGTGTTAGGCCGTTTCCTTTCATTGCAGTACCAGGGACTGGAATGTATATGAGATATTTATCCTGTTCTGTTTCCTTCCAGAATCACTGCTCACAGTTCTAGTTTAAACAAAGTGAAACTTGTTATTTGATTAGTGTACTCACTTAAAACAAATTTTTGTTTTAGGTTCAAGCTGAAGAAGAAATATTAGAGAAAAATCTTAGTAACTGTGAAAAAGAAAACAAAAGGCTTCAAGAAAAGTGTAATCTGTATAAAAGTGAACTTGAAATTTTGAAAGATAAATTCAGGTACATTATTATGGAAAAAATTTAATATGCAAATGGGATAAAGGGAAAGCATTTTTTTTACTGTAAATATAGAGTTTTTAATGTAATGTAGAAGGCTAAGATTCATGACTAAAATTTCTCTAGGTATAAATCAATCATTTTTTAAATTGTTTTTATTGAGTTATATATTTTTCTCTGCGCCCCTCCCTTTCTCTCCCCTCCCCTTCTACCCTCTCCTATGGTTCTCATGCTCCCAATTTACTCAGGAGATCTTGTCTTTTCCTACTTCCTATGTAGATTATATTCATGTATGCCTCTCTTTCAGGGTTCTCATTGTTGTCTAGGTTCTCTGGGGTTGTAAAGTATAGGCTGGTTTTCTTTACTTTATATCTAAAAGCCACATATGAATGAGAACATATTATATTTGCCTTTCTGGGTCTGGGTTACTCAATAGGAAAGTTTTCTAGATCCATCCATTTGCTCACAAATTTCAAGATTTTTTTCTGCTGTGTAGTACTCCATTGTGTAAATGTACCACATTTTCCTTATCCTTTCTTTGGTCGAGGGGCATTTAGGTTGTTTCCAGGTTCAGGTTGTGACAAATAATGCTGGTATGAACATAGTTGAGCACATGTTCTTGTGGTACTATTGAGCATCCTTTGTATATATCCAAAAGTGGTATTGCTGGGTCTTGAGGAAAGTTGTTTACTAATTTCCTGAGAAATTGCCACACTGACATCCAAAGTGGCTGTACCAGTTTGCACTCTCACTAGCAATGGAGGAATGTTTCCTTACCCTAATCCTTTTTAGCATAAGTTGTCATCAGTGGTTTTGATCTTGGCCATTCTTACAGGTATAAGATGGAATCTCAGAGTTGTTTTGATTTGCATTTCTCTGATGACTGAGGATGTTGAGCATTTCCTTAAGTGTCTTTCAGCCATTTTACATTTCTCTATTGAGATTTCGCTATTTAGATCTGTACTACATTTTTTTTTACTAAATTACTTTATAAACCCATCATTTTAAATATAATAAGATATGTTAATTCTAACACATTGTAAATGTAGAATAATAAAGATCAATACAGAAAATGCTCTTGGAGTGTAATCACATCAGCTAGCTACTAAAGATCTTTCAATAGGAAGAAAATTATCGAGTGTAATTTTCTTTCTTTTTTATATAAAAGAAAAAACAGAGGCTCAGAGAGTAGCCACTATTTTTCCATAGTCAAGAAGGTAGATTAGGTAATGGCTTGGTATGGTAAAGGCACTTGCTGCATAAGTCAGCTGATGTGAATTTGATTGCTGGCACCCACATGAATGTGGAAGGAGAGATCCAACTCTTCATAGATGTCTTCCAGCCTGTATGTGAGTGCTGTGGCTTTTCTCTCCCTCCCTCACACACATTAGTAGCTTCTTGTTGACTAACTTTTACATATTAATTTACCCCATTTCTATTAATCTGTGTATCGCCATGTGGCTGTGACTTACCTGCTAAAGTTCCAGCATCTTTCTTGGCAGGGCTACATGGCTTCTCTCTGACTCCACCCTTCTTTCCTTTTTAAAAAATATTTGTTTGTTTGTTTATTTATTCATTCATTATGTATTGTATGTCTGCAGGCCAGAAGAGGGCACCAGACCTCATTACAGATGGTTGTGAGTAACCATGTGGTTGCTGGGAATTGAACTCAGGACCTTTGGAAGAGCAGGCGATGCTCTTAACCTCTGAGCCATCTCTCCAGTCCTCCCCCCCCCACTGCCCTTCTTTCTCCAAGCATTCAGTTTAGTTTTCTCTGACTACCTCTATTCTTTTGCCCTATCAGGTCAACCCAGTTTTCTTTATTAACTAACCAATGTATTCACAGCATACAAAGGGGAATCCCACATCACCAAGTTAATATCCATTTTCATAACCTTAGACTATTAAGGTAGAGAGAGCAATTAAAATAATTTTTTTGTAATTGTATAATTGCAACACATTTTTCTTAAATTGGGTATTTTAAGTATTTTGTATTTTGCCTTGGTAGATGAGATAAAATTACTCGAATAGTCCTAGAATCTGATGTTATCAATTAAAATGTATGATTCTAGACATGGGATGCTGCTAATTATTCTCCGATAAAATATTTGATCACTAAAATTTTTGTCTTACATTTTATAAAATAACTTTTAAAAAGATTTTGTCTGTATTTTAAATTGTGGATATATTTGTGACTGTATCCAGGTTGGGGTGGTGTTGTGTTTGTCAATATGATATCGGAGGTTAGAAGAGGGCATTGAATTTCTGTAGCTAGAGTTACATATGGTTGTGAACCACCTAATATTGGTACTGAGAACTGAACTTGGGTTTTTTATAAGAACAACAATACCATTGAGCTATATCTCCAGTACCTATAAAGTAATTTTTATACTTAGACATTTCTTTTGTTTCCTGATGCTTCCCCATATGCTAGTACTGGAGATCAACTCCATGACCTTGCAGATGTCATGCAAGTAATCTACTACTGACCTCTGTCCCTCGTCTAGTAATTAGACTTCTATTTTTATTAAATTTTGTTTTTTGACAATTTAATATGTGTGTGTATATACATAATATATTCTGATTACTCTCTTCCTCCAATCTCACCTCCCCCTCCTACTTCTTTCAGTATCACTCCCAAGTTCATGTCTTCTTGTGTTGTGTACAACTGAGTTTAAGCAGGGCTATCTCTGTCCATGTGTGAGACTATCTGATGGAACTTGATATTCTCCCCAGTGGTATACAGATCCAGTCTTACACACGTGTAGTGTAGGCAGAGCACATGTTGTGAATCCACGATTGCAGTGGATGGTTCATGTGCAACAGGTGATATTTTGAAGACCTTTGTGTTTTTTCTGTTTCATATAATGTTGGCTATGAGTTTGTAATATTTAGCCTTTATTGTGTTGAGCAGTGTTTCTCTATACCCGTTTTCTCCAGAAATTTTAGTATGTAGAGATGTGGATTTTGTCAGAGATGTTTTCCGTATCTATTGAGATGATCATGTGATTTCTGTTTCTATGTCCATTTGTATGACTTATTATATTTGCATAAATTAAACCTCTGCATGTCTGGAATAAAGCCACTAATCATCTCTAATTTTATTAATTTGAATCTTCTCTTTCTTTTGGTTAATTTGTCTTACAGTTTTCCAGTCTTTTCGTCTTTTTCTTTTAAAAAATTATTTTCATTATTTGTGTACATTCTTTTAAGTGTGAATACAGGTACATGTCGTGGCCCACAAAAATCAGGAGATGGTATTAGATCCCCTGGAGCTGGAGTTATTGCAGTTGTGAGCCACCTGACATGGTTGCTGGGATCTGAACTTCATTCCCTGTATTAGGAGCAGCAAATACTTTTAATTGCAAAGCTGTTTCCCCAGCCTTTGTTTATCCTTTCAAAGAACCAACTCTTTGATTTCTTGTATTTATTTGTTTCCATTGTATTAATTTTTACCTCTCCTCTCTCTCTCTCTCTTTCTTTCTGGTTTTTCAAGATAAGGTTTCTTTGTGTAATAGGCCTGGCTGTCTTAGAACTTTCTTTGTAGAGCAGGCTGACCTCAACCTCACAGAGGTCTGCCAGCCTCTGCCACACGAGTACTGGGATTAAAGGCATGCTTCACCACACCCAGGTATTTCTGCCTGGTTTTAATTACTTATCCTAATTATTTTTTTTTGAGTTTGGTTTGTTTTTTCAGACTGTCTTTGTTGTCGTTTTGTTTTTTTGTTTTTCAACACGGGGTCTCTCTCTGTGTAACCCTGATTATTTTACTGAAACTCACTTTGTAGATCAGTCTATTCTTAGATCTGCCTGCTTCTGCTTCCTGAGTGTGGGGATTAAAGGTATGCACCACCGTGCCCAGCATAAATATTTTTCTTTGTAATCTGTCCTCAAGAAATTCAGCCAAAAGACATACAATTTAATCAGAAGTTTACTTAGAAAAGCAAAGTAAAACATACACGGCAAAGAGAGATGGGAGTGGGTTGTGCTGAGGGAGTAGGACAACAGCCCCTGCTTTTATGTTTAGATATTTACAAATATTTGTGAGGGGAATGGCATTCTCAGGGGGGTATGTTGGTGTTTCCCCTGCTTCCCAGATCATGGTTAACCTGATCTTCCTTCAATTCTGTTGAAAGTCTACAAAGATGAGAGGGGCGGGTGTCCAAACAGTAATGTAAATAGTATAATGATATCAGATCCTTTGAGTACATAGCGTTTTGTTAGTATGCATGTGTGGCAGTTAGGAAAGTGCCCTGGTACCTCAGTTTCTCCTCTTATGGGAAGAATGTATCTCCAGCTTTAAGAAGGTTTAACTATAACAAGGCATTCTTACATTCACAACACAGCTCCCAACAGTTCCCTGCTATCCTCAGTTCTGTAAGCATCTGTTTCTCTTTTCTTTAGTTCAAAAGATAGATTTACACACTGTAGCCTAGGCTGGTCTGCATGCACAGTATAGCACAAGCTGGCCCCAAACTTGCAACAGTTCTTTTACCTTCACCTCTTAAGTACTTGTAATACATGTGAGCAACCGTGCCTGGCCTACCGTCCTTGTACCCTTGGGATAGATGTGACGAATCTTCAGCATCGGGTTGTGTTCAGTGTATGGCATTTTGTTGAGAATATTTGCTATTTTCATATAGAATATTGGCCTCTACTTTTCCCTTTTTTTTCTTGTTGTGCCCTTGCTTTAAAGTGAGAGCATGTATGTGACTATTGAAAATGTATGTTCATTTTATTTTCAGTTTAATGTTGTTTTCTTTATAGGCAGTTAAAAGAAGAGTATAACAGTGGAAAAGAAAAATTAAGAATTATGACAATGAAAAATTCAGAAGTCATGTCACAGTTAACTGAATCTAGGCAAAGTATCCTGAAGCTAGAGAGTGAGTTAGAAGACAAAGATGAGGTATTGCGAGAAAAATTTTCTTTAATAAATGAAAACCGGGAATTGAAGGTTCGTGTTGCAGCACAGAATGAACGATTGGATTTGTGTCAGCAGGAAATAGATAGTTCAAGGTTGGAGCTGAGGAGCTTAGAAAAACTGATGTCCCAGATGCCGGTAAGTGTGTGTGAAGAGAAATGCAGTTCACTTGACTGCTGTGGAAAAGGAAGCCGCTGTGGTACAGAGCATCATTTGTGGCTGCTCTACTGGCTTACGTTCTCCTTGTCTGTTCAGCCAGTTGTTCCCCTCACACTTACCTTTCTACTCTTTTACCATGTCTTAGTCTCTGAGATGCCGTATAGAAGAACTGCACAGAATTTTAAAAGATTTTTGTTGAAGTATTATTTATATATTGAAAATTCATTCCTTTAAGGTATGCTATTAAGTACAATTACAATTAGTACACCTGCTTCAGGAAACCAACTATAGTTTTGTTGATTCTTGACATTTCATATGAGTAGAATTATAACAGCATGTTATTTTTTCTGTATTTTTCATATATTGAGGGTCATTCACATTGAGATATTAGTATTTCATTTCTTTTTTTGTGTTGAATAGTGTCTTAGTTAGGGTTCCTATTGCTGTGAATAGACACTATGAGCATGGGAACTCTTATAAAGAAAAACGTTTATTTGAAGTAGGTTCTTAAAATTTTCAAGCTTTAGTCCATTATCATGGTGGGGAGCATGGTGACGTGGCATTGCTGGAGAAAGATCTGCTACCTGTTGATATGCAGGCAACAAAGAAGTGCTGCTCCTTTGTGATCATTTTCTTTCAAACCACCACAGAAAGTATTCAGTTGAATCTATATACTATATCTTATTTAAGTACCAGTTGGTGACCATTTGGGCTATTTCTGCTTTTAGTCAGAATTAATAGTGCTTATGTGAGTATTGGCATAGAAGTGTTTTTGATGACATGTTTCAGGTTTTTTTTGTTTTTGTTTTTGGATAGATAACTAAGAGTAAAATTTCTGGGAAATTCATATCAAAATGTTTCCTAAAATTCCTACACAGTTAGAACTCTTCTAGTACTGATTGTTTCTCTTCATTTTTGTTGACATTTGTTGTGTCTCTCTATATCCTTCTTAGTCTGTGAGAACTAGTGTTTCACTATGGTTTTACTTTTTATTTTTCTGATGGCTAATGTTCAGCAACTTTACATATACTTATTAGACTAACATGGAATTAAAAATATTCATGTATGCCAATGAGATTAGAAAGGCCAGAAATTTGACATTGATAGGTATGAAATAAAGGTAAGAATGAGGAAATTACGTAAGTGTGTCACAGTTTGTTTTACTTAAGAGTGGATATAGACTGCATGCCACTTTCTCCCCAGTATTAAAGTGTCGTCAGTCATAAGACTGTGAGGCTGAAGTAACTTGGAAATCATCAGATTTGGTAATATCATTTCACTGTTCAAAAATGTGGTTGCAGAGAAATACTAACCTAATGAGCAATTAGCAGGAACAGGTTCTAAGCTCCTTGCCTTTGCTTTATCTGCTTAGGCGGTATTTACCAAGATGTTAGTTTACAATTTGTTGCCTTTTAAGAGTGAAACATAATATGCAGATATGCTTATTTTAATATACTCATTTTAAATTGAAATTTGTGTTTGTACTCAATGTCAAGTGTGATTTCACATGATTCTAAAGGTGGCTATAATATATGTTTAGTTCTTTGTTTTATAAAATGCTAAGTCTGACTTGGAAATATGGAATTTTTTTCATTTCTAGAAAACGTGATTTGGTTATAGCTTGAAGCTTTTAGTCATTGAGGCTTTGCTTTTTGTCACAATGACTACGTTTTAAAGTCCTGTATTATTTTGAAATTCTTGTATATCTTTTCTACCTATATTTCAAGTATTGCTACATATCTACATGCATCTAGAAAGACTTTGCTTCATGAGTTTTTTAAAAATGTATTTAAATACTGTAATTCATTTTAATTAAGTATTATGTTTTGAAATGTATTCATATTGATTTGCACAACTCAAACATGCCTATACAATCTACTGATAGATGCCAGATTATTTCCATGAAATTCAGTTTTTTAACCTGAGAATTCTAAGAAAACAGCTGTATCTTATACATAAGTTTATAAACATTTGTTTTTATACTTGCAGTTAAAAAGAGAAATAGTTGGCTTTAAGTCATCTCTTTCTAAGCAGCAGATGAATACTTTTTCTAACAAGGAGGACAATTGCCTTGGCTGCTGTGAGGCAAATAAATTGATGATTTCGGAATTGAGGTATGCTTTTCAGTTTTGAAAGTTATAGTAAATAGAATGTTTTGTTAGTCTTGAAGTTAAGATGGTTAGTTGAGTAGTTTAAAAAACATAGGAAATTTCAGAGAATCTTATAAAAATGTAGACTTCCCAAGTTAAAGTTGATTCTTAATATTATCTACATTGTAAATGTTTATATTCTTGCATAGTCATAAATATGTATACTAATGTTTATATTTGCTTAGCAACATTTAAAAAAATCTATTCGTTAGGGCTAGAGAGAGCCCGCTTAGTGAGTGAGAGCATGTACCGCTGTTGCAGAGAAGGTTAGCGTCCCGGGATTGCTGTCAGGCTGCTAACAACAACTTGAAATTCCAGCTCTAGGATATCCAGTACCTCTGACTCTGCCAGCACCTGCATTCATGTTTACATACTTTATCCTATAACAATACATATACACATAACTAAAAATGAAATAAATCTTACCAGGTGGTGGTCGTACACCCCTGTAATCCCAGCACTTGGGAGGCAGAGACAGGCGTATCTCTGTGAGTTTGAGGCCAGCCTGGTCTATAGAGCGAGTTCCAGGACAGGCTCCAAAGCTACACAGAGAAACCCTATCTCTAAAAACCTATATGTAGGTGTGTATATATATATATATATATACATACATACATACATATATATACATATATATGTATATAATAAATCTAAAAATTTTTCCAACCTTATTGAGATAGAGTAATTGGTCAAAGGATACATTTGTTTGGTTACTTTAATAGTTGTAGGAATTCCAAAGACTCAATAAAGAATTATGTTTAAAAAATAGTTGTAGTAATCTTTCCTAGAACTGTGTCACAATTAATTTATCCATCTTCTCTGATAGTTACCTAGTTTTTAATGTTTGTTCCATTATTAACAGAGCTTATAGGTTGTAGAGTATTTATATTTTCAATTTTTTTTTAAAATCATGTTTAAAAAATGGCTGAAGCAGTTTCCTGTCCAAATAGTGGTTTGTTAGAAAAATCCATTTCCTGGGGCTGGAGAGATGGCTCAGTGGTTAAGAGCACTGCCTGCTCTTCCAAAGGTCCTGAGTTCAATTCCCAGCAACCACATGGTGGCTCACAACCATCTATAATGAGATCTGGTGCCCTCTTCTGGCCTGCAGGCATACATGCAGACAGAATCCTGAGAATACTGTGTACATAATAAATAAACAAATCTTTTAGAAAAAATCCATTTCCTAACTAGCTGTGTGCATACTTTTGATTCCAACACTTAGGAGGCAGAAGCTGGGACTGGAGAGATGGCTTAGTGGTTAAGAGCACTGATTGCTCTTCCAGAAGACCTGGGTTCAGTTCCCAGCACCCACATGGCAGCTCACAGCTGTCTGTAACTCTAAGATCTGACACCCTCATGAAGACATCAGGCAGGCAAAACACCAATGCAAATAAAATTAAATAAATAATAAAAAAAACGAGGCAGAAGCTGGTGGATTTCTAAGTTTAAGGCAAGTCTGGTCTACATAGTGATTTTCAGGACATCCAGAGCTATATGGAGAGATCCTGTTTCAAAAAAGAAAAACAAAAATACCAAACGAAGAATTTGTGTGTCTTGCATAAGAGTTGACTGTTATCAGATTTTTAAAGTTTTTACTCATTTCATTATTTTATTACACACACACACACGCACACACGCACACATGTGCGCGTGCAAACACACACGCACTCACCCTAGCAGTTATATAGAGTTACAACCCCACTTCAGGAGTCATTCTCTCTTACTGTAGGATCCAGGGCCCAAACGCAGGTCCTCAAGCTTCTGAGGCAAGCACTTTGCCCCCGGAATCATCTTGTTGACCCAGTATTTGCAGTTTTAATGGTGAAAAATGCTACTTTAAAAATAGAATCTTAGTCATTTCTGGTTTCTTTCCTTTTGTTCTAGGATTAAGCTTGCAGTAAAAGAGGCTCAAATTCAAAAGCTTCATGCAAACCTAACTGTGAATCAGTTGTCTCAGAAGCCTGCTTCTTGTGATGATTTTCAAGAAGGTAGCAAAGTAAATACTTTAGAAACAGAGCCTGTTAAACTAGGTGGTAGTCAATTTGGTGAGTATTTTATATTGAATTACTTTAATAAATAACAATTAGTTTTTGCTGATAGTATCCTAAAGGAACAGATTATTGATAGCATTAAAAAAAAACAGGGGGCTGGAGAGATGTCTCAGAGGTTAAGAGCATGCCTGCTCTTCCAAAGGTCCTGAGTTCAATTCCCAGCAACCACATGGTGGCTCATGAACCATCTGTAATGGGGTCTGATACCCTCTTCTGGCATGCAGGGATACACATACAGTATATTGTATACATAATAAATAAATATTTTTTTAAAAAACACAGTCTCCTGTTATGGTTTGAAAAGACAGCAAAAATTGTTATATAATTGTTAGACTATGCATTATTTAAAAAATATATTGCTGAAAAAAATTTATTCAATAACATGTACCTGTTTCAAATATATAGTCAGGTTGCCAATCATGGAGGCACACATCTTTAATCCCAGCACTTGGGAGGTAGAGGCAGGTGTGTTATTTTTACTTTGACACAGTGACTGTGCCTTAATCTACTGCTATCTCAGTCAGCAGTTGCAACTCTGCAGTCACTAGCCTGCTTCTCTGGCAGCGGCCTGGCTGCTCAGGCTGCACCTGATAAGAATTCTGCTGCCACAGGCACTGGCTTTGTTTCTGCCAATAAATGTCACTTTAACTAAATCTCAATCATTCTAATTGTGAATAAGATTCAAGATTCATAGGCTGGTGGGGGGAACCTGAGAACTCAGAAAGGCTGACTAGCAACGACCTAACCTTCTCTCCTTGCTGCTCGTGTCTATCAGAGCAGAATTCTCACAAGGCTGTGGCCTGAGCAAAATAACAGGAATTAGCAACCACTGGTCATTAATATCTCTTGATATGAATGGACTCAATTCACCTATAAAAAGACACAGGCTAACAGATTAGATATGAAAACAGAATCCATCCTTCTGCTGCATACTAGAAACACACTTCAACCTCAAAGACAGACATTATCTGTAGCACAATTAATAAAAACCCAGAGACAGATATTGGGGTTCAGCCTTAAGGTCAGAAACGCAAAACAGCCAGCCACTGGCTCATACCTCTACCTCAGTCTGAAATGGCGATCCTGCCTCCAGGAATTTCAGAATGAGACTATGTCTGAGACTTGTCTTCTGTCATCTGTTCTTCTCTAGTGCTTGGATTAAAGGGATTCACCACTACCACCCAGTTTCTACGACAAACTGGTGTGGCTAGTGGATTTAAAGGTGTGTGGCACCACTGCCTGGTCTGTAAGGCTGGCCAGTGGGGCTTTTTTACTCTCTGGTCTTCAGACAAGCTTTATTTATTAAAATACAAGTAAAGTATCACTACAAAATATCTTGGGGTAACTGTAACCAAACAAGTGAAAGACCTGTATGTCAAGAACTTTAAGATTTTGAAGAATGAAATTGAAGAGGATATCAAAAAAAAGGAAAGACCTCCCATGCTCATGGATAGATATGATTAACATAGTAAAAATGACAATTTACAAGTTCAATGCAATACCCATCAAAACCCTAACACAATTCTTCATATATCTCTGAAGAACAATACCATATTTAATATGGACAAACGAAATACCCAGGTTAGCCAAAACAACCCTATACAATCAAGGGCTATCTGGAAGCATCACCATCCCTTCAGGCTCTATTATAGAGCCACAGTAATGAAAACAGACAGGTGTACTAATGAAATTGAAGACCCTGGTAGTAATCTACACACCTATGAACACCTGATTTTTGACAAAGAATCTAAAAATATAAAATGGAAAAAAGAAAACATTTTCAACAAATGGTGCTGGTATAACTGGATGTTGACATGTAGAAGAATGAAAATGGATCCATATTTATAACTATGCACAAAACTCAAGTCCAAATGGATCAAAGACCTCAACATAAATCCAGACATACTAATCCTCATAGAGGAGAATGTGGGAAGTACTCTTGAACACATGGGCACCTGAAAATACTTCCTAAATATAACAGCAGTAGCATACTTCAATCAACAATTAATAAATGGGACTGCCTGTAACTGAGACCCTTCTGTAAAGCAAAGGACACGGTCAACAAGACAAAACAACTGCCTACAGAATGGGAAAATTTTCACCAACTCTATGTCTGACAGACGGCTGATCTCCAAAATATACAAAGAATTCAAGAAACTGGACATCAAACTACCAAATATTCCAATTAAAATGGGGTACTGATGTAAACAGAATTCTCAACAGAAAAATCTCAAGTGGCCAAAAGACACTGAATGAAATGCTCAATATCCTTAGCTATCAGAGAAATGCAAATCAGAACAACTCTAAGATACCATCCTACCCTGATCAGAATGGTTAAGATAAAAAACACCAAAGAGGATGTGGAGTCAGGGGAACACTTCTCTATTGCTAGTTGGAATGCAAACTTATACAGCCAGTTTGGATATCAGTATAGCAGTTTCTCAGAGAATTGGAATCAGTCTACCTCAAGACCCAGCAATATCCTTATTGGGCATATACTCAGTGGATGTACACTTGTACTACAAAGACATTTGTTCAACTATGTTCATAGCAGCAATATTTATAATAACCAGAAGCTGGAAACAACTTTATGCCTCTCAACTGAAGAATAGGATAAAGAAAAGGTACATTTACATAATGGTGTACTACTCAGTGGTAAAAAACAATGACATTCTGAAATTTGTAGGCAAATGAATGGAACTAGAAAAATTATCCTGAGTGGCGTAACCCAAACCCAGAAAGACAAATGAAATATGTACTCACTCGTAAGTGGATATCATACATAAAATAAAGGATGACCAGCCTATAGTCCATAACCCCAGAGAAGCTAGCACCCTCATCTAGAAACAGACAGAAGCAAATGCAGAGATCTACAACTGACCACTGGGCCAAGCTCCCAGAGCACAATTGAAAGAGGAATAATAATATGAACTGTAGTGGGGGGCGAGGGGGTCGCTTGTTCGTCCCTGCTGCCCAGAACCAAAATAATCACACAGAATTATTATTTAAAATCAGTGCTTGGCCCATTAGCTTAGGTTTTTATTTGTTAACTCCTATATCTTAGTTTAACCCATCTCCATTAATCTGTGCATCACTACAAGGTCGTGGCCTACTAGCAAAATTTCAGTACTTCTGTTTCCAGCAGCAACTCCTTGGCTTCTCTCTGACTCCGCCCTTCTTTCTCCCAGCATTCAGTCCAGTCCTCTACACCTAGCTCTGCTCTGCTCTGCCCTGCTCTGCTATAGGCTCAAAGTGGTTCTTTATTCATTAATGGTAATCACAGCATACAGAGGGAAATCCCACATCAGTGATCAAAGGGGTTAAGACCATAATTGGGAAACCCACCGCAGAATTAGCTGATCCCGAAATAGTAGGAGGTCACTGACTCTGGACTGACAACTGGGGAACCTGCATAGGAAAGAACTAGGCCCACCCCCTGAATGCAGGTGACAATCATGTGGCATGGGAAGTATGTGGGTCTACTGCCAGTGGGACCAGGATCTAACCCTAACGCATGAACTGACTTTGTTGAGCCCATTCTCTATGGAGAGATACCTTGCTCAGCCTAGGTGCTGGGAGTGGGGGTTGTGGGGGAGCCTTGGTCCTGCCTCAACTAGGTCATGAAACAGACTTAGTTATCTTCCCAAGGGAGTCCTTACCCTCTCTGAGGAGCAGATGGGGGTGGTGTAGAGTGGGGGCAAAGTTGGGGGAGTTGGAGGAGAGGAGGGAGGGGGAACTGGGATTGATATGTTTTTTTTTCTTTTTTTTTTTTTTAAAAAAAAAAGGAATAGTTTTTTTCATTTCTGTGAAAATATCATTGGAATTTTGATGGGTATTTATCAAATTAGATCTCTAGTTTGTTTTGTGTTCTATGATCATTTTCACAATTAATTCTGCCAATCTGTGAACATAGGAGATCTTTCCAACTAATATTGTTGTCTTTAGTTTTTTCTACTTTCTCTTAATTTTTTTTTTATTGTAGAGGTCTTTTGTAGCAAGACTTTTTCTGTCTCATCAGTCAACTCCCAAATAATGACTCAGAGACTTCTTAATAATTATGAATGTTTGCACTATAGCTTAGACTTGTTCCTACCTAGCTCTTATAACTTAAATTAACCCATTTATATTAATCTGCATTCTATTCTGTGGCATTACCTTTCTTCCATCTTGTATCTTCTGTTTCCTCTCCATGTCCTCTGGTGTCTCTCCTGCACCTAGGTTCATCTCTTCCTTCTCTCTTTCTGCCCAGAAGTCCTGCTAAACCTCTTCTTGCCTACCTATTGTCCATTTAACTCTTTATTAAACCAATCAAAAGATGCCTTAGCAAAGATACTTCTTTACAGTGTACAAAAAGATTATTAGACAACAGTCTTTTGCCACCTTAGGTTGTTTCTAGTTACTTTAAATATTAGGTCATATTGTCTCCAAATTGGGACCTTCCCCTCCCTTTTTTCTTATATTATTGCTCTAGCTAAGACTTTAAGTACTGTTTTAAATAAGAGACAAGACAGTGAACCTCCTTGTCTTGTTCAAGGTTTTGAAGGAAATATTCTTTGTTTTCTCCCATTTAGTATAATGTTGGCCAAAGGTTTTGTTGTATAAAGCTTTTATTATGCTGACTTATATTCCTTCTATGCCTAGTTTCTTCAGGTATTTTTTTTATTGGTTTTTTGAGACAGGGTTTCTCTGTAGCTTTGGGGCCTGTCACGGAACTAGCTTTTGTAGACCAGTCTGGTCTCGAACTCACAGGGGTTCATCTGCCTCTCCTCCTGAGTGCTGGGATTAAAGGTGTGTGCCACCACTGCCCAGCTCAGGTTGTTTTATTGTGATAGAATATTGAACTTTGTTGAAGGCCTTTTGTACATCAATTGAGTTTTTGTCCTTACAAGTCATTTTATGTGCTGTATTACAGCTACTAAGTTGCATATTCTTTAATTATTTAAATAAGAAAATAATCTTTATTATTAAATCTTTCAACTAATTAAGTCAATTTTTGACTCTTAGAACTTTTATTTAGAGCAATTTTTCTTTTGTGTTAAATTTCAGAAAATGTGAAGGAGAGAAATCAGCATACTATGAACAAACAGTATGAAAGAGAAAAAGAAAGACTTGCTACGGGAATAGAGGAACTGCGTGCTAAACTAATACAAGTAGAAGCTGAGAATTCAGATTTGAAGGTTGACATGGCACACAGAACTAGGCAATTTCAGCTAATTCAAGAGGAACTACTAGAGAAAGCTTCAAATGCTAGCAAACTGGAAAATGAAGTAAGTTTGGATTTATCCGGGTGTAAGTGCTAAACTTTGAAGTAGAAAAACAGTATTGCTATGGGGTTTGTCAATGTTGAAGTCTAGATTTGTAGGGCTTTGGAAAATGGTACCATATCTCTTAAAAACATAATGAAAATGTATGTTTAATTTATATTGAAAGTAGGAAAATACTACCTAGTAGCTAAAAGTTCTCAAATTTGATAAAACTGATAAAATGTGTTAATGTAAAATAGTACACGTTTATTGATCTTAGATTGTGATTGGAAGAAGGAGTGGGAATAGAGAGTTTCAAATTTCAACCCCACCTAGGAAAGCTGTGAACGTGTAGATTTCTGGGCTTCTAGCTGTAGACTGATATTTCTTTGGGCCTCCAGCTCACAAAAGAACAACACGAAGCCAGGACAGTGGTGGCACATATCTTTAGTCCTAGCACCCAGGAGGCAGAGGCAGGTGAACCTCTGTGATTTCAAGGCCAGCCTGGTCTATGAGAGCTAGTTCCAGGACAGGCTCCAAAGTTACAGAGAAAGTGGGACAACCTTATGATATAGACTGACCTTTTATAGTCAATAATAAGTTTCCATGTTGTTCCACTAGCTCTTTTGACTTAATTTAACCCACTTTTATTCATCTACATGTTACCATGTGTCTTGTGACTTTTACCTTCCTTCCTGTATGTCTTCTTCCCCTGTGTCTTGCTGGCAACTCTGCCATTCTTCCTAGAGCTTTCTCTGTCCAGAATTTCAGCCACACCTCCTGCCTAGCTATTGGCTGCTTAGTATTTACTAAACCAGTCACAGTGGCATATTTTTATGTACTGTAATAGAATCTGTAAGTTGTGACTCAGCAGGTATAACTCAGGAATCTAATTTTAAAATGTTACATGTGAATCTAATACTGTGGGTTATATTCTGAAAAGTAACTATGCATGTTTTTCAATTAGGTAATCTTTTTAAAGAAATTATATATTTATCTCATTAATTTCTGTATGGTATATTGCTTCTGCCTTACAACTTCTAAAGTTTCCCAGTGCAAATCTATCAGTAAATAGGTTTTGTCTGAGAAAATTTTCTTCTTCATATTCTGAAAGTTTTTTATTCATAGACTAGAGAATGTCCCATAAGCCCCTTAAAATAAACCTTTAAATTTGAATATTTCTTCTTAAAATACATCCTGATCATACTTTTTCTTTCTTCCAAATTCCTCCCAGATCCTACCCATCTCCCCACCTACTAAACTCTATGCCATTTCTTTCTTTCTCTTTCTTTCTTTCTTTCTTTCTTTCTTTCTTTCTTTCTTTCTCTCTCTCTCTCTCTCTCTCTCTCTCTCTCTCTCTCTCTTTCTTTCTTTCTTTCTTTCATATTAGAAAAAAAAACCAGGCAAACAAAAGGAAAAACACCCACACTCTCCCCTAAGTCACACAAGAAACATATACATATTAAGAAATAAAACAAAGAATAATAATTTAAAAAAACCCCTGATCTTTGTGTTCCCATTTACTGCATGAAGAACCTTCTCTTATAATGGATGAATGAGACACTAATCAGTGGGTATATCAGATGTCTTTAGGAGTCATTTTATTGATCTGTTAATTTAGCAAAACCAGCAGTATTTGGTTTTTACCTAAGTCCATGGCCTATCTAGTTCCACTTGGATTCTTGGTCACCTGAGCAATATCAGGCGTGGGTTCCAGCTTGTGTAGTGAGCCTTAAATCCAATCAGATGGGGGTTGGTTACTCCCACAACATGAGCCGTGATTGCAGAAGCATATCTTGCCAACACCTCAGCATTTTAGATTACAGGGTTAGTAGCTGGGTTGATGGTTCCCTTTTCTTCTGGAGTGGCATGCAGAATACCTTTCAGTTGTATGAACACTGGTCAGTAGGGTTGAAGGCTTTTCCATGTTCAATGAGATGCATAGGTGTTGTCTTCAGAAATAGGGCCTTACCATCAATTTGTGGAGGGCAACTACTATCCATGGCAATAGCCTGAGATGTTTGGGGTTTCCATGGGTCCCCTTTGGTGAATGACTCAACTAGATTTAACTCATTCCTAACACTGAAGGTTTCACTTGGTGGCAAAAGATGTCTAGTTGAGGCGTTGTCTCCCTGTTATTTATATTTCTTTCATTTATGTATCTATTTTAGGAAGATTCTACTTAAAACTGAATAAATAGGTTTCCATTTGAGCCCTCAAATGACCTTTAGTGTTAGCTGTTCCTCACTGTATTCCCTTCCCTACTATTCTTCCATTCCTCTCCCCATTTAGTCCTCCCATTCCAGTCTCCCCTGCCCTCTAGAATTATATATTCTAGTTTTCCTTTACAAGATAGCCAACTCTGTTGTTATACGGATTGTAGCACACTGTTTAAGTCTTAAAGGCTAAAAGCTACATATAAGAGAGGATATACAATATTTTGGGGGGGGGGGGTCTGTGTTATCTCATTGGGATGATTTTTTTTCTATCTCTATCCATTTACCTGCAAGTTTCATAATACCAGAGATCCGCCTCTGCGTCCTGAGTGCTGGGATTAAAGGCATGTGTCACCACGCCCAGCTAACTTTCACTAGCTGAACAATATTCCACTGTGTAAATGTACCACATTGTGTAAATGTACCATCCTTTCACTGACTGATGGACATCTAGGCCATTTACAGTTTATGAACAGAGCAGCAAAAAATATGAATGAATAAGTATTCTGGTAGTAGGATGCAGAGTTCCTTGGGTATATGCCCTGGATTGGTATGGCTGGATTTGGTGGTAGACCTATTATTCCCAGCTTCCAAGGAACTGCCAAACTGATCTGTATAGTGGCTGTACTAGTTTATATTGCCCACTGGCAATGAATAACTCCTTTTCTTACCCCACATGCTAGCCAGCATGAGCTATCAGTTTTAGTGAACTTGGCCATTCTGACTGATGTAAGATGAAATCTCAATGTAGTTTTAATTTGCATTTCTGTAATTGTAATGGATTTGCTGCCAGTCCCCGGCAGCTAGCTGCGGGATCCCAAAAGCAACCCTGGCAGCTTGCTGTGGGATCCTAGCAGTGGCAAACAGTGGGTCCCTGGACGGTGCAAGTGAGCCATGTGGGGCGGTGGGTGGGAGACACACAGATAGGAATATCCCAAGTGGAACTGGATATTTATCTAGTGATTATGGAAGGGAAGGGGGAAGAGAGAGAGAGAGAGAGAGAGAGAGAGAGAGAGAGAGAGAGAGAGAGGAGAGAGAGAAAGAGGAGAGAAAGAAAGAGGAGAGAGAGAAAGAGAGAAGGGGAGAAGTGGGGAGAGACAGAAGCTGCTTCTCCGAGAGGAAGACTAACAATTTTGAACATTTAAGTGATTCTCAGCCATTTATGTTTTATCTTTTGAGAACTCTGCTTAGTTCTGTACTCCATTTTTAACTTGAGTTATTTGTTTTCTTGATATCCAGGTTTCTAGTTCTTTATATATCTTAGATGTTATCCCCCATTGGACGTGTAGTTAATAAAGACCTTTTCCCATTCTGTATGCTGCTGCTTTGCCCCAATAATGTATTCTTTGTCATATAGAAGCTTTTTAGTTTCATGGGGTTCCGTTAATCAATTGTTAGTCTTATTTCCTGTGCTATCAGTGTTCTGTTCAGGAAGTCTTTTCCTGTGCCAATGAATCAAGCCTATTCCCCACTTTATATCCTATCAAATTCAGGGTATCTGGTCTTAGATTAAGGTCCTTGCTCCATTTGGGGTTGAGTTTTGTACAGGTGTCCTGACCAGCGGGACAGGAATAGAACCAAATTTGCCCTGGAGGGGAGGAATGAAGGACAAGAGACACAAGAAATGGACAGCAAGTCTGAATTCTGATCAAACTGCAAGCTTTATTTTTTCACAGGAGCATTTTATAGCAAAAGGGCAGGGGAGGGTAGTATGCTGGAATGTCAGGTCTGGAGACTTCTTTGGCTGAGAGAAAGAGATAAAGGGAATACTGAGGGTCTGTGACTATAAACTAACAAAGGAAATGCTGATTGCTTCTGAAGCCTGGGGCCTGCAGGTCTCACAGGTACTGGGTTAATTTCCAAGGCCAGGAACTTGCCCTGCAGAGGTGAATACCTTACTTAATTTGTGACTAAGATGGCTATAACCAAAATACAGGTCTTTGCTTCCAGCATACAGAGTGATAATTATGGATATATTTGCATTCTTCTATATATAGCCTTCCAGTTTAACCAACACCTTTTGTTGAAGATGCTGTATTTCTTTCAGTATATATTTTTGGTTTCTTTGTTAAAAATCAGGTGTCTATAGGTGTGTAAACTTACTTTTGACTCCTCAATTAGATTCACTGATCAATGTGTCTCTTTTTATTACAATATTTTGTTGTTGTTTTCATTCCTATAGTACAACTAGAAATCTGGAATGGTGATATGTACAGCATTTCTTTTATTATCCAGGATTGTTTTTAGCTATCCTGGCTATTTTGTGTTTCTATATAAAACTTAAAAATGATTTTCCACTTTGGCAATGGTTTTCAGTTCTGTGAAGAATTGTATTGGAATTCTGATAGGGATTGCTTTTGGTAGGATGGCCATTTTCACTTTATTAACCCTACTCGTCCATGAGTATGGGAGATCATTCCATTTTCTGAGGTCTTCTTAATTTCTTTCTTCAGTGTCTTAAAGCTTTTATTACTGAAGTCTTTCACTTGCTTGGTTATTCTAAACTTCTTTCTGTCTGTCTAATTTTTGAAGATACTGTGAAAGTACTTACCACCTGTAGACTATTGTGGGAGGCTGCTTGTTTGTTCCCGGCTGCCCAGTACCGAAATAATCACACAGAAACTGTAATAATTACAGCACTGCTTGGCCTATTAGCGTATACATATTTCTACCTCACTCTTATCTCTTAAATTAATCCATCTCTATTCATCTGTGTATCGCCATGAAGTTACAACTTACTGGAAAGGTTCCAGCTTGGTGGCGGCTACATGGTGTCTCCAAACTCTGCCTTCCTTCTCCCAGCATTCAGTTTAGTT
Source organism: Myodes glareolus (assembly GCF_982192425.1). NCBI lineage: Eukaryota > Metazoa > Chordata > Mammalia > Rodentia > Cricetidae > Myodes > Myodes glareolus. The sequence continues at coordinate 1,315,607 of NC_142033.1, read as the reverse complement.
TCCCTGCCTAGCTCTACTCTGCCCTATCACAGGCCAAGACAGCTTCTATATTAACCAATGGTATTCACAGCATACAGAGGGCAATCCTGCATCAGTAGAGTTTAGTGGAATTTTTAGGGTCTTTTTGTTTGTTTGTGCTTTTTTTTCCAAGGTAGAGTTTCTCTGTGTAGCTCTGGCTATCTTGGAACTTACTTTGTAGACCAGAAGAACCTCTCACAGAGATCTTCCTTCCTCTGTCTCCCTGAGTGCTGGGTGATGTGGGATTCCCCTCTGTATGTCGTGAATACCATTGGTTAATAAAGAAACTGTTTTGGACCTGTGCAGGTAATAGTTGTAGGTGGGGAAAACTAAACTCAATGCTGGGAGAAAGAAAGAGGAGTTAGTGAGAAGCCATAGAGCCTCTGACAGAGACAGACATGCTGAAACTTTGCTGGTAGGCCACGACCTTGTGGTGATGCACAGATTAATGGAGATGGGTTAAACTAAGATATAAGAGTTAGCCAGAAGTATGCTTAAGCTATTGGTCAAACAGTATTGTAAATAATATAGTTTCTGTGTGATTATTTCTGGAGTCTGGGCAGCCGGGAAACAAACAAACGACCCTCCCACAACAGCTGGGATTAAAGGTGTGCGTTATCATGGCCTGACTTTCCCCCACCTTTTGATTTACTGTTCTGGGATTATTTATTCCTTGTGTTTTCTTAGGTGTGCTAAATCTTCAGACTGAAATTTTCCATTTAGTTCCTTCTATATAGCTAGATTGGTAGATGGATACTGCTTAAATTAGGTTTTATTATCAATAATTTTTTTCCCTCTGTATGGTTGATTATTTTGCTGGCTATAGTAATTTGGGTTGTGAGCGTGTTATGGAAGCACTCTACTGCTGAGTGTATCACCAACCTAGTTCTAGTCCTTAAGTATATACATTAAGAGATTATTTGCTGGGCATTGGTGGCACATGCCTTTAATTCCAGCATTCAGGAAACAGAAACAGGTGGATCTCTGTTCAAGGCCAGCCTGGTCTACAGAGCTTTTCAGAGCTGCTTATACAGAGAAAACTTTCTGTTTTGAAAAACAACCAAAAAAAATTTTTTTAAAAATTTCAATGTATTTTTTAATCTATTACAATAAATTTCTCCAGTTTATTAGCTATAGTGTATTTCAGTTTTGGAATGATGAGTAGGTATTTGATTTTAAAATGTATGTCATTTCTTTTAAAGCTGCATTTTTTTGTTGTTGTTTTTCAGATGACAAAGAAATGTTCTCAACTTTTAACTCTAGAAAAACAGTTGGAAGAAAAAATTGTTGCATATTCTTCTATTGCTGCAAAAAATGCAGAACTTGAACAGGAGCTCATGGTAAAATCTGCCATTTTATTTTGCTTTTTAATTGTTAGTCTTTTTGATCTATTATGTAGTATTGTAGCAGCAAGGAACCACTTGTTCATCCTGGCTGCCCTGACCCAAAATAAGCACACAGAACTGTGTTTATTCAAACACTGCTTGGCCCATTAGCTCTAACTTCTTATTGGCTAACTCTTACATCTTAATTTAACCCATTTCTAGTAATTTGTATATCTCCACATGGCCGTGACTTACTGGCAGAGATTCAGCATATCTGTCTCTGGTGGCTCCATGACTTCTCTGACACTGCCTTTCTTTCTCCCAGCATTCAGTTCTGTCTCCCCTGCTTACCTAAGTTCTGCCCTATCAACAGGCCAAGGCAGTTTCTTTATTCATTAACCAAGAAAGCAACACAGATGGAAGGACCTCCTACACCATAGTATGTCTTTGAAGGTTCTTTGTTGGTTTCTAATTGCTATTACCAATTTAAAGATGATAGTACAGTGTTGGAGTCACTTACTATTATTCTGTCAGAACTTATCTAACCTTTTATTCCTTTTAGTGCTTGGAATTGCAGCCAGAACATTTAGTGTGTGTATATTTACAATTGTTACGTCTTTGTGTATACAGGCGTACTTATCCATGTGTGCATATGTACAGTCCAGATATCAACATTGGGTATCTTTTTTGTTTGTTTTGAGACATGATCTCACTATGTAACCCTAGTTTGCCTCGAACTCATGTAGATCCTCCTGTCTTTATCCCCTTAGAGTTGGGATTGAAGGCATCTGCCACCTGACCAGGCAAATACTGGCTATCTTCCTTTTCATGTGAAGTCAGAGGACAGTTTTTATGAGACAGTTTTCTCTTCTTGCCATGTGGATCTCAGGGATTTAATTCCTGTCTTCAAGTATCTTCAAGCTTTGTATCAAGTATCTTTACCCCTTGAATCTTCTTACTGGATTGTCTTTGCTTTGTATTTTTGAAATACTGGGTAGAATATGTTTTAGAGAGTCTCTTCTTTGGTCATTTGTGCTTATGGTTCTAAAAGACTCTTGGATTTGAGTGTTTAACTTTTTAAAATTTGTTAAGTTTTCTGCAGTAGCTTCAGGAAATAGATGTTTTTCAGTGGCTAAGTTTTTACTTCAGTTCCTTCTTCTACCCAATGTATTCTTAGGTTTGGCATCCTCGTTAGTATCCCAGCGTTTCTGGAAGTTATGGCTGTCCTGCTGCTGCTTCCTTTCTTTTTCCTTCTCCTCCTTCCTTCTCCTTTCTTCCTTTTTCCTTCTTTTTCTTCTTCTTCTTCCTTGTCCTGCTGCTTCCTCCTCCCTGTCCCTGTCCACTGGTGTGTGAAAGTAATATTTCTTCAATTTGATCTTCATCCCTAATATCTCTCTTGTACTGATAATTTGTTTATGTTTTAACAAATAAAGCTTGCCTGAAGATCAGAGTGCAGAGCTAAGCCACTAGAGGCCAGGGAGTGGTGGTACACACCTTTAATCCCAGGGCTCAGGAGACAGAGGCAAAGGGATCTCTCTTAGTTCAAGGCCAGGGCTACACAAGATTGAATCTGTCTAAAAGAGAAACAGCTCACACAAAGGTGATCCCAGCACTTGGAGTCTATGTGTTTAATCCCAGCACTAGAGAAGTGGAGACAGGACTGGTATGGCTGGGTGGAGAGAGCAATATAAGGTGGGAGGAGATAGCAGCTCAGTGCAGACTGAGGTTCTGCTGGAGGCAGATGGTGTCTGAAGATGCAGTCTAAGGACAAGATCTCCCCTTCGGTCTAAGTATTGGTAAAGGCAAAAAACTTTCTAGTGCCTGGCCTCTCTGCTTCTCTGATCTTCAGCATTCACCCCATATCTGACTCTGGGCTTTATTATTAAAACCAACTAGAATTCGTGCTATACCTCCTCTACTTCCCCAAGTCTGTAAGTGATGCTTTCTTTATTTGACCCATTGTGTTTTTTCACCTCACACATTTATGTCTGAATCTCCAGATTGCTCTGATTCTTTGTTATTTTATTCCATGATGTCAACTTTGTTCATATTGATGATTTTCTTATCTATTTCGCTGATATTCTTTGTTCTGTAGCTTACTTTCTTCTAGAAGTCCTGGATTGGTTTCTCTAATTTATTAATTTGCTTATTTGTATCCTCTTCAAGGTATTTGATTTATTTTTAAGCTTTTCTGTTTCTTTCATTGAAAATAGGTTTTTAGCCAGGCCTTTGACTTCAGCACTCAGGAGGCAGAGGCAGGTGGATCTCTGTGAGTTCAAGGCTAGCCTGGTCTACAAAATGAGTTCCAGGACAGCCAAGCCTACACAGAGATACCCTGTCTCACAAAAGTTAAAAAAAAATCATAAAATATATTCTGGTTACAGTTTTCCCTTCTCATCCTCTTCCCTGTGCCTCCCCATCTTCTCTCCCATCCAGATCCATACCCATAACAATAAATAAACTAATTGGAATATGACCCATAACCAAACATAAAAAAAGAGCTGAAGACGTGCATATAGATATAGAGGCACACACATAAATTCCATAAAAATCCAAAACTATAAGTCATAATGCATACTAAAAGCACCTGTAAGGGTAAATTTTAAAAATGCCCTAACTTAACATTATGAGACAAAGAACTTTCCCAAATGTCACTGGGTTCACTTTGTGTTCACCATTCACTGGTGGGCGAGGAGCTGACCATAAAGAGTGGTTTGTTTCTCCAGTGAGGCTCCCTTGAAGAAAACTAATATTTCATTTCTTCGAGGCTGTCTATTGGAGATAGCTTCTGAGTTAGCGATGGTGTGAGTGTCCTCTTCTCCTCTCAGCTCTAGGGTCCTGTCTGGTACAGACTTGTGTAGGCCCTATGCATTCCGCCACAGTCTGTGAGTTCATATGGGCAGCCAGTAATGTGTCACAAGGCCTTGATTTATTTATTGGTATCCTCCATCCTTTCTGGCTCTTATATTCTTTTTTTTTAATTTTAATTTTTAAAACAATCTTATTTTATATACCAATCCTCGTTCATTCTCCGTCCATTCCTCCTGCTCTCCTCTCCTCCCCACCTCACCTCCCCATCTACTCCTCAGAAAGGGTGAGGCCTCCTATGGGGAGTCAACAAAGTCTGTTGGATCACAGGACCAAGACCCTTACCCTTGTTTCTAGGCTGAGCAAAGTATCCGTCTATAGGGGATGGGTTCCAAAGAGCCAGTTCATGCACTAAGGATAAATACTGGTTCCACTGCTAGTGGCCCTACAGACTGCCCAAACCACACAACTGTCACCCACGTTCATCCACTGCTGGTGGACATCTAGGCTGTTTCCACTTCTGGCTGTTATCAGCAATGATGAACCTGGCTGAGCAAATGTCTCTGAAGGAGGATGAAGCGTTCTTTGGTTATAAGCGTGAGCGTGGTAGTCAGTTCCCATCTCCCTTTGCAGCTGCCACCTGATTTTCATAGGATATACAAGTTTGCACTCACACCAGCAATGGATGAGTGTTCCGCTTATTTCACATCCTCACCGGCATGAGCTATTATTTGTTTAATTTTCTTGTCTATTTTGATTGACTTAAGATGAAATCTCAAAGTAGTTTTGCTTTGCATTTTCCTCATGACTAAGTATGTTGAACATTTCTTCAAGTACTTCTCAGCTGTTTGTGTTTCATCTTGTGAGAATTCTGTTTAGATCTGTACCCTATTTAGCTGGGTTATTTGTTTTTTTTTATTGGTGTACATCTTTTATTTTAAAATTTGTTATATATTTTGGATATTAGCACTCTGTAGGATTTGTAGTTAATGTAAATCTTTTCCCATTCTGTAGCCTTCTACATTGTCCAAATGATGGTGTCCTTTGCTGTAGAGAAGCTTTTCAGCTTCATGAGATGCCATTTATTAATTTTTGATCTTAGTGCCTGAGCTATCAGTGTTCTGTTGAGAAAGTCTTTTCCTGTATCGTTGAATTCAAGGATGTTCCCCACTTTTTCTTTGTACTTCAATGTACTTGGCTGTGTGTTGAGATCTTTGATCCACTTGAAGCTGAGTTGTGTATAGGTGATGAGTATGAGTCTATTGTGTTCTTTTATATGCAGTCATCCAATTCCACTGGCACCATTTGTGGAAGATGTTGTCTTTTTTTCCAGTCTGCTTTTCTGACTGCTTTGCTTAAAAAAATTAGGTGTCCATAGGTGTGTGGACTTATTTCTGAGTTTTCAATTTTATTCCATTGATCAATGTCTTTTTTTGTGCCAATATCATGCTATTTTTCTTACTATTGCTCTGTATTACAAATTGAGGTCAAGGATGGTAATACTTCAAGCAATTCTTTTAAAAAATGTTATTAAGGATAGTTTTAGCTATCCTGGGGTTGTTTATGTTTGTTTGTTTGTTTGGTTGGTTTGGGTTTTATGAGACAGCCTTTCTCTGTGTGTAGCTCTGACTGTCCTAGAAGTCACTCTAGATCAGGCTGAACTCAAACTCACAGAGATCTATCCACTTGCCTTTTCTCCCAAGTGCTGGGTTTAAAGGTATGTACTACCTCTGCCCAGGCTTTATTTTTGTTTTTCGTTGTTGTTGTTGTTGTTGTTGTTGTTGATGGTGGTGGTGGTGGTGGTGGTGTGTGTGTAAAATTGTCTGATCAAGTTCTTTGAAGAATTGTGATGGGAACTGCATTTAACCAGTAGATTGCTTTGGGAAGAATCTGATCCATGAGATCTTTCCATCTTCTGATTTCGTCTTCAATTTCTTTGTTCAATGTTTATATCATACAATTCTTTCATTTACTTGGTTAGAGTTATCCCAAATTTCTTTTTATGCCATGATGAAATGTATTATTTTCCTGAAATTATTATTTTCGTGATGTGATTTCCCTCTGTGTGCTGTGATTACCATTAATAAGTAAAGAAACTGCTTTGGCCCTATAGCAGGGCAGAACTTAGGTAGGCAGGGAAAGCTGAGCTGAATACTGGCAGAAAGAAAGACAGAGTCAGAGATTCCATAGAGCCGCTGCTGGAGACAGATGTGCTTAGACTTTGCTGATAGGCCATGACCTCGTGGTGTTGCACAGTTTACTAGAAATGGATTAAATTAAGATATAAAAGTTAGCCAATAAAAAGTTAGAGCTAATGGGCCAAGCATTTTTTAAATAATACAGTTTCTGTGTGATTATTTTGGGTCTAAGCTAGCTAAATGGCCGGGAACCAACAAGCAGCTCTGCCTCCTCCAATATTTTTGTATCCTGCTATTTTGCCGAAAATCACTCACTGTCAGTGTGTGAAAATCGATATGCGATTTAAGCTGTAGTAATGTTTCTCGTATGATTTTGGATACCCCTTGTATTTGTTGCGTAGTTGTTAAGAATTGCAATATCCTCTTGGTATATTTTTTTGTTTTTTGGATGAGTATGTAGTGTTCTTCCCTATCTCTTCTGATTAGTTTTGGTTTGAAAAACTAATTTTCTATTTTGTCAGATTTTAAAATGGTTACTCTACACCAGCTTGCTTCTAAGGTCTATTTCTTGGAATTTTTTTCCATTCATTTATTCTGAGGTGATGTCTATCTTGATGTTAAGGTTTTTTGGTTTTTTTTTTTTTTGGATGCTGTGGGATAATGCTCTTGTACACTGTAAAGATTTGTCACTCGTATTAGTTTAATAAAATGCTGATTGGCCAGTAGCCAGGCAGGAAATTTAGGCAGGACATCTAAACTAAGAGAATTCTGGGAAGAGGAACAGCAGAGACTAGTCACAAGTCAGATGCAGAGGAAGCAAAATAAGAATGCCTTACTGAGAAAATGCACCAAGCCACATGGCTAAACATAAATGAGAATTATGGGTTAATTTAATTGTAAGAGATAGTTAATAATAAGCCTGAACCAATAGGCCAAACATTTATAATTAACATAAGTATCTGTGTGTTTCTTTGGGACTGAATGGCTGCATGACAAGTAGGGACAGAAATTTCAGGCTACACTTGGATGCAGCACAAGGGTGAATCTGTTTTTGAATCCTTTCTGTTAGTCTGTCTTTTTAGTAGGTGAATTAAGACTACTAATGTTGAGAGTTATCAGTGAGCAGTGTTGATTCCTGTTGTTTTTCTTGTGGTGTGTATGTGCACGCACATGTGTTTTTCCTCTTTTGATTTGCTGGTCTACAATTATTTATTCCTTAAGTTTTCCGGAGTGTGGCTAACTTCTTGTATTAATTATAGTTCTATGGGTTAACAGAATTTATAGAACAAATATCTTTATATATTTGTATGTATATATATATTCTATATATACATTCCTTTTTATTAGAATGACTTACAGGCTGTGGTTCAGCTAATCCAACATTGGCTGCCTATGAATGGAAGGTTCAAAATTCCAGTGGTTGTTAAGTTTAAAAGGCTGAGTGTCTCCGCTGGTCTTCAGTGATGTCAGCATACTGAAGAAGTAGGCTCTAGAGCCAGTGAAGCAGTGGACTTGCTATCAAGGGTGAGAACAGGCAGGCAAAGAGAGAACACTTCCTCCTTACATGCCCTGTATGTATATACATACTGCCAGGAGATGGTAGGGTCCAGATTACAGTGGTGGTACACGCCTTTAATCGGGAGGCAGAGGGTGGTGGATCTCTGTCAGTTCGAGGCCAGTCTGGTCTACAGAGCAAGGTTCAGGACAGCCAAAGCTACACAGAGAAACCCCGTCTCGAAAAACAAAACAAACAAATGAAAAGGTGAATCTTCCCATTTCAAATGATTTAATTAAGAAAAAAGATCCACTGGGTGGTGATGCACACCTTTAATCCCAGCACTCCTTAGGCTGAAGCATGTGAATCTCTGAGTTCTAGGCCAACCTGATCTGCAGACAGAGTTCCAGAACAGACTCCAAAGCTACACAGAGAAAACCTCTCAAAATACCAGAAAGAAAGAAAAGGAAAAAAAGTTTCCTCACAGATGTACTCAGTCATCTGGGTTTTAGTTAATTCCAGATGTAGTCAACCAACTGTTGGATCCCAGGATTGCACAAATAATGGGATACAGACCATCAAAGGCTAAGAACTTTATTCCAGTGACCATGGGGCAAAAAAACAAAAACCAAAAAACTTCAGCTCACTGGAGCCGCAGGTCAGCGTTCCAGCCTCTGACACTGTGAAAATGGGATCAGGTTTTGAGACTTTTCTTGTAGTAAAATCAAGCACCAGGTGCAGGTCAAAGAGCTTTTATAATCTTGAGGTCAGGCTTAAAGTCACATTAGATTTTAAGATTTACAACTTTTGATTATAGAGTGCCAACTTAAGATATTTTCAAATGCCTGTGGCCCTCTTGACGAAGCTGTTTTTCACTGTCCCTGAAAGACTGCAAGACAGAGGGTCACATAGGACAGTTAAAGGTTGCAGGAATGCGATGAGGGAGTTACATAGACGCAATAGAAGCTAATCTTTGTCCACCATAGCTTACCTGCCTGTATGGCAGGAAGCAATTGTTAAAAGTTTACCTCTGTATACAGTAACTTCCAGGCTCTGTATACAGTAGCTTCCAGGCTATCTGCTGTAAGACAGAAAGCAATTGTTACAGGTTAACAGTGGCTGCCAGTTTCAATTTCCCCTGAATATAAATATCCTGGGCTTTCCATCAAGTTGACAACCAAGAATAGCTAATCACACTTCTTTAGGCTGGAATTTTCTTCTAATACCTTCTGTAGGTATGGATTTGTAGATTAATATCATTTAAATTTGGTTTTTATCATGAAATGTTTTTCTTTCTTCATCTGTTGTGATTGAAAGTTTTAATGGGTGTAGTAATCTGGGCTGGCATCTGTGGTATTTTAGTAATAGGTTTTCTGTACCCCGATAGTAGGTTTCTCTGCCGATGCATTAACCCAGATCAAGCTGAATTGAAAAAGTAAAAGAAAGATTTATTTGAGCAAAGTCACTCTAGGGTGAGTTCTCCAGCTCCAGAGATCGAGGCAGGAGAAGTCACACACCTGAGTTAAAGCAGGGAGCTTATGTAGCCTGTAGGTGAAGGGTACAAGCTGGGTTTGTGCCTGGGCATGGTCAAAAACTGGAATGCTTGTATATGACTTGGGCTGCTAGCAACTTCAGGGGAGGAGCTGCTGCGGCCACCAAATATGCTGAACTGCTCTTTTTGGTGCCTTCCCTTTGTTTGGAGATTCTCTGAGAGGGTGTGGTTTGGAGAGAGACAGGAATGGGGCTTTCCAGATCAAGCAGGAATGAGCTGGAGTTTCAAACCAAACACTTAGTCTATGCAGGCCCTTCTGGTGTGCCTTTATATGTTACTTGGTCTCTTTCCCTTGAAACTTTTAATATTTTTTCTTTGATACAATTATTGTTTTTATTATTATGTGCCAAGGGGAATTTCTGTTCTGATCTTGTCTCCCTTGTTCTGTGTGCTTCTTATACCTTGATAGCCACCTCCTTCTTTTGGTCAGGGAAGTTTTCTTCTATGATTTTGTTGAAAATATTTTCTTTGCCTCTGACCTGTGTTTCTTCTTATTCCTTTATTCCTATTATTAGTAGATATGGTCTCATAGTGTTCCAGACTGACCCGTCATTTTGTGCCAGGAGCTTTTTTAGATTTAACATTTTCTTTGACTGAGGTATCCATTTCTTCTTTCATGCCTGAGATTATCTCTTGCATTCTGTTGGTAAGGCTTTTCTCTTACCTGTTCAAGTTCCTAAATTTTTCACTTCCAGATTTCCCTCAGTTTGTGTTTTCTGTACTGATTCTATTTTCATTTTCAGGTTTTGAACTGTTTTTTTTCATTCCTTCCATAAACATGCTGGTTTATGTTTTCATAGATTTCTTTAAATGACTTATTAATTTCTTTTTTAAGGACCTCCATCATATCTATAGAGGCTGTTTTAAGACCTGTTTGTTATGCGTCAGCTATGTTACAATAGTTAGGGCCTGCTGTGGTTTGGTTGCTGGGCTCTAGTGTAGGTTTATTTTCTTTGCTTTTATTGCATTTTCACACTAATGTCTAGTCCTCTGGATTTGGGAAGAGTTAGGCCCAGATTCACAAAGTCCCCCAAAAGCCAACAAGGAAACCGAATCCTGTATATAAAAGTAAAGAGCCTTTATTTTATACAAGTTTGCAAACTCGGTCTCTCCACATGTCCAACGTTTTGTACTAATCAGAGATCCCTGAGCTCAGTTATAGTTGGGTTTTTATACTAGTAAAGATGGGGGTGAGGGATTTCTAAGGTTCAGGACCCCTGATTGGCTGACATTTGTGTAAGGGTGTCCTGGTGAGTGTGTACTGGAGGGTGATCCTATCTACAGCGGTTGGGTCATTAGTCATTTCCTTTGGATGGTCTGTTCTTGGGTGGTGTTTGGGTAATCTCAGTTTATGATTCTTCCTGCAACCAGGTATTGCTTCAGGGTAAAGTCCTGAGACTCTTATGGACGGCTGAGTCCTACATTGTCAGATGATAATGGTTGGAAGTAAAGAGCTTCCTTTGGGTGCTCTGTTTCTATTTATCTTATCATGGCTGGCTCCCACAGGAAGATTGGAATTCTATGACTTTTTTTTCAAGGTTTTAATTCTAGATGCTGATATCTGGTCTTGTCTTTGTTGGGTGGATGTTTTGTTCCCTAGTTTCTGTTGCCCTCTAGTTCTTAGGAGCCTCTGGTGGAGTATGTTGCCTGACAGGAAATTTTCATGTATTTCTGGGTATTGGGAGGTGACAGGTAGGAATGGGAATGGGCTGGGTGGGGGTAAGGTGGAATTCAGGAATCCACAGAAGGAAGGTGTAGTATGTGGGGGCTGGCTTGTTGGGGTATCTGTTCTGCCCAGTACCCCACAGCAGGCAGGCCCCAAAGAAAATCACGCACAAGACTCCATAAGGTTATAAACTGATTGGTCCATTAGGTCAGGCTTCTTGTTAACTCTTATAACATATATTACCCCATTATCCTTATCTATGTTAGCCACATGGGCTCGGTACCTTTCTCGGTGTGACAGCTTACATGTTGCCTCTTCGGTGGTCTGTACAGGAATGCTTGAGAGAGAGCTTCTGCTTCCAGAATACTCCCAGTCTCTTTGCTCCACCCCTACTTCCTGTCTGGCTTTCCCGCCTATACTGCCTGCCTGGCCAATCAGCGTTTTATTAAAATATGGTTGACAGAATACAGATAATTCTCCCGCACCATTTCCCTCTTTTTTTTTTAAACAAAGGAAAATACCCATAATCCATTTGTTGGGAATGTGGGCGTAGTATTTCAGGCTACTTCCTGCTGGTTGGGGGCGCTGATAGTCTTAAGGGGACCTAAAGAAAATTTAGAGTTATAATCAAGTCATGACTGGAGTATCCTGTGAGTCTCGATCATCTCAGGCAGCAGTCTTGGATCAGTTCTGGATGTAGACCTCTGTCATCTGGGCCATCTGTTCCTATCGGAGATTTTTCAGGTGGCCTCCCTTGGTCAAAGGTGATTATTCTTAACTCTGAATAAATCCAGAGTCTCTCGTTTTCTGTGGAAACAAAAGCAAAATCTCTTCTCCAAAGTAACATACCTTTTGACTTCAGTTTTGAAGCCAAGGTATTTTCAAAATTCCTATCTTGGGTTAGTTCAGCAGCATTTATAAACAAAAGTCTTTTAGCAGTTATTGCTCCTTCCTCAGCAATCAAACAATTTAAAGAGAGCATAATAGCATACAGTATGAAGATTCTCTGTGCATTTTCCATCTTTATGTGGCTTTATTTTAACCTCTATTTCTTTTATTTTTACTTTTACTTTTTGAGACAGGATCTTTGTATATCTTTGTCCTGGAATAACACTGTAGACCAGGCTGTCTTTGAACTCACAGAGATCCTCCTGTTTCTGCCTCCCCAGTGCTGGGATTAAAGGTGTATGCTACCACACCTTGAACTCACAAAGATCTGTCTCTGCCTCCCAGGCATTGGGATTAAAGGCGTGTACTACCACACCTTGAGGTCACAGAGGTCAATCTACCTCTACCCCTTGAAGTCACAGAGGTCAATATGCCTCTGCCTCCCAGGCATTGGGATTAAAGGTGTGTACCACCACACCCAACTACTCTCTTTCTTTCCTTTTAACTTTAAGAACTTTAACTTTTAGCCTGCATATACACACTGTAAACCATTTAGAGGTTTTCTTCCTCTTTGAATCTCTCTTTATTGTATATTTTTCTTTTTCTGGCTATATGAGTCTAAAACCGTGGCTTTGACGGCCAGACTCATGGTAGAGGTACCACTGGAGCCTTTTACTGCCACAACTCTATGGCGTTTCAAGGTCCTTGCCAGCAAGCTGCAGCATTCTGCTCACAGACCACACTCAGTCGGACTGCCTGCCTGAAAGAGTCAGAGTTTGCCCTGGCAGGACAGCCAGCATTTTAAAACAGCGCAGCTTTTTTCCTGCTATGGCTGAAAACCGAAAAGCATGCGTTCAGCTTTTCCTCAACACAGTTTAAGTGTTTTGTGGCAGGACCTCTTAAAAGAGCTGCAGGGTTTTGCAGCTAAAGCTGAGTCAGGAAGCCTCTCTTATTTGAGAGCCTTGCTTGCCTCTAGCAAGCAAAGTAGACCCGAGAAATTGCTGCTATCAACAAAACATGCTTTACTCTATTCGATCCCAAGCTTTCTCAAGCTTTCTGTGGATTCAGTTATCCACGTCTGGGCGCCATATGTAGTATGTGGGGGCTGGCTTGTTGGGGTATCTGTTCTGCCCAGTACCCCACAGCAGGCAGGCCCCAAAGAAAATCACGCACAAGACTCCATAAGGTTATAAACTGATTGGTCCATTAGGTCAGGCTTCTTGTTAACTCTTATAACATATATTACCCCATTATCCTTATCTATGTTAGCCACATGGGCTCGGTACCTTTCTCGGTGTGACAGCTTACATGTTGCCTCTTCGGTGGTCTGTACAGGAATGCTTGAGAGAGAGCTTCTGCTTCCAGAATACTCCCAGTCTCTTTGCTCCACCCCTACTTCCTGTCTGGCTTTCCCGCCTATACTGCCTGCCTGGCCAATCAGCGTTTTATTAAAATATGGTTGACAGAATACAGATAATTCTCCCGCACCAGGAAGGAAAGCTTGATGTGTCACTAATCTCTCCTTGGTCCACTGAGAATGGAGAGTCCATGGCAGGTGATCTGGTTAGAACTGAGGTGAGAATGGGGGATTGGACTTGGAGGAACAGAGGGAGAGGTGAAGATCCACAGTCAGCCCACCTGCTTCCCTGGCCAGAGTGGCCTGCAGAGTTCAGAGCTGGGATAAAACAGTGAGTGTGGGAAAGGAAGTTTGCAGGGGAAGGTCTATACCATCCATTGGAGATGCCTTGTAGATACCAAGGAGGGACAGTGGAGAGCTATAGATCACCTTCCTGCTTTCCTGGCCAGCATGACTGGTAAGTTCCCAGGGAAGCTGCCCCATTTGAATGCCCCCCACCGTGTGTGTGAGTATGTGTTTCTGGAGGTCAAAGGACGGTTTTCAGGATTCAGTTCTCTGATTTCACTGTGTGATTTCCAGAGATAGAACTCAGATTGTAGACTTGATGGCGAGCACCTTTACCTACTTAACCATCTTGATGACTTCTCATCGGTTATTTTTATTAGTAAAATTTGTATTTTTTGTTTGCCTGTTACACATTTCAGTGTCTTTGAATTCTGTAATCGAGGAATGATCTTTTGGAGGAGTCAGTGCTATGATACGGCCTAGAGGGACCTAGCAGATTGGTCCAAACCCCTGCAGGTGACAAAATATGCCCTGCAACAAAGTTTGAGTGTGGAGTTATTGAAAGGAGAGGAGGATGGGGAGAAAAGGGAAGGGAGAGACACGGGCCGGGGTGGGGGAGGACCTTTGGAAGATGAGGGGGGGGGTAGGGGTGGGCAGAGCTTGTCTCTCAAAGGTACGTTTGCATCTGCTTTTGTTAGGGAACTGCTTGCCGTAAGCAGTGGGTACCAGGTTCCCAAGAGGCCCAAGGAGTGCCTGGTTACTCACAGCGAGTGCCCTACTTTCTCATGTTTCTTATCTTTCTGAATTGTAGTTTGCACATCTGTTGATATGGAACTCTCTTCTAACTTTTTTAGAGATCTTAGTGAGTAGCCTACATTTGAGGGCTATGTCCTGTACTATTTAGAGGAGAAAACAAACAGCTATAATAGCAACACCACAAAACATGCAAGGTGTAGAAGTGTTCTTAAAATTGACTAAAGCCAAGCCGGGTGTTGGTGGCGCACCACTTTGATCCCAGCATTCAGGAGGCAGAGGCAGGTGGATCTCTGTGAGTTTAAGACCACCCTGGTCTATAAGAGCTAGTTCCAGGACAGGCTCCAAAGCTACAGAGAAACCCTATCTCGAGAAAACAAAAAACAAAAAACAAACAAACAAAAAAAAAACAAATAAAAATTGACTAAAGCCACAGTGGCTGTGGTGGCACGTACCTTTATTACTTGTTCACGGGAGATGTAAGTTCAAGACCAGCCTGGTCTGCATGTGAGACAATTTCCTAAAACAACACAAAAAATTGATTAAAACCTACTAATACCTACCAGTGACCATAAAACAGAAAATGGCATTAAGTAGAGTATTAGCTTGAAGTAAAAATTATTTAGGTTAAAGTTAGAAATAGAAATGAATGATATTTAAAAAAGATAGGGAGAAAGAGCCGGGGGGGGGATTATAGCCTTGGTTCTGCAGCTGTCCACAGTTCTCTACAGGACCACTGTTCAGATGGGCTTCTTTTAGAGCATAAATCATTTGGAAACATTAAAAATATAGTTAAAATAGTTAATAAGGACTGTTTGGTTGCAGCCTATAACTAATTTTTTTTGTACGTAAACATTTCAGGGGTATTGAAAATTACAGGTGGGCGGTGGTGGAGCACGCCTTTAATCCCAGCACTCGGGAGGCAGAGACAGGTGGATCTCTGTGAGTTTAAGGCCAGCTTGGTCTACAAGAGCTAGTTCCAGGATGGTCAGAGCTGTTACACAGAGAAACCCTGTTTTGAAAAAAACAAAAACAAAAAAAAGAAAGAAAGAAAAAAAGATAGTGTAAGTAAATTGAGCACGTGAAAAATATTAATTTAATGAGAATAAACCCAAAGAAACTAAGACTGAAGAGGAACTGAAAGAGAGTCCACCAAAATATACAATATCTGTTCTAAAAAAAGGGGGATAAAACCAACTTTCCCCCAAACTTGGTCACTTCTGCTGGTATTTAGGACACTACAGAACAGGTCTATCTTTGCTTCTAATTGTTAAACAAGTTCAAAAATGAAGAACAATACCTAGCTGTTAAGTTTCAAGGCTCCTGGTGAAGTGCCTCTGACTGTGAGGAAAGGAGAAAGGTTGAGTTGGAAATTGAACCAGGGTAGCCATGGGGAGAAAGGACAGCTGGCCACCAAAATTCCACCAAATGCAAAACTCATTTTGAAAAAATACTGAATTTTGGTACCAGAAGATCCATTGGAGGGACCCCTCATCTGGCAATGGATGGAGATAGAGACAGAGACCCACATTGGCGCACTGGATTGAGCTCCCAAGGTCCTTATGAGGAGCAGAAGGAGAGAGAACATGAGCAAGGAAGTCAGGACTGAGAGGGTGCACCCACCCACTGAGAGGCGGGGCTGATCT
The DNA here is from genome assembly GCF_982192425.1 of Myodes glareolus. Lineage (NCBI taxonomy): Eukaryota > Metazoa > Chordata > Mammalia > Rodentia > Cricetidae > Myodes > Myodes glareolus. Next base: position 1,299,676 of record NC_142033.1, on the reverse strand, counting down.
AATGGGAGCTCACCAAGGCCAGCTGGACTGGGACTGGTGGAGCTTGTGATCAAACCGGACTCTCTGAACGGGGCTGACAAGGAGGGCTGACTGAGAAGCCAAGGACAATGGCACTGGGTTTTGATTCTACTGCATGGACTGACTTTGTGAGAACCTAGTCTGTTTGGATGCTCACCTTCCTAGAACTGGATGGAGGAGAGAGGACCTTGGACAGGGAACCCTGTCTGCTCTTTGGACTGGAGAGGGAGGGGGAGGGGGAGTAGGGAGAGGGAAAAGGAAATGGGGGGAGGGGAGGAGGTGAAAATTTTTAATAATAATAATAAATAAAAGTTAAAAAAATACTGAATTTTGTGTGAATGGATGTTTTGCCTGAATGCAGCCTGTCTGTGTACCACTTGTGTATCCCAGCACTTGGGAAGCAGAGGCTTCTTTAAGTTCAGCACCAGCCTGGTCTATATAATGAGTTGTAGGCTAAACAGGGCTACATAATAAAACTCTATCATTTAAAAAAAAAGTATAAGAAACGAAGCAGCAGCAAGCAAGATACTAGAAAAAATTAAAATGAAAAAGGATTTTTCAATAATGAAAAAAATCGTAGTTACAATTAGAGAAATACAAGAATAGAAAGAAAAATAAAAACAAAGAATTTTAAATTTTGTATAAGCCAGTAGGATAAAGTAAAAATATAAGTAAAACTATGGTAGAAAAAAGAAATAAGGGAGAGAGGGGGGAAAGAAACATAGGGCAATGAATAATAAATAACAGATTATTGTGCAATGATGCAAAAAAAAGTGATAACTTGCTGGGTGTGGTGGTGCCTACCTGTAATTTTAGGACTTGGGAGGCAGAGATGGGTGGATCTCTCAGTTAAAAGCCGGCTTGGTCTACATATCAAATTCCAGGCTAGCCAAGGGAACACAGTGAAACCCTGTCTCACAAAAACAACAACAAAAAGTTTCAAAAAGAAATATGATCAAATTTCATAAATGTTTTAAGCAGACTATAAATAAAAAATAAAAACATGATTAAATGAAAATAATAACATAATAAAAAGAAAAGAGGGAAATGAGGGGCAAGAAAAACATAATATAAGAAAAAATTGATATCCTTTATCAGTTTCTTTCTGGCTCCATGAAAATTGGAGTTTGTTGGGTACCTGTGGGAGAAGGAGTGAGCTGAACTTTACTTAGACTCTGGTGTTTCCTGTGACTGACACTGAGCCTGTGTGGTACTGGTGTCTGGCCAGAGCTGTTGTCTCTTTAATAGGCTCCCTTCTCACAGTAAGAGTGTCTGCTGCTTACTCCTGTGAGCTGGGCGGGTTCTCCCATCTTGTTGGAGTGGTTAATGATCTCCCAAATACACTGGAAGTCGGGGTGGGGGGGTGCTGAACACTGAGATGTATAAGGGTAGACCTGAGTGAATGAGCTGTGGGTTTCAAACAGTCCATTGGAATTTCAGAGTTCTCTGCCCCTTCATCAGTAAGCGCCAGTACAGAAACGGCTCCAGAGATTTATCTGTTCCCACACTCATCCACTTGGAAGCTCATGGCTGTCATTCTTTTGAGTTACTCTCAGCTGATGAAGCCTGTTTCTGGCTGCTAGTGGCAAACTCCTTTTCCAGCACAGCTGACTGCCCAACAACCTCCTGCTTCCTCCCTTCATCTTGTCAGCGTTCTACCCTCATGTTTCTGCAGCTGCATCCCAAGTCTGTCTCTCAGCTGGAGCAGGGGATCGTTCCCTTTGTGCAGACCCCTGAGCGTTTTAGTTTTAAACAATAGGTTCCCTGAAGATAGTGTCCAGCCACGGCCAGGAGAACTCCTCTACTCCTGATCTGTCTTATCCAAGGCCAGCAGCTGGGTTTGAGGCTTCTGAGAGCTGTGGGTTTGTCTTGTTAGCAGGACTCTCGGTCTCATATTTACTAGAGTTGTCTGGTAATGTTTGGATGAGGCCTTCCCTCTGCCATGTCAGTTGAAACTGCTCTGTGGAGCTCTATCTTGTGGTGTCGCGTCCTGTCTCTCCGTGTTGCTGAGCGGTCCTAGCGCTCCTCTTCCTGCTTTCGCTCATCCTGATACTTCTTCACAGAGACAATTTCTAGTCGACCATGTTGTCTGGAAATCAATCTTCTTGTTTAGTTATTGATTAAAGTGTACTTTAAGAATGGAATGTGGCAGGTTTATTGCTTGATTCATGTATTTTTATCTTAAACAGCTTTTGGTTATATTCTTTCCAATATTTTTAATTCTAGGAGAAGAATGAAAAAATAAGAAACCTTGAATCCAATATCAATACAGAACATGAGAAAATTTGTTTTGCTTTTGAAAAAGCAAAGAAAATTCACCTTGAACAGCATAAAGAAATGGAAAAACAGATTGAACGAGTAAGTACTGTATTTTGTTTTTGTTTTTTGTTTTTGTTTTTCCAAGACAGGTTTTCTCTGTAGCTTTAGAGTCTGTCCCAGAACTAGCTCTTGTAGACCAGGCTGGCCTTGAACTCACAGAGATCTGCCCGCCTCTGCCTCCCTAGTGCAGGGATTAAAGGCACATGCCACCACCACCCGGCTAATGTATTCTTTAGTAGTGAAAAGAACCTTAATGTAGCAGGAGGCCGCTTGTTTGTTTCCTTGCTGCCCAGACTCCTGAAATAACCACATAGAAACTGTATTAATTAAATCATTGCTTAGCCTATTAGCTCTAGCTTCTTATTGGCTAACTCTTACATATTAATTTAACCCATCTATATTAATCTGTGTATCACCATGAGGCTGTGACTTACCCGGTAAATTTCCAGTGTCTGTCTCCTGTGGGGCTACATGGCTTCTCCTCACTCTGCCTTCTTCCTCCCAGCATTTAGTTTAGTTTACCCTGCCTAGTTAAGTTCTGCCTTGCTATAGGTCCAAAACAGTTTCTTTATTAATTTATGGTAATCACAGCACAAAGAAGGGAATCCCACATCACATTAAACATTCTAACCCAATCTTTAAGTGCAAAAAAAAAGCATTAAAAAATTAACGGCAAGACATATAATAAGAATCTTACTCTTTCTAAATAATTTTTGTTTCTTGGGGGGGGGTGTTACTGGTAGATCGGGTCTCACTATGTATCTGGCTGTCCTGAAACTCTCTATGTAGACCAGGCTGGCCTCGAACTCACATAATCCCTCTTTTTCTGCCTCCCAAGTCCTGTGATTAAAGACTGTATTACCACTACACTTGACTTGACTCCAGTGTTTTTATTATTATTATTGTTATTATTATTATTATTATCATCATCATCATCATCATTTTGTGGTTCTAGGGATGGAATCCAGGGCATTGTACATACTAACCAGGTACTCTATTAATTTGGCTCAGCAGATAGAGCTGCCTATAGCCAAGCCTGAATAATGGAGTTTAGATTCCAGAATCTACACCGGGGAAGGAGACTGACTCTTGGAGGTTGTCCTCCAGCCCTCATGCATTTAAACATACTTTCACACAAAATGAAATAAAATGTGATACCATCCCCCTCTTTTTTAAAAAAAGAATACATCAATAGCGAAAATCTCTAAAAATGTTCAGTAAAAATTACAAACTGGTAATCAGTTGGAGCTAGAAGTGTAAAAGAATTAGGAATAAAAGAACTATATTGTGCAGGGTGATGGTGGTGTGACAGTGGCTGTGGCTGCTGCTTGGGAGGCAGAGGCAGGCAGATCTCTGAGTTTAAGGACAGCCAGAACTTAAAAAAAAAGACTGTGAAACACAGTGCCCAAAAACTTCAGAATGCACTTGGTAGGCCGAGACAGGTGAGTCTCCATGAACTCAAGGCCAGTGCGTCTACGCAGCAAGTTTCAGACCAGCCAGGAATCCATAATGACTTCTGATATTTCCAAACACAATAAAGGAAACTTAGTTTCACATTTTTTCCAAAAAATTTCAGGTCTATATGGTTTACTGGCAAATTCTTTCAAACACGTAAGAAAGAAAGAAAGAAATAACATTATTATATAGTATACTAGAAGATGAATTACTTTCAAACTCATTTGATAAAGAAGGAAAGTACTTTAAATCCAAAAAATGAGACAAAGACAATAAATACCATTTTATTCTTATTAGAACATGAAAGTATGAAATAAGAGGAAAGACAAAGAAAATAGTACAAAAATTGTAATTGTTGTTTGTTGTTGGTATGATAGATTGGCACTCAGCCTTAAAAACCAGAAATAATAAAGGGTGAAGGCAGAGAGAAAAATGTTTTGATCTACTTGGAATAGAATATCTTCTGAAATGAAAATGTTACAGAAATCAAAGCAAGATATCAAAGTAAACCTTAATTTCTTATATAGAGTCTAATACTTCCTAAAATAAACAAACTAGACCCATATATGTTAACACAAACAAACATCTGAAACTATATCGTTAAAAGAAAAAGCAAATTATCTGGGCAGTTTTGGTGTAAATCTTTAATCCCAGCATTCAGGAGGCAGAGGCAGGCAGATCTCTGTGAGTTCAAGGCCAACCTGATTGACCTACAGAGTGACTTCCAGGACTGGCTCCATAGCTGTTGAGAAACCCTGTCTTGAAAAATCAAAAGACAAAAAAGAAAATTGTTAAAAGTTAAAAATATTGTTATAATAAATTAAAATTTCAAGAGAGAAAATTGGATTCCATATTGTTTATGACTGTACATTTTTAATAAAAGCATGAAAACAGACCAGTCAATAATAAGAATAATGAAAGAAAGGGAAAAGAGATTTATGATTTAATTTTTTTAATTAAGAGAAATTGAAGGAAATTTCTAAAATGCAAAAATCTAATGTAAAAAAAATTTATATTTAAAGTGTTCCCAATGTTTTAAAACTATATAACATGAAAATCTTGATTTTATATTTAGCTTGAAACTCAACTAGAGAAAAGAGACCAACAATTCAAAGAACAAGAAAAGACTATGTCCATTTTGCAGCAAGATATACTATGTAAACAGCATCACCTTGAATCACTAGATAGGCTCTTGACGGAAAGTAAAGCGGTAAAGTCATCTTTTTAAAAGTACTATTTGAAAGCTAGCATTTTAAGTTTATATGTCTGTAGCATATATTGAATATACTCTCAATATTTATTTGCAATCATGTTTTTTCTACCAAAATTTGTTTACAGGAAATGGAAAAAGAAAATATGAAGAAAGATGAAGCTTTGAAAGCATTGCAGATTCATGTATCTGAAGAAACAATCAAGGTTAGTATAGTATACTTTTTGTGTGTATGGATGTGTACGTGTGTGTTTGTGTGCATACACATGCCATGGCACGAGTGTGAAATCATAGGACAGCTTGCAAGAATTAGTTTTTTCCTTCTATCATAAATGGATCTCAAGAATAGGATTCAGGTAATTAGATTTGGAGACAAGAATCTTTATCTGCTAAAGCCATCTTATCAGGCCTCTGTTTTACTGTTATAGACATTTTTATGGCTTTCTTCCCAATAAATTATTAAAATTGTAATATATAAACATCAATTAAATGGTTAAGGAATTGGCTCAGTGATTAAGATTGTGTATGCCTTTGGGTTTTTTGTTTTTTTTTGTTTGTTTGTTTTTGTATTTTGGGGGGGGGTTTAGATATGGTTTCTCTGTGTAGCAGTTCCAACTGTCCTGGAACTAACTCTTGTGGACTAAGCTAGCCTCAAACTCACAGAGATCCACTTGTCTCTGCCTCCCGAGTGCTGGGCACCTGGTTTGTGTATACTAATCTTGCACAGGACCTGAGTTCTGTTCTAGCAGCCTGTTGGACAGTTACAACTGCCTGTAACTTCAGCTCCCACACCCTTTTCTGGCCTCTGAGAGTACTTGCATGTGTAAACACACAAATAAAATTATGAATGTTACCAAAACTTATTAGTGTTATGAAGGAGCAGGGTTCATGCACACACATCTCCCCCACTGACACACAAATAAACATAATTTAAACAATTTTTTAAAAAAAAGTACTAATTTTATTGTTGTACCTCACAGTATAATAGCTGTAGTCACAGAATGCTTAATTAGCCACATAAATGCTTAATTAAGATGGAAAAGGCATTAAATGCATGTCTGTCTGTATGAAAAAGGAGTATATTTAGTATTCAATCGTATAATCTTTGAAATGTTTCTCTTGTAAAAATGTAAGAACTACTATGTATTCCTTATATTTTTATTTGCGTTAGTAGGTCTAAATATGCTGTCATCTTGTACCATAAATACCTTCAATATAAAGATGGCTACTTTTTCCTAGAATTCTTTTTATAACCTGTTTTATGATTGTATATATCTATGTAGACAATTATGTGTTAAAGGCAGGAGGGGGAGAGAGTGAGAGAATATGTTTGTGTTGTGTAAACAGAGGTTTCTGTCCTGCCTGGTCCTGCAGCTGTTTAGTCCCAAAGAAACACACAGATACTACATTAATTATAAACTGTTTTGCCTTTTAGCTCAGGGTTATTATTAACTAGCTCTTACAACTTTAATTAACCCATAATTCTTACCTATGTTTAGCCACATTTCTTGGCACCTTTTCTCAGTGCAGCATTTTCATCATGCTTCCTCAGTGTCTGGGTGGCAACTGCCTTTCCTCTTCCTCTCTTAGTCTGGTTGCCCTACCTATAACTCCTGCCTTGTTACTGGCCAATCAGAGTTTTATTAAATCAATATGAGTGACAAATCTTTAAAGTGTAGGAGAATATTTCTCACAGCAGTGTTGTATGTGAAATATATATATATATATATAATATATATATATATATTTATGCATATGTGTGATTGGAGGTTAGAAGTTGAATCAGGTCTCTTCTTCAGTGGTTTTTGTTTTGTTTTGTTTTGTTTTGTTTTTTTCTTTTGAGATAGGATATGCCATCAAACTTGGAGTTTGCCAATTCAGCTATTTAGCCTGGCCTCTGATCTGCTTATCTCTGCCTCCCTAATGGTAGAATTGTATACACATGCATGCTGCCATACCTGGCTTTGTACTTGAGTGCTGAAATCTGAACTCTGATCTCCATGCTTATTGTGAGCTATCTTCCCAGCCCAACAATTATGTCTTTATATGTTGTTATGGGTCTGGGGTTACTTAGAGATTCACTATGACCATAAATACATTTTAATAATAGGCTTTATATTTTAGATACTGTTGTACAATGTGGGGCCAGGACTGCACCTGAATACTCTCCAGATTTATCACGTAGCCATATCAGCCCAAAGCTTCTGAAGGGAAAGCCACGAGACTGATGTGTTTTGTCTACGTGTAGGCAGGGTTAATTTATGTGCACTTGTCCTAGTCATCTTTGAGCAGAGTAGCAGTTTGATTACAAAAGCGGAGATAGAGTTAGTCTACTATCCTGCTGGAACAGTTCTACTATCTTACAGGACCAGTCAGTTTAAGGATACTCTTTAATGTCTGGGGAAAGGGAAGTGGGCTGCTGTGACACATACGTGTACAAGCCAGGAGCTAAAGCTGGTCTAGCATGGACCGCCAGCTCCCAAATAATCATATGGCAACTTTTTATTAAGTATGAAAACTTGTCCTTTGCTTAGACTTGTTCCCAACTAGATCTTAAACAAATTAACCCTTTTATATTAATCTACATTCTGCCATGTGGCTCATTATTTCTTCTCCATATTGTATATCTTCCTCTGTGTCTCACTAGTGAATTCCTACCTCTCAGATTCTTTCCAGAGTTCCTGTCTCTGCCCAGAAGTCCCACCTATCCTCTCCTGACTAGCTAATGGCCATTCAGCTCTTTATTAAACTAATCAGAAGGTGCCTTAGACAGGTGAGATAAAAACCTCACATTTTCACAATGTCCAGGAAGATTATCCCCACAACAAGGAGCTTATATGTTAGAGGCATTTTTTTCTTTTTGGCCTCTCAGGCATAGTAACTCTAAACTTTAAAATGTAATGTTGACTATCACATTATCGTTATTCCTATAGAATTAAACAATTCTTTAACATTTACTGTCATATCAGTTTATTTACTTATATAAGGGTAAACTAAATTTTAAAATATTAGCATGCAAGTCAATCATAGTAGCCCCTGTCTGTAACCCTAGCCTGTGAGAGGAGAGTCTAGAGGATTTCCGAAAGTCTGAGACTGGCCTGGTCTATACAGTGTTTTCCAGGCCAGCTAAGGACCTTGTTTTGAACAAGAAGGATAAAATAAAAAAGGTAGATAAATATTAATGTTGTAGACATGAAATTATTTCATTAAATACTATTCAATAGCTATTAAACTTTTGGTTCTTCATTTAGTAAGGAATTTCCGTATATTAATGGCCAGATAAGAGATAAGAAATCCGAAAATGAATGAATCATACATTGAATTTTTTCCTTGATGCTTTTAATAATTTTTTTAATTTGGGGAAAAATAAATATGAGGAAGAAATATAGAAGCAAAATTCCTTAGTTCAAATATAAATATTTTTGTAATTTTACTTATTTATTTTGCTTTTTTGGGACAGGGTTTCTCTGTGTAACCCCTAGGTGTCCTGGAACTCTCTTTGTAGACCAGACTGGCCTTGAACTCAGAGATCTGCCTGCTTCTGCTTCCCAAATGCTAGGATTAAAGGCCTGCACTATCATCATCATCATCATCATCATTCATGCCCCAGCAATGCTTAATCGTGCATGGGCAGCCCTTTTATGGCGGGTCCCCAAGTTGTTCCTATCCCTGGCAGTCCTAGATGCTGTGCTATTGTCACACCCAGGGTTCTGCAGTCTTCCTTATGCTGCCCATCAGCTTCCTGTCCTCAGCAGTGCAGCAGTGCCTGAGCACCGACCGCCACGCTGGCTCAGTACAAATCATTTCAACCTGGAATACCTGTAGCTGTAAGATAACAGTCCTGATTATGTTATTATCCTTTCCAAGCTCCTTTGCGTGATTCTGTTTGTTAATTTCAAGGCTCATATATGAACTGTGTGTAGGAAAGTTAAAACTGTATTTTCAAGTGTGGTCAGTGAGAACTAAAAGTTTGATGAGTCTGCAGATGTTGCTCAGTGTTAGACCCCTTGCCAAGTGTGGTCACAGCCCTGCATTTGATTCCTAACACCAACATAAATAGAATAATTCTGAACAGGTAACAGTATCCCACAAAGTAAACAAATGTGTTTGTTATCTGTTAAATAGATTGTTGAAAGAGTATGCCTTAGGTTTAGATTATATTTCTTTTCTATAATTTCTGTTTACTTTCTCTTCTGGATTCTCCGCCTCTCCCAACGAATACAGTGGACAAATGAACCTTTACTGAAGCTGTTAATGACCCCCACACTGTGTACAGAAGATTATTTGGCTCAGCAGAGTAGTTAATTTTTGTTCTGATTTTATTCATATATAAGAAGTTTATATACAGTACATGCTGATTATTTACATAGGATTGAGACAAATTTTGTAACATAAGAAATCTTTTTGTTATTCATTGGTTTTGCTTGATGTGTTAATTTTTTACATAACTCTGTTTTTAAAATGTCAAACCTACAAAAGAATTCAAAGAATAGTACAAGGAACACCTAGCTACTCTGTCCCTAAAGCTATAGCTATACTTACATCACCCATTTCCCTCTCCACATCCATGCGTGGTTCTGTATGCACCACTTTTCCCACACACATTCTTACTTTTTGGTAGCCACCTGAGGGAAGGTGTTGTTTAACAGTTTCCCAATTATCTAAAAATATTCTTTGTAGTCTTGCTAGTTAAGGCATCAGTATAACCTAGGAACTTGTTAGACTTCCAGAATATCTAGCCATCTTCCGTGTTAGTCTTGGCAACTTCCTGAACGTAGACATTTTTTTAAAAGGTCAAATCCAGGGCCTTACGTATATACTATCCTTTTTTATTGATTTTTCTTGGTTTGTGTTTGTTTGGTTTGTTTCTTGGTTTTTGAGACAGGTTTTCTCTGCAGCTTTGGAACCTGTCCTGGAATGCACTGCAATCTGTAGCTTAGGCTGACCTCGAACTCACAGAGATCTCTACCTTCTGAGTACTGAGATTAAAGGCCTGCACCACCACTGCCTGGCCTTTTTTGTTGTTATTTTCTCATAACATGGTTTTTCTCTGTAACAGCCTTGGTTGTCCCTGAACTCGCACTATAGAACAGGCTGGCCTCAAAATCACAGAGATCTGCCTGTCTCTGCCTCCCAAGTGCTGAGATTAATGGCGTGCACCATCACCGCCTGGCTGATTACTGTTTTTTCGAAACAGGCTTCTTCTGTGTAGCCTTGGCTGTTCTGGAACTCTCTCTGTAGACCAAACTAGTCTCAAATTCACAGAGCTCTGCCTGCCTCCCAAGTGTTGGGATTAAAGGCATGCGCTACCACTGCCCAGCAAGTTTGCTGTCCTTATGTATGCTGTGTTCTTCCACTGAACCACAGCCCAGCCCTCAGATGTCACTAGTTTAAGAGGAATTTTATTAGACTGTCCTTGGAGAGGTTTATCCCATGTGAATGTCTGATTCCTCAGTAACCTTATAACAATGGGTTTATCATCTTTTAATGAATCCTATCAGAGTAATTTATTGTATTATTATCAGGTACTAATGCCCATTCTCTTGCTTAAGAAAGATAACATAACAAGGGTTTTTTCTTTTCTATCTTCTGTCTGTCTGCCTGCCTGCCTGCCTGCCTACCATCTATCTATTTAGACAGGGTTTCTCTGCATAGCACTGGTCACCCTGGATCTCTCTTTAGACCAGGCTAGCCTCAAATTCAGTGGTCTGTCTGCTTCTGCCTCTAGAGTGCTGGGATTAAAGGCCTGTGCCACTATGCTTGTGTGGATTAACACAACTGTTAATTTAATGTTTTAAAACTAAGGACTGCAGAGATGGTTTTCTCTCACAGATAAACTTCTTTTACAAAAGACTCCAGTCTGGTTCCCAACACCCACCCTGGGTATTTTTGCACCTGCCTCTTAACTTCAGCCCCACGGGATCCGACACCTGCATTCACGTGTGTACAAATCCACAGACAGACAGACAGACAGACAGACAGACACATACACACAATTTAAAAAAAGTTAATCTTTAAAAATTGTTGTTACTAGGACAACAGTTTCGCTTGTTTTTTTTTTAAACTAAGATATTCATAATGGCAGACTTCTTGGCTGTCAATAGTTATATAAGCAAACTGAGATAGTCTCTCATAATGGTGGCTTCAGAATTCTCTTTTAGAAAGAATTACTAGGGCGATATTTTAGTGTCAAATTGTGTAAGCCACATGGCTTGGTACCTTTGTCAACAAGGGATTCTCATCTTTCTTCCTCTGCAGCTGGGTGACGACTGCAGACTGACTTTTCCTCTTCCCAGCATTCTCCTGTTCTGGTCACCCCGCCTCTGTATCTTGCCTGGTCACCTCATCTATACTTCCTGCCTAGTTACTGGCCAATCAGCATTTTATTAAAAATAATACAAGTGACAGGACCATGGAACCATTGATCCATAGCATCAAATAGTTCTGAGAAGAAAATTTCTCCTTTTTCCCTACAATCTTGTTGAAATTTCTTTCACAGTTTCAAATGTGATGTTTTTATTCAGAGAAAAGGAATCTTCCTGTGCAAAATTAAAGCTCAAAATTATAAGGGGAAAGAAAAAAGCAAGGAAAGAATCTTAGTAATAGATGGGTATGGACATGTATTTTGAGCTAATTTTTTAAAAGTTACTAAATTTGATTTGCTCTTTAATATTAGATAACACAAAGCATTATACACGAACACATAAACACTTGAGTCAAGTTATTGGTTTTTTTTTAAGAATATTTTTCACAGGTACTAAGCAAAGAATATGTTTTTCCTGTGTGATAAATTTTTTATCTTCTTCACAAACCAACATTTCCAAATGTTCTCATCTTAGCAACATTTCTAGGATTTCTGTACTCACTTTCCTATTTCATTGGTCTAGGCCTAAGAAATAAGTAATACGCTTGCCTTTTTAAAGGAGTGTTTTTGGGTTTCTACTTGACATTCTTTCAACTGACTTATTTCTTACAAATTTGGACTTCTAGCGTTTCACTGTTGTCCTTCCTACTGCCTTGCCCTGAGCACACCCCCTCATTTTAGAATGTGCTTCTGTACTCATGTTGTTCAGGACCATTCTGTGCTTCCTTTTTAGTGCCTGGTTTGCCTTGATGAATGAGTTTTTTCAGTCAGTCTCTACTGTCAGATCATTTTACACTCTAAATAGACCTATTTTAGAGGTTTTGTCAGATCATTTTATATTCTAAATAGACCTATTTTAGAGATTTAAATTTTTGTTTATTACTCTGTGCGTGTTGCAATTGTGTGTTGCAGTGCACATGTGCAAGTGTTACAGTGGATGGTTGGAGGTCAGGAAAGCTTTGCTGAGTTGATTGCTTTCTTCCACTGTAGGTTCTGGGAGTCAATCTCAGGTCACCAGGCTTGTGCAGGAAAAGTGCCTTTTCTGACTTAGCTATCGTACTGACCTGATTTTAGTGTCTCAAGAAGTAAAGTAACCTTAGGAGATAAATCTGTAAAATATTGTACAAATAATAAATATTCATTAATTAATAATTCAGTGTTTTGCTTTTTGAGACACTGTCCACCGTCCCTCTACATAACCCTGGATGTCCTGAACTCACTGTGTAGACCAGACTACCCTGGAACTCATAGAGATTTACCTGTCTCTGCCTCCCAAGTGCCTTGATTTTTCATTTCTTTCTTTCTTTCTTTTTTTTTTTTATTTTATATTTTGCTTTTTTTTTTTTTTTTTTTTTTTACTTTAGGTCAGACAACTGGATTCAGCTTTAGAAATCTGTAAGGAAGAACTTGCTTTGCATTTGAATCAGTTGGAAGGAAATAAGGAAAAATTTGAAAAGCAGCTGAAGAAGAAGTCTGAAGAGGTAAATTATTCTTTTATTTATAAAAATTTCAAATGTTTGTTGTTATTGTTAATTTTAAAATTTTGTAACAGTATTCTCAATATGCTTTATTTTGTTTGGGTTATTTAAAGACAAGGTTACCTAGGGTATCCAAGGCTAACCTCAGACTCGCTATATAACTGATGGTGTAGAATTTATGATCTTTCTGCTTCTGCTTATCAAGTGCTAAGATTACAGGTGTGTACAAACATACGTGGTTTATTTGGTGCTGGGAAAGGTGTGCTAGGTATCAAATTACTTTTCTACCACTGTGATAAGACACCATGACCAACGCAGCTTAGAGAAGGATGGTGAGTTGGAGGCAGGTCTGAGCTACTTAGTTTTAAGCCATCAATGACTACACAGTGAGATACTATTTTTTAAAAATTAGGTTTAACAACTAAACTTTATTGAGTAAAATTTTTAGTTACTAAAGACCTTTCTTAAAAGGCTGAAGAGTTGGCTCAGTATGTCAAACCTGTGTGCCATTTCTAGAACCCACTTGGTGGAAGGAGAGAACAAACTCCTCCAAGTTGTTCTCTTACCTCTACATGCACACAAACATATAACAAAAATTAAGACTTTAATTTGTTGTTTAAGGTTTCGGTCCTTCCCGGTTCCCACAGCCATTAAATCTCAAAGAAATCACCCAGAGGTCTACATTAGTTATAAACTGATTGGCCAATTAGCTCAGGCTTCTTATTAACTCTTATAACTTATGTTAGCCCATTATTCTTGTCTATGTTAGCCATATGGCTCAATACCTTTTTCAGTGAGGCAGTCACATCTTGCTTCTTCTGTGGCTGCTCTAGGACTGCAGAGGAATGGGCTTCCCTCTTCCCAGCCTTCTCCTGTTCTCCTCGACTCTCCTTTACTTCCTGTCTGGTTGTCCTGCCTATACTTCCTGCCTGGCTACTGGCCAGTCAGCATTTGTTTAAAATATAATTGACAGAACATAGACCATGGACCTACACCATTCATTAAGAGTTGCCTTATTATCTCTATAACCTCAGCATCCACCCACGTACATAGGCAAGGCCTTGCTGTGTAGCCTCTAGGCAGCTTCTAATTCATAATCCTCCTGCTTTAGCCTCCTAAGGGCTGGGATTTTATGTATGCCCCATCATACCTACCTTAAATATATCTTTTAAAGGAATTTTGGAGACCAGCATACTAAGATATTTGTAGTGAAGTTTCATAGTTGATATTATTACTTTATGTGTTGGAATATGAATATTCTGGATCGATTTGTTGTGATATTTTTTTCCAAACTATTGTAATATTAACACTATGTAGTATGATAAATGTAATATGATCTTATTATGTAGTAATTTTGGTTTTATGTCTGTAAATGGGAAAGAAGGTTCATCAAATGTAGTGTAGATCAATCCAGAGCTACCTCTGTCTTTCCCTTTCTGGGATGGGTTGCATAGAGCATTCTCCTTCCTGTTACAGTAAAAGATGAGATGATGGTGTGTGGTCTTAGTACCTAGAGGAAGCTGTTTATGTCTTCACAGTAAAAGGTCACATAAGAATGCTTGATCAACTGTCTTAGGGGTTCTATTGCTGTAAAGAGACACTATAACCATGGCAGCTCTTATAATGGAAAACATTTAATTGGGGTGGCTAGCTTAGAGTTCAGAGGTTCTGTCCATTATCATCATGGTGGGACATGTGAAGTACAGGCAGATATGATGCTGTACCTATAGCGAAGGGTCCTGTATCTTGCAGGCAACAGGAGGTGATCTGTGTGACACTGACCGAAGCTTAAGCAAAAGTGACCTCAAAGCCCACCCCTACAATGACACTATTCCTTCAACAAGGCCATACCTCCCAATAGTGGCACTCCCTATGAATTTATAGGACCCAATTACATTCAAACTACCACACCAGTCCTTAGGTATTAAAAATGCTTTCCTTCTCAGAAAGAAATATGTTTCAGAATCCTAGCCAGCCAAAACAATGTATTGCATAGGAACATTTCAAAATGATGCCAAACAAGTGGGAACCCTATAAGCATCTTCCTGTATTCATAACCTTTTATAGGAATAGCCCTATATTCATCTCCCCAGTCAGAATAATGAACCATGCCCTTCTCCGTGACCAACTAGAATACATGAAAAGTGGGATAATTAAGGAGCTGTTTTTATTTGAAACATTTCATTGTAACAAGGCATGTATATCTTTGCTAGGTATATTGTTTGCAGAAAGAGCTAAAGATAAAGAGTCATAGTCTTCAGGAGACTAGTGAGCAGAATGCAGTTCTGCAGCACACTCTCCAGCAGCAGCAGCAGATGTTACAGCAGGAGACACTCAGAAACGGAGAGCTAGAAGATATTCAGGCCAAACTTGAAAAGCAGGTATATTGTTGAGTAAAAATAGTTAGAATTTTTTATGGAATAGAATTTAAAGATCATTTGCAGATTTTTAATCAAGAAAATGTAATCAGATCTAAATCTCATACTATGGTGACAATATTTATAATGCCACAAAATTTTATTATAATTTAGACTCCTTGACTGAATTTTTTCTTGAATCTATAAATTTAATACCTATATGAATTCTTATATCTTCTGATGTCTCCTTTTTGAATACCACATGTGGTATAGCATCCTTTAAAGAACTGAAAAAGCAATACAATAAAAGAAGAATCCCTTCCCTCCAAAATAGAACTGCTGCTGAGCTGCATAAGTAAGTTATGATCGTGGGATTGTAACTTGTGGTACAGTGGCTGTATAGAACACACAAGACTGTGGATTCAGTCTCCAAGACCACAGCAGAGATTTGTTTAAAGAAAATAAGGATGTCATCATTCCACTGAAAGACTCCTAAACAGTTTGATTCTAGAGTCTTAATCTTTCTTTTTCTTTCTTTTTTATTTTTGTCTTTTTTTGTTTATTTTTCAAGATAGAATTTCTCTGTAGCTTTGGAGCCTGTACTGGAACTCACTCTGTAGACCAGGCTGGCCTCAGATTTACAGAGATCTGCTTGCCTTTGTCTCCCAAGTGTTGGGATTAAAGGTGACTAATCTTTTTTCTTTTATCCAACATCAACTTTATCTCAATTTCTTTCATAAATATTCTGTTTTTATCTTTCAAAAGAAAAAGTTATAAAAATATATACATTTTCTGATTTCATTTTAGTATAGCCATAACTTTTTGTCATATATATGTATATGTATGTACATGTGTCTATATATGTGTGTTTATGTGTCTATATATAGACACATATGTGCGTGCATATATATATATATATATATATATATATATATATATAGAGAGAGAGAGAGAGAGAGAGAGAGAGAGAGAGAGTCTGAATTCATCTTCAACCACCCTCTCCCTTTTTTTGACATGAGAAGGAAGAACTCTGTTTTGTTTTGTTTTGTTTTTTTGAGACAGGGTTTCTCAGTGTAGCCTTGGCTATCCTGGAACTAGCTCTGTAGATCAGGTTGGCCTCGAACTCAGAGGGCCACCTGCATCTGCCTCCTGAGTACTGGAATTAAAGGCGTATGCCACCACTGCCCAGCTCAAAAGAACTCTTCTCATTGGGATAATAGGAAGGAAAATTTTTACTATTTTGCTCTTCCTTTCTGTTTCCCTTTCCTTCCTTTTTCTTCATTGTTGTGCTGATGAGTGAATTAAGGGTCTCACTTGTAGCACACAAGCACCCAGACTCATCTGAAATTGTTCAGTTCTTGTAACTGTCACTTTACTGTTAAATATGCTCACTTCTATATAAACAGTAAGTGAGATATGAATAATTTAGCTCTATTAAAAAGTTAGTTATGCTTTTCTGGTTTCAAAGCATCCTGATTTATATTTTGATTATACTGTTATTATTAAATTTAATTTTTGAAATCGGGTCTTTTTATATTGCCTAGACTGGTTTTGAGTTCCTAGACTCAGGTAATCAGGCAGTCTCTCTGCCTCAGCCTTTCCAGTATCTAAGACTATAGTTAAATTCTACCACACCAAGCTTACTTTGATTTTTAAAATAAATCTTGAAACTAAATGATAGGTTAGCCTATAATCTTTTTTTTCTAAATATTTATTTATTTATTATGTATACAATATTCTGTCTGTGTGTCTGCAGGCCAGAAGAGGGCACCAGATCTCATTACAGATGGTTGTGAGCCACCATGTGGTTGCCGGGAATTGAACTCAGGACCTTTGGAAGAGCAGGCAATGCTCTTAACCACTGAGCCATCTCTCCAGCCCTTAGCCTATAATCTTATGAAAGTATTTTTCTTCTGTGTAGTGTTGGGCTGTAATTGAATTTAAGCACTTAACTGAAAACTGGCTTTTCAGGTATCAAAGCAGGAACAAGAGCTTCAGAAGCTAAAGGAAAGCTCAGCAGAAAAGTTGAGAAAAATGGAAGAGAAATATGAAACAGCCATACATGATGCTGATTTGAAAAGGCAAAAAATTATAGAGCTTACTGGTACTGTCAGGTAAAACTTGAATATAATAGTTTTATTTCCCTTCTCAATTTTGTATAAATAATATCTGAGTTTCAGAGTTTGATAATAATCCAGTGAGATATTTATGTGAGGAATTAATTTCTTCATAACCTATGTTCCCATAGCATTTTGTTATATCTCCCTCATAGCCTTCATCATATCCTTTTTTTTTGTAATATAATACAGTACTTTTGCTTTCTTACCTTGAAATAAGCAATCTATTTAACTTATTGTAGGGTTTCCTTTAACATTTGGTACAAATAGCACAGATCCTTATACTTTATAGGCACTCAGCAACTGCTGTATTAAATTACAAAGAACACTGCAAGTTGCAGACAAAGATCTCCTCACACCGGGGAAACTCTCAGGGGACCTAATTAGGTTTTTTGTTTGGTTGGTTTTGTTTTTGTTTTTTCAAGACAGGGTTTTTCTGTGTAGCCCTGACTGTCCTGGAACTTGCTCTGTAGACCAGCTTGGCCTCAAACTCAGATCTGCCTGCCTCTGCCTCCTAAGTGTTGGTGTTAAAGGTGTGTGCCACCATCATCTAGCTAGGGAACCTTAATGTGTTTAGGATAAATAAAATAGTTGTCAGCTTTGACTGGACATTCAGAAACATCTCAGTGAATCTGTGAGGTGAAATAGATATATACTTAGCTTATCTAGATTCTACTTTGTCAATAAGAATTAACATTTTTCTACTCCTTTTTATACCATCAGCAGTCAAGTGTGAACTTATTTCAAAAACTAAAACCTTATGTCCCCAGATTTCTTTTCCCATCGACAGGGATTAAGTATTAAGATAGGGTCTCTGGGCTTAGAGTGGTACTTGCTTTACCAGATAAACTTCTCTTAACAGTGACAGTGACATATTCTTTCTTCAAGATTTTTTTTTCCTGTGATGATGTTTTGTTTGCTTTAACAAATAAGGCTTGCCTAAAGATCAGAGAGCAGAACTAAGCCACTAGAGGCCAGGCAGTGGTGGCACACACTTTAATCTCAGGACTCGGGAAACAGAGATAGATGGTTCTCTCTCAGTCAAGGCCACCCTGGGCTGTACTATATTGATTCGGTCTCAAAGATAAACAGAGCCAGGCAATGGAGGACTGTTCCCTTTACCTCACAACCTCTCCAGCATAAGTTGTCATCAGTGTTTTTGATCTTGGCCATTCTTACAGGTGTAAAATGGAATATCAGAGTTGTTTTGATTTGCATTTCTTTGATGACTAAGGATGTTGAGCAAGCATTTTCTTAAGTGTCTTTCAGCCATTTTAGATTCCTCTGTTGAGAGTTCTCTGTTTAGGTTTGAACTCCAGTTTTTGGGGGGTTGTTTGATTTTTTATTTGATTATTTTTTATTGTATTACTTGATTATTGTTTAATTTGATTATTTATTTATTTTATTATTTGATTTTTATATTTGGCCTCTTTTAGTTGGTTATTTGCTGATGATATGATAGTTTACATAAGCAACCCTAAAAATTCTACCAAGAAACTTCTACAACTCATAAACACTTTCAGTAATGTAGCAGGATACAAGATTAACTCTAGTCACTTTTAAAACTAAAAAAGACAACCTAATAATAAGTCTTAGATAAAAATTACTGGTTCCATAAAAGTAATGTGTTAATTTGATTACTTAGCCTCTTTTTTATTATTTTAGATAATTAAAATATCACTTGGTTATCCCTGAATGTTCTCTCTCTCTCTCTCTCTCTCTCTCTCTCAATATATATATATATATATATATATATATATATATATATATATATATGAAACTTTGTAAGGCTATATGTAGTTAGATTGAGAATAATGCTGGCCTTTGAGTGGTGTTGGTGTAAAGAACAATAATACTTCAGTTGGAGTAGTTTTAAAAGTTTAGTATATGACTTAAGATTCTGAGTAGAGATCTTGATAATATTTAACCTAATAAAATTTTCAGACTTAAAATTAGAGACAAGACTTTACCTGTTCTATTGTTTATTTTTAATTAGACAAGCTAAACTTGAGATGGATCAGTATAAAGAAGAGCTGTCTAAAATGGAAAAAGAAATAATACATCTGAAACGAGATGGGGAAAATAAATCCATACATCTTTCTCAGTTAGATATGATTTTAGATCAGACAAAAACAGAACTTGAAAAGAGAATAAATGCAGGTGAGTAGCTAGTTAGCTTAATTTGACTTACATACAATTATATTTGTATGTGATGGTTTGCGTCAGAGTGACCTCTATGGGCTTATATATTTGAATGCTTAGTTATCAGGAGTGGTGGAATTTGAGAAAGATTAGGAGGTGTGACCTAGTTGGAGGGTGTGTGTTAGTAGGGGTGGGCTAGTGCTCCATTGTCTGCCTGAGTGCCACCAAGTTCCCCATCACAATGATAATGAACTAAACTTTTAAAACTGTAAGCAAGGCCCCAACTGAATGTTTTCTTTCCTAATTGTTGGCTTGGTTATGGTTTCTCTTCACAACAGAACATTGACTAAGACATTAATTATATTTAAGTGGAATAAAATCACCAGTGGGGTGGTCAGGCTAAAAGGGATAGTGTTCAGTATTTTGTCTCTTATAAATTAATAAAAATAGATAGTCTTATTTATTTGTAAAGTTCTATCAGATTTTTTTTTTTTTTTTTGCCAAGACCTCCTTATGTAGCAGAGGAAGACAGTGAACTTCTGATCCTCCTTCTTCCCCCTCTTTAGTGTTAAAACTATAGACAGGGACCAGCATGCTTTGTGTATGCAGTGCTGGGGATTAAGTCCCAGACCTTGTGCATTCTGAGCAAGCACTCTATAAACCAAGAGTTTTATAGATTCCAGCTCTCAGATCAAATGTTCTTTTGTTTGTATTTTATTTACATGTCCTGTGATAGTGTGTGTGCACTTTTGTGTAAGTGCATGTGGAAGCCAGAGTTTGAATTTAAGTATCTTCCTAGATTGCTATCCATCTTATTTTTTGAGACAGAAACTTTATGATTGGCAAGGCTCGCTGGCCAATGAACTCCAGCTCTCTGTTTGTCTCTACCAGCACTTAATAGGGTCATACACAGTTTTTGTATGGGTGCTTGATATCTAACTGAGGTCATCATGATTGCAGGGCTGGTGTTTTAGTAACTTATTCATCTTTCCAGCTCCTTGAATATTGTTAATTATACTTATTCATAACGTTTTCAATAAAAATGGTTTACATATAGTTCTTAAATGATTCCTTATTCTTAACAGCGAAGGAGTTAGAGAGCTTACAGCACCACACTGAAGCTGAACTAACAGATACTGTGCAGAAACGGGAAGCCCTCGAAACTGAACTACAGAATGCTCATGGAGAATTGAAAAGTACCTTAAGACAACTACAGGAACTGAGAGATGTTCTACAAAAGGCTCAGTTATCATTAGAGGAAAAGTACACTACAATCAAGGACCTCACTGCTGAACTTAGGTGAGTTAGATAATAAGAAAGGACACCATAATTGCAGGTATCTCTTTGATTACTTTGAGTCCATTGGACCATATCACAAAAACTGTTGTTGAATGTCTTGTTTTGTTTTTGAGCATCCCATGATTCATCTAAGCAAGTGAGAGAAGCTCCTTTTAGCTGCTAATATTTCTGCCCTCGTTCTGTGATCAGTTCCACCACACTGTCCAAGTAGCTTTTTAAGAAAAGCTGGGGGGGGGGGGGGATGGAATAGGTGGAGCGTAATTAAAGGAGGCCCATGTGAGCCCATAATAAAGGATAACAAATGTTTATTGGGGAACACCCACAAAAAGAAGGCTGCTGCATCCTCTGCTCTGTTGCCACTGGGAGCTGCGAACCAAACCCCAGCCACTAACCTAGCGTAAAAGGAAAAGTGAAGAGCACACAAGCTTCTTGTCTGTGCTTACAGTACCTCAGACCACGCCCTAATGGGCACCTCCCCCTTTGGTCTAAACCTATAACAAAACTATACAATAAGAACAGATATAAAGTATTGTCCAGGAAAATAAAAGGCATAAACATACACAAAAATAGAACTACAACCAACATAAACAACATTAAGCAAGAAACATGCTAAATGTCTACTTGAAGGTAATTAGCAAATAACAGAGATTATTTCAATAACTGTCCTATCCTGAGGAGTCTGAGTCTTATACTAAAATGTATTAGCTAAATTTTGAGACTAAAATAGTTATGACTGTCTAGTCTTCAACCCCATCAAAGACTTGAGAAGGGAAAAAATATTACCTGAGTAAGCAGGAAGTACAAGCAGGCAACTTCAAAAAAATGCAAGAAATGACAGAGATAGCTGGCTACCTAGAAAATCACCCAAAATCTCATTTGCAGTGTTAGAGCAACCAACTTTGGCTAAGGCCTAAAGTATCTAACAGACCATTTTCAGAGGCAGGAAAATTTGAAAGACTGTCCTACGCTGCTTGACAAGGTTCAGTAGTCATTTTTGCTTGTATCTTCCTCGTGCAGTTTGGATAGCATGCATATCATCAGTAGTTGGAGCAAGGGCAGTTCTTCGCCCGTAGGCCAGTTCTTCTTAGAAGAAAACAAGCTCCAAGTATTTGGTGCCAACATTCTCTTGGGAATAGATTGGTGCTACCAGGAACAATCGTGTCTCATGTCAACAGAATCCTGCATTATTTAGATGCCAGATTTCCTATCTATGCAGAGTTCAATCTCTGTGCGTCTGACTAGCCTGACTGATAAGTATGACAGCATGGGTGACTGTTGACTTGTAATTCTTAATACCTATATAGCTTAAACTCTAAAGTTTCATGTTATAAAATTAAACAGTCGTTAAACAGATGTGCAGCAAGTGAGGACAATAACCCCAAAATGTAAACAATATATCTTGATCAGAGGTAGACATGTTTAGTGCAATATGATAAATATATCCTAAAATTGCATCAATATATAAAATATCTTAAGTAGAGATAGAAACATGCATGAATACAATTTGACAAAATAACTTTGCATAGGTGTACAAATATTGTAAACACAAATAAGAGCATATTCAATATAACAATTATAATTTGAATATTTTTCAATATATAACTTATCTTAGACAGGGATACAAAGACAATTTTACATATGTATCAATATATAAGAATCCATATCAATATAAATTATCTGTAACTAATAGTTCACAAGTAGATATACTAATCTGCCTATAATCTCATCCCATTCATCCCCGCCTATCCCTGAGCCTACTTCATTTCCACCCCCAACCCTATACAACTTATAACCATCTGTTAACCCCTAACAGGTGACAGTTGTCCCTAACCCAAATTCTGTTGGAAGAGGGGGTGTCATTTTCTAGAATTACTTCCAGCTGTCATGGATCCTGTAAAAACTAAAATGATGTTTAAGTCTCAAGATTACTGTCTGGTACAATTACAGATAGTCTCTGAGTAGTCGGTAGGGTTTTTCTGAAGTTCTGGCCAGATTGTTTTAATCTCAGCTGCCAAGTTGGATTCATCTTAAGCAGTTTGTAGCCCAAAACCGATCTTAGAATGGTGCTATCAGCATGATGACATCGTATGAATGAGGTGGAATCATTGTTGCGGGGCCCCATCTCCTCTCTGGAGACTTCAGAGATTTCTGTAAGAAAATTTCTGTGGAAAACTTGAACATTATTAATATCAAAATGGAAATTTTGAATTTTGATAGACATGTTTTAAAAGAAAGGTACCATAGAGGCAAAAATAGGTTTGGGGAGAAGTAGAATTTTTGAAAGCAAAGTTTTGATAACTTTAGGCTTTAGATTTTATCTTCCTTCTGTCCCACACCAGGTGGCTCTCCTGATTTGAGACAGAAGCTCTGAATTTTTCTTTTAAGAACGTGCGTGGATTTAGAGAAGGTGAGCCACAGTCCAACTCCAAAGCCAGCTCTGGTTTGTAAGCGAGTTGGGACTACCACTACTGAGAAGGAAGGAAATATGGATGGTTACGTAGTGAGATCTTACTCTGCAGAGAATACTGGTGTCATGAGTCAGATTTGTCCTTGCTTGGTGATTCTTTCTGGGTAGCTAGCTTTTCTTCTTTAGCTGTCTAGATATCCAAGGTCTCTTGACTTCTCAAGGATGGGTAGTTTCTATTTTCTTGCAAAGACAAGAACAGAACCTTGACCCAGCCCTGCTGAGGTTTCCTTACAAGTTCTTGGAATGTTACCTTAGTGGAAGAGCTGTCATTTCTCTTCATCCAGAAGTTTCTCCTTTTAAAACCAAATCTTGATTAATTTTGATGGTATCCGTAGCTTTTCTCTTCCTGTGGAAAGAAGAACAAAACCCCTGACACAGCACATCTCCTGGCTGATTTAATTCAGAAGTTTTTTTTCTATTGTCTAAAGTCTCTCTGTAGCTGTTGTTCCTTTCCCATTATCATTAAGAAAATTCCAGGCTAATAAAACATTATGCAGTCTATTTCTCAGGGTCTTTATCATTCCTTTCTTTTTATTTAACATATCCCTTATAGTTCCGTGTGATCTTTCTGTAACTGACTGACCTGTAAGATTGTGTGGCATGCCTGTAGTATGCTTTATATTAGAATAAGAAAAACAGTGTCATTTTCTTAGAAACATATGCTGAAGCATTGTCTGTCTTTATTTGTGTAGGTATACCCATGATGGCCATAACTTCTAATAAATGTGTGAAATGAGCCTTTCCCAAACTCAAAGCTTTTGCCCATTGGAAACCTGAATAGGTATCAATGGTGTGGTGTACATATTTTAATCTTACAAATTCTACAAAGTGGAACACATTCATCTTCCAGATTTCACTCATTTGAGTACCCTTTGGGTAACTTCTTGCATGTAATGGAGTTTGCTTGTAGAAAGAACAAGTAGAACATTTCCTTATAATTTCTTTGGCTTGTTGCCATGTGATGGAAAAGTCCTTTTTAAATGCTTGCTATTGACTTTTTTTATGAAATTCTGACGCCTTCAGCACATTTCCAATCAATAATTGATAAATTTCTGCATTACCTTGTGCTAGAGGACCTGGCAGACCCGTATGGGGTCAGATGTGTGTTATGTACATGGGATGATGCCTATTCCTGTTTGTATCTTGTACCTGAATAAATAATAAAGTCAATTCTGTATTATCTGGTTTAAACTAGAGGTTTCAATATGCAAAACACTTCTTCCTGCTCTATAAGACTGACCAGTAGGACTGTTTTCTCTCTGTTCTTCAGGCAAGCTTTATTTATTAAAATACAAATGAAATGCCACTACATTTCCCCTTTGTGTCTAAAATTTAAAAAAGGCTATAACTAATGTAAGAAAAATTATATACAATAAGTATAATATGTACAATATATGCAGGCAATAAATACATCAACAATATCTAGGCCATTTGCTTTTGATAAATTCACAGAAAATACTCCATATCTGTCCTATTTTTGTGAGTCCAAAGTCTTGTACTTAATTTACTTTCTGTCATGACTTGTTTTCTGTGTCAGGTGAACAAGGAAAAGTATAACTATCTAGTCTTCAACTCCCACAGAGTCCCAAGAAGGAAATATATTAACTGAGTTGTTGTAGGAGGCTGCTAGTTAGTTACCAACCACTCACATCCAAAATAATCACACAGAAACTGTATTAATTAAATAACTGCTTGGCCCATTAACTCTAGCGACTTTTTTTTTAATTGGCTGACTCTTACATCTTAATTTAACCATCTATATTAATCTGTTGACTGCTATGATGCTGTGACTTATAGGGTAAAGTTCTGGCATCTGTCTCTGGCGGAGCTACATTGCTTCTCTATGACTCTGCCTCCTTTCTCCCAGCATTCAGTTTAGTTTCCCCTGCCTAGCTCTACTCTACACTTCTCAGACCAAGCCAGTTTCTTTATTAATTAACGTATGGTATTCACAGCATACAGAGGGGAATCCCACATCACCTTCCCTTTTCTGTTTATATAAAAAGTTAATCTGTTTAAATAAAAAGTTCAATACTTTATTTATTTAATTTTCATTTATTGTTAAAAACAAATACTAAGTTAAATACTTTAACATAGTAAAATTACATAAAAGAGTTATCAATATTTGGGAATATGAGTATAGTTCTCTCCAAACTGATTCCTGCTTTTTGTTGGGCGAAGTAATTTTTTGGGGGGTGCTCATGGAGACCTTTCAGGGACTCTTGGTCCATCAAACCACATTAGTCTGGAAGGAATCCACAGGTTCTCATCCTCTGGAAATAAAAGAGGAACCTCTTTTCCAAAGCAAGAAATCCTTAGACCCAAAATTCTAAAATCATGATATCTTTAAAATATATATACTGGTTTAGCTTAGCAGCCCATACAATGAAATTTCTTTCTATACTTAGCTCCTTCACAGTCAAAAAATTCAAAGAAAACACAATAATATGCATAATCCAGACTCTCTGTGTATATTCCATCTTTATGTGGCTTTTTTTCTCCTTTTAATCTCTGACTGTCTGTACTCTTTTTAAAGACTTTACCTTTTTTAAAAACTATTTACTTCTTTTTATAACTGTCTATATTATATTTCTTCTCTATCCCAAGCCTACATACATTTTTAAAGCATACTGTGTTTCATTTAGAAGTCTTTTATGTCTGAATCTCTCCTTATTACATATCTGTAATCTTTTCTGACCAGGATGGTTTCTTAAAATGCTAAGTGCTCTTAAGAACCCAAGCAATGGCATTGCTGGGGAAATACAGCCCTACCTGCTTGCTCTGCCCAGTCCAACATGGTGGTAGAATTCCCTTCTTTGCCTGAGACTGCCGGGTAGAAGCTGTCCTCACCAACTCAACTCTGATAACCAGTTGGCCCATTCGATCACCAAATAACTTGCAGCATGCTGTCCATAAACCCCATTTAAATGCTCAGCCTCCTGAAAGAGCCAGAGTTCGCACAAGCAGCACAGCCCAGGAAGCTGCCATTTGCAAATCTTCTTGGCTTTTGTTTCTGCTACCACTGAATCAGGAAAACCTCTCTTAAAGGAGCCATGGTGTTAAGCTGTGCTTAACTCTGCTTTTTGTGTGTTTGTTTGTTTGTTTTGTGTGTGTGTGTTTAGAATTCCTTTCCAAGATTTCTCAGGCTTTATGTGGATTTAGCTCACACATGTTGTGTGCCAATTTGTTGTAGGATGTCGGGGTCGCCGTTCCACACCACCCACCTCCCACGAGGTCTATATTGTCCTAGGGGTTAAAACACAAGACGCACACACAGATACAGAGTTCGAGTCATCCTCAAGAAGAGAATGCCCAATTTATTCAACTTAATCCAGGGTTAAATACTTTTGGCCCCAGTAAAGAAAAACTCCTCCCATCCAGAGGGGGCTGGGGAAACTGGCACCTGTGAGAGCTTCTCCCCAGGCAGGTGGTCGAGGGTGCAAGGCAGTGTCAGACAGGGTAGATGGGCCTTGGTGCCTGAGCTTCTTTCAGGCAGGTTGAGAAATTACCATTTTAAAGTAAAATAGACCCCTCAGGCTATTGTACCAGGCTGTAGCAGAAGCAAGCATGGAACTTAGCAGGAAGCTTAGCTGGTTAGCATAAACATTACTTGCATCCTGTGTTTTGGCCTCAAGGAACAGGGAGGACAGGACCTCACAGTAGGAGGCCGCTAGTTATTTCCCAGCTGTTCAGACCTGAAATAATCACACAGAAACTGTATTAATTAAATCACTGCTTGGCCCATTAGCTCTAGCTTCTTATTAGCTAACTCTTACATCTTAATTTAACCTATTTCTAATAATCTGTGTATCACTATGAAGCTGTGGCTTATTGGGTAATGTTCTCACGTCTGTCTCCAGCAGGGCTACATGGCTTCTCTCTGACTCTGCCTCCTTTCTCCCAGCATTCAGTTTAGTTTCCCCTGCCTAGCTCTACTCTACACTATCAGGCCAAGTCAGTTTCTCTATTAATCAACCTATCATAGTCACAGCATACAAAGGGGAATCCCACATCACCAAGGAAGGAGGAAGTGCAAGCAAGTGATTTCCAAAAACTGTGAATAATGACAGAAAAAACTGGCCACCTCTACAATCACCCAGAGTTCTTTCTGTAATGTTGGGGCTCCATCTTCAGCATATAGGCCCATAATATCTGGGAGACTTTTCACAAAGCAGGAAATTTGAAGATATGTTCTGCCTTGTAATGGCAATGTTTGTCAGTTACTTTCTTCTGCTGTGACCCTCAGAATGTCTGGTATTGCTGGATCTTAGGGGCTAGATCTATTCCTGAGGAATTGCCACCCTGATTTGCTGAGTGACTGTACAAGTTTGCATTCCTGTCAATGAATAAAGTAAACCCTCTCCTCATATCCTCACCAGCATGAGCTGTCATTTGCTTTATTGATCTTGGCCGTTCTAACGATTAGAAGATGGAATCTTAAAAGTAGTTTTGATTTTCATTTCCCAGATAACTAAGGATATTGAACGTTTCTTTAAAGGTTTCTCAGCCCTTTGTGATTTATCTTTTGAGAACTTTCAGCCTAGTTCTATACTCCATTTTTTAATTGGATTATTTGTTTCTTGATTTTTTTCTTTCTTTTTCTTTCTTTTTTTCTGGTTAGTTTTTTTTAATTTATTTATTTGTTAAAAATTTCCACTTCTTCCCCTCCTCCCATTTCCTTCCCACTCCCCCCACACTCCCTCCCCTGCCCTCTCCAGTCCTAAGAGCAGTCAGGGTTCCCTGCCCTGTGGGAAGTCCAAGGTCCTCCCCTCTCCATCCAGGTCTAGGAAGGTGAGCATCCAAACAGACTAGGCTCTGACAAAGCCCAGTGCCATTGTCCTTGGCTTCTCAGTCAGCCCTCATTGTCAGCCACTTTCAGAGAGTCTGGTTTGAACACATGTTTGTTCAGTCCCAGTCCAGCTGGCCTTGGTGAGCTCCCATTAGATGAGTCCCACCATCTCTGTGGGTGGACGCACCCCTCGCGGTCTTCCTTCCTTCCTTCCTTCCTTCCTTCCTTCCTTCCTTCCTTCCTTCCTTTCTTCCTTCCTTCCTTCCTTCCTTTTTTTGATATTTTAGATATTATTCCTTTACTGGATGTAGTAGGTAAAATCTTTTTACATTCTGCATCTTGCTGCTTTGCTCCAGTGATATATCCTTTGTCATGCAGAAGCTTTTCAGTTTCATGAGGTCCCATTATTTTTTATTCTTTGTGCCTGTGTTGATGGTGTCCTGCTCAGAAATTTTTGCCTTGTGCCAGTGAGTTCAAACCTATTCTCCACTTTCTTTTTTGTCAGATTCAGGCTATATGATCTTATGTTTTTGTTTCATTTGGTATTGAGTTTTGTATGGGGTGATAAATATGGATTTATTTGCATTCTTCTTCGCACAGCCACCTAGTCTACCAGCACCCATTATCAAAGATGCTGTCTGTTTTCCAGGGTGTATTTCTTGCTTCTTTATAAAAATATCAGGTGTCTGTAGGTGTGTGGATGTAAGTTTGGATTGCCTGGGTGCTCCTGGGCTGAGGGTGATAATGGAGTGCAGGAAGAATGAGTGTTGCCTGCCTGAGTCTCAATCAGAAATGACCCCCTTTGATTCCTGGCAGAGATGCTTCTAGGTATCAGCGACTGACATAGAGGAATGGAGGTGGACTGAAAGGAAAGGCTGGGAAGGTCTGCAGGGAAATACTCGACTGAATCGTATTAAATTTTTATTTATTTATTTCTGTGCACATAGGTGGATTGTGACACGTATCATGATGCACATGTGGAGGTTAAAGGACAAATGGTAACAATCAGTTCTTTTTTTCCGCCATATTGGTCTCAGGGATTAAACCCAGGTTGTCAAACTTGGCAGCAAGTGTGTTTTCCTGTTGAACCATCTTTCCAGCCCTTTATAGTGGACATTTTTAGAGGCATCTCAAACTTGGCCAACACTTTCATATATTTTCTTATAAGTCTGCCCCTGTCTTTCTAATATAATTGCTCAAACCAGAAGGCTGTAGCCTTATTCTCTTCTGTTTTTCCAATTTATTATCAGGTCTTGTCAACCTTATTTCTAAAACATATTCTAAAACCCATGGAGTTCCTGTTACCACTGTTCACAGTCCATCATTGTTTCTTCTATGGTGTGCAACTGAGTCTTCATAATGGGCTCCTTGTGTACTTCATTTATTGCTAATCCACTTTCCACAGGATTCATTATGTTTCTGATTTCAAACATAAGTATCTCTAGACTTCTGATAGCTTTCTAAAACATTCTCAGTAAAATCTTAAGTGCTTTGGAAATGAAAAACTGAAGTATTGAGACACAAGTTCATTACTCAGTAGATCCGCCCTTAAGAAAAAAAAAAAGAAACAGCATACCAAGTGTTGGGAAATATGTAGAGAAATGAAATTCTGATTCATTCCTGGTAGGAAACAAATGTGGTGACAGCCACTGTGGGAAAATAATTGCAATTTCTCAATGAGTTAAATATAAAATTATCATTTAGTATAATAATTTCCTAGTTATATATCTAAAAGCATTAAAGGTGAATATTTAAACAAAAATTATACAAATGTACATAGCACCTCTGTTCACAATAGCCAAAAAAAAAAATAGCAAGAAACCAACTTGCCACAATGATGAATGGATAAAGAAAATATGATATATCCATAAAAGGAGTATTATTAATTCAGAAAATACAATAAAATAGTGATAATCCATGCTACAAAGTAGAGGAACACTAAGAGCATTGTGCTAAGAGAAGCTAGACACATTTAGTAAAATTTGGTTTATATAAAATTTCTAGAATTGATAAGTTCATAGAGATAGGAAAGATTGATGGTTGTCAGGAGCAAGAAGACAGAATATGAGAAAAAACATGATCCCTGAAGCATATGGTATTTCCTTTTGTTGTACAAAAAAATGTACTGCAAACGGATAATAGTGATGTTGCATAACATTGTAAATGTAGTTAATTCAGTTGAATTAATGCACTTTCAAATGGCTAATAGGATATTTTATGCTTGTTTGACCACAGAACACAGTTTTCAAAAACTCAAGTCTGTAGAATACCAAGCCCTATATAAGGTTCTTAATTTCCTAGCCTCATTTCATACTGCCTTTTCTCTGTTCTGTTTTGTGGTGTGTGCTTGTATGTGTGATGGGTGTGTGTGCATGTTCCTACATGTGGAAGCACATGGTGCGTATGGATGCAGGTAGAAGTCAGAGTGATGTATGTGTCTTCCCCAGTTCCTGTGCACCGTCTGTATTAGGATAAGTCGCCACCGTGATTGCTCCAGAGAACCCATTTCTGTGTGAGTTGACTTTTGTTTTCAGTCACTTTTTTTATACATTGTTCCTTTGATTTAATCCTTTCAATTTGAATTAGCTACATTCCGTTGCTTTTAATTTATGGGAAACAATAACTCAAGTTTACCTACCTTTAAAAATTATAGTAGTTATATTATCTGCTTTATCTTTTTCTTCTGACAAATTTTAGAGAATGTAAGATGGAGATTGAAGACAAAAAACAAGAACTCGTTGAAATGGATCAGGCGCTTAAGGAGAGAAATTGGGAGCTAAAGCAGAGAGCAGCTCAGGTTGTTTTTTCTTAATTATATTTGAATAAAAATTTCTACCATGGGACAATTATGAAGGGTTTTAGAGGTCACCAATTTTGTTTCTGGTTATAAATATTTATAAAGTTAGAAATAAATAGATTTTTAGTTTATAATCCTCTAAATGCTGGCAGTGTAGATGCCTGGCTAAAAGTGCTTTTCTTCTGGGAGCTGAATAGGCAGGTAAGTTCTTTACCATGAAACTTCAGCTCAGCCTGACCAGTAAGTTTTGTGTGTAAGGGTTCGCTTGCTACCCTTCAGATTTTTTAAATTTTGTATCAAAGAATATGCAGTTGAACATGTTGCTGTGACCTAAATGTTGGAGAAACAAAGCATTATTTAGCAGTTTTTATTCCAATATAAATTGAAACCTGAGTCATTTTCTCTTATTTTCCATTTTAACTTTCTATAATATATAATACATATGGGATTCAAATCCTACTTGAAAAAATGCTTTATTTGAAATAAACTTATCATTTGTTGATAAAAATACCTGTTGTAAAAGTCTGTTCTGACCACACCAGTGTTTGCACTGTAATAAAATGGAACAACTAGCTTGCTATTTCTTGTGTTTAGGTCACACATTTGGATATGACCATTCGTGAGCACAGAGGAGAAATGGAACAAAAAATAATTAAGTTAGAGGGTACTCTGGAGAAATCAGAATTAGAACTTAAAGAATGCAACAAACAGGTAATTATCTTAAAATTTCATATTTTAAATTGTTTAAAAATTAACATCATTAAAATCAGAGTGTTTTTGTTGTTGTTTGTGATGACACCTGCTGTTGTGCTGCCCAAATTGTCCTTGAATTCCTATGCCCAGGTGCCCCACACATAATACTGTAGGACCCAGGACATAATACTTGGTACACACCTGCCATGACAGGCTCTATAGACCAACAGGAAGTTAGGCCTGAGTTTCAGTTTATCCTAAGGTAATACCTGGT
This sequence comes from Myodes glareolus, assembly GCF_982192425.1. Classification (NCBI taxonomy): domain Eukaryota; kingdom Metazoa; phylum Chordata; class Mammalia; order Rodentia; family Cricetidae; genus Myodes; species Myodes glareolus. The sequence goes on along the minus strand of NC_142033.1, from coordinate 1,267,897 downwards.
TCCAAAAAAGATTACAAACTGAGACCACCCATGCTCCACCCAGTAACAGATCATTCAAAGAAAGTTTCTAACTTTCCAGCTGTTATAAATAGGATCACTTGATGTCCCTTTGCCCAGCACACACCCATCTCCTGTTCGCCAGGGTACTCCTAGACAAATGTCAGCCCATCAGGGGTCCTGGACCTTAGAAATTCCTCTGCTCTTATAAAAACACCATCCCAACTCAGGGCTCTCTGATTGTACCAATATGTTGGGCATGCGGAGTCCGAGTTCACGAACTTGAATAAGAGTAAAGGCTTTTGCTTTTGCATACAGGACTCAGTCTCCTTGTTAGTTTTTGGGTAACTCTGCAGGTCTGGGTATAACAACACTGAACATGGTTGTATTTTATGAAATGCACGTGATAGAAACACTGGATACTTTTATTAGTCTGGTATATTCTACTTTACTATTCATTTTGTCCTCGGTGTTTTTATTATAATTTCTTATATCAGTATTTGTATATACTTACCACAATATGTACATGTTTGATTAGCTATAAAATATTACTGAGAGGATGTAGCATGAGGGCTGGCTTGTTGGGGTTTCTGTCCCGCCCAGTACCCCACAACCGGCAAATCCCAAAGAAAATCAATCACACAGAGATCTCTATAAGTTATAAACTGATTGGCCCTTAGCTCTGGCTACTTATTAGCTCTTTTAACACATATTACCCCATTATCCTTATCTACATTAGCCACATGGCTCAGTACCTTTTCTAGCTGGGCAACTCACATGTTGCTTCTTCGGTGGTCTGGACAGGAATGGCGGAGGGAGCTTCCTCCTCTCTAGCCTTCTCCTATTCTCATTGCCCTGCCTCTACTTCCTGTCTGGTTGACCCGCCTATACTTCCTACCTGGCCAATCAGCGTTTTATTAAAATACATGATTGACAGAATACAGACAACTCTCCCACACCAAGAGGATTTATAAATAATTCTAGAATCTAATTGAAAGAAATCATGTGGGAAGGAAGATCTGTGTTCTCTATATGTTTTATCTTATGTGTATATCACCTTTAAAATTATAAAGTTGTGTTTTGTTTAGTTTATTTGTATAAAATACTGATAGAAACATTTGCTGATGGGAGGAAGTGTCAGACTTATTCATAAAATAAGCCAAGGAATGCTAATATAAAAGGAATGGATAAAAACAATTTTTTTAAAAAATGAAAGAGAAAGAGAGAGAGAGAGAGAGAGAGAGAGAGAGAGAGAGAGAGAGAGAGAATGGTGTCTATAGCCATAGGATAAGCTCATATTCTCATAAGCCTTAAATGAAGTTGGAGTATTTGATTCCTCATGCCATCATTGGAAAAGAAACAGAGGGCTATAGCTAGGTGCCATCTTCAGAGGAGAACTATTATTTGAAACTGAGCTGCTCTGGACTCCTGAAAACAATGAACAACAACAAGCCAGGGAACCTTGTGGCCACAGTCTGGGTGGGAAGTAGTTGCATTTAGGCAAGATGAACAGGATAAAACATGGACATGATGAGAACTGTTATGTGGTGGGAAGCTTAGACTATGAGCATAGTACTTTCGTCCTGCTCTCTGGTGAGAAGCAGACTCCAACATCTGGGATAACGGAAGTGTGATAGCCCCAGGCCTGTAGTCTTCCAGGGATTGCTGTTCTTCCCTGTGGTTTCAGCTAGCGGGACTGTAAACTGAAGTCCAAGTCCAGTGGACGGACTCAGTTCCCAAAGGATCCTTCCTCCTGTCGGGTATTTAATGTTGAACATGGTTGAAACTTGGACTAGCCAGATGCACTCAGGAGAATTAGTAGTGTCATGGCACAGGGGTCCATGGAAAGAAGACTCAGAGATACCTTAAGAATGAATTTAACATCAGGCGGTGGTGGTGCATGCCTTTAATCCCAGCACTTGGGAGGCAGAGACAGGCGGATCTCTGTGAGTTTAAGGCCAGGTTGGTCTACAAGAGCAAGTTACAGTACAGCTAGGGCAGTTACAGAGAGAAACCCTGTCTCGAAAAATCAAAAATAAAAAAAGAATTTAGCCTTTCTTGGATGCTGGGGGATTCAGCCTCTAAGGACTGAACTGCCTTCCCTGTTTTTCTTTTATTGGTCTCCAATTTACACTTCAGCCAGATGATTTCCATATGCTCAAAATGATAGGAAGCTTCCAAAGGGACAATGCCAAGTACAAATTTTCTATAAAGGAGGGTACCACAGTTTTCTGGGTTTCCCTCCAACCAAGTTGTACATAGACTTTGTATCCTTGGGAAACTTTCAGACAAGATTCACGCAGGGCACTAAGAGAAACAACATGGTATCTGCTAAAGAAAAGATGGATTAGGGCTAGCTGCTAGCACTTGGAGTCAGACCAGCTGTAACCCAACAGGGATGCTCCCACGTAGTAGCAACTCTAGGAACTACAAACTGGGAAGTCTTTGGAGTTTGTGAACCCTACTGGTTTACAAGCTACAAAACTGAATCCAGGCAGAAGTGAAGTGGCCTTTGGTATAAAAGAAAGAAAGAGAGAGAGAGAAAGAGAGAGAGAGAGAGAGAGAGAGAGAGAGAGAGAGAGAGAGAGAAAATGCAGCCTTTTCAGCTGACTCTTCATTGGTCCCAAGCATCTCTTTGAATAGTACAAAAAGTAAGAAATTCAAACTTCAACGAAATACCTATTCCCGCCTGATAGACTCCAATACTAGAGCACCCAGAAAAGAAGCTACTCCAATGCTTTGTCATTTAATTAAATGCTTTTCTAAGGACACTGTCATTAAGACAAAAAGGCAACCTACTGACTGGGAGAAGATCTTCACCAACCCCTCATCAGACAAAGGTCTGATCTCCAAAATATACAAAGAACTCAAGAAACTAGACACTAAAACTCTAATTAACCCAATTAAAAAATGGGGCACTGAACTGAACAGAGAATTCTCAACAGAAGAAGTTTGAATGGCCAAAAGACACTTAAGGTCATGCTCAACCTCCTTAGGCATCAGGGAAATGCAAATCAAAACAACTCTGAGATACCATCTTATACCTGTCAGAATGGCTAAAATCAAAAACACCAATGATAGCCTATGCTGGAGAGGATGTGGAGTAAGGGGAACATTCATCCATTGTTGGTGGGAATGTAAACTTGTGCTTTTCTACATCCCTTGATTTGCATCTGTGTTTCCCTCTTTATTATACTTTTAACGTTATGTTTATTTAGTAAAATATAAAGCATATACAGTTTTTACATTTATCGTCTAATCAAATTTTGTTTACACATTTTTGCTGCATGATCAAAATTTATATCGCTTGCTTTTTTTCATTCCATGCTTCTATTATTTTTCTTTTTTTCTTTTTAAGATATCTTCTTTCTTTTTTCTCTTTTCCTGTCCCCTTTCTTCCTTCCTTCCTTCCTTCCTTCCTTTCTTTTTTTCTGAGACAGGGTTTCTTTGTACCTTTGGAGCCTGTCCTGGAACTCACTCTGTAGACCAAGTTAGCCTCAAACTCACAGAGATCTGCCTGCCTCTGCCTCCTGAGTGCTGGGATTAAAGGTGTATACCATCACTGTCCGGCTTATTTATTATTTTTCTATGCTTACTTAAATCAAATTTTTTTCTTTTTTCTTTTAATTGGTTTTTCAAGACAGATTTCTCTGTATAATAGTCCTAGCTGTTCTGAAACTCACTCTGTAGACCAGACTGGCCTCAAACCTACAGAGATCTGCTTTCTTCTGTCTCCCAAGTGCTGGGATTAAAGGCCTGCACCACTCTCCAGCTTTGACCCAAAATTTTAACTTCATAGCTTACTTTAAATGATTTTTTGTGGGTTAGAGAGATGGCTCAGCGGTTAAGAGCACTGGTTGCTCTTCCAGAGGTCCTGAGTTCAATTCCCAGCAACCACATGGTGGCTCACAACCATCTGTAATGGGGTCTGGTGCTCTCTTTTGGCCTGCAGGCATACACACAGACAGAATACTGTATACATAATAAATAAAATAAATATTTAAAACATGATTTTTTGTTTCTTATTTTCATGTTCATCAGTATGAAAACAGATGGAAATGAAAATTGTTATTGCTTGAGTTAAGGCTTCACCCCAGGCCCTGGCATCCATATACCCAAAGAGTTTGGAATGTTTGGGTGGAAATTCTATCTCAAGCCCCCTCCCCTGGGAGTTGCCTCAGTCCAGATTCCACCTCTGAGAAAGCCTGCCAAACAATGACCCCTCCCGAGAGATGCTCAAGACCACTCCCACAGGCTATTTAAATTGTTCCACTCCCCCCCCCCCCCACCAGAGAACAAACAGGTGATTTTTCCAGTCTTCCTTTCCCGTTTCTTCTCTGGGGTACTGGAAGGCCTCCCCAGAACCTTAGTATCCATTAAACCTGGGATTTTTTATTATTTGCATTATTGCATCGGTGGAGAGGTTTATGGGGGTGCAAAAACTTTTCAGTTATGTAAAGGGAAATAAACTTCAAAATAAAAGCAAGTATTGATTGTTTACTCTCATGGGTAGGATCATTTCAGAACAGAATTGTGGGGTTGGAGATGTGGCTCAGTGGATAACTGCACTTGCTGCTTTTGCAGAGGACCCAGTTTGGGTTCCCAACCTGCCCATGGTAGCTCACAGCCTTCCTTAATACCAGTTTCAGAGGATCTGATGCTCTCTTCTGACTTCTATGGGTACCTGACTTGTGTGCCATGTACATATATACAGGTAGCCAAACACTCATACATATAAAGTAGTCTACATTAAAATTTAGAAGAGGAAGTAGCCAAAGTAGATGACCAGAGATGTTAAGAGGAGGTAATTGAAGGAAACTATGAGTTAGCAAAGTACAAGAATCTCTCTCTTGAAATTATATACAGACCCATTTTTATATGCTAACTAAAAGGAAAATTATGATTTAGGTTTTCATCTTTTAGTGGATTTTAAGTGTTTATAGAATATATAATCATCTTATTAAGTAGAATTCTAAATTATGTTTGTCTTAAGAAAGGTTGATTTTTTTTTTTCGGTTTTGAGAAAAGGTTTCTCTACGTAGCCCTAGCTGTCCTGTAACTAACTTTGTAGACTAGACTGGCCTCAGTTTCATGTAGATCTGCCTGCCTCTGCTTCTTGAGTTCTGGTACTAAAGGCATGTATTACCATACCTCTAAGAAAACTACATTTTAGACATTTAGTCTTATTTTATGTGAGTGGGTGTTTTGCCTTCTAGTATGTCTATACATCATCTACCCAGAAGAGGGCACTAGATTCTTAGAACTGGAATTACATATGGTTGTCAGATGCCATGTAGGTGCTGGGAATAGAACCCAGGTCCTCTGCAATAGCAGTAAGTGCTCTTAACCACTGTGCCATCTCTTTAGTGTTATGATTTATGGTGGCAGGTGTGACCTGAGGCTGCAGTGGGTGGGAGACAGACAATTATGCCATGTGGCAAGAGCTTGAGCATAGAGTTTATTTAGTGAGTATTGGGAGCTTATAAAGGAAAAGGGTTATGGAGGCAGAGAGGGAGAGAAAGAGAGGGACAGAGAAGAGAAAAGAAGAGGGAGGAAGGGAGAAGCAGAGGCTGCCTGATGTGAGGTGCCCTTCTATATATGTGTTGCTTTTATTGGTTGATGAATAAAGCTTTTGGGGCCAGTGGCTTAGGAGAGTAAAGCCAGGTGGGAAGTCAGAACAAAGAAAGAGAGAGAGAGAGAGAGAGAGAGAGAGAGAGAGAGAGAGAGAGAGAGAAGGTAGAGTCAAAGAGATGCCATGTCTATGCTGAAGGAGGCAGAACTGAAACTTTACCCGGTAAACCGCAGTCTCATGGCGATACACAGAATAATAGAAATGGAGCCAGGCATAGGTGGCGCACACCTTTTTAATCCCAGCACTCTGTGAGTTTGAGGCCAGCCTGGTCTACAGAGCTAGTTCTAGGAAAGGCTCCAAAGCTACAGGGAAACCCTGTCTTGAAAAATAAAAACAAAACAAACAAACAAAAGGATAATAGAAGTGGGTTAAATTAATATGTAAGAGTTAACTTAGAACACAGTTATGAGTAACTGTATTTTCTTAGTTGTGTTAAAAATGATCATCTGTTTGAAATTCAGGTAGAAAGTTTAAATGAGAAGTTGCATAATGCCAAAGAACAGCTTCGAGAAAAGGAGTTTATAATGCTCCAGAATGAACAGGAGATAAGTCAACTGAAAAAGGAAATGGAAAGAACACAACAAAGGATGAAAGAAATGGAAAATGTAAGTAAATTATTTTCACATAAAGGAAGAATAATTAATATCTTTTAAATACCCTTGTTCTATTTATTTATTTATTTATTTTTAATACCTTGGTTTTAAAATACAGAAACTGTGCTCCAACTTTTTAAAAGCTAATTATTTGTGCCAGATGCTATTAGTTCTTTTGATCTTTAAAAAGATACTATTATGTGAAGCATGATCATAATTAGTCTTAATAATAGAAACCTGGAGTCGGATATTAGGAAAGCTGAAAGATCAGAGAAGCAGAGCATCCAGCCACCACAAACTTCTTGCCTCTACTAAATCTAAGACCTAATGGGAGCCCCTGTTTCTCTGAATCCTCATACTGAACTGGGCTGAGATCCTGTTTCTACCTCCCTGGTGCTGGGATCAAAGGCATGAGCCTCCCATGTGCTGGGGTTAAAGGCATGCTCCTCCCATGTGTTGGGGTCAAAGGCATGCTTCTTCCATGTGTTGGGGTCAAAGGCATGCTTCTCCCATGTGCTGGGGTCAAAGGCTGTTCCTCTTTTATAGCCCAGGGTGGTCTTGAACTCCACATCTTCCTGCTTCCTCCTCTCAAGTGCTGGAATTAATGTGTGTGCCACCACTGCCTGGCCTCTATAGTTATCTAGTGACTAGCTCCATCCTCTGGTCTCCAGACAAGCTTTATTTGTCAGAACACAAACAAAATATCATACAACAATTATGCTGGCTTTGGTGTAGACAAGGGCACTGTCTTATGTACCTTGTATTCTCTAACTTTGTCATGTTATATTTTACAGAGTAAATCCTCAGTATATGCTTTTTATCAATAAATATTCAATATGTAAATATATTAGGTAGTTGAATTGGAGATATAGATAATAAGAAGTTATAGGAACTTGAGGAACTTTACACAGAAACTGACAAAAGATAACAGTATTATTTCATCCAAGTGCAGTATGTTATCAGAGAAACATAGTTACTTGATGACTTGATATCAATTTCCTGTGTATTGATGGTTGAATGTATTCAACACCCTTGTATTTTTTAAAAGTGAATTTGTTTCTGTGAACTCTAATGGATATAACATTCTCGTCAAAAACTTTGGAATTTCAACAATAACTATTGTGTTTGATTGCTTCTGTTTCTCTCTGTAGAACATAAACTGTGTTAGGGAAGGCATTTTGTCTCCTTTTTCATCCCTGTTTTCTGACCACCCAGAGTTTTTATTTTTTTGTGTTTTGTTTTGTTTTTTTTTTCAAGGTAGGGTTTCCCTGTAACTTTTGAGCCTGTCCTGAAACTAGCTCTTGTAGAGTAGGCTGGGCTCAAACTCATATAGATCCATCTGCCTTTGCCTCTGTCTCCTGAGTACTGGGATTAAAGGTGTGCCCCACCACTGCCCAGCTCCTGACTTGTATATATTAAATATAAGTTATTATTTATTGGGTTACTTATAAACATAAGTGAAGCAGAGTCTTTAAGAGCAAATGAGGACAACAGTGAGGTGGAAATGATTAATGGCCCTGCCATGTTGGTTCCCTACTTGCCCCGCGCTCGGCCTCGCCAGCAAGAACGACACGGGACACTTAGGATTCTTCTGCAGTAAAGCTTTATGCGTCTTGAGAGGGAGAGCATAAGCTTACATGGCGGAGACCCAGAATGAGGGGAACCCAGCCCTTATAAAGGAAACAGTCCTCGCTTCTGACGTGTCACTCTTGGATTGGTCCACTGCCCATTATCCCAGATGATGCCTCGGGAGTAGGCAGGGACGCAGCGGTAGAGAGTTACCAAGCACGTGCGCTGGGATTAAAGGCGTGTGCTACATCACCTTGAACTCACAGAGATCTGCCTGTCTCTGCTTTCCAGGCATAGGGGCCAAAGGCGTGTACTACCACGCCTTGAGGTCACAGAGGTCAATCTGCCTCTGCCGCCCAGGCATCAGGACTAAAGGCGTGTACCGCCACACCTTGGGGTCACAGAGGTCAATCTCTACCTTTGTTCCTAGAAGCAATGGAGAATTTGGTCCGGCCCTCCACACCTACTAGTGAATGGCTGAAATTATTTGCATACTTAATTATACTCATTTATCTCTTGGACCTTCATGACAAATACCAGGATCCTAGTAATTAGTACTGACTTTTTCCCCTCCTTCCTTGAAGTCAAGTGTCATTAGCTCTGTCTAACTTGCCTCATGTGCTGAATTAGGACTGACTTTGCTTCCCATAAACAAAGATTTTTAGTTAGAATTGTTTGTAGTTTGAGTTTATGTGGATTTTGGAGTACTTACATATTCAAAATTACTCAAATCTGAATGCATTTCTGTTTCATATTTACCATATGTACCTCATCTGGAGATAATTTATAGATTGTTTTAATAAGCTTACTTATCAAATGTAGACAGAAGTTTCTGTCCTGCCTGATTCTGCAGCCATTCATTCAGTCCCAACAAAACACACAGAGGCTTATATTCATTATAAATTGGTTGATCTATTAGCTCAGGCTTATTATTAACTAGCTCTTACAACTTAAATTAACCCATAATTCTTATCTGTGTTTAGCCATGCTCAGTACAGCATTCTCTTCTTGCTTCCTCTGCAGCTGGCTGGTGACTGCAGACTGAGCTTTTCTCTTCCCAGAATTCTCCTAGTCTTATTACCCCGCCTATACTTCCTGCCTGATTACTGGCCAGTCAGCATTTTATTAAACCAATACAGGTGAAAAATCTTTACAGGGTACAAGAACATTATCCTACAGCAATCAAACAGTTTCATACTGTGAAATTTTCTCTCTGCCAAATTAATATTCACAACGTGTTTTGGGGGGAAGCATGGGGAGTTGTATCATGAATTTTAGTTTGTTTGCGTGGAATTAGTAATAAAAGCTCAGAGTCAGATACAGTGGTTAATGCTGAAGATCAGAGAAGCAGAGAGTCCAGCCATCGGAGAGTTATTTTACCTGTATTGATGCTCAGACCAAAGGGGTGATCCTGTCCTCAGAATCTCTTCTCAGACTGCAGGGCCAGTCCTCAGCCTATAACTGTCTCCGCCTCAGACTGCAATGCTCCTGTCTCCTTCTACCTTATATTCCTCTCTCCGCCCAGCCATATCACTCCTGTCTCCACCTCCAGAGTGATGGGATTAAAGGCGTGGGATTTCAAGTGTTGGAATCACCTTTGTATGAGCTCTGTTTCTCTTTTAGACAGATTTAATCTTGTGTAGCCCAGGGTAGCCTTGAACTAACAAGAGATAGATCCTTCTGCCTCTGTCTTCTGAGTCCTGGGATTAAAGGTGTGTGCCATTATTGCCTAGCCTCTAGAGGCTTAGCTCTGCCCTCAGATCTTCAGACAAGCTTTAGTTGTTAAAACATAAACAAAATATCTCTACAGGGAGTATTTCAGATTTTGGGTTTTCAGATAAGAAATACTTAACCTGTTACCTACTAGGAATTTAACTAATTAATAACATTTCAGAGGAAATAATAGCTGCAGTGATATTTCACCTTCATAGAGTGTGGCGCGCCCCTGACCAGCAGGGGAAGAAAGACCACCGACACGAGGATTCTTCTCTGATCACGCTTTATTGAAGCCTGCTTGGTTGAGGGAGAGCTGGAAGTGAGGGGCCCCGAGCTGGGAGGAGTGGCGGCTTATATGCAGGTTGAAAAGATGTTCCCCCCTAACAGGACACTAGTCAGGCTAGGATTGGTGCAAAGCTGTTGCTAGGCAAACTAAGGCAAGACTTGCGCCAGAAATAGAATTGCTTATCTTGTTTACCACGCTTCTCAGCGCCATCTTGTAATGGCGGATCTCAAACACGTGTGGATCCCCACACTTCCCCCTTTTGTTTTAAATTGTATGAAAATGTACCGGTCATAGCTGGGGATAGTGGATGCTGCCCTGAAAAATATTGCCACTCCTTTTTCCAGGGATAGGGTAACATTGAGGGCGACCTATATGCTCAGCATCATATCCCCCTGATAGGATCTGATCAGTGCACTCTCAGGTGCAAGCTATCCGTGGTAGCCTCTGACCGGTGCCAACCGGTCCTCCAGTCCCTCTGGGTGCAATGGCAACAAGGCCTCCAGGTGCAAGGGCACTGGATTAGAGGTCTTGAAAAATGCTGATCCATGCTTGGGGGGACTGGCCGGCTTCCAAAGCTGCCAAAGCTCGAGCAATTGCAACCTTCTCCCGTTTCCTAACATGCAGCATCCTACAGAGCAGGAACAAGACAAGTATCAGACCTGCAAAAATTATCATGCCGAACATGCCAACTCCAACCCACTCTTTAAAATAGGTGAATGTAGCCACTAACCAATCAGAAAACTGTCCCAATGTAACAACTTCTACTACTGTCTGGTTAAGCATGTGTATCTTAAGCGTAAAATTAGCTTGAAGCTGTTCAAGTTCTCGGGACCAATTTCCACTTAATAAGGCTGATATAGTTTTGGAATCATTAAGGGTAGCAGGATAGGGGGTAATACACATATGAGTAGTTCTATCTACACAGCTCATAGTCATGACATCAAAAAGATCCTGTACTGATCTTTCTATCAAGTCCATTCTTTTGTTAAGCAATAATAAACCAGAAGCTAAGTGCGTATTAACTTTCTCTTGGATATATAAAGCATTGGAGGTCTTTTGTATAACCTCATTAATAGTGGACACAGTCTGCACTTGATTGGTCATAGCTATCCCCGCGGTAACAGCTGCACCCGCAGAAATCGCAATGGCAGTGACAATAGCTGCAGTAATGCCAAAATCTCTCTTTTGTCTAAATATGGTGGTCAAAGGAAAATCCTTGGGGTTAGCCTTAACTGGAACAGGCACAAAGGTAGGCAATCGCATGACCAAGGCTGTGTCATGTTTCTTTCCCCAACATTGAGTAAGATAACAGGTGGTATTTCCACAATCCACGGCATCTTGTGAATAATTAAACACCAAAAATATGAATGGTGGATCTAAGCATAATCTTCCTCCTTCATAGGAAATATTATGATGTTCTTCTTTACTATTAATAATCAACTTATTATTAGTAGTATTTAATCTGCCAGTTACATTAAATAATTCCACAAGGCTCTGGTTAATATTGACTATAGGTGATAAATCACATGCTACGCCTCTGGAATTGACCAATACCCAAGCCGTTAATGGCCAGCCTGTCTTAGTGCTATTTTTGTTCAGAAAATAGCGTTGCAACTGAGGGGAAAACCACCATCCAGGCGTAGCAGCTTTAAATTTGTCATATTCCCCTTTGCAATCTAAAAATTCAGGTGAGTATTCTAAATAAATATTGGGACAATTGCGCATAGGTCTGGTTTGGTTGTAGTTTTCACCAGAACCATTGCCGCTGGTAGTTTGAATAAAATTAGGAGTGGTAACAGTAATATTCATCAAATATGTTGTAACATTAACTTCAGTGGTGCCATTATTCCCTTTTCCAGTGCCTGAACCCACACCTGTTGAAACTTGGGATAGGGCTTCTGTTAACATCTTAACAGACAGACCTGAAACTATAAATCTCAAAGGATTCTCAAAAGCTGACAGCACCTTTTGTTCAAGAATAATACATGTTTGACTGGTTTGATTCCTAGTCAGGCACAATGTTCCTGCTAATGACATCTTAGTCTGATTAAATAATGACTCCTCCCTGTCCACGTGTGCTTTACATGGCACCCCAAATTGGCAAGTAGTAGAATAAAATTGCGGCAAAAGAGTAGATTCATTATGAATGGGGATAGGTATGGGCCAGGTTCGTGTAAATGCCCAAAACTGGTTCTCCTCAGCATTCAACAGATGGATCAGAGGAATCAGCCACCATAGTCTCTTCAAGCTTCTCTGCGTCATCCCTCGTCTCAGGCTCCTCTATCTTCCGTGTCAGCCTCTCTGGGATCCAGATAGGGTCGGGGCGACTCTGAGGAAAAACACAAACAGCTCCCCTGGATCTCTGTATCACAGGATCCGGTCCATACCATTTGTTATCTAGAACATCCTTCCACATGACTTGTTGTTTTACAATTGGTACCGACTGCATATGTCGATCAGCAGCAGTCTGCCGAAAGGTGTCAACAATTAAAAAATTAAGTGTAAAAAGGACTAGAGATATTCTCTCTCGTGGGGTAGCACCTTTAGCTATTCCCCCTTTTTGCTTTTGTAATAATTCTTTAATAGTTCTATTGGCCCGTTCTACCACACCTTGTCCTTGTGGGTTGTATGGGAGTCCTAGACTATGCAATACTTGTAAACGAGCACAGAATTCCTCAAAGCCACGAGAGGTATAAGCTGGGCCATTATCAGTCTTTAAGCCATGATGCTTACCCCATGCTGCCCAGGCCTCTAGGCAATGGGTCTTCACATGAGAGACTTTCTCGCCAGACAACGGCGTAGCATGAATTATACCAGAACAGGTGTCAACTGATACATGCAAATATTTAGATCGTCCAAATGCAGGAACATGAGTAACATCCATTTGCCAAAGAGACAAAGGTTTCAAGCCTCTAGGATTCACCCCGATATGAGGAGGATGTTGAAACGGGACACATGAAGTGCAGTTTTTGACTATATTTCTTGCATCATTTCGCGAAATTGAAAACTTTTGACGTAAGGTATTGGCAGGAATATGATATAACTGATGAAAGTGTTTGGCAGATTCTAATGGATCCAGGGCTATCATAGCTGCCTCACGCGTTGCCCCATCCACTAAATCATTCATAGCAGCCATCGGGCCAGGAAGTAATGAATGAGCTCTAATATGTCCAATGTAAAAGGGATTCGTCCTTTGCAAAATGTGAGATTGAATTTGTTGCAGCAATGGAGCTACTACACAGGAAGGATGAATATTAGCGGCAATTTCCAAGTTTGCCACTGCATTAACTACATATTGAGAGTCTGAAAATAAATTAAATGACTCTTGAAAGGTTTTAAAAACTTCCAATACCACATAGCACTCCACTACTTGGGGTGCATTAGGGCAAAACTGACATATCACTGGGTCATATCCCTGCACTGCATATGCACCTTTCCCAGTCTTTGAGCCATCAGAAAAAATAGTTATTGCTGACACAAGAGGTTTAACAGAGGTCACTTTTGGAAAGTAAACAAGATTTTTATCCACAAATGATAATAATTTGTCCTGGGGATAATGATTATCTAACTGACCAGCAAAGGAAGTAATCAACACGGCCCAATCATCCACCGTTCCAGCCAACACTTCTATCTGTTGTTTAGTATATGGAACAATCAATTTATCAGGATATTTAGCAAAATGAGTAAGACCAAATTTCAATCCTGTCAATGCTTGATGAGCCACCAAGTGCGGATAATACTGCAGAGTTTTGGCACCCAAGGAATGGCTATGCAGCCACCAAAGAGGGCCTCCTTGCCAAAAAACACCTGTTGGATAAACTACTGTTTTCAAAATGCAAAGCAGCAAAGGTTTTTCTGAATCAAATCTTTTTAACTGTGCTTGTGTAATGGCTGCTTCCACTCGAAGCAACGCAGCCTTTCCTCCAGGGGTAAGTGACCTGGCAGAATTAATATCTGGGTCACCTTCTAATATTGAAAATAGAGGTTGAAGGTCAGCCCGAGAAAAGGGTAAATATCCTCTCAACCAGTTAATATCTCCTAATAATTTTTGAAAGTCATTTAAAGTCCTTAAGTGTGATGTTCGTATACAAACCTTTTGAGGTTTCACCTGACTGGGGAAAATTGATGCTCCTAAAAACTTAATAATACTAGATTGCTGTACTTTATCCGGAGAAATGACCAGCCCTCTTGTTTCTAAGACCGCTACAAGAGCTGAGTAAGCTGCATCCAAGACTGACTGTGAAGACGCAGTCAAAAGAATGTCATCCATATAATGAATAATTTTAACTGATGGATAGCTGTGCCTAACAGGCTGAATAACATTATCTACGTATAATTGGCACATAGTAGGGCTATTGGCCATATCCTGCGGTAAAACTTTCCATTGAAACCGCTTATCTGGCTGTTCATGATTGACAGAGGGGACAGTAAAGGCAAACCTCTCTCGATCTCTAGGATGTAATGGTATTGAGAAAAAACAGTCTTTAATATCAATAGCATAAACAGGCCAATTCTTTGGCAAGGCAGTAAGAAGGGGAAGTCCCCTTTGTACAGCTCCCATTAATTGCATTTGCGCATTAACTGCTCTAAGATCATGTAACAACCTCCACTTTCCTGATTTCTTTTTAATAACAAAAATGGGCGTATTCCAAGGGGATATGGAAGATTCAATATGTCCTAATTGTAACTGTTCTTGTACCAAATCTTTAGCTGCTGAGAGTTTCTCCTGAGACAGGGGCCACTGGGGCACCCATACAGCTTTGGCAGTATTCCAAGGAATTTGTAACATTTCCTCAGTGGCCCCTAGGAAAAATCCAATCCCTTTCTATCTGATTTTTGGTTGAGCTCAATGGGGGAGCTTCGTCCTTGTAACCTAGCTCCCAATCCTGCCCCAGGTGCATAACCCTGGGCTTTCATCATCTCTTGGCTAACTCTGGAATAATCATTAGTTAAAATCAGCTTCATTTGCTGCTGCACATCCCGTCCCCAAAGATTAAGGGGAAGATCAACCACAAATGGTTGAAATTTGCCTTGCTGCTCGCTTGTTTTCCAGGTTAACTCCTTAGAACTCATAGAAGGAGTTTGTGCATAACCCAGTCCTTGTAAGGTCTGAGAGGAGTTCTGCAAAGGCCAACGTTTCGGCCATTCTTGTTGTCTCATGACGCTTCTGTCTGCCCCTGTATCCAGGAGACCCAAGAAGCTTTTACCTTCAATCTCTAAAGTTATTATGGGTCAATCATCAAGTTCCATGGAGAGACATGCTAAATCAACTCCAGTAGACCCGAAACCTTTCTCTCCTCGCACTTCCTGTCTGGCTGGGTACTTATCATGCTTTGAAGATATAATTAATTATATAACATTATAATTATATATATTAATAATATATATAAGTTATAAATACACTTAATTATTAATATTAACTATTAATATTATGAGTTTTTTTATTGGCCACCAATAAAATGGCATTTATTCTGAGGAGGGCAATAAGGGGGTGGAGCCGGCTCAGAATACGGAGCCGAAGGCGCCATTGGCCCCGTTCCTAATTTGACTCGTCTGCCCCTTACTGGCGGATCATACCTCTCCTCCTGATAACTTGCAGCTGCCTCCTCCAAATCCTCCTCTTCTTGCTCAGTTAATTCATCCTCCTCCTCTGACTCTGTTATCTCGAGGGAGGCAAATTCTTCCAGCCCCGGATATAAGGACGCTGGAGGCTTTTTCTTAATATTATCCTTTTTTGTTTCAAATTCTTCCAGCACCAGATATAAGGACACTGGAGGCTTTTTCTTAATATTATCCTTTTTTGTTTCAAATTCTTCCAGCCCTGGATCTAAGGACGCTGGAGGCTTTTTCTTAATATTATCCTTTTTTGTTTCTTTATGAGGGTTCTTTTCTTCCCTCTCCTTTTTTTCCTTTTGGCTAGCCTTTTTCCTTTCTCTTTTATTTTTGCGCATGTTTTGATCCTCTCCTTTTGATTCTGCTTCTGATAAACTGTCCTGGTGCTCTGATAGTACCCTGCGTCCTTGCTTAATTACTTCTATATTTTTCCCTTCCTTAAGGCACGAATGTACCAATCTCCACAAGGGGAGCGTTCCTCTGCCTAATTGATCATTTTCCTCAAGGTCTCTGCCTAGTTTCTCCCAACAGTTGAGGGTGAGATCGCCAGAAACGGCAAACCACGGTGCAGTCTTATCTATGTCCTTGATGATGGCCTGAATCGTACTCGTAGAAATCTTTAAACCCCTTTGTTTCAACAAACTCTGTATTGGACTGGTGAAGTCACAGGCTCCTGACTCAGTACTATGACTGTGTCCCATACTGCCCACTTATTTACGAGGTTTTTGGCATCAGTCGAAAGCCGCTTTATCTACAGCGGACTTACTTTCGATGTCTTTATTTACGAGGCCTTGGCATTAGTCGAAAGCCGCTTTATCTACAGCGGACTTACTTTCGATTTCTACACCCAACAACGACACTCTTTTCCAGGTTCATCACACCACAGCCAAAAACAACAAAAATAGACCACAAGGGTTAACAGAATAACAAACAGAGCAAACCACAGCGTACCTGAGAGGACTTACCGACGTTGTCCGCTTCATGTGTAGAGTTCTGAATCCTCTTCGGCCCCTCACAGGTGTCTGCTAGATACTCAGTCCCACGTCCGGGTTTCTGGCACCAGCTGTGGCGCGCCCCTGACCAGCAGGGGAAGAAAGACCACCGACACGAGGATTCTTCTCTGATCACGCTTTATTGAAGCCTGCTTGGTTGAGGGAGAGCTGGAAGTGAGGGGCCCCGAGCTGGGAGGAGTGGCGGCTTATATGCAGGTTGAAAAGATGTTCCCCCCTAACAGGACACTAGTCAGGCTAGGATTGGTGCAAAGCTGTTGCTAGGCAAACTAAGGCAAGACTTGCGCCAGAAATAGAATTGCTTATCTTGTTTACCACGCTTCTCAGCGCCATCTTGTAATGGCGGATCTCAAACACGTGTGGATCCCCACAATAGAGAATCCACAATTCAGCTGTATAGATTAATTGTGAATTTTAATTTTATATTTCATGGCAGTATTTACTTATTATTTATTTAGGAGTATGTACTCATGTTTGTGTAGGCCTGAAAACAGTCTGGAGTGTTATTCCTCAAGAGGTCATTTCTCAGGAGCAATCTACTTGTTGGTTTGATTTTTGTTTTTTTGAGACAGGGTCTTAGGTAGCTCAGACTAGTTTTGAACTCCCTGTGTAGTAGATGATGACCTTATGCTCTTTTCTGGTCTCCTCCTACCGCAAGTCACAGGATTACATTGTGTGGTACCATACTTGGTTTTATTTGGTGCTGAGGCGAGAACCCAGTGTTAGTATCCAGGCACACTTTGGCCCTGCCCCTTGGGCACAGCTGCCCCTCTGCAATGGCACTGTTTGCAGGTGCAAGCCCCCCCCATAAGAGAAGCTCCGCCCACTCCCAGTCTATCTCTTCCTGCCTTCCTCTGAGGAGACAGTTCTCTGTCTCTCCCTTCTTTTCTTTCCTCCCACTCTCCCTCCCCTCTCTGTTTGTCTCTCCCTTCCCTCCTACCTTCCCAATACACTCTTCCCAAACAAACTCCACATTCAAGCTCTCTCTGCATTGTCTATGACCATTAATCATTTATAACCAACCCTTTTAAAATAAAGACAAACTTTTATAAACAATCATTTTGGGAGTTTGGGTATAGTTTTCTCCAAAGTGCTTCCTGCTTTTTTGGGGGGGGGGGTCAAAGTATTTTTAGGGTTCATAAAATATCTTTCAGGGGGGTCTTGCTCTGTCAAGCCACATTAGCCTTAAACGAATCCACAGGTTCTCATCTTCTGTGGAAACAAAAGCAAAACTCTTTTCCAAAGTAACACGTCCTTAGACTTAAATTTTGAAGTCAAAATACTTTTAAAATATATATTTTGTTTTAGCTTATCAGCATGTACAATGAAATGTCTCTGTGTAGTTAGCTCATTCACAGTCAAAAAATTCAAAGAAAACACAAAAATATACATAATCCAGACTCTGTCTATTTCATCTTTTTTTTTAAGTTATTTATTTATTTATTTATTTATTGGTTTTGGTTTTGACTTTTCGAGACAGGGTTTCTCTGTAGTTTTGGGGCCTGTCTTGGAACTAGCTGTTGTAGACCAGACTGACCTCAAACTTACAGAGATCTGCCTGCCTCTGCCTCTCAAGTTCTGGGACTAAAGGCGTGTGCTACCACCGCCTGGCTGTATTTTCCAATTTTACATGGCCTTTTTATACTCTATTTCTTTTATTTTTATTTTTTAATGTTTTGGTTTTTTTCAGACAGAGTTTGTCTGTGTATCTTTGGCTGTCCTGGATCTCACTCTTGTAGACCAGGCTGTCTTTCTACTCACAGAGATCTGCCTGCTTTCACCTCCCAAGTGCTGGAATTAAAAGCATGTGTCACCATACCCAACTACTCTGTTTCTTTTTTTTTTTTTTAAGGACCTTCTCTATCTTTTTTCTTTTCTTGCCCAAGCTTACTTAGATATTTTAACATACTATAAACTGTTTAGAAATTTTTTTTGTCTGAATCTGTTTTTACTGTATATCTTTATCTTTTTCTGATCCCTTGAGTCTTTAATTTGCTAAATGATATGGGTTAGCAATATGGCTTAGCATGTGGTGGTACATTAAGGCTTTTAAAAATATTAACTTAGAGTGGGAGATGCTCATTTTATTGTAGTTTTATAAAGATAATTGTAGGGTAATTCTCTTATGAAAATAAAGAAGCAAATTGTAACTGTATACTTCATAACTATATATTTCATTTTGACATCACAAATGTTTTATGCTTTCCAGGTTATAAAAGAGCAGGAAGAGTACATTGCTACCCAGTACAAGGAGGTCATTGATTTGGGGCAGGAATTGAGGGTAACCCAGGAACAAATGCAGAACTCCCATTTGGAACTGGCAGAGGCTCGTCGCCAAGAAGTCCAAGCACAGAGAGAAATAGAAAGACTCTCCAGCGAATTGGAGGATATAAAGCAACTCTCTAAAGAAAAGGTAATCCTATTCTAAATAGTTTATTTTACTGAAGAAGTTTTAAATTTTAACTCCTTTTTAAAAGAAGGCAGATAGTAATGCCCTTCACTGGACCACCAGTGCTTAATCTTTGTATTTTGTACTGTGTTCCACACAGTGTGAATGTATTTAAGCTTCCCAAACTGTCTGCTTAGAAATGGTTAGACTAGTGGAACCAGGTGTGGTGGTCCACGTTTGTAACCCCAGCATTTGGGCAGCAAATAGCATAGGCTACACTGTGGGGTACTATCTAAAAAGTAGTTACTTTTGTGTTATATACATGCTACCACAGGTTTCTTAAAGAAAAAGTTTAACTGTATTATACTTAGATTTTAAATTCTTTGTAATATAACATTTTATAATAAAAACCCTTCATAACTGAACTCTGGCTGCACTAGTTCTCAATTAATTGAGTTATTTAGCACATTTAGATTTGCATGTGTTTGAACCTGCCTTCTAAGTAAAAACCTCATTTAGTTCTCTGTGATGAAAGTATATTAAGAATCAAGATTACTAGTAAAAGGTTTAATTCCTTAGAAGTTAGCAACTCATTTAAAGAGTATTTAGATTGATATACTTGGGTTAATTCTTAGACCATAAGAAAAGTGTTTATTTTTATTCTGAAAGTCTTGTTAAGTTTTCTGCTTTCTCTTACACTAACTAGTTCATCATAGGTATGTAGTTAAAAGATTTTTACTTTTAGTTTTTGTTAGGTGTAGTTATATTTTTATTCAAATTTCTGGATTATTAGAGCAATTAAGCATATATAGGAAAATTTATTAGTACTATAACAGATATTTGTGTGTTTACATAAAAAGGGAAGGTATCTACTTTTATCTCATTTTGGTCCTTTGTTGATAATTTCTGAGTTTAGTATAATTTGTTTTATTTGATAAGATAAACTCAGTTCTCAAAATGAGTTTAAATGGGAGATTGCTTAGATTGAAAGTTTTATAATATTTTAATCCCAAACTAAATATAGATTCATGTTTATCTTTTGGTTTGATTCAAACCTTGATTGTTTTTATGAATAATCTGATTTGAATCTTATTTAGTCTTTTTACATAAGCCATACTCATATTCCATACTCTGTAGTTACTTTAGTTTCCTTCAGGAAGAAGGAGAATTAAAATAATAGAATATCTGGTTTTGTTGTTGTAGACAGAGACTGCACTTCCCTTTTCCAGCTGACCAGTCCCGAGTAATCACACAGAAGCTATATTCGTTAGATTAGCTTCATTCTACAGTTGTGGTTTGGGATTTTATAACAGTTTTGATTGGTTCTAATTGAATAGCAGAAGTTTGTAACTTTTGTTCAGTTGTTTAAAACTTTTAGCTTAGTTTTTACTTTAAAATTGTTCCATACATATTTCATCAATGTTTCCCCTTACCCATGATGGATGCATATTTCAGAGACCCAGCTTAAATTCCCTGCATCTTCATGGTGGCTAACATCTGCCTAACAACTACCTATAGATCCAGTTACAAGGGATACAACACTCCCTTCTGGCCCCCATGGGTACCAGGCACACAAGTTGTTCAAATCCATACATTCAGGTCAAACACCCCTAGAGATTTTAAAAAGAGCACAAATTATTCTTGTAAAAAACAAATAGTCCATGTGGTGAAAAAAGTGCGCAGGAACACCTGAAAAGGCTGTTATTGGCCAAAGTTAGCCTTTTATGGGTCTTTGTTTCACAGAAGGCATTGATTAGTGAACTTATATAGCAAATAATGTACTACTGCCTTCTTTTGGTCTTCTCTGAAATGTCTGTATTTTAAACTGTACCGTATAATAAGTTAGTTTGGTGGGCAGGAGAGATGACTCAGAGGTTAAGAGCTGGCTGCTCTTCCAAAAATCTTGACTTCAATTCCTAGCAACCACATGGTGGCTCATAGCCATCAATAGTGGGATCTGATGCCCTCTTCTGGCATAAAGTCAGTAGAGCACCTATATACATAAAATAAAATCTTTTTTTAAAACGCTTGGCACATGTGTTTACATAAAGACTAGCTTCTTTCCACTAAGGTTTTACATTTATTTAGCTTTACTAAACCAAATAAGCTACCTATATAATTTATATTCAACATGTCGTTTTTAAGGAAGCTCATGGAAATCGTTTGGCTGAAGAACTAGGGGCTTCTCAAGTACGTGAAGCTCATTTAGAAGCAAGAATGCAAGCAGAAATAAAGAAATTATCCTTAGAAGTAGAATCTCTCAAAGAAGCTTATCATATGGAGGTAAAGAAAAATATAATTTGTGTCAGTAGCCCCCACTAAAATGAATTGACCTACTAGGATGAAAGTATAAGTCTAGTTCTTGAAGTGTTGATTATAAATTAATATATTGTGATCTTCATTTTAAACTAAATACATACCTTGCATTTAATATCCTTTCAGTTAAAAGACTAATAATGTGCCCTGGAGTTAAGAGATCTCATTCTTGAAACAAGCATCCTAAGTTTCAAGCCTGTTTTCTAACTGTATGATCTTGGATAAGCTATTTAATCCTCTCCAAGATGCGTATAATGACAACAGCTATTTTATAGTACTGTTATAAGGAATAAATTAATTACTATATGTTAAGTTCTTAGATCAGAGTCTTATCATTTTTAATTATAGAACTTGTGGAAAAACAAACTGGAAATACTTAATTACAGACAAAAAACATTTTATGTGATGTAAAAATACTGTAAAATACTTTGTAATTTCTAACCTCTGATCTGATAGTAAGTTTGAGAAGCATTACTAGAACCGTTTTATCAATATGTTCTGAGTCTTTATAAAAATTAACAGTATTATTAATTAGAATACTTTTATCTGTAGTGATATTTTGTTTACGTTTTAATAAAAAAAAAAAAAGCTTGCTAAGTCACTAGCGGCCAGGCAGTGGTGGCACACACCTTTAATCCCAGGGCTCAGGAGACAGACGCAAAGGGACCTCTGTTACTTCAAGGCTACCCTGGGATACACAAGATTGAATCTGTCTAAGAGAGAAACAGAGCTCACACAAAGGTAATCCCAGCAGTTGGGATCCCACGCCTTTAATCCCAGCACTAGGGAGGTGGAGACAGGAGTGGGATGGCTGTGCAGAGAGAGGAATTTCAGGCGGGAGGAGGCAGGAGCTCAGGACACTCTGAGGTTTGGTGGAGACAGAGTTTGGAGTTGCAGTCTGAGGATAGGATTGCTCCTTTGGTCTGGGCATTGACAGAGGTGAGAACTCTCTGGTGTCTGCCGCTCTGCTTCTCTGATCTTCAGCATTAACCTCTATATCTGACTCTGGGTTTTTATTATTAATTCCAACTAGAAACTGTGCTACATTTATCTTTTTAAAACATTTGAAAACATTACCCCAAATCTTAATTGTTTTGACAGTATTTATTGAGTTTGGTGCTAAAAAATAATTTTTTATACATTTATATTCAACTTTTCTTTTTTTCCTTGAAACAGTGTCTCATTATGTAGTTCTGGCTATACTGGAACTCACTACATAGACCAGGCTGGCCTTGAACTGAGATTTTCCTGCCTCTGCCTCCTGAGTGCTGGGATTAAAGAAGTGCCACCATACCTAGTTTCTGTTAGACACCTGGGGTAGGGGCAGAGACTTGTAACTTATGTCTTGTTTAAGTGCCTTTAGATTCAGATCTCTTTAAAAACATAATTTGGAGTGAGAATGATTTTGTTAGTTTATATTATTTGCCAACCATGATTTCACTTGCTACCTGGAGAAATAGCTGAAACAATGAGTCATTGCCCTTAACAGCCTGCTGACTACTGCATATGCGTCTATAAATTATAATCTTTCTTGCTTGTCCACTCCACCTTGTGGTTTTAAAGTATAAAATAAGAATGCAGACCTAAACCCAGAGGCAAAGCGTGTCAGGAGCTACCCTGACTTTGATGATATCTCTGCTTTTCCACTCTCATTGGCGTCAGAATGTTTATTCCAGAAAGACTCCTGCAAAGGTAGTATTTATGGAGCAGAAACTATTGTGTTTTAAAAGATCATAGCCATTTTACTACAAGATAATTTTACTTATATCAGGACTGTCCAACAAAAATATGTTGTTTGTAACAAATTCTCAGTTGTTCAAGTTTACCAGTAAAGACTTGGGAGCCAGATGCTGGGGTGAAAGGCTGCTAGCTCAGTGAGGCCGAGAAAGTACCCATCTGACCTTCGTCCTCTGCCATTGTCCCATAAGCCCTCTCTCTCCTCCTTCTCTGCTGCCTACAATCACCTTCCTCAGACTGAATGCCCCTCACTTCTACTGCGTTTATCTGTCTTCTTGGCTCCTTCTTACTCTCTATGTTTTTTTCTTAATAATCCTACATTCACTTCCTCCAAGCTGGTTGCTTGCTCCTCTTTTGACCTATCATTGTCTTTATTTAATCCTGTTTATAACATTCAAGCAGAAAACTCTTGGATTAAAGGTGTGTGCTAGGGTTGAGTCACACCACAACTAAAACGTTTTTTTTTTTCAGTAAATAGTGCTATCTTGGACTCACAGCATGACCACATATCCTATAACAAAAATATCCTGTTAGTTATTCATGATTTTAATTCTGGTGTGTCAATTAGCTTAATTTAGGATACACATTAAAAGCCATGAGAAATTTGTTTTGTAATACATAGGGCAATGACAGCTGTTCATTAGTAGCCTTTTTAAGATAAACTAGTACGTCTGCCCTTTGTCCCTGTCTTTGTTATGGTTACTGTTTCTATGATGAGACACCGTGACCAAAAGCAAGATGGAGAGGAAAGGATTTATTTGGCTTACATTTCCAAATCATTGTTTATTATGTAAGGAAATCAGAACAGGAACTCAAACAGCACGGGAACCTGGAGGTGGGAACTGATGTAGAGGCCATGGAAGGGTGTAGTTTTCTGGCTTGGTCCCTATGACTTGCCCCAGGAACAATGGGCTGGGCCCTCCGTTATTAGTCACTAATTAAAAAAATACCCTACAGACTTTTCTATAGTCTGGTCTAATGGAGGCATTTTCTTAATTGAGGCCCCCTCTTCTCCAGTGACTCTAACTTGTGTCAGGTTGTCAAAACTAGCCAACACACTCTTCTTGATTCTGGAGATCACTTTTGTTCCACAGATGTGCGTTTTGGGATTCTCCAAATGTCCTGTTCTCAGACAGTACCTAGTCGGCATAAGATGACCTGACCTATCGTCCAAGCAGATCACAGAGATCTGGTCCAGTTCTGTTCTTGCCTCCTTTCCCACAGTGTAGCCCAGGCACACTTCTGAACAAAAATCAACTTGCCGTTCTCAGCATCATCTTTGTTGTTGTTGTTTGTTTTGTCTTGTTTTCAAGACAGGGTTTCTCTGTAGCTTTGGAGCCTATCCTTGAACTCACTCTGTAGATTAGACTTCTCTGTGAGTCTGCCTGTTTCTGACTCCTGAATGCTGGAATTAAAAGGGTGTGCCACCACCTCCCGGCAATATCATCCATTTTTAATTTGCTCCCTGGTGTTCAACACCACCGTCATTATGAAGCCAGAGATGTTTCACTTTCTCTCGAGTTTTTCCTTCCTTCCTTCCTTCCTTCCTTCCTTCCTTCCTTCCTTCCTTCCTTCTTTCTTTCTTTTTCTTTTTTGATTTGGTTTTAGTTGTTTGTTATTTGAGGCAGAGTCTCTCTATATAAGCCCTGGATGTCCTGAAACTCACTATGTAGTCCATGTTGTCCTGGAACTCAAAGAGATCCACCTGCCTCTGCGCCTGGAGTGGTAGAATTAAAGACATGTGCCACCATACCCAACCCAATGTCCAGTAAGTGTTCAGATTTCTCCAGTTGTCTAAAAAATTTCATTATAGTTTATTTAGGTAAATCATAATCCAAATTTGGTATATGTTTAACTGTTAAGTGAATGTAAGAATGTGTTCTTTTCTCTTTTTGCCTTGAATATTGTAGTGTCAAATCAGATATTTATAGCTATAAATTTGATCTCTTAAGAAAAATAATAGTAGCAATTATTAGAATGTTGTTGAAACAACTTCACTCTATTTTCTTTTTATACTTTTGGGATTTAAAGATGATTTCACATCAAGAGAATCATGCAAAGTGGAAGATTTCTGCTGATTCTCAGAAGACGTCTGTTCAACAGCTAAATGAACAACTAGAGAAAGCAAAACTAGAATTAGAAGAAGCTCAGGATACAGTAAGCAATTTACATCAACAAGTTCAAGACAGGAATGAAGTCATTGAAGCTGCAAATGAAGCATTGCTTATTAAAGTAAGTAAACATAAAAGTAATGAAATAACATTGGTGAACAGTAAATGATTTATTTTTCTTGTTCTTCTCTCTTATAGAGGTCTTCATGATGTATTAATGACTTGAAACAAAATACATCTTCTTTAGAAGACAAAGATGAGATATTATTAGTATGATATGCATCATATTACCCCAAAATAATTTTAATATGTTTAAATATAAACACTTCCATTTATAACATTTACTATAGTGGGTTTTATACCTGATGTGCCTTTAAAAAATTTGAAGCATTTTTCAAAATCAGTAAAGTTCCTTTGAAAATTATAAAGTAAAAATATAACGTTATATTCAGAACTTCTTTTATACTGGGTCTAAATACAGATGTTTTAAAATGACAGGCTCTTTTCATTTGTTTTCATTATGGCAATTTGTCTGGAGTTTGAAGTTAACAGTATGGATGTTTAAGTACTCATTTAAAACTGCTAATGAAACAGAGTTGTCATTGAAACCTTTACAAAAGAATAAAATAGTAGCAAAGTAGAAGTTATTAAAAAAGAAATAAAACTTACATTACCTTATATATATTTCTAGTTCTGTACTTAGTTGAGTCATTCTTTTATAATACAGTTTATATTTATAGTATTATGTACATATGAATAGACATGATCTAAAATTATATTTAGGACCTGGTAATATAGCTCAGTGTCATTGTTTGTGCTTGGCATGTAGGATGCTCTGGATTCAGTATACTGCATTAATAGAATGTTTAGGCTAAACATTATGTATGTGTATGTTTGTATGTGTATATATGTTTGGTCAGGCAGTTGGGAAGCAAGCCTTTAATCCCAGCACGTGGGAGGCAGGCAGGTGGATCTCTGAGTTCAAGACCAGACTGGTGTACTGATTGAGTTCCCGGACAACCAGAACACAGAGAAATTCTATATTGAAAAACAAACAAACAAAAAAAGAATGAGCACTATTGGTGCTTTTATTAAGATGATATTCCTACTGCTGGTTATAGCTCAGCGCTAGAATACTTGGCCAGCATGTATCATGTATGAGGTCCTAGGTTGACCCTTTGGTCAAGGCACTTTTTTTTAAGTGTTCTGGAAGTTTATAAAATTTGCAGATCTTCGTTGTAAAAAGAAAAACCTTCGGGGCTGGAGAGATGGCTCAGTGGTTAAGAGCACAGGCTACTCTTCCAGAGGTCCTGAGTTCAATTCCCAGCAACCACATGGTGGCTCACAACCATCTGAAATAAGATCTGGCGCCCTCTTCTGGTGCACGGGGATACATGGAGGCAGAATGTTGTATACATAATAAAAATAAATAAATCTTTAAAAAAAAAAGAAAAACCTTCAAAAATTATAGTAGTCTACATTGTATCCCTAGTTACTGTAATTATTTTGTTTACTCACTAGATACTGTCCATGAGATTAGTGCAATTTGATTGCTGGTGGCAACCATTTACATTTTAAGTTTAGCTATTTATGAAACTGCCAAAATATTGATTGAATGGTAGCATTACTTTAAAAAGAGAAACATTTCATATCTACAGAGTGAGTTCCAGGACAGCCAGGGCTACACAAAGAAACCCTGTCTTGAAAAAAACAACAAAAAGAGAGAGAGAAAAATTATGTTTTGCCTCTGAGCATTCTCGCTGCATATCTATATGCACACCATGTGCATGTAGTGCTCACAGAGGCCAGAAGACAGAAGCAGATTCCCCAGAACTGGAGTTATCAATGGTTGTAAGCCTTCTTGTGGGTACTACAAACCAAACAAGTTTTTCCACAAGAGCAGCAAGTGTTCTTACCTGCTGAACCATCTTTTCACCCATCCAAATAGTAGCAGTTCTTGAATAAGCCATAGATAAAGAAATCTTAGAGAATGTGTTGTGGTTAGTTCATGTAGCTAATATAGAGTGGTAACTAGTTTTAAAACAGAATTTCTTTCATGGTTGACATAGCTCTCAAAGTCAACCCTAGCTAGCTTTAATAGTAAAGAGTACAGAAGAGAAAAAATAAATGCTGCTAATCTAAGAATTTAGAAGGTGTAACTGTAGCAGTTCTGGGAATGTAGCTCAGTTGGTAGAGTGTTTGTATGGTGTGCACAGAAGCCCTGATGTTGACCCTGAGCACCACAGAAAACCAGATGAACTGGTGTAGTTCGTGCACTTGGGAGGTGGGCGCCTGAGGCTCGGGAATTCAAGGTCATGGTTGGTGGCTAAGTCAGTTTAAAGCTAACTTCTCAAAGACTAAAAACAAAATTCCCTGTAGCTGAAGAGTAAAAAGCAGGCAGTGACAAAGAGCAAAATCAGAAGTGAGGGAAACCACTCACTTCGAGGCAACTTGGTTTTTCCATAAGTCCAATTATTATAGTGCCCTAATTAGTATTCAGTGTTTGAGGGCAATTGGAGCAAGTACAAAGCTAAGGTAATTTTCTGAGAGCCCTAATGGTATAAGTATCTTATAGCACATCATAATGTTTACACGGTGACATCTGATCCTAAGAAAACGTTTAATGCCTAATGTTTTGTTCTTTAAAAAGATAATATGTTGGCGGGTGACCAAGGCAGGCTAGTCCAGGCAGAGGCTGCCGCCAGAACGGGTGCAGGTTCCACACAGCGAGTGGCAGAGCTGGCGGGTGGAGTTGGCGGATAAAAGGCGTACAGGACGTAATAAATAGACGTAAGGCTAAACATGAAGCTGAATATTTATTACTTAAAGAAGAGGGAGACAGAGGGACATGGAGACAGACATAGAGAGACAGAGACACGTGTGCACACACCAAGAGATAGAGGGGGGGAAACCGAAGAGAAAGGGTTAAGATGGCTACGAGGGAGGTCAGAAGTGGCTGGCAAGTGGGCGTGGTTAGCCCTTAAGGGACTGAAAAGGAATAACATAATGTTATTCTGCATAGTGCATTTTATTGTGAAGTTATCCCTATCAGTTATCAAAAGAGAAGAGGAAGATATATGTAAATAAGCAACTACTTATATTATTTCTCTTATGAAATTGAAATTATACAACCAGTTATAATTGTGCTTGTGTATAATCCCATCATACTGAAGCTGAGGAGGAGAGTCAAACCCAAGTTTAAGGCCAGATTGTGTTAGGTAACAAAACACACACTATTTGTTTCTCTCTCTCTCTCTCTCTTTCTCTCTCTCTCTCTCTCTCCTTTTATTTTTTTAATTTTTTTTATTAATTTATAAAAGTTTCCACTTCCGCCCCTCCTCCCAATACCTTCCCACTCCCCCCACTCCCTCTCCTCCTCCCTCTCCAGCCCTAAGAGCAGTCAGGGTTTCCTGCCCTGTGGGAAGTTCAAGTTCTTCCTCCCCACTCCCTCCAGGTCTAGGAAGATGAGCATCCAAACAGACTAGGATCCCAAAAAGCCAGTACATGCAGAGGAAACAAGTCCCAGTGCCATTATCAATGGCTTCTCAGACAGTCCCCGTGCCAGCAACATTCAGAGAATCTGGTTTGATCACGTGCTCGTTCAGTCCCAGTCCAGCTGGCCTTGGTGAGCTCTCATTCGATCAGTCCCCTTGTATCAGTGGGTGAACGCACTCCTCATGGTCCTGCCTTCCTTGTTCATGTTCTCCCTCCTTTTGCTCCTCATTTGGACCTTGGGGGCTCAGTCCAGTGCTCCAATGTGGGTCTCTGTCTCTATCTCCATCCATCGCCAGATGAAGGTTCTATGGTGATATGCAAAATATTCATCAGTATGGTTATTGGCCAAGGCCAGTTCAGGCACCCACTCTTCTGCTGTCCAGGGAACAATCTGGGGATCTCTCCTTGGACCTGGGAACCCCTCTAGAATCAAGTCTCTTGTAAACCCTAAAATGGCTCCCTTAGTTGAGATATATACTTCCCTGCTCGCATATCCATCCTTCCTCCCTCCCCCCATCCCAATCCCCCAAGCTTTCCCCAATCCTCCCCTACTCCCTTCTCTCTAACCCTGTCCCCTTTCATCCCCGCTTTCCCCCCCCCCCCCCCCGTGCACCCAAGGATGCCTGGTACTCTTGTCTACTTCCAATATCCAGGAGGATAACTACATGATTTTCTTCAGGTTCACCTTATTTAGCTTCTCTAGGATCACGAATAATAGGCTCAAAGACCTTTAATTATGGCTAGAATCCACTTTATGTGTGGGTACATACCATATTCCTCTTTTTGGGTCTGGATTACCTCACTCAGTAAAGCATTTTCTATTTCCATCCATTTGTATGCAAAATTCAAGATGTCACTGTTTTTTACCGCTGAGTAAAACTCTAATGTATATAAGTTCCACACCTTCTTTAACCATTCTTCTATTGAGGGGCACCTAGGTTATTTGCAGGTTCTGGCTATTACAAATAGTGCTGCTATGAACATAGTTGAACAAATGCTTTTGTAGTATGATAGAGTATCTCTTGGGTATATTCCCAGGAGTAGAATTGCTGGGTCCTGAGGGAGGTTGACTCCCAGTTTCCTGAGAAACCGCCACACTTATTTCCACAGTGACTGCACAAGTTTGCATTCCCACCAACAATGGATGAGTGTTCCCCTCACTCCACATCCTCTCCAGCATAGGCTATCATTGGTGTTTTTGAGTTTAGCTAATCTGACCGGTGTAAAATGGTATCTCATAGTTGTTTTGATTTGCATTTCCCTGATCGCTAAGGATGTTGAGCATGACCTTAAGTGTCTTTTGGCCATTCGAAGTTCTTCTGTTGAGAATTCTCTGTTCAGATCAGTACCCCATTTCTTTATTGGGTTAATTAGAGTTTTAGTGTCCAGTTTCTTGAGTTCTTTGTATATTTTGGAGATCAGACCTTTGTCTGATAAGGGGTTGGTGAAGATCTTCTCCCAGTCGGAAGGTTGCCTTTTTGTCTTACTGACAGTGTCCTTTGCTTTACAGAAGCTTCTCAGTTTCAGGAGGTCCCATTTATTCATTGATTCTCTTATTGTCTGTGCTACTGGGGTTCTACCTAGGAAGTGGTCTCCTGTGCCTATGTCTTGTAGACTACTTCCCACTTTCTCTTCTATCTGGTTCAAAGTGCTCACATTAATGTTGAGGTCTTTAATCCATTTGGACTTGATTTTTGTGCATGGTGATAGATATGGATCTATTTTCATTCTTCTTCAGGTTGACATCCAGTTATGCCAGCACCATTTGTTAAAGATGCTCTCCTTCCATTGCATACCTTTAGCTCCCTTGTTGAAAATCAAGTGTTCGTAGGTTTTTGGGTTAATATCTGGGTCTTCTATTCGATTCCATAGGTCAACTTCTCTGTTCTTATGCCAATACCAAGCTGTTTTCAATACTGTAGCTGTGTAATAGAGTTTGAAGTCAGGGATGGTTATACCTCCAGAAGTTCCTTTTTTATATAAGATTGTTTTGGCTATCCTGGGTTTTTTGTTTTTCAATATAAAGTTGACTATTATTCTCTCAAGGTCTGTGAAGAATTTTGATGGGATTTTGATGGGGATTGCATTGAATCCATAGATTGCTTTTGGTAGAATTGCCATTTTAACTATGTTGATCCTCCCAATCCAAGAGCAGGGGAGATCTTTCCATTTTCTGGTATCCTCTTCAATTTCTTTCTTCAAAGAGTTAAAGTTCTTGTCAAATAGGTCTTTCACTTCCTTGGTTAGAGTTATTCCAAGATATTTTATGCTATTTGTGGCTATCGTGAAAGGTGAAGTTTCTCTGATTTACCTCCGTGCTTCTTTATCCTTTGTGTATAGGAGGGCAACTGATTTTTTGGAGTTGATTTTGTACCCTGCCACATTACTAAAGGTGTTTATCAGCTGTAGGAGTTCTTTGGTAGAGTTTTTGGGGTCGCTATTGTACACTATCATATCATCTGCAAATAACGAGAATTTAACTTCTTCCTTTCGAATTCAAATCCCCGTGATCCCCTATGTTGTCGTATTGCTATTGCTAGAACTTCAAGCACTATATTGAAGAGGTATGGGGAGAGTGGACAGCCTTGTTGTGTTCCTGATTTCAATGGAATGGCTTTGAGTTTCTCTCCATTCAGTTTGATGTTAGCTGTCGGCTTGCTGTAAATAGCTTTTATTATATTTAGGTATGATCCTTGTATCCCCAATCTCTTCAACACCTTTATAATAAAGGGATCTTGAATTTTGTCAAATGCTTTTTCAACATCTAATGAAATGATCATATGTTTTTTTTTTCAGTTTATTTATATGCTGGATTACATTGATAGATTTGCGTATGTTGAACCAGCCCTACATATCTGGGATGAAGCCTACTTGATCATAATGGATGATTTTTCTAATGTGTTCTTGGATTCGGTTTGCCAGAATTTTGTTGAGAATTTTTGCATCGATGTTCATGAGTGAGATTGGCCTGTAATTCTCTTTCTTGGTTGTGTCTTTATGTGGTTTTGGTATCAGGGTAACTGTAGCTTCATAAAAAGAATTTGGTATTGACTCTTCTGTTTCTATATTGTGAAATACATTAAGGAGCATAGGTATTAGCACTTCTTGGAAGTTTTGGTAGAATTCTGCATTGAAACCATCTGGTCCTGGGCTTTTTTTTGGTCAGGAGGTTTTTGATAACAGCTTCTAATTCTTCGCGACTAACATGTCTCTTTAGATTGTTCACCTGGTCTTGATTTAACTTAGGTAAATGGTACTTATCTAAAAACCAGTCCATTTCTTATACATTTTCCAACTTTGTGGCATATCAGCTTTCGTAGTAAGATCTAATGATTCTCTGAATTTCCTCTGTGTCTGTGGTTATGTTCCCCTTTTCATTTCTGATCTTATTAATTTGCATGTTCTCTCTCTGCCGTTTGATTAGTTTGGCTAGGGGTTTGTCAATCTTGTTGATTTTCTCCAAGAACCAGCTTTTTGTTTCATTGATTCTTTGGATTGTTTTCTGTGTGTCTATTTTGTTGATTTCAGCCCTCAGTTTGATTATTTCCAGTCTTCTACTCCTCCTGGGTGAGTCTGCTTCTTTTTTTTAGAGCTTTCAGGTGTGCTGTTAAGTCTCCAATGTGTGCTTTCTCTGTTTTCTTTAATTGGGCACTTAGTGCTATGAACTTTCCTCTTAGAACTGCTTTCATTGTGTCCCATAGGTTTGAGTATGTTGTGTCTTTATTTTCGTTAAATTCAAGGAAGACTTTAATTTCTTTCTTTATTTCTTCCTTGACCCAGGGGTGATTCAGTAGTTGACTGTTCAGCTTCCATGAGTTTGTAGGCTTTCTGGGGTTAGAATTGTTATTGAATTCTAACTTTATTCCATGGTGATCCGACAAGACACAGGTGGTTACTAATATTTTTTTGTATCTGTGGAAGTTTGCTTTGTTACCGAGTATGTGGTCAATTTTTGAGAAGGTTCCATGAGCTGCAGAGAAGAAGGTATATTCTTTCCTATTTGGGTGGAGTGTTCTATAGATATCTGTTAAGTCCATTTGATTCATTACCTCTATTAATTCTCTTATTTCTCTGTTGGGTTTCTGTCTGATTGACCTGTCCATTGGTGAGAGAGGTGTGTTGAAGTCTCCTACTATTAGTGTGTGTGGTTTGATGGCTGCCTTGAGTTCTAAAAGTTTTACTTTTACATATGTGGGTGCTTTTATATTAGGGGCATAGATATTCAGGATTGAGACTTCCTCCTGATGAATTGTTCCTGTTATGAGTATAAAATGTCCGTCTCCATCTCTTCTGATTGATTTTAGTTTGAAGTCAATTTTGTTGGAAATTAGAATGGCTACACCCACTTGTTTCTTAGGTCAGTTTGCTTAGAAAACCTTTTCCCAACCTTTTACTCTGAGTAGATGTCTGTCTTTGTGGTTGAGGTGCGTTTCTTGTAAACAGCAGAATGTTGGATCCTGTTTTCGTATCCATTCTCTTAGTCTGTGCCTTTTTATAGGTGAGTTGAGTCCATTAATATTAAGTGATATTAATGACCAGTGGTGGTTGACTCTGGTTATTTTTTATTTTTGTGTCGTAGAGTTTGTGTGTTTCCCTTCTTTGAGTTGTGCTTGTGAAGGGTCGCTAGATGTCTGAGTTATTGTAGTGTTGGCATTGTTAGATTCCTTGGGTTGTGATTTTCCTTCTAGTACTTTCTGTAAGGCTGGATTTGTGGCTACTAATTGTTTAAATTTGTTTTTATCCTGGAATATTTTGTTTTCTCCATTGATAGTGAATGATAGCTTGGCTGGGTATAGTAGTCTGGGTTTGCATCCATGGTCTCTTAGTTTCTGCAGTACCTCTATCCAGGACCTTCTGGCTTTCATGGTTTTCATAGAGAAGTCTAATGTAAGTCTGATAGATTTACCTTTATAAGTTACTTGACCTTTTTCCTTTGCAGCTCTTAATATTCTTTCTTTAATCTGTATGTTTTGTGTTTTGATTATTATATAGCGAGGGGATTTTTTTTTATATTTAAATGTCTTGTGAGGCATTTATGCCTTCTCCCAGGAGTACTGCTTCTAAGCCTCCTCAGGACAGTCCTGAGCACACTATTCCCTCCACTTTTTTTTTAAATAAGTTTTTATTTATATTCTTTTTAAAAATAT
The DNA here is from genome assembly GCF_982192425.1 of Myodes glareolus. Classification (NCBI taxonomy): domain Eukaryota; kingdom Metazoa; phylum Chordata; class Mammalia; order Rodentia; family Cricetidae; genus Myodes; species Myodes glareolus. Next base: position 1,234,286 of record NC_142033.1, on the reverse strand, counting down.
TTATTTATTATGTATACAATATTCTGCAGGCCAGAAGAATGCACCTCATTACAGATGGTTGTGAGCCACCATGTGGTTGCCGGGAATTGAACTCAGGACCTTTGGAAGAGCAGGCAGTGCTCTTAACCACTGAGCCATCTCTCCAGCCCGGGGATTTTTTTTTTTTTTTTTGATCAAGTCTGTTCGGTGTTCTGTATGCTTCTTGAACCTTCATAGGAATATTGTTCTTTAGGTTGGGAAAGTTCTTCTATAATTTTGTTGAATATATTTTCTGGGTCTTTGATCTGCAATTCTTCTCCTTCTTCAATCCCTATTATTCTTAGATTTGGTTTTTTTATTGTGTCCCAGATTTTTTGAATGTTTTGTGGTGAGAATTTTTTGGATTTGCCATTTTCTTTGATCAGAGCGTTTATTTTCTCTATGGTATATTCAGAATCTGAGATTTGTTCTTCTGTCTCTTGTATTCTTTTGGTTATGCTTGATTCTGTAGTCTCTGTTCATTTACCTAGATTTTCCATATCCAGCCGGCCCTCGGTTTGTGATTTCTTCATTGCCTCCATTTCAGTTTTCAATTCTTGAACTGTTTTCATTACCTGTTTGATTGTTTTTTCTTGGTTTCCCAGGGTATCATTTACGGATTTACTCATTTCTTCAAACTTTTTGTTATACTTCTCATCTATTTCTTTATTCATTTCTTCAAACTTTTTGTTATATACTTCTCATCCAATTCTTTAAGGGAGTTATTCATATCCTGTTTAAGGGACTCTATTGCTTTCATAATGGCACTTTTTTCCACTTCTTCTGGATTAAGGTGTACGAGTCCTTCTATTGTAGGGTCGCTGGGATCTGGTGTTTTCATGTTGTTTTTCAGATTGTTGGAGGAGTTCTTGCCTTGGCGTCTGCCCATCTCTTCCTTCAAATGCTCTCTATTGGATCTTCTGATACCGGGTCAGGTTCCCTTGTTGGGTAGGGACTTTACTGACAGAAGGCCTACCTTTCCTCAGACAGGCTATTGAAACACGGGAACTGCCTCCTGCCGGGTTGCAGGGAAATTTTATGGCCCCAGGGGGAAGGGAGGAATAGAGGACGGTGTACCTGGGTGAAAGCTGGGATGGGAGGCAGGAGAGCTTAGCAGGGTGGAGCCACACCTGCAGGGTGACCAGGGAGTCAAGGGGGTCTGGGAAAGTCTGAACTCCTCCTTGCCGAGTTTCTGCTGTGGGCTAGGAGCAAACTCACCCCTCCGATAGATGTCTGCTAGAGGATCAGTGCCCCTTGCTGGCCAGGAATGTCGCTGAGCTGACATCGGGCCTACCTGTCCTCAGGCAGGCTGTTGAAACACAGGAACTACCTCCTGCAGGGTGACCAGGGAGTCAAGAGGGACTCTCTGCTTTTAGGTCTTGTGGGTTTTCAGTGTATCCTAAATTATTTTCTAATATCTAGTTTAGGAAAGCGTTTTTGTAATAAGGATATAAACACACAGTGGGGTTTGAGTGGGGATGGCCCTTCTAGGCTCATGTTTGAAAACTTGGTTCCCAGTTTATGGAACTATTTGGGAAGGATTAGGTGGTGTTGCCTTGGTGGAGGTGAATCACTGGTGGTGGGCTTTGGGGTTTCAAAATCTCAGGCCATTCCCAGTTAGATTTTTCTCTCTGCCTGCTGCTTGTTGATCAGGATATATGCTCTCAGCAATATGCCTGTATGCTGCTGTGCTCTCCGCCATAATTGTCATGGACTCACTCTCTGAAACTATAAGCTCCCATTAAATGCTTGCTTCTATCAATTGCCTTGGTCTTGGTGTTTTGTCACAGCAGAAGAAAGGTAACTAAAGCAGAAGATGATAGCGGGGAGTGTACTATTGGTGTGACACGCCTGAACATGCTGTTTTTAATTTTGTTTTTGAGGAATGTTGAAGACTTTGGAATTTTGAACTAGAAAAGTAGTTGAACACTATAAGCAGAGTTTCATGGACAACCCTAGTATGAACTTGCAAGACAATAGTCCTGAGTGCAGTGTGGACTATGGAGGCCCAACTCAAGAGGTTTCAGAGGGAAACAATATTAGCAATGGGTTATATCTTAGGGTTTCTATTGCTGTGAAGAGATACCATGACCATGGCAACTTTTATAAAAGAAAACATTTAATTAGGACTAGCTTAGAGTTTCAGTTTAGTCCATTATTGCAGTGGTGGCATGCAGGTGCTGGAGAAGGAGCTGAGAGTTCTACATCTTGATCTGCAGGCAGCAGAATCAACTATGTGCCACACTGGGCATAGCTTAAGCACAGCAGACCTCCAAGGCCACACCTACTCCAGCAAAGTCACACTTCCTAATAGTGCCACTCCTTATGAGGGCCACTTTCTCTCAAACCACTATAGCTAGGAACCTTTCTTGTGGTTACTTTGGTAAAGAATGTGGCTCCTTTTTGCTCTTGTCTTAGAAGTCTACTTGAAGCTAAATTGAATAGTTTTGGACTAATTTTGTTGACAGAGATTTCCAGATAGTCGAACGTTGACTCTGTCGTGTGGTTATTAGTGATCACTCTTACACAAATCTACATTGATAAGAACAAGTGGGGCAATAAAAAATATAAAATGTAGTTTGAAGAGAATAAGAACACCAGGAAATTTAATGTTGGAACCGAAGCTTGTACTGAAAGAGGCATGAAGAAATGGAAGATAGGGAGTGGTACCCTGAAGTGAGACCCTCACCCACCTTAGGAAAGGCCTAAGGAATTATCTTTTCTTAAAGAGCAACAACAAATCAAAGCTTATGCAAATATAATTCAGGTAGGGGCCCAGGTTCCATCTAAAGCAAGCAATCAAGGTTGACTGCTTCAGCCACATGGTTCTGGTTTTAGACTCCTGAAGAATACAGGAGTAAAGGGGTTAAGGAAAGTCTCAGAGGCTAGGCACAGGTCAGGGGAAGGAAGCTGGGAAAAGCCATTGCCTAATGCTGTGAAAGTGAAGCCTGGATTGTGTTGGAGTCCAAGATTTTGGAGAGCAGTGGGATAGTTGCCAGGGAGAATGGTTGGCAGAGAGGGAATTGTGTTGCACTCAGCAAAGTTGGAAGGGTGAAGCCTTCTAAGCCTTTTGACAGGATTTGGAGTTTGCCCTGTTGAGTTTTGGTTTTCTTTAGGTCTAACATTTCCTCACTATACCCTCCTATCTTCCTTTGGAATGGCAGTGTATATTCTGTGCCATTGTGAGTTAGAAGTATAATTTGCCTTTGCTTTAATAGGGAGTGCAGTTAAGAGATTACCTTTAGTTCAGAAGAGACTTTCAACTTTGAGACAGTGTTGAGACTATGAAAGACTGTAAGAGCTTTTGAAGAGTACTTTTGCATTATGATAAGGTCACAAACTTTTGGGGGCCAGGAAGTGGAATACAGTGGTTTGAATGAGAACGGTCCCCAAAGGCTCATATGTTAGAATACATGGTCCCTATTGGTGGAACTGTTTGGGAAGGATTAGGTGATGTGGCCATTTTGGAGGAAATATGTTAGTAAGGTTGGGCTCTGAGGTTTCAGAAGTTCTCACCATTCCCAATTATAGCTCTCTTTGTTTGTCTCATGCTTGTGGATCAGATGTAACCTCTCAGCTGCTACTTCAGTACCATGCCTACCTGCCTGCTGTAATACTCCCCACCGTGATGGTGATGGATTCACCCTCTGAAATGTGAGCCTCCATTGAGTGCTTTCTTCTAAAAATTGCCTTGGTCATGGTGCTTTGTCCCAGCAGTAGAAAAGTGACTAAGACAATAACCAATGTGTATTTACTTCCTTTTAGAAATTCTAAAAGTAGTCCTTTATGTATACCCATGTTAGATTAAGAAGAAAATAATTCACCTCTATGCTGTCACAGATAAACTCATGGGTATAAAATTAAAATCTTTAACATTAAAATATTCTATATGGAAAATCTAGTTTTTTATGAAATTAGAATATTGGAAGTGATTTTCAGATAAAAATACATAATTATTTCTAAATGCAGCTATCTTTAGCAGTAGAAGGTTTGAAAAACACTTGTAAATTTCTCAAGATTTTCCATACTGAGACAAAGGCTCACCAAGATGACTTGTTTGTTTGTTTGTTTTTTGCTTTTTTTCAAGACAGGGTTTCTCTGTAACTTTGGAGCTTGTCCTGGTACTCACTTGGTAGACCAGCCTGGCTAGCCTGGCCTCGAACTCACGGAGATCTACCTATCTCTGCCTCCCAAGTGCTGGGATTAAAGGGGTGTGCCACCACTGGCTGGCCCAAGATGACTTCTAAGAACCTATGATTTTATAGTAGTTTATTAAAGAGAAATATATTGAGTATGTACGATGTACTGATTTTTCTACAGGAATCAGAATTAACCAGATTGCAAGCCAAAATTTCTGGACATGAAAAGACAGAAGACCCCAAGTTTCCACCAGCTTCATTTACAGCTCTGACAGAAATTATGCCTGATAGTCAAGATTCTAAGTTTGCCAAACATTCTCAGGTATCATTCTTCAAATGTAGAAAACTACGTCGCTCTATTAGTGCCAGTGACCTTAGTTTCAAAAGTCATGACAACGAAGATCTCTCTGAAGAATTGCTACAGGACTTAAAGAAAATGCAATTAGAACAGCCTTCAGCAGCAGGAGGTGGTCATAAAGTCCTAGCTTTCAACCGTTCAGATTCATCTAAACCACTCCCGTATAACCTGGAAGATGATAGTTCTGAAAATAATGACTTTAGTACTCTTAGTGGGATGCTGAGATATATAAACAAAGAAGTGAGATTGTTAAAAAAGTCTTCTCCACAGACAGCTGCTGGTTTAACTCAGGTATGTATTTCACACATTACCAGATAAGTAATTTGTACTAGGCATATTGTTGGCATACCTGTGATCCCAGCACTTAGGAGAGAGAAGCAGGAGAATTCTTGGGTTCAAGATCCTCACCGGGGGGGGGGGGGGGTAATATTTTTTCTTCAGTGAATATAATTTTATTACTTGAGGGAAAAAAAATCCCATATAGGGTTTGGAGAGATGGCTCAGGGTTAAGAGCACTGATTGTTCTTCCAGAAGTCCTGAGGTCAGTTCCCAGCAACCACATGGTGACTCAACCATCGAATGCCCTCCTCTGGCCTGCAAAGCATACATGCAGACAACACTGTGTACATAATAAATAAATCTTTAAAAAAAAATCCCATATAGATCGACCCTCTCTCATCCAAAGTGTTTGAGACCAGAAGTTTCAGGCTTCCTCGAATTGGAGATATTTGCATAGTATCTGGGAGATATTAATGAGCAAGTGGGTTTCTGAAGATAAAGTTTAGAATTTAAGTATCATTAGCAGATAGATGATATTTAAAGCCATAATGCTGGGTTAAACCAGTGGAGTAAATTGAGACAGAATCAGTCATTTCCTAAGTATTTTGCTTTAAGGAAGTGTTCAAGAAATTGAAGATTCTAGGATGGGAAATGTAATTCAGTTGATAGGGTATCTGCCTAGTATGACCGAAGTCTTAGGTTCACTCTCCAGCTCTGCGTATACTGGGCATTCACCTTTATAGGATTATTAGATGGTATTATATAATAATATTACATATTATTGTTATAGGATTATTCCTGGCACCTGGGAGATGCTAGGACCAGAGTTTATGGTTGTCCTAGGTTACTGAGTAAGTTCCAGGCCATCCTGAGCTACAGGAGATATTGTTCAAAAACAGAATAATAAAATAAACAACAAATCATCCAACCAAACAAAAACAACTTGGGAAGCAGAAGCAAGGTGTCTATCTCTGAGTTCCAGGACAGCCAGGACAATATAGTTCCCGACCATCTGAAGGAGGGAGGGAGAGAGACAGAAAGAGGGAGAGAGAGATTGAAGATTCACTATGGTTAACTGGAAAACAAATCTTTTATGAAATAGAAGAAAAAATAAAAGTACAAAATTGTTCACAAGCCTTACTGGAAACAAAACATATTAAGGAGATCAGGAGACCAGGCTGTGTGAATATAAAAACAGTGGTGGGAGAGAAATTTCTTTATTGATTGTCTCTGTGAAAAAATAAACAACTTTAGACAGTATCTAAATCAGGGTAAGGTAATGGAAGTTTGAGTTTTGTTTTTTTGGTTTTTTGTTTTGGTTTGTTTTTAACTATCTATCTAGGCAGCCTGGCTGGGCTCCAACCCCCAGAGATTCCAAATGATAATTTGTGCTACAGATACACAAGACTGGTTTTGGTAAAAATAATAATATTTTATACAGGATAAATATGACCCAAAGTGAAAAATTTGTAATCATAACATATAGCATTGACTATATGTGTGGTACTATTCTAATTTTTTTTATATAAACTCAATCCTTCAAACAACCCTGTGATATATACTATTATATTAGTAATAGTAACTAATGTGCTTAGTATTTCTTCTATTGTAGTGATGTTATTATCTTCATTGTATCAATGAAAATCTGAGTCCCTGCTCTTACTCACTTTGCTATATTGAGAATATTAGTGAATAGTAATCCTACTTCTTCTGGCCTTGAAACTGCTTACTCAGGGTTCAGAGAGAACTTAAACTGGGTTTGGTGATACATAACTTTAATTCCAGCACTGGGAAGGCAGAGGCAGGTGGATTTCTCTGAATTAAAGTCAGCCTGAGCTACATAGTAAGACAGTGTAGAAAGAGACAGGGAAGAGGGAGACACTTGAATACTGTACAACTAATAAAGTTATTTCTTATTTTGTATACCATTGAACTGTATACGTGTACTTTTAAGTCATCTTACTTATTCAGTTGTCATGAAAGTTTGGTGCCAAATTAAAATATTCAAAATACTATAGCTGGTTTTTTAAATTAGTTTTCTCAAGACAGGGTTTCTTATGTAGCCCTGGTTATCCTAGAATTTGCTCTGTAGGCCAGGCTGGCCTAGGCCTCCCGAGTGCTGGGATTAAAGGTGTGCGCCATCACCTCCTAGTGCCAGTTCTTAAATTTAGAATTGGATTCATAAAACCTAATGTTAAGTTCTGTACTCAGGTGTTTTGTTTGTTGTAAATGGTGTTCTACTGAGTTTTAAATGCATTAACCACGATACTTACAACTTTATACTCATGTAATTCACGAGACTTGATTGCATTGACTGTGTTGTTTTAATGAATTTTCTCTAATTCACAATACATAAATTGTGCCTTAATCTTAAGAGTAACTGAAGACATCATCTCAATACTTTTTCTTAAGGGCCTGTATCTTTTCTTATCTAATTTACTGTTACCTTTCTTTTAAAGAGAAAGTAAGAAGATTCATAGCTAAGATTGTTAATTGTTGAATGAAATTTTGAAATCATTGTTTATTATTTAGTCATTTATATATGTTGAATTAATAAATGCTTAGTGGTTTATAAAATGTGACATAAGAAATTTTTCAAATTAGGATACAGAGCCTTGATCTACAGGCTAGATCTGATTCTCAGTTTATTTTGCGTACTGTTAAGTATGCATTACACTAATTTCCAGTTTAAAAGCAGGATTTTAAAATTCTCTTATCCCAGGGAAACTTAAAGTGTTGTTACAACAAAGCCTAGTATGCCAGACTGATAGAAAAACAATTTATTTGATTAGAGATGGATTTCTTTCAATTTTGTTTTTCTGTTTCATGGATGATTTCCCCCAAGCTCTAGGACAGCACTGGATTAATGACTGAAGATGTTAAGTGGACATTTATGGCACCACAGTAAAGAGAACCCACAGAACTTTTTGTCCTGGCTGCCATTTTTTACTCTTTATTGCTACACTTTTTAAAATAATTCCCTTTATCTTTCATGTTCAGATTTAATATGCACTGCTTGATACATCAATTTTTTTGTTTTGTATAGTGAATGCTTTACCGTCAAATTTTTAGTTTGAAGAGGGCATGAGACACTCTATTTGTTTTCTAGCTATGGTTAGAGAATACCGTCTTAAAGCACAATTAGCGCACCTGACAGCTGTCCCACACCACTCTTCAGTCTTCATCTGTCTTTCTTTCCTGTGCTCTGCTGCTTTACCTGCAGATATTTCTCTGTTGGCTTCATTTTTCCTGTATTCATATCACCGGTTGCCCTCCTTTACTGTGTGTGTTAATCTAAACCATAATGAGATGTTATCTCTACTTGTGTGTATGTCTTGATGTGGCTTTATGCACAGGAGAGTACAGGTGTCTTCAGAGTCTAGAAGAAAGCATAGGATCCCCTGGAGGTGGGGTTACAGGCACTTGTGACATTGATGCCAGGAACCAAACCTGGGTGTCCTGAAATAGCAAGGACTACTCAACTGCTGAGCCTCTCTCCAGCCCTGTGTCTAATTTTCATGTCTCCTAGTTGGAGTTTAAAACCTGGTTTAACCATATGCTCCTATATTAGCATTACCAGAATTACTTGCTTTTTTATAACCATGTGATACATTACTGACATTTTCTGATTTTTTTAATTGGTTAATATTTCCCGCTTTATCTTTAAATTATGTGCTTGAATGTTATGGTAGATTTTAATGCTAAGTAATTTTAATATTCATAATATTAATCTATTTTGCATTCTAGGGAGGAAAATTGTAATTAAAAGAAGATGTCTATGTCATGAAAAATGGAATTGGTACTGTACTGGTTTTTATATATAGTACATATTTCATAGAATGTGTTATTTTATTGTTTTTGAATAAATTTTATTTTAATATTTTAAAAGAAACTTTCTAAGACTTAATTATATTTTTAGTGAAATTAATTAATTTATTATTTTTGGTGAAAATTGCTGGTTTCCTTGTCTTTGTCTTTTACATAAAGATAATGGCTAAAATACTAATAAGAAAATTTAGTGTTTGCATTTTTAGTCATGCTGCTGTATTGTCTGCTATTTTGTAATATTTCCTTCTTAAGTTAGTAACATGAATTCACTCACTCTGTGAGTTCTTCAGACTTGTTGGGTGTTCGATGTTTACCAGGAACTTTATATTTAATCATCACAACAGCCCTATGAAGTAGATATGTTCTTATTTCTCTTTTCAGATAGAATCATTTAACATGGTAGAATTATATGTTCTAAAGAAAGTTAATCGATACAAGTGTTAAGAGATAGTTTTGTGTTAGTGACTCTGTTTATACATGGTAAGCATGAAGAACTAGACATTGAAGCCCTTAGTATATGTGATTAGTCGTCATGTGGGTGCTGGGAGTCAAACCCATATTCTCTGGAAGACAAGTCAGTGCTTTGAACCATGGAGCCATCTCTCCAGCCCTGCCCATTAGTGTGTCAGTAGTGTAATCTGAACAACACTGAAAGTCTAGAACCAAAAAGTATATTTGAAAGTTTAAAACACCCAGGATGAGAATAACAGAAACGGTAACAATAGGTAGTTATAGGAAGATTAGTTCACTTAAAGATGGTTGGATGGCAAATAGCTGATCTGAAGAACCAGAGGAAAAAAATCTTAGGATAAATATGAAAAGAAAATACATAATGTTTGGAGAGCATTAAGGTTAAGGTGAGAAAGAGGATAGAAAATGTAGAGTTATAGCTTAAAATACCTCAAATTTAGTGAAAATAAATTAGAACCTGTAGACATAAATTCAGTAAAGCTTTAGTAGGACAAACACATACACACAATCCTACTTAGTCATATAGTAACAAAATCCTGAAAACCAAAATATAAAGAATATCATAAAAGCAGATTTCAGAAGTCTCATGTAGGAAGGTAGCAATCCAAAAGAAGACAGATTTCTAATTATTAATTATAAATAATTTGACTTTTTTTGAAAATGTCTTATTATGTATTATTATGTAGCCCTGGCTGGCCTAGCACTTCCCATGTAGGCCAAGTTGGACTTGAACCCACAGAAGTGCTGTGTATATGTACCCTCCTGACACAGAGGAAGAAATCTTACAATTATTTATAGTTTATTGCTAATAAGCAGCTAAATTTGTGAAATGGAGCTCAAATTGTAGTTGCATGCTACTACAGAAGTAGATTTATAGCTGTAAATGCTTGTACTAGTTTTTTTAAAAAGTTTATAATCAGTGATCCAAGCTTCTATCTTAAGAAGCTAGAAAATCAAGGCAAATTAAATCTAAAACCAATTCAAGGAAATGACAAGTGAAGGTAATAACAGAAGTTAGTAACAGAGAAAATTAATAGCTAAAAGTCAATTCACTAATAAACATATCAATAAAATGGATAAAACACTAGCAAGGCTGGTCAATAAATAGATAATACAAATTACCAATATTAAAATGGAAGATATATTAGTATGGATCCTCCCAACATTAATTTAGACTATTAGGCACACCTTTTATGCTATTAATTTGACATATTAGATGAAATGAAATTGAAAATCTAGCTATTCATTTTCATATGTAACATGAATTACAATTGCAGTAAAGAGCATTTCTGTAAGAATACTTCAGGGCCAGGTAACTTTGCTATTTTATTTTTGCTATTGCTATTTAGCTTTATTGCTATTAATAAAGGCTAGAGAACATCTAAGGAAGAAATACGAACTATTTTAAGGAAACTTTTCAAAAAATAAAGGAGAGAAAAAACCTACAATTTATTTTTGGTATCAAACGGGAACATTATATGAAGAAATCCCATATGAATATAGCCATAGGGCAGCACACCACATCCATGAGACCAAATTTGGCCTGTCTCTGATTTGAAAATAAAATGTGTGTTGCCGGGCAGTGGTGGTGCACGCCTTTAATCCCAGCACTTGGGAGGCAGAGGCAGGCAGATCTCTGTGAGTTCGAGGCCAACCTGGTCTATAAGAGCTAAGACAGGCTACAAAACTACAGAGAAACCCTGTCTCAAAAAACATAAATAAATAAAATAAACTTTAAAAAGAAAAGAAAATGTGTTTATATTAATATATTATCTATGGCTGGTTTTGCACCATATAGTTTTTTAAACAAGTAGTTGTGGCAAAGATAGTGTGGCTATTAACAATGTTTAAACTGCTTTTAAAATTATTATAAATTTACCAAATTAATAGGACCAAAGAGAGAGTCCTTGAATATATCAGTTGGATAAAGTAGATTGCATATAGATATTTTATATACATAACTAATACCTATCCATATATGAGTCCCATATATATAAAAGTATATATTTTATATATTTACGTATTTGTGGATTTTTTGTTTGTTTTGAGACAGGGACTCAAACTATTGCCTAGGCTGCCCTGGAACTAACTATACCACCCACCAGTTTGGCCTTGAACTCATAACAGTCCTGCTTCAGCCTCCAACTGACCTCTTAGGTCTGGCAATGAACAGCTGTTGGGGCTTGGCCTTCCTTGGCCCAGTACTGCCATCTCCAACAGGGAGCCTTTTAGGTAGTTATCACAGTATCGGGGCTATCCATCTCCTACGTTCTGGACATGGAGACAACATTTTTGGTCCTGATAAAGCTTTGGGAATCTACCTCTCCTCATTCCTTTATTGGAGTAGAGGGACAGTCTCACCAAAATCTACCACTTAGCTGTATCTTTAGGGGTAGTCTCCTTACCCACTCTTTCCTAGTGGTGCCAACCTTTTCCATCCCCTTGCTGGTAAAGGAATTCCTAGTGAAAATGGGAGCCTCTATTTCTTTTGTTTCCATCCCTTTGCTTGACCCCAGGCTCACCAGTCATTCTCCTCCTCCTCCAAACCACACAATCTGACACACCTTTTCCCTTAGCAGCCTCTTCTTAGGTAGACTCCTAGGTATGAGAGACCCAAAACCTCTCTATAGGCAAACATCCCCCTCTCATTCAATTACAAAACTTCATCAAATATGTCACCCAGGCTCAGTACCGTCTCTCTCTCTCTCCAAAGCCTTAGGTAACTTAAGAAAGAATCTTCTGTGCCCATATCTTTCCCCTTTAATTCGAGGTTTAAAAACAAACAAACAAATGGAACCTACTACTTTCTTCATAACCTCCAACTTATTAACTCAGTAGTTCCCCTTCACCCCATAGTACCCAACCCCCACACTCACCTCTCCACCATCCCCTCAGAAACCTCCCATTTCTCTGCCCTAGACCTCAAGGATGTCTTCTTTTCTATACCTCTGGACACCCAGTCACAAAATATCTTTTCCTTTACTTGGGCAGACCCAGATACTCACCTGTCTCCCCAACTCACTTGGACCATTTTGCCCCAGGGTTTCTGGGACAGCTCACATCTCTTTAGCCAGGCTAGGCTCTAGTCTCTGACGTAGTCTCTTTGTTTCTCCCTACATCCAAGCTCATAGAATACATAGATCATGTTCTCCTTTGTGGTCTGTTCTTGTAAATTAGCCAGGAAGACACCTCTACCTTATTAAGCTTTGTGTCCAGCTAGGGATATGGAGTCTCACCCTCTAAGGTCCAGCTGTCCACCCCTCAAGTTACCTATCTGGGAGTAGCTATTACTCCAGCTCAGGTAGACTATTACCCTAGATATAAATCACTTAGTTCAATTACTCCTGGTCCTGTCTGTCGGGGTCCGATGCCCCAACATAAAACTACTTTCCCTTCACTGGACTGGTGCGGAGGCACGGGAAATAATAAGACACAGTTTACACTGCTATATCGGAAGGGAGTTTCAGGCTTCAATCATTCCTGAAGATCCCCCGCGTTTATTATCCAAATACCTTTTATTCCCCCAGGTAAACCAAGGTAGAAACTCATTAATATTCTCTTTCTGGGGGACATGGAGTACAGTCACACCCGCAACTCAGTCACCAGCTTGGAATCCACACCTCTCCCCAGGCGATCTACATAATAACAAAAGAGAGGGAGCAATACATCCTGAGGCCTTTGTTAGGTGGCTACAGCTTGTCTGGCAGGACAGCACTGCCCTGGAAACCAAGCATGGCTAGAGAACCTGGCTGCAAATATCTCATATGAAATATGGGCCTACACCTGTCAAGGGTAAAATTCTATCATTTCTAGGGTGTTGGAGGAGGCCACTTGTTGATTCCTGGCTGCTCAGCAGCTCAGCCCCGAAATAATCACACAGAAGTTGTATTATTTAAACCCCTGCTTGGCCCATTAGTTCTAGCTTCTTACTGGCTAACTCCTGCATATTAATTTAACCCATCCCCATTAATCTGTGTATTGCCATGAGGCTGTGGTTTACCGGATAAAGGCACAGTGTCTGTCTTTGGTGGAGCTACATGACTTCTCTCTAACTCTGCCTTTCTTTCTTTCAGCATGTAGTTTAGTTTTCCCTGCCTATCTAAGTTCTGCCCTATCAACAGGCCAAGGCAGTTCCTTTATTCACCTATGGTATTTACAACTTCCAGAGGAAAATCCTGCATCACCTCCCCTTTTCTGTTTAAATAAAAAGTAAGGATTTAACTTTAACATAGTAAAACTACATGTAACAAAACAGGTATCAAGAATTATACTTATAATATTTATATCTACTTTACCTTTTATCATAACCAAGGAAAACTATAAATATCAATTCTTCAAGTCCATCATACTCCAGAATGATATAATATTACCTAAGTAAACAGGAAGTGCATTGTAAACAACTTCCAAAATTCTAGAATTGACAGAGACATCTCTTCCTGGACAGTTACCCAAAGTTCTTCTGTACCATTGAGGCATCTGTCCCATCTTCAGCCTACAGGTCCATAGTATCTGGCAGACTTTTCCACAAAGCAGGAAATTTCAAAGACAGTTCTGCCTATATTGGCAGTTTGTCAGTCACTTTCTCCTGTGTCCTGCAGAATGTCTTTCAGACTTTTTTATGAAGCAGAAACCCTGAAGAATCATCTCATCTTTAGGCAAGTTCAGCAGTCATTTCTCTGTGGGTCCTGCATGTTCAGTTCACACAGCATACCATCAAGCATTCCAGGCAAGAGCAGTTTCTTGTCCACATGGCTAACAAACTCCATGAGGAGCTTCTTCAACGCCCATCTTCCTCTTGAAGTAATTGGTGCTGCCAGGAGCAGATGTGTCTCATTGTCATGAAAAGTCCTAAGTTCTTAAACACTTTAAATGCCATATTCTATAGTCTTTGAAAATCTAATTAACATGATTACAAGCTTGACTATTTTAGATCATTATTTATTAACCTATATTTCTTAATTATACATTAGATTTTTAAATGAGCTCACAATCATAATACCTTAGTCAAGAGCAGAAATACATATACAAAGTATAATAAAATTGACCTTAAATTTGTATCAATAAACCAAGATCCATACCAATGTAAATCTTCATAGTATATCCCCCTTTAAATTTAAACAATGTTTGGGAATATGGGCATAGTTCTTTCCAAACTGCTTTCTGCTGTTTATTTGGCAAAGTAATTTTTGGGGCGTGTTCACGGCAACCTTTCAGGGGATCTTGGTCCATCAAACCACATTAGCTTAGAATGAATCCACAGGTTCTCATCCTCTGTGGAAACAAAAGAAGAAACTCTTTTCCAAAGCAACATATCCTTAGACCCAGATTTTGAAGTCAAGACACCTTTAAGATATATATGTTGGTTACTTAGCTCCTTTACAGTAAAAAAATCCAAAGAAAACCCAATTATATGCATACTCCAGACAGTCTGTGTATAGTCCATCTTTACATGGCTTATTTTATTACTCTATTACTTTTTGATATTTATTTTATTATCTTTACTTCTTTAATCTATGACTGTCTGTACTCTGTCTCTTTAAAGACTTTACGTTTTTAACTCTCTATACTCTTTAACTCTCCTTTTCTTCTCTCTCCCAAGCCTACATACTTTTTAAAAACATACTGTGTCTCACTTAGAGGTCTTTTTTAAATCTGGATTTGTCTTTATTGCAAATCTGTAATTATTTTCTGACCAGAAACGCTTCTAAAAATGCTAAGTGCTTCTTAAGAATCTAAGCTGTGGCATTGCTAGGGTATATGCAGTACTTCCTGCTTGCTTCCACATGGTGGAAGTCTGTTCACTGCCTCTGCACGTCATGCACATTGCCCCAGTTTTAGGCACACAGTAGGTCTATGTTGCCATTAAGCAAATTGTAGTACGTTGCTCATAAACCCCATTTAAATGCTCAGTTTCCTGAAAGAGCCAGAGTTCACACTGACTGCACAGCCCAGAAAGCCAGCATTTCAAAGTGACAAGGCTTTCTTTTCTGCTACCGCTGAGTCAGGAAAACTTCTCTTTAAGGAACTGTGGCACACTGCCAGCAAACAGCAGTAAGCTGTGTTAAGCTCTGTATTTTTGTGTCTAAAATTCCTTTTCAAGCTCTCTCAGGTTTCTAAGTGGATTTTAGTTGGTCATGTGGTCACCAGTTTTTTGGCAGAGACCACTTGTTGGTTCCCCACTGCTCAGCAGCTCAGACCCTAAATAATCACTCAGAAACTATATTATTTAAACCACTTCTTGGCCCATTAGCTCTAGCTTCTTATTGGCTAACTCTTACATATTAATTTAACCTATCTCCATTAATCTGTGTATTGCATAAGGCTATGGCTTACTGGATAAAGTTCCAGTGTTTGTTTTTGGTGAGGCTACATGGCTTCTCTCTAACTCTACCTTTCTATCTTTCAGCATTCAGTTTAGTTTTCCCTGCCTATCTAAGTTCTGCCCTATCAACAGACCAAGGCAGTTTATTTACCAATGGTATTTACAGCATACAGAGGAGAATCCCACATCACTAGGGATGGCTTTTTCCCCTTACACTTCTGGATTTTTTCTTTCTCTCTTTTCATCCACCCTCTATATTAGGCAGCCCTTGGCCCCTAATAAAAACCTTTTTTGCACCCACTACCAAGCCAGATCATAAGCTTTAACAAGCCCTCCAGGCCCCAGCCTCACATCTTTTGGACTTAATTCATCCTTCTCTCTATGTAAAGGAGTGATATGCCCTCGGGGGCCTGGGTCACCAACTGGAACCTTCTTTAAGCCCCTTATATACTTAACAAAAATAAATAAATAAATAAACCATACTATCCAAGGATGGGCAATCTTGTCTGCATGCTCTGACCATAGGTGAATTCTTATATGTGAATCAAAAAAAGTTAACGTTTGGGTCACCTATTACTGTTCTTTCCTCACCACCTCCATACTTAAGTTTTTAGCCATGCCCACCTCTTACATTTCAAATCTCCCCCACCAATCCCAAAATACTCCCTATCTCACTCTTACTTTGAAACCCTAAAGGAGTTATTATCTCATTCTACACATTTACACAAGGGAGCACTACCTCAGGCCACCTATACTTGGTACTCAAATGGCATCTCCTTCCTGCATGGAGGAGAATGAAAAGTGAGATATGCTATTGTTTCAGATACCATAGTGGTTGAAGCACAGATCCTTCCAGCCC
The DNA here is from genome assembly GCF_982192425.1 of Myodes glareolus. Lineage (NCBI taxonomy): Eukaryota > Metazoa > Chordata > Mammalia > Rodentia > Cricetidae > Myodes > Myodes glareolus. The sequence goes on along the minus strand of NC_142033.1, from coordinate 1,218,012 downwards.
AAACCACAAACCAACAGGCTGAATTAATAGCTCTTATTTGTGTCTTTCAACTAGCAAAGGCACAATCCTTAAACCTTTATACAGACTCCAAGTATGCTTTTCACATTCTCTTGTCATTTGCAGCTATTTGTAAAAAGTGTGAGCTACTAACAACAAAAGGAGGGTCCATAACCAATTCAGACCAAATTATAGCCCTGCTAGAGACCTCTAATCTTCCCACAGCCAAATTGTCCACTGCAGATTGTACCAAGCAAATAATCTGCTATCTCCAGGGCTGTAGCTCTCAGAGACCTGGGTCCATTTCACATGTCACAGGGCACTCTCATTTTACAACTGACATTTTCATTATCATCCCCAGATACTCAACAATTTTTTTGAGACAGGATTTCTATGTATAGCCCTGGCTGTCTGGAACTTGGTTTGTAAACCAGGGTAACCTCAAACGCAGAGATCGCCTGCCTTTGTCTCCAAAATGCTGGGATTCAAAGCATGCACCACCAATGCCCTGCTCATGACAACTTTTATAAAGGAAAAACATTTACTTGGGATGGCTGACATTTTTAGAGGCTTAGTCCATTATCACTATGTTGGGACATGGTGCTGGAGAAGTAGCCAAGTGTCCTACATCTTGACTTGTAGGCAACAGGAAGTGGTCTATCATACCGGGTATGGATTGATCATATATGAGACTTCAAAGCCCGACTCCACAGTGATACACTTCCTCTAACAAGACCACATCTACTCCAACAAGGTCATGCCTCCTAATAATGCCACTCCCTTTGAGGGCCATTTTCTTTCAAACCACCACAATAGGAGATCATTTTATGGTATCTTCTCCCAATTTCTTTCTTCAAAGACTTGAAGTTCTTGTAATACAGGTCTTTCAATTACTTGGTTAGAGTTACAATATGTATTTGTGACTATTGTGAAGGGTGTTGTTTCCCTGATTTCTTTCTCAGCCAGTTTAACATTTGTATATAGGAGGGTTACTGGGAGGGGGTTGTAGTTAAATTTGTATTCAGCCACTTTGCTGAAGGTGTTTATCTGCTGTAGAAGTTCCCTGGTAGAATTTTTTGGGTTGCTTATGTAGGCTATCATAACTTCTGCAAATAGTGATACTTTGACTTCTTCCTTTCTAATTTGTATCCCTTTGATCTCCTCTAGTTGTCTTACTGCTCTAGCTAAAACTTAAATTACTATACAAGTGAATACATGTGATAATTGTCTTTCTGTGTCTGGATTACCTCACTCAAAATAATGTTTTCTATCTCCATCCATTTTCCTGCAAAATTCAGGATGTTGTTATTTTTTTGTGCTGTGTAGTACTCCATTGTGTAAATGTGCCACATTTTCCTTATCCATTCTTCGGTCGAGGGGCATTTAGGTTGTTTCCAGTTTGTGGCTATGACAAACAAAACTGCTGTGAATATAGTTGAGCACATGTCCTTGTGGCACCACATACCCAAAAGTGGGTCATTAATATGAGATCTCTCTCCAAATTTTTCATGAAACCACTTAGTGCTATGAACTTTCCCATTAGCACCACTTTCATTGTGTCCCATAGTTTGGATATGTTGTGGATTCATTTTCATTGAATTCTAGGAAGGCTTTTATTTCTTTATTTTTTCCCTTGACCCAGTGGTAATTCAAGAGAATGTTGTTCATTTTCCATGAGTTGTAGACTTTCTTTTGTTTCTGTTGTTGAAATCCAACTTTAATCCATGACTGTCTGATACAGTAGTTTATTTCTATTTTCTTATATCTGTTGAGACTTGCTTTGTGACCAAGTATGTGGTCAGTTTTAGAAATGGTTTCATGAGGTGCTGAAAAGAAAGTATATTCTTTTGTGGATGGGCGAAATGTTCTGTAGATATCTGTTAGGTCTGTTTGAGTCATAATATGTTAATTCCATTATTTCTCTGTTTAGTTTCTGTCTGGATGATCTTGTCCATTGGCAAGAGTGAGGTGTTAAAGTTTCTCACTATTTAAGTGTGGGGTTCAGTGTGTGAGTTCAGCTTTAATAATGTTTCTTTTACAAATGTGGGTGCCCTTGCATTTGAGGCATAGTTGTTCAGAATTAAGACATCATCTTGGTGAAATTCTTTCTTTAAATGAGTATGAAATGCCCTTCTCCATCTTCTTTGATTAATTTTAGTTTGAAGTCTATTTTGTTAGCTATTAGGATAGCTGCACCAGCTTGTTTCTTAGGTCCATTTAATTGGAAAATCTTTTTTAATTAATTTATTTTTTAAACAATCTTTTCTCATTTTACATACCCATCGCAGTTCCCACACCCTTCCCTCCTCCCACTTCCCCAATTTCCCCTCTACTCCCCATCCACTCCTCAGGAAAGGAAAGGCTTCCCATGGGGAGTCAGCAAAGTCTGACACATCACTTTGAAGCAGGACCAAAGCCATTCCCCTATATTTAGACTGAGCAAGGTCTCTTTCCAAGAAGAATGGGTTCAAACAGCCAGATCAAGCACTAAGGATAAATCCTGGTCCCACTGTCAGTGGCCTCACAGACTATTCAAGCCACACAACTGTCACCCATATTCAGAGGGCCTAGTTTGGCCCTATGCAGGTTCACCTGCTGTCAGTCTGGAGTCGGTGACCTCCCTCTAGCTCAGGTCAGCTATTTCTGTGGGCATCCCATCTTGGTCTTGACCCCTTTGCTCATATTATTGCTCCTCCTTCTCTTCAACTGGTCTCCAGAAGCTCAGTCCAGTGCTTAACTGTAGATCTCTGCATCTGCTTCCATTAGTTGCTGGATGAAGATTCTATGATGACAATTAAGATAGTCATCACTGATTACAGTGGAAGGGCCAATTCAGGCACCCTCTCCACTATTGTTTAGGGTCTTATCTGGGGTCATCCTTGTGGATTCCCTGAGAATTTCCCTGGTGCCAGGTTTCATGCTAGCCCCTTAATGACTCCCACAATCAAATTATCTCTTTCCTTGTTCTCCCTCTGTCCCTCCCCCATCTCAGCCATCCCATATTCTTATGTTCTTTTCCTCTCTTCCCTAATCCCCTCCCTTCCATCCTCCCCCTCATGCTCCCAATTTTCACAGGAGATCTTGTCTATTTCCCTTGATTAAAAATTTTTCTCAACCCTTTATTCTGAGGTAATGTCTATCTTTGATGTTGAGGTGTGTTTCTCATATGTAGCAGATAGGATAGATCCTGTTTTTGTATCCATTCTGTTAGCCTGTGTCTTTATTGGGGAATCGAGTCCATTGATATTGAGAGATATTAATTAATTGTTGTTAATCAATTAATGTTAATTCCTGTTATTTTGTTGTTGGTGGTGGTAATGGTGGTGATGGTGATGATGGTGGTGGTGGTGGTGGTGGGTGCGTATGTCTATGTTTCCCTTCTTTGGATTTTGCTGGTGTGAGATTCTCTGTTACCTATGTTTTCATGATGTAGTTGACCTCCTTAGGTTGGAGTTTTCCTTCTAGTACCTGCTTTAGGGCTGGATTTGTGAATAGAACTTGTTTAAATTTGAGTTTGTCATGAAATATCCTATTTTCTCCATTTCGGGTGATTGAAAGTTTTGCTGGTAATAATAGTCTGACCTGGCATTCATGGTCTCTTAAAGTCTGCAAGACATCTATCTGTCTGGGACCTTCTGGACCATTAAGAAGTCAGGCATAATTCTAATACGTCTGCCTTTATATCTTACTTGGCCTTTTCCCCTTGTAGCTTTTAATATTCTTGTTCTTCTGTATGTTTAGTGTTTTGGTTATTATGTGATATGGGGACTTTCTCTTTGATCCGATCTCTGTGGTGTTCTGGGAGTTTCCTGTCCTGTTATTAGCATGTCCTTTTTTAGGTTAGTAAAATTTTCTTCTATGATTTGTTAAGTATATTTTTTGGGTTTTTGATCTGGGATTTTTTTCTCCTTCTTCTATTCCTATTATTCTTAGGTTTGGTCTTTTCATGGTGTCCCACAGGGTAGTCATTTTTCCTGGGTGTTTTGTGTTAGTAGTTTTTTAGATTTAACATTTTCTTTGACAGATGAATCTATTTCTTCTCTACTTCAATACCTGAGATTCTCTCTTCCATCTCTTGTATTCTGTTAGTAATGCTTGCTTCTATAGTTCCTGTTCACATACCCAGATTTTCCATTTCTAGAATGCCCTCTGTTCATGTTTGATTTGTTTCTTCTACTTCAATTTTCAGGTCTTGATTAGTTTCCTTCACCTAATTGTTTGTTTGTTTTCTTGGCTTTCTTTAAGGCATTTATTGATTTCTTCCATTTTTTGCTTGTCTTTTCCTTGATTTCTTTAAGGGAATTTTTTGTTTCCTCTGTAAGGAAACATCTGTATCATCTTTGTAAAGTTGTTTTTAAGGTTGTCTTCTTGTTTCAGCTGCATTGAAACATTCAGGACTTGCTGTTAGGAAAGTTGGGCAGTGGTGGTGACTGATTGCCCCGGCCATTGACCATATTCTTACACTGGCATTTAGGCATCTGGGTTTGGGATGATTAGGTCTAGGTACTGATTTCTGAGTTTGTCTTTGTCGGCTGGGTGTTTGTTCCTTGTTTTGTTTCCTCTTTGGTCATCTAGTCTTTGTGGCCTGGATTTCTGACAGCTGGTATGACCTCTAATCTAGTAGGGAGTCTTTGTTCAAGTTGGAAGTTGACCTTCTGGAGGTTAGCTTGGCTTTTGGTGCCAAAAAAAAAACAGCAGCAGGGTCCTTGTTCTTCATACTAGTGTGGCCTGCACCTGAGCAGGAGGAGTTGGGAGCAGGACCTGGCCTCAGGGCTCACAATGAGGTGGGAGGGGGTAGGAAGTGGAATGGGTTTGGGGGAGCAGAATCTAGGGGGTAGGGCAGTTCAGCTGGCAGGCGGGTCACTCACCTAAGCAATTGAAGTCTGCCAGGGTTGAGGCCAGGGCCCAGGAGCAGCATGGGTGATGATGTAGGAGGGCAAGGGCTGTGGGATGGGTCTTGGTGAATGGAGTGAGGAGTGGGGCAGTTTCTGACAGGTGGGTCACTCACCTGCTCTTCTGACTCAATGGATTTTTGTTTTGTTTTGTTTTTTTGTTTTTTGTTGTTTTTTTTTAAAGAAAAATTGGGGCATACTGAATAGGCATAGAACATCACATAGTTGTAAATTAAAGCCACAGTGTAGGTGTGTGCACTGTAGGGTAAAAGGGACAACTGAAGCAGAAAACTGGCCAGTCACTGAACACCCTGACTCTGAACCCAGAGTCAGAGAAAGAAACACACCCTGTATTTGAGACCTGGGCTAGGGAGAGAAACATCTTTATCCCTGAACCCAGGACTAAAGCCATGTGCCCTGGCTCTGAAACTAGTGTCAAAGAAACACACTTTGTTCCCAGAATCAGAGCCAGTGAAAGAAATATGCCCTGGTTCTAAGATTAAAGTCAAAAAGCTAAAAGGGACCAGTGAAAGAAACACAGTTTTGCCATGAAGTCAGAGCCATCTCTGCCCCTGACCAGCTAAACTGACCAATCCCTGAGCAGGAAAAGACTAACCACTCTTCCTTCTCCCTGGGAAAACTCCGCCCCTAAGAAGCCCTAACTAAGCCTCTCCACTCCTTCAGTTGAGAGCTGGCACTAATCCCTCCCTGGCAGAGGAAGCCACCCTCCTGAATTCCTCCTTCACAAGTAAATCTCTTTCTCAATAGAATCTTGGGTGGCAACTGTGGTGACCACCTTCATTCGCAGGTGCAGAGCAGAAGAACCTGGCTGGGACGTCCCTTAGGGAACTGAGTTGAAAAACCTTGCTGAGACGCTCCCTAGGGGACCTCAACAAGGTGACTTAGCAGAACAGCAGAACCTTGCTAGGACGCTCCTTAAGGGGGCTGAACAAGGCCAGCGGAGGAAAAGAGGAAATTGCTACATTTCTGCAGGGAACTTCGCTTTAGTGTTAGCAGAAGAAACATCTTGGGTCAGAGAAGAAGCAGATAGCTCTGCGAGGAACAGAGTTGAACTCAGCTGTAGCGGGTCTTCAGGAGAAGAGCAGGATCCCTATATCCTGCGGGGAGACCACCCCCCACTGCACCCCAGCTTCAGGTAGCCTGGCTTCCCCATAGTCAGGACACCTTTCCTCCAGGATTGAGCTGTCCCCTTGTGGTTCCACCCCTCCAGCGCTGTCCCATTGCGGCTCCACCCCTCCAGAGCTGTCCTGTTGCGGCTCCATCCATCCAGAGCTGTCCTATTGCAGTTTTACCCCCTCCCCTAGAGCTATCTTATTGCGGCTCTAAACGCCCCCCCTCAGCTGTCCTATTGTAGCTCTACCCTCCCCCCACACACACACCATCTGTCCTATTGCAGTTCTAAGTATATCTTGGCTTCCCGATAAGTCAGGATATAAGTCAGGATATCCCAACAGCACTACTGTGCCACATTCCCCTATAGGCACCACAACCAGGACTTAGGTGGTCTGTGTCACTCCAGGGATGGCTGGTCTTGGCTTTAACCTGATGTGACCACTAATGTTGAATTTCAGGAAACAGTGGTTGTTGAGCATCTTGATTTTGCAGAAGGATGAATCTTCATCTATTATTTTTTTTCTGTGATTCTTAAAGCAAACCTGAAATGCTATTGGATTATATTCATTTTTGAAGTCATTTCTTTCTAAAAGTGGGTGGTATCTGGGTATGGGTTTCTGTTTAAGTTATTCTTCCAGTTGCTTCTCAGTGAACATGGTTCATTTCCTTTGGCAAAGCTTTCTCAGAACTTGATACCAGATGTGCTCCTGTGCTCAGTCCCAGCAACAATACTGATCTGGAGTCTTGATTAGAGAGCTTATTTTTAGAGTTGTCCATATTTGGTTAATAACCACAGGTATGAAAGGAAATAGTGCATCATTATGTCTTTGATCGTTTTATGTTGAAAGCATTTGAATGCTGGAAGTTTCCCTTATTTATTTCCTTAGCTCAAAGCAGATCTAGATATAAATGCTTCCTGAACTAAATTTTAGTTTAGTTTTTATGACTGCCTAACAATTTATAGCTTGCTTTGGGATGCCACAATTATTACTCCAAGCCACCAAATGAAGCTCTGATTTTCCAAGCCATACTTGCTGCTTTCAAGTGTGTGAATGACAAGATTAGTGATGACAACCAAAATTTGACTAATGCCAAGTGAGTTTGGCTCCTTTTTTGAGACCATCCAACTTCTGAGGTTTTTCCATTTAACAGGTCTCAAGTAGCAGGAGAGGCATCAATAGGATGCTAAGATTCTGCATCCCTTTTCAGAGTTGAAGGGGTCGGGTGGTGGGGTACTCCCTGCCCTTTGGTAATACTTATACAGCAACCTTAGATGTAATCCTTAGTGGAAGCCTCCAAGAGGCAGCCATTTTCTTCTTAGCACTGTTCTTTTGGTCAAGAACTTAAATTTCCTCATAGAGTAGTCATTAAAATATTAGGAATCAGAAGCAATTAGTTTGATTCCAGTCTCTACCCAAAGAGCTAAGCATGCTGGGTAGGAAAAAAACCTGGCACTCTCCCTTTGTACATGAACTATGTAGTGTACTAGACTAAAATAATGTCTCTGAGAAGAGTCTACTCCTTGGTCTCCCAAATCTGCACTGCAAAATACAACTATAAAGCGTGTATCATTCAGCTGTGCCTGTTATAGATTGCTTAAATGTTGCAACCATTTTTTCTTTCATTCCAAAAATTACCAAATACTTGTTATAAAGCCAAGCAGAGGTGGCACAGCCTTTAATTCCAGCAGTCTGGAGGCAGAGGCAGGTGAATCTTTGTGAGTTTAAGGCTAGCCTGGTCTACAGAGAGAGTTCCAGGACAGCCAGGGCTACATGGAGAAACCCTGACTCAAAAAACAAAACAAAGAATACCTATTATATGATATATATATATATATATATATCATACAAGTTATTAATTAATGGCATAATTTTATAAACTAACATATATTTTCAAAATAGAATACTTTGGGGGATATTTTCTAAAAGAAAACAGACCAGTATGACGTTGCTCACCTACAATCCCTTGTGATGTCACTCACCTGTCCTCCCAGTGTGATGTCACTCACCTGTACTACAGTATGACATCACTCACCTGTACTCCCAGTGTGACGTCACTCACCTGTACTCACAGTGTGATGTCACTCACCTGTACTCACAGTGTGATGTCACTCACCTGTACTCACAGTGTGATGTCACTCACCTGTACTCACAGTATTTAGAGGGCTGAGACAGGAGGATTTTGAGTTCCAGTTCAACTGAGACTACAGAGCAAGACCTTGTCTCAGCAACAATAAAAATGATTATTTTTCAATATGTCTTACCTATGACCCTGCCCATGTCTCTTCTTTCCTCTTTATTTCACTACAAACTGTGCCTCAATGAACAAGAAAGTTAGGTGTTTCTGGGGAAGCAGCAAACAAATAAATTCTTGCTACTTTCTTCATAAGTGGGAACTAAAATACCAGAATACAAATTCATATTTAGGAAGACATGATTTGAATCAGCCTGTTTACAAACCTGTAAACTTGTCACCAGTTCTTTTGAGCAAAACATTAAGGGGATAAAATTCTTTTTATATGTATATTTTTCATTAAAAGTTTCATACATATGAATAATAGATCCTATCTGTTTTCACCGCCCATTCCCCTTTCTTACCCTCTTTTTCCACTGAAACCATTCTTCTCAACAAATGCCCTCATAACCTTCATGTCTTTTATGTATCTGGCCTACTCAGTTTAATTTGGGCTGCTTTCATAATCATGGGGAGGGGGTTTCTTACTGGAGCCTGAGGAATTTTCTAGTTGGGCACACCCAAGTGCTATCCTGTCCCTCAGCCAGCAAAATTAATATTTTTTTTTATTTTTCAGGACAGGGTTTTTCTATGTAGTCCTGGCTGTCCTGGAACTCTGTCTATAGACCAGGCTAGACTCAAACTCACAGAGATCCCCTGCCTCTGTCTCCTGAATTCTGGGATTAAAGGCATCTTCCACCACTACCTGGCTGCAAAATGAATTATTTTGAACAATCCTGATCATTGTTGCTTGTAAATGATTAATCACTGCTTATTTTTCTAGAGGATATATTCACAAATACCTATATTTTTCCCAGTTTGCCTGGAGTCTGACCTCAAACGTCAGATTCATCAAGAAGATACATCCATATAACTACAGAAAACTTCATTCTTGATCGTCTCTCAGCACATTTGCCTTTCCCACAGAGGGATCAATCATGCCTGGATCCATAGGGCATATAGTACGGAGCTTAGGTAATGGCCACAATGAAACAGGTTTACAGGTAGTCAACTAGAGACTCACACTGCTTGAAGGACAGAAAGGGCCATTGCAATGTTGACCATGAGAAATGGAGTTCAAACCTTTTCCTGTAGTGTGCTGTGGACTGCACATAGTAACAACCTGGTAAAACATAACATACTTGAATGTGACAAGTTACGTGAAGATTTATTGCTTAATATATCAGCGAAAGACAAACAAAGCTTGAGATCATTATGAACTGGTTCCACAAGACTTAAGTTGTCTTCATGTTCTATGATACACACACGTCTGCTAACCCTAGCTAGGAAGCCCATGACAGACCAGTGTACAGATACCACTAAAGTCCAGTTTCGTGAACCAGTGAGTTTTATTGGGTTTACTTACATGTTGACGGAGACCAGCTTGTTTGTTCCCAACCTCCCAGACTCGAAATAACCACACAGAAACTATATTAATTGCAATACTGTTTGGACAGTAGCTTAAGCATCTTTCTAGCTAGCTCTTATATCTTAAATTAACCCATTTCCATTATTATATATTTTTTACCACGAGGCTCATGGTTTACCAGGAAGGTTCCAGCATGTCTGTCTCCTCCAGCAGTCACATGGTGTCTCATTCACTCTTCTTACTTTCTCCCAGCATTCAGTTTAGTTTTCCCACCTAGCGCTATTCTGCCCTATCATAGGCCAAAGTAGCTCCTTTATTCATTAACCAATAAAAGCAACACATATACAGAAGGGCTTCCCACATCACTTACGGGAATCTGGGAGAGGGGTTTCCTGCAGGAACAGATATGACTCACGGGCAACTGCATCATTATATATCTCAGCATGGGTGATAGACAGCTCCCCAAAGCTGGGAACCTGGCGCATACTACACAGCCTCTAGGCAGCTCAACAGGCTGGAGTATCCTTCCCAGGTGGCTCAATTGGCCTAAACACCTTCTATGCAGTCCCACTGGTCTCTGTTTCTTTTAGGCTGCTTGTATAGTCTGCTTCTTTGCAGTTTGGCTTGTCTGAGACTGACTCTCAACATTGTTCTTGTTTACTGTTAGGAAAGGGGAGCCTAGTGAATCTGATCAGCTTCAGGAAGTCACTGAAACTTTTTTGAGTTGTTTACCTTCTGTCTTAAGGAGTGTATTAGTCATTACCAATTAATGTCCTTACTTCAACCAGGGACACCTTCCCAGGCTGGGACTTGAATTTTCACTGTAATCCAGCCAATCTTATAATGAAGACTTCAGTTTGATTTTCTGCAACTTGAGCTCTGTAGCTGCTGGAGAAACCATACTGTTTATGAGCATCTGGAGCCAGTTTTATCCCAGAGGTCACTGTTAACCTTCATCACCATGTCCTGAGATGCTGGAAGCTGGTTAATTTTTATCACAGTGCCCATTCTTTTTTTCTCTCAGTTTTTCCAGAGATACTAGAGGCAACCAACCAACATCATTATTTCCCTTTTTTGTCCCCACAGATTGTCAAAAGTTTATAAACAAAGTCACTAAATTCCTTGCCTCTCAAAATTGTGAACTCACTTTTGTCTTGCTGAGTTTGTGAAATAGTTCAGACTATGGATCTTTTAGTGTTCTCTGAACTTCAAAGGAGAGGCTTCTGTAATTCGGTATCAGCAAATTGGGAAGCCAATTCCAGATACGTTTTAAAAACCCATCCTTTAGAACTACTTCTGGTACTGAAATTTGTATTAGTTGAGATTCTCTAGAGGGACAGTAGGATAGATAGATAGATAGATAGATAGATAGATAGATAGATAGATAGATAGATAGATAGATAGATAGATGGATAATATCTAATCTCAAGAATCCAGTCGTTGTTAAGTCCATGAGGCTGGATGTCTCTCCTGGTCTCCAGTGAAAGGGCAGCATAAGCACAAGATGCACCATGACCAACTTCTCAGGACAATGGACAGAGGACTGTATCTGGATAGAGATGAAGCAGATGTAGCTCATAGGCAAATGGCAGTTTATAGCAGTAAAAGCGGAAACACCGTGTTAGGGTGAGGTGTTTAATTTTGATTGGCTAGGCTAGGGTAGCAAAATGGGAGCTTTTGATTGTTGGACTTTAATACTTTGCTAAGTGAACTTTGGTAGTCAGCCTCAGGAGGAGAAAGTGGCCAAATAAGGGAATAGACCTTGGTGACCAGCATTACGAATGTAATCTAATGGATTTTAGCAAGGAAGAAGGAATAGGGGAAGGGCAAGACCTGCCAGAGCCTTGTTTGTCATGCTCAGGCCTACTTTATACTTTATCCAGTATACTCTGGTATCCTAAAAAAGACTCCTATTCTAATGAAGGAATGAATTGGACAGAACAAGGACACAGAGGCAAAGAACAAGAGCTTCCTTCTTCTGTGTCCTTTACACAAGTTGCCAGCAGAAGGTGGGGTTCAGATTTAAGGTGGGTCATCTCACCTCAGAAGAGCTGGATTTAGGGTGGGTCTTTCCTTAGAAGTGTACCCAGCTGCTTGGGTTTAAGTTAATTCCAGATATAGTCAAGTATATACAAAGAACAGCCATCACAGGGAGCTCACCTGAAGAGTGGAATATTTCACTGTTGGAGGAAACTTTACACAATGTTTGGGTAGATTATTGACAGATCGTGTGCCACTGGCTCCATAGTTTAAAGAACTGGAAAAGGTAGCCTTCCCAAAGTACATTCTCTCGGCACAACATGAACCACTGGGCAAGGGTGCTGGGACCCACTGAGCATACCCCTGTAATTAAGCTACTCTGGAACCAAGATCAAAACTTTAGAGGACGTCTTGCTCTCAGGAGGGAGGCCTGACAGTGCCTCTCTGATCCTATGTTTCCTAGGATGAGCAGAAACAGGCCCAGCCTTTCTCAGGTAATTTCATCCCTGTAATGTCTTCTATAATATTCCACTTATTTTTGAAAATTACAACCTAGAAAGGAGATGAAAACTGGCTTGGTGTTAGGCCACCAGAGAACTATTTTTCAGATACATCTTGACGATTCCTGATACACTTTTAAAAATTAACTGTAATTTAACATCCCAACCTCAGTTTCCCCTCCCTCCTCTCCTCCCATTCCCTCTCCACCTCCACTCCACACCCCACACCCAGTCCGCTCCTCGTATGTCTCTGTTCAGAAAGGGTGGCTCCCATGGGTATCAACAAAGCATGGCTTATCAAGTTGAGGTAGGACTAAGCTCCTCCCCTTGTATTAAGGCTGAGGAAGGCAACCCAGTATGAGGAATAGGTACCTCAAAGCCCTCCAGAGTGTTAGGGGCAGTCCTGCTCAAGTACATCAAGCTACACAACTGTCGCACGTATGTAGAGAGCCTAGGTCAGTCCCATGTAGGTCTCCTAACTGTCAATCCAGACTCTATGAGTTCCTATGAGTCCAGGTTAGTTGTTTCTGTGGGTTCTCTTGTGACAATCTTGACCCCCTCCCCCCAGATTGTATACTCCTTCCTCCCTCTTTTCAATGGAATTTTTTGAGCTCAGGCCAGTGCTTTGTTGTGGGTCTCTGCATCTGTTTCTATCAGTTACTTGACGAAAGCTCTCTGATGACAATTGGGGTAGTCACTAATTTGATTACAGGAGATGGTCAGTTCAGGCTGCCTATCTACCATTGCTAGGAGTCTTAGCTGGGGTCAATCTTGTAGATTCATGGGAGTTTCCCCCAAATGCCCCCCATATCAAGACTTCTCTTGCAGTACTCTCCCCCTCCATCCACCCCAGCTCGTTCCCTCATGTTCCCATCCCCACCCTCCCTCAGTCTACCCAGGAGATCCCAGGGAGATCGATGTGTGTCTACCCCTTGGTCCCTCCTGGTTACTTAGCCTCTCTGAGTCTGGATTGTAGCCTGGTTGTTCTTTACATTATATTTAATATCCACTTATGAGTGAGTACATACCATATTTATCTTTCTGGGTCTAAATTACCTCACTCAGGGTGACTTTTTCTAGTTCCATTCATTTGCCTTCAAATTTCTTGACATCATTGTTTTTAACAGCTGAGTAAATACTACATTGTGTAAATGACCACATTTCGTTTATGCATTCTCTGATTGAGGGACATCTTGATATATTTTTAACTGATCCCCTTACCTATGTCAGGACTGTGTACAACATTTCTAACCAGTTATTAGACAGTAGCCTACTGACTCAACTTGAATGGTCTTCCCAAGGAACTTGGAACAGGTATAGAAGCAGAGAGATTTGAGTCTTTTTATATAACTGGAACTATGTTACAGTAGAAACTGAAGTTATAATTGTCATAGTTCAGCTGCCTGTAGTTTGAACAACCAAGAAAGCCAGATGCTGAGGAGAAAACTGAATGAGGAAAAATGAAGTTTTTCTCCTATAGTTCCCCCTTTTTTGTTTTATTGTTTTCTGGTTTTTTTCAAGACAGGGTTTCTCTGTAGCTTTTGGAGCCTGTTCTGGAACTAGCTCTTGTAGACCAGGTTGGCCTTGAACTCACAGAGATCTGCCTGCCTCGGCCTTCCAAGTGCTGGGATTAAAGGCACGTGTTACCACCGCCCAGCTTCCCCCTTTTAACTTAAAATAGTTCAAGTTGGTTTTTACTATTAATAAACATAAACCTTACTGAGTCCTCAGGAGATGGCTAGATACTGTTCTCACAGGCCCTCTGAGAAGTCTGTTGTCCCCTGGAGTCACCCTGGAATGTGTGTACTGTTTCTTCTAAGTGATGGAGATCCACTTGCCTCTGTCTTCTGAGTGCTGGGATTAACAGTATGTAACTGTACCCAGCCTTTAAAATGTTTTTTAAAGATTTATTTTATGTATATGAGCATTTGCTTGCATGTCTGTATGTGCATTGGGTCTAGGTTACCTCAATCAGGTTGATGTTTTTTCTAGTTCTATCCACTTATTGAGAACTTCATTTTTTTAATGGCTGAGTAATATTCTATTGTGTAAAGGTACCACATGTTCTTTATCCAGTCATCTGATAACAGACATCTAGTTTGTTTCCAATTTCTGGCTGTTATGAGCAGTAATGAGCATGGTTGATGGAGTATTTCCAGTAGGATTGAGCATCCTTTGGGTAAATGCCCAGAGTGGTAAGCTGGATCTTGACATAGATCGATTCCCAGAATTCTGAGGAATGGCTACAGTGATTTCCATAGTGGCTGTGCAAGTTTGCACTCCCGCCAGCAGTGCATGAGTGTTCCCCTTTTCCACATCCTCTCCAGCATGAGATATCATTTGTTTTATTTATCTTAGACATTCTGACAGGTGTAACAGGAAATCTCAAAGTAGTTTTGATTTGCATTAACCTGCTCACTAGGGAATATTTCTTTGGCTTCTTCTCAGCTATCTAAGGATGTTGAACATTTCTTTGGTTCTTCTCAGCTGTTTGAGTTTCCTCTTATGAGAATTTTTTGTTTAGATTTGTACCCCATTTTTTAAATTTGGTCATTTATTTTCTTGATATGTAGGTTTTTTAGTTCTTTATATATTTTGGATATTAGTCCTCTACAGGGTGAGTAGTTGGTAAGAATCTGTTCCTGTCCTAGAATGCTACAACTTTGTCCTTATGATGATGTCCTTTGCATGCAGAAGCTTTTCAGTTTCGTAAAGTCCAGTTTATTAATTGTTGATCTTACTGCCTGTGAAATTGATGTGCTGTTCAAAAAGTGCTTCCTGTGCTAGGTTCAGTGATCTGGGTTTTGTTTGTTTGTTTACGAGGTTTCTCTGTGTAACAGTACTGGCTAGCCTGGAACTTGCTTTGTAGACCAGGCTGGCCTAAAACTCACTGAGATTTGTCTGCCTCTGCCTTCCAAGTGCTGGAATTAAAAGTGTGCGCCACCACCACCCAGTTTAAAAGTTTTTTGGAGTGATCTGGTTTTATGTTGAGGTCTTTGATCCACTTGGAATTGAGTTTTGTGCAGGGTGATAGGTATGGGTCTATTTGGATTCCTCTACATGCTGACATCTGGTTTATCAGCACCATTTGCTGGAGATGTTGTCTTCTTTTCAGTGTCTATTTCTAGATTATTAAAAATCGGGTGTCCAAAGATCTGTGGATTTATGTCTGGGTCTTCAATTCCATTCCATTGATCAGCATGTCTATTTTGATCATTTGGATCTTCTATTATTTGCCTTTTAGTTATTTCAGCTAAGGGTTTATCAATCTTATTGATTTTCTTAAAGAACCAACTCTTTGTTGTAATGATTCTTTGCATTGTTGTTGTTGTTGTTGTTGTTTTGTCTTAAACCCTGAGTTTGATTATTTCTTACCATCTACTCCTTTGGGGTGTTATTTTTTTCCTCTTTGCTCTAGAGGCTTCAGATGTACTGATCTTGCTACAAATGCAATACAAAGATTTACCCTGTGAACTTTGTTCTCAAATGCCTGATTTCTTCCTTTTATTATTTTCTATTGTCTACACCATTAACTTGTTTTTGGAATAGCTTAATAACTAGTGTTTTTGTCTCTTCCATTGCATTCCATCTCACATGTCCATCCAGACTAATCTTTTTAAATATTGTTTTTTATGGTAGTGGTAGCGTACACACCTTTAATCCTAGCAAGGTCTTTTGCACACATTCCACATTACTTATATTACCACAGAATCTGCAGTAATGAACCCTTATTGGAATAACAGTGTAGCATGTGCTCTGTTGATCTACTACACCACACAACTCTAAAAAGCATGTTAAAAAGAAAAAGTATATATATATATATATATGTGTGTGTGTGTGTATGTATATATATATATATATACACACACATTTACCCCAGAAACAAGATTTGCATGTGGCAACTCTGGAGATAATTTTTGTTAGATAGCCTTTTTATACTGATAAATTAAGGCCCAAATAAATGTAGACAATATAATAAATCTTTTAAACAAACAGTAAACAATACTTCATAAAGGTGATACATCTGAACCAAGTTTCACTTATTTTGAAGAAAAAAAATATGTACTCTGTATATCAAAGATTAAGTTAATTAGCATTGATAATGAAGAATCTACACTTTCCAGCAAACATCTTGGAGAAAATGTTGGATGAAAACATTACTCAAGGCTGTTGTTCAAGCTCCCTGGTGAAAGTAGGTCTAATAGAGTGGGTGGGAGAGAGCGGCTGACAGTGAGGGTCTCCTGGAAACCAAACACCTTAAGAGAATATTGCCAACATCCCACCTGCCAGTCTATCAACAAAGAATACGGTGAACTGAACTGCACACATGCATTTAATGGCTTAGTCCTTTTAAAAATTACAACATTCCACTATTCACTAATGTGACAGTATGCGACTTTTTCGTTTTATGGTTTTCGGAGACAGGGTTTCTCTGTTTAACAGTCCTGGTTGTCCTGGACCAGGTTGACCAGGTTGGCCTTGAACTCCCAGAGATCTGCCTGCCTCTACCTCCAGAGTACTGGGATTGAAGGCGTGCGCAACTATGCCCGACTGTGAGTTTTAGTATATATATTTATTAATAATGCAACTTCTGTAATGAACCTGGCACTAGTTAGTTACAACCACCCTGGAAAGAAGTTGCTTGAGACAATCCACTATATTGGATCTGACTACTGGCTCCTAGTTACCGAGAGCCACTTTTCTGAAAGTTTCATTTCTTCCTCATAAATGAGAACAGGGAGCTCTGATCTGAACGCTGTTAGTTATAAAAATCCCTCCTCCGATCACACACAGGATCTGCTTGCCCCGAGTCCCATTCAGAGCTCCTGTCACTCAGTGCCCTAAGTGAAGGGAAGGAGGAAAAGGAAGTTCTGTGGTCACGACCAGGGCTCCTCCGCCACGTGGCCCTCGGTGGCTCTTCTGCCCACGCAGCCCTGCACAGGGCCAGCGAGCTCCCCTAGGGCCTGACCGCAGAAACGCCGGGCGGAAGCTGCGGGCTGAGCACCGGGAGCACCCGAAGCACCGCGGTTCCCGCCTCCCGCCCGCCTCGTGGGGGCAGGGCGGGGAGCACACCCGGAAATCCGTGGAGGAGGGAGGGTGGGACCTGGGGGGGGAGACTTCCGGCGGCGCAAAGCGTGCTGGGATCAGCTTGCGGCAAGCCTCCTTCCTGGCCTGTAGCGAGACCACCGTTAGCGCCGCTCCGGCTTCCGCAGCTGCTCCGGCCCCGGCGGCTGCCGCGGCTCTGGCTGTGCTCGGCCCCGTTCGCCTTGGTTCTCCGGCGGCCTCGGCAGACATGTTGTGAGGCGGCGGCGCGGGTGCCCAAAGGATGGTTTGGCCGAGGCGGCGGCAACCGCTGCTGGTGGCGGCGGCCGCGGGGGCTCCGGCTCTGTAGAGCCGGGCCTGTGGGTGTGCGCCCGGGCCTGCGGCCGGCAGGGCTCCCGTGCCGTCCAGGTCCGTGTGAGCCGGTACTGGAGGGCAGTCCCGGAGCCCTCGGCACCCCGACCTTCCCTTCAGACGCACACTAGAATCTCCCACACAGTGGGCGTTCTCGGCCCTCGAACCCACCTCTTCCTCGTTTCCGAGCTTCCCCGACCCCGACGTCCCTGCCCGAGGGCAGCCTGAAATCTTCGCGGAGTGGTGGACCAGAGTCAAGGAGTTTAAAAGTTGAGGCCTGAAAGACAGGAAGGTACGATGGCTTCCTCGTCTGGCAACGATGATGATCTCACTATCCCCAGAGCTGCTATAAATAAGATGATCAAAGAGACTCTCCCTAACGTCCGGGTGGCCAACGACGCCCGAGAGCTGGTCGTGAACTGCTGCACTGAATTCATCCACCTTATATCTTCGGAGGCCAATGAGATTTGCAACAAGTCGGAAAAGAAGACGATTTCCCCAGAGCACGTCATACAAGGTAAGTCATTTGTGTGGAACTTTGTTGAAATGACGGTCCAGGGGGGAGGTCTTGCTGATAGATAGCATAACCGCTTCGTGTCATTAGTAAGTCCTGTAATGAAGAAGTCAAAAAGGCATAGAGACAGCTTGCACCTTAAGAAAATACCTATGTAGCATTTTTCTGACATTTTTCATCCAGCTAGTGTAAATAAAGAATGCAAACATTAGGGTCAGCAAACATCCTCAATACCTAACTAGTACCGTTTGCAGTCAGGTCTTAAAGCAACAAGAGTTGACTGCCTACAGTTTAACTTGGATAATAACAGGTGAGAAAGGAGCCTAAAGGTTCTCTCTGGGAAAGTTAAATTTTAGACAGAACGTCAAGCATGCGTTGAGTCAGAGAGCACCTCTTCCTCACTTGACCCTTTTTTACCAGTGTAGAGGAAAGATTCATTTTGAACACACAAATAGAAAAAAAACTCTTGGACTGTGGATGTAGGTCAGTGGTGTATCGTTTACCTGGCGATCATGGGTCCTGGGTTTGATTACCAGTATGGAATTAATACACGCGCGCGCGCGCGCGCACACACACACACACACATATTAACTTGAGGGTTCAGTGTTGTAAAGTTTATTGCTTTCCAAAAAGGGAGCCTGTTTTTGCTTTAAAAATTGATAAAACAATCATCACCATGTTACCAAAGCTTTCTGTAAGAAAAAGGCAAAATGCCACATTTTTTTCTTTTAGACTTCCTCTAACTTTTGATTGTTTTATTCTTAGAAAATGTTGAAAAGCTTGTACCAAAAGCTATGCAAAAGGTGACAAGGACACCCACACCTCTTCCAGTACTGGGCCTTGAACTGTATCTGACACACACTAGCAGACTCTCTGTCCTTTCCTTGTGCTGTTCCCATTGGATGTGTGGTGTGTGTGTGTTATAGGGTTTTATTGAAAAGCATTTCTAAACGTCTCAACAGTTTCTTCCTTATCTTGGAAAATATTTGTAGTAGGGATTTGGGAAACTGTGTTTTTGATGGTCGCGGGAAGGGAGACAACACTTTTGGCAATTTTGAGGGGAAATACTCTCTGGCTTTTCATGAACTCCTAAGAGAAAGTTGCATCCAGTCTGAGGCAGTAACTTATATTTTTCCACTATCAGGATTGACAAAAAGATAGTGACTCCTTTTTGAGCCTTTTACCCTGTGCTGAAGGTAGGATGTAAAGCACACCCTGCTGTGCTGTGGTTGTCTCTTAGAGCTGCTCGCTTAGCCATGATATCGTATGTGTATACATAAGTATGTTACATACACATGTACTCTGCTATTTCAGTTCAGGGTAAGGAGAAGCAAGATGCTAACAGGATCTTACTGTGTAGCCCAGCCTGGTTTTATACATTCTCTTTTCTCTTGAGTTCTGAGATTATGGGCTTGCTGTAACCACCATTCCCTGCCGCTTATTTGATTCTTTTCTTTTTTCAAGACAGGGTTTCTCCGTGTAACAGTTCTAGCTGTCCTGGAACTAGCTCTGTAGACCAGGCTGGCCTTGAACTCACAGAGATCTGCCTGCCTCTGCCTCCTGAGTACTGGGGTTAAAGGCGTGTGCCACCACCGCCAAGCATTTATTTGATTCGTGTGTGTGTGTGTGTGTGTGTGTGTGTGTGTGTGTGTGTGTGTGTGTGTGTGTTTTAAATTTAGGGCTTTATATGTGCTAGGCAAGCATTGTACTACAGAATTGTATTCCCAACCCACCCAATTTGATTCTTGAAACTGGTTGGGTTTTTTTGTTTGTTTGTTTGTTTGTTTTTTAAATTGCTGGTTTGATTGCTGAGTGGTAAGAAAAATGGAAGCCAAGTTGTCTGGTTTTTTTTTTTTTATTTTTATGTTGTATATGTGATTGTTTTCCTAAGTCTTTGAGCAGATTATCAAACAAATAGCCAAAATTGTCTTTGACTCCTCATAAAGCATCAGTCTTTTAATGGAAACTGCAGAGGATTTCAATAGGATCTGCCTAAACATTTGTTTGTACCAGGAAAATGAGGATTGTTCCAAGAATCTAATAACGCAACCTGTCTTCTTGGGAAAAGTTCATTTTTTTCTAGGATATATTTAGAGTTCTGATTGACAAGATGATTGAATAAAAGTGCAGCCATAGCAAACAATATGCTAAATAGTGCAACTCTGGAATACACTAACTTTGGTTTAATGCATGACTCAGAAAGTTACAGTGAAAAACTATTTTCTGTGATGATGGCAATCTACTGATGTTAAAAACCTGTGAATCGACCTGTTGGCACTCATAAATTGACCTTTTTCTTGTAATGTTGCCAATAAGAATATAAAAGGGGCTGGAGAGATGGCTCGGCGGTTAAGAACACTGATTGCTCTTCCAGAGGACTTGGGTTCATTTCCCAGCACCTGCACAGTGGCTCACAACTGTCTGTGGCTCCAGTTCTAAGGGACCACACACGCTGACAGCCTCACACAGGCACACATGCTGCTAAAAAACCAGTGCAGCCAGGTGGTGGTGGTTTTCACCTTGAGGCAGGTGGATCTCTGTGTAGCCAGCCTGGTCTACAAGGACTAGTTCCAGGACAGCTATGACTGTTACACAGAGAAACCCTGTCTCAAAAAACAACCAAACAAATAAAAAGTAGTTTTGCTCCAATTAGTGTAATGTTAAGGTTTTTGGTGTTTTTTTTGTTTTGTTTTTGTTTTTCAAGACCAGGCTGGCCTGGAACTCAGAGCTCAGTCTGCCTCTGCCTCCTGTGCTGGAATTAAAGGCGTGCACCAGCCCTGCACATTGGAGAAATTTTTCTTTTGTTCTAGGTGTTTGAAGTATATCCTTACTGAGTAACTCTGGAAAACTGGTAGAATTATGATAGATACAACCTTTTCATATTGTTTTTCTGTGAGAGGCAGAAGCAGGTGAGTTCCAGGCCAGCCAAAGTGAAACCCTGTCTCAAAAAAAAAAAAAAAAAAAAAAGATTTTCTGTCTGCATTGATTATTTAGGAACAGAAGATACATACATATAATACACATTTTTTTACCCCCCCCCCCGTGTGTGTGTTTTATTTATTTTTATTTTATGTGTTTTGCCTGCAGGTATGTCTGTGTGAGGGTGTCGGAGCACCTGAAACTGAAGTTACAGACAGTTGTGAGCTATCATGTCGGTGCTGGGAATTGAATCCATGGTCTTCTGGAAGAGCAGCCAGTGCTCTTACCCACTGAGCCATCTCTCCAGCCCCTGCTTTTTGTTAATACACGTTTTTAAAAGGTTTTCATATTGAAGTTTGGGTTTTTAGTTATAAAGTTAATTAACTATACCTTATTTCAGGCCATTTTAATCACTCAGTTGCTACCTGGCTTTATCTTATTAGAACAAATTAAGCATTCTGATGCACTTTTGTAAAGTGTAGTTAGGAATTAATTTTATCACCAAATAAATTTATAAAATATCAGAATTTAGTTAGCTTTATTATTTTTCATCCTACTTTCTGTAATTTAATGAATATGTGTCCTACCCTATTTTTTTAATGGGACAAACTATGTCATTAACCTGTAAATTCCAAATATTTGCCTTTTTTGTATTCTTTAAGAAACGGACAGACTTAATGATGCTTGACTATTAATAAGTGGCATAGGAAAGATATTTTTCTTTCTCAAACCATATGTTCTTCTAAGAAATTTTAAAAGTTAAAGAGGGAAAAATAAAAACCTGTGCCTTGAAATGTACCATTAGCTTTTAACCAGCCTCTAGCCAAATATTAAGGAAGTAGGTAAATACGGGGCTAGAGAGATAGCTCAAAGGTTAAGAGCATGGTGCCGTTCTTGCTGAAGGACTTGGGTTTTTCACACACTCATAAGATGCCTTTAACCCCAGCTCCTGGGGAGTACTGTGCTCTCAACCTGGCCTCTATGGGCACTACACTCACGTGTACAAATCACACACACACAGAATTAAGAACAAAAATGGTTGATAAAAAATATTTTGTCTTAGTTAACCAGACAGTTGCTAAACAACTGTCTCTCAACAGGAAACTAACATAGAAAAGTAAATGTTACATGAATGAGGGAAAGCTATATTTTTTTTACCTTTCATTCTTTCATTTCTGCAGCACTAGAAAGTTTGGGCTTTGGCTCTTACATCAGTGAAGTAAAAGAAGTCTTACAAGAATGCAAGACAGTAGCGTTAAAAAGAAGAAAGGCCAGCTCTCGTTTGGAAAACCTTGGCATTCCTGAAGAAGAGCTATTGAGACAGCAACAGGAATTGTTTGCAAAAGTAAGTAGTGTGCTTTATATTATTTTCGTTGGCAATTTACCAAAGTCAGGGGGTTTTTGAAAATCACTTCATAAATCAACATATCTAGAGGATTCTTTCTCCAGCTTATTGCTTATTACTGAGTCTGATGTTTAGAACTTGGCCAGTTTGACTCTAGTTCATGTAAATGATTGCAACAACCAGTTTCCTTTCCATTTTCTCTTTCTATTGTGTAACATGAGGGGGCCTGCTTGTTTGTATTTCTGTCCTGCCCAGCCCCCCAGCTGTTTAGTCCCAGAGAAAAATCACACAAAGGACTCCGTAAGTTATAATGCTGATTGGCCCATTAGGTCAGGCTACTTATTAGCTAACTCTCACATCTTGATTAACCCATTTTTCTGATCTATTTTAGCCATGTGGCACAGTACCTTTTTCAGTGGGGCAGCTTACATCCTGTTGCTTCGGTGGTCTGGGCAGGAGTGGGAGGAATCAGCTTCCTTCCCCCCAGAATTCTCCTGCTCTCCTTGCATCATTTCCACTTCCTGTCTGGTTTTCCCACCTACACCTCCTGCCTGGCCGATCAGCATTTATTTAAAACATGATTGACAGAATACAGACAATTCTCCCACACCACTATTGTTGTTGTTTTGTTTTTGTTTTTTGAGGCAGGGTTTCTCTGTACAGCCCTGGCTGTCCTCCTGGATCTCTATATGTAGACCAGGCTGCCCTTGAACTTAGAGATTCACCTGCCTCTGCCTCCCAAATGCTGGGATTAAAGACCACCACCACCACTGCCTGGCCGCTACTCAATTTTATTGAGTGGATACAAGGAAAGTCTAACATTTTCTGTGTAGCAAGGCATTGATCTGTATCCCAAGCTGGTTTTGAATTTACAGTCCTTCTGACTCAGTCCCCCAACTACTGAGGTAATAGAAATTATGCCATCAAACCTCACTGCATTTGAGCCTTAAACATTGTCAGGCACAAGATACAAATAGCATTTATTAAAGTAGGCGAGAAAGAGTTTGGGTTAAGAATGTATACTATTCCAGAGGACCTGAGTTTGGATCCCAGTACTCACATTGGGAGGCTCCAAGGATATCCAACACCTTTGGTCTTTGAGCGTACCAATACTCATGTACATATCCCCAGCAGACACACACACATACATAATTAAAATAATAAATCTTAGAAAATAAACTAATAAGAAAAATGTTTTTCGTTATATATTGAGTTTAATATTTGTTAATAATATTCCTTAGCAATTTGTATATTTTAGCTCATTTAATCCTCATAAGAATCTGTGAGGATTATATAACGGGTTGGCAAGACGGCTCAGCAAGTAAAGGTACTTGCTTCCTTATTTCTGGAATTTTCCATTTAGTATTTGATTGATCCCAGGTAACAGAAATCACAACTGAAATTATGTGTGGGAAGACCATTGTACTGTGTACATATGTACAAAGTACATCAGCTTTGCTATCTGAAGTCCTCATTGTATTCTACTGCCAATAGGGGCTAGTGTAAGTAAACAGGCCTACATCTTTTCTTTCCTCTTCCAGTTCCTTTGACCAATCCAGGAACAGTTACTTGTAGACTAGGCTGCCTCTGTCTTCCAGTTCTGGGACTGTAAATATGTGCCTTCACACCCAGTGTCCAGAAACACTGCTGACTGCGTCAGTTTGTCTTATAGTAGGAACTGATTCTAGTATGCATTTTCTGTTACAGAACCAGCCTACACCCTTCTTGGGTGTTGGTCTCCATAGGTGTGTAACATGAAGGGGCCGGCTTGTTGGGGTTTCTGTCCCACCCAATACTTCACAGCTGGCAAGCCCCAAAGAAAATCACACAGAGATCTCCATAAGTTATAAAACTGTTTGGCCCATTAGCTCAGACTACTTATTAGCTCTTGTAGCTTATATTAACCCATTGTTCTTATCTATGCTAGCCACACAGCTCGGTACCTTTCTCAGCCGGGCAGATTACATCTTGTTTCTCGGTGATCTGGGCAGGAATGCGGAGGGAGCTTCCTGTTCCCCAGACTACTCCTGTTCTCATCACCCCGCCTCTACTTCCTGTCTGGTTGACCCACTTATACATTCTGCCAGGCCAATCAGCGTTTATTTAAAACATGATTGACAGAATACAAACAATTCTCCCGCACCATAGGTGGGTTCTCCATGCTTTCATACTTTAGCAAATATATCTGTTCTTCAGAGATCTGAGTTTAGTTCCACCTGATTGTTCCTCCAAACAAAAGGTTTAAATGTTCCACTCTTTGTTCCCAGATTAGATTGGAGACCACTGCTTGTCATTGGCATCTGCCTAGTGTCTTAGTATTCTTTTGTTTTTTCAGTTGCCTGTTATTAGTTTTGTTTGTTTTTTTTTTTTATTGTTTAAATTAGTTCCCAGAACTAGTGTTAATTCTCTCTCCTGAAAACACCTTGACTTAGGCAGGAAAGAGAAAACAGTATTTTGGTTTGACTTTTAAGTAAGGGTACAGTTTCATCAGTAAGTGAAAATTAGGAAATTTCAAGTAGACAAAATATAAAAACATTGAAAATGTAAAAGTATAGTATTCATTTGAGAAATATTTTATGTTTTAGGTTTCTTTTGAAGCATGAGGGTAGAGAATTATAGGAACTCAGTAGAAAATACCAGCACGACTGTTGTATTCACTATGGTACTGGAGACCTTTTACACCACAAATTATGTTTATATGAAAATTATAATTGAAGGGAAAGAAAAACACTGTAAAAAGGGCTGAAAAGCAACTAATGTGATCCACCACCACCAAGGTTTTGTTTGTTTTTTGTAGCCCTGGCTGTCCTGAAACTCATTCTATAGATCAAGCTGGCCTTGAACTCAGATCTGCCTGCTTCTGCCTCCCAAGTGCTGGGATTACCACGTGCTACCACCTCCTGGCTCTATCAGTTTTTTTTTTTTTAATATGTATTTATGTGCATGGGTGTTTTGCCTGCATGCAATGTATATCACATGTGTACGTTGCCTGCAGAGGCCAGAAAAAGATGTTGGATCCCTTAACAGATTGTTGTGATCTGCCATGTGAGTGCTAAGAATCAAACCCAGATCCTCTGGAAGAGCAACCAGTGCTTTTAACTGTTGGGCCATCTCTCCGGTCCCTTTTCAGTTTTTTCAGTTGAACTAAAAATATTAAGAGTTCTTGTTTTCTAGGTATGTCATAATTACATAGTACTTGGAAAATATCTATCTACATTTGTTGAGTAAGTCTGTTAGTTACTTTACTTTACACTTAACCAAAATGTGTACACTTGCTTTTATGTTTTTAATTCTCAGGCTAGACAGCAACAAGCAGAATTGGCCCAACAGGAATGGCTTCAAATGCAGCAAGCCGCCCAACAAGCCCAGCTTGCTGCAGCCTCAGCCAGCGCATCCAATCAGGCAGGATCTTCTCAAGATGAAGAAGATGATGATGATATCTGAAATTCACCATCTCGGCTTCTGTGTCCTCTATAAGAAAACAGTGGAAGAAATGCTTATCTGTAATTGTGTATGCATCTTGGACTTACCGTTGGTATTCTAGAGACGTCTGCTGTCAGGTTTCAACTGCTGTGCTATACATGTAAAACTGTCTCTTTCAACATTGAAAATTTAAGGTTCAATATAACATCAGCTTTGAATTTGTAATGGTGTTTCTGGAATCTATGAGCAGTGTGAACCCTTTATTTGGTCTATAAACAGTATTATAGAAAATGTCAGGTTTATAAAAATACAGTGAAATTTACACAAATGTCTTAATTTGTATTTGCATTTTCTCTGCCCTTTTAACTGAACTAAAATTGAGTTTTATATTGAGATGGGGCATGGTGTGAT
This sequence comes from Myodes glareolus, assembly GCF_982192425.1. Lineage (NCBI taxonomy): Eukaryota > Metazoa > Chordata > Mammalia > Rodentia > Cricetidae > Myodes > Myodes glareolus. The sequence continues at coordinate 1,191,902 of NC_142033.1, read as the reverse complement.
GCAGAATACGTTGAATCAGGTCAGCGAAAAAAATTCAGTTCTCTATAGTATCTAAATTTTTTTTTGTCTTTTAAAGTGAGTATATATGCAGGCAACAATTATATATGCTCAGATAAATATACTTGCTAAGAGAAAAACTCAAATAAGATATTCAAAACTAGAAAGGAAATGTATTCACTAATAGCTGTATAAATTTGGTGAGTTATGTTTTTGATTTTGTTATTGTTTTGTGTAACAGTAAAGACTAGTTTTATTATAGTATAATTTATCCTGAGCTACACTATGCCATTTCAGAAACTGGCTAATCTTGAAGATTGTTGTGATTCTTATTGTTTCACTCCAGTTTGGTAATTGTTCATAGTATTACTTGCTTAGTTCGTGTTTGTCATTTGAGTCTACAACAAAGTCTATAGGTAAGACTTATGAAACTGTTGCTTGGGTTCCGTTGGTTTAACTGAGGCTCATGGATATTCAGACTTGCTAGGGGAAATAAATGAAAACTAATGAACATGTTTGCTATGAAAGAGGGCTTTAAAAATATTATTTAACATGTAGTTTACGTATTGTTTGGTTTTAGCATAACATTTACATTTTCTTGACTAGGTGACCTTAAGAGTCCAGTGCTAATTCTTGATGACACCATCCCCCTCAAAATTGAGTGGCTTTAAAGTTTTGCGTTTAATTAAAAAGTGTCATAACTGACCAGCCCTGTATGAAGTGTTAACTTGCTTGTTAAAAGGGAGCAGCTTGAATTTGATTTCAGTGACTAAAGTGCGATAGTGTTTGTGAGAGGGACACAGTGTGTTTGGAGAAGTGGTGTATTGCTTGTGTTTGGAAACAAAACAATGCCATCTAAGGAAGTCATTAAGTTCCTATGTCAGTTGCCAAGTCACTTAGATTTCTGTATTCACCAAGCCCCAGAAGAGATTCTAGCTGCCACGGTTTTAATTTTAATTGGAGAGCTAAGTAGAGTTTATAAGTATTAGATTTCTTAATATTCATATTTTTCTGTTTTAGAAAAAGGGAAATATTGTTATGCATTTATCAGATAGATATACTTCCCCAGTATAACAGAAAAGGTAGTAAAAAGGATAGTAATTTTGCTGAATGCTTTATGTTGAAGTTATTTTAAGGTATTTCATGGATATGCCCATGAAGTGTTTGGAAAAAACTAGAAGGAATCGTTTTTTCAAAAAGGTTAAGTACCAAAGGTAGGTAGTTTAGTCTGCAAAAATAAGTTAGTCACTGTTGGCTACTCTAATTTGTACTGTAACATTCTTTTACTTTGTTTTAAGTGTATGTTTCTCAAACAATTTAGATATTTTTCCATACTTTTTTTCTGATGCAGACTTCAGGTTGATTAATATTTTACTGCATCTGATAATGTATTATATGTTTGAAGCCTAGTGACTTTTCATTTTGATGTTCTTGTGATTTCATATGCTGTATTCCTCAAGCAATAAAATTCTGATGTGTTTTATAAATTGTTTTTGTATTTAATGAGTATAGGGCAATTTCTGTTACGATTTTCAGCACTTTTGAGAATGACTAGTATGAAAGACATGGGTTATTTGGTATGTAGTGCCCCCTTTCTCATTAGTTTACTGCTATCAGAAAACATAGTTTTTCTTCTTTTTGATGAGCAGAGCAAAGCTCATCAAGCAGTATCTTGTTTTTAACATTTAAAAGTCACAATTATTTGTTGCTATAGTCATTAGAATGATTTAGTCTTAGAGAAACAAAATCCCTAGTTTTTGAGAAATATAGCAAATATTTTCTCATCTGAATATATATTTTTTTCCAGCAGATTGTAAGATTGCTAAACTAAAGGTAATTTTTTTTTTAAGACAATATCTTGCTCTGCAGGCCTAGCTGCCCTAAGAGTGGCAATCTCTGTCGGGAGCCATCTTTTTGGGGTGACTTTTGCCATGGTCCTACCCATGGCAGGTTTGTACATTTCAGGGTAGGGGCGTGAGAATTAGAAAAGTTAGGAGGAGGAACAGAAATAAGAATCACAGAGGGGGCTGGAGAGATGGCTCAGTGGTTAAGAGCATTGCCTGCTCTTCCAAAGATCCTGAGTTCAATTCCCGGCAACCACATGGTGGCTCACAACCATCTGTAATGAGGTCTGCTGCCCTCTTCTGGCCTACAGACATACACACAGACAGAAAACTGTATACATAATAAATAAATAAATAAATAAATAAATAAAAGAATTTCAAACATTCTCTTAAAAAAAAAATCACAGAGACACACCATAGTAGCAGGGCAACTCAACAAATTCTGAATGCTGAATTCTTTTTCTGAGTTCACTCATGTTTAATTTCCATGCACTTTTGACTGCTTTAATATGGTACAAAGGACAACCAGAACAGTTATTAGCTCCAATACTTGAAACATCAAGGCATTTTAAAAAAAAAAAAAAAAAACTTTTTAAAAAAGATTTATTTATTTATTATGTACACTGTGTTCAGCTTCCATGTATGCCTGCAGGCCAGAAGAGGGCACCAGATCTCATTACATATGGTTGTGAGCCACCATGTGGTTGCTGGGATTTGAACTCAGGACCTCTGGAAGAGCAGTCAGTGCTCTTAACCTCTGATCCATCTCTCCAGCCTCCAAGAAAAACATTCTTTTGTTTAGGCAATGAACCCACCCTAGACCAAGTGTCCTAAAGGCAGCTATTCCCTAAGTCAAACCTTGTGGGTGGAGACTGCTCGTTCATTTCCCGGCCACCCCGACCCAAATAATAACACAGAAACTATTAATTACAATATTGTTTGGCCGATAGCTTAGGCATATTTCTAGCTAACTCTTATATCTTAAATTAACCTATTTTTATTAAACGGAATCACCATAAGGTTGTGGCCTACCGGTAAGGTTCTGGCTAGCAGCTGGTGTCTCATTGACTTCATCTACTTTCTGTGTCTCTTTTTGGGTTTCCTGCCTGGCTTTACTAAGCTATTGGCTGAAACAGTTTCTTTATTAACCAATGGTAATAAAACAGCGCATACAGAAGGGAATTCCCACATCATCTCCCCTTTTGTGTCTAAATAAAAAGGTCTTAACTTTAACATAGTAAAATTACATATAACAAAATAGGTATCAAGCAAGAATTATTTATATCTACTTTTTTATAATTAAGGAAAACTATAACTATTCTTAAACTCCATCAAAGACACCAGAAGGAGATATATTACCTAAGTTAACAGGAAGTGTATTGTAAGCGACTTCCAAAACTCTAGAATAGACAAAGACATCGCGCTGCCTGGACAGTCACCCAAAATTTTTCTGTAACATTGGGTAATCCATCTTCTGCCTCTTGGCCCATAGTATACAGCAGACTTTTTTCATGAAGCAGAAAACTTGAAAGACTTTAATCTATTGGCAGTTTGTCAGTCACTTTCTCTTGTGTCCTGCAGAATGTCTGGCAGACTCTTTCATGAAACAGGAACCCCGAAGGACCTTCTCACCTTTAGACAACTTCAGTCATTTTTCTGTGGGTCCTGCGTGTCCAGTCCATACAGCCTAGCATCAAGCAGTCCCTGCAAGAGCTGTTTCTTGCCCAGATGGCTAACAAACTCCATAAAGAGCCTCTTTGATGCCCTTCATCCTCCTGAAGTAGATGAGTCTCATTTTCACAAAAAGCATATTCTGTAGGCTCTACCTCTATGGGCCATCTTAATGTTCATAACACCAAGTAACCACACCCTAGGTCAGGCTGTGTAACCACACTTGTTGTCAACAACTCTGAGCAAGCTTAAACTCTCTGACCTTCAAACAAGGTAGAGTAGACTCACATTTTTGGGCCCACATGGATCTGTTTCCTCAGCCTTCCAAGTCCAGTGTTGTACATGTGTACCACTGCCAAAAGGGGACCTATCTTTAAAACTATACCATATTTGCAGGAGAGTGCACAGATTAAAGTTTCACAAAGTAAACATTATCCTTGGATAAAAACACAGGACATTATGTATACCTTCAAAGTTCTTCTATCATATATGTATACATACATGATATACATATATACAAATACATATATACATATTGCCATATGGTTTGCAGAGTTGCTGCGGGAGTACCTTCCGCTCCTTCAGCCAATAGTCGCTGAAGTATGAGCCCACAATGCTGCGGGAGCGCCTTCCGCTCCTTAAGCCAATAGCCGCTGAAATACCAGCCCACTGGGGCGTGGTATATTTCTCTTTTAAAAAGAGCCGCAAGTCTCGGTTCGGCCTCTCTTGGTTCCGGCTCCTGCTCCAGCAGCTAGGCTCCTTTCCTGACGGTTTGTGTGTATGTAAGTTTTACCCCCCCCCCAAAATAAATACCCCTTTAAAACCTAACTGGTGTGGGATTGATTTGCCATTATCTGGTGCCCCACGTTGGGCGCCGTAAGTAACATGAGGGCCGGTTTGTTGGGGTATCTGTCCCGCCCGGTACCCCACAGCTGGCATGCCCCAAAGAGAATTCACACACAGGACTCCATAAGATTATAAACTGATTGGCCCATTAGGTCAGGCTTCTTATTAGTCCTTGTAACTTATATTAATCCATTATTGTTATCTATGTTAGCCACACAGCTCAGTACCTTTCTCAGCGTGGCAGCTCACATGTTGCCTCTCCTGTGGTCTGAGCAGGAATGGCGGAGGGAGCTTCCTGCTTCCCAGAATACTCCCGTTCTCTTTGCTCCATCTCTACTTCCTGTCTGGTTTTCCCACCTATACTTCCTGCCTGGCCAATCAGTGTTTTATTAAAATACATGATTGACAGAATACAGACAATTCTCCCGCACCACAGAGTAATTATAGTCAGGTACCATTTTAATGTATACCTTAATAATTAATTATTCTTTAACAGTTTAGCAGCCTGAGAATAGTTCTCAAAACACCTAAATTATAAATAAATGAATTCTAGCTCTAAAGTAGATCTTTGTTATTTAACATCATAAAGAGGAAATTAAAAGCAAACGTGAACTTGAGGGGTAGCTCAGCAGTCAGAAGCCCTAACTTTTTGCAGAGAACCCAGGTTTGTCCCCTGCACTCACATGGGGTTTCACAGCCATCATTAACCACTGTTCCAGGAGACTTGATGTCTTGACCTCTGTTCTACAGACCTCCTCAGGCCTTAGGCATGCCGGAGGTGCACATACATATATACATGCAGGCAAAACATTGATACAAATAAAAATAAAGTGAATATGTCATAAGCAAAAAAGCAAAAACAGCTGATAAAATGGCTTAACTGGTTAAGAGCAAAGTCCATGAAAACCTGACATCTAAGTTCATTTCTGAAAAGGTGGGGGGAGAGGACTGACTGCTCAGGGTTGTTCTCAGACGTCCATGTTGCATACCATATACATGCACACAGTAATAAAAATTTTAAATCATTAAGGCATTTGTTCTTTTTTAGATTTATTTTTTTCTATTTATTTATTTATACAGTGTTTTGCCTGCGTGTATGCCTGCATGACTGAAGAGGACACCAGATCTCATGGATGGTTGTGAACCACCATGTGGTTACCGAGAATTAAACTCAGGACCTCTGGAAGAGCAGCCAGTGCTCTTAACCTCCAAAACATCTCTAGCCCGGTGTTTGCTCTTACTGAAACAAAAGTATTAAGCACTCATTAGGTTATTACTTCTCAAAAGTAAAGCAAATTTTAGGTATTCAAATGGTATTTTGAGTTGTAGAAAAATGTAACTTAATTGCTTAATTTCTTTATTGTAGCTTTGAATACATAGCTATTCCTCAAAATGGACTCTGATACCTAACCAATCCAAATGACCATCAAAAAGAATTATTCAATTCAAATAGCAAAAATACTTTTTTTTTTTACTTTGATTCTTTGTCTCTAGGTTTTTGGTTCTAAGTCCTGTTCAGTTCCCTGTCCTTTCTCCCTTGCTGTGGTCCACAGACTAAGGTGAAGGAAGAGCTACGGCTGAATAAGTGACCTTCAGACGCTCACGTCAGCACCCGCCCTATCTGAGTTCTTCAGGTAAAATGAGGTCTTAACGATTGTTTCTACCATAAATCAAGAACTAACAATCGCTAGAACAGGATTTTTCAGCTTCAGCATTATTATTTGGAGCTGGCCTTTTTTTTCTGGGGGATCTCTCTTAAGTGTTATATTTTCCAGCACCCTTATCATAGACCTAAAAGCTAGCACCCCTTTTAATCTCCCCTTCACGGTGACCACAAAATATCTCTGTAAACAAAACATGCTCCTATGGGAAGAGAGAAAGAGGATTAAATTTACTCCTCTCTTCTACCTCATAATTACTGAGATTACAGATGTGTGCCACCACTTTGGGCTAATAAATATTTTTTTTCTTTAAAATGGAGGCCAAAACTGAGCGGTGGTGGCTCAGGCACCACAGCATTCAGGAGGCAGCAGCGGGCAGCTCTCTGAGTTCGAGACCAGCCTGGTCTATAAGAGCAAGTTCGAGGACACCTAGAACAGTTACACAGAGAAACCCTGTCTGGAAAAAACAAAATAAAACAAAACAAAACAAAATGGAGGCTAACTGTAGGAATTAGTGTGCTGTTTTCCTGTCTTTATAACAGCTTTTCTGGTTTTCATCTGCTAATTTTTCTTTTTCCCTGTGCATGTATGTATGCATGCCTGTACTAATGTATTGTATATTCAGGTAGGTGTGGGTGCATTGTGTATACTCTTGCCTGTCGAAGCCCAATGTTGGTGCCAGGAATCTTCCTTGATTGTTATTTTAGTTTGTTCATTCTTGGTCAAACCCAGAGGTCACCTATAAAGAGAGTCTCCTAAGTTAGCTCACTCCAGAGATTCCGCTTCTGCTTTCTAAGGCTGGAATTATTGGTGAGCTACCACACTCATGTAGCAGGCTTTCTTGGACCAATAACCCACAAAGCATGACACAGAGACTTACCAATTATGCTCTTGTCTTAGGTTATGTTTGTTTCTAACTAGCTTTTTTTTAAAAAAAAAACACTTAAATTAACCCATTTCTATTAACCTGTGTGCTGCCCTGAGGTTTGTTTACCTCATCCACATTCTGTCCTTCCAGCTTTTCTGCTTCCTCCAAGTCTTGCTGTCTAGCTGGCTCCCCTTTTCTCCCACCAGCCTTGCCTAACCCTCCTCTGCCTGCCTATTGGTCATTTAGCTTTTTATTAGACAATCAGGTACCTTAGGCAGGCAAGGTAAAACAGCAACACATCTTTACAAAAGCAACATATCTTAACATAGTTAAACAACTATTCTACAACACACCCACCTAACATTTATGTGGATTCTGGTAATCGGAACCTCTGGTCCTCTTTCTTGCTTGGCAACTACTTTAACAATTCAATCATCGTCCCTCATCATCTGTTTCTTCCAGTAACTTTCTAATTATCTTCTCTGTGTGTTAAGTAGTGGAGGATGACCTGGAGCTTCTGATCCTTTCTGAAGTGTTGGTGCTACAGGTGTGCCCCACCATGCCTGGTTTATGTAGTACTGGGGATTGAGTCCAGGATTTTGTGTATACTAGGCAAGCACTCCACCGAACAACATCTTCATCCCACAAAACAACAGTGCATCTCACAATTCTGAGCATTTCGTGAGACCAGTTGAGTGAAAAAAAAACTTTTTTTTTAAAAGATTTATCCATTTTATTTTATATGTATGTGTTTTATCTCCATGTATGTATGTGCACCATGTGTGTGCTTGGTGACTGTGGGGGTCAGAAGAGGATATTGGATCCTCTGGAATTAAAGTTACAGATGGTTGTGAACAACCATTTGGTTGCTGGTAATTTTAACCCAGGTCCTCTGCAAGAGCAAGTATCCATAAAATATTGGTTTGAAAGGTGAAATATGTTCAACATGATTCATTTGCATGTTTTAGTGGACATTTTTAGGTGAGTTCTTAGCTGGGGTAGTCAGTCGTAGCACCTTGGTTTTCAGTGTGCCATAGACTTCCGATATGTAGCATGGAGGGATATGTTTGTTTGGTTTTGGTTTTTCAAGACAGGATTTCTCTATGTAGCCTTGGCTGTCTTGGAACTTGCTCTGTAGATGAAGCTGGCCTTAGACACACAGAAATCTTCCTCCAGAGTGCTAGATTAAAGACATATGCCACTACTGCCTGACTTCAAAACCCTTGGAGGGATTCTAAGAAAGCATCCCAAGAGCATTCTCCATGAAAGGAAATGGAAATATCCAGTCACCTGGTTTTAAGGTAAGAAGTCCCAGAAAGTCTTCTATCACACTCTATTGGTCAGAGCAATTATAGCACCATCCTACATTCAAATGAACAGCATATAAGCATACATGAAGAGCTTACATCTTGGGAGATGTTTTTAAAGACTAGCTATCAATAAAACTTGTCTTTGCACGCGCTTCTTCCATGCTCTGGAATGTTCTTTCTAAAAAAAAAAAGTTCACTCTGCAAGAGCCAGTTTTTCTTTCAGTTCGTCTCTGATACTTCAAGTACACAGTAAATCTTTTCTCTGTATAAACTGTACCTACTATACACACATATATATATAATATATTATACATATAATATATATATATATCAGTCTTTTTGTGTATGTCATTCATTGTAATGTATTTGCATGCACATTGTACTGTCAGCGTCTGGGGACAGCTTGTTATCACCAGTGCTGTCATGGTAAAGCTTTTATGGTTCCATTTGTATCTGCTTCTAACCAGTACCAACTTTGTATGGGGTTTTATAAAATGTTCCTTGAACTTCAACACCAGAGATACTAAGTGAATATTCGGTCGTGATAATTGAAAGAAAATGTTCCATTTCAAGGATTCTATTCAGGAAGAAAAATAACACATCTAAAACATTTAATATAAAAGTTCAGGAAAACTGGTGTTTTGGTGTTGAAAAGTTTAAACTTACCTGAAAATCTGATTTTCCATGCCTGCACATTCTCTGGTTCTATGAAAGTGAGATAATATTATAACTTATCAAGAAAACAGAAGCCACTTGGATTTTAAGAAGGACAAAGTTGGATGCCAACAGTGCTGAGAGGGCAAGGATCGCCCAGAAATGCATAACGACATAGGAAGCTCCTGCTTCTCTTGGAATCTGTTGCCATCTGCAGGATTCAAGTCAGAGAGGAACACATACCACCCATGGTTTTAACAAGACTGTGCTCCTCTAGGCTCCCACGTGACAGTGCCACCATCATAAGGAACCACTGTTAAGCTGTGCCCAGGTAGAGGATCCAACTGTTAAACAATTGATTGACAGTCGGCTGGCATCCCTCCCTGACTGCACACAAGATTGTTTCTTCCTCTTTCTACTTTTTAAAAAATTTATGTGTATGGATGTTTTACCTGCATGTATGTTGTACCACTTGGCATGCCTGGTGCCTGTAGAGGTCAGAGAGGACATGGCATTCCCTAGAACTGGAATTATGGGTGATTGTGAGCCTCTATGTGGGAGCTGGGAATTGAACCCAGGCCCTGGAAGAGCAGCCTTATTTAGCCTTTTTAATCTTGGGTATATGCCTACAGTTCACAGAACCCTGAACAGAGGAAGCCTTACTGGCAACGATACCTGAAATAAGTAATTACTAATTTTGTCGGCCTTGAAATACAGTAAATTGAGTGGCAATGATGTTAAACACATCATAAAATAGCATACTCACCAGGCAGCGGAGGCGCAAGCCTTTAATTCCAGCACTCGGTAGACAGAGGCAGGTGGATCTCTGTGAGATCCTCCCCCTTCCTGTTTGATCCTTTCTTTCTCATCCACCCCTCCAATCCATTCATAACAGACTATTTGGTTTTTCCTTCCTAGGGAGATCCATCCCTCTCTCCCAGTTCCTTATACTATATCTAACTTCCGTGGTTCTTCTGATTGGAGCCTGCTTATTGAAGACTTAACAACTAATGTCCACATATAAGTGATTATATATCATATTTGTCTTTTGGGGTCTGGATGATTCTTTTCTAGCTACCTGGGAATTTCATGATTTCATTATTAACAGGTGAGTAATATTCCACTGTGTAAATGTATCACATTTCCTCTTATTTTCCCCACATATACAATTATGTGGTCTACAAATAAAGGCAGCTTTATTTTGTCCTGTACAAACTGTGTGTCTTTGTTTCTCTTTCTTTGCTTATTGCATTGACAAGTACTTTTACTACAATGTTAAAGACTTTTAGTGAAAGGGAACATCCTTGTCTTGCTCCTGATCTCAGCTAGAAAACCAAGATGCTAAGCTGCACCAAGTGTATGTCCTTATCAAACCAGGGAAGTTTGAATCTAGCTTTCCTGAATAGTAGTAAGAATATTAAAAATGAAAGTTATCCAAGATTACTTACTACTCCAGGTACTCAATAACAGTTCATGTATGATATCAACTACTTAAAAGTAGCCATTTGAAACTCTTCCATACTAAAGCTTCAAGTTTGGGAAGAACTATGATGATAACTCTAATTATCACATCCCTTTAGTATGCTTTATTTTATTTTATTTTATTAATTTTGGTTTTTCGAAACAGGGTTTCTCTGTGTAATAATCTTAGCTGTCCTGAAACTCACTCTATAGACCAGGTTGGCCTCAAACACACCGAGAGCCACCTGTCACTGTCTCCTAAGAGCTGGAAATAAAAGCTTGCACCACCACTGCCTGGCTACCTATAAATTTGTAAAACCAAAGTTTTTACTTAGAACCATAGTTCTAGTTACCCCGTTGATTACTCCGTGTTCCTGGAGATAGCTCAATGCTCCTGTGCTTTGCTCTGCTCCCTTGGAGTTTGCTGTCTCAGGTCTACTTTGGCCTAGGTTCCTGGCTTTGACCGGTTTCTGTAACTCCTGGTCTGGATGCCCTCCGACATCAGTCCTTGGCTTGGAGTTGATCCTGCAAAGGTTTCTGGCTCCAGTCTACTGTCTCAGAGTTCCCAGGCTCGGGTGTGCCCAGAACCACAGAGGACCTGGCTCAAGCTTACTCCCTCTGAGGTCCCAGACTCACGTCCAAACCCTCTGCAATCCCTGGCTCTGGCTCACCCGCTCAGCGCTCAGCAGTTATTCCCCTGTTCCAGTGGAGATCACTGATTCTGGATCAGGTCGCTGGCTCAGTCCTGATCTGCTGGTGTCCCAGGACTGAATTGGCTCCTGGCTTCTGCTCCCATGGAACTTGCCTCCTCAGGCCTGGGGAGGTGGCCCAGTGGTTAAAGCTCTTGTCCTAAAAGCAAGGGGGCTGGAGTTTGAATACACAGAACTCACACGAATGGTGGGTGGGCTTAGTGGCTTGCTTCTAATTCCAGCATCAAGCTGACTACAAAAACCAGCCATAGAGACAAGCGCTGGATTTGACTGGCAGCTCCTGCTTCAAAGGATAAGTAGAAGAAAAAGCAGTAGAAGGATAAATAGAAGAAAAGAACAGTAGAAATTGAGTCTCAACATCAGCCTCAACCCTCCACATGCTTGCACACGTACATACACATGTGCCCCAACATATTCATACACACAGACACATGAAAGGACAAAAAAATATGGAGATGAAATTACATTAGAGTCACCAAGGAGAATACACAACTACACTTGAGTGTGGGAATTGGGGACATTGCTGAGAATAACTTGGCATGACTACATTGACTGAACCTCACTTCAGAGGACACTAACTCACCTGGGAGGTTCCCCTACAGATTAGGAAATATCATTGTCTGTAGGGAGTAAGCACAAGATTAAAACTTTTTATTCCTTTGAAGAGCTGAAAATCAGTTAGGACAACATTAAATATAAATACATGCCTGGGATAGAATGTTGAGCTCTTTTAAACACACGGTCACTGCAAATCATAATAACAGTCAGATAGAAAACATCTTTCTGTTTAATGAGGTTATACTCCACTGAAAAGCCAAAGATGCTCAATTTTTCCACATAAATATGTTCTCACAAACTTGAGGCAGATAGAGTGCAGTCATGATATCACAAGAAACATCAGTACATGAGCAGAACTATTCCATAGTTAGATTTGGCTGTCAACACAGATGAGATACCTGTGAGAGCTTCAATCGAGGGATTGATTGGCTCAGTCAAATTGGCCTTGGGGATTGTCTATCAGGCATTTTTTTAAATTGCTAATTGATGTAGGAGTGTTCCATCCACTGTGGGTCGTGTTACACCTGGACACTGGGTTTTAAAAGTTGTCAGAGCATGGAACAGTGGGAGTGAGCAGAAACAGTGTTCCTTCATGCCTTGTCCTTTCGTTCCTGCTCAAGTTCCTGCCTTGACCTCCCTCAGTGGGGAACTCTGACCAGGAAGTATAAGCTGAAATACACCCTTACCTCCCCAGATTGCTTTTGGTCATGGTGTTTATCACAGCAGCAGAGAGAGAAGCAGAACAAACTACAAACATTACCAAGTCCAGTTGATGGTAAAGGGAGTAAAAGTGTTCAAGGAACTGACCAGACTCAATTTAATTTCAATAATAAAACCTCGCATGCTCGATGGTTACTAAATTACATATAATGTATGCTCACAGTTTGAATCTGAAATGTCCCATTCAGGCACCGAAGTTTGAACACGTGGTCCCCAGCTTGCACGGTTTTAAGAGGCTATGAAGCCCTTAGGGGGACATTGCTGAAGGTAACTCAGGGCTTGTTTTATAGTCTAACCCCATTTCTTATCTGTTCTCTGCTTCCTGAATGTGGATTCAATGTGATCCATGCTCCCACTCCTGCCAATGAGCCTTCTCTGACATGGTGGTCCTTAAACTGTGATCCAAATCAAATCTTTTTTCCCTTAAGTTTCCAGCATTTATGAGGCAGAGGCAGGCAGGTCTTTGTGAGTTCGAGGCCAGCCTGGTCTGCAAAGTGAATTCCAGGAAAGGCTCCAAAGCTACAGAGAAGCCCTGCCTCAAAAAAACCAAAAAATTGATTGTTACATAAGCATGAGGAACTGAGTTCAATCTCTAGTGCCCACATAAAAAAGTCAGTTTGTGCAAACAAACCCAGACCTGTAATTCCAGCACTGAGAGAACAGACAAGAGGATTCTGAGGACTTACTGGCTAGCCAGTCTTACCAAATTAAGCAGCTCCAAGTTCAGTGAGATACTCTGTCTCAAATAATAAGATGGAGGGAAATTGAGACAGATACCTGACATCAATCTCTGGCTTACACACACACACACACACACACACACACACACACACACTCACACACACACACGAAATAAAATCAAACAGGGTGTAGACACATACCAATAAACCAAAGGTTACTTTACCAGATTTTCTACTTGGAAGGAGAGTGGGGAAGGACTGAAAGGGAGAGTCAGAAACAGTCAAGAAACTAGGATGGCCACTTTCAGAACACAGAGGGAAAATGTAGGAATCAGGAAATAACCTAAAGAGAAAGAAAATAAAAGAAGTAGCAGGAACAGGTTCGGGTCCCAGTGTGCTGCATACAGCATGAAGGAGTTTGGCTCCCATACTTCCCTTCACCAGCAGATGTGCATATCTGTAAACAAACAGGAAAATATAATAATACTCAAACAATGAAGGGCAGAATATTAAGGGCAAGATGGAATCTGGAACCAGTGTTTGACATTTTTATAGTCCATATTTGAAGGTCTCCAACCAGGAAATACGGTCTACAGTTCAGGGAAAACCTAAGCTGAAAGGAAAGGTTGGACTGTAGTAGAACCTGAGATATTATAAGGGGGTTAAAAATGAGTATAGAATCTGAATAACATCAGCATTTTCTGATGAAAGAAGAGAAATGTCCCAAGACAACTGAGGAGGAACTTTTAAAGTTTATTCGAGATGGAAAGGCTCAGAAGTAAAAAGTCTGTTTCCACACAGTGATACCACTGTGGGCACAATAATGTGGCTAGAAAGGCTGAGGCAGGAAGATTATTTAAGCCCATGGTTTGAAGACCAGCCTGAAGAAAAGTATGATCCAGCCATCATACCTATAAAAACAAATAAAATAAAAATAAAATCTTGTGTTCATTGTGGTGTTTTGAAAAAGAATGGCCCGGAGCGAGTGCCTCCGCCCCAGGAAAAGGAGAAGAAATGGCAATGATGATTACAACCACCTCCCACCCCAGACAAAAAGAAGCAGTAGGAACCCCATCTTCCAGGACTCCTGGGACACAGGCGTTCATGTAAACTGAAAGCACTGGTGAATGTGGATATGAAGGTGGCAAGAAACTATGGCCTGAAAGAAAGAATTATTCTTCTAGAAGTGCACAGTGTGGCGTATGTGTGACACCTTTAGTCACACACTCAGGAGGCAGAGGCAGGCAGATCTCTGTGAAGCCAGCCTGGACCTACATAGTGAGTTCCAGGACAGCCAGAGCTTCATAGTGAGACCATGTCTCAAAAACAAACAAAAAATTAGCAAAAATAACCAATCAAATAAAAAACTATAAAATGATCTTCTTTCAAAGAAGAAGTCAAACTCACTATTTGCTGATGATATGATAGTTTACATAGTGACCCAAAAAATTCTACCAAGGAGCTTCTACAACTCATAAACACTTTCAGATTTAGCAGGATACAAGATTAACTTGAAAAAACTCAGTATCTCTCCTTTACACAGATGACAAATGGGCTGAGAAAGAAATCAGAGAAACATCACCCTTCATGATAGCCACAAATAACATAAAATATCTTGGAGTAATTCTAACCAAACAAGTGGAAGACCTGTATGTCAAGAACTTTACATTTTTGAAAAAAAAAATAGAAGACACCAGAAAATGGAAAGATCTCTTTGGTAGGCAGAATTAACAAAGTAAAAATGCCAATCTTACCAAAAGCAATCTGCAGATTCAATGCAATGCCCATCAAAACCCTAGCAAATTTTTTCACAGACCTCAAAAAAACAATAGTCAACTTTATATGGAAAAGCTAAAAACCCAGGATAGCCAAAACAATCCTGTACAATAAAGGAAATTCTGGAGGTGTCACAGTCCCCGACTTCAAACTCTACTACAGAGCTACAGTACTGAAAACAGCTTGTATTGGCATAAAAGCCAGACAGGAGGACCAATGAAACCGAATCGAAGACTCAGATATCAATCCACACACCTACAAACACCTGATTTTTGACAAAGAAGCAAAAATATAAAATGGAAAAAAGGAAGCATATTCAACAAGTGGTGCTGGCATAACTGGATATCAACATGTAGAAGAATGAAAATAGACCCATATCTATTACCATACACAAAACTCAAGTCCAAATGGATCAAAGACCTCAACATAAAGCCAGCCACACTGAACCCAATAGAAGAGAAAGTGGGAAGTACACTTGAACGCATTGGCACAGGAGACCACTTCCTAAATATAACCCCAGTAGCACAGACACCGAGAGAAACAATTAATAAATGGGACCTCCTGAAACTGAGAAGCTTCTGTAAAGCAAAGAACACAGTCAACAAGACAAAACGGCAACCTACAGAATGGGAAAAGATCTTCACCAACCCCACATCAGACAGAGGTCTAATCTCCAAAACATACAAAGAACTCAAGAAATTGGTCATCAAAGGAACAAATAATCCAATAAAAAAATTGAACTACAGACAGAGAACTCTCAACAGAGGGATCTAAAATGACTGAAAGACACTTAAGGAAATGCTTAACATCCTTAGTCATCAGAGAAATGCAAATCAAAACAACACTGAGATTCCATTTTATACCTGTAAGAATGGCTGAGATCAAAAACACTGATGACAATTTATACTGGAGAGGTTGTGGGGAAAGGGGAACACTCCTGCATTGCTGGTGGGAATGCAAGCTGGTACAACCCCTTTGGATATCAGTGTGGTAATTTCTCAGAAAATTAGGAAACAACCTTCCTCAAGACCCAGCAATAACACTTTTGGGTACATATCCAAAGGATGCTCAATCGTGCCACAAGGATATGTGCTCAACTACGTTCATAGCAGCATTATTTGTCACAGCCAGAACCTGGAAACAACCTAAATGCCTCTCAAACAAAGAATGGATAAGGAAAATGTGGTACATTTACACAATGGAGTACTACACAGTGGAAAGAAATAATGACATCTTGAAATTTGCAGGCAAATGGATGGATCTAGAAAACATCATATTGAGTGAGGTAATGCAGACTCAGAAAGACAAATATCCTATGTACTCACAAGTGGCTTTTAGACATTAAGCCAAGAAAAACCAGCTTACAAATCATAATCCCAGAGAACCTAGACAATCAGAGAGGACCCTAAGAGAGACATACATGGACCTAATCTATATGGGAAGTAGAAAAAGACAGAATCTCCTGAGTAAATTGGGAGCATGGGGATCATGGGAGAGGGTAGAAGAGGAGAAGAGGGAAAGGGAGGAGAGTGGAGAAAAATATATAGCTCAATAAAAATAATTAAGAAAAATAATGTCCCCCATAGGTGCATATATTTAAATGTTTGATCACTGCGGAGAGGGACTACTTGAGATGATTAGGGGTGTAGCCTTATTGGAGGGGTGTGTCACTGAGGTTGGGCTTTGAGGTTTCAAAAACTCAAGCCAGGTAAGTGTCTCTTTCTTCCTGTTGCCTGCTGATCCAGATGAAAAACTCTCAGCTTCATGTACTTCTCCAGCACCATGCCTGCCTGCATGCCACCATGCTCCCCACCATGACGACAAAGGACTAGACCTCTGAAAGTATAATCAAGTCTCAATTAAATGCTTTTTTTTGGTAAGAGTTGCTGTGGCCATGGTGTCTCTTCACAGCAACAGAACAGTGACTAAGACATTCATGCTTACAGAAAAAAAATCATGAAAACAAAAGTTGCCATTTCTCCACCGTGGAGCATTAGACATCAGAGCATCAGAAGGCTAAGAAAACAAGAAGAAAAACAAAGAGTGGGAGTAAGTCAGGAATATAAGTCAAAGAATTCACGTGCCCAAATCTGTTATAAAACCAAACAAAACGATTGGATAGCAACCAAACTGTACATACATGGAAGACCCTGAGCAACCAACAAAAACAGATCCTGAAAAGTGAAACATATGGAAACTCTGCTCTGAACTCTACAAAGAGTAGTCTGGAAATTGAATAAACTGATTTAAAACACAATCTTTTAAGTACCTTTCCTTGAACATTTTGCAATGTCCAAGATGAAATTTTTCTGGATGTAAGGAACTGGACAATGTATTTTCTCTGTTTGCGTTGGGGAAATGGATGGTTCTTAAACCAAATACTGCAAGGAACAGACAAGAGGTTAAGCAATCTAAACTGTCTTCAAGTACTTAAAGGTAGAAACATAAAAAAGAGGAAGAGCCATACGAAACTAGCAGAAAACACCTGCATTAATGACTTATAAAATTTAGAAATCATCTATGGTTTCACAAGTTCCACTTTTTCCCCAAAGAGAAACAGGCTGAGAAACTGGTGGTTCAATTTGGAAACAATTTAATATACAATTTAATATATGGACTTGCAGAAGAAAACAAAGAATAGAACACAAAGTACGTCTTTAGAAACAGTGACTAAAACCTTCCTAATTTTTGTGAAGGACAATTTCAAAATAGTTAATGACCTGTAATTAACACAGAAACAAAGACCTGTACTCATGGCTATTTGAAAAAAAAAACAAAAAAAAATACTGATGTCTGGTCAACTGTAATGGAATAATAAGCTATGATTAACAAGAAACAAGCATGACTGTCATGAAACCTTTGTTCTACTGCGCTTTAATGATACAATTGATGCTGGTTAGCTAGAGCTGAAAAATTAGTGGTGATTAAAAAGGGACCAGCAGTCAGGCAGTAGTGGCACATGCCTTAGTCCCAGCATTTGGGAGGCAAAGGCAAGCAGATCTCTGTGAGTTCCAGGCCAGTCTGGACTACAGAGCTACTTCCAGGACAGCCAGAGAAACCTTATCTCAAAAAAATAAAAACCAAAAATACCAAAAAACAATAATCACCAAAAAAAAAAAAGCATGAGAGAGAGAGAGAGTGAAAGCGAGCAAGTGAGCGAGAGAGAGAGACAGGGACCAGCATCATTGAGGTAAAATCTTCTGAAACTATTTCCTTAGGATCAGCATGTAATCTGTGATCCAGGATGGCCAAGGCTGCCTCTCATGTTGGCAGCCAAACTTGATAATGTGTGCAACCCTATTAAATGGTGTCAGTCTTGAAGGCATGAAGAAGTCATGAAGAGCTGCTGAGTTGTGTGGCAGGGATGAAGTCCCTGAGGAAAGACCATTGTTGAGGGTACAGCATCAGCTGCTGTGGAGAGACAACCACCTCGAACAGAAGCAGGTCTGGAGGAGAGACAACCTGAGTCTACAAGACATGCTGTGTGTGCTAGGAACAGTAGAGCTGAAGAAATCGATCCTTTAGACCTCAGGAGACTATGAATTCAAGGTATCAGATATTGAGGTATTTATACTTTTGGACTTGGGTTTTGCTTTGATCTTATTGGGACTTTTTTCTGATTTTTCACTCTTAGAGTAAGAAAGCATATAACTTTATTTGATTTTACAAGAGTTCACTGTTGAGAGACTTTGGATTCTTTTTAATTCGTAAATTATAGTGTCTTAGGGTTTCTATTGCTGTGAAGAGATAACATGACCACAGCAACTCTTTTTTGTTTGTTTGTTTGTTTGTTTGTTTGTTTGATTTTGCTTTTTGAGACAGGGTTTCTCTTTAACTTTGGAGCCTGTCCTGGAACTAGCTCTTGTAGACCAGGCTGGCCTCAAACTCACAGAGATCCATTTGCTTCTGCCTCCCAAATGCTGGGGTTAAAGGCATGTACCACCACTGCCCAGCTACCACAGCAACTCTTATAAAGGAAAACATTTAATTGAGATGGTGGTTTACAGTTCAGAGGTTCAGTCCATTATCATCACGGTAGGACAAGGCAACTTGCAGGCAGAAATGGTGCTGGAGTAGTAGCTGAGAGTTCTACATCTTGCAGACAACCAAGAAGTGGACTGAGATATTGGGTGGTATCTTGAGCATATATGAGACCTCAAAGCCCACCTCCACAGTGACACACTTCCTCCAAGATCATACCTACTCCAACAAGGCTTTACCTCCTAATAGTGCCACTACCTTTGGGTGCCATTTTCTTTCAAACCACCATATGTAGTAATTTTTGTTTTTTTTATTTTATTATTATTTTTTATTCTTTTCTCATACATTACTTCCCAACCACTCTTCACTTCTCCCAGCTTCTCCACCTACTCTCCTCTCCCCCAGATCTACTCCCCCTCCATTTCCCTTCTAAAAAAGACCAGGCCTCCCAGAGATATTAACCAAACATGGTATAACAAGCAACAATAAGAATAGGTACAAATTCTCATGTCAATGCTGAATGAGGCTACCCAGTAGGAGGAAAGGGTCCTAAGAGCATACAAAAGAGTCAGAGACACCCGCCCACTTCTACTGTTAGGAGTCCCACAAGAACACCCAGCTACACAACCATAATGCACATTCAGAGGACCTGGCTCAGATTCATACAGGTCCTGTAATTTTTGCTTCAATCTCTGTGTCTCCTGCTTAGTTGATTCTGTGGATTGCATTCTCATGGTGTCCTCAACCCCTCTGGATCCTACAATCTTTTTTTTTTTCCTTTGGCTGTGGGTTATCTGCTCCTATAAGTTTCTGGATGATGCCTCTCTGATGACAACTGGGCTATACACCAATCTATTAGTAGATTAGAATATTATTAGAAATCACTTGATTCAATTTTTTCCAGTCATATTTGGTTGTATCCTGGGTCTCAGGGCTGTCTAGCCTCTGGCTCCTGGCCATCCAGGCAGTGTCAGGGGTGGGCTCTCTCTCATGGTATGTGCCTCAAGTCAGACTTGCCGTTTGTTGGACACTCCCATGAGTTCTGTACCACCATTATCCCTGTGTATCTTTCTGGTAGGACAGATTATAGGTTAAAGGTTTTGTGACTGGGTTGGTGTCCCAGTGCCACTGCTGCAAGCCTTGCTTGGTTACAGAAGATGCCCAGTTCAGGCTCCACATCGCTCTTTGCTAGGGTCACTTTCATCGATCCCAGGGAGTTTCTACTACTCTCGTTTTCCATATCTCCACCCTCCAATTCCAATCATCCCTCCCAGTACTCTCCCTCCTACACCCTACCCTCCCTGACCCCTCCTGTTCTCATCTACATCCACCCCCAGTCTGTCACAAAATCTATTCTCTTCCCCTTTCCCAGGGAGATCCATGAATCCCACCTTGGGCCCTTCTTGTTACTTAACCTCCTGGGTCTGTGGATTGCAGCATGGTTATTATTTATTTAACAGTTAATATTCACTTATGAGTGAGTACATAGCATGTTTATCTTTCTGGGCCTGGGTTACCTCACTCAAGATGATTTTTTTTTCTAGTTCCATCCAATTGCCTGTAAAGTTCATGATGTTGCTTGTTTTAACAGTTAAGTAATAAATACTCCATTGTGTAACTGTACCACATTTTCTTTATTCATTCTTTGGTTGAGGGGCATCTAGGTTGTTTCTTGTCATGCTTCCCACTGTGATGTTAATGGACTAAATCTCTGAACTGTTCTAAGTCAGCCCCAATTGAATGTTTTCCTTTATAAGAGTTGTCCTGGTCGTGATATCTCTTCACAGCAATAAAACCATAACTAAGACACACTATATAACAAGGAAATAAAACCACTTGTGTTGGATAAATAAGCAGAAGAGTGGAACTGGATCTTTATGTTGTACATACAGAAATATCAAGTCAAAAGGATTAACCACTAAACTGTCGGATCTGAAGCTATAAAACTTCTAGAAGAAAATGTTGATAAAAAAACCTTCTCCAACATTGACGCTATTTCTTTTTTAAACATGCAACACCAAATTCACAAAGAATTTTTTTTTAAAAAAAAAGATGGTGCGTGTGACTCAGTGTTCCAAAGAAGGGGCGGTCACCGAACACATCAGGGTCGCTTAACCTGCAGGCTAGTCCTAGAAATAGCCCTTGAGACTCGTCAGGAAACCTGAGCGGTAACACCGAGTGGAGGTGAGGTGCGCCTAAAATACACGTGAAAACCAGCAGCTATAAACCTGCGTGGACAACGGCGGTGCCAGAAGCGCTTGGCTCAAGGTACTTCAAGGGTTGACGGCGTGAAGTTTGAAATCCTGAGTGGGTGTGGCACTGGAAACCGAGCTCCTGAGAATCTTCGGGCTCTTTGGGGAACAGACTGGATAAGGATGACAATGGGGCGGGCCAGCCCCTAGTCTCCTGGTAGGATCGCCCCAAGGGCGGGCTGGAAGGAAGTCGTCAGAGAGCGGCCGCCGGCGCGTTGACGTATTTCCGGTGCACCGGCGCGATGAGGCGCGCTGGGAGTCGACTCTGACAGCCCGGGAGTGGCTCCTGGTTACCTGTCCTGTAGTTCCTGCAGCCCCGGGAAGTTTCAGGCCACCTCGGCCCAGCGGCTGGGCAGGATGCGGCTGGGCTCCGGGGCCTTCGCTGCCTGCTGCGTCGCGATCGAGGTGATCGGGGTCGCGATATTTATTCGAGGATTCTTCCCTGCTCCTGTTCGTTCTGCCAGACCAGAGCACGGTGTAGAAATCCCGGCGCCCGAGCCTGTAGCAGGTATGGATCCCCTTCCCGGTGGTCATCGCTTTCATTCTGCCCTTCCCCGAAACAGTTTGTACTGTTTAGCTTGTTTCTGTGTCGTACAACTTGGAGATAATCGCAGCCGGCCACTGTGATAATCAGTGTAAGCCCCGAGTGACTCCGGCTCCGCTTCTCGTTTGCAGCTATGCACTGATCCCTGTTTCTTTTCCTGATAATCCTCTCAACCACCCCCAATTTAGGTTTCCAGTTCTGAGCAATAGGTTTTAAGAGGTAATATTTCTTCAGACCCCTCCAGTTTCCTGCTACTCTCCAGCACACCTCCCATCCCATGGTTAAGAGTGCATTAGAACCCTGACTGTCCTCACCGACACAGAAATACACACCAGACGAAGACGATGCTGTGAGACAGGTCCACACAATCCAGGCACTGGACATTAAGCCATTTCTAAACCCGCCAGTTTGCTACCTGGTAGGCTACGTTTTAGGCCAAACTGAGGCGGGGACACAGATCCCAACTGTAGGTCTTTTATGGAGAGGCGTCCCTGCCGTAGACTCCTCCCTGTGCTAAGATCAGTTCACCACGTATTACTGGGTACCTGCTCGTTGTTAACATAGCCTAGCCCAGAAGATATCCCGCTTGGTAGTCTGACATCTGTGGGCTAGTGACAACCCTTGAAAGAGCCTTGTCTTTCAGGGTTGACTTGTCTGGTCTCAGAAAATTAACACTGG
Organism: Myodes glareolus; assembly: GCF_982192425.1. Classification (NCBI taxonomy): domain Eukaryota; kingdom Metazoa; phylum Chordata; class Mammalia; order Rodentia; family Cricetidae; genus Myodes; species Myodes glareolus. Next base: position 1,169,691 of record NC_142033.1, on the reverse strand, counting down.
CTACCAAAAATGGGCTTTCTTTCGGGTCGAACTAGATATGATATGTGTTAGAAGAACAAGTAAAAAAAACCATTAAAGGCAGTTGAGTACTAAATAAAATCTAAAGTTTAATTTCCCATTTGTTTGTTTATTTATTTTTAATTTCCTCTTTTCTAAACACTTTTAGGAGCCAGTTCGAACTGGACCAAGCTGCCATCTCCTCTCTTCAGTAAAGTTGTTATTGTGCTGATAGATGCCTTAAGAGATGATTTTGTGTTTGGCGCCAAAGGCGTGAAGTATATGCCCTACACAACTTACCTGGTGGAAAAAGGAGCATCTCATAGTTTTGTGGCCGAGGCAAAGCCACCCACAGTTACGATGCCTCGAATCAAGGTAAATTTAGCATGATGTTTTATGAATCTTGATTTGACTATTTTGAACATTTAGAGAGATTATCTAATCTACTTGGAGACCCTATTTTAAAAACATAAAAATATTTTGATGCTGTCAGTTTTACTGGGGCAGTGGAATGTTGAAGGAACCCCGTAATAAAAGATGGAGCCATCTTCTTACTGCTTGTGAAATATCCGGAGTTCATACTTCATGGAAAGAAGGAAAAATTTAGAACCAGATTTTCTAGGCCACTGTAGTCCAAGAGATCCCCACCTCTTTGGTGGTCTGCAGTGTTCCAGAGTCATCAGGCTTGAGGGAACCTTTAGGGATATTCAGACTGTTTCATAAGTTGTATACATAAGAAAACAAACTCAGTTAAATTAAATTGCTTGTTGAAATTATATTATACAAATTATCAAACAAGTATGAACTGGCCTCAACAACTGTTACTTCTACATAATTAAGTGTTCACTTTGATGAGGGTAGTTTTGAAGTGCATAGTGTTTTACCCAAGAATCATGGCTAAATTTAAAAAAAAAATGAAGCTCTTTTTGTATATTGGCTTGAAGACTACTTACTGAGCAAGTACTAGGTATTGATAGTGTAATGGGCATACATTTGGGGGGAAACAGTACCTCTACTTTCATAAGGCTGTTAGTCTCTATGGACATACGTAGCCATTAGACAAGTGAGATTTCAGATAAAATAATTATCTTGTGGTGAGTGTCTGATGGGAGAGAACTGCATGTAACACTGAGTTTGGAGGGATAGAAATTCTGTTGAGGTTATGGAGTCAGAAAAACCCTCTGTGGAAATTACACTAAAAAGATACTTTCAGGACGAGTAGGAAGAGTGCTGGCAGGAAGGGCCAAAGGCGCCCGAAAATCTGGGCCTGTACCGTGTTTTTAAAAAATGATTTTATTTTATTTGTTTGAGCATTTTGTCTGCATGGATGTATGTGTACTACATATATGCCTGGTGCCTGCAGAGGGCAGACGAGAGTGTTGTGTCCCCAGGGCTGCAGTTACAGGTGATTGTGCGCTGTCCTGTGAATGCTGGGCACTGCTGCTGAGCTGCGTGCAGGTGTCAAGTGCTCTTAACTACTGAGCAACCTAACAGGACTCTAGATTATTTTAAATTCTTGTTTTTAAACCACTCTTCTGTTGGGCTTCGCTGGCCCAGTGTGGTTTAGGGCCAGCCAGTTACTGCAAAGGTTGTGTTTGAGCTTATCTGACATCAAGGCATCTACCCGAGGCTCATGTGTGCGGGGACACCTGACTGACCTGGCTTTCACTGTTTGAGCAAGAACTCCTTCTCAGCAGAGGAACTAGTAATTTTGGCTATTTCTAAGTCTCCAGATTTCAAAAATACATGGATACTTTAAAACTTATCCATAGTTGTCATCTTACCTGTAGAACTCTAAAATAACTCTAAAGCCATTTCTGACAACTCTGAGGCCTCTCAGCAGTACTGCACCCGCTTCCTGGGAACCAGGACCCTGGTAACCAACCACGCGTGCACTGGAGCTTTGAGTACTTTCCATCCCCTTTGCAGTCTCTCTTCAATAGACCCAGACCCTGGAACTGGGCTGAGACGACCTGCAGATGACTTGAAAGTGTTCCTCCTTGTTCAACCAACCCAGCAACTGCCGTAGCATTGAGTTAGCTGACCATTGAATGAACTAGTCAAAATAGTTGACAAATGATTTCTGGACTCTCCTTTTGATTCTGTACTACCCTCCTTGCTTCTGTGACTTTTTCCTTTAAAAGTAGCCTGTACCAGCTATTCAGGGTCTTTCTGGCCTCTCTAATGATAAAAGACCATGTCATGGCAGAATTAATAAAATCCTCATGCTTTTACATCAGTTGTGGTGTGAGAGATGGTCTCTTGGGGTGACTCCTCCTTGGTGATTGGACTCTAGGGTCCAACAACCCAGAGCACCCTTTCAGATTTTAAGTAGGTTTCTTGCTTGTCACAGCCAGCTGCAATGAATCCATTATCAGATCAGGTGATAGGAAAAACCACAGGTACAGTGTTTCCTTGGCTAATGCCTGCACAACTTACTGCATAATTTTGGTGACTATTTAAGTTTTAGAGTAATTGCTTTTGATAGTTTTGTTGACTTTCCTTTGCTCTTGGGAAGTGGAGGGATTTTCCAAGCTCCTCATTCTGCCGCTCTGGAAGTCTGGTTGATTTATATTTACTTACTTGGTTGGTGATAAAACTCAGCAATAGAGCACTTGCCTAACATATGTATAGCACTGAGTCCAAGACCTAGAGCCAAAAAATGAAGTTTGTGTTTATTTGCTACCGAAGAAATTTTATTAGAGTTCTGTAGTCATTACAAAGATTCCTGTTTCTTTTTATCACCAATCTATTGATATTGTCTTAAGAGGTAGTATAACTCCAAATCATGAAGATTTATTGTTATTACTGTGACCTGGTAGGACTTGTGGTAAAAGTGGGTAGAGTATTGACTCCTCTGTATATCAGAAAGATAGGACATGTCACAGCCACTGTCTACTGCATGGTGCAGCACTGTGGGTGAGTCTGATGTCCCACTAACAGGCCTGGCCCAGTTCACTTTGAGAACTCTATATCGGCAGTTAAAAAAAAAAAAGAACAAAACTTAAGAGACAGATATTAGATTTTCTGGATTGTTAGGCCTTCTTTGTTAGAGTTAATGAGCTTGCTTGTCACATACAGCATGTTAAATCTTACTTGGAATCCTGACAAAGGGTCTGAATATACAAGTTCATGTTTTCAATGTACATGCATACATATAAGCATTAACTGTCATTAACCCAGAGCTTCTGTGATTGGCTCTGTGTCTAACTATTATTGTCTCCTCCTTTCCTGTCTTACCCATGAAAGGATTGCCTGAACCATGTTCATTAAATAATCAAATCTTCAATATCTGTGTCCTATCTCCCCACTGCACTGGCCCTGTTGCTGTCCTAGCTTTCACTCAGTGGCCAGATTAGGAACTACTGTAGATCTGTGCCCGTCTGCCACCGAGGCTGCACTTTTGGATCTGTGATCTAAGTCTCGAATATTTCTTCCTGCAGGCATTGATGACAGGGAGTCTCCCTGGCTTTGTTGATGTCATCAGGAACCTCAATTCTCCTGTGCTCCTAGAAGATAATGTGATAAGACAGGCCAAAGCTGCTGGGAAAAGAATGATCTTTTATGGAGATGAAACATGGCTTAAATTATTCCCAAAGCATTTTGTGGAGTATGATGGGACAACATCATTCTTTGTGTCAGATTATACAGAGGTCAGCTTCCTGCCCCGCCCCCCAATTACAAGGTCTCATGTAGCCCGGATATCTGTAGCAGTGGCCAACCTTGAACTCTATATTTGTGCCTCCAACTCCAGAGTGCGGGGATTACAGCCATGCACTCCCATACCCATTTCAGAGGTCGGTTTCTTAAAAAGAGAAGCATATGCCTGAGGTCGAGCCTGGTACTACCATTTTCCACTCAGGTGATGCTATTTCCTGTGTGGTATTTACTAATTTATGAAGTGGTGTGTCAAGATTATAAAAATCATTCATTTGCATCATCAGTTGTAAGTGGAGGCATAAACCCTGTTAGAAGTGTAAACCAAGGTGTGTAGGCCCCCAAATGCAAAATAGTGGTACAGATGTTATAGGCCCAGAAGATCAGGAAGGGTGCCACAGCAGAGAAGCTACGTCACTGCATGAGTGAGGACCCTATCTGGGCATATGGGAGGCAACAGTGTTACAGGAGTCCAGTGGCTCTTTGGGATTCTTTAACTGTTGGGATCTATAGGGGGACCAGAGCTTGCTATGATTGCTTGCAGTGAGCTGAGTAGAATCTTATTCTAAGAGGCCTCTGCCTGTGCTGGGGTGCAGGCTCCAGCAAGAGGAAGATCAGGATTATATCCAGGTATGTAAAGGTTGGGCCTGAGGCAGAAGTGATAATCACAAGGGTTAATCTGTTTAGCACTAGAGTGCGAGTCTCTTCTTAGTTTGGGGTTTGGGAGCCAGTCCTTGAGAATATGTTCACCAGGGCAGGCACAGTGTGACTTTTCAGTAGTAACAAGTTTCCACGGTATATATGTCATCAGGTGGAAACACTTTTATTTGTGGTGCATGTTTCAGAGGGAGGGAAGTGGGCTCACTGAAGACTTGGCTGAGCAGGCTACCAGCCCTATCAGGAGCTGTTTACCTCCTCACATCTTCATGATGTTGCTTTAGAAGTGGAGATAAATGCTGTGAATAGCCTTTATATAGGACTGTGGCTTATTCCTGACTCTACTGTACTCTCTTGGTTGGCTGACCTTCATTATCCATAAACAGGCTTCTTGAGCCTGTCTAGCTTGCTTATTTATTCAGCTTTAGTTCAGACAAGCAATGATCCCCTTGGGGGAGGGGGTGAATGCCAGAGTAGCCTTTTTTCCTTTAAATTATCTAGACATTATAAAGAATAGGCGTAAGCGTAGTCTAATACTCATGTCCATTTGCCTTTGTAATGACTTCAAGGCTTTGGTTTTATTTGGTTTTTGTTTTTTCAATTTTCGTGAGTCTTGTTACCTGAGATTGACTCCTGGTGATCCAGAAAATTGGATGCGCTATTTATACATACTTCCCCCCCCCCCCAGGTGGATAATAACATCACAAGACATTTGGATAAAGTATTGAAAAGAGGAGACTGGGATGTGTTGATCCTTCACTATCTAGGCCTAGATCACATTGGCCACATTTCTGGGCCCAACAGCCCCCTGATTGGTCACAAGCTCAGCGAAATGGATAGTATCCTGATGAAGATTCACACTTCACTGTTGTCAAAGGTGAGGCTTACTGTGGTACATTGCATGGTGATGGGATTTCATATTGCCAGTATTTTCTAGAATGAATAGAAATGACTGAGAGAGCACTGCCCATTTCAGTCAACCAGTCATGCTTCTGCCGTGGGTACTGTGGGTATTGTCTACATCGCTACTATTTATGGAGTTCCATTCAGGCCAGGAAGGAAGCATGAGAAATACAGTAAATAATATAAATGTGCCAAAAAGTAGTTGCTGTCTCAGGAAAACACAGGCAGCAGGCACCAGCGCCCCTGTACTAAGGAGAGGCTGTAATTTCAAGAAGTGTATTTAGGACAGTCTTTTTGGAGGAGTGTTCTGTGTGAAAAGAGACTTGAGAGGAGGATGGGACAGGTTCGCACTATCTGTGTGGTGTGTGTCAGGTAAAGAAAATTCACACTATCTGTGTGGTGTGTGTCAGGTAAAGAAGAAGCACTGAGGATCAAGAGCCTGCTCAGTATCACTGGAACAGGTAAGGTCAAATGGCCAGAGCTCTGGGCGAGAAGCCCGTGACCTGCCTAGTGCCCCCTCTGGATACTTCTGTAAAATAAATGGTGGGAAACTGAGGCAAGAGGAGTCATGTGCCCACATGGAAATGACAGGCTCCCTGCTGTCAGAGGTAATAACCACAGCTTGTGTACTCGGAGCTCTGCACTGTTCTCTCTTCACCTGTAGCCTCTGACCCTTTGATCTAACGCTAAGCTTATTGGAAGAGATTTAATGCACTAAGGAGAAGGTTCTGTTGATGAACTAAAGTGAAGTTATACAGTTGTTTCCTTTGCAAGACCATAAATGTTCTTGCCAGACAAGTACAGTTGACAGGTTCTCCTTTACCTTACAGGAGAGAGAGACTCTCTTACCCAGTTTGCTGGTTCTCTGTGGTGATCATGGGATGTCTGAGACAGGGAGCCATGGGGCCTCTTCCACAGAGGAAGTAAGCACACCTCTGATCTTAATCAGCTCTGCATTTGAAAGGAAACCTGGTGAGAATTAGGAATGATTAACATTTAAAACTGTAGTCTGGTATAAGTTATCCTAAACAATGTGAAATAAAAGTTAAAGGGGAGATGGGAAGTCAGAATTTATAATTTAAATTTTTTGCTCTGATTCTCAAAATATAAGTACTTTTTGTAAGAATTCTATTTTAGAAATATTACCAGCTAGGTATGGAACTCCTCAAAATTTGTCTTGGGCTAGTGAGATGTCTCAGTCGGCAAGGGAACCTGTGGTCAAGTATGACTCTTTGAGTTCCGTCTCTGAGAATCATCTGGTGGAAGCAGAGAAATCACTCTCACAGTTGTCCTCTGACCTGGCATTCATGTGCCCACACCTGTACACATATATACACAAAATAAATGAATGAGTAAATAAATAAATATAATTCTTTCTTAAGACAGAATTTCTCTTTGTAGCCCTGGCTGACCTGGAACTCATTCTGTAGACCAGACTGACTTCAAACTCTGATTCACCTGCCTCTACCTCCCAAGTGCTGGGATTAAAGGTGTGAGCCACCGCTGCCTGGGTCTAAATATTTTAAAAATGAAAAAATGTCAGCAGCTACTATTTAAATATTTTTAAAAGTGCTCACTATTTTTGGCTTATCTCTCTGCCCCGCCCCCCAGCTGCATGCCCATCTGCCTCCACAAGACTAAACCATGGCCACAGTAGTATTTCTGCAGCAAAGCTGACACCTGCAGCTACTTTCTGGTTCTGGTCCTGTAACCTAATGCATTGGGTTGGCATCTTGGTGAGTTTAAAGCCAAAACAAGTACAGCCAGGATCTCAAAGAATGGAGAAAATATGCCTGCAGTTGGCAAGACCATGAGAGTCATTTCCAAAACAATTGTTTTCTTGGACAGAAGCAGGAATTTTAGTTAGGGAACCTATTCGTATTCTTTTAGAGAGGTTAGCCTCTTTCTAAACATCCTTAATTAAAAAGTACATCTAAACATCCTTAATTAAAGAGTCACAATTTAAAAAGAAAAGACCATAGACACATTTTGGACTATGCTTAGCTTAAAGTCATGAAACTGTGGAAAAGATTAGATGGGCAGAAATGCCTCTGGGATGCTCAGTCTATACCATAAGGTTTTTAAAATCAAACTTTTAAATTAAAATTGCCCAATTCCCCCCTTCCTTTTCTTCCCTCCAATCCCATCCATGTACCCCTCATTTTTCCCCCTTGAAATAAATCATGGTTTCTTTTCATTGTTGTTTTACAAACACACACACAAAAAGAAAGAAAGAAAAAAAGAAGAAAAGAAAGAAACAAAGGAAAAATGTGGTGTCCTTAAATATATGAATACAACCTGATTAGTCTGTTAGTGTTCCAAATATCTCTATAATTTGAAGGCTGACCACTTGGTATTGGATAGCCTATTAGGGGCTTGTCCCTGAGAAGACTATCTCCTCTGAGCATTCCTTAGATGCCTGTAGCTCTTGGTCCGCAGAGGCTGTGAGATTTGCCCCTTCCATGTTAGCGTGTCTATTGGTGTTTTACTTCTTCAGGTCTTATTTAGACCGCCATATTGTTGTGGTGTCATGGGTGAAGGCTCTTTGTCATTTCTAGGAGATTCTTGTGGGCCAGCCTTGACAAAAATACCTCTTGGCAAGGTACGGTCATGGGAATTTTGAAATAGTAGTAAAGAATATGAAGATGTGTGAAAAATGACAGAAACAACAGAATAGTATGGGGTGGGCATTCCAGTGAATACTGAAGTCGCCTGCATTTATTTTTCCATATGTTTTTATACCCAAATACAAATGGTGGCGGGAAACTATAATAGAAAACTTTATTAACATACTACAAAGGACAACTCAAACAGTTAATTGCTTTAACACTTTGAGGCAACAGATCTGTTGTTTAGGCAGTGAAGCTGCCCTAGACCAGTATCCTGAAGACAGCCACTTCCCAGGTAACCTCATAGTTACAAAAGAAGGAGCAGAAGTACATTTGCTTATCCTGACCACTTGTCAGGATGGCATGGACTTACTTGTGTGAGCTATTTTAATGTCAAAAGAATCAAGTAATTACATCCTGAGTTGGAATGTGCAACTATGCTTATCAGCCACTTAGAGCAACCTCCAACTCTCTGACCGGCAGACAAGGCTCACATTTTTGGGTCGCCACAGGAGATGCAGTAGTGTAGCAGATGTCCGGATACCCTGGCTCTCATAGTCTTTCAGCCTTCTCCATGGAGATGTTCCCTAGCTTTGGGTGCAGGAGTTATGTTGTAGATGTATCAGTTGCAGCTGGGCACCCCTTGTTGTCTGCGTTTTGGCCAGTTTTCTGAAATGGTCTCCATCTGTTATAAAGAGAAGTCTCTTTGATGAGTGGTGAGAGCTATATTTTTTTTGTGGGTATAAGAATTCATATTTAGGATGCAGTTAGGAATTATGCTGGTTTAGTAAAGTGGCATTATTAAGTTCTCTAAAATCTATGACCCCACCAGCCCTGGAGAGTTGGTTAATTTTTCTAGTACCAAGTATGATTTCTATCCTGTTGAATGGGCCTTAAGTCCAATTAGAGAGCTGTTGGTTACCAGCAATATATGAGGCCTCTATCGCACTCTTAGGGTTATCCTGCTGTGCTGGCCATGTAGATTGTCCGAGTAGTTCATAGGCAGGACAGCTGGGTAGGACTATCGGTTGCTTCCTTATTTCTAGGGCACACAGTTGCCCTCTTAGGCAGCTGTAGCTATTGCTGTCACCAAGCCTGGAAGCTCCACTCTTTGCCACCTGATTGCTCTTTTGTTTCTGAGACAAAAATAGGTGAGAAATGACATGTTTTTTACCTTGGGACAGACACTCTCTCCATTGATGGGGTGAGTTGTGGGGCTGTTTTCCTAGCTGACTCCCCTGTGGAGTTGTTGTTTTCCGGAACCTGGGGTCAGGATGGGGGAAGAGATGTTACAGATTCATGTGCCACAAACTCTTAAAGTTCTTATAAAAGTTCAGTAGATTTTCATGCATGAATGTTTCTTCATTTGATAAATACTCTTAGCTAATTTTCAGAGTGTAAATGTGGCTGTTGTTTTTATGAAGTTTGGATTATCTGTCATGTGATTTCATAGACTGCTCTCAACCTGCTGGGCCCGAAGACGCAGGTATGTCCTGTGTCTCCCGGCCCAGTGGGAAACATGGGTATGGGTCACTGCAGGGGCAAGGGAAGAATAACATACCTTCTCCTGGACCTGCATAGGGCAGAGCAGGTATATTGGTTATCTGACTCACCACTGGGTAGGACTTGGCTTGTTTCATGAACTTGTTTTGTCTTCCAAGCCTAAGTGGTGCCTGTCAGCTTTTTCATCAATATTTGTTTATTAAAGGTTCTAAAGATTGCTGAATTAGGGAAATAGTGGGGCAAATGGAAATGTATATAAGTAATGGAAGAGCTGGGACTAGTTCTCTGAAATACCTGTAAGATAAAGCCCTTCATACCCTGTGTTCTCAGTGCAAAGCTACAGTTATTAAAAGTTTGTGCTGGCAAGATTGACAAGCCTTTCAATGGAGGAAAAGAAGGGTTAAAACAGATTCCAGCATAAAAGGTTTGTTGATGGGCTGGAGAGATGGCTCAGAGGTTAAGAGCACTGACTGTTCTTCCAGGGGTCCTGAGTTCAATTCCCAGCAACCACATGGTGGCTCAGAACCATCTGTAATGAGATCTGGTGCCCTCTTCTGGCATCCAAACATACATGCAGGCAGAACACTGTGTACATAATAAGTAGATAAATAAAGATTTTTTTAAAAAAGAAAAGGTTTGTTGATAATAGTGGCATATCACATTAATGAAAAAAGACAGGACACCCAACATTATGTTAGTATAGTATGCCCAGGTAACCTATTAAGCAGTAATGCTGGTTACCCACCTCATCTCACTTTTTTTTAAAAAAAAATATTTATTTATTTATTATGTATACAATATTCTGTCTCTGTATATGTCTGCAGGCCAGAAGAGGGCACCGGACCTCATTGCAGATGGTTGTGAGCTGCCATGTGGTTGCCGGGAATTGAACTCAGGACCTTTGGAAGAGCAGGCAATGCTCTTAACCACTGAGCCATCTCTCCAGCCCCTCATCTCACTTTTTAAACTAAAATAAATCCCAGGTCCAAACATTTTAACCACTTCAAAAGATTTTTTTTTATGTAGAAAGTTTCAGACCCATTAAAGGCAGTTAAACAGTGTAAGTCTCCAGATGTACCACCCAATTTAAATAGTTACTATCTAGCTTTAGCTTGTCTTGTTCCTTCTGTGCACACACTCATTTTCCTTATGATTTAGGGTCAGACCTCAGAACTATAAATATCCACTTTCTTTCTTCACATGATCCTGGTTCTATTACTGTGTCAAAAATGTCATTAATTCCTTAATGCCATCAAATAATGTTTAGATTTCCAATGCCTCTGCTTCTCTCCCTCCCCCCCCCCCCCCCGCTCTCTGTCTCCCTCTTTCTCTCTCATTGTCTTAATTTATTTAAATTAGGTACAAATAAGATCCATACATTGTGATGTGTCAGTGTGTCTCCTAGGTTTCTATTAACTCATAAGTTTCCAACTCTTAATTTACTACCATTTATTTGCTGAGAAAAAAAATCAAATTGTCTGTGGAGTCCCCTGCTCTGATCTAGATTCCTCTGAACCAGTCTAGCTATGTAACATAACTGATCTAACTCTCAGTCTTCCTGCCTCAGCCTCCACAATCTCCCAAAGTAGTGCTGCCTGCTGAGAACCAAGAATTCAAATGCACAAGCCTTGTAGTAGAATTTTTTTTGTAACCTAAACTGTAACACTGGACTTTGTAGACGGAGGCTGCTCGTTTATTTTCCAACAACCCAGACATGAAACAATCACACAGAAACTGTGTTAGTTACAGCGCTGCTTACCCGGTGAGCCACAGTCTTGTAGCGATAGATAGAATAATAGAAATGTGTTAATTTAAGATGTAAAAGTTAGTTAATGAGAAACCTAAGCTAATAGGCCAAGAAGTGTTTTAATTAATATAGTTTCTGTGTGATTATTTCAGGTCTGGGCGGCTGGGAAACAAATGAGCAGTCTCCTTATATAGGACTTTGTGATTTTAGTAGTCATTGATGACCAGATGGGAGTTTGCAAAGAGTAGTGTTTTAATTCCATATTTTTATATTACTTAGCTATTACTGTGCTATTTAATCCTTATTTATTTATTATCTTGCTATTCTAACAATCACAGAGATATGATAACTTATAGAGAAAGAAATTGATTTCTTGCTTCTTGCAGGCTGGGAATTGCAAGGTCAGAATGTCAGAATCTGGTGAGGTTTGTTCCCCTATTCCAAGATGATTCCTTAATTACTGCCTCTGGAGGGAAGGAGCATTGTATCCTCCTGTGACAGAAGACAGAAGGGTAAAGAGGATGAGATTTTTTTTTTGAGAGGCCATTTTATAGTGGTGCTAGGGCCCATGAGCTGATACCTGACAGAAGATACCACCTCCCAACATCAGTACACCAGAGATTAAGTTTTCATCACAGAACTTTTGGGAGAACATGCCAGGAGGTGTTGGCACATACCTTTATTCCCAGCACTTAGGAGGTAGAGGTAGGAGGAACTCTCTCTGAGTTTGAAGCCAGCCTGATCTACAGAGTGAGTTCTAGGACATCTAAGGCTACACTGAGAAATCTTGTCTAGAAAAACAAAACAAAAAAAAAAAAAAACAAAAAAAAGAGGAAGAAGAAAGAAAAAGAAAGAAAGCAAAGGAAAAGAAAACGTTCCCATATACTTTGGATTTCCCAGTGATATTTTTTTGCATAAGAGAGACAAAATGTATTGTTTTTTTTCCCCACATACCAGTTTCAAATCAATTAATGACTCATTCTTCAAGTATGGCCAATTAAACTTGTTCAGTTTTTAGTAATATTGGGGTTAAGCATATTGATTTGTTTCTATTCATTATAACTACTATTCTTTATTTTCCCATATCTTTGGCCAGTGGGAACATCTTCATATTAATTCCCAAGTCCTTTGTGCAAGACTTTAATGGTCTCGGATCCCTCTCTTGCCCTCTGAACAGTATTCCTAACTGCTATGCCTGTGTCTTTCTCAGGGCTCAGTTAGCTTCCCAGGATGTCCTGATCCTTCAAGTATTGGTATTGGTAGAATTTGTAGAATATACTGTGTCAGAAGTGTGAATTTATGCTGGGTCTTATTAGGTTTCTGCTGAGGCAGGGTTTCTCTGTGTAGCTCTTTCTGTCCTGGAACTCACTCTGTAGACCAGGCTGGCCTCCAACTCACTCTGTAGACCAGGCCGGCCTCAAACTCAGAGATCTGCCTGTCTCTGCCTCCCAAGTGCTGGGATTAAAAGTGTGTGCCACCACTGCCCCGTGGAAATCTTTTCAGATAAGGTAATCTTGAGTTTGAATTGATACTTCCAGTTCACATTCAGAACTATGAAATCATCTCTATAGATCTGGCCTCTGCTTTCTCTGCCTGAGCCTAGAGTTCTAGTTATTAGTGCTTGGTAGAGTTAGAGCATCACATGGAATACACTTACATCACCCCATAGTAGACATGCATTGGCCTTAGAATAGTGTCTGATTAAATGAAGTGAATTTGTGTTGTTTTTGCATTTGTTTCATGTTTGTTTTTTTTTCAGCTCAAAACAATGTAAGAAAATAGTAGCAGAAAATACTGGAAGATAATAAGCAATAATATTAAAGTAGAAAGTTTGTCTAGAAAATAAATTTGACCAAGTGAAAAATCTGTACAACCAAAAATTACTGCAATTAAAGTAAAATCTCCACACATTCCCACTGGTGTGTCTCAGCTCTGAGCAGGGCTGTCCAAGAAGACTTCCCTGGTGACTCAGTCAGCCCTGTAAACCTGTTCTGATGCTTCTGGGGTGGAGATAGGGTGGGGCTAGGGGTCACATTCTTTACCGCTGAGAAATCTCTGCTAGGGTGCTTTTCATCAAGGTTGTTCGGTGTACAGGGCCCTGAGCCTGATGTCTGAACACCACAGCCGGTCTTCTCTAAGGAGCTGGTTGTGCAGACCACTACTACCAGCTTGAGAAGGTTATGTGGATAGGCAGAGTCTTACTTCTTACTCGTCCTCGTTGTCCTAGTCAGTGGCCTGTCTGCCCAGCTGAACCTATCCCCACCCTGCGTTCCTAGGAAAAGATCCTGTTACAGTTCAGGAACCACTGCTAATCCTAACTCATGTTGACTTGACGTCACCCAAGTGCCATTCCTTGGCCTCTGCTAGGCTTCTTGTCACTTCCATGCCCAATGCTACAATCACGATAACTGTACTTTTAAAATTAGACTTTATCCATTATATTTAAAGCTACTTAAGGGAAGTTAGCACTTGATAAATTTCTGTGTGATTGTGTAGTTGAGTGGTTTGAAGACGTGGTAGTTTTGATTTATATTAACTGTAGTTGCTTAAATTCAAGAATAACTACCATTTTCTACCTTTTACAAACCTATTGTTTAAAATGTTTTCTTTTTTCCAGGGGATGTCCGACACCCAAAGCATGTCCAGCAGACTGACTTGGCTGCCACACTAGCGATTGGACTTGGTTTGCCGATTCCTAAAGACAGTGTAGGGAGCCTCTTATTTCCAGTCATAGAAGGAAAATCCATGCGAGAACAACTGAGATTCTTACACTTAAACACATTACAACTTAGCAAACTATTGCAAGAAAATGTACCATCATATGAAAAAGGTAAGGTAATTGTAGTTCTAACTTGTATAAGGTCGTCATGATTCCATGGGCCTTGTGTTTTCCAAATGTTTTCTGGTGTGTAGTTTGTATGGAATACTTGGTAGTTGTCACTCTCTAATTATAAATACTATTTCATGTTTCCTTAGGCCCTTAACTGTCACTGTTAACAACACCCACAAATATAATTAATCTATTTGAAATCTATACATTTATTAATTCAAGAAATATTTACCAAGTTTTTGTTTATGAACAAGGGATACCATGTTAGAAGTACTGGTGGCACCAGATCTCTGTCCTCACAGTGATGGAGGAGGGCTAACTGTCTATGTGTTACTTTCATTGGTTAATAAAGAAACTGCCTTGGCTTTTGATAGGACAGCAGCTTAGATAGGCGGAGTAGACAGAACAGAATGCTGGGAGGAAGAAGGCAGTGAGGCAGATGCCATGCAGCTAGCCACCAGGGCAGACATGCTGGATATTTCCCGGTAAGCCACCACCTCGTGGTGAGACACAGATTATTAGAAATGGGTTGAGTCAAGATGTGAGAGTTAGCTAATAAGAGGCTACAGATAATGAGCCAGGCAGTGTTTAAAAGAATACAGTTTGTGTTGTTATTTCGGGTGTAAAGCTGGCCGTGCGGGAGCCAGGCGGAATGCAGCCCACCGTTCCTTATACATCACAGAATCTTTCAGCATGAAGAAAACAAAAGTATTGTGAAGATGCCAGGTAGTGACCAGAACCCTAGGAAAAGATTACACATAGGAACATAGGTAGGTTGGTCTCCATAAAAAGCATAATCTTAGGTTTAAGAGGGAGCTTTGTAGACTGAGGGTAAGAGGTTAAGGAGATGAGTTCAGAGATGTCATCAGAAGGCTGTGAGGCATTAGATGAGTGTTCAGTTTTGTCTAGGTGAAGGAGGGTAGGGCAGAGTTTTCTGCATTTTCAAAGGTTCTCCCAGATCCCCTCTGGGAGTTCTGCCTTGTACTTAGCAGAGCAAGCAAGGAACACCTGTAGTGTTTTAGTGAGCCCTGCGTGGTGATGGAAATTAGAAGTGGTTACATTGTAGATGTGTTTGGAGGTAACAAGATAATATTTGCTGGTACAGTGGGATATAAGGCGCAAGAAGACCTAAGCCAAAGGAACAACTCCAGTCTTTCAGCTGTGCAGTGAAAGAACAGGTGACCATGCAGTAAGGCGGTCAGGACCTACTTTGCAAGGCAGGTGTCTTTGTTAGTTTTCTGTTTCTGTGTTAAGACATCATGACCAAGGCAACTTATAGAAGAAAGTTTATTTGGGACTTAGAGTTTCAGAGGCTTAGAGTCAATGACTATCAGGGCAGGGGACATGGCAGCAGGCAGGCAGGATGCTGGAGCAGTAGCTCAGAGCTTACATCATGGTCTACAAGCTTGAGGAAGAGAAAGCTAACTGGGGATGGTGAAGGCCCTTGAAACCTCAAAGCCACCCCCAGTGGCACCCCCTTCAACAAAGCCACATCTAATCATTTCCAAATAATTCTACCAGCTGGGGACCAAATTTTCAAAGAATTTCACTAAGGAGAAAGTAAGCCACTGTATTGATGTGGTAAAGCAAAGGGGAATTGAGAACTAATTATTGGTTCTGAGGATGTGGAGTCATCAGTGATTGCTGGAGCAGCTCCTGTGTTGGGAGAGAGCCTGGTCAGAATAGGTACAGGTAAGGGCAGTTGAGGATCAGAAAGGCAGACTGTTTGTCTTTTAGCTGGAGATACTAAGGGCGATTTCTGTGCCGATAGGAATGATCGCAGGAGAAGTGTAAACCTCTATGAGGATCTTTGTAGATCACCTGAGTCACGTTTTCAGTTGATTTCCTCTGGTATGTCCAGCAGATCACAGACTAGCACATCTGTCCCTGGTGCTCCTTCACGAGTCTAGAGGAGGCACTTGTGTTTGAGGCAGTATTTGGTATGATACTGGCAAGTTTTCTTCTTTAGGTTGTGATGTACAGCCAGTAGGGTGAATACCATGAGTGTTACCTGTGGAAGACAGACCTGTCTGCCAGCTAGGAAATGACTGGGAGCCATATACAAGGGGCAGGAAGACTTCCTGGACAAGTACTCAATCCAGTCCAGGTGGGAGGCTTTGTTAGGGGTGAGGCGTGGCTTCAGTGCACATAACTATTATTCTTGCTTTTTTTTTCCCACCTGAAATAACTTATAGGCTTGTAAGATGCTTTTTTGTTTGTTTTTTGAGGGGTGGGAGAATGTTGGTTAGTTTGTTTAGTTTGTTTTTTTTTTATTTTAGGTATGGTGATGTTTTATTGTTTTTAATTTTAGTGTGTATATTTGGTAAAGTGGGTTTTTTTGGTGGTTTTGTTTGTTCATTTGTTTGGCTTTGTTTTTTATTTATATTTTCAGTTGTGGTGTTGGTTTTCCACTACTGGGAATTGAACCTCACTCCTTGCATATGATAGGCAAACACTCTATAAACTACGTCTCTGTCCTTGAATTCTGTAGCTTAGGTTGACCTTCAATTTGTGATCCTCTTGACTCAGCCTCTTGAGTAGCTGAGATTATTGGCATTAGCCACAGGCTAGCCAGTTTTTTCATATTTTGTTGTTCTTAGAAAATTTCTAATCTAGTAAAATTGCCAACAAAAAACAGCTACTAAGAATTATTCGCTTTTTCAGAAATGTCAGGTTAGAAAAAACGTTAGGAACCACGTTAAATAGAACGGAAACAAGTCTCCAGGGCTTAGGAGACATGGGGGCGGGGCTTCGCTCCTGCGAGGCCTATCTGTGCCTACACCATCATTACATTTTAAATCACAAAGCAAGGCCAACAGAAGCTTCCACAACAGCTAGCCAAATCTGACGCTTCTTGCCCTCTGTCTTTCAGTTCTAGTGGAACCACCTTTTTTTTTTTTTTTTTTGCCTCAGGAATTTTAAACAATATGTTCATAGTAACTGGATGTTCCTCTTTCCTAGTTCCTGATCTGGTTAATTCCTGGGCATCCTTTACAGTCAGGTTATCAGACTATCCTTGCCCTGTATTCCACTTCCAATCTAAAATCAATTATTTTCTATTACCAGAAATCTCTCCTATTAACTCTTTTCCTTTATGGCATACTTTGTGACTAAAAATAATTTCTTTCGTGTGTTTTGCCTCATGTATGTCTATGTGTTGTGTGCATGCATTTCAGAAGCCAGAACAAAAGGATGTTGGGTCACCCTATATGGTTGTGAGCTGCCACCTGGGTCCTGGGACTCAAACCTGGATCCATGGAAAGAGCAGCCAGAGCTCTTAACCACTGAGCCATCTCTCCAGC
The DNA here is from genome assembly GCF_982192425.1 of Myodes glareolus. Taxonomy (NCBI): domain Eukaryota; kingdom Metazoa; phylum Chordata; class Mammalia; order Rodentia; family Cricetidae; genus Myodes; species Myodes glareolus. The sequence goes on along the minus strand of NC_142033.1, from coordinate 1,152,486 downwards.
TTCCATCCCTCACAAATTGTTATCAGAGGTGTCTATACCTACAACATAGTGCTTTGTTTACATTTGTTTGTGTTTGTGCCTTCTGAGTCAGCGAAAGCAGACAGGAATTGTGCTATTTATTCACCATTGTATTTCTCTCTCTTTCTTTCTTTCTTTCTTTCTTTCTCTCTTTCTTTCTTTCTTTCTTTCTTTATTTATTTCAATTTGCAATCCATTGTGTTTTTTATTCAAGATGTGATATCTAGGGACATAGTCAGTGCTTAGAAGTATTCATGTAGCTGCATGAACAGGAACCCCAGGTTTCTATGACTCATTTTATAACGGCTGTAAGATGTAACACAAATATCCTGTGTCTCTGTGGTTCGTTTGTAGAAATGTATAAAACTGTTGTGTACACAGATAGATCATAGTATACATAGACAGACCTTTGTGGCTTACTCATGGAGGCTGTGGGTTATAGACACAGGTACCCTATGTCTTTATGAGTCTTATGGAGGTTATGGGTGTAGGTACAGGTACCACTAGTCTTCTATAGTTCACTTATAGATACTATGGGGTATAGGCATAGGTGGCCCAAGTCTCTGTGATTCCCTGGAAGAGAGACTATGGATTATGAATAACAAGTCACTGTGGAGGCTTGGGGTATAAACATAGATACCCCTGTTTTCATGTGGTATAACCCTGAGGGCATCAGCCTTGAACGTAAGTTCAAGAGTTTAGAATAATGCTTTCTGTCACTTTGTGACCTGAGCAAATGCCCTAATTCTAGCTCTATTTCTCATCTGGAGAACAGGCACAGTTGTCTCATCCGTCAATCGTGGCTCATTGCGGAAGTTCGCAAGCTGCTTAGAGAGGCTCTGACCAGTTTTTCTCTGTGCAATTTGTGACACCCAGTAAGGAGAGGTGCCACCCGAAATGCTCAGGTTCACATTAAAATTGTGCCATTGAACCCTTGTTCTCAGCAAGAGAATGCCTGCGGGTTTTTTTTTTTTCTGCTTTGAAGGTGAAGCATGAGTTGTGTTCACAGATCACTGTGCAGCACTGTAGGGAATGACAGCATATGTGGCCCTGCTGGTACATGAGGTGCATTTTAAAGAACTGAACATCTCAGGAGGAAAAGTCTTGTTTTTTTAGACTCATATAGTCAGAAGCAAGCACAACATAGTAAAGAATAATAACCAGATCTGGAAAGAGGATTGTCAGCTCCTTGCCTCCAGCAGCCTCTCAGAGCTACGGAGAGGGGTAGCTGTGAGCCTGGACCTTTCCATGCTCTGCCTCTCTACAAGGAGCACTGTAAGGAAGGAAGCCAGTGTGAAGGCACAAGAATCAGCCTGTGTGGTATATGGGCAGGATTCCTCACACGCACTGTCAAGATGAGAAAGGCTCTGTGGACCAGGGCCTGTTGATGCAGTACACTTCAGAATTGTTTTTATATTTCACAGAAAAAAAGAATGGGAAGAGACAAAAAGAAGAGAGGAGAGAGATAAGATCACATGAGCGATGTAGAGAAAGTGTCCGGGCCAAGCGTGGGTGCTAATTTCTGCCTATACTGTGTGTGCTGGCTTGGGTGAATTATGTCATCGACTGTCACAGTATTACCGAAGTGTTGCTGACCCTTCCTGCCTAGGAACAGATTGCCTTCATTGGGTATCAGTTCTAAAGACTATGCCAGGAATAAGTGAATGCACTAAAATTCTAAGTGTGTATAATCCTTTTGTCTGATAGATCCTGGATTTGAGCAGTTTAAAATGGCAGAAAGGTTGCATGGAAATTGGGTCAAGCTACACTTGGAAGAAAACCATTCAGACATCCTGCTTGGCCTGGGGACCAAAGTACTCAGGCAGTACCTGGGTGCCCTGAAGACCCTGAGCCTGTCTCTGAGCACACAGGTGGCTCACTATGACATCTACTCCATGGCAGTAGGGACTGTCGTGGTTTTGGAGGTACAGACACTTGTATTGTCATGGTTTGTGTGTTAAATTGATTTCACAACTCAGCTAGAACACGGTGGTTTTAAATGTGTATATCATTACTTCTAGGCATGGTAGTGTTAAGTCTCTAATCCTAGAATTCAGGCTACTAAGACAGAAGGGAAATCATGCCAGCCTGGGCTACAGGAAGACCCTGTGTCTAAAAAGAGCATCGGTGTACCATGGGAAATAGGAATGTTCTTTGTTCTTCCATTGTGCGTCCTGATGTGTCACATGGTTCATTCAGCACTGCTATAAAAGATAAAACTATAAATAAAGCTATGTAGTTTTAGCAAAAAACAAACTAGTTTTCCCTTGGGTCTTTTTGTTGTTGTTGTTGTTATAAGTGCAACAGGATGGGCTGATTTTGACAATGCCTGGCCTTCCATAGACACCCTTGATCTTCTATTTCAGGTTCTCACCCTGTTCCTCCTTAGCACCCCACATGTGCTGTGCAGGAAGGATGAGCTGGATGTTCCCCTGTTGTCTCCTGTGTTTTCCCTGCTCTTTTATTTGGTATTTCTGGTTCTTTCGGCTATTCATGTCCTGGTATGCACCTCGTCTGAGAGCTCATGCTACCTCTGCAGCCTCCCGTGGCTGGCGGCAGGGGGTGTGATGGTGCTTGTGTCTGCACTGCTCTGTGTGATTCTGTCTGCTCTTATCAGGATGGTCGTCGATGGCACTCTGCTGAAGAAGGTACGGCTGGTCCCTGGGTATGTAATATGGTACTTGTGGGTGGGCTTTTGTTTTGTTTTCCAGCTAATCTTTCATTAATAAGAAATTGGTTGAAAATCTTGTGTATACTAGTCTTACAGTGCTGGAGATGCCATGGAAAGATCACACACCAAATGAACTGAGGGAGAAAGAGCTAAGCAGCCCTTCCTAGGCTTCTGAGCATGTTGGCCCATGGTATTCTCTTGTGTAGTCAGGTCACATGCTTTTATTCTCAGCTGGAAAGAGCTGAACTGAAGCAGAGTTATAATAGGGTTTCTGAATGTGGAAGAAAGGGAACATGTGTACTGTAGTCTTAGAAAAGGTTTATGGACAGCCCTTGGGTCAGTCTTTCATCATGGTGACAGGATGTCTGAGATCAACAATTTGAGGGAGGAAAGATTTACAGCTCATTTCAACAGTGTCAGCCCGTATCTGGCTGGCTCCATTACTGTGGTCTGTGTTGGGGTGGAAACATCACACAGGAAAGGCTTGGCTGGAAAGAGCTACTTACTCGTGGCAGCTAAGAAGCAGAGAGAGGAAAGAAGGGAGAATGAAGGAGTTAGCTCCTTCTCGTTCTAATCACCTTTGTGAGCCCCCCCCCCCCCTTGGTGAGGGGACTACTTCATATCTAAACCATAACATAATTGAAGAGATAGTATTCTGTTGCCATTTCAGGCGAAGTACCCATTATAGTGGAAACTATGCAGTCCTGGGGAAATTGGTGTCATGCAAGGAACATGACAGCTGGGCTGGGATCTTCTGGGCAATTCTTTGGACACAATCACTGTGTTGAGGGCCTGCTTTCAGTCTCTGACACTGAGCTTGGGGCTTAGAGTCCTGGGGAGGACAGCTGACTGACATGGTATGTCCGTGTCCTTGTGGTTAGCATAAGAATGTCTGGACCTTCTCTGGGCTGCGCTGCAGGAAGAGGGGCCGGTGCCTCCCATGCAGGGGCTTCCTTCCACAGTAGGCAGTCTGGGTTCGATGGGAAGACAGCAAGGGTCTGTCACGAGGCCTTTCCACTGTGAGCCAGGGACTGTGCAGGTGATGGATATAATTTCCAGGTTATCCTTCAGAAACTATCTTTCCTTCTAACAGAGTGCATCTCATCCCAGCTCAGAATGGTCAGAAGTGGATCTCCTCCTTCTTCTGGGCACAGTGGGCCATGTCCTGAGCCTGGGAGCCAGCAGCTTTGTGGAGGAAGAACATCAGACCTGGTACTTCCTTGTTAACACTCTGTGCCTGGCTCTGAGTCAGGAAACCTGTAGGAGTTACTTTGTGGGAGATGACTGTGAACCTCAACATCACTTCCATGTTGAACAAGGATGTGTGGACATACTTGCTTGTACCCGGAAGGACAGCACAAGCTATAGTACGTTTGAGCCTGACAGAAAGGGTAAAGGGGTCTCCCTTTCTGAAACAAAAGGAAGCTGCAAATGGTGGGCAGTGCTGGCAAGTCCATGGCTGGTGCTGATTTGCTGCCGGCTACTGAGGTCCTTGAACCAGACAGGGGTGCAGGGAGCCCACCGGCCCGACTTCAGCCACTGGCTTACCAGGTGAGCACGACCTATGGACTGCAACTGTCTGCAGCTGATTTGCCTGCCTTTTCTGCATTGTGTCCTTTTAAAGATAAAGACTAAGATAATACTTGAGATCTAAAGAAATAGAAAATATACCCCATGAAGTTGAAAAGAGGCTCGCTTAATAGATTTGACTTATTAATGTGGAATCAGAGTAATTGTTAATGATTGAGACCCTGTGAGTTTTGAAATGATCATTGTGATAAAGATGTAATTCTGAGATCAAGTCCATGGTGGTTCATTCTACACTGCTGCCCGTGGACAAGAGGACAAGGTCAGTAGGCAGAAGGCTGTGGTCTCTGGAGCATCTTGCCTTCTGATTCTCCTTTCTCATCAGTCATGCCTCTCTCCCTCCACCCTTAGAAGGAAAAGTGTATAGCAGGTCTCTCAATATCTCCGGAGCTTTCTGCTGAGGCTGCAGAGCCAGGAAGAGATGTAGATGGGTTAGATTGAGGCTTTTAAGAAGAGACTTGAAGTAAACGGAAGAATCTGAGTCTGACAAAGTCCAGACCAGACTGTCTTGATTTTTTATTGTCTGGCAACAATGTAAAAGAACAGCAAATGAGAATGCTCAGAGGAACAAACAGTTTCAGAACTGCTAGAATTGTAGCGCAGTGGGTCAGAGGTGCTCCTGCTAGTGCTTGGGAAGTTTCAAGTGGATACTGTGGCGTGACTTTGTATCTGTGTGGAGGAGAAACAAAAGCAAATGGTATTCCCAAAACCTTACAAGTTCACAGTCAACCTGGATGTGGGCATCAAAGAAAGACTGCTTTCTCTAATCCAGAGACTCATAGAGAATTCCCCTAAGTATTAGCTAAGTTATCAAACTTTCATAATCTCACAGTTAAAACAGGCATCTTTGTAGATTCTGCCATGTGCCTGCACAACAGCCCTGGAGAAACAGCACAGTGTGGTCCTCACTTTGGAGTTCAGGAAGGAAAGAGGCACAGGGCCTGGTAATCAGCCCTGTCTCCTCAGTCTGGGTATATGAAGTGGTTGATATGATAAGGAGTTCCAGGTCTTAGAAGAACATAATGGACTCTGTTTTGTTTTTCTGGAAAATTGAAGCATTTGGTTCATGTGTGTCCTGCTTGCCTTCTCAATTGTACTGCTTCCTGCACCCTGTTTTTTTTTTTCTTTCTTGAATTCCTGGGCCATTCAAGTTATAGAGAGCCATTTTATAAGCCTCATTAGCTGCCCACTCCAAAGCTGTTTTAATACCACTTTTCTGTGGTAGTATACAGCAGTCTAGTGGAATATCTAGGGTGTTCAGTGTAAAGCATAGCAGAGACCTCCAGGGTGAGACCTCCTCCAGGGTGGGACCTCCTCCAGGGTGAGGACCTCCTCCAGGGTGGGACCTCCTCCAGGGTGAGGACCTCCTCCAGGGTGGGACCTCCTCCAGGGTGGAACCTCCTCCAGGGTGAGGACCTCCTCCAGGGTGGGACCTCCTCCAGGGTGAGGACCTCCTCCAGGGTGAGGATCTCCTCCAGGGTGGAACCTCCTCCAGGGTGAGGACCTCCTCCAGGGTGGGACCTCCTCCAGGGTGAGGACCTCCTCCAGGGTGAGGACCTCCTCCAGGGTGAGGACCTCCTCCAGGGTGAGCTCCTCCAGGGTGAGGACCTCCTCCAGGGTGGAACCTCCAGGGTGAGGACCTCCTCCAGGGTGAGGACCTCCTCCAGGGTGAGGACCTCCTCCAGGGTGGAACCTCCAGGGTGAGGACCTCCTCCAGGGTGAGGACCTCCTCCAGGGTGGAACCTCCAGGGTGAGGACCTCCAGGGTGAGGACCTCCTCCAGGGTGAGGACCTCCTCCAGGGTGAGACCTCCTCCAGGGTGAGGACCTCCTCCAGGGTGAGACCTCCTCTAGGGTGAGGTCTCTGGTTTTAAATCATCTCTTCCTGTCCTGACAGTCAACTGTCTTATGCCATTTTCTGGTTTGTTTTTCTTTTTCTTTTTTCTTTGTGGTTTTTTTTGTTATTGTTGTTCTCTCTCTCTCTCTCTCTCTCTCTCTCTCTCTCTCTCTCTCTCTTTCTCTCTTCCTCTTCCCTCCCCGCTCCCCCACCCCGCTCTGTGTGTGTGTTTTGAGACAAAGTCTTGCTCTGTATCCCCAAGGCTGACCTCAAACTTGTGATCTCATTTGTCAAGATTATAGATGTATATCACCATTCCCAGTTTCATTCACTTTTCTAAAATCTTTTCTCGTTTCTATGTATATCTTTCCAGAATATGTATTTAACAACTATTAGCTATCGAAGCTCATTAGCTTTATGAGCATAGGCTGTAAATAATATAAGGGAGCTAGCCTTGCCAGAATTCTTTTACACGTAGCACTACCTATGCTTCTCCGCTCAGCGGGACAGCACCTGTCAGAAGCTAGGGCCGAGAGACTTGAGCTTATGAGAGAACAGTAGAGCCAGGATGAGCACGAAGCAAGTCGAGGAGACCGGAGGACAGAACTGTTTGTACCTAATGCCAGCATCTGAGACCATCCTAAGAGTAAGAAGTGAGTGAGATCTCAGCATGGTTGTCTTTGTGACATTTTAAGAACTCGTTTTGTTTTCTGGCTTTCTAGAAAAATCATCTGATTGTAATTCTTTAAAAACCCTTCAATACCCACAATTCTGCTGGTGGTAATTTGGACATCTTCTGTCTTATTTCAGTTCTGATCACAAAGCTCAACTCTCAGGCCTGGCTGCCCTTTCCCTGGTTGTGATCTTCATGCTGGTTCAAAAGGGATGCTCCCTTGTATCCAAGGCAGCCTTAGCACTGGGGCTGCTGGGTGTCTTCTGCTACAGGGCAGCCACTGGGATTGTGCTGTTTCCATGGCAACCAGACAACAAAAGCATTTCAAAGTAAGTGAACTAGAGACACAAAGTTTGCTTTTATGTATTTCAGTGTTTTCTGTACTAAATAAAAAGATGCCAGGCTAATCTTTACAGTAGTGGAGTTTATTTTTTAAGTAATTTATTATTTTATGCTCTTTGGTGTTTTACATGTAGTTATGTCCATGTGAGAAAGCCAAATCCCCTAGAATGGAGTTACAGATAGTTGTGAGCTACCTTGTGGGTGCTAGGAGCTGAAACCAGGGCCTATGGAAGAGCCCCATGCTCTTAACCTGTCAACTGTCTCTCCAGACCCCGGAGTGTAGTTTTTGTTAATAATGATTTCATTTGCAGCTATTGTATCCTGGCAAAGAAGACTGTAGTGAGCCACTTTGTTAGCACTCTTGGGAGAAAAATAATTTAGAAGTAAGCTCATTGTACTTCTTTTTAATTAATAACCAAATTAAGTCCTCAGACTGATGAATGAAGTGATAAATGAGCTAACAGCAACCTTCATATACCAGGATTTAGTCTTGCTAAGCTGAGCTGTGACTTACATAGCGTGGACAGTAATAGCGTGGACACTCCCAGCAGCCGGGGAAGGAGGCTAGCTTTCCTATGTTACTCCTGTCAGGCCAGCGGACTCCTGTTGTGCAAATCAAGAGTCTGGTGTCTGTGATAGAACTACAGGTGACTGGACAGGGCTGCAGAGTGTGGCTAGCCTTCTTGGTATGGTTATATCTGTTCTCAAAAGTACCTCGAGAATACAATCAGAGGGGCCATCGGAAATAAGATACCCTCATGTTCTTTGAAACATCATTTGCAGTTGAAGGAGTAAATAATTTGTAGTTGTCCAGCAGTAGTGAAACAACCCTCACAGATATGTTGAAGCCCTCTGTGGGATCTTGTAATCATGAGGTAGTAAGTTTTCATAGAACACAGAAGGGTGTTATAAGCCAATAGGCAAACTCACATGATTCTAACTTACCAAACTTTTTTTTGTATATGACTTAAGTTGATTAAATATTGTCATATTTAGGACCCAATATCATATATAGGTCGTGGCCTTACTTTTTACCCATTTGAGTACCTTACAGATATCTAGGATTAGCAGTATTGAGAGCCGAGGACTCTAACCAGAAGCTTAGGGGCATACCAGAAAACATCTGTTGATAGATGTGGCGCGATTCTTGGTTTCTGTAGCAGGTGCCAGCAGGGTGGGGGCCTTCAGTGAGGCAGAAAGCCACAGGGAACATGAAGAAGATGGTGGTTGAGACTGGAGACATTTTGTAGAGACAAAGTCTGTTCTTGGCTTTGGAGTCTGGAACTTTGGGCAAAATTACATATTGTATTTGGGGCTTTTTTTTTTTTAATCTCCAAGTGCAGTGTGTGAATGCATTTCTTGTCTTCACCTGTGTCTATACACTTGATTTCTGCATTATTCCTCTCAAGTCTATGATCACCTTACTTTCTCTGCTATGAGCAGCTTGGCGTTGATAGATAACGAGAAGGTAGCCAGTGTCTTTCCTCTAAGCATGCTCTTTCTTCCTATAAAATGCATTCATCCCTTACCCTGTCTATCTTGATTTTTAAAAATGCACTGGTTTCAGATCCATCTGGTTCCTAAACTGCTCAAATTCTGAATTCATCTTGGACCCTGACCTATCTGGTTCTGCATTTGCTGTGAGTCAATATTTACCAAGTATTCGAGACCCTTTCTCTTGACCCTTTCCTTTCTTCCCTGTCTAAAGCCCAAACATGTCTAGGATTGAAAGTCAAAGTCCTAGGAATGAGAAGCACTGACTGGTGAGGTCTGGGAGCTCGTTTGGGTACTCTTCCTATTACTCTTTCCTATCTAGTGGCCTGGTATTATCTGCTGGGAGAGGGCTTCTTCTGTGGAACACTTTGATGGCCATACGTTTGCTGTATTCTGCTTTACTGGCACCCACATGGACCTGTCGTTAGCCTTTATATCGGGACACATATGGTCAGGGGTGTACTGGGTACTTGACTGCAACTCCTCAGCCCGGCCACACTGCCCCACATGTAACACACAGTGTCAACACTGGATTAAAATGATCATAATAAATGGGGATTTTTATAGTGCACAAAATGTCATATGACAGTGTGATACGGGAAATCTATTTTAAAACAGATATACTGCTGTATTGCTACTTTATTTAAAATTCATTTACTATTACCTTAAGTGTGTTCTATCTGCATGTATGTATGTGCACTATGTATGTGAGAAGGCATTGAATCCCCAAAACTGGAGTTACAGTTATGAACCACCATCCGGGTGCTGGGAAATCAAACTTGTTTTGTTTGTTTTAAACAGGATCTCAATATGTAGCCTGGGCCTGGAACTCACTATGTAGATCAGGCTGGCCTCAGACTCACAGACTATCTGTCTCTGCCTTTACCTCCTGACTGCTGGAATTAAAAGTATGCACCACACATTCCACCATTAATCTTAAAATATATAAGTACACTATTTATAAAATATTTTGAAAATGCCATGTATTAGGAATATATTAAAGAAGATGAAATTATTAGACATAGTCTTATAACTTGTATCCTTTATATACTTGAATTAAGTGCCAAGATACTTAGTTCATAACAGTATTTAATACTACTACTACTACTTAATATTACTAAGCATTTACTGTGTGCCAAATCCTTCATGTCTAATTTTTTTACACATATATAATTCCTAGGATAACCCTGTGATGTGTAGGAACCTGTTTCTGTTTCACACATAATGAAGTTGTCAGAGCATTAATTGTTCAAACAGCAGAACTTGTGAGCCGTAGAGACCAGACTGAAGAGTTTGTACCACTGCATGCTGACATTGCACATCTTAAACACGTCAACCTGCAAATTCTCTTTAAATCCATTTATTTGCAATTGAACATGCTGAATTGCAGTTAGCATTTTGAACTTGGGAAATTTCCGATACTCAGGTCTTGAACTGTCTTAATGGTTTTTCATTTAACTGTGCAAAGTGGATTAGTGATTTTCTTGGCATGTTACAAGGGCATAGCTCTGGTCTTGCAATCAGGTGATCCTTAGACCATATAAACAAGTTTTCCCCCAAACTTCATCAGGACAGTACATTCCAGCATACGCCTGTTGGCCTAACTGGCTGTTCCTTAAAGGCACATGTGTAGAAGTAGACATGCCTTTTGTTTGTTTGTTTGTTTAAAGTAGTCACAGCTTGTTTAGCTATACTGGCACATTTAGGCATTCTCTAATTAGATACATGTTTTAAATGGAAAACTATGTACTTGAATTTTTCTAGCTAGTACAAATGAATCTAACATGTTTTGCTTTTTTTTAGGGGCATTATTGAAGCTCGTTTTGTTTATGTATTTGTCCTTGGCATTCTGTTCACGGGTACCAAAGATTTACTTAAAGCACAAGTCATTGCAACAGACTTCAAAACCAGAACTGTAGGTCTGTGGGAGATACATAGTGGATTGGTTCTCCTGGCAGCATTGCTCTTGAGACCACACAATCTTCCAGTGTTAGCATTTAGCCTCTTGGTTCAGACTATAATGACTAAGTTCATCTGGAAACACCTGAGACATGATGCAGCCAAGATCACTGTAATGCATTATTGGTTTGGTCAAGCATTCTTCTATTTTCAGGTAGGTTTTCGTTATTATCATGGATAGAGGACTAGTAACTCTTTATGTCACATATCTTTAGTTTTTCTTTCTGAAAATGTTGTAAGATGGAAAGTTGTATCTGTTCAGTGAAAGAACTGAAGATGTATGGAAAATATATGTAAATCTTATGTGAATTTTGTTAGATAGAGTACAGTTTGTCATTTTAAAAAAGGCATGCTTGACCAGGTGTAGTGGTGCATACCTTTAATTCTAGCATTGAGGAGGCAGAGGCAGGGAGGTCTGTGAGTTGGAGGCCAGCTAGAAATACATAGTGAGACCTGACTCAAAAAAAAAAAAAAACAAAAAAACAAAATCTAGATGTGTAGATGCATCTAGATATCTATAAGACAATGGGTTGTTGCTTTGCAGAGAGGATTAGGTAGAAATTGATTTAGGTACAAAGGGTAAAGGAAATTCATCAAGTCTTTTGTGTGTTCTGTTTTGGGAATGTGCAAAGGTACTTCATGTGCCTTTGTCCCTGGTCTCAAGGCTGTCCACACTGGGAACCACTGAGTGTCTCCACAGTTATTAGACTCTAAGACCTGGAGGATCATAGGACTTCTTCCTTGTATTTAAAAATCCATCATCAGAAACCCAAGTCTATTTTGTTGTGTAGAAAGGTATTCGGGCAGATAGTGGGCCTTAGAAGGCAACCCCAGGGAGGGTGTTTATTACTTTAGCTTCCTTCACAACTCTGCTTTATCTCCTCTGTGTATACTGACCACTTCTCTTCATCTGTCTTGTCCTGATAGGTCCGTCTCCTCCCTGTGTTCCATTTTGCTCTTGGTTTCATATGTCTCCAGCCTTACCCATGAATCAGTTCTAGGTTATATGACTTGTCCTTTGTCCTTTTGTCACCAAAGGTCAAGAGTGGTTGGATTCAGTTACAGAAATCTATAATTCCTTAAGTACTATGACCAGCCCAAGACCAGCCCTGGGCTGTTTGCTGTGGTGATCTGGTCCTCCTGACTCTACTCTGGTCTCCCCCATGAACCAGCAGAACTCGCCTATAATAGACTCAAGACCAGTGAATAGCTTGGGCACACGGATATAATTGGTAGAATGTAGGGAGTCATCAGCCTGTATACTATGTGGCATGGATCCCCGCAGGATTGGGCTATAGCTAACCTTTTGGCTGCTGTAGAAAAGTGGGTATTCAGTGAGCAATTACCAGTCTGGCAGTATCCAGGATGTGTCCTGTGGGCCTCTGAGGACCACATGCACCATCCTCAAGCAGAGGTCCTGAAGGAAAGGTCCATGCACTTGTCCTGAGAGCAGTTGACATGTCTAGAGGAAGGTGTGAGATTTCTGTGATCAGTCAAATTGAAGCATGCAAAATTCCTCAAAAGATTGATCTGTATAGGTTATTTTCTACCCCTTCTCGGGTCTGGAGAGCCAGCCCAGCGACCTAAGGAGCAGCCAGATGACCGGCTGTGATCAGTGCCTCTTGCTCGCATATGGAGAGAGCAACCTTGTTCTTATGTGTTGCAGGGTAACTCAAACAACATTGCCACCATTGACATTTCAGCAGGCTTTGTGGGCTTAGATACCTACATGGAAATTCCAGCCACATTCCTCACGGTGTTTGGAACATATGTGGGACCTGTGCTCTGGGCCAGCCACCTCGTGCACTTCCTGAGCTCGGAAACAAACAAGTAAGGCACTTACTTTGTCTTTCAGAACAAATGTAGTTGCAGATTGTCGGGTTTTAAGAATAACATTGTTTTATTTACAAGGCACTTGAACTCAAAAAGTTAGAGGGTCTTTTTATTGATTTTTTTTTCCTTAAATAAGAAATGTAGTTCATGAATCAGAGGCCTCAGTCAGGTCTGAAGGACTCTATTGATGAGGTTTCAGTTTTTCTGTTCAAATCACACAAGAAGAAAAATACCACAAAGAAAGCCATGTAGCAAAACCAGATGAGGAGCAAAGCCGGATACCACTGACAAAGACAAGAAATGTACAGTCTGGAGATCACTGAGGTCAGCAGGAGGAGATGTCCCATGGCAAGAGACACTCTTCTCATCACCGCCAGGAAATGGGAATGGGATGGGAGACTCTGAGCCACTTCCATTCTGAGGGCAAGGAGACAAAAGACATGGACTCTTGTTCTCCAAAAACCCTTTTGGCGATCCAGAAGGGATACGCTAGGAATGGTTGCTGGCTGTACAGGTTCTGAGTCAGTCAGTCACCATCTGCCTGAGCAGCCTCGAGGCCCTTCCCAGGATCCAGCATGTTCCGGCCTGTCCCTGCCTGTTTTCTCTACAGTGTCCTACTATTTCATTTTTGCTTCAGTTGTTGGTTTGTGTGTTGTTCACAGCCACTGCCTTACATTCTTGGATCCAGCTGTGCATGTGTATTCTTAATGTGCCTGAACCACAGAAAACTAGCCTCTTTCTCTGCGACACTGGTCCAGCCTCCCACACACTGAATGGGTGTGGTTCTACCAACCAGAACTTCTTCCCAGTCTTTTCATGTCCCATATCCCAGACTTAGAGGTGAAGTTGAGGCTTTCATGTTCTCATTCCCTCTTCCCGGTTGTGATTAGAAGAGTGGCTCTTGTGGTGGCTGTCAGGGGTGACTCCTCTCGGGGTGTCTCCAGGCTCTTGTGGTGGCTGTCAGGGGTGACTCCTCGGGGTGTCTCCAGGCTCTTGTGGTGGCTGTCAGGGGTGACTCCTCTCGGGGTGTCTCCAGGCTCTTGTGACTCTCAGGGGTGACTCCTCGGGGTGTCTCCAGGCTCTTGTGACTCTCAGGGGTGACTCCTCGGGGTGTCTCCAGGCTCTTGTGACTGTCAGGGGTGACTCCTCGGGGTGTCTCCAGGCTCTTGTGACTCTCAGGGGTGACTCCTTGGGGTGTCTCCAGGCTCTTGTGACTGTCAGGGGTGACTCCTCTTGGGGTGTCTCCAGGCTCTTGTGACTGTCAGGGGTGACTCCTCTTGGGGTGTCTCCAGGCTCTTGTGACTCTCAGGGGTAACTCCTCACGGGGTATCTCCAGGCTCTCTGGTGGCTGTCAGGGGTGACTCCTCTTGGGGTGTCTCCGGGCTCTTGTGGTGACTGTTGGGGGTGACTCCTCTCGGGGTGTCTCCAGGCTTCCTTGCTTACTCAGTGGCCTGTCGGCTGCACAACCCTGTTCCTGCCAGTGTTGTCTGTGGTTCTGCTTCTCCTCTGGCTTTATCCTGGCTTCTCTCATGGGTTTGTCCTCATTCCATCCCGTCTGCTTACTTCCTAGACTAGCTCTGAGATCTCCAAGTTCATGTCCGTAGCCCAGGCTCCCTTCTCAGCTCTCGACTCATATCTGACCTCCTATTGGCACCTCCATGGAGGGACCCAGATAGCACTGAACTCAGCAGGTTCAAGACTAGAATGGCCCACTAGTTCACTGGTACTGCATTTCCCTCAGGAAAAGGTGTTCAAGCCTTAGTTACTAGCTCAAATGTCACTACAGAAAGCTCTCAAAAGCTGGACAAGAAACTGTGGTGGTCTCAGCCAAAAGAGAAACATCCTTCTATGCAAACTACATTTGCATATTTGTTATGGAGAGAAACAAAGCAGACTGATGTTCTGCTTTTCAGGGGAGAAAACTGTAAATTCCCTGTAGATGTTCTATGCCTGCACTTAAATGCAGCCTATAGAAAGTTCATCTTAAATTATATAACCCACACATGAGGCTTGGGGTCAGAATCTGGTAGTGGTGGTTGCTATAAACTGCCTGCTTTCAGTAGTGCCGAAATCCTATGCTGATGTTATGGCAGCAATATGCATAATATTCTACATGGATAATTCTAAAAACTGCTCCACAAGGCAACGCCATGTGGAAACCCACGGTACCATGTGCTTACGTGTCAGGTAAGGAAAAATCCATTGGTAGAGCATTGCCTCAGCACAGATACCCTGTTTATGCTCCCCAGACAGGGCAGCAGAGCCCTTTATCCACAAGGCTTATGCCCAGTCTTTACTTTTTGGTGCACTGGTGCACTGTACATGAAACATTTGCAGTCACTTGGGTTGTGACAAGGTAACCCTTGCCCTTGGGTCAGGTGCCAAGTAGGAGCTAGCAGTTCAAGCCTGAGGAGTAAAACAGAAAGTGCTGGGGATACCTGTATGGAGGGGGTCAAGTCTGGTGTAACAGTGGGGAACTAAATAGGAGAAAATGTGCCACGACCAAGATGAGAAGCCAGTGAAAGCTGAGGTGGTGTTGAAGAGAGTTTAGCTCAGACCATCCACTGGCGACACCGTTTGAGAAAGCAAGGGGTCCGGTGCTCAGAACCAAGTCTTGTCTTTTGGCCGCTGAGTAGCTGTTGGTGCTCAACACTGGATAATGAGCATGGAAACAGATGTTTAGGAGGATGTCCTAAAATGGCATCCTGATCAACAGGATAGAACATGCCTTACAGAACACACCCAGGTGCACAAATGCACAGACAACCATGTGCACACACTTGCCACTCTGCCTCTAAATGCACACCACAGCAGGGCTGATTTGCCACTCATGGTCTACATTCAGGAACATCATTCCCCAGATAGGAACCACTCCTTTGTTTTTACACCATCAATACAAGCATTACATAAGTATATTTTATTCTCATGAATCTGTGATAGCTCCAGATTTGTAAATCCTGTGGTCCCAGCTTCCACATCCCATCCATAACCTCATTGTGGAAGGACTTGTATGCTTCCCAGACTCGACCACCAGCTCCAGGTTTGCTGCCTCACCTCACAACCTGCTGTGAGCTACAGCTTATGTCTGTGGCCTTTCTGACATGTTCAATTCACATCGCTGCCTAATTTTTTTGTAGCATGATTCCCACTGGTCACAACCAACTTTCAGTGTCCACACACTCAAGTGACCCTACAGACACAGAGATAGAGATGAGAACTTCTGACTTAAGAGGCAATGGATGATTTTCAGTAATCCAGTGTGATAACTAGCTCACCTCCGCAGGAAGTGGGGCTCCCGTGGGTTAGAAGTAATCCAGTGTGATAACTAGCTCACCTCCGCAGGAAGTGGGGCTCCCGTGGGTTAGAAGTAATCCAGTGTGATAACTAGCTCACCTCCGCAGGAAGTGGGGCTCCCGTGGGTTAGAAGTAATCCAGTGTGATAACTAGCTCACCTCCGCAGGAAGTGGGGCTCCCGTAGGTTAGAAGTATGTCTAAGAGCTTGAGGGACAGCTGCTGCCCTTCTCATTAGACTTGCTGTTCTGTTCTTTATAGAAATGCTTGTTTGCTATGTTTTATGAGTTTATTAGGCTTTACCTCTCCTTTTTAAAAGAAGGATTCCTGGTCTTCATTTTTATTACATTGACTTATTTGGGGTGTGTGTGTGTGTGTGTGTGTGTGTGTGTGTGACACATATAGGTCAGAAGACAACTTGTAAGAGTCAGTTTCCTTCTTCTACCATACGAGTCCTAGGGATTGAACTCAGATTGTCAGACTTAGCAGCAAGTGCCGTTTACCCACAGCCATCTCACCAGCCTAGTCTTACTTTTCCTTATAGCCCTTGTAGCACAGCTGTCATTATGTTCAGTGACCCAACAGGTTCACAGAAGAGAAGTTACAGGGTGCTCTAGGCCAGAAGCAAGATTGTTCATTGTTATTTTCTAAGTAGAAACATGACATGTGTTTGTCTTGTCAACAGTGGTTCAGCACTAAGCCGGGCTTGCTTCTGCTATGCATTGATTGGCTCTGTTCCAGTCGCCACGTACATTGTCCTGGTGACGTCTCTGCGCTATCACTTGTTCATATGGAGTGTGTTTTCCCCAAAGCTTCTCTACGAAGGGATGCATCTGCTCATCACGGCTGCCCTCTGTGCGGTATTCACCGCCACTAACCAGACTCGCCACACAAGGGCTTAGGCGGAGACAGACACTTGGAGCCGATGTACTTTTTAGTCACTGTTCATATCATGGATTTGAATGTTGAAACTGCCTCCATTCAAGATTATTCTGAGGGGGAAAATATGTGAAGCCGAGATTAGTGAATAACTTAATTTTACTTGGATTGAAATTATATAGCAGATTAATAAAAGATCACTTTAAATACTTAAGTATCAAATTTTTTCTATTACAATTACTCTGAGATTTTAATTTCCTCTGGGTGAGTTGTGACTATATATGTTTAAACTGATAGAAGCAAAAGTTCTGACTTTATGAGTATGTGTATTAATCTCAGCTTATGGGAAGAGGTGTGCCTGCTACAGGGGCCTACATCAAAGATCTCACATTCCTAAGAGCTCTTAAATCAGAGGTCTCCAAAATGTTACAGCTCATGTGAATTATATTTATCAATGTTGACAACATTTGAAATGAAGACTAAATCATTTTAAAAATATTATTCATTTAAAAATAATCTGTTGGTGGACAAGGTGGAACATAGTTGCATAATGCCAGTACTTAAGAAGGAAAAATCAAAAATATTATGATTTTCAGACTGCTTGGGCTACACAGCATTCTTGTCTCAACTCCCACCTCCCATAAAAGCTGTTGTGTATTAATATAACAAAATAACTATATGTTCCAAAAAAATTTTAATGAGAAAAATAGAATTGTTTTTATGTTTTTGCAGATGTCTTAAATGATCCACTCAATTGAAGATAGTTGGAATCTACATTTGATCTATTGTAATTTATGTTTGAAAAATAGGAAAACCAGGCTCACTCAAACCTGTGGTTGGAAATGTGTGGAATATACTACCTCTTCTCTGTCAGCTTAAATATTGTGCTTTGATACCAAAACAAAAATTGGCAAGTGGTATGTAGGGTTTGTTGTTGTTATTTGAGACAGGATCTCTGTAGCCCAAGTTGGCCTCAAATTTTTGATCCTACCTTAGCCTCCCAATTGTTTGGATTACTGTGCCTGGTTTCAGATGTTAGCTCTTCCAAGTCAGTAGGACTAAAATGGGGGAAGGGAGGTTGTCTGTGTATGCAGATTAAACTGATGATCTGGTTAGGGTCTTCTTTTTCACAGTTTAAATATATTTCAGTCATGTCATCATTTAACAGGCCTCTCCTTGAGCCGGTAGAATTGTTTCTACATCTGCGTGGACCCTGCTGACAAAAAACTGGCCTTCCAGGCAAGATGCCTCTAATAAGGAGTGGCGTGAATGCTGTGGTGGTAACCAACCACGTTACGATTGGATTTGAAGCCTCTGCATCGTGCCAGAGAGGTCATAAGCTCTAAGACAAGAACTCACTCATGTTTCGTACGATGGACATGCTATCACACTGTCTTTTAAATAGTTATGCTTATATGCAGAGATTAGGGCTGTTCACCACCTTGGTCAGAGATGCTTCAATTTTTACAGTGGATAGTGGCTAATGCAGAGATGTATAACTGCTCAAAATATGGAGGATAGTTGACTGTTCAATGCTCAGTCCTAAATGGACCATCTGTAACACACACACACACACACACGAATCAAGTGATGTTGTGGAAGAACAAACAGAAAGAATGCAAGGGCTGAGGATGGGGAGAGTGTTGTGAAACTCCTTCTTCTGGAGCTCATGAACCATAGCAGTTGTGGTTACCTACCCAAGACCTGCACAAGATTGAGCTCCTTGACATTCTAACGTGGATAGGGGAGGGGCACTTGAGTTACCACCCTTAGTTGGGGAGCTGTTGTCAGTTAATGGATGCTGAAGGAGGAGTCGTTTTTCTTTAGAGAGATAGCTATTAATAAGTTGCCCATGATCTGGTAAATAAACACAGATGTATATAAGCAACACTAATTAAACTGTGTTATTAGCTGGAGTGGGAGAGAAGACATGAACAGAGGGTGTGTTGGGAAAAAGAGTTCCAGAGAAAGTAGGGGGAGTATGCGAAAGGGGGGCAGGGGATAAAAATGATCAAAGTACATTATATAGATGTATGAAATTATTAAAGACTAAATGCAGTATTTTAAAAGGGTGCATTGGGTAAGTCTGTATAAGTATATATACTAAGGTATATATAATATAGCTTGAAAGTATAAAGGGGAAAAGAAAATCCACAATATATTTGCTTTTATAAAAAAAATTTATTATAGTTTCACTATCTATTTTCTAGAAGAAACAAATGATAATGATTTTTTTGTTGTTTAGACATTAAAATGTCATAGATACTTCAATAAAAAGGCTGCATAACCCATGACATTAACTTTCGTCTTTTTTCTTTTGGCAGTGTTAGGGGTCAAACTCTAGACCTTGCCCACACTAAGTTAGCAGCAAGCCCTGAAGCCAGGCCTTTATGACCAAGGCCTCCAAGAACAATGGGATAATTGGGAAATTGGAGAAGGCTTTGTCCAATTTGCCTCGGTCAAGCATAGCTATTTTGACATGCTCAGTGTCTAAACCCACTTCTTAGTTGTTAGGTCCTTCAAGGTCAGCCTTCCTAAAAGATCCATATATTCAACTAACTTATTTAAGTTTTTCTCTACCCTGGTATTTTAGCAAGGATAGGGCGTGGATATCTACTTGTGGGCCCAGTAGAGTCCTCTCCCTTTCCAACCTAACCTCCTTTGATGCTTTGGGACCTTTACATTTTCCTTATATTTCTCCTTTTTTTTCATCACTTTACTAACCCAATGCTTTTGTAAATAGTAGCAGAGAAGTTTGTTTTTAGGTAGGAGGGCGAGGTAGGTGAAAAAATACCAAGAGTTTTGTTTTTTTCTGATTCTTTTAGTGAAGTTGTCCTCGTATACATCATGAGTAACTATACACCCGTTTTCAATCTTGTGAACGGTGATATATAAAATAATTCTAAAGCTGGTGATACATGTCTGTAATACCAGCACTTGAGCCTTTGAGGTAGAGATTCTCTTTGCTTTTAAGACATTTTATTGTTTTTAAAATTATATGTAGCTCTGTGTCTGCTTGTGGGTTTGTGCATGTGAGGACAGGGGCCTGGAGAGGCCAGACAGGGTTGAGTCCCTTAGAGCTGGACTTACAGAAGGTTTTGAACCACCTGATATGGGTGCTGGGAATTGAACTCAGGTCCTCTGAGCTGTCTTTCCAGTCCTGATAAAAAAAAAAAATCTTCTGTTTTTTTGAGACAGGGTCTCTCTGTGTAGCCTTGGCTCACCTGGGACTTGCTATGTAGACCAGGCTGACCTCAAACTCCTAGAGATCCTGGTCAGAAGCTCTTCATTGCTACTACAACGCCAGGAAACTAAGTATTATTAACTATTTGTGATAAGGGGTAGTGGTGGCAGGGGAGGGTGTGCAGAATTAGGCCCATTTGTCATGAAACTTACTATAAAACTAGGCCTTTTTTAAACTCATGAATCCAAATAGATAAAATACAAAATTTAGAGAGAATTCAGTATTTAATCTTTAAACTTATCTTTCATAATACAGTTTATTTTTAATTACTTTCTTAGCATAGGACATTTCTATAGATATATGGCTCCCCTCATATCCGTCCCCTCCCCTCCTTATCCCAAAATAATCACTCTTCTTTGATGAAACTAAAATCACTTAAATATACAGGCCTTAACAAATGGGGTCCCACCGACCTTTCCCAATGTAACAGGCTGTTGCCAGTGCTCTTGTAAGATCCCAGTGTGGGTGACACCATACTTGCGTCATAGACACTGGTCTGAAGGCTTCATCTCTACTGACTGGCTTTCATTGTGCTGGCAGATGCTGTGCGTTTCATCAGTGTCCCCAGCTGTGAACCCTGAAAGCTACAATAATGACTACTGTGGCTGGATGGGCTCCCTGGTGCAGTACTGGCATGGATACTACAGGAATAACCAACCACTTTCTAAATGGATCTAAGGCATGCTCCACAAGATGGGACCCATACCCGGTACCATCAATGAGGCCGAGAACCTGAGGCTAGACCAGTCATGGTCCTTCAGGGAGAACTTATTATTCTGCCAAATAGACATAGTATTAAAACAACTCCTGGTAACATGTTGATATACTCACAGATCAGTGCTTCTCTTAGTAGTCATCAGAGAAGCTGCTTGTGGTAGACAGCAATTAACACAGAAACCCACAACTGGTCAGCATGCAGAAACTAAGGATGCAGGGTGCTCAGCCCTAAGTGGAACATCTGGATCACACCCCTCCCCCCGAAGATCAGCAATCTTCATGAAATAGTGGGTGGGAGACCTGTGTTTACTCAAGTCAGATGAAATCCAAACATGGAGAAAGTGGGCCCCAAATCCCACCAGTAGCTGAGAGTTGAGGGCCTATTGGTATTAACTGCTAGGAAATGGAGAGTCAACTTACTTTAATTGTGTCGCCCCTGGTAGGCCAACCACACTCTAGAGCAGGACCCACGCCCACATCCAAGAGTACTTGGACAGCATAAACTCAACAGTTTTTAAAAGAGTAGATCGGGGGAGAGGAATTGGTGGGAAGGGAGGTAAGTGTGGATCTGGGAGGAGCTAGGGTGAATATAATCAAAATACATTGATATTTTCAGGGCTGGAGAGATGGCTCAGTGGTTAAGAGCACTGACTGCTCTTCCAGAGGACCTGAGTTCAATACCCACATGGAAGTTTATAACTGTCTATAACTCCAGTCCCAGAGGATCTGATGCTCTCTTCTGGCCTTTGTGGATACAGCATGCATGTTCACAGAAATGCATGCAAGCAAAAACACCCATACATATAAAAAAATAAAAGTAAATTTTCAAAGACTTAAAATATTATTATTAATTACTTTAGTTTTTTGAGAGAGGGTTTCTTGGTGTAGCCTTCTGGAACTCACTATGTAGATCAGGCTGGCCTTGAACTCAAAGATCCAGCTGCCTCTGCTAAGATTCAAGGCATATGCCACCATTGCCCTGCTTAAAATTTTTTTTTAAAAAAAATTCAGGCCTTAGGCAATTTTTTCATGAATGCCATCACTAGAGAATAAATTTTGCCTTTTCATTATTCTGTTATTATAAATACAAAATAACAGCCAAATTTGTTAAATAAAGGGAGGGATGGCAAAGTCAATAAAGCACTTGCCCTGCAAACGTGAGGACCTGAGTTTGATTCTTACAGTCCATGTAAAAACACTTGGCATAGTGGTGCACATTTGTAATCCCACTGGGGAGGAGCAGATAGGATCTCTGGGGCTTCCTAGCAAACCAGTGTAGCCTAATTGATGAGCTTCAGGCCAGTGTGAGACCCTGTCTCAAAGGAGGTAGACAGCCTGCTGAGGATGCCATCCAGGTTGATCTCTGACTTCTACTTCCTGAACATATGTCTATATGCACCTGGACCACAGGAACACACACACACACACACACACACACACACACACTGATAGTATTCCCAGGCTCTACTGGAGCTCACGTTATAGACCAAGCTGGCCTCTGATTCAGAGATCTGCTTGCCTCTGTCTCCCCAGATTTGGGATCAAAAGCACACAAAAGGTGTGCCACCATGTTTAGCTCAATACCTATTTCTGATTAACAACACTCATGATAAAATTCAGCAAGCTAAAGACAGAAGAAACTTTCTTGATTTGTTTTAAAGTGTCTACTGGGAATCCCAGCAAAACTATTGTGATCACTAACCTCAGAGACTTTGAGCCTGCACTCTCTTACTGTCTCTGCTCAGGTGTGTGTGTAGATCCTAGCAAGAGCAGTGAGATCAGAAAGCACACTGAGGGTTTGGAAGGCATGAAACAACTATCACTACTCATAAGTGATAGGGAAATAGATTGTTAAAAGGAAACTTAAATAAAGCTGCTTACAAAATCATTGCATTGGGTCATTAATATTCTTCAAACCAGCACCAAAGAAATATAAAATGTAAACAGTGACCTTAGTAACTGCAGATGGACCCATGGAAAGATGGGGAATTTGAGTTGTCCAAAAGGCATTGTACCCACAGTACTTAAAACCCATTCAGTTCCAGGCGATTCAGGCTATCCAGGCAGAGCACCATGAAGTATAAGACAGTCTCATCTATGTAGAGATATGCCAGGAGCAATAAGAACATTTGAAAGTAGAATAACATTGGATTTAATTAGCAAAAAGTATGGCCCGAACATGGAAAATGGTGCTATGAACAGCTTAGAAATCGTATTTTGTAATAAAGGTATTAAGGACACAAATGTCACAATTATATCTACAGATGAAGATACGTGTTGTGGGATATTTTAAGGTATGTTATATTTGTTTATGCTGTGAAACATTTGTTTTAATGATGCAAAGATGTGTTACATTATTTTATGTTGCATTTGTTTAACTCTGTGAAGCTCTGTTTCTGTGCCTGCCTAAAACACCTGATTGGTCTAATAAAGAGCTGAACGGCCAATAGGAAGGCAGGAGAAAGGATAGGTGGGACTGGTAGGCAGAGAGAATAAATAAAAGGAGAAATTTGGGGAGCAAGAGAGGTCAAGTAGCAAGAAAAGAAAGGGCCAGCCACCCAGCCAGCCATGAAGTAAGAGTGAAAGTAAAATTACAGAAGTAATAAAAGGAAAAGCCCAAAGGCAAAGGCTAAGTGGGATAATTTATGTTAAGGGAAGGTGGCAAGAAACAAGCCAAACTAAGGGCAGGCAGTCATTTATAAATAATAAGCCTCCATGTATTTATTTGGGAGCTGGTTCTCAGGCCCCCACAAGAGCCAAAAAGTAAAGAGTAAAAATAACCAACAACACACACACACAGGCGTATAATAGTGAAGGATAAGATGAGAGGTGAGATCACATTATAAACAAAAATAAATTCCTAAGTGGTTTAAAGACCTAAATTTAAAAAAAAAAACAACAGCAAGAACTGAGTTTCACAAGAAAGGAAACTTTAAGATCAAGAGGGTTTCTTAGGAACAAAACAAAAAGCACAGTTTTTAAAGAAAAGATTAACAATTGTGATTCGTTTTTGCCAAATAAAGACAGCTGAAACAAACAGACAAAATATCTGCAAACCCTAGGCTAATGCTGGGTATCCCAGTGCAGACATGTTGGAGAATGAGTGGGTTGTTAAGGGGGATGCAGTCATGAGACCTAATCCTAACTCTAAGACTTTATTTCAGGAATGAGTTGTTGGGATCGATGATCACAGGATTAGTTATTTCAGGTGGGCTAGTTATTGCAAGGGTGAGGTTTTTACTTACTATAGGATGTGAGTTAATTACTACGGGGCATGGGTTATTACAGAATGGGTTCGTTATGGAATACGTGATTGTTGTGGGGTACGTTAGTTCTTGCAGGAATGAGTTGCTGAGAACAGCAAACTGGCCTCCTGTTGGATTCCCTCTCTTCCTCCTATCATGGAATGAAACAGCATGAAGGTCTTCTCTAGGAGCTGGTACCTTGATCTGGGATTTTCCAGGCTCCAGAACCATGGATTAAATGATCTATAAAGTGCCCCACCCCAAGTATTCTATTACAGTTACAGAAAATAGACTGACAGGTGGTATCCAGAATGTACAATGAACCTGTGGTGGTTTGAATGATAAATGCCCCCATGGGCTCACATTTAAACACTTAGAAGAGTATGAAATCTTTAGAAGGTGAAATCTCTCTGGAGGAAACATCACTGAAGGCCGACTTTGAGGGTCTCCCCACTCCCTCCCTGCCTTCCCATCCTCCTCTCCTCCCTCGCTCCTTCCTGTGAGCATATCCTATGTGATCAGCAAGCTGTCTGTCTCACTATCACACCACGCTTCCTTGCCAATATGGACTCTAGCCCTCTGGTACTGTAAGTCAAAAATAAACTCTTCCTTAGGCTGTTTTGGGTTGTGATTTTTTTTTGGTTGCAACAACAACAACAAAAAAACATAACTAATAGAGCAAACACCGTAACTAACACAGAAATCTTATTTGTCAAGTGGAAGGAAACAATTTTTTGAAAGCTAGGAAAAGAGCATAAAATACACTGAATGCTTAGTAAAGACACTTCAACAATTATAGAATGAAAGTGAGGACAAAATACCACTTCACAGCATCCAAAAAAACGACAAAATTGCTGAGACCAGGAACACCAGCTGCTGAGAGAAGTAGGAAAACCTTTCTCCATGTCTTTATGTCGAAGTGTCACTGCACACAACAATTCTGCAGTACCTGGTGGAGCCAAAACATACGTACCCTGACCCTCAACCCAGATGTGACCCCAAAGAAATCTTCATTGTAAGCAGGGCCATGAACAGGTATCGTGGTGCTTCCTGTTGCTATGGCAAAATACCTAAGACTGGCTATTTTATACAGGAAAATGGTTTATTTGCTCACAGTTTTGCAGCCCCAAGAGCATGGTACTAACATCTAACCTCTGATAAGGACTTCATGACTGCATCATAACGTGTCAGATGGCATCACGGTGAGTGGACATGAGAAGAAGCAGCTCCATGGTAAAAGAAGGAGGTATTAACAGCTCTCTATGGCAGACCAACATTTATCCCTTCCAAGGGTAGGAAACCCCCTAATGATTGTGCACCAGCCTCCCTTCTTAAAAGTCACGCCACTTCAGCCTCACCACACGAAGGACCAAGCATCTAACACAGAAAAGTTTTTTCTAACACAAAAAAGCTCTGGAGGACACCCTAAACACATTCAAACCAGACTGATTATCTACAACTTCATTTTATCTTCTTACTGAGTTCCTTATGATTATTTTGAATGCCTTTTAAAGCAATTTAATAAATTTCTATGTATTGGGAGTTAGTCACCCAAGAATTAATGCATTGCTTTCATATGCCAGCCAATATTTTATTAAGAATTTTTGCACTGGAGTTAGGAAGATGGCTCAGTGGCAAGAGCTCTTGCCAAAAAGCAAGAGGACCAGAGTTCAGTTTCCAGAACCCATGTAGATGCCAGGTGGGCATGGCAGTCTGCAGGCAATTCCATCCTTGTAAGGAGACAGGAACTCTCTGAAGCAAACTGTCTAGTAAGACCCTACCTCAAAGAACAGGGGAGAAGAGTGAGTGAAGAATATTCCCAAAATCAGCCTCAGGTTTCCACATGTGTATGGACATACATGTACCCACACAAGAAAATGTGCATGTATATGCACACATATGACTCACATACACATGTAAAAAAAGAACTTTTGTGTTCATGCTTATGAGTTATACAGGTGTGCAATTTTTCTTCCTTGTGACGTCTTTATCATGCTCTGTTCTGCAGGTAGTGTTAGCTTCAAAGAGCATGTTAGGTGGTGTTCTCCATTCTGAGATGCAGAAGAAAGTCAAGCTTGGTTTCTCTCACAATACACAATGCTTCTGTTGTGAACTCCAGATGTATGGAGGATTTTTCCACACCCCAGCAAGCAATCGCTTCTGCAGCAGACCTCAGCAGAGTGTGCTCTGATTCAGCTCAACTCTGACACTATCTACTTGGAATCCATCAGATCCCACAGGTTGAGGGCTCAGCCCCAAATATAATCCCACTTCCAGTATAAATGCCAAGCCCTAGTCTATTTTACCAGGGTTTCCAACAGACCACCTGTAAGTCAACTGTATTAGTCTATTTTTTTTTTGCTACTATGATCAAATACCAGGACTCAAGAGATGACTCAGTAATTAAGAGCACTTAACAGCTCTTGTAAAAAACTTAGGTTCAGTTCTCAACAACCATATTAGTTGGCTCAACAGCCTACAACTCAATTCCAGGAAATCTGACACTCTCTTCTGGCCTCCACAGGCACTTGCATGCAAGTGGTTTCTGCAGGAACACACATATACAATTTAAAAATACCTTTAAATTGTAGGCACTTTACAAAGAAAAATCATGTGAGTTCAAGGGCATTGTGCCAGCTTCTGCTCCTCTTTCAGGAGGTCCTCTAGCAGATGGCCTCACAATACAGGAGTGCAAGAATGCTCACATAATGAAACAGGAAGCAGATAGCAGAGAGGAACCACTTTTGCTCTTTAATGATAGCTCACTCTGTGGGAACTAATTCATTCTGCAAGACCAGCATTAATCCGTTCAAAGGGCAACATCTCAGTGGCCTCTTTATCCTGCAATAAACCTGCCTCTTAAAAGTTTCACCACCACTTAGTCCTGCTATTTTGGGGACAAGGCCTCCAACACATGAACCTTCAGAGGATGCACTCAAGCTCCACCCAAACCACAGCAGCAAGTAGATGAACTTTTCCTACACCACAGACTATAATAGTAAAAGAAATATGAACACTTCAGTAGAAGAACAATAAGTATACTGTTGCTTACCTATACAATGAAATAAAATGACAGGAAAAGTGAGCCAGATTTAATGTATCATCACAAAGTAATGTGTTGTACACAAACACTATGTGTACAAAAAACATTCACGAACACTTCAAGAAGATGTTGGGCATTGAAGAGGCTCCTCATAGAGTTTGTAACCATTTGGGCAAGAAACTGCTCTTGCCTGAACTGTTTGACTGGACTTGTAGGACCCACAGAAAAGTGACTGTTAAACTTGCCTAAAGGTGAGACAATCCTTCAGGGTTCCTGTTTCATGAAAGAGTCTGCCAGACATTCTTTAAGACACAGAAGAAAGCAACTGATGAACTTTGCCAAAACAATGCATAAGAGATCTTCATTTTTCCTGCCAGATACTATGGACCCATAGGCTGAAGATTGGTGCCCCAATGTTACAAAAGAAATTTGAGTGACTGTCCAGGCAGCAAGGTGTCTCTGTCTTTTCTAGAGTTTTAAAAGTGGCTTATAATGCACTTCCTGTTTACTTAGGTAATACTGTATCTTTCTGGGGTCTTTTATAGAATTGAAGAATAGATATAGTTTTCCTTAGTTATGATAAAAGATTAAGTAGATATAAATATTATAACTATAATTCTTGTTTGATACCTGTTTGTTATATGTAATTTTACTATGTTAAAGTTAAAACCTTCCTTTTTATTTAAACAGAAAAGGGAAAATGGTGTGGAAAGTACTTTTGTATATATGTTGCTTTTATTGGTTAATAAAGAATATAGCCAGTCTGGAAGAGGTATATATAGAGAGAGTAGGTGAAGTCACTGAGAAGTCATGTAGCCATTTGCAGGAGACAGATGCACCAGAACCTTGCTGGTAAACCACAGCCACGTGGTAACACACAGATTAATAGAAATGGATTAATTTAAGATATAAGAGCTAGCTAAAAATACACTTAAGCTATTGACCAAAGAGTATTGCAATTAATACAGATTTCTGTGTAATTATTTTGGGAGTCTGGGCAGCTGGGAAACAAACAAGGAATCTTGCTCAACAAATGGCACCAACATGGACAACTACATCTACATAAAACCTGAGTGAGCTTGGGAAGTAACTCTAAAAACAAAAGAACAGAGTTAAACTCGGCATCTTGGTAGCAGCATTTTCTCAGGTGGGCTCTATTTGCTAGAGGCAAGTGCGACTCATTTAAGAGAGACTTCCAGACTCTAGCTTGAGCTGCAAAAACCTTGCAGCTCTTTTAAGAGGCCCTACCACCAAACACTTAAATGGTGCTTATGAATAGCAGACCACATGCTTCTTGGTGGTGGCAGGGACCTTGGAACTCCATAGAGTTGTGGCAATAACCATGGCTTTCACCAGTACCTCTGCCATGAGATTAGACTCTCAGAAAGCTAAAGAATAGGATAGAGTGAGCTGTCAAAGCCATGGCTTTAATCCTAGCCATATTGCTTAGCAAACTAAAGACTCATATGGTCAGAAAAAGAGAAATATATGTAAAGATAGATTCAGATGGAAAAAACTAAATGGTTTACAGTGTGTTTAAAAATATATGTAAGTTTGGGAGAGAAAAGAAAAAGGATAAAGTCTTTTTAAAAAAAGAAAAAAGAAAGAGAGTAGTTGGGTGTGGTGGCATACTCCTTTAATCCCAGCACTTGGGAGGTAGAGGCAGGTGGGTCTCTGTAAATTCAAGGCCAGCCTGATCTACAGAGTAAGTGCCAGGACAGCCAAAGATACACAGAGAAACCCTGTCTCAAAAAACCAAAATTAAAAATAAAAGAAGTAGAGTTTAAAATAAAGCCATGTAAAGATGGAAAATACACAGAGAATCTGGATACTATATGTTATTGTGTTGTCTTTGAATTGTCTGATGGCTGAGGAAGGAATAACAGTTGCTGAAAGACATTTAATTATAAATACTGCAGGATTAATCCAACATATATTTGGACTTCAAAATTTAAGCCAAAAGATATGGTACTTTGGAGAAGAGGTTTTGCTTTTGTTTCCACAGGAAATGAGAGGCTGTGTCATTCTGAGGTAAGAAAAATCAGGTTTTATCAAGGAAGACCCCCTGAGAAATCTCCAATAGGAGCAGATGGCCCAGATTATTCAACATTTCCAAGGACCTCTATTGGAGTTAGACTCCTCTGAATTCTACATTCAGAACAGCCTCAAGAATGCTGGCTGAGATGATCAAGCCTCACAGAATATTTCAGTTAGGACTTGACCATAATCCTAAATTTTCTTTAGGTCCCCATAAGATTATCAGAGCCTCCAATCAGCAGGAAGTATCCTAGAAAACTTTGCCTATATTCCCCCCAAAAAAGTGGATTATGGATGTTTACCTTTATTTAGAGTGTTGGTTACAAGTTGTTATGGATAATTGTCTGGGGAAAAGCTAAACAAAAGAGATTAGATTCAGAGTTTTTGTTTTGAAAAAAAAGCAAGGGAAGTGCTGTGAGACAATGGTCTTGTACCCTGTAAAGATTTGTCACTTGTATTGGTTTAATAAAACACTGATTGGCCAGTCACCAGGCAGGAAGTAGAGGCAGGGCAATGAGAATAGGAGAATTCTGGGAAGAGGAAAGGCTCAGTCTGCAGTAGTCACCTAGACACAGAGGAAGCAAGATGAGAATGCTTCACTGATAAAAGGTACCAAGCCATGTGGCAAACACAGACAAGAATTATGGGTTAATTTAAGATGTAAGAGTTAGTTAATAAGAAAGCCTGAGCTAATAGGCCAACCAGTTAATAATTGAGGTAGGCCTCTGTGTGTTTCTTTGGGATAGAACAGCTGTGGGACCGGGTGGGAGAGAAACCTCTGTCAACAAAATGTAGTATGCTCATGTAAAAATTTTGAATGTACAAAAGAATACAATACATTGTGTAAGGGGACACATACATATGTACTACCTAAAAACATGCTTAGGGATTGTTTTGGTCACTGTTCCATTGCTGTGAAGCAACACCATGACCAAGTCAACTCTTATGAATGAAGCATTTAATTGTGGGCTTGCTTACAGTTTTAGAGGCTTAGTCCATTATTATCACAGCAGAAAGCATGGCAGCAGGCATGGTTGGCATGGTGCTGGAGATGTAGCTGAGAGTTGCATCCTGATCTACAGGCAAAGCAAGAACCTGGACTTGGCATAGGCTTTTGAAACATCAAAGCCCACCCCTAGTGATACATTTCCTCCTTCAAGGCCACACCTCTTATTCCTATCAAAGAGTTCCACTCCCTGGTAACTAATCATTCAAATATATGAGCCTATAGGAGCCATTCTTACTCAAACCACCACAATGGTAGATTTACATGTTTGAATACTTGGTCACCAGTTGGTGGAATTGTTTGGGAGGGATTAAGAGGTGTGGCCTTGTTGGAGGTGGTATGTTACTGGACATCTGCTTTGAGGTTTCAAAAGCCCTTACCATTTCCTGTTAGTCGTCTCTGCTTCGTGCTTGTAGATGAGATGTGAGCTTTCAGCTACTGCCCCCATGCCATGCATGCCTGCTCCCATGATGGTTATGGGCTTACCCTCTTTAGTTGTAAGCCCTCAGAAACATTCTTCTTTAAGTTGCCTTGGTGATGTTGTATCTTCACAGCAATAGAAAGGTAACTAAGACAGAGATGACCCACAAGCTTCAAGTAATTGACATCGCAGAGGATTAGAGGGAAAAATTAGGGGAAAGCTCTGGATATTCCTGTAATTTTATACAAGAATAAAATCAAAAAGTAATAACCAATAGAATAAAGGAAAAGTGGACTGATTTGGGGGAAGAAATTTAAAACTAAATTTAGTTTTTCTTCTCCATTTTTTTTTGGTTTAAAAATCTCATGCCATAATTTTTATGGCAATGTAAATAGGTCTCAAGTTGTAGATATATATGTGGTATTATGCTCCTATTCATCCTAATTCTCGATATAAGAAGCAGGTAGAAAGAGATTGTTCTAAGCTAAGAGGCTGAATAGTTGACACTGCAGAGATAGCAACCAACAGGCACCCAAGGCACACAGACTTGGATTAGGGCACAGCAATTGCAGAGATAGCAACCAACAGGCACCCAAGGCACCTAGCAGCGCTAGAGCTGGCTGACAATTGCTAGTGAAGAGAGAATGAGCTCAATCAGAAGTGTACTACAGGGGTGGCAGGCTCCCTGGGAGGAGTTTGAGGGCTAGGTGAGTCCTCATTGGAAGAGAGTAGGTATATAATTTGAGAGAAGGGCACATTTAGAACCTCGAGAGATCTTGAACAAGCGATGAGCAGACGACTGAGCATCTGTGTTCAAGAACAGTCAAGGCTATCCCACTGATTACCTGCAATCTGGGCTGCAAAATTCCCACACATGCCGTACGAAGACAAACTTGAGTTCTACCTTGTCCCAAGCCTCAGGAAGACCACTGGCTCCCCACTCCTTCTAAAGGAGCAAACAGCTCTGATCTGAATATAGAAGTCTTTTAAGGCTCCTCTTCCCACCTGAAAGTGACTGTGTTCAAGATAAAGAGCTGTTCACACGCCCCCATGTATGCACTCAAGATCAATTAGCTCTGATTACCTGATGCAAGGCATCAGTTAGATCCACAGCTTGATCAGAGAGTAACAAAGGGGCCTGACCGTTTGTGCCTAGACATGCTTTGGCCTCCAGAGAACCTTGAGGTGCTTCCAGGAGGGAACACTCTGAGTTGGGCGACATCCTGCAGCAGTGTGAGTAGGTGGCTGCACAGTAGCAGCTGAGCTTCAGTGTGGGAGAGGCAAAGTCACGCATTTAAGGAAAAAATAACCTGAATTACACTTTAAAAAGCAGGAGGGGTTGTCATGGGTAGGCCCCCGCAGACCCTCCTCCAGGGCAGTTCCTGGTCCCGTGGAGGGGTGGGGTGGAGTGCAGTAGGGGAAATTGAGGATGTGGGAAATCAGAGACCTCTATCAGGAAGGGACGTTGGGTAAGCAGGAGAGATAATCTCCAAGGTCCTAAATGGAACAGTCTGGGAGGGGAGGTTCTGAAGGTCCTGGCAGAGCAAGTAGAGAGACATAAGTTTATGTGTTACCTCTTCCATAGATTGTCTAGGGCCCCAGGCCTGTAGCCACTGAGACCAAGTCTCTTATCCAGACTGGGAGCCCTTTAAAGGTCATGTAGGACAGTCTGTCTAGAAAGAGGAGTGAATGCCAGCCTGAGCTGTAAAAGGACTCAGATATTTGTGGTTGTCTTTAAAAAAAAACTTGCAAATAAGACAAATGTAAGAGATTTTCAGAAATCCTTTCCCCTTCTGCGGTTACTTTTACTGTTTCCTATTTTTATTCATCTGGCATGCCTTTTCAGATACATGAGCACACAGGGACTACTGTGTGCTTGACCTTATTGCCCAAGGCTGGGACTCTTTTCTTCCTGTCTGTACCTGACTGAGATGCAGAAACTGGCTGGTTCTCCTACTGGAGGGAAAGAATGTTT
This sequence comes from Myodes glareolus, assembly GCF_982192425.1. NCBI lineage: Eukaryota > Metazoa > Chordata > Mammalia > Rodentia > Cricetidae > Myodes > Myodes glareolus. The sequence continues at coordinate 1,120,216 of NC_142033.1, read as the reverse complement.
TCCATGGAGACACTTGGCCCAGAGCCACAGCGAAGAAAGCAGACATCTATTTCCTGTGCTGACTTTGGTCATCTCTGCACTCCCATACCAACACTGAATCTGCACACAGTAAGTACCCCCATGAGTGCCCCCCATTAATAAACACAAGTGGATGCTGCCGGCAACAGAAGTCCCCAAGTCCATTAAACACTTGAGGGTATCACAAAGTCCATTCCTTCTCAGTGTTTGTCCACTGGCCCCATCCATTTCTCCAGCCAACACCACATCCTACTGTTCACCCTACTGTTGAGGAATATTTGTCTAACTATGCAAAGATGTGTTGTATTTGTCTAACTATACAAAGATGTGTTGTATTTGTCTAACTACGTAACAATGTGTTGTATTTGTCTAACTATGCAAAGGTGTGTTGTATTTGTTTAACTATGCAAAGATATGTTGTATTTGTCTAACTATGTAACAATGTGTTGTATTTGTCTAACTATGTAACAATGTGTTGTATTTGTCTAACTATGCAAAGATGTGTTGTATTTGTCTAACTATGCAAAGATGTGTTGTATTTGTCTAACTATGTAAAGATGTGTTGTATTTGTCTAACTATGCAAAGATGTGTTGCATTTATTTAATTATGTAAAGATTTGTTGCTGTTTTACCATGCCTGCTTAAGGCACCTGACTGGTCTAATAAAAAGCTGAATGGCCAATAGCAAGGGAGAAGGTATAGGTATTACTTCTGGGCAGGGAGAATAAGTAGAAGGAACAATTTAGACTTGGAGGATAAGGAAAAGACACACCAGGGAGACACCAGGGGCTAGCCAGTCAGACACAGAGTAAACAGGAAAGTGGGACATACAGAATAAAAGAAAGGCAAAAGGCCCTGAGGCAAAATGTAGATAAATAGAAACAGGTTAAATTAAGTTCAAAGAGCTAATAAGACAAACCTAAGCTAAGGCTAAACATTCATAATTAATAATAAGTCTCTGTGTCCTTATTTGGGAGCTGGTTGGTGACCAAAGAAAATGTCAGCTGCCTTCTGTCCCTCTCCCGAAGAGCTAGCTTCTCTTCTCCTCTCTTCCTTCCGTTTCTCTCTCTCTCTCTCTCTCTCTCTCTCTCTCTCTCTCTCTCTGCCTCTCTCTGCTCTTCCCCTTTCTCCCCTTCCCCTTTTCCTTTCCCTTCTATAACCCACTAAATAAATACCCACTTTTTCTGAAAGAAAAAAAAGAAAGAAAATGTCAGCTACATTCTACCAACTATACGTTATTATAGGCATGCTGTTGTGTGGGTCCTATCATGTGGATTCCACCATCTGTCACTTACTGAGAATATTCTAGATCTGTGGCCAGTTCTGCCCATACAAAGCAGAGGAGGCCAGGCCTACCCCACAAGTTCAGGGCTGGTCAAATAGCGTGTGAGGGGCTCAGCAGTTTCTACGAAGGAGGGAGTAATTACTGTGATGACTATAGGCTGGGGTACAGGTGAACATGAGAACTTAGCTCCTCCAGAGTCATGCAGACTGAATTTGAGCAAAATGTTCACATTTCCCAGACAAAGAATACGAAAAGCTACTCTGAGTTGAGCAAGGGTCAGGAGAGAAGAGGCTGGACATAGATGGCTTGTCACAGGCTCTAGGAACTGTACTTAGGAAAGGAAGCCAAGCAAGCCTGGATCACAGTGATCCTGCTGTAACAAGTAGGCAGTTGGTAGGGACCTCATCTCTGCTTCGTGAGAGGCAAGTGTGCTGGGGTCCTTAGGTTCCCCTGTCTTCCTGTCTATAAACCAATGTTAACAGTATCAGGGTCTTAAGACAGCAAGTGATACAAAGGCCATGAAACACCTGGAACAATGGAGCCTTCCTTTGCTATCCATCCTTCCCGCTAGTATTACAGCATCATTCTCAAGGCCCTTCCTTCCTCCTCTCTACATCCTTACGCTCACCTAGGTAATCTCCCCTCCTCCCTAACATATGCCCCTCTTAGAGAAAGATAAAAATGGCCTTCATGAAATGTCATTGGGGCTCAGCCATATCTGAAAACAGGTCTGTCCTCCACACGGGCTTCCCTCACACATGCTACTGGTCTTTCACTTGCCTGGAACCTCACATGTATGAAGTCACTGGATTCCCCATTGAAAACCTCATCAACTTTTCCCCATCCCCAGGCAAACTGTAGTAAAGGTGTTCCTTTCTTTCTGGACTTTTTTCTGGGTAAAGCAACACGACATGACCAAGTTTCAGGAAAATGATGCATTGGTAGTAGAGATGAATGCCAGGCAGTGGTGACACACACTTTAATCCCAGCACTCAGCAGCCAGAGGCAGGCAGATCTCTTGTGAACTCAAGAATAGCCTGGATTGCATACCAAGTTCTAGGCCAACTAGAACTAAAAAAAAAAAATGAGATCCTGTCTCAAAAAGAAAGGAAGAAAGGAAGGAATGAAAAGAAGGAAAAGAATAGCCTGGATTGCATACCAAGTTCTAGATCAACTAGAACTAAAAAAAAAAATGAGATCCTGTCTCAAAAAGAAAGGAAGAAAGGAAGGAAGAAAAGAAGAAAGGAAAGAATGGAAGGAATGAAGGAAGGAACAAAGGAGGGAGGGAGGGAGGGAGGGAGGGAGAGAGAGACAGAGACAGAGAGAGACACACAGAGAGAGACAGAGAAAGAAAGGAAGGAAGGAAAGAAGGAAGGAGGAAGGAAAGAAGGAAGGAGGAAGGAAGGAAGGAAGGAAGGAGGAAGGAAGGAGGAAAGAAGGAAGGAAGGAGGAAGGAAGGAAGGAAGGAAGGAAGGAAGGAAGGAAGGAAAGAGATGAAGAAAGAAGTCAGTAGGTGACTCAAACCATTTCAAAGGGAAAACTCTGGGTGTGGCCGCAGCAGAAACAATAGGGGTCTCACGGAGGTTGCGATGGAACCTGGATGACAGGAAGAGAAGAAAATCCTGAAAAGCAGGCCTGTCTGCCCTGCTCATTTCTGTGAGAAGGACCAGTGGAGGGCTCAAGAGCCCGTGACCTCTGCCTCCCTGTCTGGCTGCTTCCCTCACCATAGTTGGCCATGAACAGGAAAGTGGCCAAAAAAGCATGAAGTTTGTGGAATATCCTGCATTTTAAAAGAGATTTTATTGATCTGATAGTGACAGTCCATTGAGGATCAATAGTTGAAAAAGTATCACATGATCAGGGACTCTCTGAAAGAAACCCACAAGTATAAAATATAGAATCCAGAGACTAAGAATACGATGTTGAGCATATGTGCAACACATCCTAACTGTCCCTGACTATCCTCCTAGCCAAACATCTTCCATCTTTGGAAGCTTGGCTGCTTGCAAAAGATCACTCCAGCTGGGTTTGTTGACTCTAGCCATCCCATTCTATCTGCCATATGTAATTCTGTCTTAATTGCACAGGGCCTCTGGGAGGGGCCAGGGAAGATTGGCAGGGAGGAGCTCCATCTATGTCACTGAGGGAAAACCATCATCCCTTCTGAGCGAAGACTTTCCAATGGTGCCTTTTGGTAGGGAGCGCTCATACCCCTCGCCTATGCCTCATAAGTAAATTCAACAAACTCATTGGTTCCCCCAGAGTGAACGCTGGTAGAATCATGCCTCAGTTTGTTTTTGAAACCTCAGGAGGAGGAGGCATTGGTTTATATATCCCCCTAGGAAGGGAGTTTAGCAACAGAATCACCAGGCTTCTCTTATTCCAGGAGCTGCTCAGATTTCAATTTTGAGAAGATAAGGATAACTGCTTGCTACTGTCCTAAATTAATTTCTTTCTCCCTTTTGGGATTTTTTCCCTGTTGATTAAGCAGTAAACTAAGCTGGGACACTGGGCACTGGAGAGTACACCTGTTGGCATGAGGTCACAGCGGTGCTCTCAGAGAAGGTAAAACAGGCATAGAAGCTACTAGTGCTTAATTGTACGCCAGCTCATTTTTCTTAAGGTCTCTGTCGTGTACTACATTTCTCTGGGATCTTAATGCGAAGAAGTATTTGGGGGATGATGATGACTTTGGGGGATACTATAGGATCTTCACAAGGACGTGCCAAGTGGTTAACACTAGAGTTGCGTGTGGCAGGCTCTGAGTAACGTGCATGGAGCCCGGGGATTCAGTCTGACAACCTACCCTTTGCCCAGATCCCAGAACATCTCACCACGCACCCACTGGAATGCCTTGACATGGGAACCCGTCTTCTCTGTCTGCCTGTTCATACTTAGCTACTGCCTTGGGGGCTCCTATATATTCATCCTGACACAATACTGCAGCAGGAACATGGCAGTGTACGATCAGGGCCCACGGCTAGACTACAAAGCTAAGAGTGGGTTCCACTCGTGTCTCAGGTGCCCAGACTTCATTATCTGGCCTGGCCCTCACACATCACAAGAGACCGTGTGTTGTGTTATTTCGTGTCACCCTGAACAGAGCATCCTTCTAAGGCAATGCATGAAAACACAGCTGTTAGTGTCCGTTGATTCTATAATAAAACATGCCTTGCTTGGCAGTTTCTCTGCCTAAATCCATGCCATGTCCTAGCCCCTTAAAATTAAGTTCCCAGGCCTACGGACAGTGAGCTCCTCCTGCTGAACAAATCAAACCTTACAAACAGTATTTAGCATGTTAAAACACTAAGATGTGCTTGTACCTAATTTTGGAAGAAAGGCCAAGAAGTGACTTACTTTCCAAGTAACACAAAGAATCAGCTTGAACAACTGCTTAAAGCCTCGGGAAAGAAGAGTGGACGTGAATGAAAGCTGCTGTGAGTTGGAGGGCAGAGCGGGGTGGGGACAGCCTCACGGTCCTGACTCTATGCCAAGTCCTCTGAGCACTGATCTTTATGGGAAACTAACAATAGTGGGATTCTTTTTCTCCAGTAAGCTTTAAAAGTGAAACTTTGTTACCCCACATCTCATACTCACCTCTGTAAGAGCAGAACTAACAATATTTATGGACTTGGGAGTCAGGAACACCAAATCTTGAAGCATTCATCTGACTCACTGGTCTTGTGGAAGAGACTAATTTGTCCAGGTCTAGGGAAAAGCCCCCATCTTCCACATCCTGAGTTCTCCCTGCTGCCCTGGTCAGGCAAACGCACAAATGTCATAATGCTCTGCCTTCCCTGGGCTCTGGTCTTGCCCAACCCATTCCTCCCTGAGAAACTTCCATTCCAAGACAAATCTGAAATAGAAAGAGGCCATGGACCTTGATAAACAATCTGAAAGACTCGTGAGGCATCTAACGTTTTGAACTATGTGAAATGTGCAAGGTCAAACACCTCAGCGAAAACAACAAAGGTCCAGTGAGGACTGACTGACCTGCTGCATCTGGGCAGCTGCCTGGGTTCATCCACAAGGCTGCGAGTGGACCCAGAACAGTGGCCTATACCCACCTGTGAGGTCTCTGCTCTCAGTTGGAAACACCTGGCAATACCGCATGGTTGGATTTGAATAGATAGAAGTTACTGCCAATTGTAACATTTTTGCTTAAGCTGATAGCCAGTTGGCCACTAATGTGGCACAGGACAGCTGGAGTGAATAGACCAACGGCAGAACCAGTGAATTGGGCTTAGACTTTTTTTCACCTCTGATATAGATGAGAACCAAGAAAGCTAGCCATGAGTGACGGCTTTTCCTTGGGTGGCTGTCAGGACTGATTCTTTGATCAGAGCCTCAAGTTTTAAAGGAAATGTGTAAGCCTAGGGAAGACCAGTTCTCATCACCATAGACTGATCCATGACTGGTGACGGACCTCGCTGTTCTTCATGGAAATGGGATTGGGGTACCTTCCTCCTCTAGTGCCCTTGTTTTTGATAACTAGGTTCCAACTGGGGTAGGATTCCTACAGTCACCAAAGATACAGGGGAGCTCTGGACAGGGCATTTGGGAGTTGAGGAAAGGTGCCATCACACAGCCTGCACCTGGATACTGTGCCTCCTCCTTAAAGAGGAGATTTCTTCACAGTTAGAAGTAGTCATTTGCACACTGAAGACATACCCTGGATTCCACGACTCTCCTGGCCTCTGGTGATTGGTATGGGTATTTGCACATGCAGAAGGGCTGCTCCCCTCCTCCACATGAAAGAGGCACACCTTTTGGGCCAGGGCTCTGCTCCCAGCTGGTCTGTGAGTCACTACCTGCCTGGTTGCACTAGTCCAGGCACAGGAAGGTTGGATCACCTTTTCCCACAGTTTAGAGCCTGCTTGACTTCCAGCTAGCACACCAGAAGGATGGAGACACTCCGGTCATAGAGAACTCATTTCATTTGTGTGTAAATGGTTACACGCATATTAAACTCACTTAAAGGTATGTCCTTCACATTCATTAAGGCTATTAAAGTGGTGTACTTTAAATGAAATCCTATATAATCAAAATTACCAGATTATTGAGTTAACAGGAAATTTATCTTTGCAGAAAAACTAGGACTTTGATTTTTCAAAATAGGATTAAACTGTTCATATGTATTAACCAAAAATAAAACCTACTGGTTTCTACTGCTTTGCAGTAGAAACCATACAGCCAGTTTCCAAAAACAGAAATGCAGGGGTCTGGCATCAGTGTCTCCGCGCGCAGCAGTTAGCTCGGAGACAGATTGCACCCAGTTAACCAGCTAGCAGAACACAGCTGTTCTAGCTTAGCCTTTTTCTGTCCCAATTCAGCCACTTGCCCCCATGCTGATTCGAGTGTAGACATCCTCTAATTCCAAGCTGAGGGACATTCTCCAATAACATCGCAATCAATTTAATAAAGGAACTCACCAATGTCAAATTGCAATAAATTTACCAAACATTTTCACTGTTTATGGAGAGCTTTACAGTAAGAAAGTGTCGACAGAAGCAGGCACATCCGGGTACAAAGTGTTGCTGTTGGTTGTTCTTCACTTCTGTTCCTACAGTTCCAACTGCTTTGTACTCTCAGCTGAGGTCCTCCACACGAAATTCACCTTGGATAAGCGTTCTGTTCTTGCCCATTCGACCCAGGACCTCCCAGCGCAGTCCTGGGGGTACGGACTTGTCTAAGAGAAGTGTGATTGGCAAGCCCACCCCAAACATTTATTGTAAACTTTAAATGGAGTCCGGATACGAATGACATAGAGGGGAGACACCTCCTCACACAGAAAGGAGAATACCGGAGTGTCCTAGGGTCTCGCAGATCTCACAAGGCCGGACCAGAAAAGTGTCAAACCACGCGCAGGCACGACGCCAAGCAATGCCCGATTGCTGCCCTTTCGGGTGTCCCAGCCCGGTTGGGCCTGGACTCAGCAGGCCCGACTAGGCTCCCAAGGGCGCGCCACCTCACAGGGCGGCCGACAGCAATAGGGGTAGGAGGCGTTGAGATCGGGGTCCGAGGGCGCATACCCCGGCAGCTCCACCGAAGGGTGCCCGCCACAGCACACCTCCACGCCCGCCTCGTCAAACGCGTGGAAGACGCCCACGTTGATGTAGGACACAGCGTGGTGCGCCGCGAAGCTCGCACAGTCTCCTGGGGTGTTGAAGTCGGACTCCTCCGGGGACAGGATGGAGGCCTCGCTGGGTCGTGGCTGCAGCCGCCGCCCCCTTTTGCCCCGGTGGCCGCGCCGGGTCCGAGAGGCCAGCGACTGAGTGCGGAGCCCGGGTCCGCCCCGCGGCCGTGCCAAAGAGCGGCTTGCCCTCCTCCGGCCGCGCCGGCCGCGCCGGGCCTGCGAAGACTTGTAGTTCTTGACCAGCAGAAGGCTGAGCAGGCCCAACAGGCACTCGAGCGAGTTGAATACAGTGGAGAGCACCAGGCCGCGCTGGTAGTCCTTCAGCTGGCGGCATTTGGCGGATGTGGCGCTGTCCAGGGTGCTGCGGGCGCGCGGCGTGCTGGAGCCTGGGGCTACAGGGCCAGGGGCCGAGCCAGGGACAGCGGCAGGCGCGCGCGGGGGCAGGCAATAGTGGGAGTACTTGCGTTCCACCAGGGACACTGTGTCGCCGTCGATCACTGCTCCCGCAAAGGCGCTGAGAACCCCGAGCATGAAGACCAAGACGCCTAGGAGCAGCAGGTTCTGGCTGTTCACCCTCCCCGAGGGCCCGGCAGCCGCCCGCGTCTCTCCAGGAGAGGGCTCCGGAGCGCCCGTTGGAGATGCAGGGACCCCGAGTCCGGGGCCCGACCCGGCCCCTGACCCGGCGAGGGGCGCCTCCCGGGGCCCGCAGCACAGCAGGGCGGCGCCGAGCAGCGAGAGGCCGGCGGCCAACAGCAGCCCAGAGTAAAAGGCACCGGCGGCCGCCCCTAGCCGGAAAGGCTCCCCGCGCAGCTCAGAGCCCAGAGAGAAGCACTTGAGGCCGACGGCGGCGGCGCTGAGCGCGCAGGCGAGCAGCAGGCTGGAGGAAAGCGCGGCGCAGGCCCCGCGGACGCTCCACTTCATCCTCCGCGCCGGAGCCGGCCCGCACCCGGCGCGCCCGCCGCCGCCCGCCGCCGCCCCCGCCGCCTGCGCCTCCTCCCGGCGCCGCGCGGCCGGACCGCCGGCCTCCTCTTCATCCTCCCGCGTCCTCCCGAGCTCGCGCCGCCGCCACTGGAGCCCGCATCCTCCGCCTCCCGCCGCCGCCGCCGCGACCCCGCACCGGGAACCGAGCCGGCGCGGAAAACCGCAAGGCGCGCGCGCCCCCTCCCCAGACCGCGGCGCCGATCCCCGGACGCGCGGCCCCCCCACCCGCGGCTCCGCGCGCCTCGCCCTGACACCACCCTCCGCGGCCCCCTCCCGACCCTCGGGCCCCTAGGACTCCCCTCCGGCCCTCCCCTAGGAAAGGGCCCCTCGCCAAGTCTCCGCCTTCCTGTCCTCCCCCTGTCAATGTCACTGTCCAGCGCCCACCGCCTTCGGAACGCCACTCCACCCGGGCCTTCTTCTCCAGGGACCCCCTGGGCCCCACCCCCAGGACCTCCCACCTCTGGAAGCCCTGCGTTTGCTTTCCCCCATCCGCTTGGCGGCTAGTCTCCACGCCCACCTGACTGGACCCGGAAGCTCCAAGAAGTTAGCAGGGGATTTCAGCAATTAGGGGTGGGTATAAGGGAGAGCCTGGGCGAGGAAAGGGAGAAGGGGGAAATGTCCAGAAGGAATAGAGGAGGGTGAGCAGGGTATTCGAGGATGGAGGACGAAGGGAAGTGTTGGCATGTAGAGGTGTGTATTGTGGGCATGTATGAGGAGTATGCATAGGCCTTATAGTATGGGGTATGGGAGAGTGGTGCGCGTATGTGTTGTGTGGTGTGGGGAACGGTATGTATTCCGAGAGTGCAGTGTAGTGTGTGCGGTGTCCAGACTTGCAGTGCGGGGAAGTGTGGTGTGTGTGTGTTAGTGGTGTATGTGCAGAAGGTGTGTTACCTTGAGATGTGTGAAGAGTATTGTAGGTGCTTGGGGGTTGTGAATAGGGTGTGCGAGAGAACTAGCTGGAGATTTCTCTCCGAGAATCCAGCCACGGAGTAAGGCCAGCAAGGCCGGGATGACGTCTGGGGGAGAACCTCAGGTGAGTTCAGCTTTGGGTCCAGTCCCATCTCCAGATCTGGCAGAAAATTTCCTCACACGCAGGTGAACGAATTTGACCTGCGCTCAAGTGCGCAAGGGAGAGTGTTGTGGTAGCTCAAATCCGTACAGGGACCCCTGAGGCCTCCGGCAGCCCCGCCCTGGCCCGCAGTCCCGGGTGTGGGTGATTCAGGCCGACTGCGTAGCTCCGAACCGCGGCTTGCGGTGGCTGTGCCTGAGGCTGGGGTGGAGAAGCGGGGTCCAGGCGTGGGGAGCGGGACGCGGTGGAGAGAACGCGCCTGCGCGTCGACCTTATGGAAGGTTCTGGTCCGTCAAAGGCCCAGGGACTTTCCTATTTATTGCTAAAGGACCTCCCCACAAAACCAAGAACTGTATTGCCTGGGGAAGCTGCGCCCATGTGACCGAGGCAGCACCGGGGTTCTCGCCCACCCTCTTAGAAACCACTTGCTGGTGGGAGTATGGAGGCCTTCCAAAGACTCCCGGACGTTTGCGTGGGTTTCAATTCGGCCCATAGCTTCAGAAAGAGCGAACCAGCCTCTGTGTATTTTTAGCAGGCGGAGCAGAATTTGAAACAGCATCCTACTGATCCTGCGCCTGGTAAATGATGACTTGCCAGAAAGCAAAGACGCAACCCTGCCTCGGTGAGCTTGGCGAGTGGCCCAGGAGGCTCCGCGAGCCTGCGTGCGTAAGGATCGTGGCGCCCACGCTTGGGAGCAGAGCTCAGTGCAAACTTCCAATGGTTCTTCCAGTTTCCAGGGAAACGAGATTTGGAGCTGCTGCATGTTGCAGAGCTCCCTCTGCTCCCCATCCTTGCAAAAGGCTGGGCTTGGAGAGGAAGGGATTGAGGACACCTCCTCTATGCAGGGTGAACTCCGACCTTAAGGTCAAAGAATTGAGCGGGGCTATGGGGATTTCTTCTACCATCAGAGGACTCATTGGAAGCAGTTCTGTTCTGGGTTGCTCCTCCTCTAGATGGGCGCTACCACCCCTCCATCAAACTTCACATTTCCCAAACTCACCACAGGGCCCTTGTCCATGATGTTCCCACTCCTAGGACATATTCACACGCTATGACGATCCTCACCTGACACTGCTTCTTCATTTCTCAAAATTTATCGTCATATTTCTTAATTGACTCGGTTTTGTCGGAAACCTGTCTGATCCAGTGTTGTATCGAAAGCTTTCAAGAACCTTCTTTTATTCACTCCACACAAGCAGTGAGGTAGGTCCTCTGTTATCCTCAGATGGGCTTTCCGTGAGTTTATCAGTGACTGCTGGCATTGGGCCTGAAACCCCGGGGCTCTGTGCACAGGCCATCGCCCTCCAGCTGCCTTCCGAACTCCAGCCCCTATAGAGGATCCCCATAGCACAGGATTTCCCTGTAGTACAAATATGTGTTCCCTACCAGGTGGGCTGGAGATAGCAGGGGAAGGGCAGTTCAGTTCCATCTGCTTGAATGTTTGCATGTCTGTGGTTCAGTAAACGTTGATGTGGTTCGGCCTGAAGCACAGGTGCAGGAGCTGGAATACAGTTGTCTCTTCAGCATTGGGAATAAGAAAGTCGCTCAGAGAACCTAACTGGGCAGCTGCAGGGAGAGGGGAACTCCACTGAGGAGAATAAGCTCAACCAATTCAGCTCTATACTAAGGGCAAGGGCACCACAAGATTGCAGGAGAGCATCCGGGTGTGTATCGAGGAGCTCTGCTGGAATCTGGAAGAACTAGAGCAACTCTCTCCGTACTTCAGCATACCGGGACCACTTACATCACCCTGCAGTTTCTGCCCAGCATGGAGTCAGCAGAGAGTGGGAGGGACAGTCTGCGGCCCCATGACATCTAAACTAAGAGTGACATTGGAACTTACCCATGTAGGATTTTAGAGCAGACTGAGTTGCTTTATGTCAGGATCCTTTCACCAAGGAAGAGCTCACCATGATCTACTATGAGCCCGCTTCAATCTCCGCTTCCAGAGTCCGCTTAATTTCCCATTTATGCCAAGGAGGAGACCCAGGGTAGCTGTAGTCTAGTCAAGTGACCTGGTGGACTCAGGCAGGGAGGAGAGCAACTCCAGAAAGAAAAAGAGAGAGAGGGAGAGGAAGGAGAGAGAGAGAGAGAGAGAGAGAGAGAGAGAGAGAGAGAGAGAGCAGACTGTAGAGGAATCCCGACATCAGCAGCTACTGAACAAGTTCCCACAGAGCCTGGGCGGGTCTGGCAGCCTCCAGGGGCGGTTATCATTGTCCCACACTGAAAAGTGCTGATCCCAGAAAAGACACAGCAGAAATACAACAGCAATTACGTCTTAAGAAATATTTTCCTATCACCTTTGAGTCTTATTTTAATATATACATGTTTACTAGCATTTAAAACTGCACCTCCTAGAAGATTGATTCAATTATTTGAGCTCTTATTTTTTTCTACTCTACCACTTTTAAAAGTATTTTGTTCTTTATTTTACAACCTATGTCTTTAACTATAATGGAATACCAGAACAAAGATTTATTTAGTTCACAGTTCCAGAGGTGCTTGCCACTGTGAAGTCCTTGTGCTGTACTATGCCATAGTGTGGGACATCACATGGCAAGATAGAGCAACCAAAGAGCCCCTTCTATGACAAAACCACTCAAATAATTACATCCCAAATGTCCCACCACACCCCATGGACATATGACTTTGGGGTTGTATTTCTACCTCATGAGTTCTGAGGTTCACACATCCTACTAGCCAAATAACTGAAATTTTCATTGTTCTCCTCACCCCATTTTCCCAGGAATAGCCATGGTTAACCTGTCTCTTCAGATAGACAGTACAGGTATCTCTATGCAAAACACCCCATGAGCCTCATGAGTTCTCAGAGGTGGGTGTAACCTTGTTTATTATTTTTAAAGCTCATGTTTTACAGAATAGAATCATAGAAAATATTAAAGTCATGTGACATCTTCATGACATTTAACTAAGCATTTATCTAGCTTCATCTAAGGTACGAGACTGAAGAGCCTGGGGATGCAGCCCAGAGCCTGTCAGCCCACCAGTCCTGTTTTCCTGCATTTGTTTAGATATTTGTTAGGAGGGGCTCATTCCTAGCTATTGTAGTTGGCTTAGCTTGGTTTTGTTTTTGTTTTATTGTTTATTTAGCTTTGTTCAGTGAATCTATGTCTGGCTCCTTTTGTTCTATATATGTTTGTGAAGTGTGTTCATAATGCTGTACTCAGCTATAGCTCACTCATTGCTGGTTATGAAGCCCTGTAGTTTCTCCATTTCACGGCAATAAACATCATGTTGCTGCTAGTTTGGAAATAATTGTGTGTCCTGAATCATTGAGACTGCAGTTGAGTAACCTGAGAATGAAATTGCTGGGTTGTGAGTAATACTGCCTTTACTTTTTCCCCTTTTAGGCGCTGAGGTTAAATTATGAACAATAAGAACCACTGATTTTTAACTGTATAGTCCCATGAGTTTGAACGATTGCATACATTTATACAAACAACCACTTCATGATTCAGTACTCTTCCAGCATCTGCAAAAGTTAGCCTTCTCAGCGTTCTCCCGTTCCAGGTCCATGCCTTAGAGTTTTTTGTTTTATTTATTTGTTTGTTTGTTTTCGAGACAGGGTTTCTCTGTGAAGCCCTGGCTGTCCTAGAACTTGTTTTGTAGACCAGGATGACCTCAAACTCACAAAGATCTGCCTGCCTCTGCCTCCCAATTGCTGGGATTAAAGGTGTGCACCATCACCATTCAGCAGTGCACAATAGTTTTTATTACAGCATTTCGTATGCACGGACTCATGCAGTGGGCAATATTTTCTGGTTTCAGTGCCTTTCAGATTTATTCATACTCTTGCACGAACAATGAATTGTTTATTCTTTTTTAAAAAGAAGATTTATTTATTTATTATGTATACAGTGTTCTGTCTGATGCATGTCTGCAGACCAGACCAGAAGAGGGCACCAGATTTCATTATGGATGGTTATGAGCCACCATGGTTGCTGGGAATTGAACTCAGGGCCTCTGGAAAAGCAGCCAGTGCTCTAACCTCTGAGCCATCTCTCCAGCCCAGATTGTTTGTTCTTATCATTAAATACAATTCTACGAAAAAGTGTTTATCTATTCACAACATGACGGACATTCCAGCTTTTCCTATGGGGTGACTGAGATACTATGAAAAAGCGGTATCATGCAGGTTGAAGTCATTATGAGCATATTTCCACCTCCTTAGGTGTGTAATGGGAATGGTATGGCTGGGCTCCATCACACATTTATCCTTATCTTAAAGAAACCAAAAGATTGTTTACCAAAAAAACTTTTCATTCCCCCATGCCATTCTAAGAATCTGCATTCTTGGCAACCTAGGATGATGTTAGCTTCCCTGGTATTTTGGCCAGTCTGGCATCCATAGATGGCATCTCACTGTGGCTTTAGTCTGCATTGTTCAATTATGAATGCTATCAATCATTTATCTTCTTCAGTAAAGCATTGAAAAGAAAAAACTTTTGTTAAGCTGGGCATGGTGGTGCACACCTTTAATCCCAGAACTTGAGAGGCAGAAGCAGGTGAATCTCTGTGATCTCTGTGAATTTGAGGCCAGCCTGGTCTACAGAGCGAGTTCCAAGACAGCCAGAGCTGTTACACAAAGAAACCCTGTCTCGAAAACAAAACTAAAAAAAGTTTTGTTAACTTTTTAAAATTAAGTAGTCTGTCTATCTATCTATCTATCTATCTATCTATCTATCTATCTATCTATCTATCATTACTATCATAAGTGAACAGAAACCATGACTGGAATCATGGCATATTTTGGCTCTTTGGACCCTCCTGTAACCACTCAAGTACATATTATACTTCATTCAGTCTGATCCCTTGAGAACCCCATCAGTCACTCAACCTGTAAGTTCAGTAAGACAACCATGATTTTCCCAATGTAGGCCTAGATTTGTGCCCCAGAAGGGCCTTGTGGTCTCATAATGTCCATGACTCCAGAGGAGATACTCACCCAAACCTACCAGTTCTACCACATGCAGCTGCCCTCCCTTCTTTCTCCCTCCCCCCTCTCAGAAAAGTGCATACTGGGAAGTGTGCCTCTCATAAAGGCTTGCATTGTAGTGGTTCTGGACATCCTATTTTGGGAGTTGGAACTCACCTTCTTCCTTGCCTGAAACAGGTAGGAAGTCTGAATCAGAAGAGTCACACCAAGAAACATCATCCTGAAGGAATCTTCAGAGGTTGAAGTCTTGATGAAGCTGCCCATGCCCAGGTGAAAATAAGTTAGATAAACCTATGACTAAATAAATTATATTAAAATATCGGTAACACATACTTAAAGCAAGTCACTTTCTATTTTACCACACATTTCCGTTCACTCTTTTTTTAAAAAAAATATTTATGAATGTATTTTATGCATGAGTGCTCTATCTGCATGTATGCTTGTAAGCCAAATGAAAGCATCAGACCCTATTATAGACAGTTGTTAACTGCCATGTGGTTGCTGGGAATTGAACTCAGGACCTCTGGGAAAGCAGCCAGTGCCCTTAACTGATGAGCCATCTCTCCAACTCTTTACCACTTTTTTCTATTACCATTTTCTGAAATTGCATCAAGCTAAGCAAAAATGTATTCTGCTCTGTATCTCTCAACTCCTTGCTCAGTAGCTGCAGGTGATAGCTTATAATTTACCTTATCAGGAGAATTTATATTACAGAAGTTAGCAAATGATGCAAGTCTGAGTGGGGATGCTTATTTTACTTACCTACAAAGTAAAGGGAAATATGAATGATGCAGACTGGACTTAAAATGGATTGTGGCGATAGCCATCATTTTAAGTTCAGAATGCATTTCTTCTAGTGTTTGGAAGCCATCACCTGTGCAGTAATAGCATGCACATTGTATATCTCTAACGAAAGGCATTCCAACATGATTCCCTCTTGTCCTCCCTGGAATTCATCAGCTTATGTAGGAAGAGCACCCAGCATTCAGATCAGAGCAGCACCCTCTTGTCAGGGATGGGAGCAAGCATTCTGCTGAGTCAGATGTAATCAGGGTTTATTCATGTCCTAATTCTGCAATACTGTTGTCAGTGATAGAGTTACAGAAACAGTGGATTTTGCAAGAAATAGCAAGTCACATTGAAGTCATAAAATAAAAAGCAGATAAACGATTTCATTTAAAATGTTATTTCCAAACTTATATAAGAAAATGCCTTTTTTTAGTTTTTCAGTTTTTAAAATTGCATTTATTTGTTCACTATGTATGCACATTTGCATGTAGGGGTAGGAAGGTAGTAAAAACTTGTGGGGGTCAGAGGGCAACTGGCAGCATTGGGTTTTCTTCTTCCTCCTTGTGGGTTCAGGGGACCACACGCAGGTCATCAGGCTTGGTGGCACGTGCCTTTACCTGCTGAGCCACCTCACTGGCCCATGACATTACTAATAGAATTTTTATGTTAGCTCAATCAGTGTCATGAATTTTAGTAAGGTTATAAAACTGTTTTTCATATTTTGATCCACCAAATGCCAATAAACAGTATTTCTCACATTCTTTTCCTTGTGAAATAAGCGGAAACAGATACAGGAAGGAATCTTGTGACCTTCAGTCCCGCAGCTGCTCACTTTCTAAAGATTTAGCTGACCACCAAGATGCTCTGAGTGTCCAGGAATAGTCACCAGCAAAGGCATGGCTCCTGCTTGAGTCAGCTCTGGGAGAGGAAAAAACCACCATTCAGATAGCTAAGGAAATGCCTTCCTATAAGCTAAGGTCCAACACATCAAACATGGGTACATGGGAAGTGGTGATGCATTAAATGGGGCCGAGGAGATATCTACAAGGCTCAGCCCTTGACAGTGCCTTCTCTGTAATACTCACTCCTCTGGGCTTTACTACCCAGCCTCATAGTTGTAAGAAAGACCTAGCTACTGAGAACTCAAAGCTTGTGG
This sequence comes from Myodes glareolus, assembly GCF_982192425.1. Taxonomy (NCBI): domain Eukaryota; kingdom Metazoa; phylum Chordata; class Mammalia; order Rodentia; family Cricetidae; genus Myodes; species Myodes glareolus. The sequence continues at coordinate 1,103,825 of NC_142033.1, read as the reverse complement.
TTCAGTTCAAACTTCCTGCTGGCCCTCCAGGCTAGGTTCAGACCTCCTGCCTTCATCTACTCTATCAAGGCCTCATTCTAGCACATGAAACATTGTATCTCATCTTTAAAGACAGACAAGACCCACCCCAGCTCCTGTACTCAGCTGGGAAAAACTCATTCAGAGTGAGCAAAAGCAATTCTGTGTGGTTGCACTTGTATCTCCCTTACTCTCTGACTCGCTCTACCCTCCTACCTATGTTCAGGGTACCCGCGAAAGCCGTTCTCATTCAGACTGCCCTAAGCTCCCTGGCTTTTCTCAGATCTGTCTCCTCATTAAGAAATGAGACAGGGTCTCTTAATGGCCTGGAATTCACCAAGTAGACTTGGTTATTTGACCATTGAGTGCAGGAATCTGAAAACAGGGACCTGTTTTTTCACTTACTGTTCTCAGTGTCAATAATAGCATCTAGCATATAGTACCTGGTCTGTGAATTTGTGTAGCTAATTTTAAAATTTTACACAATTAAAATTTGAAGAATGTAAACTGTGGCTTCCTAGCCGTAATGGTCTACAGCCTCACTTCCAATCCGTGGTTACAACCCCTTTGGGTGTCACATATCAAATATTCTGCATATCTGATATTTACATTACAACTCATATAACATTAGCAAAATTGCAGTTATGAAGTAGCAATAAGAATAATTTTATGGTTGGGAGTCATCACAACATGAGGAATTATATTAAAGGTTTCAGTACTAGGAAGGTTGAGAACACTGGTCTGTAGCTTGGAATGTTCTCAGGAGACTTTCTATACTTGAGTCTGGCATACTGTACTAGGCTTCATTCTCAAAGTGTGAGAGAACATTTGGATAAACTCCACCAGGAAATTCTGTGACCATATGTGTCACCTTTGAAAACCCTTCTGGTTATAAAGTCTGGGATGAAAAGCTACTCGGGCTTTGGTTCCAAGGTTTCCAGAAGTTGCCACCACAAAAACTCCCCCGTGACCTGTCTTAATCACTGTTCTGTGGCTTCAAAGAGACACAACGACAGATAGAAACTCTTATATAGGAAAGCATTTAAGTGGAGGCTTAGAATTTCAGAGGATGGTTCATTATCATCATGGCAGGGAGCATGGTGCCATGCAGGTAGACATAGCACTGCAGTAGTAGCTGAGAGTTCTACATGGAGAGAGAGAGAGAGAGAGAGAGAGAGAGAGAGAGAGAGAGAGAGAGAGAGAGAGAGAGAGAGAGAGACTGGGCCTGGCTTGGGCTTTTTTTTTTTTAATTAAAAATTTCCACCTCCTCCCCGCCTCCCTTTCCCCCTCCCCCTCCCCACCTCCCCCTTGCTCTCCAGTCCTAAGAGCAGTCAGGGTTCCTTGCCCCGTGGGAAGTCCAAGGTCCTCTCCCCTTCATCCAGGTCTACAAAGGTGAGCATCTAAACAAACCAGGCTCCCACAAAGTCAGTTCATGCAGTAGAATCAAAACCCAGTGCCATTGTCCTTGGCTTCTCAGTCAGCCCTCATTGCCAGCCACATTCAGAGGGTCCAGTTTGATCACATGCTCTATCACTCCCAGTCCAGCTGGCCTTGGTGAGCTCCCATTAGATCAGTCCCACCGTCTCAGTGGGTGGATGCAACCCTTGTGGTCCTGACTTCCTTGCTCATGTTCTCCCTCCTTCTGCTCCTCATTTGGACTTTGGGAGCTCAGTCCAGTGCTCCAATGTGGGTCTCTGGCTTGGGCTTTTGAAACTTAAAAGTCCACACCCTGTGACATACTTCCTCCAACAAGGCCACACCCACTTCAACAAGCCTTCTCAAATAGTGCCACCCCTGATGACTAAGCACTCAAATATGATCCAATGGGGACCACTCTTATTCAATGTACCACATAGCCCATGCCTGGGTCCCTAGGGTATTCCTGATTTGATCTCAGACCACCTAGTGAGTGCCTGCTGCCCTCCCACAAATCCTCCACTCCCATCCTTTGGGGCTGAGTCCTTCTAGCCAGAAGTTGAATGCTGGAATTTAAGAGGGTCCAGGGAGTGTTCCAGGTATTCTTCTTTCTCTGTTGAGCTCAGGCTTTCTTGCAGTGTCTCAGAGAATGAGCTCCTATGGCCCAGTCACCTATCACTCCTGCCCTAGCTGAGTACACCTAGAGACCCTTCCCACCAAAGGACTGTTCCCAGAGACCATATACACAGGAACCCTCCAAATCCTCCCTGGGCTCCAAATCCTCCTCCTTGGGCTCCAATAGCTCTACCCTGCCAAGAGCTACCTGGACTCTGCAGGGGGATGTACAATGAGCTGTAGGTCCTGCCTACCTAAAACAAGATCATGGTTGCCTCTTAAAGGTTTCCACACAGCCCAGTTTGTTTGTCCTGCCTAAACCCACCAGAATGGTCTCCCAGAGTCATACAAGTGCAGGCATAGTCATTCCTTGGCTGTCCTAGGCCAACAGGCTGACAAATCAGGATCCTTAGGGCAAAGGCCTATGTTGTCCTGAAACACATACAAGACTGTGTCTTGTCTTTCTGTCTCCTGAACCAGGCTTCTCCCTGGAATGTAGCAAGGCTTCCCACACTTACTTACCAGGATCCTCGTTCCCCCAGATGGGGCCATTGAACACATGAGCTTATCCTAGAACTGACTCCAACTCCACAGTCAAATTCTATATATGAGTGCAACCAGGATAATAACCTTAAGGGTGGGGGGGTGTCACTGCTTTACCAGACACAGGTGGAATTTGGAAAAACAAAATATATCCAGCCAGTGCTATTGCCAACCCGGGGCCATGGAGAGCTGTAAAACTCTGGATGCTGTCCTAGGCCCCAGATTCAGGCAATAAATCACTAAAATGAGTCACACACTTATGGGTAAAGCCAACATGGAAGGGCAGATTGTCCTGAGAAACATGAGAATGAGGTCTTGGATGGACCTCAAAAACTGTCACTGTTCACATGTCTGTCCTGGTCTCCTTTGGAATCTAGCTGAAGCACTTGATTGGAATCCCTCTCTGTCTCCTCTGACTTCTGTTTCTGATAGCACAGAGCCCAGGTAAGCCATGCCTTGGGTAGACGGTGCTGCCAGCTGTCCGTGTTTTAGCAGTGGGATCCAGAATCGGTGGGGCCTATCTCTCAAGAGAGAGTTGCCACTCTTCATCTCCATCATGAAGACACAGCGAATCACCTTAGCAGGAACCTACACTGATGCTGTTCTGTGAAGAACAGAGACTTTTCTCTGCTTTGGTTTCCTTTAGAAATTGACCTGGCTCTGTCTCCCACATACTCCAGCCGTCCACCACTCCAATTCCTTGCTTCTATCTGTGGAACTAAAGCAGGGTTCTTGTGTTTGCTGTGTTCATTTCCTCAATTGCAATCATGATACTGTGACTAACTGCCACACTGGCTCCTTATATTCCTGGACTACCAAAGCCAGGGCTGGACAGTCCTGGTGGAGCCTTTCTTCCTTAGCACACGTAAGTAGACACAATCATCCTACAGATAAAACTTTCATGTAGGGCAAACAAGAGCACAGTGGCTGGACAAGCACCCCCAGATTTTCAAATAAACCCTCGCAGAGATGCTCAGAGATGCTCCCTGAAGTCTCATCAGAGGCAGTGAGTCACAAGCAGGCAGAGGACAATTACTGGTACAGTGAAAATCAGGACTCCTGCCAAGACAATAAGAGCAAAGGTATCAGGGTCTCCTTCCCCTTGAAATCACTCAAATGCTGCACAGAAGACAGCAGGCATGGTTTTCAAATGCTAGGCATTAAACAAGGTAGAACAGTAACTGAGTATCAAATAAGCCCACCAATACATCATGCAATAGCTTAAGAGTTGCCAGAAATGGCGCCAGCTAAGGAGTCCAGGCAGAGTCGAAAGACCTTCCTGGGTTTAAGAGACAGGGTTGAGCTCAGGAGATCAAATGTGTACTAGTTTGATTTTTGTCAATTATACTTTAATTCAACTGTAAAAACGGTGTTAAAGGCACATTGTGAAATGTTAAATATCTGAAGTGACAAATATCTAATAAATATCACTAAGAGGATAAAGAAACAATATGTCTTAATCACATATGTATGTGCTTAACCATATATAAATGAATTGATAATGATAGATGGATGGAGGAGTGGCTAGATGAATACACAGATAGATAGATAGATAGATAGATAGATAGATAGATAGATAGATAGATAGATAGATAGATGATAGACAGACAGATACAAAATCAGATGTGAAAGGAGCCCTAGACCAAAGACAATATTATCACAAGAACTAGAGCAGAGATTGGAAGCTAACACTGGAGTTATTAGTTTATCATGTGCAAAGGTTTAACCTCAGGTGAGTTTGGTTTATAACAACCTTGATTCTGTCTCCCTTTGGTTTTTCTCTACATTTTGTAGTCAGAGGATAGTTGTGATAAATCTTTTTCATTCTGAAACCACGGCTGCGGAAAGAGTTCTTTTGTAGATGTGATTTCTGTGTGAACAAGGAATGAGGACAATGGCCCCATGCCATGACAATCAGAAGAAACTTTCTGGCTCTTTCATGAATTCTTTCAGCAATGCCACAGGCCAGTATCTTGTGGACAGTCGCTGGGCAGAGCTGACTTCTCACTGCGTTATTAGCACTGCTTCAAACATTGCTTAGACAGAGCGTTCTATCCAACCCTAGATCTGAGGTCTCCTCAGTCATACCTTGAACTCCTGCTTTCAGAGAGCTCTTTCTGGTCTTCGTATTGTGATGACTACATTTCTATCCAGTGCTTAGTATTACTCTGAGTGTCCTAATGCTTCTTAAATGAGTGAGTGAGTTTCTTAAATAATGTTCCTTAAATAGGCTCTGCTCAGTTATAGCCCAAATGTTCTGCCCTCAAAGCCAGGGAGGCTCCCCAGCCCCGACATGGGACTCCGTGATGGGCAGACAGCCTGTACCTTAAAGACGGGACGCTACCCCTCAGGTCAACACCTGCGCCAGGCACTCTGGCCACAATGCTTTGGAAATAGGTTATGTGTTGCTGAGGTTGCACTGATCTTGGAGCCACATTCTGCTTTCCTGCCGAACAAGCTGTAGACAGGCACCCACTTCCAGATCCTCACAGTGACAACCTGGCCCTGAGCGGTATTTTCCCACCAACCGAGAGATGCCAGACTCATCTTCACCTTGAAAGGATATAATCTGATAGCTCTGGGGTTATCTTGAGGTGGATGATGAACCAGAATTGAGCCAACAGGGCACACATGACCCAGATGGCTCCGGCTTTGAGCATTGGAAACAACTTCCTGGTACTGACCAGGTTTCCTGGTGGTGGTAAGGGGGTGGTAGTAAGACCACAAAAACCCATATCCCCAACACCCAAAGCCCACGTGACAACTGAGCCATCCACTGGCTCCTCTTGTGTGGTTAGAGATCACCCAGGGCACAGGCACAGGAATAAATGGCCACTTCTAAACAAAGAAAGGTGCCACCCACCTGGCCATACCATGAGGAAGTGAGTATGTAGACTTACACTTCACAGTGAACCATTTGGCTTTAATTCTTAGCTTGACATAACCTAGGCTCACCTGAGAAGGGATTCTCAATTGAGGAATTATCTAGATTGGCTTGAGAGCAGGTCTTTGGAAGATTGTCTTAATTGATACATAAGGCCCAGCCCACTGTGGGCAGCACCATTTCCTAGACTGGGCCCTGAACTATATGAGAGTTAAGAAAACTAGCAAACAGGCTTTAGATGTGTTTATTCTTCTACTCTTAACTGTGGATGTGGTGTGACCAGCTTCTCCAGGTTCTGCCTTGATTTTCCCCAAATGATGACAGACTGTATCTTAGAATTGTAAGCTAAAATAACCCATTTTTTCCTAAGTTGCTCTTTGTCAATATATTTTATCACAACAATAGAAACAGACCCAGGGCAGTCAGCAAGACTTTTGTTCTCGCTCAGGCAACTGGTAGAAGATGGTTGTGGCCATTTGCAAAGGTCTCTGTGCTCCATGGCAATGCAACTGAACAAGCTGAGGGACCCAGAAAGACGACTGCAGCTTCCACCAAGAGCAGCTCTGACCAGCGGCAAATTAGCCCTGTTTTCATCTGACTGACTCAACCAGTCATCAGTGCCTTCCCCAGATGTGCCCAGTTTCCACCGCTGTCCTTTGTGGCCCATGCCTGGCTAAACTATCGGCCACCCAAGGCCTTTATTGAGTATATAGCCCTTTCCTTTAGGATCATTGACTAAATTAATTTTCTATTGCTGTGAACAGACGACATGACCAACTCATAAAAATTTATAAAGGCAATTTATAAAAGAAAGCATTTGCCAGGAGGTGGTGGTGCATGCCTTTAATCCCAGCACTCAGGAGGCAGAGGCAGGTGGAGCTCTGTGAGTTCGAGGCCAATCTGGGCTACATGAGATTGAATCTGTCTAAAAGAACTCTCACAGAGGTGATCCCAGCACTTGGGATCCCACGTCTTTTATCCCAGCACCAGGGAGGTGGAGACAGGAGTGATATGGCTGGTCAGAGGGAGGGATATGAGGAAGGAGAAGACAGGAGATCAGATGGGTCTGAGGATTCAGTCTGAGCATGCATCTGAGATTTTGTGGAGAAAGAGGTCAGCTTGAGAATTTGTAGAGATAGTATACCCCATTCGGTCTGAGGATTTCGTAGAGGTAAGAGCTAGTGACTGGCTATCCTGCTTCTCTGATCCTTCAACTTTCATCCCCTAATATCTGATTCTGGGTGTTTATTATTAGGAACAATTATAAATTGTGATATAACAAACATGCCTTCTAATCCTTTTCAAACATTCTATCAACTGGTTACCAAACATTCAAATATATAAGCTCATTCAAACCATCACACTCATTGATACAACAGACTACTCAGACACCATCTCCCAAGTCAGTGTCTTGAGAGACATCCGGCTCCTGTATACGCCAATAGCTTTCATTCATCTCTCTTCAGAAGACTCTCTCTCTCTCTCCTTCTCTCTCTCCCACTCCCTCCCTCCATCTCTTACACACACACACACACACACACACACACACACACAGAGAGAGAGAGAGAGAGAGAGAGAGAGAGAGAGAGAGAGAGAGAGAGAGAGAGAGCGCTTTGTGCAGACTCCTTTGCTCTGTGTTCTGTGCTGTCTCCGTGGTGTGCCCGCTGGACCAAAGACATTAAAAATGCACACTGTATAGTAATAATCCCCTGCCTTCTTTCTTTGTTTCACTATCTTTGAGCTTCCCATTTCAGTATCCCTACATGCACACTACTGGGATTCCAGCACTATTCTTTTGTTTTGTTTTGTTTTGTTTTGTTTTGTTTTGTTTTGTTTTGAGACTCCAGCACTAATCTTTTAACTGCTGTGCCATTTCTCCAGCCCCAAGGATGTCGTGTTCCAGCACTAATCTTAAAGACTGACAGTTCTCCTAACTTAAAGTGATATAAAACTTGTCAAAATAAGTGAGGAAAAGTACTTCTCTTACATCTGCAGAAAAGCAATAAAATTTGGATCAATAAACAGTTCTTACAGGTCTTCAAGGGCACATCTGTGCACCCAAGTTTGTATAGCAGTATTCACAGCAGCCCACATATCTGTGGAAGGATAGGATGAGGAGGAGGAGGAGGAGGAGGAAGAGGAAGAGGAGGAGGAGGAGGAGGGGGAAAAATGTGGCCCATACATGTTGTGGTATATTATTCAGTCTTGAAACAGAATGAGATTCTGACACCTACTGCAGCATGTATGTGAGGATATTATGCTGAGTGAACTAGACATAGAAGGACAAATATTTTGGGGTGCACCTAACACGAGGGCCCTCTGTAACATGAGGGTCCGGCTTGTTGGGGTATCTGTTCCCGCCTGGTACCCCACAGCCGGCAAGTCCCAGAGAAAATCAATCACACAGAGAACTCTATAAGTTATAAAGCTGATTGGCCCATTAGGTCAGGCTACTTATTAGCTCTTATAACTTATGTTACCCCATTATCCTTATCTACGTTAGCACATGGCTCAGTACCTTTTCCAGCGGGGCAGCTTACATCTTTCCTCTCCGGTGGTCTGGGCAGAACTGGGGAGGGAGCTTCCTGCTTCCCAGAATACTCCCAGTCTCTTTGCTCCACCTCTACTTCCTGTCTGGCTTTCCTGCCTATACTGCCTGCCTGGCCAATCAGCATTTTATTAAAATATGATTGACAGAATACAGATAATTCTCCCACACCAGCCCTCGAGTAATTGAGGTCATAGAAATGTCAGGGACCAGGGAGAAGATGGGGACGAGTGTTTAATGGGAACTTAGTTTCAGTCGAGAAGATGAGATGGTACTGCAGACAGATGGTAGTGATGGTAACATTCTTAACACCACCAAATCTCACACTTAAATATGATTAAAATTTTTGTTGTGTGTATTTTGCCACAACAGTTTTGTTTTAATTTCAAAAGGCAGTCCTTGGCCTCAAGGGTCAATTGGGTATGCTAGAGAAGAGAGGGGAACCTTGCTGGAGGCCCACAAGGGGGCTCCACTTCAAATGAACGAATTGCACTTTGTTCTCATTTGTGGGTTCACACTACAAAAGAAAACTGTATCAAAGATACTGGAGTGGAGTCCTCTCAGATGCTCACTGACAGTCTTTGATATTTCAAATGGACCTATTGTTGGCTTCAAGTTTAAATGGCCCACATTTTTCTTAAAAATCCAACACAAAACAAAACAACAAAAGCAACACAATCCCACTGTATTCAGAGTCTCTAAACGAACAGTGGTGGTTGTGATTACAAAACCTCTTAGTTGCAAACTGCTGCTCTGTTCCAGGCACCTTCTGGATGATGGGGCCTCAGGCCTCATTCCAACACACAGGGCACTAAGAATTGTGTGTGAGCTTGAAGCCTCCAGTCTATCTCCAGACCTTGCTCCACCCTTTAGGGAAGGTGCACCCTTGGCCTTTGGCTCCAAGATGTGCTTGGTGGCATTTACCATCATCTGCACAGATTACAGTATTGAGGTCTCTTAGTTCCTGGCGCATTTGTTTCTCGATCTGTACTCATCCAAACTGAGGGCTTCGTTTTGACTTGCCTGCCTTCCCTGTTTGCTGCTGCCAAAAATCGCCTGTCCATGCCACGGGAATCTCGCAAGTGCCCTTCCCAGGCCTTCTGTACTCACAGGGTCTCTGCTGAACTCAGGGTCCTTTCTGTACCTTTAAGGTCTTCACTGCAGAATGTTCTACTCTATTTCCCAGGATGAGACCTCTGTGCCAAGCCTGAGGATCCCTGATCACTGCACAGATCTCAGTCATGCTGTCCAGTCTATAGTAGAATTCATAAGTCCCTAAGGTGTTTACAAAGACCCCCAAAACCTGAAGCCATTAGAAAATAAGAGACTTACAATTATTGGGCAACCTTCTTCAGGAACAGGGCCTGGCCTAGCATGTTGGATGACCCCCAGCTCCACTGAGTGCTATGCTGTTGTGCTTGACAAGACTGAGACCAAACAGGTTTCTCTACAAAACCCTGGGTCAAAACCCAGGAAACCAGGAAGTCAGACAAACTTGAGGATGACCCACGTTCATGCAGGGTCATCACCATGTCCACCACCTACCTAGATGAGGATCAGCCCTACCAACCCACTGTCAGCCTCGGCTGACCAAACTCAGCATCCACACCTCCTCTCTAGCTGGGGTCTATACAAAAGAAGTCACAGGAGAGCCACCTGTCCCTAGAGATGATGTTCCTCACCCTCCTGAGACTTCTAGGATGTATACTGTTCAGAATAGAACGAGCCCTCATGGGCCACCACCAGGCATCTCTACTCTACCTTAGCCATTGGCCTAGTGAGCAGTTTTGAACACATCTGTGGAATTCTATAATACGCATCTGTTGACCCATTGGCCCCATGAGACCAGGGACAGTTTGTGAATGTTAAGTTGGAAATTCCAAATTCATGACCCAGAACTTCAGATAAAACAAAACAAATGAATAAATAATAAATTAATAAATGAATAAAGGGTTTCCACTGGGGAAACATGGAGGGAAAAAAATAGACATGGATGTGCACAAAACAAGCTTCCACGTGCTAAGGTGGGCTCACACTGCCAGATGCCAAGGATCCCAGGCTGGCTCCTAAGCTACTTGTCAGTACTCAGGTGGACGAAGAACCCAAAACTGCCAGTAAACATGTATTATACTTCTTGTCCTGTTTGATGCCTCCTCACCCACAGGCACATCCTAGCCAAGCTCAGAAGGGAGATTCATCAGAGTGACCTTCCTGGTGCCATCACCCTGTCCTGAGCCCTGCAGCTATGGGCTGGATATCAGCATCCAGGGCTGGCCTTCTGTATCACTAGAAGAAGTATGAAGCTGATCATAGGTCCTCTCTTTGCAAGAGGCGGGACCATGGGTGGACACTGCATCTGGGCTGCTAACCAGCAATTTTCGGCTTCAGAATGTTGTTTCCAGAACAGCAGGCACAGGTCTAACACTATCTTCTGCCCAAGCCTGCTTGTTAGTGAAATGCCTCCTGCAGGGTCAACCCAGACCCTCCATCACATAAAGGACTGTCCTTTGTGGATCTTTGTTAGTGACCTGTCTTCTTTGTGTGTACAGTTGGTGCCTGCTACGTACCACGTCATTCCTCACTCAAAGAATATCTATGAAAGGTTGTTTGCTGTGGCACAGAGTGTTTGTTTAACTGTATAAAATGTGTTGCATTTGTTTGTGTTGCAGAATAATTGTTTAACTATGTAAAGATGTGTAGTATTTGTTCTGCATTTGTTTAATTTTGTAAAGGTGTGTTGCTGTTTTATCTTGTCTGCCTAAGGCACCTGATTGGTCTAATAAAGAGCTGAATGGCCAATAGCTAGGCAGAAGAGGGATGCGTGGGGCTGGCAGACAGAGAGAAAAGGGGAGCCAGTCAGCCAAGTCAGTCAGCCAGCCAGGGATTAGCCCACCAGAGCCAGCCAGCAAAGAGTGTTGGGGGGAGCAGCCAACCACACACGGAGGAAGCAGGAAATCAGGGTGGGCAGTATGCTGATGAGGTAAATAACCGTTGGGGCAGCACACTGATTAACAGAAATGGATTAATTTAAGTTAAAAAACTTTTAAAAGCTAGCTAGAAACAAGCCTAAGCTAAGGTTGAGCATTCATAATTAATAATAAGTCTCTGTGTCATGATTTGGGGACGGGTGGTCCAAGACAACCTGCTACAGTCATTGCTAGCTGGGAAAATGAAATATGAAGTCTGAACTAAGCTGGACATGAAGGCTCATGCCTTTAATCCCAGCACTTAGTAGCTAGATACAGAGATGGGTGTCTTGAGTTGGAGACCACCTTGGTCTACACAGCAAGACTATTGTCTCAAAAAGAAACCTCGCTGAGGGTCTGCCCATCTTGTTCCCACAGGAGGCCAAGGTGTTTGATCTGTCCCACAGTTTCCTGCCTGTGGTTTCCTATGCTGTTCCCAGGATCTCATTCTGAGACGCGTATATCTGTTCCTCTGCTTATAGCATGATGGGACTCTGGTAGTGAGCTCTAATTTCTCCCCACTTCTATCTCTTGCCATTTTTTTCTGACTGGTTAATTTTAATTCCAGAACATACTGCTCCTTGTCTAATTGTATCCTTTCCACAATTTGGTACAAGAAGCCAGATTCTCTTCCCGTAACAGCTGGTGATGACACACTCCTGTTCTAAATGACTCCCAGGATGTGTGACTCATTTTAAAATTCCATTTTATGATGAGGCAAAATTAATAGGAGCCTGGTAAATGGAACAGTCCCACTTCTCCTTAGCATCCCCCAGTCGCTATAGAGACGTCACCTGGTGAGTCCAATGGCCCCTTAGCATGCTGTGTCCCACAGGTGCAGCTTGCAGATGTACCTCATGGAGTGCTTCTCGCAGATCCATCTCATAAGGGCATCTCACAGGGGCTGCCTACCGGCTCCCTCACAGTCATGTGTCACAGAGGTGTGTTACAGATGTCTTCCAGGTGTGCCCCACAGGTCCGTGTATGACTTGGTTGAGTCCACCCCAATCAGAGACCCCAAGGCACCAGTAGTAGAATGTGAGATGGGGCTGGGACTTCATGCAGTGCATTGCCTTGAGACATTTATGCAGACTTCTTATCAACATGAACTTAGGGCTCCTCTGGGGATTGCTGAGTTCCTGACACCTCTAAGCCAGTAAGCCTACAGGCTCCACAGTAGCATCAATAGGTAAATGTTGGCTGCATTAGGGTCAGAGTGAATGAACTCTGAGCTAAACTTGTCCTGTGACCATTGCCCCTGCCTGTGGTTTCCCCTGTGGTCTGCACACCTGTATGACTTCCCCATGATGCTGCAGCAGGATGATAGATCTCCACGTGGAACAAGGTGACCTTGTGGACATTTCTGTCTCATCCAGCCGCGATAACACGCCGTGCCTCGCGATAGCACGCCGTGCCTCTTCCAAGCCATTCCAGGACCAAAACCAAACAGGTGGCCTGATGCCCTGAGTCTAAACCCCAGCACTACAGTGTTTGCCCACACACCTGTCCCTGTCCCAAAGTCCTTCCCCAGTCCCCAGTCAGAATTCACTATTTTTAGGAAAAGAGAGAGACCTACAAGCAGATTCCTAAAAGGAAACTGTACATGACTCAGCAGAGGCAAGAATTTGTGGGTGCAGGGCCCCGTTACACTCAGCTAAGCCCAATGTATATACACAGCTGTGCAATTAGTCAACCTCCCTTGCCTGGGAAACTGCAGGTGCCAGCACAAAGCCAGAGTTTTATGCTGAGAAATCATTAAACACGTGTACACCAAACATACACCTTGTCAGATGATACAGAAAAGTCAAAATTACAGGCAAACCCTTTACCCTGGTGGAAAGTTTAGTGAAACATGGAAGAGGCAAAATGAAGGCACCCCCGAGGAGTCCCCAGAGTGTTATTTCTGGTTTCACCTGGAACAAGGCCTAGAAGTTCTTGCAATTAATGCATCCTCCATTCTCATCTTTGAGGTCAGGTTGGATGTTCTAGGCCAGCTCACACAATGGACAGAGTTCTGCATCCTTAGGTATCCCTCTGCCCATCAGCACTCACATGTTCTCATGCTCAGGCATGCACACCTGTGTAAGGCACCCACAGCCTCCGAAATATCCTTAGTGCTTAGCGTATGAGGCTGGCCAACAGCAGAGCATCTGGACACCAGAACTGACTTTCTGAGTAATTTTTTTTTATCACCACCATGACTACACCAACACCAGGAGATCTACTGACAACTGAATGCGCTCACCCTCCCCTGATACACAAGTTTTCGGGTCCATAAAACAGTGTTTACAATGTAGCGGTGGGTGGATACAGGGCAAGAATCTAGCAACACAAACAAATATGCCTGAAAACTAAGTTTCTAAATTCAAGAAAGTAGAAAACACTTTCACCCACCTAGCTCACATAACACTCTGGGTAATTCTACTGTATCACATAAACTTTATGAACCCTGAGTGCAGGGAGGAGCTAGTCCAGAATCAAGACAGAGTTTCTAGAGAGGACATGTGTGCCCAGGGGCCTGTTGACTGGTGACATCGAAAAGGAACGTCCTGAATTTATAGAAGGCAGCTGTTTGGCTTCAGCCTTCCTGCCTGTGGCAACCACATGGATACAGAGCGACTTTACTCCAAACCTGTGTCCTCCATAGCAGGTACAGACCAAGGAAAGAAATGAAGAGCTCCTTCTTTTTTTTTTTTTTAAGGATGTATTTATTTATTTTGTATATAGTGTCCTGTCTGCAGGCCAGAAGAGGGCACAGATGGTTGTGAGCCACCATGTGGTTGCTGGGAATTGAACTCGGGACCTTTGGAAGAGCAGTCAGTGCTCTTAACCTCTGAGTCATCTCTCCAATCCCGAGGAGCTACTTCTAACAAAGGACTCTGGGGATTGTCTCCTGGCATGGACCCCTCCTTGCCCTCTCTGCCTCAGAAGTCAGTTGCAATGCTGGAAAGCACTTGCTCACCACCCGCCCAGGGTACCCGAGCTTAGGAGGACCAAGGACGTTCAATTGGACCAACTCAGACCCTTCGGCAGCTCCTCAGGCAAAGAGGGTCGTATTCTGTGTTTGCGGAATTACCAAGTTTGGAATTTGATCTCAGGACCTGTTTCCCCTGAAGTGAGTTGCCTTCCCTTTGCTGCGCCTAATTCCTGCAACAGACAGGAAGCCCCGCCCCTAGCTTTACCCCAAATCCCAATTTTAAATATCCAGTTTTTGCAGGGGAACTGTGACTGCTGAACCTCTGAGAAGAGTGAGGATGGGCCGCTTCTGCCCTATGAGTCAGCCGTCTCCCCTGGGCTCTCTAATCATCGCTAAGAAAGACTTTGCTGACATCAGTGTTTGTAGATCCATGCGGACCTGGGAGTGGTGAAAGCCCTTGGCACAGCAGCAGGGGCACCATGAGCCTCAGTGAGGAGCAGGTACGTAGCTTCCTAGATGGGAATCCCGCTTTTGCCCACCAGTACTTTGGGAAGAAGCTGAGCCCTGAAAATGTGGTAGAGGCCTGTGAAGATGGCTCGCTGGTGGACTGCGGCAGCCTGCGGGAGCTGTGCCAGGTGGAAGAGAGTGCAGCACTGTTTGAACTGGTACAGGATATGCAAGAGAATGTCAATATGGAGCGTGTCGTCTTCAAGGTCCTGCGACGCCTCTGCACCATCCTGCATGCTGACCGCTGCAGCCTCTTTATGTACCGCCAGCGCAATGGCGTAGCCGAACTTGCCACACGGCTCTTCAGTGTGCAGCCAGATAGCCTCCTGGAGGACTGCCTGGTGCCCCCTGACTCTGAGATCGTATTCCCACTGGACATTGGGATTGTGGGCCATGTGGCTCAGACCAAGAAGATGGTGAACGTGCCAGATGTGGCAGAGGTGGGTGTCCTCCAGCCAGGGTGCAGACGTATGCTCTGCCTCGGCATCCAGAGATTTCACGAGGACTTCAGGTCCAGGGACAAGGTTCTCGTAGCTCACCCTTCCCTGCCCCATCTGGTCACAGTGCCTACCCTCCTGTCTTTCCCTTCCAGGACCTAGTCTTTCACATCCCCAGTATTAAAAAAAAAAAAAATGGAACTCAAAGAGAGCTTTAAAGGGTTCCTCCTCTCCTTTGGATGTGGAACATTCACGCAGCTACTTAATTGTCGCAGAAATACTATTTAAGAGAAGTTCTTGTGGAGGCTTCTCAGACTCAGTCTCTGGCCTTGTGACGGCTTCTGTATCTGGGGATCCAAGGTCAGGCCTCCTTTATGCATGGTAAGCATGGTGAGGACCTAGGGTAGCTTCATTAATCATCAGGGGTGAGGAGTCTTCCCTGGGCGACTATAGTTGTCTGCATGGATCTCTGAATGGGTCAGACTAGGGCTGGTATAGAAACCAACAGCCCCAACCACTCAGTCATGGCAGAAGCAGCTTCTCCCACAAAGGGAGGGACCACACTGGTCCTGGAGGCAGAGAATCTGGGATCCAGGAGAGGTGGAAATGGAGTGACAGGAGATTCCGGGGCTGGAATGGAAATGGTCTTATTGACAGGGTCTTCGTGGAGGCTGCTGGTCTGTAGCAGGTATAACCAGGACAGAGCTCCTGTAGGTGGGTCTGGGCATGCTGAGTGATTTACCCACTAGATATCGGCATGACAACCGCAGGGAGGGCTCAGAGAAGGGTCGAAAAGTAAATTCCATGGATTAGGGAGCTTCATGGAAGGGTTGGGGGGCAAATTCCCTCTCCTGCCTGTTCCCCTCCTGGTTTTCTCCCTTTCTTCCTCAAGGGACCCAGGAAACCTCAGCACCTGCTGCACATTTAGTTTGGAACCCCAGAGCAGGGGAAGGCAGTGCCAGGGACAGGCACTACCCTCACTCCTGGCCGTGTGGGAAGGCTGGGCAGGAAGTGTTGCAATCTTCTTATCGTTATCTTTTATAAACAGGCAGTCACCCAGCGACCTGAATCTGCAGGATTATCTTGGTCTTCGCTTTGCTTCCTTTTAAAGAAATGGGTCATCCATGAGCCAAATAGGGCATAAACTACCAACAAAGCAAGAAATTTGGTGTATAGGGCTGGGATAGGATATTGATATTCCAGGGCTTATTTTCTACCCATCCCTCCTCACGTCTCACCTTTCCCTCCCTCTGTCCGCTTTTCCTCCTTCATTCTTGCATTCATTCCCAGCCTCCCATCTCCTTCCTCTGTCCCACCCACTTCAGACAATCTTCAAAACATTGCTTCCATATAGCCCTGAGTCCAGCACAGCTTCTTTCCTTCCTACTAACCCCATCCACTTCAGAGTAATGGTGTTGCTCTGTGGGTCGGTTCAAGTTGCAAGGCTGTCCTAAATCCTATACCCACACCTATCCACGTTCTACAGCCCCTCTCCAATGTTTCTAGTCTCTTTTGTGGCCTAAAGATACATCCTTGGTAGGATGGTGGCAGGGACACCATACCTTCTAGTGCGATGCTTCTGTAAACTCCAGCTTGTGTTGATTTGTTCTGATCCCAGACTGGAGGAAAAGAAATAATAATCAAAGTCAGCAAAACCCAGATTTTCATCAGCTGCACCAGGCCACTCTTCGTTGCTAAGGATGGGATTCTGGGTTCACATACTGGTTTTCAGCAAAAACATGGAGACAGATAGCACAAAATTTCCGTAACAAATTCAGTGCCCTTCTTGCAAATGGTGAGCCACCTGGTGGACCTTTGTGGGTTATAGTGTTGCTCCATAGTGTGGAACACACAGCACAGGACCGATACGACACGTGGGTACTCATTACACCTGGACACACTTGTCTCCAATCTTTGCTGGTGTAATGATGTCTCCTTCATCACATAGCTGAAGTAGTTAAACCAGACTGCTACTAAACACAGACCTCAACCATGAGCAGAGCCAGTATACCATGAGCACAGGAAGATCTGGAGCACCCAAGAATAAACTTTGTTATGAACACATTGGAAATGGAAATCATAGCAGAAGAAATATCTCTGGGGTCTTTGGAAAGTACTTAATAAAGTGTTTGTCTCAGAGAAACAACTACAAGTGCCCCCCCCATGTCCCTTCATCACCTTCTTAATCCAATTATTTATTTCTTGAATTTGATGAGAATTTTTTAATCCTTTAATCATTAATTTTTATATTTCTCCCTTTGATCAAGAATATTCTTCAAAATCAGTGTTGACCAACTAACTTGCAACTAACATTGTACCAGTGCTGCTGAGAGGGCCTGTACTGATTGGCTGGGTGTGTGAATGGGTTGGCTTGGCTGTGGAGGAAAAGAGATGGGTAGCTGGAAATTAGTGTGAAGACAGTTTCAGTCATATTTAGACAACAGGAAGCCAAAAGGTAAAGCTCTCAGGACTGGTCCCTGCATTTTATCACTAAGCTTCATCTCCTCGGGTGCTGGCTATCATTTCAAGGCACTGGGACAACTGTCAGTCATTTTGTTAGGAGATGATCTATCCACACTTGGCAAATAGCAGGTTCAATTTTCAAAGAAGAAATGCAAAATATTGTTAACAATAATACAGCAATTTCAGTGTTCATGTTGTTTTATGGAGAGCAGTTTATCAATTTATTTTCTTTCTTTCTTTCTTCTTTCTCTCTTTCTCTTTGGTTTTATCTTTTGAGTCAGGGTTTCTCTGTGTAGCCTTGGCTGTCCTGGAACTTGCTCTCTAGACCAGGCTGGTTTTCAACTGCCTCTGCCTCCCAAGTCCTGGCATCAAAGGTGTGTACCACTACTGCCTGGCAATTTTTTAGTAAAAATAAAATATAATAAGATAAAACAAATAGAAATAGGACAAAACAATCAAACAAGAAAAGGAGACAAAGGGAAAACCACAAGAAATGCATATAGATGCAGAGACACACACATTTGCATACACAGGAATCCCATAAAAACACAAAACTGAAATCTATAATATATATGCAAAGGACCTACAAGATTTAAAAAAAAAAAAAGGTCCTGACTTGACGTTATGAAACAAAAATCCTCCAAAGACGCTGTCAAGTTTATTTTCTGTTGGCCATTTACTGCTGGGCATGGGGCCATCCCTTCAGAGTGGTTTGTCCCCCAGTAAGACTCTGTAGGAGAAATCTAAAACTATCGACTGGAGACAGCCTCTGGGTTACGGGTGTGGTTAGTGTCCACTTGTCCTTTTAGTTCTAGGACTCCATCTATCTGGAGCGGACCCGGACAGGCCCTATGCACGCTGATGTGGGCGTCTCTGTGAGTTCACAAGTGTGCCAACCCCTCTCTGTCTAGAAGGCCTTGATTCATTGGTGTTCTTCATCACCTCTGGCTCTTACACTTTTTACGCCTCCTCTTTCACAGAGCTTCCTGATCCCTGAGGGGAAGAATTTGTTGGAGACATCCCTTTTAGTTTAGAACTGAGTGTTTCAAGGTCTCTCCTCTTCATTTTCTCTCTCTATCTCTATATCTGTTCCCATCTACTGCTTTCCTTACAGTGGCTGAGCAAGGCACAGGTCTACGAGTTCAGAAGAATGTTGTTAAGAGTTATATTATGGTAGCCACCCATCTGATTACAGTAGATGGCCAGTTCAGGCACCCTCTCCACTATTGCTAGGAGTCTTGGCTGGGGTCATCCTTGTGAATTTCTGAGGTTTGCCCTAGCACCAGGTTTCCCCCTTACCCCACAATGCCACCCCCCATCGAGATGTCTCCTTCATTACTCTCCCCCTCCGTCTTGCCCACAGCCCACCTTCTGCACCCAGTCACCCAACCAACTCCCTCAAGTCCATCTTCCCCACCCCCACCCCAGGTTTACCCAGGAGATCTCTTCTACTTCCCCTTCCCAGGGAAATCCATGCATCCCTCTTTGGGTCCTCCCTGTTATCTAGCCTCTCTGGGGCTCGGGATTGTAGGTTGGTTATCCTGCACTTTACTCTTAGTATCCACTTGTGAGTGAATGCTATGTTTGTCTTTCTGGGTCTGGATTACCTCACTCAGAATGATTCTCCTTGTGGCTAACAGAAAAAGAATAATATATGCAAACCTAAGTTTAAAGGTAACTAAGAAACTGGGCCTTAATTCTCCAGAGGAGAAACCCAGAAACAGTGCATAGTCTTGGCAATAGCATTTCCTCATCCAAACGATAGCTGGTCCAGAGAAATTTACCATTTAACAGCCCATAATTAAGGAGACATCATTTAAAAAGTTCATTTGTGTAATTTTGAGTAAAAACTTGTCTTGATGATGTTGCCAGGTAACCCCCTGGATGGACAAAAGGGCTTCTTGGCTCAGATTCTGCCAGATTAGCGAAGCTGGCATTACATTGGTTATGTAATTCTAATATCACCATCATTCTCACGAGCAAGGAAAAGTTAAAGGATCATAGTCTTATGATACAGTCTTATTCTGACTTGTTTTTCACCCTCTTTCTGCCATTTCTGCCTTTGTCTGTAGTATGAGACCGTTTTCATAGAGCTTCAGGAAAGAGTAATTATTGACCTTAGCAATTGAAAGCTGTATCAAGACATAAGAGAAATAAAAAGAATTTAAAATCTAGTCCAATCTATAGATTGACAAAATAATCCGAAGATAATAAACAGTTACAGTATGATCACAGACGTTTATTTTTTCTTTAGATGTAACTCTTTAAATTACACCATAATTTTTTCAAAAAGACTTGTTTATAAAATTTGCCTCATCTAACCTTAATACGAGGGATGTGCCTAGTTTTATTGTAACTTGGTATGCCATGTTTGGTTGATATCCCTGGGAGGACTGCCCTTTTCTGCAGGGAAAAGAGGAAGAATAGATCTGGTAGAGAGGGGAGGTGGCAGGGGTCGGGGGTGGGGGACTGGGAGGAGAGGGGGGAGGAGAAACTGCACACAGAATGTGACATGTGAGAGAAGGGTACTTTTTTTAAAAAAAAAAGTTGACTTACACAAATACAATTAGAAAAGTGATTTTTCATATAATGATCTCAGGAACCTTGAAGCAAGAAAGCCAAAGAGAGGCAGAATTAATCCCCTGGTTCCCCAGACTTTCTACTTTAATTGTAAAGGCAAGGTCTTCAAACCCAGAATCCTGTGTACAACTTAAAATATGTCGTTCAGTTTGAAGGCAACTTCTTTAGGGGACATTTATTTGTTATATTTTTATTTTAAATATTTTTCATTTTACATACCAACCTCAGCTCTCCCTCCTCCTCTTCTCCTGCCCCCCACCCCACTCCATTTCCCACTTCCAATCTATTCCTCAGAAGGGGTAAGGCCTTCCTTTGGGAGTCAACAAAGTCTGGCATGCCAAGCTGAGGCAGGACCAAGGTTCCCCCCCCCCAACCCCCGTATCAAGGCTGAGCAAGGTATCCCATCATAGGGAATGGGCTCAAAAAAGTCAGTTCATGCACCAGGTATAAGTGTTGGTCACACTGCCAGCCCCCCTCACCACCACAACACGTCAAGCCACATAACTGTCACCCACACTCAGAGGGCCTAGTTTGGTTCCATGCTGGTTCCCCAGCTGTCAGTCCAGTGTCTGTGAGTTTCCACTAGCTTTGGTCAGCTGTCTCTGTGGTTTCCCCATCATGGTCTTGACCCCCCCCCTTGCTCATATGATTCCTCCTCCCTCTCTTCAACTGAACTCCAGGAGCTCAGCCCAGTGCTTGGCTGTGGGTCACTGCATCTGCTTCCATCAGTTACTGGCTGTAGGTTCTAGGATGACAGTTAGGGTAGCCACTAATCTGATTACAGGGGAAGGCCCGATCAGGCACCCTCTCCACTATTGCTAAGTCTTACCTGGGGTCATCCTTGTGGATTGAATCTCCCTAGCACCAGGTTTCTCCCTAACCCCGTAATGGCTTCCTCTATCAAGTTATCTGTTTCACTGTTTTCCCCGTCAATCCCCACCCCCAACTCATGGTCCCCTCATGTTCCCATCCACCAACCTCTCCCTCCTCCCTCCCTCCCAGTTTTCCCGGGAGATCTTAGCTGTTTCCCCTTCTTGGGGCCCTCCAATCGTGTACTTCTTAGGGTCCCCCTTTGCACCTAGCTTCTCTGGGGTTGTGGATTGTAGCCTGGTATCCTTTGCTTTGAGTCTAATATCCATTTATGAGTGAGTACATATGAGTGAGTACATACCATGTTTGTCTTTGTGGGTCTGGGTTACCTCACTCAGGTTGGTTTTTTTCTAGTTCTATCCATTTGCTTGCAAATTTCCAAGATACCATCTTTTTTCCTGCTGAGTAATACTTCATTGTGTAAATGTATCACGTGTTCTTTATCCATTCTTTGGTTGAGGGACATCTAGGTTCTTTGAAGGCAACTTCCATGAGAACACATTTTACTGATCCTCTGCAAAACAGCCATGGGACCAGAAAAAGTAGAAATAACTACAGAACCTTCTTAAATTTTAGAGAACCCAAGTAAGGAAAAAGGGAAATGCTTCCACCATTGCTTACAAAATTGTGTTTTGTCAATTGCTATAAGTTCTAGAAAGCTTAAGCAAGTTTTCCTAAATCTAGAAAAATATCTAAGAGCTAACAATGTTTCAAATAAGACATAAAATCTGCTGGGCAGTGGGGTCGTGCACCTTTAGTCCCAGCACTTGAGAGGAAGAGGCAAGAGGATCTCTGAGTTTGAGGCCAGCCTGGTCTACAGAGCAAATTCCAAGACAGCCAGGGCTACACAGAGAAACCCTATCTCAAAACAACAACAACAACAAACCTTGTTAAAAACTGTTTTCTTGTGTAATAGAAAACTCAATGAAGGTACAACACACACATACACACACACACAAATTGTCTTCACAAAATATAGGCCTTCTATTTCCTAGAGAAATTATGGAAAGGGAGAAAGCTGCTATGAAGTGATTACATCTTGACAACAGCCTAGACGTGTGATGGGAAGGTATGGGAACCAGTAGGTACTGGAGCAGTACATACAAACTACATTCGTGCAGCCGGTGTGCACAACATGCTATCAAGCATGCAAAACAAGATCAGTGCCTTGACCAGGGACGTGGATCTGGTTATTCCAAGTTAACACATACTAGGGAAATCCCCAAAGAAAAACTGTCATTCTGGACCAATAAAACAAACGTTTTTAACATCCATCTACACTAGCAGAGTCAGAGTTGGGGCGGGGAGGGAGTGTGGGAAATACCAGAGCTGACTGAAAAGTTGAGAGTCAGTCTCCATGTTAGTTAAGAACTTAAACAGAGTCGGGCAGTAGTGGTGGCGCACGTCTTTAATCCCAGCACTCGGGAGGCAGAGGCAAGCAGATCTCTGTGAGTTCGAGGCCAGCCTGGTCTACAAGAGCTAGTTCCAGGACAGCTATGGCTGTTACACAGAGAAACCCTGTCTCAGAAAAAAAAACCAAAACAAAACAAAAATAAAGCCAAACAAACAACTTAAACAGAGACTTTAGGGCAGGGAAAGCTGCAGGTAGAAAATGGTTAAAATTTTTGCTTTGCTTTTAGTTAAGTCTATTAACATTTTATTTGTTAGAAATTTATTCATTTATTTTTCTTTATTTTAATTAATATACTTATTTAACAGCCTGATCACAGTTTCCTCTTCTCCTCTCCTCCCAGCCCCTCCTCCCCTACCTCTGTTCCCACCCCTAATACATTCTTAAACAGAAATGGTTGAAATTTTAAGAAAACGATTCAGAACTGAAAATTAAGACTTCTTGAAAATTTGCACCAATTGGATCAGAACTACCAGAAATGTTGTTTTTTGTTTGTTTTTGCTTTAACGTTGTAGATTAGACTCTGGTTTTGTCTGTCTATCAATGCTGTGTTTAGAGAAGGTGTACATGTTTTAATGACAGCTCACTTGATGACATATAAAGTCTGTTTGTAAGAGTTATCCTTTGGAAGCCTGTGGATTACTTTAGCCCTTAGTTCTGCTACAGAGTTCTTTCTCACACAAAAAGCTCTTTTTCCCTGACAGCCTTTGCATACAGAACTACAAGTACCCAAGATTTTCTTTCCCTCACTCATTCACTAATTTCTACTGCATAGAGCTAACCTATGAGATAAACTGTTTTAGCTGTCCGCCATGTACTCATTCTTCATGAGACTTTAAGGACACTTCTTGTGTGTGTGCATTTGCATGCAAGCACGAGTGCATGTTCACACATGCAAAAGGTGAAGGTCAGAGGAAAGCTCATGGGAAACAGTGTCACTGTGTGGGTAGTCTGGCTTGTCAGCAAGCCATCCCAACTCCCCAAGCCATCCCACCAGCCAAGGAACTATTTTAGAATGCCCAGAGACATAGTTCCTTGTACAGCAATGGATAGATTCATGTTTAAAGTTACTCAGAAATGACTCAGACATTGCATGAGTGTCAATTAATTCCATATACCATAATATAATTTTGGAATTATATTGAAAGTTCAAAATTAAGCATTCATTTACTTTCACTTAATTAATTTATTTTTAGCTATTAAGTCTAATTGCTCATGACAACTGAGATGCGAGTCTAGAGTATATTTTTGTCTTTTTGTTTTCAGTACATCCAGCACAGTTTCCCCTTCTTTCACTCCTTCCAGTCTGTCCCTGCCACCTTCCCTCAGGTCCACTCCTCCTCCGTTTCTGAGGATTATCTTGTTATCTCCCTGTCAAAGCAATACCCTAAGAATTTGTTATGCTTTGCTACTCAAGAACAATGGACAAACTTGTGCACTGTGTGTACATATTCTTGGTCACAATTCCACACCTGTGTGATCTTAAACATGTAACAGAGAAAAAATCAGGGCTGTATTGTACTTGCTGTTGACAACAGAAGATATATTAACTTTAACTAAGCCAATGATATCATATCAACTTTGTTATTCAAAAACTATGCAGACACCTTCATAGTTTAAGGCTTCCGTCTGTGTCAAACCTACACAAAGTAGCAAAACCAGATGAACTCATACGCTGGCCACTCTGAAGACCTAATTTTTGCTTTACAAACAAATTTAACTCAACTTACTTATCAAAGATTTATTTAAATCATGTGAATGAAAAAGCTTTCAGATTAACGTATTTTTAGCAAGCTTAGGTGTACCCAACTTATGGGCTTTCATTTATCTCTAAGCCAATTAAAACTTCAGCTCTTATAAATCTAAGGGAGAAAAATCTCAGGTTCACTACACACACACACACACACACACACACACCATAATCACCCAGAGAGAAATAAGATTCAAAGTCTTTCTTTAATTGGGAGCTGTGAAGGTTGCTGGATGAGGTAACGTGTCCTTTGATCACGTTTCTCTGTAACTCTTGGTACTATCAGGTTATATACTTTTTTGATCTTGATTGGGTGGAGTTAAGTTAAAGCTGCAAGTGATCAAGAGAAAAATAGAGCACAGGTTCCATGGGGAGTCCCCACTCATAAATGACAACCCCAAAAGTAGAGTCTGTGAACTGGAGCTGATAAAGGATTGCTAGTTGGTGCTGGGCATGGTGGCACACATCTTTAACCCACACACATAGGGGGCAGAAGTGTGCAGATTTCTTTGTGTCGAAGGCTAGTCTGTTCTACATAGTGAGTTTCAGGTCAGTTTTTTCTAGCACCAATGTCCTTCACAGCAAACAGATAGATGAGTGTTTGGAAGGCTGAGTTAGTAAATGAATGCAGGTAAAAGGGTGAGGGATGAGTGGGTAGATGGATGAGCAACTGTACGGGTAAGCGAGGGGTGAGTGAGTGTGTGAGTGAGTGGATTGTAGGTAGATGGATGAGCGACTGTACGGGTAAGCGAGGGGTGAGTGAGTGTGTGAGTGAGTGGATTGTAGGTAGATGGATGAGCGACTGTATGGGTAAGCAAGGGGTGAGTGAGTGTGTGAGCGAGTGGATGTGTAGGTAGAAGAGTGAGCGGGTGATTATCAGAGAGCTTCACTGGTGCCTGACTGGCTAGGGAGGAGCAGCAACATACCACTGTAGCCAGAACAGCAGAGCAGAAGTCTCTGAAAGGCTCAAGGAAGGACAAGGCTAAGCCATGGCACAAAAAAGCTCAGGGCAGAAATCAGAGTGAGGGTTAGGGTCTCCAGCCATTTCTTCTCCCATCTTTACCAAACGATGAGAACCCCGGATTCCATGCACAGAGTCTCACCCCCTCTCCTACTTACCAGCCCCCTAAATGTCACAGAAAGTGTCCTCAGGCTTGGCCCAGGACATTATACACCCCTGTCCCTCCCCTGTAGTAGCTTCTCACTGTGGGTTCCATTCAGTCATAGAGTCAGACCAGGACTCAGCCTGAGTACAGGACATGTGAGGTTGAAATGGATCTGAACACGATGGGCCCAAGTCCGAAAAGATGAAAGAGTAAGGGGGTGGTATTGTAGTCAGCGATGGAGCACTTGCAAAACGTCGTGGGCTTTGTCCCCAGCACTGCAAGAGTGCCGAGAAGCTTGCGTTCCTGGCAAACACGGAGAGCGTGGGCACCACCACTAAAAGTGACTCTGGAAGGCCTTGCTCTGTAGCTGGCATCTTCTTTGAGCTGTTCCCAGCTCCCAAATAAAGACACGGAGACATATTATTAGTTGTGAATGCTCGGTCTTAGCTTAGGCTTGCCCCACTAGCTCTTTTAACTTAATTTAACCCATTCCTATTCATCTATGCTTTGCCTCAGGACTTTTGACCTTTCCTTCATTCTGTGTTTTCTGCTTTCCTATTTCCTCCGTGTCCATCTGGCTAGCCTCTGGTGTCTCTTGTCCTCCCCACCTTCAGCCTAAATTCCCCACCTCCTACTTCCTCTTGCTTCCCGGAAGTCCCACCTATACCTCCCCCCTCACCATTGGCCATTCAGCTTTTTATTAGGCTAACTAGGTGCCTTAGGTAGGTAAGATAAAACAGCAACAAATCTCTAAAAAATTAAACGAACGCATCACACCTTTACATAGTTAAACAAGTATTCCACAACCGTGCTCTGTGAGTGATGTTCTATGTATTTAACTGAAAAGATTCTACTGCCCAAACGTCCAGCACATCCCTGAGACGATGTGGCTCAAGATCATGCTCCCTCATACAACAAATATTCCGGGTGGATGGGAATGGCTCGGGGGTGGAGAATATAGCTTTATACTGAAGCGGTAATGAGCAAAGTTCATTTTAGGTCACCCAGAGAAAGGTTGGAGTGTTTGACTGTCGCAACCTCTTTCTATGTGTCCTTCTTTGGAGGATTTCATCTGAAATAGGCCGGTGGAGTGCGGCAGCCATTCAAAGGGACAGCATTTTCCCCTGTATGCAAATCTGATCCACCCTATAAATTTCTCCCAGCTACCAAAGGAAGCTAGGTTGAATGGATCATGGCTTCAGGAGACCCAGAGATATTTGAGATAAAGGATGAATGCAGATGGTTAGAGGTCAGCAGAATAGGATGGGTCTCAGTCCAGACAATAAGCGTGGAGAAGTGAATCTTGGAGACGTCTTGTTGGACAAGAAGAGTCCTAAAACCCACTCTGTGGTTCCTATGCATTTATAACTTGACAGTGAAGAGTCCAACTCTGAGTCTCCAGGAACCTGAGTGTCTGATACCTTTACACACTTTTGAGGCTATCAAATATTCTGAGAAGGAGATCCTGGGGAGCAGAGAAGCCTCAGGTGGACAATGGAATGGAAAGGAAGGCAAATAGAAGCCTCCAGAAACTCCTGGAGCCCCAAGGAGGAAAAGGAGGGAGGCTGGAGGTTTCAGGGCTACAAGTCAATCTTCAGTGCAGAGTGTACATTTCCATCACATACATAGAAAAGATTAGCATCCGGGGTGAAGTCAAGAAGCTGAGGGCACACCATCTACATGGGGAAGTGTAGGGCCAGGTTGAGGCTGAAGGACTGATGCAGGCATTTGAAGGCCCAACCAAAGCCATGACATCCTCTGTAGGCAGAGGCTGCTCGTTCATTCCCGGCCACCCAGACCTGAAATAATCACACAGAAACTATATTAATTACAACACAGTTTAGTGTTGCCCGCACTTTTCTGTGAATACCCAGACCTCGGAACAGGCGCGCGCTTTCCCGAACCAAGCCCACAAGAATGGATTAATATCCTAAGGGTTGAAGCACACAGACATAAAGAGACCTGCTCATTCATCAAAGAGTAAATGGCCACTTTATTAAACTCAAGTCGGGTATATATACTAGTGGGCAAGGGATCAAAAGGGCAAAGCCCCCTCCCATCAGGAGCAGAGGAAGAGGATGACAGGTGCCCGGTGCCCAAGGCCAGAATCAGCTGTGGGAGGCAGGCGTGGCAGGCGTATAGGGCCTGTGGTTGGAACCTTGTTTACAGGTGGAATTACCATAACAAAAGAGGGCCAAGTTCTTTCTAAGCTAAACCCTCAGGCTGGTGCAAGTGCAGAAAAGCCAGGGAGCCAGAGGTCAAACGGCCCTGCAAATCACCATGAACAAAAGGGGGAAAGACCTGTGTGCCTACAGTTTAGCCAATAACTTAGGCTTCTTATGAACTAACTCTTAAATCTTAAATTAACCCATTTCTATTATTCTGTGTATCACCACAAGACTGTGACTTACCAAGTAAAGTTCTGGCCTCTGTCTCCTTTGGCAGCTACATGGCATCTCTCCGATTCCACCTACTCTCTATGTATAGCTCTGTTCATATTTTCTGCCTGGCTATATTCTGCCCTGCCATAGGCCCAAAGTAACTTCTTTATTAACCAATGGTAATAAAGCATAATCACAGCATACAAGGGGGAATCCCACATCAATCCCTGACTGACTGAAACATATGCATGAATGGCAGTGTGGTGGAAATCAAGGAAAGGTAATTTTTTAATTTTCTTTTTTTAATTTTTTAAAAAAGAGAAACAAACTATCTTTTTTCATTATACATGCCAATCCAAGTTCCCACTCCCTCCCCTACTCCCCTCCCCTCCACTTACCCTCAACAACCCACCCTCCATCTACTCCTCAGAGATGGTAAGGCACATTGCTTTGGGGAAGGTCCAAGGCCCTCCCTACTACATCTAGACTGAGCAAGGTATCCATCCAAAGAAAATAGATTCCCAAAAGCCAGAACAAGCAGTAGGGGTAGATCCTGGTGCCACTGTCAGTGGCCCCTCAGTCTGCCCCAGCCATGCCACTGTCAACCACATTCAGAGGGAATAGTTTGGTCCTATGCTTGTTCAGGAAGGTAAAAATTTAGCTACGAGAGAGTCATATACTTAAGGCTAGAAGGAGACTTGTCCTAGGGAGCTCTACATTCTTGTCTCACCTGTGGATTTACAGAAGGAAACTCAAAAGAGAACACTAGTCAGACTTGGCATAGATATCCCCAGATATCTGTATCACCAACCTCACTCAAAATCAGCTCCTCAGAGAGACCCAAATATAACCAGAACTGCCATGAGGGACAAGCCCCAGTTATGCCCAATCTGTGGCCCTGGACCCTAGCACTTCTTCACCTTCATAAGATTCTTGTCTTGTGAGGATCATGAGATACCCATAAAGATACCAAGATTCTGTGGTTGTAGGCTATGGGGTAAAGACCCCAGAGCAGGGTCCTAAGTGGGAAAAGTGTCTGATATACCAGGGACAGGTAAGACTGGAGCAAGTTGTTTCAATACAAAGGCAGCGATTGTACACCTGGAACCAACACTAGGCACCTGATAAGGAGACTGGGAACCTGGTCCAGAGGCAGAAAATCCAGGAAGGCAGATGCCACAGAGGAAAGGGCATGGCAGATGAGAGGGATTTGTGAGCAATTTACTTATTTATTTGAATTAATTATTTTAATTATTTCCATGCTTTATTTGATGAATGCACACAAATCATAAGTGAAATTACCCAATTCAATATTTTATTTGAAATTGTCACATACTGGTAAGTAGGAGGTAAATTGCTGTTATTAAATATTTAATTTTAACAATATTTAGTCAATATTTCTAAACCTATTATATAGCACATCTTTTAAAACTATTTTCATATTTTATTTTAGTAGTGATAAATATTCATTATTTTACATAACAAGTAAAATTTTCCAATATACATAAGCATATGTAACTATTAGCGTCCATCTCTTGGGATTTTTCTTTTTCTTCTTTTTTTAAATTAATTGATTTTTTAAAATTTCATTTTACATTCCAACCACATTCTCCCTCCTTCTCTTTGGCTGGATTCCCAGAACTTGGCATGGTGCTTCATTGTAGATCTCTGCATCTTGTTCCATCAGTTATTGGATGAAGGCTCTATGATGATATTGGGATATTCATCAATCTGATTACAGGAAAAGGCCAGTTTCGGCTTCCTCTCCACCATTGCTACGAGTCTTAGCTGGGATCATCCTTGTGGATTCTTGGGAATTTCTTTAGTACCAGGTTTCTCCCTAACTCAATAGTGGCTCTCGCTATCAAGATATCTCTTTCATTGCTCTCCCACTCCATCCGTCCCCACTCTTGACCATCCCATTCCCTCACATTCTCATCCCCCTTCCCCTCCCCTTTACCACTCCCTGCCCCGCCCCATGTTTACCCAGGAGATCTCATCTAATTCCCCTTCCCAGGGCGATCCATGTGACCCTCTTAGGATCTTCCTTGTCACCTAGTTTCTCTGGAGCTGTGGATTTTAGTCTGGTTATCCTTTGCTTTACATCTAATACCCACTTATAAGTGAGTACATACTGTGTTTGTCTTTCTGAGTCTGGGTTACCTCATTCATGATGTTTTTTTCTAGTTCCATCCATGTGTCTACAAATTTTATAATGTCATTATTTTCAACAGTTGGGTAATACTCCATTGTGTAAAAGTACCACATTTTCTTTATTGATTCTTCAATTTTTAAATGATTACACAGTGAAGTATTACTCAATGTTAAAAAACGATGACATTATAAAATTTGCAGGCAAATGGATGGAACTAGAAAGATCATCTTGAGTGAGGGAACTTGGATCCAGAAAGACAAACATGGTATGTACTCACTCATAAATGGATGTTTGCTATAAAGTAAAAGATAATCATGCTATAATCAATAGACCCAGGGAGGCTGAGTCTCCCTGGAGGGAGCATTTAAAATCATAGCTTTGATAATATTTAATTTCCAGCAGGGGAAGAAAATGCAGAGAAAGAGAGAGCAATGAATAGGTGAGGTTCCTTGGTGGAGGCCAGGCCAAGTGAAAGAAGTAGGAAGATCCCAAGCTATTGGTTTTGTTTACAAAATGAGACTTCTAAGGTATGTAGATAAAACGGGTGCTAAAGTGAGGTGTCAAATGTGGGGAGAAATGTGGCAGAAATAAAGCCAGTAAGAAAAGCAAAACTAGACAACCACTGTACTGGCTGGTTTTGTGTGTCAACCTGACACAAGCTAGAGTCATCAGAGAGGAAGGAGCCTCAGCTGAGGAAATGCCTCCATGAGCTCCAGCAGTAAGGTATTTTCTCAATTAGTGATCAACGGAGGTGGGCTCAGCCCATGGTGGGTGGTGCCATCCCTGGGCTGGTGGTCCTGGATTCTATCAGGGAGCAGGCTGAGCAAACCCAGGGAAGCAGGCCAGTAGGAAGCACCCATCCATGGCTTCTGTATCAGCTCCTGCCCCTAAGGTCCTGCCCTGTTTGAGTTCCTGTCCTGACTTCCTTCAATATAGTGGACAGCAATATAGAAGTGTAAGCCAAATAAACCCTTTCCTCCCCAACTTACTTTTGGTCATGGTGTTTCATCACAGCAATAGAAACCCTAAGACAACCGCCTAGCATGTATGGCCTGTGTCCCCGAGAGTCACATCGCAGACCTCTGTGCCTCATTTGAGGATCAAGTGTGCTTTGTCTATGGCAGTGGCTTTCAACATTCCTGATTCTGTGACCCTTTAAAACGCCTCATGTTGTTTGGCAACCCCAACCATAAATTATTTTCATTGCTACTTCATAACTAATTTTGCTACTATTATGAAGTATAATGTAAACATCTGATATGCAGGATAGCAGATATGCAACCCTCATGAAAGGGTTGTTTGACCCAAGAGGGTTTGTGACCCACAGGTTGAGAACCACCGATCTAAGTAAGAGTCAACTATGTGGACCTGTATGAACCATCAGAAGATCGTGTGTTTGTGTGTGTGTGTATGTGTGTGTGTGTGATATAAAGGTCAAGTGTGGACTTGTGTGCAACACATGAGGGTCAAGCGTAAAGATCTGTGTATAACATCTGAAAGTAATTTCTTGCTCTATACAGAAACGCTTCGGTACGCCTTAGTATAGTGCTTCAAGACTATTCCAGAAGCAACCTGCAGGTCAGGATCAGCCTCTAGCTAATCAGGAGATAGTCACGTCCAAACCACCAGGTTTACAATTGCTACAGTGGCAAACCATGAGGAGCTACTCAGACTATGTCCAGAGAAATGGGTACCCAGGCAAATTCCTTCCTTGGGAGCACGCACCATTTCCACATGACCAAGGTCGCTTACCTACACTTCAGTCAGAAAAAGTTAGCCATCTTCTATGACAAGATATTAGTGTCAAGCTCAGTTATGTCACCTCCATCAGGACTTGCTGCTCACCTTTCTTCTCTGCTATCATTCGTATGCTGGTTTACCTCCAGTTTGGTGCCACATGGCAGCCAGGTAGCAGCTGCTTCTCCAAGAATCAGGAAAGGGAAGAGTTGACTCCACCTACACCTCACTGGGAGGATAGCCCAAGCTCCCGGCTGCTAGCAGGCTCCTTCTAAACATCTTTAGTCAGTCTGCTACCAAGGAGATAGAATACCAGCAGGGGACTTAACAAGTTGCTCACAGTGTTGAGCTATGGAGAGTTATGTCAAATCACAAGGGCTGCAAGATACTGTCTTAAGTACATCTAAGAAAATCTCTGTCAACAGTGGCAAAATAGATGTCAAAGGTATTGATAGCTGTCCATCATCTACTGGACAGCAATGGGAGGGACATAAAGCTGGTCCAGTCCCCTAGGTCAGACCCTAAAGAGAGGCTCACCTCAGTCACTGTGCCAGGGAACTTTGGCCTCATGTAAACAAAAGAATAACAAGAGGGCAGAGAGTGAGGCAGAGACATGTCTGTTAGGAGTGCCTGGCTCTAACTTAGTACCCTGAGCTTAATTCCAATGACCCACTCCTTTCAGATATGGGACTAACTCCAGAGGCAGGATTCTGCTTATATCTTGGGATGGTAGACGTAGGAGCCCTCCTGAGCCCTCTTTGAATCTTCCCTGAGCCCAGAAATAGGTAAAACTCAGCATATCACAAACAGAGTCTCGTGGTGGAGCAGAGCGTGAGTGCAGGGCTGGTGGACAGACCCCAAGGTCCAGAAAACTCAGCTCCAGCTCCTCAGCTGCATGTCTTAGTAATAACGTCCTGTAAGAAGCACCAGTCTCAGCAGAGTGCATCCTTCATTCAGTCATAGTTACCTTTCCAGGAGGAATGTGCAGCAGATTTGGAGGGGGCTGGAGGCAGGAGACAGTCACCTGGACTAGAAGTCTAGGGGTAGGCAGTGGGACAGACATGAGCATCCAGGAGGCCAGCTTTGCCCCAAAGTAGAGAGCTGCTAAAGGATCTTGTAGGGGGCTCTTTGGAAGGAAACCTTGGGAGACTTCTTAGGAACCAGAGGTGAAGTGAACTGGGAGGAACCTTAGGAACTGACTGAACTCTCTTTGGCCAGAGGCTGTCCTGAGTGCAGAGGTGGGGCTACCTGACATACAGCGCTAGTCTAGACTGTGACCTCCCAGAGCTTAGCCCCAGTGTGAAGACCTAAGAGGGCCACACTGCACACCCCAACAATAACCTCCCTCCTCTCGCTGCAGTGCCCCCACTTCAGCCCATTCGCTGATGAGCTCACCGACTATGTGACCAAGAACATTCTGTCCACACCAATCATGAATGGCAAAGACGTCGTGGCTGTGATCATGGCAGTGAACAAGCTGGATGGCCCATGCTTCACAAGTGAAGACGAAGACGTGAGTGTCCAGGAAATGTTAGAGACCCATGTCTTCACATGTGCTTGCTCTGTGTGAATGTACCACCCCCAGCGTGCCTTGGCTCGTCTGCATGTCCCTGTCTCCTTTCATGCAAACCATGTCCCTCGACAAGTCTTAGTCCAGTTTGTGTCCCTCCGCTAATCTGAGTATGTAAGCTGTGCTACTCCAGATGTCCTTCAAATCTCTGTGCATCTCTGTTTATCTGGGTGTGTGTGTGTGTGCTGTGCTCCAGCTGTTCTTCTTGATGCATGATTCATGTCTCTCTGCATATCTTTGTATGTGAGCCATGTCCCTGCCCTACAGGACTGAACTTGTGTGTGCAAGTCCACCCCCGTGAACTAGAATGTTTGTATGTGTGTGGCAATTCCTCCAGAACCTTTGAGACTTGTCTCTTTTCTGTACATATATCCTTGAACATCTGGATTCCTGACAGGCTGTTATGACTGCTGTTTCAGGTTTTCGCAAAGTACCTGAATTTTGCTGCATTAAACCTGAAGATCTATCACCTAAGCTACCTCCACAACTGTGAGACACGCAGAGGCCAGGTACTTGCATGCCCTGGCTGGTCCTTTCCCAGCCTTCCATCCTTCTAAGTGGTTTTCTCTTCGTGAGTGACTGAGACACAGTGCTGTTCAATCAAAGCATGACTCTGGCCTAGCAGGTCCAGATGTTCCCACCCGTGTCATTGCCTGTACAAAGCTGAGCAGGGTCAGGGGTGCTGTGCTCACCTAGGCAGACAGGTTGTAAGGTGGACACTGAAAACAACCTCTGCTTATTCCTACAACTGACCTAGTAGGCACAGCTTCATTCGGAGCCACGGACAGACTCCACTGCTGCAAACCTTTGGAGGAGCCAAAATGAACTGTAAATTAGCTAAGCACAGAATCTCCTTATTGGACTGGGCCTGACAAAGAATCTGGAATCTTTTTTGCTTTCCATGTGATAGAAACTTGAGTGTCCGACAGGGTAGTGTGCTGGGGTTTTGAAACACATATTAGTGTGCCATAGGCTACAGCACAAGAGTTCAGAAGAGGCCTCAAGGCAAAGTTGTCCTACCTGAGTCTTAGCCTGTGGGAGCCTTAGAGAAATCCCAAACAAGCTGGGAGTGAAGTGCGTGTCTGTATCCTAGCACTCACGAATCAGAGGCAGGGTGTCTTAGTCAGTGTTCTATTGCTGTGGAGCTACACCGTGACCATGGCATCTCTTATAAAGGAAAGCATTTAACAGGGGCTGGCTAATAGTGTCAGAGGTTTGGTCCATTGTCATCATGGTGGGAAACATGGTAGCACGCAGGTCGGCATGGTGCTGGAGAAGCTGAGAGTTCTACATCTGAATCCAAAGGCACCAGGAAAAGAGCTATACTGGGCCTGGCTTGGGCTTCTGAAATCTCAAAGCCCATCCCCAGTGGCACACTTCTTCCAACAAGACCACACTACTCCAACAAGGCCACACCTCCTAATAATGCCAATCCCGGAGGACCGGCCTTTGCATAAATACTTCTTACCAGGGTAGGGGCATGGGAATTGAAGAAATATAAGTAAAGAATATGAAAACACATAAAAATTATAAGGCAGAAAACATAGAAAGTATTGGGAGGGCGTTTCGGTGACTGAAATCCTGAAATTTGCCCATGTTTAACGTTTATTTTTCCACAACTTTTATACCCAATGTAAACTAGGGGTGAAGGTCACAAAAGACTTTATTAACGTGATACGAAAGGTTAGCTCACACAGTCAACTCTGAGATATCCAATCATTAACATTCTGTTGTCTAGGTAACAAGGTGCCCAAGTCACATACTCTAGGTCAGGAACACTGAAGACCGCCCTGCCCTAGGTGACCTCATAGTTATAGAGGAAAGGAGTAGAGGTACACCTGCATGTCCTGGCCAGCCACCATCAGGATGGCACTGAGCTATCTTAACTTCAAAAGGGCCAGGCAACTACCTCACCTCCTGAGTTAGAAGGTGCGATTAAGCCCGTCAGTCCCCAAACTCTCTGACCGTCGGACAAGGCCTGCATTTTTCGGCCTCCACACAAATCTACGAGCCTATGGGGCCATTCTTATTCAAACCACCACACAAGGCAATCACAATATTGAGGCTAGCTTCGGATATATAACAAGACCTTGTCTCAAAGAAGAGAGGTCAGAGAGGGAGGGGAAAATGGAGGGGGGGAATAAAAAGATGAAGAGGATAAGAGGAGAGGAGGAGGAGAAAGGAGGGTAGAGGGAGGAAGGGAACTATCTTGAATGGATGGTAGGATATTCTGTGCCTAAAACTAGGAAAGCCAGCTATACACAAGGTGACTTTGGGGAAATGTTAGATGGCGAGTTACTTTGTGCTTTCCAAATTTCTTGTTCTGCCTGTAGTGCTGGTATACCTTGGCTACCCAATATAGAAATGTGAAAATGTCAGAGAAGAGAGGCAAGGCCAGGGTTGGGTGCCACTGAGATCATCTTGATGTCTTGTAGCCATGTGGTACTGATCACTTGTCAAAAGATCTCTGAAACAGATGCTTCAGGTCCTAGGCAGAGCCTGCGTCCATTGGTCTACCAAACTTATGCTCTATATGAGGGTACAGGACAAAAACCCAGGGAGAAAAAAGGGCCAGAGTCCTTTCAGTTACAGCTGGACCCTTGCAGAAAGTGCCCAGCCATGACCCTAAAGGGTGAGGTAGGAAAGCAAGGCCTGCAAGAGGAGGAACCGGAACCTCAACTAGACCACAAGAGAGCTGGAGTGAGCCAGGGGCAGGGGCAGCACAGTAGCGAGTCAGGACTAGCCAGGCTATCAAAGGGCTGTGGCAAAACCAGCGAGGTAGGCTGTCTAGAGGAATCAGGACAGGAGGCAAGAAGCCCAGATCATTCTGGGATGGGGGAGCCTATGGGCTAAAAAAGGTAGAGCCCTGAGAAATAATTCAGAGAGGGGAAATGATGGTGAGCCAAGGGGAGAAGAACAGGAAGGAAAAATGGGCTGGTTGGAGGAGTCACAGAGGTAAGTGGTCATTTATAGCTCTCAATCCCTTTCTCCACCATCCCCACCACATGCCCCATTACCCACAACAGTGATATACATACAACACAACACACAACACAGACGCACAGACCCCAGAGATAAGTCACCCACAATTCACCACCATACATACAGCACAAGCCACACACGACACTCTGTATACGTGTTGTCTGCTCCATACCATCAAACACATCTCACTATTTGCATTTCAAACACAACTTACATACACATACATATACATTCATCTCACACAATTACAGAGGCCTGCTCTCTCCATCCCCATCCCAAATGTCTTAGTCAGTGACTTATTGCTGTGAAGGAACACCATGGCATCTTTTAGAGAAGAAAGCATTTCACTGGGACTTGCTCACAGTCACAGAGGTTTAGTCCATTATCATCGTGGCAAGGAGTATGGTGGAACCCAGGCAGATATAGGGCTGGAGAAGGAGCTGAGACTTTTACATCTGGTTCTGCAGGTAGCAGGAGAAGGAAGACATCCTGGGCCTGGCTTGGGCTTTTGAGACCTCAAAGCTCACCTCCAGTGACACCCTTCCTCTAACAAGGCCACACTTCCTAATCCTTCTCAAGTCGTGCGCCTCCCATTCGATGGCCAACCCCTCAAATAGATGAGCCTATGGGGCCCATTCTTATTCAAACCCCTGTACCAGGTGTGCCCAGGTATCCTGCGCTGCCTGCGCTCAGTTATTATTTTGACAGAAGTGGATGTTGTCCCAATCTGCTGCCCAGCCCTCCTTTCCTCTACACATAGGTCTATATTCCTCTTTCTGCATTTCCTCCACTCTCCTGATAGACTAAGTCAAAAGTGGCTGAAATTCCAGAGTCAGCCTATGCCGCTCATGAGTGTGGTCATTTGTATCCATTTGAAATTGTGTAATTCTAACCTACAGCAGGGGTTGCTCCAGCGGAGCCCACCCTCCACCCTGACCATCCACAGTCAGCCCCAGATAACACTGACAACTCTCTGTCACTAGCCTTTTGCCTATTCTGGACATTTCAATCGAACTTTCCATTTTACCGTTTCCTTTTGTTGTTGTTATTGTTGCTTTACATTTCTTATTTGTTGGGATGGGCACAGGCCATGGCATGGGTATAGAGATCAGGGGACTACTTGCCAGAGTTTGTTCTCTCTCCCCACCTGTGGGTTCTGGGTATTGGACACAAGTTAACAAACTTGGTGGCAGGTATCCTTACCCATTGAGCCATCTCACTGTCCCCTTATCTTATTTCATTGTCTTTTTTTTCTAACAGTTTTAGATTACAGAGGTGAGCCAAACTTGTACAGCCCTCACCAGCAGGTAGTTTCTTCATTTTGACATGTCTGGTGTCATGAAGTTACCACAATTAATGAACCAGCACCGACCGACATATTGTTAAAAGTCCATGCTTGATTTCACATTTCCTTACTGTTTACTCTTTTTCCTTCCGTCCTAGAAAGGCATCCCAAACCCCACGGGATGCTCAGTTGTCTTTGTCATATCTGCTTGTTTTCCATGGCCTTGATAGAGAAGCCTGACTAGCAATGGGGTTAGAATTGTTCTGATGTCATTCTTGTGATTAGACCTGGGTCACTGGGCTATAGAGGCTAAGAGCCTTTCCTTTGAATCACAAGAGGTGCTGCCATTCCAGGGCCTACCAGAAAAAAAGAGTAAACAGTATCCATTCCACCACATGTCTGTCACTTTCTCAACCATAAAGGTATCTGACCTTTTATCCTTTACTTTCTGAGGATCATTGCTCGTACCGTGCTTAGGAATGGGGGGCATAACCCTCTTTCAGAGTGGAACCTATAAAATTTGTTTGTAGTCATCATTTATTAATTTACTTAATGATTTATCTCTAGACTCATGAGTATTTTATGTTTTAGGTTGCAATCCAGTATTATTCTATTCATTACATTCCATAAGCTGTTTTATGTCTGGCTCCTGTGACTTTTAACATGCCTCATCGCTGTGTGATTCCCAGGTTTCTTTGATATGCTTCCTGCCCCAGTCCTAGAACCCATCATTTCTCCAAGAATCCCAGATCGTAGACAGCTCTGATAGAAGCTAATATCTGAGCACTCAGCATATTTATTTTGTTGCTCCAAGGCCCCTCTCACCTGACAGAAAAAGATTATGTGTGCTAACCCATATATGAATACACAATATGTATACCACATATAACCATTATACATGTATAAAATTAGACATAATTTCCGATTGATGGTTCCAGCCCTGATCCATTGCCATAGAGGGCTTTCTCTTCTTGGTGTGTACCTTCAACAGAGAGGACCCTGGGTCCTCTAATCCACCATCCACCTCCAAAATGTAAGAATTTTTTATCAAGGATGTTAATCTTCACTCCTATGAAAAGAGCAGAGCACAGAGATTAGGCAACCCCCTTGCCTTCTATCCTAAAAATAAACTAGCACCTTCTCCCTGCCTCTACACTACACAGTACACTTAAATGCTTTTGGTCTACATTCTTTCTTGTTTAGTTTAAAATATATCCTTACATATACATATATCCACATACATACATATATCCACATACATAC
This sequence comes from Myodes glareolus, assembly GCF_982192425.1. Taxonomy (NCBI): domain Eukaryota; kingdom Metazoa; phylum Chordata; class Mammalia; order Rodentia; family Cricetidae; genus Myodes; species Myodes glareolus. The sequence continues at coordinate 1,065,421 of NC_142033.1, read as the reverse complement.
ATACATGCATACAATACATACATACGGTGGGAGAGGTGACTCTATAGCTGAAAATGAGTACTACTCTTTCAGACAACCTGAGTTCAGTCTGCAACTGCCTATAATTCCACTTCCAGGTGGTCCAATGTCTCTGGCGTCTGTAGACACCTGCATTCACATACATCTGCACTTATGTGCACACACCCACACAGAGATATACATATATACATACATACATATATTATATATAAGAGAGAGAGAGAGAAAGAGAGAGAGAGAGAGAGAGAGAGAGAGAGAGAGAGAGAGAGAGAGAGAGAGGAGAGCACAAGGTCTATAATCCCAACATCCATTCAGAAGGAACGTGCTCAAGTTCCAGACCAGCCTACTCCACACAGTGTTCTTAGTGCATTTTAGACTAGTCAGGGCTTTACAGAAATGTCATATCCCAAGCAACAAAAACAAAGAATGTATTCATATATATTCCAGATATAAGTCATTACCAGAAGAATGTTTTCTCCCTTTTTTTAATAGTACATGTGAAAAAACGGAAGTTTGGAATTTTAATAACTCCAATTTATCATAGTCATCTTCATAGATTGTTATACCTAAAACTTCATCCTTAAACCCAAGATTACTCAGGTTGTCTTTCAGGTAGGTCATCTTCTAGGGGCTTACATCTGGGATTCTGAGTTTAGGCTTATTAGTTTGATGAACATTGTGAAGTCTGGGTCTCGGTTTACTTCTGCACATGGATAGCCAGGTTTTAACCTTTTGCAGAAGACAACAGTTTCTCCATGAATCACTTTTCCTATTTGTCAAAGGATAGTTGGATACATTTGTGCAGCTCTATTTTTTGGAATCTCTGGTTTTCTTCCTCCCATTGATCACTGTAGTTCAGAGAAAATTGTGAGGTTAAGAATATCAGTCTCTAATACTGTTTCTTTTCCAGGGTTGTGTTGGCTATTCTGGGTATTTTGTCTTTCCACATAGACTTTATAGTCAAGTTTCCAAGATTTATAAAATAGATTGCAAGTACAACTTGGATTTTTCTAACTTTATATACCAAGATGGAAAAAATTACCATCTTAAACATACTGAGTCTGGGTCGAGTAGTGGTGGCTCATGCCTTTAATCCCAGTTTTCAGGAGGCAGAGGCAGGGGGATTTCTGTGACTTAGATATCAGCTTGGTCTACAGAGTGAGTTCTAGGACAGCAGGGCTACACAGAGAAATTCTGCCTCGAAAAATCAGAAAAAAAAAATGTGAGTCTTCTGGGCTTGGGATATGACTCCTTTGGTAAGAGTGCTTCCTGCCATGCCTGAAAACCGGGCTCAGTGCCCAGCACAACAGAAAACCTGGCACGTTTGCAATCTTAGCCCTTGGGAGATGGAGGCAGAAGTACCAGGAGTTCAAGATGATCCTTGGCTATACTTCAAGCTCCAGGTCAGTCTGAGCTACATGAGACTATCTCAGAAAAAATCCACAAGAACTTAGCGTCTCTGTGTTAACTTTGGCATTTCATTTCTTTAATCAGACTTTTTAAGTTCCTAGGGGCTGGGAGACAGCTCAGTCTGTAAAGTGTTTACCGCACAAGCCTGAGAACCTGAGTTTGTTCCCTAGGACCCAGGTAAAAAGCCAAGCACGGCAGCTCACACTTGTAATCCCAGTTTTGTGAATGTGGAGACAAGTGACTTCCCTGACTGACTTCCAAGGGTTACTTTCACACATACGACACACATCTGCACACATATGCAAAAGATTGAAGTTTCTGAATATATATATATATATATATATATATATATATATATATATATATATAATTTCACTAGATTTATACCTAAATATTTCACTTTGGAGTGGTAGTGTAAGTGGTATTGTTTTCTGATTATTTTGTCTTCCAGTTGTTCATTGCTGGCATGAGGAAAAGAAAATAGTTGCATTATGCTAGCCCTATAGTCTGTGACCTTGCTAAGAATCACTTACTAGTTTCAGGTTTTTCTTATTGAATCTCTGATATTTTCATATACAATCATATCACCTGCAAACAAAGATAGCTTTATTTCATCCTTGCACGCACACACACACACACACACACACACACACACACACACACGTTTATTGTGTTTTCTATTTCTGGTCTTATTGCACAAGATAAGATTTCATGTCGGGATGTATTGTGTGAAAGATTAATCTATTTTCAATCTTAAAAAAGATTTTTAGTGAACATCCCTTCCTCATTCCAAATCTTAGAGAAAGGCACCGAGTTTCTTGTCATTAAGAATTATTTCACAGGGTTGCTCCATGGTGTAATGAATTGCATTAGACTTTTAGAGGCTGGAGAACAATGTCATATGTTGGAGTTTCATAGCATTTTTTTATCTAATTGAGGAAAATTACTGTAATTTTTGTTGCTAAGATGTTCTATTTTACCTGAATATTGGGTGCTATCAAATAATTCTTCAATGACAATTGATAAGATCAAGTAGATCTAGTTTGCTAATGTGTTAGATTATATGAGTTAATTTCGGGTTTGGGTTTGTGGCGTGTTTATTTTTGGACTGTGGTCTTACTGTATCATGCAGTCAGGTCTTAAACTGCTGGGCTTCAGTGATCCTCTCACATTAGTCTTGGGCTCCATCTGAAACTACAGACGCATACCCCAAATCTAGTTTATATTAACTGAATTTCAAATGCTGAGCTGGTCTTACATAATCAGGGTCATTGGGGCATAATTATTTGGTAAGCAATGTAGTGATAATTAGGGTAAAAAATTAATAACAATTACATTATTGCTACAGTATTTGACTGGTTTCGCCTGTATTCTTTTTTTTCTGAGACAATGACTTGCTTTGTAATCCAACTTGCTATATAGTGTCTACCTCCCAACTGCTAGAATTATGGGTATGTACTACCACCAGTGGTTGTTTTTGCCAATGTTCAGTTAAGAATTTTTGTATCTAGAGCCAGGCATGATGGCACATGCCTTAATTCCAGCACCTGAGAGGCAGAGGCAGGCAGATTTCCATGAGTTTGAGGCCAGTCTTGTCTACAGAGCAAGTTCCAAAATAATTGGGGTTATGTAGAGAGATCCTATCTCAAAAATAAAACTTTAAAAATATTTTTTGTATCAGTGTTAATGAGATAAATGAATGTGCAGGTTTTTTTTCCTTGTGAAATCTTTTTTAAAGGTTTATTTTATTTTTATTATTTGTGGTGTGTGTGTGTGTGTGTGTGTGTGTGTGTGTGTGTGTGTGTGTGATGTGCTCATAAGTACAGTTGTCTGAAGAGGCCAGAAGTGTGATATCTTCTGGATCTGGAGTTACAGGTAATTATGAGCTACCTAATGTGGGTGCTAGGAACAGAACTTAAGTTCTCTGCAAAAGGAGTACATGTACATGCTTTCACTACTGAGACCTCTCTCCAGCCCTAGCCTTGTGGTGTTTTTATCTGACTTTGCTATCTGGGTAGTGCTGGCCTCAGAGAGCATGTTAAGCAGTCTTACCCATTCTGAAATACAGAAGAGAATCAAACAAACTCTCACAGCTCACAGTGCTGCTGTGACCCCAGATGTAAGGAAGAATTTAGCCACACCCCAATCAACCAATCATTTCTGCAGAAGAGCGTCCTCTGATTCAATTCAACTCTAACTGACACTATCTGCTTAGAGATAGTCAGATCCAACTGGTCAAGCACTCAGTCTCAAAGACTGGATCCCTTCTGGTGCAAATGCAAGCTCTAGCTTGTTATCTGTGTTTCTGATCGACCAGTTATAAGGCAAATCTTAGTTCATTTTCTGCTGCTATAACAAAATATCTGAGCGGGGCGGTGGTGGCACATGTCTTTAATCCCAGCATTCAGGAGGCAGAGGCTGGTGGATCTCTGTGAGTTCAAGGCCAGCCTGATCTACAAGAGCTAGTTCCAGGACAGGCTCCAAAGCCACAGAGAAACCCTGTCTCAAAAAAGCGAACAAACAAACAAACAAAAAATCTGAAGTAGGCATTTAACAAAGAAAATAGATTTAGCTTAGCTGGGTCTGGGGGTGCACTCTTTTAGTCCTATCACTAAGAAGACTGAGGAAGGTTGACTCCCAATTTTCTGAAAATCCACCACACTGATTTCCAAAGTGGTTGCACAAGTTTTGCATTCCCACCAGCAATGGATGAGTGTTCCCTTTACTCCACATCCTCTCCAGCATAAGCTATCATTGGTGTTTTTTATTTTAGCCATTCTGACAGGTGTAAGATGGTATCTCAAAGTTGTTTTGATTTGCATTTCCCTTATAGCCAAGGAAGTTGAACATGTTCTTAAGTATCTTTTGGCCATTCAAACTTCTTCTGTTGAAAATTCTCTGTTCAGTTCAGTACCCCATTTTTTAATTCGGTTATTTAGAATTTCAATGTCTAGTTTCTTGAGTTCTTTATGTATTTTGGAGATCAGACCTTTGTCTGATGTGGGGTTGGTGAAGATCTTCTCCTATTCAGTAGGTTGCCTTTTTGCCTTAATGACAGTGTCCTTTGCTTTACAGAAGTTTCTCAGTTTCAGGAGGTCCCATTTATTCATTGTTGCTCTTAATGTCTGTGCTACTGGGGTTATATTTAGGAAGTGGTCTCCTGTGCCCATGAATTGCAGGCTACTTCCTACTTTCTCTTCTATCACGTTCAGTGTGGTCGGATTTATATTGAGGTCTTTAATCCATTTGGACTTGAGTTTTGTGCATGATGATAGATAGGGATCTATTTTCATTCTTCTACAGGCTGACATCCAGTTATGCCAGCACCATTTGTTAAAGATGCTTTCTTTCTTCCATTGTATAATTTTAGCTTCTTTGTCAAATATCAGGTGTTCATAGGTTTGTGGATTAATATCAGGGTCTTCAATTTGTATATCTTGACTCTTAAGTAAGAATAAGAGAGAGAGAGAGAGAGAGAGAGAGAGAGAGAGAGAGAAAGAACTAAACCCCAAAACCTGCCCCAATGACACACCTCCTCCAAGGCCATACCTCAGTACCTCATAATATTTCTCAAACAGTTCTTGAGAGAATATATAAGTTCTACCAACTTATATATTCAAATATATAAGACTATGAATGCCATTATCATTCAAATCACCACATTGGGCTTTGGAGACTCAGTTCAGACCTATGAGGAAATATTCCTGAATGCAGTCCTCCTATGGGGAAGTTTTGCTAGAGAGACAGATTGTCCTCCTATTGGGGTCATCCAAAAGAATTGATATCATGTAGATGTTGTTACTAAGGCCCAGAGGCATCACCCCTGGACCCTCCACTTCTCATCCCTGTGACTCATACTAACCATAGATTTCAAAATAGATCACAAAGCTGTAGTAATCAAAACAGCCTAGTACTGTTATAAAAATAGCTCAGTCACTAGGAAATGAGCTCAGAAATGGGGCCTAATCAATAAATTTTTCCACAAAAGTACGAAGATCACACAATAGGGTAGAGGTCAGTGAATGGCACTCTTCACATACTGCAGAAAGAAAATAAACCTGATCTTAACTCTTGAGTAAGAGCCAGTTCAAAGGGGACAATAGGATGAAGACTTGGAAATAGAAAATATAGGGGGAAAGTTTCCCATATTTTAAAGTCAAGAAATTCATGTGGGCTTGAAATCCAACATTCTTGAAATCCAAGTGCTCCTATGGCTTTGCCCTGGGTGCCATTCCTCTGAGGCTCTGGTACTGGCCTTAGACACTCCTCTTTTGCTTACAACCAAGGATGCTCTTTTTGGCATCAGAATTGGGGTAAGCCTGAGAGGGCTATGGGATATGAGTTCATCAGACCCAAGATGGACAGACAGGAAGAAGGCCCCAAGGAAGGCCCATGGAGAAGGGGGTCTTCTCTGGACTAGGCCTCTGAAAGTCGGAGGACTGAAAGTCGGAGGACTGACTGGGCTGGTGGATGGATGCCTTGAGAGACTTGAGTTTGAGAATCCATGTTCTCACGGCCCAATATAGTATGAGGGCTGGCTTATTGAAGTTTCTGTCCCATCCAGTACCCCACAACCGGCAAGCCACAAGAAAAATTACACACAGGACTCCATAAGGTTATAAACTGATTGGCCCATTAGGTCAGGCTTCTTGTTAACTCTTATAACATATATTACCCCATTATCCTTATCTATGTTAGCCACATGGGCTCAGTACCTTTCTCAGTGTGACAGCTTACATGTTGCCTCTTCGGTGGTCTGTGCAGGAATGACTGAGGGAGTTTCCTGCTTCCCAGAATTCTCCTGTTCTCATTGCATCACCTCTACTTCCTGTATGGTTTTCCCGCCTATACTGCCTGCCTGGCCAATCAGCGTTTTATTAAAATATGATTGACAGAATATAGACAATTCTCCCGCATCATTTCCCTCTTTTTTTTTTAAACAAAGGAAAATACCCATAGTCCATTTGTTGGGAATGTGGGCGTAGTATTTCAGGCTACTTCCTGCTGGTTGGGGGCGCTGATAATCTTATGGGGACCTAAAGAAAATTTAGAATTATCATCAAGTCCTGACTGGAGTATCCTGTGAGTCTTGATCATCTCAGGCAGCAGTCTTGAATCTGTTCTGGATGTAGAATTCAGACATCTGGGCCATCTGTTCCTGTTGGAGATTTCTCAGGTGGCCTTCCTTGTTCAAACTGGATTTTTCTTAACTCTGAATAAATCCAGAGCCTCTCGTTTTCTGTGGAAACAAAAGCAGAATCTCTTCTCCAAAGTAGCATACCTTTTGACTTCAATTTTGAAGCCAAGGTATTTTCAAAATATCTATATTGGATTAATTCAGCAGCATTTGTAAACAAAAGTCTTTTAGCAGCTGTTGCTCCTTCCTCAGCATTCAAACAATTCAAAGAGAGCATAATAACATACAGTATCAAGATTCTCTGTGTATTTTCCATCTTTATGCGACTTTATTTCAACCTCTATTTCTTTTATTTTTACTTTTAACTTTTTGAGACAGGTTCTCTGTATATCTTTGTCCTGGAATAACTCTGTAGACCAGGCTGTCCTTGAACTCACAGAGATCTGCTTGTCTCTACCTCAACAGTGCTGGGATTAAAGGCATGTGCTACCACACCTTGAACTCACAGAGATCTTCTGTCTCTGCCTCCCAGGCATTGGATTTAAAGGTGTGTGTTACCACGCCTTGAAGTCACAGAGGTCAATATGCCTCTGCCTCCTAGGCATTGGGATTAAAGGTGTGTACCACCACACCCTATATCTCCCTTTCTTTCTTTTTTATTTTTAATGACTTTAACCTTTTAGCCTGCATATATTTTTAATATACTGTAAACCATTTAGAGGTTTTCTTTGTCTTTGAATCTCTTTTTACTGTATATCTCTGCTTTTCTGACCACATGAGTCTTTAATTTACCAAGCAATATCGGTAGGACTAAAGCCGTGGCTTTGACAGCTAGATCCAGCCCATTCCTTAGCTTTCCAGCATCATGGCTGAGATACCAGCCAGAGCTGTGTTCACTGCCACAACTCTATGGCGTTTCAAGGTCCTTGCTAGCAAGCAAGCTGCAGCATTCTGCTCACAGACCACACTCAGTCGGACTGCCTGCCTGAAAGAGTCAGAGATTGCCTTGGCAGAACAGCCCAGAAAGCCGACATTTTAAAACAGCACAGCTTTTTTCCTGCTACAGCTTAAAACCGAAAAGCATGCGTTCAGCTTTTCATCAACACCGTTTAAGTGTTTCGTGGCAGGACCTCTTAATGAGCTGCAAGGTTTTGCAAATAAAGCTGAATCAGGAAGCCTCTCTTAGATGAGAGCCTTGCTTGCCTCTAGCAAGCAAAGTAGACCCGAGAAATTGCTGCTACCTACAAAACATGCTTTACTCTATTCTTTCCCAAGCTTTCTCAGGCTTTCTGTGGATTCAGTTATCCACGTCTGGGTGCCATATGTAGTATGAGGGGCCGGCTTGTTGGGGTTTCTGTCCCGCCCAGTACCCCAACAAGCCAGCAAGTCCCAAGGAAAATCACACGGAGTCTCCATAAGGTTATAAACTGATTGGCCCATTAGGTCAGGCTACTTATTAGTTCTTATGACTTATCTTAACCCATTATTCTGATCTATGTTAGCCACATGGGCTCAGTACCTTTCTCAGCTGGACAGGTTACATGCTGCCTCTTCAGTGGTCTGCACAGGAATGACTGAGGGAGTTTCCTGCTTCCCACAATTCTCCTGTTCTCATTGCATCACCTCTACTTCCTGTATGGTTTTCCCGCCTATACTGCCTGCCTGGCCAATCAGAGTTTTATTAAAATATGATTGACAGAATATAGACAATTCTCCCGCATCAGCCCAGGCTTGTGAAAGGAGATTCTGACAGCTGGTCTGGACCTATGTAGTTATTAACAAAAGTCACTTTCAAATTTACTTTGCTGAGACATGAAAGTGTCCGCTGTTTACACTGCAAACCATGGTGCTCCCTGGGCTACACGCAGAGTAGATGAGAACGGTTATTTGGATCTTTGCCTTTGACGTCCACAATGACTTCAGTTTCTACTCATTTGCTCATTCACTGAGAACGAAGCCAGCACCAGGTAGTAAGTGTCAGCAATACACCCCAAGTAGGCCTGGAGATCTCATCTTTCAGTGGGTTTCCCAAAGCCAATACCAGGTAGTAAGTGTCAGCAACACACCCTAAGTAGGCCTGGAGATCTCATCTTTCAGTGGGTTTCCGGGTTCCCTCTGGAGTCAAGACACGAATAAGCCTGTATTCACAGAAAACCTTGACACCAATCAGTGTCCTTCTGGGATTCAGGGCCAGCTGGGCACTCTGTAGGAATTACGCTTTTAGTGTTTGTTATGCCAAGACTGAGGGGACCTGCAAAGCTTCAGAGGTGTGTGTGCGTATGTGGGTGTGTGCGCGTGTGTGTGCATGCGCATGTGTGTGTATGTGTGTGTGCATGTGTGTATGTGTGTATGTATGTGAGCATGTGTGCGTGACTGTGTGCATGTGTGTATGTGTGTGCATGCGTGTACACATGTGTATGTGTGTGCATGTGTGTGAGTGTGCATTGTGTGTGTGCATGTGTGTGTGTGTGTGTGCCTATACATTCTCTCTCTGGCACTCATACTCATAGCAGAATGTCACCCCTACAGGTGCTGCTTTGGTCAGCCAATAAGGTATTTGAAGAGCTGACAGACATCGAAAGGCAGTTCCACAAGGCCTTCTACACTGTCCGGGCCTACCTAAACTGTGACCGGTACTCAGTGGGTCTCCTGGACATGACCAAGGATAAGGTGAGGTCTCAAATTCTCAGGTGCCTCCTTCCTATGGTGGCACAGTTCACAGACTGAGCATTCCTCCTCTCTTCTTCTCTGCCCAGGAATTCTTTGATGTCTGGCCTGTGCTGATGGGGGAAGCCCAGCCATACTCAGGCCCACGGACACCGGATGGCCGGGTAAGTCAAGCTGATAGGTGGCAAGTATCCCATAATGGGGCTACCCTGAAAAGGAAATAGAGTAGCCTCAAGTACCTACCTGCTCTCATTGCCTGCACTGCCCAATGAAGGCACTAGATCCACTTTAGTTTGCCGGAGTTCCTATAAACATTGTGACATGCTTGCACATGAATTTTAGTGTATGTGTGGAGTATGGTCCCAGATGGTGTGAGGTTAAATGTGATAAAGGAAAAATAGATCTAAACCTGGATGCACAATACACATCTATGAGTATGAATGCCAGAGAGAATGTATGGGTACACACACACACACATACACACACACACACACACACGCATAATTACATGGGTGCTGTGCATGTGTCCATCTGTGGATGTGTATCTTTGTGCATGGATGTGTCTGGGTAGGTGCTATTCTCTTTTCCCTTTAACAAAGACTCTACTGAGAAGCTGACCAGGAGTCCCTACACTGATGTGTTTTGTTTCTTAGGAAATTGTCTTCTACAAAGTCATTGATTATATCCTCCATGGCAAGGAAGACATCAAAGTCATTCCGTAAGTGCTGGGGTTTGACAAATGGTTCACTCCAGAATGGAACATCCCCAAAACCAACCTCTGGATTAGCCATCTCTAGGGTGTCTATGTAGAGCCAGCATGGCCTTCCCAGCACAGTGAGGAGGAACACGGGCAAAGGAAGAGGGAAGTGACCAACCTAAAGCATTTAGATATCTGAAGTAGATATCTAGGGAGTCGGGTGAGCTGTCCAGAAGGCCCCAGCAGCAGCAACTCAACCATCTCAGCCCTGATAGGAAAAGCCTCTACAAGCTGAGGCCATCATCACACTCCAAAGGAAAGTCTGGTACAGAGCACAGGTCTAGAGGGACAATGGTCCTATGTTTATGTGACCAGTGACCTCATGAACCTATAAGCCTGTCAACATCCCAAACAGGCTCCAAGAAAGAAGTAGAATTCAGGTATCAGGACTGCAGAGCAGGTAGCTAACACTGACTCTCTAGAGGCCAGCTGAAGTCAGGAACCTCCAGGCAGGGAGGAAACCCTGCAAAATGAGGAGGTCCAACATGGCAGAATGGAAGGAACCTCCTCCTGGCCTCCTCAGTCCTCATCACTTTCCTACCTCTCCCACCTGAGCTCAGAAAAGGGCATGAAGTGAACTCAGACGCTGATTCATCTCACAATCTAAGCCTCTATTCCTCTGACCTCTGCTCTTTCCCCACAGCACACCGCCAGCGGATCATTGGGCCCTGGCCAGTGGCCTCCCAACCTATGTAGCAGAAAGTGGCTTTGTGAGTGCCCCTCCAGGCCCTGGTCTGTCCTTGCCAGTGCTGCAGTGCCTGCTGGCCTGCTACCTCCTGCTACCCCCTGCTAGCCCTTCCTGCTGGCCTGCTACCCCCTGCTACCCTCTGCTACCCCTTGCTACCCTCTGCTAGCCCTTCCTGCTAGCTGCTACTCACTGTGCCCAGTTAGAAGCTCCCCTCTCATAGAGAAGGCTAAGTAGACTAGTGTTTGTGTCTACGCGTTCAGTTGCTCAGAGTGAAATTGCTTCTGATCCTTCCCAGATCTGTAACATCATGAATGCTTCAGCCGACGAAATGTTCAACTTTCAGGTAATCTGCCTCCTCCTTGTAAGACACTGCGTTTTACTTGAAAAGAGGGTATTTTGTTTCAGAAATAGTGGATTGCATTAGGTTTTTCCACGTCAGGAACAACTTTATGGGGCTGGGGAGGTGGCTCAGTAGGTAAAGTGTTTTCTACGCATTACTACCCATTACTCAGAAGGCTGAGGCAGAAGGATTGCTGCAAATTAACCCAAAGTCAACCTGGACTCAAAAAGCAAAAGAAAAATAAAAGAACAATTTCATTCTCAGTGACTAAGAAACATACCGGAAATGTGTATTTGTGCTTCCAGGTCTATAACTGGGGTGATTTTATATGGGTTCAATTAGAATCTGTTGGTCTTGGCTAGACTCAGGTGATCTTGTCTTAGTCTCAGGTGACCTGATCTGATCTCAACTGATCTTGACTGGACTCAAGAAAGCTTATCTGGGCTAAGTAGATTCTGTCTGGTCTCATCTGGTCTAGTCTGGACTTAGTTTAGCTTCACTGGGTTCATCTGGGCTCAGTTGTTCAAGAGAAGTCAGCTAATCTTTGGGCTCACTCAACCCTGGCAGGACTCAGCTGAATTTTCTTTGGTATCCGCTTGGTTGAACCTGGTCTGGCGAACTTCTCTGGCCTGGGCCTAGGAAGGGTTTAGAGTTTCTCTGCTCTCCCTGTCTTTATCCGGGGTTTGGGTAAACATGACCAGGGCCACATAGCACTTTCCTGAGGGAGGTCATGTTAGTAGGAACATGCTTGTCACAACAGCCTCTTGTAAGAACAGGTCAAAACATACTGTCCTTATTTCACATTGGAAGACATAATACACCAACTATATAATGTTCAAAGTTCAATGTAAAGTGGAAATGTGGGTTCATTTGTTGAGCAATTAGTAAGAGCTTTAAGAGCAAGGCTTCTAAGAAGTACTGGCGGAGACTAAGTACTCATGTGCCCTTGACATTTGCTACGGTGGGAAAATAGCTTCCTCCAGCCCATAAAACGACGACACAAAGCCTATGAACATAAATTCACAGACAAGTAAGAGTGAAGAGAAAGTATTCACGCTCTGAGAGCAGAGAAACCGAGGTCTACCACCACCACCCCAGGCACCAAGCCTTACCAGACCACACTTGAAACAGCCTTTCTCTCTCTGATCCCTGCAGCAGGGGGCCCTGGATGATTCTGGGTGGGTGATAAAGAACGTTCTCTCCATGCCCATTGTCAACAAGAAGGAGGAGATAGTGGGGGTAGCGACCTTCTACAACAGGAAAGACGGGAAGCCTTTCGATGACCAAGATGAAGTTCTCATGGAGGTAAATATCCAGTACCATACATGGACAAAGGTGTCCATCTATGATGTTATGGGGCATCAATGAGCATTGCCCCTCTCCGCACACATCTGGACCCTGCTTAGCACTGAGTCCGAGAGAAGGGACAAGGATAGTTTCCCGAAGTTCTATCTCTGGAGACCTCATTCAGAGGCATCCACTGTGCCGCAGCAGTGTGGGAAACTGGCCACTGAGTCACAGGTGTAGAACACGGAAAGCATTCACCAGGGTGACTTGCTCATGGGGGACACTGTTGTCTCCCTCCAGTCTCTGACACAGTTCCTGGGATGGTCAGTGCTGAATACCGACACCTACGACAAGATGAACAAGCTGGAGAACCGTAAGGACATCGCCCAGGACATGGTCCTGTACCATGTGCGGTGCGACAAAGACGAAATCCAGGCAATCTTGGTAATGTGCCTGGCGTTCTATGGGGCCCCTCTGGGAAGGAAGGGAGATCTTTGATAACGGCATGTCTTTGGGACCCAGGCTATGTCTAACTCTAATACTGCATACACACTGTACAACCCAGACACTCCCTGTGTCTCATCCTAAGCAGTGAGCAGGGGTGACCAGAGCCTGCCTAGCCCATCATTATTCCATCTGTAATTCGTGTGTGTCACTAAGGACAGCACAGGAAGGAAAGTTAGGGTTCCCGGAACTGATCACTTATGCCTGGAATTGAGGGTGTCTGAGCACAAGGAGACCGCTGTCCTTCAATGAACAGGAGCCGTGTGTTCAACATGTTCCATGACGGCACACCATCATTCTGGTACATTTCCTGGGTGAAGGTGATGTTGCCACTGTCACACGGGTAAAGGTGACACCGCCACTGACACACTTATGGATGGGAATGATACTGCCATCCTGTCACATGACGTGAAGATTGACAGCCACTTTTTTATAGTCATAGGGTAAAGGTAATACTATCGTCCTGTCCCTTGTGGGGGAATGGTAATGAGTTCTCTATGTGACATTTGTGGAATGAAGGGGTTACTGTCACTCTGTCATTCCTGGGGTAAGGGTGATACTGTCAGCCTATCGCATGGGGTGCGGGTGATGCTGTCACTCTGGCGTATAGGGTGAAGTGACACTATCACTCAGTCCCACAACTCACCTGTCACTCTCTGTTAGCCAACAAGGGATCGCCTGGGGAAAGAGCCTGCTGACTGTGAGGAGGATGAGCTGGGGAAAATCTTGGTGAGAACCTGCTTCCAGTGGACACAAGCTGCTCTCATGAGTGGCAGGAGGGAGCCCTGGCACACACGGCATCCTCTTGTGACGTTAGTGTTACCTGTGTAGGAATGTCAACACTTCCCAACAGAGGTGACAGTATTGACTCTGAGAGTGTCCAGCTGGAGTCTACTTGATACCTGCCCTGCTGAATGTCTCTGTCTGCCTTCCTGCCTCCTCTGTGTTTCCCAAAACCATACATGTTTTAGCTTGTGCAGGCACAATTTGGGTCAAGTGTCTATCTGTGCTACCTCCCTACAGGAGTAACCAGGGGCTACATCCCCTAGTTTAGATATATCTGTGTTCATGTATTTATATACTTCTGTGTGCACGTCTGTATTCGTGCATGTGTGTGCATAACTTAACAGTTATGGGACACCTACCTTTTTCTGTCACCTGTGTGATTTACCTGAATCACCAGAGATGTTTGTTTTACTGAATAATTTTGGAGCATATTGATGCATTCAACGTGTTCTGAGTACCAATGACTCTGTGCACCGTGAGTGTGCACATATGTTCCCATGTGTCCAGATGGGTGGGTCTGAATCTATGTATGTGCCTCTATAACTTTTTGTGTACATATCTTTATGTTTGCTTTTCCAACATCAGTGCTACCAAGTCAGTCAAGCGTCTCGCAGGCCAGTCACCTGGCAGGTGGAAACAGTGCAATAGGATGGGTTGGGGCAATGTGAGTGGTCTAGCTATAAATTTGAGTAACTGGAAGGCAGACATCAGCAGAGATACCTGAGTGTCTTCCTGGACAAAGGTTCAGAAAAAAAAGAAAGGTTAAGCAATGAGGACCCTAAGAGAGACATACATGGATCTAATCTACATGGGAAATAGAAAAAAACAAGATCTCCTGAGTAAAATGGGAGCATGGGGACCTTGGGATAGGGTTGAAGGGGAGGGGAGAGGTAGGGAGTGGAGCAGAGAAAAATGTAGAGCTCAATAAAAATCAATTTAAAAAAAAGGTTAAGAACCATTGGGGGTGTGGTAGACCTGCTTCCCTCAGCCCACAATCTATCTTACAGAAGGAAGAACTCCCAGGGCCTACCCAGTTTGACATCTATGAGTTCCACTTCTCCGATCTGGAGTGCACCGAGCTGGAGCTAGTCAAATGTGGCATCCAGATGTACTATGAGCTGGGTGTAGTCCGCAAGTTCCAGATTCCCCAGGAGGTGGGAGATAAGAGGAGGTGGGGGGAGTGGTTAGTGGTTACAGCTCCCTGAATAGGTGAAGGGCATGTGGTGGAGGGGGGTGGTCCATGGGTCCCACGGACAGTGTTGGTGGCAGACATGTCCATCACAGAACCGGTGAAATACAGCAAATATGCCTAGAATAAGGGATTGGATGGATGGACGGACAGACGGACAGACGGATGGATGGAGTGATAGATGGATGGATGGATGGATGGATAGATGGATGGATGGATGGATGGACAGATGGATGGATGGATGGTTTATTAGGTGTTCCAAACAACATTTTTATTGTGGCAACATAGGATCCTGAGGGAATTGCAGCAGCTGCTCACTAGAATAGAATGCGCATAGCATCCTTTAGGTTTGCCTACAGGAGAGCCCTCAGGGATCACCACTGGGAGGAAGGGAAGCTTATTCCAGCTCAGAGCCCTCCATTCTCCTCCCTCCCAGGGCTTCTCACTCTGTCATGCATCCAACCTCCACACCTGTGTCCCCATAGCCCACATGAAGAATAAATAATCTCTCATGCTCCCCAGAAAACAAGAGTGACAGGCTGGTGTTTCAGAAAGGATTTTTTTTTACTAAATTTTAAGTAAAATAAAACAGAAAAATTATTTTAAAAACAGTACCAGAATAAAAATATTTCCAAATAATTATTTGACCCTAACTATCATAATGGAAATATTAGTGTGTTCCCTTAGCCTGCATTCTTTCTTGAAGAAAATGTCCAGGTGCTCCACCTTCCTGCTCATAGACCACATATCTGACCCATTCAACAGATGTTTCTGTTTGTTTTGTTTCTCAAAGTATCCCACATCCCAAGGGTCCTCTTCCCACTGTGGGTCTGGGCCAAGGAGATAGAGGTATCAAATTTATAATGGCTGGAGCTATTCTTAGCTCTACTGCATGAGAGCCCTTCTCAAACAGGAAGGGGCTAAAAGGAACAAGGAGCAAGGGCTCTGAGGCCAACAAGATGGAAGTAGAAAAATGGGTATGACCAGCTCCACAGCAAGCAGTCTGGGAGGCTTGGGTGGATTCTCACATGGTGTTGTTGTTGTGTGACTCATGTGTGACTTCCAGAGCCTACATGTCCTCTGTTCCCCCAGGTCCTGGTGCGGTTCCTGTTCTCTGTCAGCAAAGCCTACCGGAGAATCACCTACCATAACTGGCGCCATGGGTTCAATGTAGCCCAGACCATGTTTACACTACTCATGGTATGTATGTAAATGGGATGGGGTGAGATGACTCATGGGGCTGAGGCAAAGACCACAGATAGCTACCTTCAGGTCCAAGGATACCCATTGTTCTTGTCCAGTCCTGGAAATGGGTGGAGGGAACCTGGGTGGGCAAAAGAATGGGCTTGGGCTAGCCCCACAGTCCCTTAAACCTCTGCTTTCTGGAGTCAAAGAGTTGGGTCAGTGGCAGGACCCAGAACTGGACTTCTCCCCACAGACAGGCAAACTGAAGAGCTATTACACAGACCTGGAGGCCTTTGCCATGGTTACTGCTGGCCTGTGCCACGACATCGACCATCGTGGCACCAACAACCTGTACCAGATGAAGTAGGCTGTGGGAGGGCAGGCTCATGGTGGGCATGGTAAACCATAAATCAAGCTCCCTTAGGGTTAGTCTTTGCAATCTGGCAATCAGTACTGAGAGGGGCCACCTTGAAGGTAAAGTGCCAGGTGGGTCAGACCTCATCCCAGACTGCCTTCTAACATTGTTTTTGTTGTGTCTTCTTTTTAAACAAAATATGCAACAGATCCCAGAATCCTCTAGCCAAGTTACACGGCTCCTCAATTCTAGAACGGCACCATCTGGAATTTGGGAAGTTTCTGTTGGCAGAGGAGGTTTGTTCCTGATTTGGTGATATGTCTTCCTTTGGGCTGTGGCAGACAGGCAGGAGACCCTGGGAAGTGTGGGTTTACCAGTGTGAGGTGATATGGGACAGGCTCCTATCTAGAGATGTTCCCACAGCAGGTAGAGTTGCTTTCAAGGGGCAGTTGCCAGGAATGGCCACTAGTAGGTACAACAGATCATGGAAATGGACAAAGATATCTGACCCAGGACACTCCCAGGAAGAGGACAGACACCAAAGGAGGACAAGGATGTCTATCCTTGCTTGGAGACGTAGCCATAAGATTGATCTGGGGTCAGTATTGATCTGGGATCATGTAAACAAAGGCCAGGTTAGAGTGAGGGGAGTAGACAGAGTAGGCCCTGAGAGTCAAAACCAAGGGTACCCCAGGCAACACCTACCACAACCCGACACCATCTGGTGGTCCCCACAGAGCTTGAACATCTACCAGAACCTGAACCGGCGGCAGCACGAGCATGTGATCCACCTCATGGACATTGCCATCATCGCCACTGACCTGGCCCTCTACTTCAAGTAAGAATGCATTGGGGCAGGAGTCTGGGTGGAGCCCTCAGCCGACATAGACAGCAATGACCACTCTGTCACCTCTTCCCCCCTCCTTTTGGGACCAGGAAAAGAACAATGTTCCAGAAGATTGTGGATGAGTCCAAGAACTATGAAGACAAGAAGAGTTGGGTTGAGTACTTATCCCTAGAGACAACACGAAAGGAGATAGTCATGTAAGTGATAGGTCTATTGTTGGTCAGTTAGCCCTGCAGACCTCCCTAACCCCAGGGATAGGAGACTCCAAAACAAGAGTAGTTCTCTCAAAATTGAACAAAAGCACTGGCTCAATCTGTCCCGAGATTCACAGACACCAGCATAGAATTCAGAATCAGAGAGCCTCCGTTAGGACCCTTGGCCATCTCTTGCTTCATCCTCAGTTCCCTTCTCTGCCTACAAGGTGGTGACTCAGGCCCAGCACCTTCCCAGAACTCTCAGAGATGCTGAGAAAATGTTCTCTCTGTTCTTAGGACATGTAGTCTGCTCTGTCTGTCCACAGGGCCATGATGATGACTGCATGTGACCTGTCTGCTATCACCAAGCCCTGGGAAGTCCAGAGCAAGGTCAGGACTGATGCCCATCTGGATTCAGAATAGCCTTCAGAGGCCGTCCTGGGTCTTCACCTAGGGAGCTACCGGGGAATGGTGTTGATTTTAGAAGTAATTTCTGGGTACAGCCGTGAGAGGCACCATATGGACGTTGCCTGCAGAGCTTCAAGGGGGAGGGCCTGCTGTTCCTGAACATAGAACCCCACTATAACCTTTGTGTGTGTTCAGGTTGCTCTTCTGGTGGCTGCTGAGTTCTGGGAACAAGGGGACTTGGAAAGGACAGTCTTAGATCAACAGCCCATTGTGAGTGTTGCTTCCAGAATCTTCCATCTTGACAGGTGAATTAGAACACTTGGTAGTACTCCAGACCCCAGGAATTTAAGGTCCTGGAGTCTTAACCTTGATTTGAGGGGTCATTGGTGCAAGCAGGGGTAATATGGCATCTTGTAGAACAGAAATGAAAAATTGGGATATCCAGGTTGCAGCCCACAAGCAAGAGTCTTCAGAGCCCATGCAGCTGCACAGTATGTACAGTAGGCAGGGCAGTCCAGGGATGGCAACTCTGAGAAGGGCAACCCTGGGGAAAAGGGGAGGAGTAGAGGCGGTACTCCATGGCAAGACAGACAATGAGGCCATTACAGTTAGAGGTAGGCCCACAGCTAACACCAGGGATGGTATCTATCCACATATGAACTAGAAACTACATAGGTTTGCTTTGACCACTTGGGGATATGGGAGGCGAAGGCTTTATTATTCTTACTAATGTGAAAAACTGACTGGAGCAGGCTTTAGGCAAGGTTCAGACTCGGCATGAAAGAGGCCTTTGCCAGCTAACAAAGTCTCGTAGGGAGGAGCAGCATCCATTTCATCTACCTATGTTTCCTCCACAAGCCCATGATGGACCGGAACAAAGCAGCTGAGCTCCCCAAGCTGCAAGTTGGCTTCATCGACTTTGTATGTACTTTCGTGTACAAGGTGCGCAGCAGAGGTGTTCTATGTGGCCTGGGGTGGACTGGCCAAGAACGGGTAGGGAATTGGCTGGACCCAGCTGTGGTCTTGCAGGAACATTTGTGTGGTCTCCACCTTTATCTGATAAGGTCTGATGTACAACTACACTTGTCCATCTACCCTATCACAACACCCATCTCAACCTGCCCAGTCAATGATCTGTCCCAAAATTTGTGAATGTCCTTCAGAAGCACCAAGTGCATCCCTAGAAGGTCCTTACTCACCCTGAGGTCTCACTTTAAAGACCCCTGCCTCAGAGAGTTACTTTAC
This sequence comes from Myodes glareolus, assembly GCF_982192425.1. Taxonomy (NCBI): domain Eukaryota; kingdom Metazoa; phylum Chordata; class Mammalia; order Rodentia; family Cricetidae; genus Myodes; species Myodes glareolus. Next base: position 1,046,404 of record NC_142033.1, on the reverse strand, counting down.
TCACAATGGGCACACTGTCTTCAGGAAAATGACTGCAACTTGCTTATTTGAAAACGTGGAGGTGAGCCTGAGTTTGTCTCCGCTGGCACACCCCAATACAACCTGAAGAACACGACAGCAGCCGTGTTCCCACTATCTGATCAATGTACTGCCAAGGTTTGAGTTCTGCTATTGATTGAAGGACGAGGCAGGAACTTGGAGAGACTTGAAAGATAGGCCTGACTACAGTGTCCTTGTGTGGGTGCACATGACACCCCAGCTCTACCCATTCTGGTTGTTCTCAGTGGTAACAGACCCCACATTGCAAGACAGACACTGTGATTCCAAGTGAAGTCAACCCTAAGCAGCCAGGCAAGCAGGAAGAGGGGGTCCCTGGAGGCCCCACCATCTTCCTCGGTCCATCTACATCACCTGAAAGCAGATGCAGGACTTGTTGAAGCTTCCAGCCCTCCTGCAGCTGACATTCTCTATTCTTGGGATGCTCATCCTGCTAGTTCTGTATCAGAAGTACTTACACCCAACAGCTCCCTCTCACACAGGCTCCTAGTCCTCCTCCTCCTTGGGGATTATCTGGAAAGGGAAGACTTCAGTGGTTCTTTCCTATGCTGATCAACTCTACTTGATAGCCTGAGGGTGGGGAACCAAGGTGGGCCTGTAGCAGCCACAGATCATGTGACCTGGGGACCAGTAGTAGTCACTACTAGCATGGTGCCAGGGAGTGTGGGGCCTCACTTCACTGTCCTTATGACTTTTAAAATAAAACATGCCACAGATATGAGTGCACCCTCGGTCCATTGACTTTGGCGGCAGGGAAGCCTGAGGTCTTTGAAGCGTTACTATCTGAGCCCTCCAGGAGCAGGGGGACAGCACAGTGACTTCTCAGTTCCCTCTAGGAATTTTCTCGCTTTCATGAAGAGATCCTGCCCATGTATGACCGGCTGCAGAATAACAGGAAGGAGTGGAAAGCGCTGGCTGATGAGTATGAGGCCAAAGTCAAGGCCCTAGAGGAAGAGAAGAAGGAAGAAGGCAGAACAGCAGCCAAGAAAGGTCTGGGCCCACAGAGGACTGGGGTGGGCTCAGGGTCAACCCCTGAGTCAATGCTGTAACATGCAGAAAATCACCAAGCAGTCAGAAAGGGAGGCTAATTCATATAGCCCAGCAGCTGAGGCTGAGGCCCTGGAGCCAAAGAATGCCCATTCATCTTGTCCTGTCCTTCAAGGGGCATAGCTGTTCATGCCGTGTAGATAACAGATCAGACCGGAATGTTCTCTCACTGAGACAGGAATGCTATATTCCTATACATGAGAAGTGAGCTCACTGAACTCCTATCAGCTCTTTTGTTTCAATAAGTAGTTGTTCCTTCCCAAGTGTGGTAGCACATGCCTGTAATCCCCCAAAGCTATCCTCAGAATCAAAAGAGCAAAGCTGAATTAGACGCAACACAAAGGCTAGATCAGTGAGCTAAGCAAGAGTTAAATTGGCACAGTGCTAACCTGTTTCATGTGACTCAGTTGAACAACCCACTGCACCCCAGATCAGAAACCCAGTGATATTATCTTATCTTCTCCAGGGTTTGTTTACCCTGGACCTGGGGTTCTCCATGGCTAAAGCTTCTGGGTCATGGGAGGTCAGGGCTGAAAGTAATCAGGGCACAGTGACCGGAGAGGCTCAGGTACTAAGGAAGGCTCAGCATAATCGGCTTGGGTTGGCCTCAGATCTAGTTTAACCCCTGCAGGAGAACCTACTGGGGCTATTAGAGGACACCAGGTACAGGGCAGACAAAGAGACCACTCAGTGTATCTTCTCTTGCAGTGGGCACAGAAATTTGCAATGGCGGTCCAGCACCCAAGTCCTCGACCTGCTGTATCCTGTAAAACCCATCTAGTGGCTTCTGGGCCCTCCCTCCTGCCACTCACCCACTGGAGACAGACTCTGCAGTTTGGCTAAGACATTAGGAAGCAGAAGGAAAAAAAAAGATCAAATGTAACTGAATATTTTCAAATTGTAAAGGTTTTTTTTTCAAATTAAAGCCAATTATAAATGTTAAATGGTGTAGCCCATATTTACCTGGTTTGATGAAGTTCCCACAAAGAGCTTTACAAAGGATTTATGAATTGCCTTAAGTCAGAGAGAGCTCTATTCTTGTACATATGTGTGCATATAGGCATTCAGTTACATCTGCTTTAGCAAAGGCTTCTGCCCAGGAAGTCAGAACAGAGAAGATAACCTGCCAGTTTTACACATATTGACATCACTTGATGGCACATCATATTTGATCCATTGAGAGCTCTGCGGGTCAAGGCTGTGAGCAGAGCTGAGATCCAATGGAAGTGGCCCAAAGGGTGGGATCCTCCTGAAGGAAGCAGCCAGCAGCTGTCTGCTATAAACACTGCAGCTGTTGACCGGGCAGGGAAGCCTGAGAGGCAAAGCTGAGGTGTAAGTTCAGTGCAACTTCACAAGACTAGGCTTTTAGACATGCACTATCTGACAGAGAACAAACCCATGGGATCCCAGCGAATTTGTTTTCCCATTCCCGGGAAGAGAATATATCTAGCAGATTGCCTTCAGCACTGGGAAGAGGTGGCAAATTTAATCCTCAGAGTACCAGATAGTGGGATACCATTTCGGGGGAGTGGATGCGGGAAGCAGCTTTTCACTCAACCTCTAATACCAAATACAGGGCTTTCAAGTACACATATGCTGCTTCTCTCGACTCACTTTAAAATAAAAAAATAAAGCTCTAAACCTATGAAACTTGTGCAAGGCATAAAACTGAGGGAGCAGTAACACTTCTGGTTTGCTTTGGGTTGCTGTAATAACCATGACCAAGAACAACTTGGGGAATAAGGGCTTTTTTGGTTTACATATCTCCATCACAGTCCATCATGGAGGATGGACTATCAGGACGGGAACTCAAGCAGGAGCAGAGGCAGAAACCATGGAAGGGTGCTGCTTACTGGCTTGCTCCAGCTTGCTTTCTTACACAGTCAAGACCATCTGCTCAGGAATGGTACCACCCACAGCGGGCTGGACACTCCCATACCAACCACCAATTAAGAAAATACCCCACAGATATAACCATGAGCCAGTTTGCTAGACAATTCCTCGATAGGGGTTCCCTTTTCCCAAGTGACTAGTTTGTGTCAAGTTGAAAAGAACTAGTGGCCAGGATACAGGATACAGGAGCCCAGGGTTCGGATGGAGGGTCACCTTTCAAGATCCAGGGGAAATTACGAGTTGGGTGGCACAAGACCCATGTTACTGGGAAGGCATCAACCCCCACCAGCCTTGTACAGGGCCTGAGCTGCTGACAAAAACAGTCGAGCTCAGAGCAGAGCAGAGTGAGCTGCATCCAGGCAGCTAAGCCACTCTATATCCTTGGAGCCCAGCTTGGCCTTACCTCTGCACCCTCCCAAGCTGCACTTTGTATCCATGTCAGGCAATGATCACAAATTCCTTTGAAACCGCCCTCTCCCCCATGAAAACCTAGGAAACAACTGCAGAGCCGGTCGCCACTTAGAAGCAAACAACCAAGGCAGTAAAGGGAGGAAGCCGAAGCATCACACGACAGAGCTTTATTCATCCTCAGCGACTTAAGAAAGGCAAACTCACTGGCGCTTCACTTGAGTATGCTGTCATCTTGGGCTGAAAATCGAGAAGAGACAGTGTCACACGTTATACACACTCGGGTCTCCTGCGAGGACTTCAGGATTGCATTTATAAAACATCCAGAATCTAATTCCAAAAGAACCTCACTTTTGACACTAAAACCATCCCTTGCATCCCAGGTGCCCAACGCCCACTCCACCTGACTGGAATCTACAGGAAGTCAACAGAGAGGGTCAGAGAGACTGTTCATCAACAGCCTCTCTGAAGGCAATGCTGCAGCACGGCCTGCACATTCCGCTAGGCTCCAAGGAGGACAGCAGCTACTTCCAGAAAACCTGGGCGTGGGGGTGGGGCTAAAAGCCATACCTTCTGCCCGTTCTCTTTCAATCCGTTTCAGTTCATCTAGTCTCTTCTTTTCCTCCGCGGCCACCCTCCTCTCCTCCTCTGCCCGGGGCTTCAGGTAACCTAGGGAGCGGAAGGAATTAACTTCTTCCCTAAAAAGCCGACTCCAGAATCTCCCGATAGCTGTTCCCTCCCACCTCCTCCCCTGTGGCCCAAGCATCGTCTCCCTCCCCGGGAGCTGCAGGCCCAGCAATCCCACACACCCCGAATCCCGCACTCACTATAGCGCTTGGCGCCGTAGGCCATGCCGAGGACCAGGGCTGAGTACCGGCCGAGCTGCAGAAAAAAAGACGTTAGAGTAGAAGAACGAGGGGATCGGAGATGGAGGAGCACGGGTAGAGGGGCAGAGGGCAGGAAGTTGCAGGGGTCACCAGGTCCGGGACTGCCTTGAGACCACAACCAGCAGTCTCGAGGGTGGGCGATGCTAAGTCGGGGTAGTGGTAAGGGGCATTCAAGGGCTCTGAGCACCATGCGCGACGGTAAAGTGGGTTCACCTTGATGAGCGGAGAGACCTGAACTGGGGGCACCATCTTGTCCGTGACCTTCGCGCCGGAAGCTTAACTGAGGCGGAAGACACAGCAAAGAGCAAAGGCCTCCTCCTGCAGCCAGGAAAGCGCATGCGCCATAACGAAGACGCGCCCCCTGGTGGCCGGAGGGTAGCGGTGCATTCCCGATGAACTGGTTACGAAGTCATTGAGGCTGCGTGTGCAGGATGACTTCAGGAGGGCGGAGACTTGGAGCCAAGTTACTTCACAGGCACGTAATGAACGACCGACTCTGGAATCCGTCGCCCACCTTCTCTGAACTGGAGCAAGCAAACAATTCGTTCCTCTCTTGGAACAGACGAGCACACCCAGCAGATCCGCCCAGGGCGGCCTTTGGGAGTGGGGGCGAGATTACAGACCTCGTTTTGGTCCTGCCTGAGAGATCTTCAGTCTTCCAGGCCTTTTCTGCAACTGCCTGCCCTGGATTCCTTTTGGCCAGTGCAACCGGGTTTTCACACTCAGAGCCACTTCAGGTTTTGAGATCTTACAGTTAGTTGAAGGTCATTCAAACCGGGCTGATCTCTGGTCTCAGCCCACACTCTGGGGATCCCAAGCCCTGAGCCCTAATGACCCCTCTCTACCAGGCCTCATGGGGACGGCTATGAAGCACCCAAACTGCCAAACTAGTTTTCCGCACTGTCCCCAGAGTGGGTGCCTCTCTAGCAACTGTGTCCACCTAGACCAACAGTTCTCAATCTGTGGGTCACGGTCCCTTTGACAAGCCTCTGTCTCCAAAAATATTTACATTATGATTCATTTTGTTTGTTTATTTTTCAAGACTGAGTTTCTCTATAGTTTTGGAGTCTGTGCCGGAGCTAGCTCTTGTAGACCAGTCTGGCCTCAAACTCAGAGATCCGCCTGCCTCTGCTTCCCAAGTGCTGGGATTAAAGGCGTGCTGGCTACATTTCGATTCATAACAGTAGCAAAATCACAGTTATGAAGTAACAAGAAAAATAATTTTGTGGTTGGGGGGTTACTAAAGGGTCGCAGCAATTGAAAGGTTGAGAGCCACTGGCCTAGATTGAAGGTGTCCAGCCATGGGACAAACATCAGACAAGCTCATTACCAGCTGTGTCTGCCATTGGCATACAGTCTCTGTGGAAGTCAGGCATGGTGAGGTTGTAGCCATCCATTGGCTGTCTTTACCCCAATGCCCATCAGGGACTTGATGTCTCCCTAAGGCTGTCTTTGAGTCAGCCTCCTCAGTTTTGCAGTGCATCAGGACTTGGAAAGGCATACAGTCCATGGGGATGGGGTATCTTCTCCTGACTCCTCATTAAGTCTCTATTTGTAAAGAGAATGTAACTGTGAATATAAAGTGAATAAAATGTAGCAATGAAAAACCCCAGAGCCCATAATAGGCACTGCTCAGCTATCCTGAAGGGAGGAATCCTGCAGAGAGTGGAGTGGCTATCCTGGGCATTCAGAAGAGGAGCCCCTGCCCTAAGGCCTGGAACTGTGCCTGCATTTGGTCTGGAGTCCAAGGCCCTGGGCCTCCTCTGCTGGGATCCTAGAAAGTTCCCTGAGCTGGGAACAGAATATCCAGACCATATGCCACGGGCGCACCATGTACTCTTTTCTTGTCCTTGATAAATCTGATCTTTGGTTCCCCACCCTCATCTCTACCTGAGCCTGCGTGAGACAGGCAGACCTGCCTTCTGAACCATTGCTCCCTGAGGAAGCTGCAAAGGCGTGCTGACCTACAAGGCACCAAATAAACCTCCTCACCCCTCACAGCCATCTGCATACTGAGCCCCCCTCCCTTTCCTGCTCTTAAACAACTGGTTAGATAACCTTAGGTGACCAAACAGGTTTCCCTCACTAGACCTTAACTCAGACTCCTCACCAGCTCAGGCTTCCAGAACTGAAGCTGTCCCTGGGGCCCAAGGGGGTGTGGGCTGAGGGGTGAGTGCACAGAAGCTACATGCAGGAGTGGAGGCAGAAGAAGCACCTGACACACACACTGGCACGGCATGCAGATGAATGGCTTGGCATCTGCTTTGGCTCAGGATCATTTGTGGGGGCAGCGTAAGTGGTTAAGGTTCCACACAGCTCAGGACACCACTGGGACAATTCTGCACCTGTTGAAGACAGCTGTGTGCAGAATCTAAATATTCCCAACGTGCTATCTTTAGTGCTGTGCTCAGGTTGAGCCAAGATCCTCCCTGGGGTCTGGTGGCCCTCTCAAATTCAGAGCTTACCACCCCTGCAGCTGAGCTAAACCCCTCTGAGGCCCTTCATTCTCAGCTACCATTCCCATTCCTGAGCCAACTCCCATCCCTGGTAATTTCCCCTCGAGGTCTGAGGTAGCATCTGGGAAGGAGATTCTGTGACTGAGGCTATGACCTTGGGGGACAGGACAGGACCTCTGACAATGCACAGTATGGAAGATGTCACAGCTTAGAAATGTACCAGGGTAGGATTGCCCAGCTATCAGATTCTTGGGCCAGAGCCATTCAGCACCTCTGCTGATCTTGAACAGGTAGCACTCTATCATCAATACCTATAGTTTCTGCTACACTGGCCAAGCCCAGTTGCCTAGATGACTAAGACCCCCAGCCTTCGGACAATAATGTGGCACAAGGCCATGAAGTTGTAGCATTCTTGGCAGAATAAGTGCTGGGCTGCTCCTGGCGCTGGGCTGAGAGAAGGGGTATCTGAGTAACCACCAGACTACCTAGGCTCACTCTGCAGTTGTCCAGTTCCCTGGGATGGCAGTCCTCAGCCTGTCCTTGTAGGAAGTGGCAACCAAAGTCTGCTCTATCCTAGGGGGACAGACAGCATCTTAGGACAAGAAAAAGCTGGATCCTGGGCAGGAAAGACTCATGCATGATGAGCAGGCAACCAGGGAGGTGCAGGGCAGGGGCATCCAAGTGAGTATACACACACATTCACTTGCACATGGGTGTCTTTATGTGTGCGCTCATGTGAACATACACAATGGTGTGAGTGTAGAGATACATGCCCCATAGTTGCCATGGTAACAAACTGGAAAGAATGAGGGAGGGTCTGGGCCTGCAGAAAACTGGATTCTAGGCATGAGTCCATCCTTGGAGTGCATTTACCCCGGAGCCCTCTAGGACTGGACATAGTGGACTGCTTGAACCCTCCAGTGTCACAGTTTCCCCATTCTGTGAGTTAAGTCTCCCAAATCATGATTGTCCCTGAGTGTTCCCCCAGTGGCTTCAAAGTCCTCATCCTTGGCACTTCTGCCTCTCATGCCAGCAGGAACACCAAGGAAAATGGCACTGCTTACCCAGAGAGCCCCCTCCAATGTCTTCTCTAACTCTGAGCAGACCCAAGTTCTGGAAGTTCTAGGAGGTAAGTCTGCCTTTGCTCCCTGGGAGCCCCTCATACAGTTGGTATAGGAGGACACGTGTGGCCTCAGAGTGCCTGTCCCTTCGGTGGGACAGAGCCAGGTGTGGGGATAAGGGTAGGAGCTGGGGCAAAGCTGGGACCCCAGTAGTGCAATAAGCCTGGCATTGGCTCCTCGGTCCTCACATTCATGGATAAGAACAGCAATAGCTTCATTGACAAAGAGGACCTATAGGACACTTACACTTCCTTGAGTAGGTGTGATCTCTTCCTCAAGTATAGCAAGGACATTGCCCCTAAATGGTGACACACACTCATATTTGGGGGGTATTATTGCCACCTCTAGGCTGTTATACTAAAGGACTTTGCTCTCGGGGGTCTCAGAATAGCTCCTCAAGACGCTGGTTTGTTTAAAGCTGGCAGAGGTCTTCAGGGTAGTTAGGAAACTGGAATGGATTTGAGGCAGGGACTGGACTGTTACATCCCACCCCTCCACATTACCCCTAGGCTCACCCTGTGGGTTGGAGAGTGTGTATGGGTCGGCCTACTCATTATCTCATTGTCCCCCGCCTTCAAGTCACTTCAGCTGGCACTGTCCCTCTCCGTCTCAGTGACCGGCCATGAGACACTTCTGAGGCAGGGCGCAGGAGCCTTGGGTCCTACCTCAGAAGCTGGGAAAGGCGGTTATATTTTACCTGGAATGGGGGTTCCCCATTGCCCACCTTTCCTGTATTTGAGAACAGAAACAGTGTTTAACCTTCTCCTTCCTCCACAGAAGACGGTGTCCTTAGATTGACTCCAGCCTGTATCCCCCCACACTTGGGTCAAAAGGCTTTTATTTTTTATTTTTATTGTGCTCTACATTTTTCTCTGCTCCCCTTCCTGCCTCTCCTCTCCCCCCTTCAGCCCTCTCCCAAGGTCCCCATGCTCCCAATTTACTCAGGATATCTTGTCTTTTTATACTTCCCATGTAGATTAGATCTACGTATGTGTCTCTTAGTGTCCTCATTGTTGTCTAGGTTCTCTGGGATTGTGGTTTGTGGGGTGGTTTTCTTTGATTTATGTTTAAAAACCACCTATGAGTGAGTACATGTGATAACTGTCTTTCGGGGTCTGTGTTACCTCACTCAAAATCATGTTTTCTAGATCCATCCATTTGCCTGCAAAATACAAGATGCTGTTAATTTTTTCTGCTGTGTAGTACTCCATTGTGTAAATGTACCACATTTTTCTTATCCATTCTTTGGTCGAGGGACATTTAGGTGGTTTCCAAGTTCCGGCTATGACAAACAAAGCTGCTATGAACATAGTTGAGCACATGTCCTTGTTGCATGATTGAGCATCCTTTGGATATATACCTAAAAGTGGTATTGCTGGGTCTTGATGAAGGTTGTTTCCTAATTTTCTGAGAAATCACCACACTGACATTCAAAAGGGCTGTACCAGCCTATCTAGCTCTCTGTAAACCCTATCACCATCAGAGCCCTGGCTCCCAAATGGAAGCCAGAACAACCTATATGGATCAACAGAGGTTCTTCAGGCCCAGATCTTGTCTTTTTCTACTTCCCATGTCGATTAGATCTATGCAAGTCTCTCTTAGGGTCTTCATTGTTGTCTAGGTTCTCTGGGACAAAAGGTTCTGTCTTAAGTCTCATCTATCTTTTGTCTACAAGTGCTCTGCACTCCTCTGGAGTCACCCTGTGAACAGTAGACGTAGGTCGTCCTTTGGGGTCACCTGCCAGTGACAAGGAAAGAGGGGGCTAGGGATGAACCCCTCACCCCTGCCCATGCTAATGTCAAGAATGAGGTGAACGCCGAACTCAAGGAGTCCTCAAGGCCGTCAACGTCATGATGTTCCTGAACAGATATGGGAGATGAACAGTGAGCTCTGTCCCGGGACAGTCCTCAGCTTGTCACCTGCCAGCGTCTAGTTCTTAGCACTTAAAACTCAAAAAAAAAAAAAAAAAAGAAAAACCCTCCAAATATTTTATACAGCCTAGCATGGCTCAGACTCCAGGGCCTTTGACCATGTGGCCCGAGGCCTTGGAAATGCACACTTGGCAGAACAAAGCCTCCTGGTGACTGGGCTAAGGGATGAGTTAGTTATCTGTGTCATTGCCAGGCTACCTAGGCAGTTGTCTAGTCCCCTGGGATGGTGGCCCTCAGTCTACCTTATACAAAGTGGCAGCTAGATGTCTGAGTTGTCCTGGGAGGACATCTTTCCTTTCCTTTCCTTTTTTTTTTTTTTTTTTTTAATTTTTCAAGATAGCGTTTCTCTGTGTAACAGCTCTTGCTGTCCTGGAACTAGCTCTTGTTGATGAGGCTGGCCTAGAACTCACAGAGATCCACCTGTCTCTGCCTCCCTAAAGGTATGCGCCACCACCGCCCGGCCCTAGGGGACAACTCTTAAGAAACCTCTCTCAGTAGTACCCAAGCCCACCTATCCACCTCTCTGTAGACTCTATCACTATCAGAACCCTGGTTCCCAAATGGAAACCAAAACGACCCATGTGGATCAACAGAGATTCTTTGGGTCCAGGAATAGGAAAGACTCCTTAGACGATCCTAGGCACTTGTTACCCTAGGACAAGATAGGACTCTAAAAGCCTTTTTGTGAGCAGGCACCAATACAGAGACCATCCTAAATGCCTTCAAAATGCTCAACCTTGATGGCAGGGGCAGCATCCACAAGGAATAGTGAGTCTGGCTTAAGGGCTGGGGATATCCACCCTGAAAAGAGACATGCCTGGGCCCAAGTCCACCCCACCAGGCCCTCTTGACCTCTTAATTCCAGGACCTCAAATAGCCACCCTGAGACCCTAAGAGCAGAGTCATTTGGAATAACTAAGAGAAAGGTTATTCCTGCTATTTGTCCCTTTATTACCCAGGGAGGCATCGTCCATCTATTGCTGTCTTAAGCCCCTTTCATACATGGCTTACTTAAACGTAACACTAGGGAATGGAAACGTTCTGGTGTCCCAGGCATCTGCCCCTTACTCCATCAGGTACCCGCTGTGAGTCACCATGGGCTCCAGGAACCATTAGGCACCTGAGTTTTGACGACAGGTTGGTAGGATGTACACATCAGACTATCCTCAGGTCTCCCACAAGAGGAGCTGCAAGCAGGAACTTCCCACTCTTCCACAGAGCAGCTAATCTGTCCCTTTCCGCTCTCAGCATCAAAGGTCTACTAATGTCCCAAGCCAACAAGATGACTGCAAATGAGGTTAGCCCAACCCCCACCCCTAAAGTATATCAGAGGGCAGCTAGGGGCAACATTCCCCCAAAAGTATACACCACCACTCTGCTACTAGCTAGCTCAGTAATAGAGGCAGCAGACTAGGAGGCAGGAATAAAGCGTAGGTCCTAGCTTGTCTATACCATGTATTCTCTACCATCACCAGCACACACTCCTGGTAGCCCCTCCCCTCTCCCAACCCCTCTTCCTTACACCTTCCCTTCTCCCACCCTCTTTGTCTAACCCACTTCCTCCATTCCTCTTCTGACCCCACCTAGCATACATCCCCAGCCCCTCCCTTGGCTGGGTTCTAAGCTCTCTGCTCCTCTCCACCCATGAGCAAGTCAACCAAGAATCAGGAACCCGGGCTGGAGCCACGGCTCAGTGGCTAAGAGCTTTGCTTGTTCTCCCAAAGGTCTTGAGTTCAATTCCCAGCAACCACATGGTGGCTCACAACCATCTGTAATGAGATTTGGTGCCCTCTTCTGGCCTGCAGGGATACATGCAGTTATTAAAAAAAAAAAAGAATCAGTAAATTATTAAAAAAAAAAAAGAATCAGGAGTCAAGTGCCTGAAATTTACTGTGTCTGGGCTGGAGCCCAGGAACCTGGTCTCTCCCACCACCACCAACTTGATGAATCAGATGCTAGAGTTTACCTTCAGTGTGACTGGCAACTACAAAATGCTGAGCTATAGGTCCTCCCACATGCAAGAGGCAGCATGAGCTTCTCCATCCTTCAGGCTGCAAGCTGAAGCCAGTTCAATAAAGTTGGACACACAAACTTGCCTGTGAGTGTTCATTAGAGGGGGTGTGTCTACCAGAGATCCTTCTGCTCCCTACTCTTAGACCAGCTCACCCTCCTCTGTGCTATCCTCGAATCAGGCTAAATGTCTGGTCATACAGTTGAGACAAAAGTTTTCCTACACCTGTCTACCTCAGACTGGCCATGCCATGGTCTCCAGAACTCCCTCAATTTCTTACCAGAAATCTTCTACTCACTACGGCCCCTGAATAGACACTCCCTGCAACAGCCTCCACAAATCTGGCTTGGCCAGGGTCTACCCAAACTGACCAGTATCCACACAACAGCAGTTATTTTCAATTTATCATTGTCTACCTAAGGACCAAAAGGCAATCCTATTATACCCTAGGTGTGCTAAAAACTTTGTGCTCCTGTTAGAGTTTTTAGCGTGACAGGCACAAACAAAGAGACCCTAGCAAGTCTCTGCTTTGCCAGATGTCTCTGCTCATTCTGAGTGTCCTTTGGAAAGAGAGGCAGGACAAGGAGCTTCCTGCAAGGCCCCAGATGGAGGTGTTAAGCCAGAAGTCTCAAGGGGTGTCACTTGGGTGGAGCCTACTATCCTTGGCTCGCTGGCACATATCCTGGACGAAGGGAGTCCTCCAGACTCGGCCTCCAGGCGCCGATATGGGGTGTTGAAGAAGAGCACCAGGACACAGGTGAAAAGGGTGCACAGACCAGCCAGCAGCAGCAGAGACACTGAAACCACAAGCACAGGTCTGTCCCTCTACTGCCCAGGCAGTCAGGGTCCCCAGCTTCCACCATAGGCAAGCCTTGGTAGACCTGACACAGCTGACCCTGTGACAGTGACCACAGAGAGGTCTGCAAACAGTCTCAGACCTCAACAGCCTGCAGGATGTTCCCAGACCCAGGTTCCAACAGCTGGGAACCACAGGTTATGGGGACACGGGTATCCTTCTGGTCTCTAACCACACTCATCCGCAAACCTCTGTCTCTGTCTCTCTCAATCCTGTCTATCTCTGATCAACCTCCCCCCATATGTCCAGGTCTCTATGCCCCTTTCTCTCTGTGTTCCTGCCTCTCTTTCTATATAAATCTCTATTTCTATCTCCGTCTTTATCTCTTTCTCTCCTTTTCACTTCAAGATCTCCGCCCCCTTTCTGCCTAAGATCTGTCTCTATATTCTTGGATTTCGAAACATGTCACGAGGGGGCAGGGATACTGATGCTGGATTTTTGTCAGGGTCTTGGGACTACACCTACAAGCAGAGCCCAGGCATCTGACCACACTACTTCACAGCCATACCAACTGGTGTGGTTGGGGAGTAAAGAGCAAGATCCAATATCCTCAACTGGGCCAGGCCTCCTAATACCCTATCTTACTGGTCAGGTCTTAGCTTTCTGGAGCCAAACCCTGGGCTCAAACACTCACCTGTCCAGTCTAGAGGCTCCTCGCCCTGCCGGCAGGTAGAAAAGGATGGGCCCGTTCTCCGCATGGTCAGCGCCGTCAGCAGCAGCATGATGACCGCACCCTCGGCCTGCCTAGATACAGAGGGCCCTCAGTCTGGGCAGCAGAGCTCTCTGCCCACCACACCGAATGCCATCTTGGGAAGGAAAAAAACACCTATGGCCACCGGTGTGACACCTGTAACTCCTGAAGCAGCAAGCTGCCTTAGTCCACATTGGCGCTGCAGAGCACTCAGTACCTGCTTATCCCCGGTCAGAGCCAAGCACGTTCCTAGCTTCGTGGATCAGGAGCCATGGCACAAGATCCATAGGGAAAGAATCCATGCCCTGGGAGAAGTGACCAACGCAGAAGGATACTCACCCCAGGACAAAAATCAAGCCAGAAGAGGCACCTTCACCCACAGGAAACGAGCATTCAACTGCCAACTCCATGACCACGGGTGCCACTGAGAAGCCAAAGAGCCCCAGGAGGGAGCAGATGGCAGCCAATGCAAAGGTCTGTCCCTGCAGCTGGGACACCTGGCACCAACAAAGGGGTAGAGAAGAATGGAACAGGGATGGCGGTGAGTCATGCCACCTCCCCTGTGAGTTCTTAGACTGAGTGACAGAGTGTGGCAGTGAAGCCAGTCCTACCCAGGGTTACCCAACACTGAGGCGCCAGCTCTGGGAAAGCAACCACTGTACCTTCTGTCCCTCACCCGCCCGCCTGCCATAGTCTCCCTCCATCTTTGTTCCTGATGAGTCTCACCAGAGCAAAGGCCACGAAGGTCATGGAAGTCAGACAGAGGCCTATCTTGGTGGCTTCAGTGAAGTGCTTGGTCCGATCCACATACAGGCCTAGAAGCAGGGCCCCCAAAATCCCAAACACGATGAAGAGAGCCCCACAGAGGCCTGAGAACTCCTGGAAGTGGGGAGGGCAAGCTTAGAACCATCTGGAGGCAGGGAGTCAACAAGGCTCCTTAGAGCATACGTCATCACCAGGGAGGTTCCAGAGGACCAGTCTAGGCAACCCTGTCAAGCTGCCTCCTAGGATGGATTTTCTACAATGTGCACCTCACTAAAGGGAAAGGGGTATCACCACAGATATCCCATAGACCCTAGATACATGCCTATGGCCATGAGAGACCTACGCCAGCCACTGTGTCAGGAGGCAGAGGTCATGACCCAGAGATATATAAACAGCCATGGTTACCACCTCCATGAGAGGCTGTTGGTCTCACCCCTATCAGGCAGGGGGTGAACTGGGTGCTCAGGAGCAGTAGGTAACCCTCGCAGAGGCAGAGCCCACTCCAAAGGCAGGGTGACAACTTACATTGGAGTAGCCATTGGCACAAAGGATCTGTTCCAGGAGGGCGGAGAAGCTGGAGAAGATACCAATGCCACCACCGAAGCATATGGCCAGGATGACATAGGCCTTATTCTGGATGAGCTAGAAGGAAAAACAGCCCTCAACTCAGGAGCCCAAGCAAGCTTCTGAACACAGCTTCCCTGCCCCCAGAACCCACATAACCCACCAGTTTGAGGCCATGGAGGAAACTCTCTGAAGTAGAACTGGCAGCCCCTGTAGATGGAGGGCTAGGAGGCACACTCTCCCAGAGGCAGGCAGTGGCCAAGAGACAGGCAAGGGCAGCAGGGATAATGTAGATACCAAGCTGGGGAGAGATTCTGAGTGTCACAAAGAAGCCACACTAGTGATGCAGCCCTAGAGAGGCATATAAGACTGGAGAGACAGATCTCAGACACAGTCTCATCTGAGATTCCTGGAGGCAGGATTGCCATTTCGGACTGAGGTAGAAGTAAGAAATGGTAGCTGGCTGTTTTGCTTTTCTGACCAATATCTGTCTCTGGGTTTTTATTAATCATGCTACACCACACTGACACATGTGTCCCCACATGTCTCAGTCTGCTCTGTCCTCCTTACTAGCTGGCACCTGCCTTTAATCTCCAGAATCAGCAAACCCCACTCCTTTGGGGGGCTGTATCCCTCTACCCTCATCTGTTCTTTATGGCTGTATGTAGAACCTCACATTCAGAATAGCACTCAACGATGAATCCCTTCTTGATAACACCAGCCCTACTTCCCAAGGCTCCAGACTTAGCCCCACATAAGAACAGATCATGCTAACATACCTAGAATGTCATAACAACAAGCATTTGTATACACCAGGTATATGTGTGTGTGTGTGTAGATCACACACCAGTAAAACTACCATATGTACTGTCCCCAAGTATATGTATACGCTCAAGTTCACACAGCACACATGCCACATGTAAGATCATCAAGAGCCCCTCACCATCATGGGGATGTCTTCTGCCTTCTTGACTAGGGCAGGAGATAGCACATTTGCCACAAGGATGCCCAAAGGATTAGCTGGGTAGAGAAACAGTTGTATAAGCTCAGCTGTGACAGGCCTCACTCCAGACCTTGGAGGGAATCCTGCCTGATTCAGGCACCTTAGCCTTGGCCCAAGCTGGAGAGCAGAGGACACACATCCAGCAGGGTCTGTGAGCTGAGCCCAAGTTGCAGAGGTCCCACCCCAGGACTCACACATAGTGCCGATCATGTTAGCTGTGGCTCTCTGGTGCTCTGGGAACCATAAGGCAGCCAGCTTGGCTGGAGAAGAGATGACCAGGGTCTGGGCCAAGGCACAGAGGCTCTGGCCACTCATGAAGAAGGCAAATGGATTGGGGATCCTGACATCCAAGCAGGGCACAGCACGTAGCAAACTCCCAGCAAAATTCAACCATGCACCCAGGATAGTCTGTAGGAATGGACAGTCAAAAGACTATATGCCAGTCAAGACCCTTCATGCCTACATCTCCAGAAGCCCACCCCTACCTTATATGGATACCCCAATATCTACCTGCCCTCCCCAGATGCTTTGCCTGGAGAGCTCAACCAGAGGGACTAGTAGACTCTAATCTGGAGATGAGACCAAACTTCTGCACCCAAAGTCCCTCCTCACACAGGTACAGAATAACTTACCGCTTCACGGAGCCCAACAGAGTCCAGAACCCAGATGGCTGCCATGCCAAATGGGATGGATACCACAAGGTAGACTAGTGACAGCCAGTTGATCTGCTCCATGGACAGTAAGAAGTGCTGTGCGATGGTGTCTGCTACAGGTGCAAAGCTGAGCCATAGCTATGGGACACATAATCAGCTATAGGTCACAGACATTACCTAGACAGCTCTGCTCTGGCTGAAGCCTACGATCCACACTTGACTAGCTCAGGGTTGGAGCAGGGGTCTGGACATGCCTGTAAAGTCTATGAGGACAGAGCCTAACAGAAACTTGGGGTCACCTTGCTAGAGAATCACCCTTATTCTGTTACAAACCACGAAAGCAGCCAGGTATGGCCCACAGCCTGCCCAGTAGTGAAACATGAACCAGCATAGAGGCAGATATGAGGCCAAAAAACTGGCCAGAGTCTGAAGGACCACTAACCTCATCAGGATTGTTCTGAATCTTTGAGGCTAAAGGCAATCAATGGAGATGGTGTCCATTGCCTGGGAGGTACTGTGTTGAAGGTGGTGGAAAGATGAAAGTGGGCAGCTGAGACTTGGCTGTGAGTAATGAGAGACAGAGAAGCCAGAATCCCAGTGGGTGGAATACCCTGCACACTGGTGGGTCATAGCACTTAAGGACAGTGCTGGAGCTGAGCTGGAGCACACAGGTAGGAGGGGGAGATATGGGTGCGAGTGCAGATGGTAGCCATGGTTCCAGATTTCATGGTTGAACAATGTGCTGAGACAAGGTAGACAAGGAACACATTTTGGGGGAGACTATGAGGCCTGGTGTGTGGTGGAGACTCCATGCCAGACATCCAGACACAGCTAAATGATGCCTTGGGGGCTCAGAACATGCATGAGGACCAAGGAGGGGACAAACAGGGCCAAGACAGAAGAGTTCAGAGCCCAGGATTTCTTTAGGGATGACATGGAATCAATGACATCTTTCTCTCTCTGCACATCCTCCTGTCTTAGGCATTACAAAGCATAGGGACTCTGAAGCCCAGAAGAGTGAAAGAAATGTGGAGGAAGTTTTTCTGTGGGGGCTGGGCTGAGTGGAGAGAAGGGGTCACCCAAGCTTAGAACAGTAGAGAGGATAGATATGTGGCCCAACAAGGGTGTGTCCCCAATCAAAGTTCCTGATGAACCCTACTCAGGATGTCAAAGGTCCAAGCCACACCCACCACAGCTGAACAGAGAGTGTCAGGCTTCCCAACCACAAAGCCTCAGGAAACCCCAAGGTTGTGCAACAGCTGCATTTCCTTCTTTTCTCAGGGGACTAAACAAGAACAGATAGGTCTCCCAGACTTAGAAAGTGCCCCATGCAAGCCCAGTTGCCTCCTGCCTGGCCTCATAGAGCAAACAGGGACCAGGTATGTTTTCAGAACCTGTGTGCTGAGCAAGAAAAACAGAGCCCGCCGGGCGGTGGTGGTGCATGCCTTTAATCCCAGCACTGGGTAGGTGGATCTCTGTGAGTTCGAGGCCAGCCTGGTCTACAAGAGCTAGTTACAGGACAGGCACCAAAAACTACAGAGAAACCCTGTCTCAAAAAAAAAAAAAAAAAAAAAAAAAAAAAACCACCACCACCACCAACAACAAAAATATACACAAAAAAAAAACAAAAAACAGAGCAATCTCTCATGTTTGTTCTTGTTCCTCCCAGAGCAGTGGCCCACATACAAGAGGGCAGAGATATCTCTAATATGTGTAAGGCAACAGATACGGGAAGAAAAAAAGTCCATCCATCTCACCTACTGGACAATACTTTCAACCAGCTCTCAGCCTTGCCCCAGCTCACCCCCTGACCTCCTTCTCATGTAAACCACAGGGCCATCTTTTGGTCTCACAGCTAGGCGCCCCTCAGGCTGCTCTCTCAGAATCCTGGAGCCCCGTCACCAGCTACAAACAAATGAGCAGGGACTCCAGGAAGCATGACTGATCATGAAGCCCACAGGTCACAATGAGGACCCAGCCAGGATCATGACAATTTTTAGCATCAGGCTAATATTCTGTTTGCTCCATAAGGACAGCAGGACACTACCCAAGTGTCCCAGGATTTCCCACATCTACAGAAGGTGAGATTCAAGTAGATTCCTGCATGTATCCACAGACATACATCCCTAACCAATTATGTTTCCTAATTCTAGACACTGGACCTGTGAGCCAAGCCATAGCAGCAAGTCCCAACTAGTAAAGGCAGCTACCAGGAGAGAAGTTTCTGATACTGTCACAGTTAATAAGCTCCAGCTGTATCCCTCTCTTTTACTCAGAGCTGTTTCTTCACAACAGCAGAAAAAAGACAAGGCCATCAGAACCAGCCTACTGCTGGTTCACACGGGGTACCAGTGGGGTAGCCGAACCCATGGTACACGGCTATACACCATCTACACCGAGGGCTGTACCTCCTCATGGCCCCCAGGCTTGGCACTCTCTGAGCTATATTTGTTACAACTCATAGCTGCATGGCCCAAATGCTATCCATTCAGCTAAGTGGCCACAGTGTAACCCAAAGTTTCTTCACACGTTCTAGGGAGACCCAGCACCAGAGAGGCGCAGGGTTGGCTGTCTTTGAGCGGCAGACGGTAACAGCTCCACGCTAGGGAGGAAGGATCACTAGCAGTCTACCTGTGCCTGACGGGATGAAGAGGGACCCCCTGACATTAGCATTTGGAAGGGTATGAGAAGAAAGCAACAAGTTGAAGAGTTGAGATCCTTAAGACTAACCGACCTGTCGCCCTGGCTGTTCCCTCCCAGGCAGAACAGGTATTTACCCCTTCTTTTACAACCTCTTGGACTAGAAGAAAGGTCGGTTCCGTGAAGAAGCAAAAACAAACTGGCGCTGGGGCTGCTGGAAAGACCCCGCCCCGCCCGCCCCGCCCGTCCCAGCGCCCGGTACCGTCGCGTTGGAGCAGCTGAGAAGGCTGACCGCCAGCAGAAAGACCCAGCGGCGCGCATAGGCGCGGGGACCAGGCACCTCTTCTCTGGCGTTTGCAGATGTTCCCGACCGGTCCCAGGCTTCCAGCCTGTCCCCCATAGTCTCGGCCGCCTGTGTGCATTTCACGGCAAAGTGCTGAGCGTGGGTAGGATATCCCAGGACCAGGGCCGGGAGGAATGATCTGGTTAGTCCCCGCCCCAAAGCAGAAGTTGAGTGGGAGAAGCAGGGTTACCCTCCGACAGAGGCCAAGATGGAAACCGGAGGGATAAAAATCCCTTTAGAGCTAATTTTTACCACAGCCTGTGTGTTCTGCACCGGGAACTTCAACCGCGGTGGTAGGTGCCGGAAAGGGGTCTCTACTTGAGCAAAATCTGCATTTGCTGAAAGCCCCCCCCCCCAAATTCTTGAGGTCCTAAGTAGCAGCTCATTAACGGCCCGAGGCCAACCAGGAGGAGGAGAGTGGGATCAGTTTTCCAAAAACCTCCAATCCAGGACAGTTACTAGACTCCTCCTTGAGGAGGAAGGGGCGGGGTGGAGGACTAGGAAAGGCAGTGCCTGGCTACACCACCCCTGCCTACAGGTAGGCAGCCGCCAACTCCACACAGGGCTCTTTAATTTGCACCTGGAAAACAGCTGGGTTGAGTAGGCAGGGTCAGTTGCTTTCTGTGATTAGAAAGGAGACCTGGCAAAGAAGGAGTCACCTGACTCTGGGCTAACGCTGTTGATAGGAGTCATCCGACGCTTGCCACTGTGGCTGGTTCAAGAGAAGCCCGGTAGGCCAAAGTTCCTGTTCAGACTAGTGAGAAGAGCTGTTGGGGCAAGAACAGGGGGGACTGGCCAGGCAGGGTGAAAAAGTGAGTTTCTCACAGCGAGGAGGCTTTTTCTGCTGCAAACACATCCCTATGGTCTTACCCTCAAGATTGCTATTCCTTTTGTTTGTTTCTGGGACTTAGGGATTTAGTTTTTGAGCTGGGGTCTCACTTGTGTAGTCTAGGCTGTTTATCTTCAATATTGGACGGTACCACCTTAAACCATGCAGGCATGAACAAGCTCGCTATGTGGTCCCAGCCTTTGGTGTGTTCTTAGTGAGGCTGTGTACATGTCAGCTGGATTCTCCCATTTGGGGGTGAAGTCCTGTCCAGTAAGGAGAAAATGAGCAAAACCGTGGTGATATCCTGAAAAGGGCAGTTTTAGTCTGAGACTCATGATGACGCCTATGGTCCTTGCCCTCTTCTCTGCCATTTCCATTCCTGTCTCACCCCTGCTTACCCTCAGTCCACAGTTTGTGGTCACTTCCCTGAAGACCTGGTGTCCCATCCATACCCTACCCCTGCGGCCTAGAGCTGCCCTTGGCTGGGGACTTTGACATCCTGATATTCTGTCTGGGAGACTGAGAGGGTAGTTCAGGCTTCACTCTTCTCGGTTCAGGGCTCTAGCTTAGATGGAAACATGCCTGTCACCAGTTTCTGGTTTAGGTAGCCTATCTTCAAATGGGGCATCACCAACCATAGTTACTTCCTGTACTGCCTGTATTGTTTAAATAAACCTTCTGACCTGCCACTATCTTAGGGTTCTTGTGCTAAGCAAGTTCAACGAGGTTATCAAGCATAAAATCAATACACAACCAATAGCTCTCTTCCTAAACACTCTACCAGTGTGGACAACGTGGAAACCAAAATGAAAAACAATACATTCATGATCTCATCAAAGATAATACTCAGCTATAAATTTAACAAAATACATATAGCACTTATATGCTAAAAATTGTACAACACTAATCTAATGAAAGAAACCAACAAAGACCTAAAGAAATGAACAAGCATACTTTACTCAGGTACTGGAAAACTCAGCATGTTAGCTTATATTAGTTTTCTCTGAATTGACTTATAAGATTAATGCAGCTTCTATCATGAGGTCTTTCTTTCTTTCTTTCTTTCTTTAAATATTGAACATGGATTTATTGTTGTAGATGCTTGAATATTGTAAGAAAAGATGTAACATAAAATGAAACATAGAAATTTTAAAATGGATAAAAATCAAGGAATAAGTGAAAACTGTATGTGGTATAAGGTATCTGTTCATAGGCCTCATTTGTCTTGTTGAGAATGATTTTGAAAAGTTTGACCTGGAAAAAATATTGAGAATTATCTCATGCTCCAAAACTAATGGGTAGGTTCCAGGTTTGATTAGAAAAGAAAGGGTCTCATTTTGTCTTCCTGGTTGGCCTAGAACTCGTTATGTAGACCAAGATGGTCTTATATTCACAGAGATCCTCCTGTCTCTGTCTCTGCTGAGATTAACGAACTGTGCTATACTCGGCACATACATGCACATTCAAGAGGATTTTCTACACACAGATGGAAAGAAAATATTTGCAAACCGCATATCTAACAAAGGACAACTGCATAGTGTTTTTCAAACCCGATTAGAATATGGGCAAAAGGGCTGGAGAGATGACTCAGTCGTTAAGAGCGCTGACTGTTCTTTCAGAGGTCCTGAGTTCAATTCCCAGCACCCACATGGTGGCTCACAACCATCTGTAATGAGATCTGGTGTCCTCTTCTGGCCTGCAGGCATAACACTGTATACACAATAAATAAATAAATAAATAAATAAATAAATAAATATTTTTTAAAAAGAATATGGGCAAAAGACTGAAGAGAATAAACAGATGGCAATTAAGGATTAATGACTAACTTTATTAGCCATCAATAAAATGCTAATTAAAACCATAATGAGCTAATACCACACCTCTTTTTAGAATCTTAAATAAAAATACTGACCATTTTAAATGTTGTCAAGGCTATAGAAAACAAGTTGGCAGTTTCTCATAAAACTAAGAAGGTAGTTATCACATAACCGAGCCATTTCAGTCATAAATATTTATCCATTAGAGATAAAAACCTGTAGCAACTTTATTTGTGATCATCAAAAAAGTGTAAACACTCAGGTGTCCTTCAGTCAGTGAATGGTCAAGTAAACTACAGCATAAGCGCTATGAAATATTACCCAAGAATGAAGAGCAAATACATATGGTGTCCTGGAAAAGTGGGCAGAGTGAGAGTGTAAAAGCCAGCCCTACAGGTGAGATATATATACACATATACATATATATGTATATATATATGTGTGTGTGTAAAACAAAAAATATATAGGACAAATATATATATATGTATATGTATATATAACAAATGGAATCACACCATTTGCAATGGTTTGGTGTGGTCTGGGTGTGTTTCTCAAGTGTCCCTGTGCCATAAGCTTTTCTCTTAAAGTGGTGATATTAAGATGGAAGAGGCTTTAAAAGATTGGGCCTTGCCGGGTGGTGGTGGTGCATGCCTTTAATCTCAGCATTTGGGAGACAGAGGCAGGCGGATCTCTGTGAATTTGAGGCCAGCCTGGTCTACAAGAGCTAATTCCAGGATAGGCACCAAAGTTACACAGAAACCCTTGTCTTTGAAAAAAAAAATGGGGCCTAGTGGGAATCTTGTTCTCCAATTTTCACAGGATCTTAAGTTAGTTCTCCATATTATTATTTAAAAAGAGAAGCCTAGGTGCCAGGGATTTCTCTCAGTGATAGGATGATTGTTTAGAATGGGCAAGATCCTGAGTTCAACCTCCAACACTGGAAGAAAAGATGGTGGGGAAGGGAAGAGAGGACAAAGCTTCCTTAGCCTATCGCCTCACTATGACTTCCTGACTGCCAATGCGATCACTCCCTCTAAGCAATGTTCCCTTCATTATGACAGCATTCACCAGAGTGGAGGTGATGACTATGCCAAGCCTGAATCCCCAGACATGTATACCAAACACCCCTCTTTTCTTGTAAGTTACCCAGGCTCATGCATTTCATCACAGTAACCAAAGATAAACTAACATAATATTTATATATAACATTTTTGTAAAGACAAAACTTTAGAACTGGAGAGTGGTGGTGGACAGAGCTCAGAGGCTAGGGTGGGAAAGGTGGGTTGTGAAGGTTCAACAGTAGGGTCTTTGTTATGCTGATGGTATCCTTCATATGACCATGAAGGAAGCCTGGCATCTCCGGTAGTGATCTTCAGGGGCTTGGTTAACATTCAATCCCCTAGTCATGATGAAATCTATATTAAGTGTCTTTCCTTCTATTTTAAACCAAATTTATACTTCTTCCAGCAGCTGAAACCAACACGAAGAATGGCTTCTCAAGCCTGTTTGTTTCTCCCAAACAGTATCTTGTCAAAAATCAAGCAACTGATACAAAGAGAATATGAAGCAAGGCCCTTTTTTCTGGGATACTACCAGGAATAATATTCTCTGAGATGAGACGGGGCCAGAGTCCTGCCTGTTATTTGTTTGTTGTTCACCTGCTCCTCCCAGAGAATGTTGGGGATGTTGAGGGAGAGGGCCCCCACCTGTGTATCCCAATTATTTGTGTTACTATAGCTGCCTAGATCTTGGGAAAACAAAGGTGCAGGAAAAGAACCCCTTCAGCTGTGGGCCACTCCTCTACACAGCTGTCAGGCACCCACATACAGCTGTGTAGCGCCTCCCGGACCTATCTGGTTCCCACAGCAAGTCTCCCTCCTGTATCTGCCCAGTGACTCACCTGTGCCTCACTAATCTAACCAGGGCCCAGCTGCAGGAAAACCATGCAAAGTACACACACCCAGCAGGGACCTTGCTAGCATATCAGTATCCAGACTTTCAGGTGCCTCCAGCTGATTGACTGTGACTTCATCCTCATGACCATGGAAGGGATCCATTGCTAGAATGTGAACCTTTTTCTTTCTTTTTTGGGTGAAGTCTCTGATCACTGTTATCTGGACTCTAGTTTGTCTCTACAGACAAGGCCCCCAAGTGTCCACTTCTTTTCTTCCCTTCCCCATCCAGCCCCAGAGCTCTCATAAGCCCCAAAATAGAAACCAGAAAGTGTCTATAGCTCAGCCTGCAGCCCCCACCTCAGGACTGCATGGCTCCAGAACTATTAATCTCTTAAAGAAGCGAAATCTTTGGTTTTCTCATTTGTATGTATAGTATTGAATAGAAATTTTCTGATTAAGTATGGTGTGAAATATTATTGGGTATCGTGTGTGTGTGTGTGTGTGTGTGTGTGTGTGTGTGTGTGTGTGTGCTACTGAGGCTTGAATGCAGACCCTTGTACAGGCCAGGTCAATCACTTTACCATGCAGCCACACCTTCATCTCCTGTATCTTTCTGTATAAAAATCTGATGTTTATACTGTGCATTTATCTGGACTGAAACTGGTATTTAGTTTGTGTTAATGTTTTATGCCCTTGCATAATATTTAGGTTCTCGTGTGAGATGTGAGATGGGTCTGTCCTTTGTGTATATGGAAATGGTTATCTGCCTTTTTTGTTTAAGTGTGACCAGGGGCTTCTAGTTTAAGAACATGCAGATGTAAAGAGTATCTCTTTAGGGGCTAGAGAGATGGCTCAGCAGTTAAGAGCACATGTTTCTCTTGCACAGGACTCTGGTTTGATTTTCAGCACTTGCAGGGTGGCCAACAACCATTTGTAATTTCAGTTCAGGGGATACAATGCTGATACTTCTGACTTCAACTGACGCTAGGCATACATATGGTGCACACACACACACACACACACACACAGAGAGAGAGAGAGAGAGAGAGAGAGAGAGAGAGAGAGAGAGGCAAAACACTCATACATATTGTGGTGGTTTGAAAGAAAACAGCCCCCATAGGAAGTGGCATTAAGAGAAAGGGCTTAGTTGGAGTAGGTGTGGCCTTGTTGGAGGAAGTGTGTCCCTGTGGGGACAGGCTTTGAAGTCTCATATGCTCAGTATACACCTAATGTGGTCTGTTCACTTTCTGTTGCATACAGATTAAAATGTAGAACTCTCAGCTACCTTTCCAATGCAAGGTCTGCCTGTATGCTACTATGCATCCATGATGATGATGGACTAACCTCTGAACTGTAAGCCAGCCTTAATTAAACGTTTTCCTTTTTAAAATTTCCCGTGGTCATGGTGTCTCTTCACAGCAATAAAAGCCCTAACTAAGACATACATAAAATAAAACAAGTATAAAAAAATAAAAATTTTAATTATTTAAAGAGTGTCTGTATGTAGCATAGAAGGAGCACATGTAAAATCAGAAACTTGGAGGGGCTCAATTTTAATTGTTCATAAGCACAGCTAGCCTGCCACAGTTTCACACATGTAAATAATAGCAAACAAAAGATTCCTAGGTACAGACAAAACATTTGATACCCAAGGTAGATGCAGCTGACTGTAATGATTCCTTAGCTGGTCTGATAGTCCTTGCATACACATTGAAGTAAATTTCAGGAAAATCCTGGTTAGAGCAAGTCTGCCCTCCAAACCCCAGAACTGCAGTGACCTCCTTATTTCCTTTCCAGAGGGAAGCTTGATTTATACTCTGGAATCTATGCAGATTCCTCTGATGTGGGATGTCCTTCTGTATATGAGTTGCTTTTATTGGTTGATGAATAAAGCTGTTTCGGGCAATGGCTTAGCAGAGTAAAGCCAGGCAGGAAATCCAAACAGAGATATATAGAGAGAGCAGGCAGAGTCAGAGAAGACACCATGTTGCTGCCAGAAACTTTCCAGTAAGCCACAGTCTCATGGTGATACATAGATTAATAGAAATGGGTTGATTTAAGATGTAAGAGTTAGTTAATAATTAACCTCAGCTAATAGGCCAAACAGTGTTGTAGTTAATATAGTTTCTGTGGGATTATTCGGGTCTGAGTAGTTGGGAAACGAACAAGCATTCTCAGCCTTGTTCTGGGAGGGAAAGGGCAATCTCCCCTTAACTCTGGCTGCTTAATCTCACTGTCCCAAAGTCTACTAAACAAACATTCTTACCCTGGCTAAAACCACACTTCTGTGAGGACAGATATTGTACAGAAGCATGAGGTATTCATGGAGTGACTTCTCAATAGGATCTAATTTGTCCTGCGTATTGAATTCACTGTATGAACATGGTCATGGCTTATACAGTAAACTGTGTGTTTGGTGTGTGTGTGTGTGTGTGTGTATTCTAAGTTGCATATTAATAGCTCATTTATGATTAAAAAAGATACTTTTCTTTTGTACATGGGAGCAGATATCTCGTTTTTCAAATGTGTGCTATTTAAGATGGTGTCTTCTTGGTGTACCTGTGAGAGAGCTACTTAATATTCGTGTGTATGTGTTCAGTTCTTTAATTTTTATTGTTGCTTCCATAGGAAGAGGTAGGCAACACTTCATTTTTAATTAGTCCTAAATATCTTGTAGTATCCTTTGTATATACTTTTAAAGAACATCTTTACTTAGATATAATTCACATGGCACCCATTTAAAGTGTACAAATAGGGCCAGCAAGATAGGTAAAAGCCATGAATACCTCAGTTTGATCCCCAGGTGCCATGTTAAAAAGCCAGATTTGGTGGCATGTGACAGGAGAATTGCTGTTACATGCCAGCTAGCCTGAGGCTACAGCGTAAACAAGAAAGACCCTTCCTCAATCATGTGGAAGCCGAGAACTATCTCTGAAAGAATTTGACCTTTGATCTCCACACATGCCGTGTGTGTGTGTGTGTGTGTGTGTGTGTGTGTGTGTGTCTGTGTGTGTTTTACCACATAAATAAAAAATGATAAAATTAAATAGAACAGGTTGGTTTGAGCATGGTACCAGCACCTAGAATGTGGAGGTGGGAGAATCAGTGGTTCATAAGGTCATCCTCAGTCACATAGAGAGTTGGAGGCCAGCCTGGGCTACATAAAACCCTACCTCAAAAAAGTTAAAAAAATCAAAAAAGAAATACACAAGTTTTAGATTTTAATGCAGTTACTACCTAAATAATTTTATATTGTCACTTCAAAGAATGCTGCTACTCATAGTTACATAGTTACTTTTCCCCCTTTTTTATTACTTAAAAAAATACCAAACCAAATTCCCACTCCCTCCCCTTCTCCCAGTCCCCTCCCTCTCCCCGCCCAGACCCGACTCCCACCCCTCCAAACCTAAGGGAGTGCCATGCACCCTGCACTGTGGAAAGTCCAAGGCCCTCCCTACTATGTCTAGGTTGAGAATAGGATCCCATGAAGCCAGTATAACAAGTAGAGACACGTCCCCGTGTCACTATCAGTGGCCCCTCAGTCTGCCCCAGCTGTCAAACCCCCTTCAGGGGGGCTTGGTTGTTCCCATGCTCTACATAGTTACTCTTGACAATCACTTGTCTGTTTCTGTTTCTATGGACTTACCTGTTCTGAACATTAAATTTTAACAGAATCATGTAATATGTGCCCTTCTGTCACACTCGTGTGACTGGCTTTTTTTCACTCAATGTGGTGCTTAAAACATAGATTTATCCACATTGTGACAGGTACCAGTATTCCCATTTATTGCCAAATAAGATTTTATTATATGGATTTACCACATTGTATTCATTCACTCATTATTCATTCATTAATTTATTTTACTATATGGATTTGCCACATTGTATTCATTCACTCCCTTATTCATTCATTAATTGGTTGACACATGGGTTGTTACCACTTTAGGATCATTGGAAATGTTGCTACTCTGAGTACTTATGAGTACTTATGTATAGGTTTTGTGTACATTTTGTCTTCATTTCCCCTAGATCTGTCTCTAAGAGAGGGATTGTCGAGTCCTATGTTTATCTTATCTCACATTTGAGAAGCTCCAGATGGTCTTTCAAAGCAACTAGGTCATTTTTGCATTCCCACTATGTATGAAGACTCTAATTTCTCTATATCCTCACCAAAAACTTGCCTCTGCCTGTGTTTTTAGTTATAACCATGCTAGAGGGTATTGTGTGGTATCTTGTAGCTGAGATTTATATTTCCTAGTGACTAAACATGCTGAGTTTATTTGTCTTTGTGTATTTACTTTAAGAAATCATCTCACTTGGGGCTGTGGTGGTGCACATCTTTAATCCCAGTGCACAGAAGGCAGAGGCAAGTGGATCTCTAAGATTGGGGCCAGCCTGGTCTACAAAGCAGGTTCCAGGATAGCCTCTTGGTGGCTTTTCTTTTCTATTTATTTCATTTGGTATTGTGATGGCTATTGCCTGTAGTGATATTTCATTTCTATTTTAATAAATAAAGTTTACCTGATGTTAGAGACTAAAACATCTACCCTGGTCAGCCTTACAGGCCAGGCAGTGGTAACACACACCTTTAATCCCAGTAGCCACACTAGTTTGCCATAGAAACCGGGTGGTAGTGGTGCATGTCTTTAATCCCAGCCTAGAAAAGAATATAATATGGGAGGAGACAGCTCTCACACACAGTCTCATCTGAGATTCCTGGAGGAAGGATCGTCATTTCATACTGAGGTAGAGGTAAGAGCCAGTGGCTGACTGTTTTTGCTTTTCTGACCTTCAGGTTGAACCCCAATTTCTGTCTCTGGGTTTTTATTAATCGTGATGCAATTGTCTTTTTCTTCTCCACATGTCTTTTAGAACAAGCATCTTCAGAAGTTTTGGTTGGGATTCCATTGAAGCTATAGATAGGTTGAGAAGACCTGATGTCCTGACAATATTGAATCTATCTATCTATAATTTACCTATCTTATCTGCCTATCTATCATCTATCTATGTATCTGTATATATCATCTATCTGTCTATCTATCTATCTATCTATCTATCTATCTATCTATCTATCTATCTATCATTTATCTATCTACTTACCTACCTACCTATATCTATGAACATGAATTATCTACATTAAAATTATTTTATGTGTATAGGTGTTTTGCCTGCATGTGTGTCTATGTATCATTTGTGTGTCTAGTGGCTGAGGAATCCAAAATAGAGTATAGAATCCCCATGAACTATAGTTATAGGTAATTGTGAATAGTCATGTAGGTGCTGGGATCAAACATTCTGGAAGAGCAACCAGTGCTCTTAATAACTAGGCCATCTCTCCAGCCCATCTCTATTTATTTTTACATCATCAGAGTTTTGTCAATCCCATATACCGATTCTATACACATTATCCTAAAGATGTCTCAGAGGTCATATTATTTTCCTCCATGGGATTTTAGTATTTATCTATAAAAGATGAGGTCACCTAAGAACAACCACAACATCACTATTATATCTTAAGATGGACCTTAAATCTCTGACATCACCAGATGCTAAAACAGGGTTTACTCACCTGACTGTTTCAACATGTGCTTCATCTGGCTTGGTTTCCTTGATTCAGCAGTAGGTACTAGAGCTGCTCCCATAGGGAGGGACCTTAGCTGCTTTTCCTATCTCCATAATGACCCAGATATGGCCATGTCTCCATTCCTACTTCCCAGGTCCAGAACAAAGTTTCAGTGGAAAATCTGGGAAAACTTTTTAAGATGGGTAGGTGGACTTTTCTGTCCTGCCAGCTGCTCCCCAAATAACCATACAGAGATGTAATATTAATTATAAATGCTCAGATAATATCTTAAGCTTGTTTGTAGCTACCTCTAATTTGTATTAACCCATTTCTTTTTCCTCTCTCTCTCTCTCTCTCTCTCTCTCTCTCTCTCTCTCTCTCTCCCTTGGTTTTTCGAGACAGGGTTTCGCTGTAGTTTTAGAGCCTGTCCTGGAACTACGTCTTGTAGACCAGGCTGACCTCAAACTCACAGAAATCCTCCTGTCTCTGCCTCCATGTATGCTGGGATTAAAGGTGTGCGCCACCACTGCCTGGGTATTTCTATTAATCTGCGTGCTGCCCTGGGGCTCATTTACTTCCCATACTGCTCACTCTGCATATCATGGCATCTCCACAAGACTCTTCAGACTCCAGCCTTCTTCTTCCCAGCATCCTCCTAGTCTGGCTCTCCCATCCAATCTCTTCCTGGCCAGCTATAAACTAGTCAGATCTTTATTAACCAATGAGAATAATACATATTTATAGTTATAATGGTATATTATTTGTGTTTTAATAAATAAAGTTTGCCTGAAGATCAGAGGGCAAAGCAGTAACACTAGTCAGCCATACAGGCCAGGCAGTGGTAGCACACACCTTTAATCCCAGGACTTGGGAGACAGAGGCAGACACATCTCTGTGAGTTCAGGCTACCCTGGGCTACACAAAATCAATCCAGAAACAGATCCAGAGGTAGTGGTTCATACCCATTCTAGTGTTTGGGAATCACACACCTTTAATTCCAGCACTAGGGAGGTAGAGATAGGAGTGATGTGGCTGAGTGGAGAGAAATATACAGGGGAGGAGACAGGAACTCGCTGGAGTGTGAAGTCTGGGGATTTGTGGAGACAGGATCTTGCCCTTTCGGTCTGAAGATTTGGTCGAGGTAAAAGATCTCTCTAGTGGTTGCTGTTTTGCTTTTCTGATCTTCAGCTTGAACCCCAGTTTCTGTCTCTGAATTTTTATTATTCATGCAACAACAGTGTACCAAGATTGTTCAACAACAGATGGGATCTGTTCTGGCTAGGTTTATGTCAGATTGACACAGCTAAGGTTATCTGGGGAGAAGAAGAAAATGAGAAATTGAGAAAATGCCCCCACCAGAATGGTATTTTCTTAATTAGCAATTGACGTGGGAAGGTCCAGTCTATTGTGGGAGATACCAATCCAGGACAGGTAGTCCTGGGGTATATAAGAAAGCAGGATGAGCAAGTCGGTAAGTAGTACTCCTCTATAGCCTCTGCCTTTAGTTCTTGGCTCCAGGTTTCTGCATTGAGTCCCTATCTTGACTTCCCTAGATGGTGAACTGCAAGCTGCAAGATGGAATAAACCTTCTCCTTGCCAACTTGCTTTGGTCATGGTGTGTAGACAGAATTTTGTCCAGCCTGGTCCTGCAGCTGTTCAGCCCCAAAGAAACACACAGAGGCTTACATTAATTATAAACTCTTTGGCTTATTATAAACTAACTCTTACAACTTAAATTAACCCAGTCTTTTTATTGTTTTTATTGAGCTATATGTTTTTTTTCTCTGCTCTCCTCTCTCCCTCCCTCCTCCCTTTCTGCCCTCTCCCACAATCTCCATGCTCCCAATTTACTTGTCTTTTTCTACTTCCCATGTAGACTAGATTCATGTATGTCTCTCTTAGGGTAATTTTGTTGTCTAGATTCTCTGGGATTGTGAACTGTAGGCTGGTTTTTCTTTGCTCTATGTCTAAAAGCCACTTATGAGTGAATACATAATATATTTGTCTTTCTGGGTCTGGGTTACCTCATACAATATGATGTTTTCTAGATCCATCCATTTGCTTGCAAATTTCAAGATGTCATTATTTTTCTCTGCTGTGTAGCACTCCCTTGTGTAAATGTACCACATGTTCCTTATCCATTCTTTGGTCAAGGGGCATTTAGGTTGTTTTCAGGTTCTGGCTATGACAAACAATGCTGCTATAAACATAGTTGAGCACATTTCCTTGTGGTATGACTGAGCATTCTTTGGGCATATACCCCAAAGTGGTATTGCTGAGTCTTGAGGAAGGTTGTTTCCTAATTTTCTGAGAAATTGCCATATTGATTTCCAAAGTGGCTAACCAGTTTGCACTCCCACCAGCAATGCAGGAATGTTCCCTTTACCCTATATCCTCTCCAGCATAAGTTGTTATCAGTGTTTTTGATCTTGGCCATTCTTACAGGTGTAAGATGGAATCTCAGAGTTGTTTTGATTTGCATTTCTCTGATGACTAAGGATGTTGAACATTTCCTTAGGTGTCTTTCAGCCATTTTAGATTCCTCTGTTGAGAGTTCTCTGTTTAGGTCTGTACTCCATATTTTAAATTGGATTATTTGCTCTTTTGATGTCCAATTTCTTGAGTTCTTTGTGTATTTTGGAGATCAGACCTCTGTCTGATGTGGGGTTAGTGAAGATTTTTTCCCATTCTGTAGGCTGCCGTTTTGTCTTGTTGACGGTGTTCTTTGCTTTACATAAGCTTCTCAATTTCAGGAGGTTCCATTTATGAATTGTTTCTATCAATGTTTATGCTGCTGGGGTTATATTTAGGAAGTGGTTTCCTGTGCCAATTCATTCAAGTATAATTCCAACTTTCTCTTCTATGAGGAAATTAATCCAAAATTCTTATCTATGTTTAGCCACGTGTCTTGGTACCATTTCTCAACAAGGCATTCTCATCTTGTTTCCTCTGTCTCTGGCTGGTCACTGCATCTCTGCCTTTCCTCATCCCAAAAATCTCCTAGTCTAGTTTCCCTGCCTATACTTCCTGCCTGGGTACTGGCCAATCAGTGTTTTATTACACTAACAGGAGTGACAAACCTTTACAGTGTACAAGAGCATTATCCCACAGCAATGGTGTTTTAGCATAGCAATAGAAACCTAACTAAGAAAAATTCAGACTGTGTTCTAGATTCAAGTGGCATTTCTGGCAAGTCTTTACCTGGTGGTGTCCTCTGTCCATCAGAGGCACAAAATACCTATCTTTTGGTAATGCTACTGTCAATAATAGATGTTATATAACACAGCTGTTTTAATTGCATAATTTCCCCTAAAGTGCTAAGGATCAAACCCAGGGCTTTACACACAACAAATAGTGTTCAGTAACTGAAGAGCAACTTAGCTATTTCCATAATTTTTTGATTGATGTGGGATTTTCCTCTGTATGCTGTGATTACCATTAATGAATAAAGAAACTGCTTTGGACCTATAGCAGAGCAGAACTTAGGTAGGCAAGGAAAACTAAACTGAATGCTGGGAGAAAGAAGGGTGGAGTCAGAGAGAAGTCATGTAGCTCTGCTGGAGACAGACACCGGAACTTTAGCCGGTAAGCCACAGCCACATAGCTATACACAGATTACTAGAAATGGGTTAAATTAATATGTAAGAGATAGCCAATAAGAAGCTTGAGCTAATGGGCCAAGCAGTGATTTAATAGTTTCTGTGGATTATTTTGGGGCTAAGTGGCTAGGAACCAACAAACGGCCTTCTTCCAACATTTGATTATTTACTGGATTATTATAAGGAGGAGGCATGACCTTCTAGTCTGTGGTTATCTTTAGGTATAGTCCATGTCAAAGGGAAGACAAATATCCAGTTGCCACCCATTATTTTAAAAATTCTTCAAGAATCCTGTGATATTGTATTATTGGGTTTTATGCATCCAATTTTTGAATATGCCAGATCTGCTTTGATTTACTGCTTCTGCTCTTCCTGATGATAGTCTGTGGCTCTTCTTTTGGCAATAGATGTTGTTATATGGCCTCACAGTATCTGTTTCCCTGCCCATCTTCTTCTTTTCCTCCCACCTGGGCATCAGGAACATAGGTCAGAAACTGCTTATGAGTAAACTACTCAGCCCTCCAATGCTGTTTCTAGGTGTCCATTGAGAGACTGATTTCTTCCCTAGGGTCAAACTCTCCTTTGTGTCTCTGGCCACCGGTGCTAACTAGATGTCACACCCTTTCCCTGTGAGTTTTCACCATGTGCAACACTGTAGTAAATACTTCTGTGCCATTACGTCATGGTGTTTTATCATAGCAATATCACAAACATGGCCAAGTTACCAAGCCCTTCAGTCCCCTCCAGGCCTCTTGCCTTTGTCAGGCTGGACAGAGCAGTCTTTTTAGATTATCCCACTGCTGGAAGCCGTCTGGATGCCCCTAGACCACCAGTACTTCCTGACTAGTGGGAACACAGTGATGCCTGCTTGGTGGACACCAGATCCCTGCTCTCTCCGTCCCCCACCTCTTTCTAGCTCTAGCAGTTCTGTGAAAATGCTCAGCTTTGAGGGCTTTGAAGCACTGTGCAGATCCACAGCTCTTATCTGAACTGACTTCCCCAAGGCTCACCCAACTATTCCTTCTTTCTCTGGGCTTAAGATATGATTATCTGACATATCTGTAAATTGATGTTTGACTTATTTTGTCAAGTGTCTTAGTTGCTTTGGTGGAAGGGTCACACAACCCTTTGCATACTCATGTCTATTTTGCAGACAGGGTTAGAGCTGTGCCTACATTTCACATGTTTTCAGTCACTGTAGGTGAAACAGCTCCACTGGAGCTTGAGGTGCATGTGCCTAGTGACATCAAGGAGAGCCACAGAATTTGTGAGTGACAAGGACAATGTCCCAGGGGAGTAGGAACTAACCACAAGACAGGATCCAGGATCCAGGAGGAGTTTTACTTTTCCTCTGTGCAATTTTGCTGCCTAGCATACTCTACTCAGGTGCTATGACATCCTCTCAGGATAGCTAGGGGCAAGAGATCGCTCTTGAAGGAGAATATAGCAACGTCGAATACTGCTGGGGTCACAGAGATGTTAACAGACCTTGGATTTAGTCTCAAAATGTTCTGGAGCCCTGAGTCAAGCATTTGTCGGAAAGCAAGGCAAAGCCTTACAGGGTTAAGAAAGAACTTGCATAGATGTATGGAGTCTTGGGTTGAAGAGATGGCTCAGCAGTTAAAAGCACTAGCTGTTCTTTCAGAGGATCTGGATTCGATTTCCACATGGGAGCTAACAACTGTCTATAACTCCAGTTTTAGGGGATCCAATACTCTATTTTGGTCTTCAGGAGAACTGCACACATGTGGTACACAGACACACATGCAGGAAAAATACACACACACACACACACACATATAAAAAAAATCTTTCAGAACATTAAAAAAAATAAGTATGGGCTCAGTTCGTTCTGTTCTCCTAGCAGCCTTACTGGGAGTTTGAAGGTGATGAGAAGACTATCAAAGAGGTAACTCATTGCAGAGGATGGACCGAATACTCCAGAGAGGCTGGCGAAGACAAAAGTAAGGAAGGAAGTATTCCCTCCTCTTACCATCAAACTGAGTGCCATAATTTCATGTTTCATCATTTGCTTGGCTGAACCAGAACACATACAAGTACCTGTGAACATAGTATATTACTAAATAAGACATGATTTCAGATCTCTTCAAGCCTCCAGGATACCCTAGTCCACTGGTTTATGCTCTGGGTAAAGCCTCTGGAATGTTTTGAGCAGGGAACATGTCTCAACTGATGCTTTATAAAAGCCACTATTTTGTGCTGAAAATGGACCAGGGAGTAAGGACAGACACAAGGAGACTAGTTGGGAGCTATTCACTAACTTAGAGATACAGGGTGAGGATGGGGGCAGGACATTTGCCTGGATTCTGATGGGTCAGCTGATGGCCAAAGGAAGACTTCAGGGCTGGAAGGTGGAGACCTAAAGTGAGCAACAACCTTCATGAAAGACCAGAGGTTATGTAAAGCTAGAGTTTCCTGAGACAACCCTGATGGCTAGACACAGAAACAAGGTCTGGACCTTGGACTAGAATAACATCTGGATATAGTCTTACTTAAGGCATGAAAAGTCCACTTGCAGACAGGCAGTTTTGTGGTCTGTCAAATTAGATGGATTCCTGGGACCTGTGCTCTAATCCCAGGGCTGTTTATAGGCTGCTCAATAGTACCTTGTTGCTATTTCTAATACCAAGACCATATCCTCCTTATTCTAGGACTGTCTCTCAACTCTCTCCCTCATCAATAACCTCTCTGTGATTGCAAAGGGCAGTCAAGTTTCTGTAGAGTATAGCTGTCTTGTTCCCAGGGAGCCTTCCCCTCCGAGGGACCAGCTACACGGACCCCAGTAGGGCTCTTATGTAGACCCTTTCGTCCTCACTGCACACATGCCCTTACTGAATCCTTTCAAGGCACAACCACCTCTCCCATACCGGCAGGTCCTCCCTCTAACTCCTTCCTTGTCCCACTGCCTGTTTAGCATACCGCTGCTACAATTGCTTTGTTCCCCAAGAACAACCTTCCAGTGGAGACACGTAGCCTTTAATCCCAGCACGCAGGAGGCAGAGGCAGGTGAATCTCTGAGTTCGAGGCCAGCCTGGTCTACAAAGTGAGTTCCTGGAC
This sequence comes from Myodes glareolus, assembly GCF_982192425.1. NCBI lineage: Eukaryota > Metazoa > Chordata > Mammalia > Rodentia > Cricetidae > Myodes > Myodes glareolus. Next base: position 1,010,297 of record NC_142033.1, on the reverse strand, counting down.
AGTCAAGGCTACAAAGATAAACCTTGACTTGAAAGAAACAAAAACAAAACAAAAAACTTTCTATTCTGTTCTCTCCCAGTTACAGTGACCACTGATCACTACGCACAGTGTACAAACGAATGAGTTGTAGGTTTCCACAGTCCGAAAGTCGAGCAGAAGGGTCTCTCTCTCTCTCTCTCTCTCTCTCTCTGTGTCCACGGTGTTCGGCGCACCTGGCTGATTCCTAGACAGGACAGGAATGTAAGAAGGCTTACACGGGAGAAAACATGTTGTCCGGGTGCTCTGGTTTAGTTTCCAACCCAGATAGTAGGCAGTCAGAAGTGTCTTGAAGTCCTCCAGATGAAGTTTCTCCAGGCGGTCGACTCTGACCACGCCTTCTGACCCACCCCTTCCCCTGCGACCACGCCCCTGAGCTCCACCCCGCCTGACTTGTCGCACCAGCTTCCTGAGTCTAGCGCTGCCAGCACGCGCCTGCGCCCTCTGGCCCCGCCTGGACCCCACCCCTATAGGCCCCGCCTTCCGCAGGCCCCGCCCCCTCCGGTTCGCGAGGTGGGAGCTGAGCCGCAGACTGCGCATGCTCCAAGCGCGGCGCCCCCGACTCCTCACTCGGCTGGGTTCGGGCATTTCCGCCTCTTTGTTTTAAACTCCGCACGGCTTTTTTCTCCTCCTCTTGGGGGGGACCCAGAGGGAGCGGCGCCCCCTCCCCCTCCCGGCGAGCCCCCGCGTGCGCCCGCTCGCCCGCCGCCCGAGACGCAGGTCAGTGAGCCCGCCCCGCCCGGCCTGGCCCGCGCGCCCGCTCCTCAGGCCGCGGCCTCGGCCCATGGTCCGCAGAAGGCTGCGAGCCCAGCGCCCTCGGCAAACCCGGGAGGCGGGACCCTAAAAGCCTGCCAGAAGGCCAGGACTTGGGAGGTCTGGATCCTGGGAGGGCAGTACCCTGGGCCATTCTGGATCTCTGAACAACCTGGACCCTGGGAGGACAGGAACCGGGACCAGGCAGAACCCTGGGAAAACAAGAGCCTGTACCAGGCTGGACCCTTGATCAGGCTGGACCAGGGGTGGGCAGAATCGTAGATCGGGCAGAACACCGAGCCAGACTGTATTCTGAGCAGACTGGACCCCAGAGAACAGGACCTAGGGAAGACAAGGATCCCAGACGGGCTGGAGCAGGCACCAGGCAGGGTTCCAGAGAACAGGACCCCGGAAGAACATGAGTCTGGACCAGGCTGGATCCAGGGAGACCAGAACCTCAGACTAGACAGGACCTGGACCAGGCCAGAAATACTGGGACTGGGCAGATCCCTCATAGTGCTGGGACTTCTGGAGAGGTGGAGACCCGATCTTGGATTGGCCGTTGGGTGGGTGGGGAGAAGAGGGTCAGTACTAGAGACCTGACAAGATTTTAGGAAAGGTCATTGAAGAAGACTGGATCTCAGGACCCGACAGGACCTAGAAAATGCCAGAATCACTGAGATGGTCCAACTCAAGATAGATTAGAGAGGAGGGTTAAGACCCTGAGACCACCCTGCGGAGGGCCAGTACTCTGGGGCAAGGCTATAGGAAGGTCAGGACCCAGGGACAAATCAGCTGTAAAGAGCTAGGAAACCAAGGCTGGCCCAGAAGAATCTGGACCACTGTGGCGGTCCTTAGAGTAGTTTGGGGCCTCAGGGTAAACTGTGAGGAGGGTTCAGAACATAGACAGGTTTCAGAACAATTGTAACCAAAGGTAGGTCGCTTTAGGGCAAAAGCCTTGGGGCTGAACCACGAGGAAGGTCATCAGGAAGTACATGGATAATAGATGGAACTTCAAGACAGGGAGGCCTGGGCCTCCTGACATACAGACCCCAAAATCTCCTATAAAGATCATTAGGCATTGGGGATCCAGAAGTTGCCCAGATCTACCCAGCCCACACTGGACCCTTTCTGTGAAGGGCTTAAGTGTGGGATCCTGATTATTTGAGCCCAAGGATTCAAACCTTGCACTTCCCACAAGTCCCTGAGCACCCTCAGGGGTGAGGGTCCTAGGATAGTTACAAGGCAAAGTTGGAGTTCTTCCTAGCTCCAAGGACTCAGGATTATCATGACCTGTACTTGCTGCTCCATGTCCCAGCCTCCAAGCTGCCTCCCCTGCTCTTCTCAGCTACTACAGGATTGTGCCTTTCCTTAGTCTTGGCTCACTCCCCCTTCTCTTTCCCCAGAAGGTCATGAGGGTGTGTACAGAGGCAGGAGGTGTATCCCGTGAGTAGATAGGAAGGTGAGGTTAATGAGCAGAGAATTGGGGGGGGGGGAGGCTCTTGCATGGATGAGCACCTAGCATCCACACTCTCTGTTTCACCCCCCCAAAAGGAAAGCATTAAGAGGGCCTTGGGAAGAGGTTTTGTTTCTCTGAAATCTTCCCAGTCTGCTATGGAGAACACAATGTTTGTGGACAAGTAAAATGTGTTTTTACTGCTGTGAGAGACATTACGAGGTCATAGTGTGCTGCTCTTGACTAGGGCAAGTACCGAGATGTGCACTGGGAACCTGATATGTCTGGGGATGAAATGGCTAGCGGATTCTGGAGTGGCCAAGCTCCCACACAGACCGGGGGTGGTCAACAACGGGTGTGTCCCCGTGGAAGCTGTTTGGTCAGGCTGCACTTGGTTATAGGGTGTCTAAACTCTGGGCTATTTAGATTTCTAAGAGATGTTTGAACTGGTTGATTCCATCTTTCATTTTGAGCCACTTTACTTCTTGGTTCATCAGGGAAAAAAAAAACAAGTTTAGGTACCTTAGTACTAGGTGCCAACTGAGTTATGCTCCTGAATGGTCCAGAGTGGAAAGATGTGTTTGCCAAGCGTCCCTGCAGTTCGGACCCTTGGACTCAAGAGCTTGCTTCTGGTTTGTTCTTTGGTTGTGCCCTTTACAGCAATTGGCTGTATGAACTTTTAGAATGATAATTTGTTTAGGTTCAATGATGCTCTTTATCTTGCCATGTTTGGACTTTTAAACATATGTTGCTGTACAATGTATCACCCCAGAATGTAGTGTCCTGAGCCAGAAATTGGTTCCAGTGGAAGGTCGAGAGCCCAGGCTTAACCATGCTTCTGGTCAAGTTTCATAAGTCTGTAGTCAGGATACTAGGCCTCCTGAGGATTCCACAGGGAGTATCCCAATCCAGGCTCCCTCCTACACTGCCACCTGGAGATCCAGTTCTTTTCCTGGGGCATCTCAAAGGACAATAGAGAAGAGGCCAATGACAGAGCAAGGCAGCCTCTGGAAACTCCAGACATGTTGACTCACACCTATAATCCCATCACTTGGGAGCTAAAACAGAAGGATTGCAGTGAGTTTGAGTTTAAGGCAAACCTGAGTTACAGTAGTTAATTCCAGGCCAGTTCAGGCTTATAGTAAGATGCTGTCTCTGAAACAAAAATAGTTGTGTGTAGAGTTGGTGTGTTAGAATGAGGCCTCTAAGTAATGTATGTCTGATAACATTGTAAAAGTTCACATGATTTTGATACATATATGTATCCTATTTAAGAGGCATCTGTTACAAACAGAAAATATTCCCGGTAGTTGACTTACCATTTGGAATGTTCTGGCAAACGGACCCCTGCGAACAAAGTTGGGTGTAGGGAAATAGTGTCTAACTTGGGTGCGTGATTTCCACTATTCTGAGAATCTTGCCATACTGTTCTGAAATAAATTATAAGACAACCTTCTAGTTTTTCTTAACCATCTTAAATACAAGTGTCCTTCCTGGTACATTGGACCTCATGCACTTTGTTATAAGTGTTTTTTTTTTTCTCAAAATAGTGTGGAAGATATGATATTCTGAAAAGGTTGGGATATTTGTCCCTTTTGGGAATATTATGCTCAGAGATGTCCTGTAGCCCGGAGCCCCCTCTCCCCAGCCCAGGTCTTGTGAGTAGGCCTGGAAGGTGGCTCAGAGTACTTACCTGAAGTCACTCTAGATGCTCTTGCCCCTAATGGTCACCTCCCTGTCATTTCTGGATTTTGGGAGGTTCCAACTCTAGTTCACAAGGTCATTAACTAGAATTATTGGGGGTTTATTTGTGCTTTAAAACAAGGTTTGTTTGGGTCTGTGTTGTTATTCTTTAATGGCCAAATTTATTATTCACTGCCTTGTTTGTTTGATATTCTGAATTGGATTTAAAGTTAAAGATGTAATTTTTCTTTATTTAGAAATACATTGAGGTTGAAGGTCAGCTTCCTGTTGTCTCTTGTTACCCTCACAATCCTACCGTTCATATTGCAAGAATGCTGCACGTCATGCTTTAAAAACTGGAACTGGTGCTTAGTTCTGTGAGTTGGTTATCATTAAATGTAGCTGGATATAGTAATATGTGTCTATAATCCTTGCTGCTCCTCATGAGACAGAAACAAGAGGATCATTTGAGCTCAGAAGTTGGAGACAGGTCTGGGCAACATAGTGTAACCCTGTTTCAAAAATAATCAGTCAATCACAAAGATAGATGAAGCCTTTAAAACTAAGAAAACACGCTTCTCTGCCACATACCTTCTTACAGAATTAAATGTACAAAAGCCAAAAGGATAGGGGTGGTCATAAGCTTAAACCACTGTTGTTGTAGGTGACCCGCTGATTGAGCAGACTCCCCAACAGGAACAGCATTTGCTGGAGATGCTGTCTCCCTCGGCCTGTTGTTGCTGTGTGTTGTATTGAACAGAGTCTGCAGTGTTTGTTGGACCTGAAGAATGGAGGTTAACTGGATCCCATTGGTCCTCACGGGGTCCTATGCCTACAGAAGCTTCATGGGTCCTGTGTGGGTTTCCTGACGTTTGTGGTACAGTGGGTCTTAGTAGGACCTGTAAGGTCTAATGGAGGCCTCTGGGTCACATGAGGAGTAGTGACTTTCTCCGTCTCCTGGCTCCACAAACTGTATTAGGTGTTCAACAAACTCTAGCCTAAAGCACATCATAGCCAGTGGCTTTTTGTGGCTTTGTGCTGAGGGTATGTGTCAGCTTGGTTGCTAAAGTCCTCAGGATATACTCTACAAACTAGCACACCACAACTGCCCTTACTTCAAGGACTTTTACGTTTTTTAAAAATTTTATAATTATCGTGTGAGTTTATGTTTCTGAGTGAAAAAACCCTGAGCATGTATGTGTGTCAGAAGATAGCTTATGGATTCTGTTGTCTCCTGTCATTTTTATGTGAGTTCCAGGAATTGAACTTAGGTCCTCAGACTTGGTGGCAAGTGCCTTTAACCCCTTGAGCCATCTCACCAGCCACCACTCGGGTTTTTTTTTTGTTTGTTTGTTTGTTTGCTTGTTTGTTTGTTTTTTAAATTTAAGTTCTTGCCAGAGCAAACAATAGCAAAACTCAAACAAACAAACTCATGGAACAAAAATGCAAGAACTGTGATCAGTGGCCTTCTGCTATGGCCCCGATGTTGTTTTCATTCCTCCCATTTTTTTAGGTTGACGTTGTAACTCAAAGGTGACTGCAGGAGAAATGAACTTTGTGGGAAATTCTATCCTCGAAGACAGAATGAATGCCTTATCAAAAACCCTGAGAGCTCTTCCATCCTTTCTGCGTCAAAGGACTTGGCATGGTGATTGGGTCTGAATAAGCCACAGAGTCTACTGTGACCCAGCTGCAAGTGCTGAGAAGTAAACTTAGGTTACTCATAAGCTTTCCATTGTAGGGTATACAGTATTCTGCCTGAATGTATGCCTGCAGGCCAGAAAAGGGCACCAGATCTCATTACAGGTGGTTGTGAACCACCATGTGGTTGCTGGGAATTGAACTCAGGACCTTTGGAAGAGCAGCCAGTGCTCTTAACCTCTGAGTCATTTCTCCAACCCCCATTGTAGGGTGTCTAAGGATGGGACCCTAATGCCCACCTGCAGGACACAGTTTTCTGTTTGATAATATCTTTATCTTTCATTAAACACCACTCTCCTGTCATTGAAGTATTAAAGAGCAACTTCAGATGGTAGGGCCACCTCTTGCAGGAAATGTGGAGGAGGTCTGCTTAAACCTGGCTCACATCCCACAACCCCCTGCAGAGTAGGAAACTTAGCACGTCCCACAAATAGTTACTGCCAGAATTTTACAGTTGGCCTTGTTGTCAGAGGAAGGTCCTTCTAGTCTTTCCTGAACAGTTCCCTGGGTTCTGGTGCGAAGTTGATTCCTATCCCGACAGCTCAGGGAAGTCTGGTGCTATGTTGCTATGCACCATCCTGACACTTCAGAACGTCTAGCTTTAGATTGATGTCTGTTCTCCTAATACACTCATGTATTCTAATGTTGAGTTTTCTGTCCTCCTGACATCCTCAGAATGGTAGACTTTGGAGTAAGACATTCCAGGTTGGAATGTTTCTGCTTTGTGACATTTATTAGCAACCCATGACCACCTGGCTTATTCGGCTGTTAGCTGGTTTTGGAAGGCGAAATGCCTCAACACAGCCAAAGACAAGGCATTTTGGTGAGGTCATCGATCTGGACGGGCTTCTATCCTCAGCATCAGTCTTTGGTGACACATTGGAGATTATGCTTACCCCCAAGGCCACCGGTTGTCCCTGGAGACTGATAGCATCAACACTTTTGGCCAGGTGGAGAACCAGATCTTAGAAAGTCACAATTTCAGCACTAATTGAAGGGCACATAACTATGGGTGCCTGGAAGGGTATGGTGTTCAAGCTCAGCACAGAACTGTTTAATCTGGGAAAGTTCTGTAGGAAACACCCACCTACCAATGGCTGGCAGTATCCTATTGATAATGTTCCATTTCTTAACCATGGGAGGACCGCTGTAAGACTCCCACAGATGTCAGGAAGTGCTGGAAGAAACTGGAGTGGCAAGGGAGGCAGGCAAGAGGGTAGTGGTCTCGGATGTGGGAGCTGTACCAGTGATAACAGCCGACCGCCACCGCAAGGGTTAGCAAAGGAGAGAGATCTGCCAGCGCTGCTGTGGGCAGGGCGTAGAGCAGAAAAGAGATCATCTTTGGAATGAGATCGGGAAGACGCTTGTCAACAGCTGAAGGTTTGTAACTGGCTTATTTGGAAAAGAGCTGTTTTTGTTTTGTTTTTCTAATTGTTAAAAACTATTCTTTTAGTTTTATGTGTTAGACCTAAACTGTTTGGGAATCAACTTGGAATTTGATCAGATCCTTGGTGCCTAAGACATAGGTCTGATGATGTCTCTATCTAGATCTTACCCACAGGAGAGTGGGCTTGTGTTACTGATTTTAATGAGGACAACATCTTTCTTTTCTCTCCTCTCCTTTCCTCTTTTCTTTTTTTTGAGTCAGGGTCTTATGTAACGCAGAGTGGCATCAAACTCATATAGCTACGGATGAGTTTGAGCTTCTGATCTTCCTGCCTACATCTCCCAAGTGCTGGGATTGCAGACATGTATCACCATGCCTGACTCTGTATGGTGCTTGGGATTGAATCCAGGGTTTTGTTCGTGCTAGGCAGGCAATCACCAACTGAACTACATTCCCAGGACAAGGACAACATTTGCCAACCATTTAATGGTGTTCTTTCTTCTAGAGATATGTAAGGAACACCTGCACTGCATGGCCAGTAGTTTCTATTACATTACCTTGAGCCAGGATTAAGAGAAGTTTTATTTTCTAGTTTTAAAAACATTTTAAAGCTATGTTTTTGTTTATTTACTTTGGGTGACCTTTGTGACATTGTGAAGACAACTTGTGGAAGTTGGTTCTTTCTTCCCACCATGTGGGTCCCAGGGATTGAACTCGGGTTGTCAGGCTTGGCAGCAGGCACTTTTATGTGTAGAACATAATATCTTATGGACCATATTTACCGGCTTTAGTTTTCATTCATATTTTTGCATATCACAGAACTGGGATAAATTGAGATTCTGACTAGGTGTTGACTAAAGTTAGGGCATGTGAACTCCCATCTTTAAGAAGGTTGCTAGGTGGTACCCACAAGCTAGGCAGTGTGCAGAAGAGGAAGAAGTGTTCTGGGCCCAGGCCTGCCATAGCGGGGACACTGCTTATAAAAAAGATGAGTCCCTGTATTCCCATTCCCTCATTCATAAATGAGCTCGGGGCATTTTAGTCATTGGGAATACAGCACACAGCACTTATCCTGCAGTAGATGAAGACAAGTAACCGATCTGCCTGCTTGCCTACGTGGTAGTTTCCATCCCACTATTATAGCTTGCTGTATTGACATGCATGTTGTTTTTGTGATCACGCACGTGATGATGTGCAACATAGCAAGAAACCAAAATAGGTGATTCTTAGAAGGCCTGGAGAGGACCCCAGGCTGGCCATATGGCCACATGGTATGGTAGAGAGGTACTGATAAATACTGGTAAAAGTTGGCATTGTGTGTGTTGCTTTTATCACAGAATGCCATCCTTTTTCCTCAACACTGTACACACATGGTACTTAGTACATGGCCTGCTACTCACCAGCACTCATTTTGTGAGTTTCATTGGATTTTTAATTTATACTTCCTAGTTTAGTAATAAAGTTGATCAGCTGAAATACACTTAATTGGAATATTTTGGGTTTTTGGTGAATCTCTTCATCATTTAGAGTAGAAGCGGACAAAGTTTCTCTCTAAACACCAAATAGTACTTTGGCATGGCTGGTCCTTTGACAGTAAGAACAGCAACACCTCTCCATCCTGAGGACCTATTATAATTCTAATATGTTATAGATATGTGTGCCTCAGTTCATAATAGAGCCATATATCGTAATCTTGAACTAGAAAAGGTAACAAATACCCCTGACCTCCTACTCAGCATCTGAACGTGGCACCACATGCCGTGTTGAATGTTAACATTTCTTTGAGGGATCGTGGGTGAGTGTGATCTGTCTGGTGTCACCCCACCACTAGGTATATGTCTGTCATTTGTTTTAAATCGTAAGATACTCTTCATCAGTTTATTGTGTAGAAGGGACTCAAGGCCTCCTGGCCCAGATACGTTCTCTGTGGGCAGCTTCCTTCTACATGAAGCCCTGCATAGCTGGGAGCACCCTTTCCTGACTGCCGAGGAGCGGCTGCTGTGTGGGGCTCTAGCTGGTGGGCTGCCTGCTGGTGGGCATTTTAGTCACCTTCAGCTAGGCTTGTGGAGCTGTAGTTGTTCACATCTGAGTTGTTGAATAATCGTGTTAGTGTCTCCTTCAACGGGGTTAAAAGTATTTCCTTACCATCTTTTAGGATTTCTAAAAATAATGAATAGGTGCTTTATAAAATAATTTTTACGTGTCTGTTGGGAGGATCACGTGTTAGTCTACTGTTACCTTTATTGTAAGTGATGTTTTTCCTTGTATTGTTGCCTACCTCTATTCCTGGGATACATCTAACTTGGTCCTGGACGACTCTACCTTTATATAATGACAGATGGGGGTGGCCAATGCTCTGCTTAGAGTAAGGTAGGTCTGATAGTTCTCTTCCAAATCTCGCCTTACTATAGAGTTTGGTGTATGGCTAGTAGTTTAAGTGAATTAGTGGGGCTGGAGAAATGGCTTAGCAGTTAAGAGCACTGGCTGCTCTCCCAGAGGACCCGGGTTCAGTTTCCAGTACCCACATGGCAGCTCACTACTGTCTGTAACTCCAGTTCTAGGAGGTCTGGCACCCTCACACAGACATGAATGCAAGCAAAACACCAATGCTCATAAAATTGTTTTTAAAAATTAAAGTGAGTTAGCAATCTCTTCTTTAACTGCATGGTACTGGAATCTGAACTCAGAACCTTGTACAAGATAGACAAGTGCATGTTCTGGCCCCAGACACTTTTACACCTGCAGGGTGATTTGCTCTCAGTAGACTCACAGACCCAGAGTTTTATTTTATTTTATCTATTTATTTTTATCTTTTGGGTTTTTGAGACCAGGTTTCTCCGTGTAGCCCTGGTTGCTCTGGAACTCGCTCTATAGACCAGGTTGATCTTGAATTTAGAGATCCACCTGCCTTTGTCTTCCAAATGCTGGGATTAACGGTGTGTTCCACCTCTGCCCAGTGACCCATGAAGAAAATTTTGTGACTACTTATTCAGCTTCTATAATGGAGAATACTTTGAGTTTCCTTTACTACTCTCAATTCAGGTTTTTACTACCACCACCACCTCCTGTTGGGAATTTATCCATTTCATACAAACTTTATTTAAAAAAATTACACATGCTGTACAGTGGTGGTGCCCGCCTTCAATTCCAACACTCTGGAAGCAGAGGCAGGTGGGTCTCTGTGAGTTCAAGGTCAGCCTAGTCAACAAGAGCTAGTTCCAGGACAGGTTCCAAAGCTACAGAGAAACCCTGTCTCAAAACCAAACCAAACAAACAAAAAATATGTAAGCCAGAGGTGGTGGCACACACCTTTAATAATTCCAGCGCTGGAGTTCAATACAATTAGAAAGCTGTGTTTTAGTGGTTTATACTTATAAGGCCAACACTTGAGAGGCTGAAGCAAGAGAATCACTGTAACTTTGAGGTCAGCCTGGGGTCTGTAGGGAATTTTAGGCCAGCCAAGGGTGCATAGTGGAACCCTAATGCCACACTCTGGTTCTTTTGTTACAGGAGCTGCCAAGTTTCAAGGGTCAGCAATTTTATATGGTTGGTGACCTCCATACTAGGCAGGGGCTAGTTTAAGACAGGCCTGGCCTTGAGCCAGCTCCACCTCTTCCTCTCTATGCTTCCTACCTAGGTTTACCTGATAGGACACACTCTTTTCTACCTTTTCAGGTCTCTTCTTCCTTTTGTACAAGCTTCCTGGGTTGATTAGTTAATAAATAAATGTAGTTCTGAGGCTGGAGAGGAGGCCTAGTGGCTAAGAATGCGTACTTGTTCTCCCCGAGGACCCACGCTCCCTTCTTAGTACACATACTAAGCAGTTCATAACAGCCTGTAACTTCAGCTTCAGCCTCTACAAGACACCTGTACACACTTTATATACATTCCTGCAGACAGACAGACAGACAGATACACACAGACGCACGCTTGCATGTACACATGTGCACATAAATAAAAAGCTTTAAAAATGTGAAGTTCTGGAAAATTTTTAAAGGTTGAAATTATCTTAGTTGCATTTAAGAGTAAGTTCATTCCAGGACATGTTAGGGTACACCATCTCCAGGTTCTATGTAATCAGTCCTTAAACTACAAATACCTGGAGCTCTGGGACTGTTCTAGTGAAGATTTCACCAGCAATGCCTGTTCCTACATGGAAAGACACCTGAACCAAGGAATTCACAGCCAGGCTCCCAGTCCAGAAGCAGACTGCCTGCAGCTTCTTGGGAGGCCTCAGACTGCTCTGCCAGGACTTCTCTAGCTGCTGCTCCTCTCCACGTCCTGGTATGAATACCTGGCTCACTGGCCTCAGCCCACTGAACCTAACCATGGCACAGTGCCCACATGGACCCAAGGCACATTCACTCGGAGAGACAATGACTTAGTCTGGGTGTGAGTATGTGAAAATCACGGGCTTCAAGTGAAGTGAACAACAACATGCTGCTCATTGCCTTCCTGCTGTTTCTCAGGTCACCCCTGAAGTCCACTGTCACAAGGAGCTTCCACAGATACCCTGCCTCTTGGGCCCCAAAGCAAGGAGTGTATATTTGCTCTGGATTGGGCATGGCTCAGGAACTCTGGGAGGTGTCTCCTCACAGCAGAGCCACCTTCTTTACCATCATTCTCACTTAAAGCAAGTAAATGAACAGACATGTTTAACAAAATGGTACTTGAGAATTGCTAGAGGGTAGAGGGCGTGACAAGATCCTCTCATGGTGACACCCGTCTCTGCTTCTCCACAGACTTCACGATGTAGCCCCGATTCCAGGCTATCATTCACAGGTAAGCATAGCTGAAGCTGATTTTCCTTTCTGACTGCCTATGGCTCAATATGGTGTCCACCTCATATTTCCTTGAAGTTTGGTCTCTAGCAGTGTCTCTGGAGTTATTTGTGGTTCTTGGTTGTCTCCCAGCATTTCTAGTGTGCCCTGTCCCATGGTTTAATATGTAGGGCATAGCTAAAATGTAGTTGAGTTTAATGTGGGATTGTGTGCAGGACTGACATCAGTGTGCTTTGAATTAACAGTGATATTTTTGTGCTAGAAAATGGAAAAGGAACAAGGGACAGAAGGAAGGTGCAGAAGCCCGCCAGAACTCAGAGTAAGGAGGGATCACCGCATCCACTTGGTGGCCTGAAGCCTCCATGCCACCGGGTGAGGAAGGACTCACAGACATCCAGAGGAGGTAAGGTCTGGGTTCTGTCTGAGGAATGAGGAGTTTGGCTCTTTTTATACTCTGTGCATGCTGGCTCTCTGGAGTACCATTAGTTCAGGCTAGGGTAGGTATGTGTACTGATCAGTCAGTTGCCTAGGAGAGGTGCACAGCTAGAAATGATTCTGATGGACTGGGGCTGTATGGCCATGCTCAGTCCTGAATATCATGTCTAAAAGGCAGTGAGGTGGTTGTACTATGCTCAGGGACAGTTGGTGAGTCTGGAGCTCGGCGGAGTCTAAGTGATGACTTGGTATGGGAGTATTCCCTCTCATAAAAAGTACAAGGGTGAGGATATCTAAATTCCTGAGGTGGGTTTGTACCTAGATACCAGCTGTAATGTTGAAAAGCCATATGACAGATCCAGATCAAAGTGGCTGGTGATTAAGTTGGATCCATAGGACCTAATCTAGCCTTTTTCTGTTTTGTTTTTCAAGCTAGGGTTTCTCTGTAGCTTTGGAGCCTGTCCTGGAATTAGCTTTGTAGACCAGGCTGGCCTTGAACTCACAGAGACCCGCCTGCCTCTGCCTCCCTAGTACTGGGATTAAAGGCATGTACCATCACCGCCTGGTAGACTCTATCTTTCTGCCAGACAGTACTGTGGCTAGTGGCAGTTCTTTGAGTTGAGGTTCAGACTCCACTTACCACTGAGGCCTAAGATGGATCATTATTCAATGAATAAGATGAAAAGAGATGGGCCACATGTCCAAGGAAAAGGATGGGATGGGCGCCTACACTTGCTATGTCTATGAGTAGAGGAAAGGCAAGCTGGAATGGAAGAGATACCTACCTGGTGATATCAGTCAGACAGACTGATGTAGCTACGCTAACATGACTATCTTCCAATAGAGCGCCCAAGAATTCAGTAGTTTTTCAGTCCCTGATGCTGGACATCTTAGCTGGTCTTCAGTATACACTAGAATCCCAGAGAAGTGGGCGCCAGCCCCAGTGCAGGGATGGACTTGCCGACAAGACCAGGCAAACAGGGAGAGCAAACTTCCTTCTTCCATGCCCTTTTTTGGCCTAGATTAAAAGTGGATCTTTCCACCTCGAAAGAAAAATGGGTCTTTCTACCCTGATTAAGAAAAAATTCCTCACAGGGTGTATTCAGCCACTTGAGTTTTCGTTAATTCTGATGTAGTCAAGTTGAAACCTAGATTAGTCATCACACTTCAGTGTCTTTCTCCTGCAGAAGCCAAAGATGTTGACCAGGAAGATTAAACTCTGGGACATAAACGCCCACATCACTTGCCGCCTGTGCAGCGGCTACCTCATTGATGCAACTACAGTGACTGAGTGTTTGCACACATGTGAGTACAGCCAGTTCTTCTCTGATCTGAATGGGGGAGGGGCTACTCCAGCATGTTCCTTATTCCTTTAGCCTGGCCCAGGGCAACAGGGCCAGGAGAAGAACAAAGCTCTCGAGGGGTGGTTGGAAAACTTACCTTGAACTAGGAATGCTGTGGATAACTCCCTGGAGGGAAGCTTCTGTCGGGAAAACTGAACAAAGGAAAGGAAAGCTGCTTTTTTCTTTTGTCTGCCAGGTTGACCACTGGTGTGGTGACACTCTTTTTTTAGCAGGGAGATGTTTGTGTTGTAATAGTCAAGCCCCTGTGGAATTTCAAGGGTTAGCATGGTGCCTATTGCCTGTAACTCATTCTGCTTGTCAGGCCTGGTTGTGTTCAGGATAGGGTTTTTTGTTGTTGTTGTTGTTTTAGTTATTTTTTACTTTTTATATCTATGAGTGTTTAGCCTGTGTGTTTGTATGTGAACTGCATGCTTGCAGTGCCAGCAGAGAGCAGAAGAGCATTGGGTCCTGTGGAGCTAGAGTTGCACACAGCTCACATGTGAGTATTAGAAACTGAACCTCGGTCTTCTGCAAGAGTGCCAAGTGCTCCTAACCACTGAGCCATTTCTCCAGCCTTCTTTCATTTTTTTTTGTTGTTGTTTTTTAATTTTTTTGTCTCTCTGGAAGATGAATATCCTATGTGGATATCCTAGAGACATGACCACTTCATGAAAGTGCATTTAGTGACCAACACATATGACCTCTGTCCTGTACATTTTGTGTTTTGAAAATGTTTTCTACTTTTAAAGAATTTTTAGGCCAAGATTAATTGTATTGTTAGAAATTGGTGGTACAATTTTGTATTAGGCAGTTTCACTGAATTTTACGTAGTTTTGCTATAAAAGACAGTTTTGTCATCTTTTGGGCCAAACTTCAGATTTTTAAATATTAGTTATATTCTCATGATCTTGCCACATAGTGGCTTGGGCAACCATTCCTTGGCGTTTCTAGTTAGTTCCTAGACCAGAAGTATATAACAGGTGGTACCCGCGCAGTGCAACCCAAAGGCACATTTTTTTTTCAGAAATCAGGAGCTATGTAGAGGAGGTTACTTATGCAAGTACCTTCTTAGCCCTCTTGGAGTTGGCTGGGCATGGCACCAGCTAGCAGCTCTCTTCTGGGTTGCTGTCATCCTCTCCCTTTGGATAGTTTGCAGGAGCTGCCTGGTGAAATATCTGGAGGAGAATAATACCTGCCCCACTTGCAGGATCGTGATCCATCAGAGCCACCCACTACAGTATATCGGGTGAGTAACAGCGTGGGCTAGTGCTCCCTGGCCATATGTCCATACATCTGTATGTAGTGGCCATCTTCTTCTTGGCCCCCAGATACTACATTGCAGGTGACCAGAGCCGTACCAATGATATCTAGTAGCACTTGTCCTGGAGGGACCATGAGAACAACTGGAATCTTAAAAGTTTTCTTACACTAACAGTTTGAAGTAGAAGAGACTCCAGACCTGTCTTTCATTAGAGTAGTAACCTGCCCCTGGGCTGGAACTTGAGCCGAGAAGCAAAGGCCTGTAAGTAAAATTTCTGATTTCAGAGGTCGCTCTGAAGGAAATTAAGTCACAGATACATTTGGCATGAGGGAATCAGAGGAGATGAACTGAGAGGAAGAGGTGTTTTTCACTTTAAAGTTGTACAGCATGTCACAGTCATAGCTCACAGTCACATGTACTGCTGGGAGCAGTACAGTTAAGTTGAGTTGTCTGACCTTGGAAGCCTCTCCGGACTTCCAGACAGCACTACTGAGGCCCCTGTTTCTACTTCCCACCCTGAGATGAGAGTGTGTTTTCTGTGTACCTAACTTCAATGCCATATCATCTCTTCTTAGAATCTCTGGAGAAGACCTCCTGGTCTGTGTGTCCTCTGTGGTGGACGTATGAAAATGTCTAGCAGTTCTTGGTGTTAATTACTGTCCGGAGTCCTTTCCAGTGTCTCATGTGTGGGATGGGTGGGGACATCTGATTTAAGGAACTTCTCTCCAAATTCCCATTGACTCTTGAACCAAGTTCCTATCCTATAGAGGGCCAAACCCCGTATAGTGATAGGGTTTTGGTTTTGTCACTGTGGTGGCTCTAGGCACATCTCACCCACTACCATAGTTATCCCTCAGCTTGATGCCTTCCCGTACATCTACTCACTGTTGAACTTCCTTGTGATACCACCTGTCTCAGGGCTCTGCTCTGCTTTTATTGTCCTCGTGTGATAGCTCAAGCCGGGTCACCTGCTCTCTCTCTGGGGTGCAGTTCTGTAGAGCTCAGAAACAGGTTCCCCACTTGAAGTACTGCTGACAGGAATGGGGGCCGTCCTTAGGACTTGGAGTTGGAGGCTGGGGGACACTGCTGCCCTCTTTAGGGTTGCTGGAGTTTGCTGTGGGAGGCAAAACACTAAAGAGCTATCGTGGGCAGGTCTCTCATGGAAGCTTAGATTGTCATGCAAACAAAAAAGAGATATGGGGCAGAAGCACAGCAATAGACCGGGTGTTGGATAGGTAAAGGGGCCGGGAGGTATCTAGGCCTGAGTGTTGGGACTCATAGTATGAGCTTGCCATAAACCCTTGACCCCTAAAAGGTTCTCTCTCTCTTTGGCTTAATTGACACAGGGTTTTATGTAGCCTTGAACTTCTGATCCTCCTGCTTCTACCTCCCAAGAACTGAGTTTATAAGTATCTTCTCCCACACTCCATTGTGCAGTGCTAGGGGTCAAACCCAGAGCTTTGTAAATGCAAGGCAAGCGTTCTACCAATTGATCTATATCCCCAACTCTCTTAGTGCCTCTCTTACTGGCAGTGTCTGGGTTCCATCTGAAACTGTCTAGGATGCTACTTCTGCTGGTGCCATCCTCTGCCCATGATTTGGTTTCATCTACCCCCACCTCTTGTCTGATTCTCTATTTACAGGGGCAAGGAGAGGAAGCCTGTGGGCCCTATGGTATTATGTTTTCTTGGCTTCAACATTTACGTTTCAAGATTTAGGGTGGAAAGATATGTAACCAGGACTAGCAGGGATGATCCAAGCAGGTGGCAGAGACCTTGCAGAGAGTGTTGGAAATGCCGCTGTGAACCTGGAGTGTGAGCATGTTCACTTTAAAGAAACAGCTCCATTTTGAGAACCTTCCATCCAAAAAGTAGTCTGTGCTATGTTTCCAACTTGCCCCCTTGCTTGGCCTCCAAGGTAGGCAAAGCCTGGCATCGTATCAGCTCTGGCTTCTAATTCCACTCAGCATGGTTGTGATCTGTGAGCTTTAGCAGAAGCTACATGGCGTAGTAAAAGATGTTAAGGGCATCAAATACATGGAGGGCCCTGTCTTAGTTTGCGTCTCTGTTGCTGTAATAAAACACTAACCAAAGCCAACCCAGGAAGGAAAGGGTTTATTTAGCTTATTCTTGTAGGTAACAATTCGGTAACAATTCATCCCTGCTCCTGTGAGCTGGCTTATTCTCCATGGCCTGCTCAACCTGCCTTCCCATACAGTCTCGGACTGTCTGCTCAGGAGTGACATTCACACAGTGGGCTGGGCTCTCTTATATCAATCACTAATTAAGATACCCCTCCACCCCCAGCCACAGGCCCCGTCTGGTGGGGGCAATTCCTCAATTGAAGTTCTCTCTTCTCAGGTGACTCCAGTTTGTGCCAAGTTGGCAAAACCCAATCTATAAAGTCTAAATTTGCACGTGAGTGCATGCATCCTGGTCTAGGTAGTAGAAAGGAGGTTTGGAGCTCTGTGTAACCTTTCATTATACAGTTGGGCCCCATAGCCAAGAGCTTCCAAAGCACAAGAAGTTGGTTTGTGCAGTGAGGTGGCTATAGTTACACTAGAACTTGCCCATGAGTAGCCACTGAGCTGAGCCCAGATTGGCTAGATTCCTGTGCATTTGTTGGAGTGGAATCATTGGCCAGCTACTGGATTCATACAGTCTTATACAATAAGGATTGGAGGTTAAAATGGATTTGAAAATTAAGAAATTCTCTATCACTTTATTCAAGAAAAGAAATTACTTGACATCATTATATTTTATGCTTAGAAAAGGCAAACTATATAGTTTACTATAGATAAAGTAGCTCTGCACCTTCATATTTGCCCGTGTTCAGAAAGTTGAGCTTAGCCCTTTGTCCAGCGGGGTGGAGGCACTGTCCCCAGGTCCAGGGTGACCTTCTCATTCCAAGTAGCTGAAACCTAAATTAAATGATGCCTCAATTCAAGCCCTAGGTAACTTTTAGAACGTTTCTCATTGTAAACTAGAAGGAAAATCTAACTTCAAGTTGTTAAATAGAAGATATAAATAATTATAGCATTTACATTGGTAATGGAAATTACTCATCGCCTGTTCTCTTTTTGCAGTCATGACAGAACCATGCAGGACATTGTTTACAAGCTGGTACCAGGCCTCCAGGAAGGTGAGTTTAGCTCTTGTACCCAGGACCCTTTCTCAGCATCATCCCCATTTGCCACATGTCTGTTCTTAGTTCTAGATTCTCCATTGTCTTCCTGTGATCAGTAGGCTGTGTTAGTTTTGGGAAACAGCAACACCTCGCGATAAAATGCTGAGATCTTCATAAGCATTTGCAATAGAATTTTATAAGTATGTAGCCAAGTACATGAAGATCTCTGTATGCTATGATCACTGATTTTTGCTTGTTAATTTTGTATCCTACTACTTTGTTGAAGGTGTAGGAGTTTCGGGAAGAATTTTTAAGGTAGTTATGTATTCAGTGGTATCATCTGCAGATAAAAATACTTTGACTTCTTCCTGTTTGTATCTCTTTAATCTCTTTTATTTGTCTTACTGTTCTAGCTAAGACTTCTTGTACTGTATTGAATAGATATGGAGAGAGTGGACAACCTTGTCTTGTTCTGATTTTAGTGAAAATGTTTTGAGTTTCACTCTGTTTAGGTTGGTGTTGGCTGTGAACTCGTTGTAAATCGCCTCTATTGGGTTGAGGTATATACCTTGCATCCCTGGTCTTCACAGGACTTTTATCATGAAAGGGTGTTGGATTTTGTGTAAAGCCTTTTCTGTATCTAATGAGATGATTGTGTAGTTTTGCATTGAACCATCCCTGCATCTTTGTGATGAGGCCTACTTGATCATGGTAGATGATCTTTTTGATATGTTCTCGAATTTGGGTTCCAAGTAGTTTATTTATAAATTTTATGTGTTCATAGGGGAAGTAGATTTGTTTCTTCTGTTACTATTTTATTGAGTAATCTGAGGAATATTGCATTAATTCTTCCTTGAAAGTCTGGTAGAATTCTGTGCTAAAACCATTTGGCCCTGGGTTTTTCCTTTTTTCTTTTTTTTTTCTTCTTGTTTTGTTTTGTTTTTTTGGTGGGGGGGAGACTTAATGATTGCCTCTATTTCACTGGGGTTATAGGTCTGTTTAATTTGCTTATCTGATCTTGAGTTAACTTTAGTAGGTGGTATTAATTGAGAAAATTACGCATTTCTTTTAATTTTCCATTTGGTTGAGTTCAGATTTTTAAAGTATATCCTTATGATTCTCTGCATTTTCTTCGTGTCTTTTGTTTTGTCCCACTTTTCAGATCTAATTGTATTCATTTAGATCTTCTCTCTCTGCCTTTTAGTTAATTTGGGTTTGTAAATCTTTTGATTTTTTTTTTCAAG
Source organism: Myodes glareolus (assembly GCF_982192425.1). Lineage (NCBI taxonomy): Eukaryota > Metazoa > Chordata > Mammalia > Rodentia > Cricetidae > Myodes > Myodes glareolus. The sequence continues at coordinate 991,091 of NC_142033.1, read as the reverse complement.
AAGCCAACTTTGTTTCATTATTTTTTTTCTATTTTATTGATTTGAGCCCAGAGTTTGATTATTTCTTTTCATCTGTTCCTTTTATGTATTATTCCTTGTTTTGTTCTAGCGTTATACCTGCATCATGTTTCCCCCAGAGACCACCAGAAGTTCAAGTTCATATGCAAAAGCAGAGAACCCTTATTGCAAGCCCAAGCTTGGGCCCACCATTCATTCTGACACAGCAATTGGTTTAGGGAGAGCATTGCGCTCAGCTATTGCAGGGTTTTTAAGGAATAAAGGATAGGGGAGGAGAGGGAAATTCTGGATTCAGATTGGGCAGGAGTGAGGTAACAAGTTTTGTCAAGCACTGGCATTGCTGCAGGGAAATTGACAATCTATGTACAGATTATGTAAGCTATTCTTAATGTTCTGGAGTAGCTAGTACTTGTTGTCTCAAGTCTGATTGATCCCCCTCCCCCCCAAGGTACAGTCTGTGGTTTTTCCTGGTTTTGTAAGGGTGAGGCCTAATCCCAGTATTGTTAGTCTACAGCCTATCATGGCTGCACTAATGTCAAATTAAGCCTCTTAACTAGAGCTTTCAAGTGTGCCATTAAATTAGTAATATGAGGGCTCTCCGACTTGGGGGGGTTCGTTTGAGTTTTTGTTTGTTTGATACAGGGTTTCTTTATGTAGCCTTGGTTATCCTGGAAGTAGCTCAGAGATGATCCCCTTGCCTCTGCCTCCCGAGTGCCGGGACTGAAGGTGTACGCCACCACTGCCTATCTCGGTTTTTTAACATAGTCACTTGGTGTTATGAACTTACCTCTTAGAATAGCCTTCATTGTGTCCCATACATTTGGTATGCTGTATTTTCATTCAGTTCTAAAATGTTTTTTATTTCTGCTGGGTAATGGTGGTGCATGCCTTTAATCCAAGCACTCAGGAGGCAGAGACTGGCAGATATCTGAGTTAGAGGCCATCCTGGGTTACAAAGTGAGTTCCAAGACAGACTCCAAAACTACAGAGAGAAACCCTGTCTCCAAAAACCACAAAAAGTTTTTAATTTCTGTCTTGGCTCATTTTTCATTCAGTAGTGAGTTGTTCAGTTTCCATGAGTTTATACACTTTCTGTTGTTGATACCCAGCTTTAGTCTGTGCTGGTCTGGTAGGATGCAGGGTGTTTTCTTGTATCTGCTGAGACTTGCTTGTGTCCAAGTGTGTGTTCAATTTTAGAGCTACTGAGAAGCTATGTTCCTTCATGTTTGGGTGAAATGTTCTGTAAATATCTGTTAGATCTATTTGGTTTATGAGACTAGTTAGTGCCAGCACTTCTCTGTTTAATTTTTGTCTGGATAGCCTGTCTGTTGGTGAGAGTGGGGTATTGAAGTCGCTCTCACTGTGTGATTTTAACTGAGACTAGCAGACACACAATTCAAGTCAACTCATTGGCAAAGTGTCTTATTGGGAATAGTTGTAGAGTCTCAGGTGCCATTCTGCTTCTAAATTCCAAGAGAATCCCGTGCTTTGCTTTGCTTTGTTCTGTTTGAGTATGTGGGCGTTTACATGATTTACAGTCTGTCTTCTCCATAACTCCGTCATGGTGCGTCTCCACAGGCACTGTTTGCAGTGGCTGCATAAGATTCCTTGGGGTAAGTGACCCTACGCTGGTCCCATGAGGCACCTGTTGGTTTTACTTTCCCTGTTGATTCTCCACGGTGCTGAAATAGTCACAGCCTCTGTAGGGATGCTGTTGAACAGAGGAGATAGCATGAACTTTAGAACAAATGTAACTGGCTCAGCTCCGATGTTGGTCATGTGGCTCTTAAGTTGTGTGTGATTCTCCAGTGTTACAAATAAGACTTTTTTACAGGTTGACTTGCTTACCTTTTGGATAGATTACTAGCAGAATTTTTTGTGGTGTTGACTAAATTTTAATGATATATATATATGTGATTTTATATATATATATATATATATATATATATATATATTATATAGCCAGAAAATTCCAATTTCTGTGTCTGTTTGCTTGTTTTGGTGGGTTTTTGTTTGTTTGTTTGTACTTAGGATCTAACTGGCCTTGAACTCACTGGGATCCACCTGTGTTTTCCTCTCAAGTGCTGGGATTGATTAATGGGCTTGTGTTTCTGTATCTGTATATACCTGACATTGGCCATATTACACTTTTTGTTTGTTTGTTTCTGTGACAAACACCCTAGAGAGCTAGTTCTGTCGTGCTGTTTTAGGGTTTTAAGTCCATAGTCATCTGGTTGTGGGCCATGGTAAAGCAGAAGAATATGATGGTGAAGGGGAATGGCAGAACAAAGTTGCTTACTTTATGGTGGCCAGGAAACAGAGGAGCAAACAGATAATAAGGACTAGAAGCAAGCTCCTCTTCAGAAGCCTGCCCAGGGACCTACTTCCTACAGGTGGGCTCACACCTCTCAGTAATGCCGTCGGGTCACCCACTGGAGTTAGTGCTCTCCTTATCCAGTCACCTCCCAAGAGCCCCAGAGATGGCAACTTAAAAAAAAAAAAAAGACATTTCAGTGTCAAACCATGCTGGGATTTTATTATTTTTATCTTTTTTTTATTATGATAGGTGAAAAATAAATAGACAGTAAATGTGGTGGTAGATGCTGAGTTATTTCTGTCTTTGGTGACTTCCTTATCATTGATCTCTAGGTCTTTGGTATTAAGGTCACAACTCTTTTTGAGGCTACTTTGGGTGACTTCCCTTTGTCAAAAACTGTTCCATGCTTTGGTTTCAGGACTGCCTTTCATACAGTTATATATGGGAACCACTCTTCATTTGTTTATTTTGTATGTACATGTGGTGATGCATGTATTCCCTGATGTATGTGCTATGATTGGATATAGAAGTCAGGACAACTTGTAGCAATTAGTTCTCTCTTCCACCATGTGGGTCACAGTTCAAACTCAGATTGTCAGCCTTGCTGACAGGCGTCTTTAACCATTGAACCATCTCTCTGATCCAAGAATATGTTTTGGACTGAGTCCTTCCTTCCCTCCACTCTAAAAGGGCTCCTTTTCTGGCCAGGTACACAGTTTATACATCTTCATATGTGTATAGTCAGGTTTTGCAAAGCATCTATTCAGGCTGGACGTGTCCAGAACAGGTTCCATTTCTATAGGAAAGGCAAATGTGCAGATGAAAAGTTTAATAAGGCCGGGCATGATATTTGTAATAAACAAAGCTTGCCTGAAGTTCAGAAAGTAAAATAGCTGCACACTGGTCAGCCTACAAACAACACGGCTTTTAACCCCAGCATTCAGGAGGCAGAAACAGGCTAATCTCTGTGATTTAGAGGCTAACCTGGTTTACACAATGAGTTCCAGGCCAGCCAGTGCTACCTAGTGAAACCCTGTCTTAAAAAATAAATAAGTAAAATTTTAAAAACTTTATTTAAGAAAGCATTTCTTGCCAGGCGGTGGTGGCACACGCCTTTAATCCCAGCTCTCTGGAGGCAGAGGCGGGCGGATCTCTGTGAGTTCGAGGTCAGCCTGGTCAACAAGAGCTAGTTCCGGGACAGGCCTCAAAGCCACAGAGAAACCCTGTCTCAAAAAACCAAAAGAAAGAGAAAACACTTCTTGGCTGACCACATGTAAAGTGTCTTTTATTGAGTTACTTGTAGATTTTGGTTTGAACAAGTCATTTTAAGTTTCCTTTGCTGTCTGTATGTTCTGAGCAGGATCTGATGCATGTCATTTGAATTTGTATTTTAGTATCATGGATGGAGCTTTTGCTGAGAGTCAGAAGTTGTTTTTGTCTCTTGTAATTGATAATTTCCTCTAAGTGTAAAGTATCAGCCTGGTCTAGCTAATGGGGCTTGTATACTGATCATTTAAGGACAGACCATGGTGCTTTATTGGATAGTGATTCCAAAAAGCACAATAATCTGAAACCCTGGACAGCTTCATGACTAGATGCTTGTCTTTAAGAATAAGCTTTCTCTGTAAGCTGGAGGTTTGTGTTTCCTTTCTTTCTTACATTTCTTTCATGGCCACTGTTGCCTCCAGCCATTTGGGGGCAGTCTTCACCCAGTACAAGACAGACATGGCCACTGGCCACTGTTGTAATCTTTGATGTGACCAAGGGACCTTGGCACACCAATGCAGGCTTCTGGGACAGGGTTGTTCTGGGTATGTTCTTGTCTTCAGGTGCATACACTACCCTCAGCCCAGTGAGAGCTCTTCTGCACTTGATGGCAGCCAGATGGCTGTAGATGGTAACCATCATGGCTATAGGGACAGTGGGAGCACGAGCAGCCACATTGTTAGTGGTGATGTATGAAGGGTCATCTGAGCCACTTCCTTAGGATCTGTCACAGTCTGGGGAGTCCCTCAAACTGCTTCCATAGGATCTTTCACGCTCCAGGTGATGAATAGCCCCACGCTGTCCTAGAGGACTGAGGAGGTTGTGTTGTAGCCCTGGAGCAGGATCCTACATCTCCAGAGCCTATCTTGCCCCAGTTCTTCCTCCCTGTGTCCCGTCTCAGTGTTCTCAGATACCTGCAACATGGGCATTACAGTTCCCATTCCCACCTGTGCTTACTTTCTTACTGTATCATCCTTCAGACCCGTCATCTAATCTGCAAGTTTCTCTGTGTAACATTAGTGAGCAGTTTTACTATTTAAGTCCTTTCCTATTGAACATTAAAATTGTTTGCATTCTTAATAGCGGAAATGAGGAAACAGAGGGAATTCTATCACAAACTGGGCATGGAGGTGCCAGGTGACATCAAGGGGGAGGCGTGTTCAGCAAAACAGCACTTAGATCCCCGCAATGGTGAGTAGCTGCATTAGGCCACAATGCCATTCAGAGGCTCATTTATCAGGCTTTCTCTCACAGAACACTTTTTCTCAAGGCTTAGGAGGTTTTGTCCATTTTCTGATTGTTGTTGAAAAGGATCTTCATCAACCCTGGTAGCTGGACATGTGGGTTAGACTACAAGATATATAGAAAATGCCTAGAGGTCGTGTGGAAGAGAACAGAATTGGACAGAGGGCCTAGGAAAAACAGTAGAAGGTACATATCCTTAAGATAAGATTTTAACTTTGCTTACTTTATGATAAAGAGGTCAAATGCCAGTTGGATTTGAGCATAAAATTAATTGGTGCTTTTAAAGTCTGTATTTAATAAATTATTCAAATCTCAAGTACTGGCACTTTGCTAGTGGGACCACGTAAGTTCCTGAGAAATCTCAAGACCACCCTGTATATGCTTAATAGCCCAAGAAGACTTGGTACCCAGGTCCCTGTGGGAGCCAGACTAGGCTTGGGCGGGAGTCGGTTAGGTGGATGGAAGTGGGAATCTGGTACCAAGTATGTGTTCAACAGTAAGACTCCATGAGCTAGACTTCTTAGAGGACTAAGGTTGCTGTGGTGAGTGCTGAGAGGTCCTGGAGGCTTATCTCTGCTGTGCTCACCAGTTCTGGTCACTGTCTCCATCTTCTGAGTCCCTCAAGACATTAGTCCAAACCCTGCCTCACTCAGCTGCAATCATAGGCCGTCCTACCACAGAGTTGCTTAGTGCCTTAGCTGACACGCAGAATGGTTTTAACTGCTATCACTGGGCTCTTTGTATACGTGCTCTCAGTAGAGTGAATGTCAGCATCATTTTTAATATACTGTGAACTTTTACAAGTATTATTATAACATTGGATTTCTTAATATGGGTTTTGCTCATCTAAAATGTTTGGAGCCAAAAGTGTTTCATTTTGGAAAAGTTGCATATAATATTTTAATTCTGCCTTTTTCTACATACAGCCTGTCATATGGGGTTAAGTATAGAAGTTTACACTTACACCTCGAAAAGTTTTACATACTAGAACTTTTGAATTTTGGATTAGAGATATTTCAACCTGTACAACATTTTCTATTTGTGCTAAAAGGTGAAACCAAAGCAGACGACAGTTCCAATAAAGAGACAGCAGAAGAGAAGCAGGAGGAGGACAACGATTACCACAGGAGTGACGAGCAGGTGACAATGCCTCCTCTGGAGACCTGGCATCAGTTCATTCCCTTGTGTGCATATCATAAAGTTTTCCTCCTGTTAATTCCTTAACTTTTCTTTATATTCCTATTTATTTGTTCAATAATCAAAGCAATACATGGTGACTGTAGAGCATTTCAGACGTACAGAATTTACAGTCAGTTTGTGTTTTCTACATCCATGGAAACACTCACTATTGGTGGTTCGGTACCTTCTCTGCTGTGCCCCCAAGAGAAGCGACCCGTCAGCACCATGAAGGGAAGTGGGCGTGCAATGTTGAACTCTCCGTGTCTTATTTGCCACATTATCAGCTGAGAAAACCAGACCAAACAAACAAAAAATCATTTCAAGAGAAGTGCCATAGAAGGATCTGATAAAACTCCATATCCCTGTCTACAGAACTTCCTAGTTTGTGAGTTCTAACAGTTTTGGTGCCTTTGATAAAATAGGATCATTGTCTTACTAAAACAGGTGTAAGGAAATGCCATGGCTGAATGACTGTCACTGTGTTTAGAGGCCCTCTGCCACTGGCAGGGAAACGTGTATGAGACAGTTAAGAGGAGCAGATGCAATATTCCTAGGAAGCTCTATCTTACATAAAACCTGAGACAATCCACTGAAAACAGAATTTCTTTTGCTCCATGGCTGATTGGATCAGCATGTAATAATCAGTACATGTTGGGAATAGGCAACAAACCAATGCACACCACCATCAAGGATTTTTCCATGATTTCCTGGGAAAGAGAGGTCCTTTCCCCAGTCTGACTTTAGACATGGTGCCAGAGTCGACAGGAAACAGCCACTATACGACTTAGTGGGAGATGAATGTGCATCATTAGTCATGAGATTGCTGCACGTGGTGGGGGGGTCTTGGCCCTATTAGAAGAGATAGTAATGGTGGAATCTTTTTTAACATGTCCATTTCTATAGTTAATGATAGTCAGCACCACAGAAATAGGATGGGCTTGCAGATAAATGTGGGATAAGTGTGCTTTCCTCTGGTGAGAGGACCACGCTGACAACCCTTGTGTGCACAAGCAATGCAGTCATCTTTGAGGGGCCCCGGTCTCCTGCTGTGCTGATTCTGAGCACCAGTAGCAGGCGACAGCAGGTTTCATCAGCCCTGCCCTGTAGGCCGTGTGCCTGCCAGCATTTCTGGAGCAATAGTGTTTCTTGCCTGGACTCAGTCCTATGCCTTTGGAAGCCACTAGGTCTCTAACCCTAGCCCAGACCTGGGCATTGCTTGTGTCCTTTCCTTTTTATACCCAATATACTACTTGTTTAAGTGTTTCTTAAAGCATATGTAAGGAGTGAATTTTGTTTCTGTTTTTGTAATGGTCTAGCTTTTGGAGCTAAACTCTGTGTATATTCTTGATCTCACACAGTCTGTGCACTTCCTGGGTGCCGTGGGTACAATCCCTGACACACTTACAAGTTGTGCCTTACAACCCTATTTTTTGCAGAGGCATGGAGGCTGTCATCTTGCCTTTCTAGATAAGTGTTCTCAAGTGTCCACCTGAACGCCCTGCTTGACTATAGTACTTCCTGCTTCTTTTCATTGATATTTAGCGGATGCTGTTTGTGCTGATTTCTGCATGGAGTTCATGCTCCTCCAGTGCCCAGGTTCTAGTTTACCTTTTTGTTGCTATGATAAACAGTATGACTGAAAGCAACTTGGGGAGGAAGGGATTTGTTTCATTTTTCACTTTATGGTCCATCATCAAGAGAAGCCAAGATAGGACATCGAGGTAGGAACCTGGAGGCAGGAACTAAATCAGAGACCACAGAGGAACACTCTTATTGACTTCCTTTCTTTCCTTGCTTATTTAGTTTTCTTTTATAGCTCAGGACCACCTCCTGAGTATAGCAATGTCCACAGTGGGCTGAGCCTACCTCCATCAAGTACCAGTCAGCAAAATGCCCCACTGACATTCCCACAGGCCATTTTCATGAAGGCAGTTCCTGAGCTGAGGTCCCCTCTCTCTAGATATGTCAAAAAGACAACCAATCCGGGTGATGGTGGTGCACACCTTTAATCCCAGCACTCAGGAGGCAGAGGCAGGCAGATCTCTGTGAGTTTGAGGCCAGCCTGGTCTATAAGAACTAGTTTCAGGACAGGCTCCAAAGCTACAGAAAAACCTTGTCTCAAAAAACCAAAAAAAAAAAAAAAAAAAACCAAAAAAAAAAAACCCAACCAGCATTAGGTATAACAAATCTACTCTTTGTCTTTGTCAACTTGACATATAAACATATCACTACTAAACCGTAACCTTTCCTTTTTTATTTGTCCCAGGATTTTATGTTAATATGAGAATATAAAATACAGTACAACTTTAAAGTGATGAAACTTCTTAAACACTGTGGGACTTTAAAGTTCAGTATCTTGGGGACTAAAGAGATGGCTCAATGAGTCTCTTTAAAAAGTCAAAAGTCTTAATTCTAGGCGCCTGTAAAATCAAAGCCAAGTTAAATACATTCATATTTCAAAAGGAAAAACCATCACAGTTGCTAGGTGATGATGGCATATGCCATTAATCCCAGGACTTGGGAGACAAAGGCAGACCAGTCGAGACTAGCCTGGTCTACAGAATGGGCTAGGGCTATGCAGAGAAACACTGTCTGGAAAAAAAAGAAAAGGAAAGGGAAAAAAAAATTCAGTTAAGGAAAACCAAAATCCAGCGGTGTAGCTCCAAAAATCTTGTGGCTCAGTGTCTGAAATTTTGGTTCTTGTGGGTTCCAAAGGGCTTGGACAGCTGCCTTTCTTTGCCTCTGTCATGCCTAGAACACACAGCTCGTCTCAGATTAGGTTCAGGCCAACTCCCTTCCACATTTGCCTGTGTCTGTGATGGTCTCCCACTGCCCTAGTATCTCCAGCTTGCAGAGGTCTCTCCTGCAGCTGAGGCTCTCCTGGCCTCATCAGGGAGACTCCAGTCCTACACGGCACTAAGCCTCAGGTTCTCTTTCATGACTCTTTCAGTTTTGGGGTTTTCACTGCAACTGAGGCTGCGCCTTCATTAATGTGCCCCTCACACAGTGGTCCCCCCACTGGACCATAGCTTCTGTGTGTGATCCTGAGGGACTACTTGGAAGATCTCACCTCCATGATGCTGGTCTCTTCCTAAGCACAGCTGATGTTTTTAGCCCCAGCTAACCGTCATCAGTTGTCACTTCAGTGGAACTGGTCTCCAGTTAATCACAGTTGTTCTCCAGTTCCAGCTCACGCCTTTCATCCCGGCACTCAGGAGGCAGAGGCAGGTGGGTCTCTGAGTTTGTGGCCAACCTAGTCTTCCCTGTCTCTCTCTCACACACACTTTCTGCTTCTCCTTCCCTCTCTCCCTCACTCCCTGATGGAGTCTTTGAGTTACTCTCACATTTCCCTCTGAAACTTCACTAGCCAGGCCTTCACTGTCTGTTTCTCTCCAAACAATTCATGAAGCCTAGAGCACTCAATGAGTTTTCCAGCCCAAAGCTGTAAACAGTCTAAGACATTAAAGCCCGGATCAGGTCCATCAGTATCAGTTACTAGTACCAGTTTCTCTCTTAGTTTACTCTCAGTTTCTGTGATGAAACACTGGTCAGAAGTAGTTTGAGAAGGCAAGAACAGACTTAGAGGTTACAAGTCCATCATGGAGGGCAGCCAAAGCAGGAGCTGAAGCCAAGACCTTAGAGGAGCAGTGTTTGCTGCCTTCCTTTCCTTGGTTTGTTCACCTAGCTTTCTTACACAACACAGTACAGTTCAGAGGTTACCACCCCTGGTAGACTGGGCCCACCTCTATCAATTAACAATAAAGGAAATTCCCTACAGATGTGCCCATAGAGCAGATGAAGGAGGCACTTCCTGAGTTGGGGGTCCCTCTTTCTAGATGTGTATGTCAGCTTGACAACTAAGATAAGCCATCACAGTGCAGTTGTGCAGAGAGCCCAGGGGACGACTCTTTAGTACTGATGTGGCTGTACTCACCTGCAGACCCGTCTTCTCGCCTCCTAACCCTAACCTTAAGCTGTAACGCCTTCATAACTGTCACTCTGCCTGTTCCTCAGTTTCCTTGCCTGTGAGATGACTGGTGCTTATATCTTCCCAAGCCTTCTGTGGGGTACAGTTGAAGCGTGTGATACACAATAAAGCACTAATCTTGCTAAGGAGAAATTAGTGTTGGCGTCACACTTATTGTCTCTTATTGGTGTCCCCTGAATCATTGCTTTCAGGTCACTTTCTCTCTGTGACCTAGCAGGTGTTTGTCTTGGGGAGCACAGGCTGTGGCCCACATTCTTGGTGAGTGCACAACATTCTGGTGTCTCCCAGTCGAGTTCTGTGCTGTGCTGCTTCTCTGCTTTGGTTTCTGACTTTTCAGGCGTTGGTGGTGCCACTTCCCTTGTTTTCTCTCTAGACTTTTCTGTGCCCTGATACTTTAGGTATGTATGTAATGTAGCATTTGATGTTGCATTTTTAAACACATCTTGAAGATCCTATTTTACAGTTATGTCCATTGGAGTAGCTATCTTCTTTCCTTTCCTATTGACCCATCCTCGGGTTGTTCAGATTTCTTTCTCATCCAGTAATCTGGAAATACTGTATCCTTTTAGTCTTTCATGGTACTCTTAAATTTTTGAACATGCTTAAATTTACATTTTTAAGTGATCTAATGCTTTGTTTCAGGATATTTTTTTATGAATCAGAGTTGGGCTTAATTAAGTTATTTTAATTTTAGTTAGGCTTAAGCATAAGGGGTAAGAGAAAGAGAAAGAGGAAGAGAAAGAGAAAGAGAGGTGCTCAGAAGAAAGTAAGACTCACTGGGTGGTGGTGGTGCACACCTTTAATCTCAGCACTCAGAAGGCCCTGGCAGGCAGATGGCTGTGAGTTTGAGACCAGCCTGGTCTACAAGAGAAACCCTGTCTCGAAAAACCAAAAAGAAAGAAAGAAGGAAGGAAGGAAGACAGACAGAAAGACACATCCAAAAGCATGAGTGTGGCCTTCTCAGAGGAGTTACGGTCACTGCCAGAGGTTCAGGTTCAGTTCCCACCACATGGCAGTTTACAACAGTCTGTAGCTCCAGTTCTAAGGAGTCCAGTGCTGTCTCCCAGCTCCTCAGGCACCAGACACACACATACACGGATGTACATATAGCCAAAACACCATACAAAATAAAAATTTTTAATAAAAAGCAAGACAAAATATTTTAATGATAGGAATATAGTGTATGCAATTCTTAAAGAATTAATAACTTTAAAAAATAAGTTTTGTTGTTTTTGTTTTTTGAGACAGGGTTTCTCTGTAGCTTTGGAGCCCGTCCAAGCCTGTCCTGGAACTAGCTCTTGTAAACCAGGCTGACCTCTAATTCATAGAGATACACCTGCTTCTGTGATGGAGGAGGGTTATCTGTCTATTGTGTTATTTTCATTGGTCAATAAAGAGACTGCCTTGGCCCCTTGATAGGACAGAAAGTTAGGTAGGCGGAGTAAACAGAACAGAATGCTGGGAAGAGGGAATTGAGGCAGACGCCATGGAGCCAGCCACCAGGTCAGACATACTGAATCTTTTCCGGTAAGCCACCACCTCGTGGTGCTACAGATTATTAGAAATGGGTTAATATCAAGATATGAGAGTTAGTCAGTAACTAACTCTCTAGAGATAATGGGCCAGGCAGTATTTAAATGAATACAACTTATGTGTTGTTATTTCTGGGACTAAGCTAGCCATGTGCAGGAGCCGGGCGGGACGAAAAGCAGGCCTGCCCGCAGCTCCTTTCTACATATGGCGCCCAGACGTGGATAACTGAATCCACAGAAAGCTTGAGAAAGCTTGGGAAAGAATAGAGTAAAGCATGTTTTGTTGGTAGCAGCAATTTCTCGGGTCTACTTTGCTTGCTAGAGGCAAGCAAGGCTCTCATCTAAGAGAGGCTTCCTGACTCAGCTTTAGCTGCAAAACCTTGCAGCTCATTAAGAGGTCCTGCCACGAAACACTTAAACGGTGTTGATGTAAAGCTGAACGCATGCTTTTCGGTTTTCAGCCGTAGCAGGAGAAAAGCTGCGCCATTTTAAAATGCCGGCTTTCTGGACTGTCCTGCCAGGGCAATCTCTGACTCTTTCAGGCAGGCAGTCCGACTGAGTGTGGTCTGTGAGCAGAATGCTTCAGCTTGCTTGCTGGCACGGACCTTGAAATGCCATAGAGTTGTGGCAGTAAAAGGCTCCAGTGGTACATCTACCATGAAGCTGGAAAGCTAAGAAATGGCCTAGATCCAGCCGTCAAAGCCACGGTTTTAGGCTCATGTGGTCAGAAAAAAGGAGAGATATACTTAAAGAGAGATTCAACGACGAAGAAAACCTCTAAATGGTTTATAGTTTTTTTGGGTTTTTTGTTTTGTTTTTTTAAGAATTATTTATTATATATACCGTGTTCTGCCTGTATGTATGCCTGCACTCTGGAAGAGGGCACCAGATCTCATTACAGGTGGATGAGCCACCATGTGATTACTGGAAATTGAACTCAGGACCTCTGAAGAGCCAGTGCTCTTAACCTCTGAGCCATCTCTCCAACCCAAGAAGTAAAGTTTCTTTAAAACAAAACAAAACTTAACCAAACCAAAATAAAGTTGGTATGGTTTAAGGGAGATTGTTTGTGACAGGGTTTCACTAAACCATTCTTGCCTTGAGCTCACTATTTAACCAAGAATGATCTTGAATTTCTGATCTTCTCCTTAAATGCTAAGAACACAGCTCTGCACAACCTGTACCCACGTATGGTGCAGGGATCAAACCTAGAGCTTTATCAAGCAAGCACTTAACCAAACTGCATCCCCAGAATTCTTCCCTAACAGTAAAACTTGGATGCAAAAGTAAAAGTTGTATAGATTTAGTCAAGTGTTGTGCTTTTGTGGAGTTTGGTGTTAGTTCTGTATGTGATGCTAGGGTAGAACTGAGAGCATCATACATCCTAGGCAAGTGCTTTACTGCTGAGCTACATCTCCAGCCCTCTTTACTCTTTCTACTGTTCATTCTGTGACAGGTTCTCATTAAGTTGCTCTAACTGGCCTTGAACTCAGGATACTCTTGATTAGCCTCCTGATTAGCTGAGATTAGGGGCCTGTGCCAACGTGTCCAGGTATTTTGGTGTTTGTTTTATTTTCCCACAATATTGGACTTATCTTCAGTCTTTCTCTTTTGTGTGTTCTGTTTATATGCCATTTCAGACCAAGTGTGTCGATAGTAAACATTCCGAGTTTTTGTGTGTTGGTGTATTTATTACTGTCACCTCTCATTTGAATAATTTAGTAAGCTTAGAATTGTAAATTCATGATAATTTTATCACTTAAAGGTGTCCACCACCACCACCAGGCTGTCTTATATCTTTGAGACGTGTCTTTCAACTGGATTGTGTGCCTTAAACATTACATATTAAGACAGAATGGACGAGGCATGGTGGTGCATGCCTTTAATTGCAGCACTTGGTGGGCAGGAGCATAGGCAGGCAGACCTCTGTGAGTTCAAGATCAGCCTGGTTGTACATAGTTTCCAGACCTGTCAGAGCTACACAGTGAGACTATCTCAAGAAGGAAGGAAGGAGAGAGGAAGAAAAGTGGAAAACTAGTAGAGCTGAAGAAGTAGTTCAGTGGGAACTGTTAGACACCCTCTCCCTGATCCAGGACCAAAAAGGAAGGAGCAACAACGAGAGAAACCAGTAAAAGGGCAGACTGCCTAGCTCTATGTGAATATCCCTAGTCTTTCCCTTCTTGAGTTCCCTGCTAGCTTAGGCAGGAACATCTACTGGCATTTGATGGCAGGAAGGTCTTGTCCTCTGTGACCACGGCTGGGTGACCACTCTGACTTGACTCTAGCTCTTGCATTTGGTCAATCAGGGAGTTGGATGGGGTCCTTTTATGGTGGCCTCTGAATTCTCAGGCTCTACTTCTCTCTCTCTCTCTCTCTCTCTCTCTCTCTCTCTCTCTCTCAGCTGCCCCTGTTTTGTCACCTGTCTTCACTGCTAAATAACCCCAGGAACAGGCTTGTGGGCAGTGAATGATTTATATGACCTTTCTGGGGAGAGAGGTTTAGTGGCGGCTGAGAAGTACAAAAAGCATAGATCAGCCCAGGAATGGGGCTTACATCTCTAATTCTCGTACTTAGGGTGCAGGCACAGGTGGATCCCTTGAATTCAGTACCAGCCTTGTCTACATACAGAGTTCTAGGCCATGCATAGCTACAGTGAGACCCTGTCTCAACACATAAAAAGTAGATCAAGTTTCTTTACTCAAAATCATGTTTTCTGAAGAATTGACAGGACTTTTGTTTTCCCATTTCCTGGGGCAAGGGATTGAAGAGGTTCCTTTGTGGGCACCCCGTCTATCTACGGATGATCAGGCTTCCCACCCAATTCAGTCTTACTCTGATTTGAGAGTTCCCAGTTCTCTGGCTATCTGCCTCATGGTGGTTGTTGCTGTTCCACAGAAGGAACCTCATTCTTTCTGCCCTTCATTTCCTCTTCCTCTCAACTTTGCCCCAAGTTGAGTCTTTCGTAGGTCTCTTTTTTCTTTCTTTTGCCATTGTTCACAGTGCAAAGGCCATCTGGGCAGAACCATCAGCTGTGTCACATTCTCTGTAGATAAGGCGTGTTGCTGCAGGTCTCTTCCTAAGGCCCGATTACTCTGGGGACAGCCTGAGGAGCAGGTGGTTGGTGAGTGGGCGGGTAGCTCCAATCAGCTCTGTGTGTGTGTGTGTGTGTGTGTGTGTGTGTGTGTGTGTGTCTGTCTGTCTGTCTGTCTCTCTCTCTCTCCCTCCCTCTCTCACTTATTTCCTTGGGAGATGCCTTCTGCAAGAGATTCTCACACCCAGAAACCCCACTGTGATCAAGGGGCACCTGCTAGCACAGGGGTGGGAATGTGAGTCTTATTTCCACAAAGGCCACTCCTTAGCTCCCTAATGTCTACTATGATGGGCTTTGGGTGTTGTTGTTTTGAACAGCCATTCTGGGCTCTAGGGGTCCCCAACTGACATTGATCCCTACACAAACTGTCCTCTTCATGGGGCTCAGGAAGATAGGCTGTCACCCCTGCAAGAACACCTAGGAGCACCAGGTCCCTTTCTGTGCCCCCCCCCCATGTATCAATCTCATCTACCTCAATTCAGTCTCTTCTCACTCTGAATTCTCTGAATTCTCCTTGAATTTCTACATAGAGAGACCTTCCCAGAGAGCCCGTTTACACCAAGTAGCTTTTTAGCTGTTTCCCCACCTTTTCTCCGTAGTCCCCAAGGACAGCCGTGGCAGTGCTGCACTGACCCTTGGGGAAGCAGCTTTCTGCCTTTGAGTTTCTTGCAGCTGATGTAAAATCTAGATCAGATACTACTTGGCAAGAGGGGAAGGCATCAAAGAATGTGGAACAAGTTCAGGGGGTAGTGGAGAGGCAGGAAGTAAAAGCCTATGGCCTGGTTCTCTGAACAGTCTCTGATGCGGAAAGGGAATTCCTGTGTTACCTGCAACAAAGCATGTCCTTTACCCTAAGGTCCCCCACATACACCCTAGGGTCTGGACAGTAGCACCTGTGTGGGGACAGATTCATATCAGTTACCCTTGACCCATCTGCCTTGATGGGCTGTGCCCCAACTTCTGAGTCTTATCTCAGACCTGGCTCCTGCTGGCGGTTACCTTTCCAGGGTCTTAGTTTCTTGTTCTTATCTCTCAGATGGCTCAGACACAAAGTCCTATGGAATGAGCACATTCTACTGTTTTGTTCCTCACATCAGAGTGCACTGTGTGCATCATTGTGCTTCAGGCATCTCGCTCCTGGGAGTCTGTCTTGATCACACCTTTCCTGACTACACCTGAGTCCTCTAGCCAGTGCTAAACACAGGCCTACATACCTCACAACATGCAGAATCTGACTAGAACACAAGCTTGCAACCATTTAGCTAAATAGATGTCAAGTGGGGCCACTGTAGCCCATTCACAAAGTTCACTAGGTGCTTCCATTTTTTTTTTAATTTCTCTCTCATATATTATATCCCAGCCACAGTTTCCCCTTCCTCCTCTCTTCCTATGGTTGTTTGAAAGAAAACGAGCCCAAAAGGAGTGCCACTCTTAGGAGGTGTGGCCTTGTTGGAGGAAGACTTTGAGGTCTCATATGTGCTCAAGCCATATCCAGTGAGACAGATTACTTCTGTTGCCTGTGAGTTAAGATGTAGAACTCTCAGCTCCTCTCTAGCACCATTGTGTGCCTGCATGCCGCCTTGCTTTCTGCCTTGATGATAGTAGACTAAACCTCTCAACTGTAACTGAGCCACCACAATTAAATGCTTTTCTTTATAGGGCTTGCCTTGGTCAAGGTGTCTCTTCACAGCAATAGAAAACCTAAGACACCTCCCAGCCCCTCCCCCATCTTCACTCTCCCCCAGATCCACTGCTCCTCTGTTTCCCTTCAGAAAAGGGCAGGCCTCCCAGGAACATCAACCAAACATGGCATACTAAGTTACAGTAAGATTAGGCACAAAAATTCTCTCATATTAAGGCTGGATCCCCAGTAAAAGTTAAAGGGTCCCAAAGCAGGCAAAAGAGTCAGAGACATCCCTGCTTCCACTGTTAGGAGTCCCACAACCATAACAACCATGTGATCTAGAGAACCTAGATCATACTCATACAAGCTCCCTGATCGTGGCTCAATCTCTGTGAGCCCTTATGAGCCCCGATTAGTTGATTCTGTGGACTGTTTTTTAGTTTGTTTTGTGGTGTTCTTGATCCTCCTACGATCCTTCCTTTACCTCTTTCACAGGATTCCTTGAGCTCCATCTAATGTTTGGCTATGGGTCTCTGCATCTGCTCTAATCAGTTGGGGCATATAAATTTATAAATGTTAACATCCCTTAGGGAATGTTTTCTTAGGGACATTGTTTCTCTTAAGGTCTGCCTTTATTAATCTAAGATAGATTTCTTATTTATCTATATGAAATCTGGTATTTCAGTTTGCTAAATATCCTTCTCTAATATCTAATATTGACTAGGTTTTATTTAATCAAACTAGAATTTTTCTCTTTTTTTAAAGATTTTTTTAATAAATTTATTTATGCATTATATATAATAATGCATATCCCTGCAGGCCAGAAGAGGGCACCAAACCTTATTACAGATGGTTGTAAGCCACCATGTGGTTGTTGGGAATTGAACTGAGGACCTCTGGAAGAACAGTCAGTGCTCTTAATCGCTGAGCCATCTCTCTAGCCCTAAAGATTATTTTATATATATATATATATACATATATATACATATATATATATGTATATATATGTTTGCTTTGCTTAATATGGATGTCCATGCACCGTGCTTGTGCTTGATGCCTGGAGAGTCCTTGGAACAAGTTACAAGATAGTTATAACCTGAGTCTTTGCAAAAGCAGCAAGTGCTCTTAATCATTGAGCCATCTCTCCAGTCCCTAGAAAATTTCCTTGGCCACTGATAAATTTGAGCTGATTTCTGCTTTAATTTACCATATTTATTTATTCTTGTTTCTTCCCCCTTTGGCACTAGGTAGGGTTGATGGCAAAGGATTCATGTTTTCGTTAATCTTTTTTTCATGTCTATGTTTTGCAAGTTAAAAGTTCTGTCTTAAAGCCGGGCAGTGGTGGCGCATGCCTTTAATCCCAGCCCTCAGGAGGCAGAGCAGGCAGATCTCTGTGAGTTCAAAGCCAGCCTGGTTTACAAGAGCTAGTTCCAGGACAAGCACCAAAGCTACAGAGAAACCTTGTCTGGGGGCGGGGGGGGGGGGGCGAGGGGTTCTGTCTTACTTTACTGGTTACAAATTGCTTAAATGAATATGTACATATTTAAAATCCATGGCTGGTATAAGTCAGCACCTTGGCCCGAAGATTCCTCTTGATCTTCCTGTATGTCTTCCTGAACCAGTCTTTTCTGTGGTTGTTTAAAAGGAGCTCCTTTTCATTCTTGCCCTATAGTGTAATTTACTAATAATCTGTTTTCTGATCATTTGACTAGTGTCTCCTTCCTCTCATTTTATTTTTGTTTTTTTGTTTTTGTTTTTTCATTGTTGTTGTTTCATTGTTGTTTTGTTTTTGAGATGGCATCATATAGAGCGTGCTGGCCTGAGGGAGACATCATATAGAGCGTGCTGGCTGGTGGGGACTGGCCTGGAGGAGACTTCATATAGAGCGGGCTGGCTGGGGGGGGGCGGGGACACAACTCTGTAGTTGAGGTTGACCTTGAACTCCTCATCTACCTACCTCTGCTTCCCCAAGTACTGGGATGATAGACCTAGGCCACCACATCCAACAAATATGTCTTAGCAACGTTATACTTCAGTCTATGGCATTTATTTTTATCTTTTAATAAGGTATTTCAAGAAATTTGTTTTGTTTTTTGAGACAGGTTTCTCTTTGTAGTCCTGATTGTCCTGGAACTCGCTTTGTAGACCAGACTGGCCTTGAATTTACAGAGATCCACCTGTCTCTGCCTCCCGACTGCTGGGATTAAAGGCGTGCCTGACCTCCTTCTTTTTAGTGTGTGTGTGCACGCTACAAAGAAGTCATTGGGTACCCTGGAGCTCAAGTTATAGGTGGTTGTGAGCTGCCCAACATGGGTTCTGAGGTTCTTAGAACTGAACCCTTGGTTCTCCCAGAAGAGCATCACATAGTTTACCCAAAGGCTATCTCTCCAGCCCTTTTGTTTTTAATTGATAATTTGTTTTCCTGATC
The DNA here is from genome assembly GCF_982192425.1 of Myodes glareolus. Taxonomy (NCBI): domain Eukaryota; kingdom Metazoa; phylum Chordata; class Mammalia; order Rodentia; family Cricetidae; genus Myodes; species Myodes glareolus. The sequence goes on along the minus strand of NC_142033.1, from coordinate 972,403 downwards.
TGCAGGTTTATGATTTTTGTCCTCCAGGGAACTTAATTTTAAATTCTGGCTCCCCTTGTCCCTCCCTTTGTTCAAGTCTGGTATTCATCCATCTGTCTTCCTTGTTGGCTTCCTTAATTCTGATACTTTAGTTCGAATTTGCCTTTAAACTTGAATTCTTACTAATAATTTCCTCAAATGATCTTTGAGAAAGTTTTTTTGTCTTGAGCAGTTAAGGTACCCAGTGTTTTTAGCGTCAGTGAGTGTGTTTACTATTTTTAGAAGTTATGTTGTATTTTTATGCCTATATGATGTTCTTTACTCAGTATCTTATATTTTTAATTCTTCCTTTTCTATCTCTTATGATCTTATGATACATATTTCAGTTACTGTCCTTTTAATTCTTTTACCTGAATTTTTAGAAGTTTGAGTGAACCCATGTTGGAAGGGGTTTCTCTACAGTCCTAGGATAAGGCTTTGTCTCCCTGCAACAGATTCCCATTTGCATTGTCTAGTACCCTTGACCTGTTAGGATCCAGAAGCTGATCCACTTGTACCCTTGACCTGTTAGGATCCAGAAGCTGATCCACTTGTACCCTTGACTTGTTAGGATCCAACAGTTGATCCACTTGTACCCTTGACCAGTTAGGATCTAACAGCTGATCCACTTGTACCCTTGACTTGTTAGGATCCAACAGTTGATCCACTTGTACCCTTGACTTGTTAGGATCCAACAGTTGATCCACTTGTAGGTTTCCACCTCACACCTGTACTCTGACCCTGGAAAGCTGTGACACCCAGAGCACCCTTCTTAGAGTCAGGCCCAGGCTTTGTTCATGGCTGTTCTATGTCAAGAGCACACCGGTTTCCTTCACAAACCTTGCCAGTACAGGGCTTGTCTGACAGGGGCAGCCACTTAAGAACATAAGGGACTCAGTGCCTTTGGCAAAAACAGACACATAACTCTCAGGGTGACTGTAAGTTAAGAGAACTAAAATTGACAGGCTAGAGTGTTTTTCAGCATCACAAAGACTCTAAGGAGCTGTGCTCGTCCAGGAAGTCTGACCTCGCATCCTTTCTCTTCCAGGTGAGCATCTGTCTGGAATGCAACAGCAGCAAACTACGGGGCCTGAAGCGGAAGTGGATCCGATGCTCAGCCCAAGCAACAGTGCTGCACCTGAAGAAATTCATCGCCAAGAAGCTCAATCTCTCCTCCTTCAATGAGGTAGCCATCAGCCAAAGAGCTGGGATGGATCCTTCTTGCTTGTCTTGTTTGCTAAATAACAACCAACCAAAAACACGCATATCCCTTCTTCTTAATAGCCTTATTTGGAGATTTTTTTAAAGAATGTTTTAATTAGGGCTGGAGAGATGGCTCAGTGGTTAAAAAAACTGACTGCTCTTCCCGAGGACCCGGGTTCAATTCCCAGCACCCACATGGCAGCTCACAACTGTCTGAAGATCCAGTTCTAGGGGATCTGACACCTTCATACCAATGCACATAAAATAAAGTTAAATAAACCATAAAAGTATTTTTAAAAAATGTTTTAATTAGATTTTTTGTGTGTGCACATGTGTATACATGTGCAGTGGCACTTGCATGGAGATCAGAGGACAGCTTACAAAAGTTGGTTCTCTCCTTCCACTGTGGATTAAACTCAAAGGTTGTCAGACTTGGCAACAAAGTGCCGTTACCCACTAAGCCATTTTGCTGGCCCCTTGTATATAAATCAGTTTTTGTTTGTTTGTTTAATTTGTTTATTTTATTCTATTTAGTTATTTTTGGTTTTTTGAGACAAGGTTTCTCTGTGTAACAGCTCTAGCTGTCCTGGAACTCGCTTTGTAGATCAGGCTGATCTCAGACTCAGAGATACGCCTGCCTCTGGCCCCCCTCCTTCCCCAGTGCTTAAATTAAAAGCATGTGCCACCACTGCCCAGCAGAAACTAGTTTTTCATAAAAGGTTTATTTATATTAATGTTTCACCTACATGTGTATGTACAATGTGCATGCTGGTGCAGAGGTCAAAAGAGGTCATCAGATCCCTGGAACTGGAGTTACAGACATTTGTTAGCCAACACGTGGGCAGAGTGCTCTTAATCACTGAGCCAGTGATTTTTCTAGCTCCTTGTTTGAAAGTTATAATAAAAAAATAAAATCTTAATTTGTGTTTTCTATCCCATAAGGTAGTATGGAAAGAAATAGCAGTGAGAAACACAGAGACTAGATTGTCTGAGCATAGGTTACAGTTGTACATAAGACAGAACTTTGGGTCTTATGTCTGTATGTGTGGGCGGAGAGGTGCTCTGAGCGTGCTAAGGCCAGAGGAGGATACTGGTGTCCTGCTCTGTTGCTCTCTGCCTTACTCCTTTGAGACAAGGTCTCTCACTGAATCTTGAGCCTGGCTGGCAGCTTCATCTTATAATCCTTCTATCTCTGTTCTTCCATAACAGTGGGGTTGCATGTTGTTGGTTTGTTTTAGTTTTGTTCTGTTTTTTGAGACAGGGTTTCTCTGCAGCCGCTCTGGATGTCCTAGAACTCTCTGTAGTCCCAGAACTTTGTTTTTTAATTTAATGAATGGGTGAGTGGTAGGTGGATGAATGAGAGGTAGATATGACATGAAAACAAATTGGATCCAGAGACCCAGAGCTTGTTGTCTGGCAGAGTTGTAAGGCCGTGTGCTCAGAAACAGGCTTGTGGAGCAGTCTGGCGAGAGCAGCGGGAGCCGGCCCTGCTGCATTAAGGAAGGGTTTCTGAGGATGTGTGGAAAAGGACTTAGAGGGCACATAGACCCTGTCAAGACAGAAGGTTCAGCGTGTTGCCTCAGGTACATGTGAGTGTGATCGAGAGTAGTTTGAAGAGTCGTATATAGAGCTGTGCTAGCCACTGAACCGTATCCCAGCAGGAGCCGTGGGTATGACCCCGCTGAAAGAAGGTCTTCACAGATGTAACGTCTTAAGGATTTTGAAATGAAACATCTCAGATTATCTGCTAAGCCTAAACCCAGTGACAAGCATCCTTATTAGTATGCAGTAGAAGATTTTTGACACAGGTCAGGGGAAGCGGATGAGAGATGACAGGCAGTGACTGAAATGACCTGGCCACAAGACCCTAGAAGCCATGTGGCAAGAGGATCTTCTTCAGTCCATTTCGGCCCCATGGTACTGGGAGGCATGACATTTAAATCATGAGGTGTTTAAATCATGAGCTGGTACCTGGGGAATCTCCAGCTCTATTACAGCCTGCAGTGACAGCAAGTGCCTACATTATGAGCAGAAATGCAGCCTCTAGCACGTATTAACTGTTAGCCAGTTATATTAACTGTTAATTGTGTTATATTAAAAACATGTTAATATTTTGTTATGTTACTATTTTAACTGTTCGTCGGTTGCCCAGTCTGCTATTTAATGATAGCCACACTGAACATTCCTGGCACAAACCCAGGAACCAGGGTTTTGAACTGTAAAGGGCCCATCACTCAGCTCTGAGCCAACCATACAAGTGGATGGGGAGAAGGTGGCAGACACAGAATGAGAACATAACTTGATACTCACTACCAGGAGCCCACAGGAAAAAGCAAGTCTAGATTTGGTTTATTTGGGAAATAGGTAGAGGAGAGCCTTGGATCCTATGAAGGTAGAGATGTTCATCTTGATTTTAAGTGGCTTCTATGCGCTGTACAGAGCCAGGGACATCAGGCAGCTCAAGGGGAGACTGCCTGTCATGTGCAGGAGTATTTCTCCATGAAGACCATTAAGAAGTGAAGCATTTTCTTTGCAATCGGCTGTCAGCTCATGAGTATCCCAGGTGGATCTCACACTGCTCTCAGAGCCCTACAATCCCCAGTGCTGTGGGAAGTATGGGGAGCATTATCCTGACATTGGATAAGGAGGGGAGGCAGAGTACTAGGAGTCATAAGAACTGGATGAGAGCACCGTGCCTTGCTGGGACAGTAGTTCATATGCACCTTGTGTAATGGACTTACCACTTAGTAAAGATGACAGCAGACAGGTGAGCTTTCATGGACGCGAAGGCTGGTTTTCCACTCATCACCGTCTCCAAGAAACACATTCTCCTATATGGCCTGTGAGGACAGCCTCTCTCTCCTGCCTAGGGAGACAGCAACACCATCTGGGTCATTGTTTCACACATGTAGGGAAATAAGAATTAAAAACCACACAAACAGTAAGACGTCACCATGCACCTCCTCAGGCACCATGTGCAGATTCTGTAAGGGCAAGTGCTATCCAGATGAGCCTGGAGCAGTAGAGGCCAGTGCTGTCCAGATACACCTCCTCACAGACTGAAGGACAAGATACATAACCCATGCTATAATAATCTAGTCTACATGGGAACATGTATGTAAGATGAGGCAAGGGAGCCTGAAGCGTCTCTAGTAAAGTCTATTAAATAAGTAAGAAAGAGTCCAAGCTATGGTGAAAACATCCTGGTCTGAAAACTGTATGTGAAGAAGGCCCTGTGTGTTCTATGTGCATAAGGTCCTATGTACTCCGTATGGACTAGGCCCTGTGTTCTGCATGTTAAGAGAAATTGCTTTGTAACCTGGAGTCTCTGCTGTAGCTTACTGAACTGTTGATGGTGGCTAGGCCCTTCAAGGGTCAGTGGGTGAACATAGGAATTCACATTTCACTACCAGTTAGAGGGAGGACAATGAATTGCGGTACAGTAAGTGGGATCCAGGAATGGGTCCACATGTGATGCTTCCATAACTTCATTAGAGAAGCCCATAACTGGGGTAGGGACAGGCCAGGATCATTGATGCTCAGAGCAATCAGGCTAAGCCTCTTGGGACCACTGCAACACAGCCGTAAAGTACACCACTGTATCTTTGACCCCTGAAGAAGTTTTGGTCTTAACAGAAATGTTCCTTTTCTGTTATAACTCGTGTTTGAGGCTGGCTTCTATATTGGATGATGTGGGTAAGTGAATAAGCAGACAAGCTACCTTCCCACATGACTGGGGAGGCGCTTGTTTCGGAACATGTGAGAGTATTGTTCATATTATCACTGTTGGCCTCGTTCTAAAGGTAGGTTGACTATGTGCCTAACTGAAGCCCCTTCTCCCACCAGCTGGACATTTTATGCAACGAGGAGATCTTGGGCAAGGACCACACTCTCAAGTTCGTGGTTGTTACGCGGTGGAGATTCAAGGTGAGATTGGGCGGTTCTTCCCATGCCAGGTTTTAAACAGATTCTTGGTCCTTACTTGCTGTGTGTGTCTTCTATTGCAGACACTGTTGTGAGCAGCTGTCTTTCTGGAACCATCTACCTAGACAGGGTGTTTGCTCACCACTCCACTCAGTCCCCTGAGTCCCCAGTGGAGCAAACTCTCAAACTTTTGGGTACCTTTCTGAGTCAGGAACTGGTATTACGCTCCCTGCCTGGGACCGAAATGCAGCTCTTCCACCTCTAATCGTGTTGCTGCCCAGGAAGAAGGGGATGGAGACAACTGGGCCAGCCAAAGACCAGGATGACCAGTAGTTGAACAGGGCAAGGGTTGGAGAGTATAAGAAACTGCATAGGAAAGACCAGAGCTAGTGTAGTAGGCAGGAGGAGCAAGTTGAAATCCTGGCTGCACAGGCCCTGTCATGAGCCCCAAACACCACCAAGGTTACCCCTGGGTCACTTGAGACCAATGATGATTACCCCTTGTCCCCAGAACTGGATTCAGCTGTGGCATTGCTGGTGCAGTGTGTGCCTGTGGTTTGAGCACACAGTATGGGCCCCTCGTACTTCCCTCAGCCACCTTTCTTTTGTCTTACAGAAGGCGCCCCTCCTGCTACACTACAGACCCAAGATGGACTTGCTGTAAGCCCAGCCAGACTCAGCCCACACCCAATGCTCTACACGGCAAACTGTGCCGTGGAATGTTGCCTCTGGGTGCCATGTGGACCAGATTTCTGAATAGAGAATATTTATAACTTTTGTATGAGAGAATCCACTCCCAACAAGACACTACCAGCACGCGTTTACAGAGGATGAAAACACTTCCCAGTTCGCTCATCTCTGCTTCAGGTCCATAGGCCAGAGAACAAGTGAATCAGTGACACGTTTGCACACCGCGTCCGACACACAGCGCCTCTGCTTGCTTTCCGGGGCTTGAGAATCTGAGTTCCTTTTGGCTTAATTTGTGGATTAGGTTTCATTATAAGCCTCAAAAAAACTTGTACTTTCATTAAGTCCTTCCTAAGTTATTGAAAGTCTTTTCATGGTATATATTTATGTTGCCTTTAGCTTCCTGAAGACTTAAGAGATATATAAAAATTTAATTTAAAGTATACCCAAAGAGGCTTGCAGTAATACTATTATTTAGCCATGGAATTTAATTTCCCACCTTTTAGAGTACAGCAGAGGTCCATTCCCAAGTTTGAGTCTTGTACTGTGTTTCCTGGGATGGTGGCCGTCCTGGCTGGGCAAGGTGAGACCCTGCCTCAGTCCCCAGTGTCGTGTGGCTGCAGTTCCGGCTCCCTCCGTAAGGCAAGTTGGGGTGGTACGGCTGGTGCAGCACTGGCTTGTTGGAAAGTCTTTGGAAGTTCCTGCCTTTCCCTTCTGTTTTCCTTCTGCTGGCAAGATGTGGTGGTGGCTGTTTGTCACTTACCAAACAGCACAAGCCATCCTGTGGGGAGACCTTGTAAAGGCACTTGGGAGGTGACCGCTAACCTCCATGTTCCTGGCAGTTGGTATTTCCAGGCTTGCCTTTTTTTTTTAATCCCTTTTTCAATCTGTTAATTGAGCAACCTGTTCAGCTGACATTTTTCCAGTCACAGACAGGATACTGTTTGTGAACCTCCCTCTTCACGTGTAATTTATTTTGTTTTGTTTGGTTAGAGAGAAAATGCCAGCATATCCGACTTTGTTCTCTCTTAAGGGGTATGAAGGCAAGAGTAAGGAGAAGGGATAATGGCCTGGGGTTCCCAGGGACCTCTCTCAGTCACTTCCTGCCCTCCCAGGCCCCATGGGAATCATAGAACCCCGTAATCCCAGCAGTTACCTCTGCTCTTGGTGGGCAGAGGAGGATCTTAGTGTGTCCCTTGGGGCCAGGCTTTCTGAGTCTTCTCCTTAGCAACTGGAATTTTTCTTGGATTGCTTTGACAGTTGGGATTGGGTTTATCAGCACCCACTCTTTCTTCTACTTCCTCTTTCACTTACACAGTGTCAGGAGCAGCGACTTGTGAGACCTAATGTTACTATGGATAGAACATCCAAATTAACGGAATCCTTAATGTATGACCTTGTAAAACAAAAGCAAGCTCTTTGTTTGGAATTGATCAAAATTCACCTCTCTATTTGAGCCCAGAACTGTTTGGATTATCAGTTTCCTGAGTTTGCTATTCATCCAAATCATTTCTAGAGTTACTACACAAGGGTTTATGCGTAAATATTACCTGTCTACCTCAGAACACAAGTGCTGCTGAAGCATCCGCAAGACCGTGTTCTCACCATGCAGTTACATTAGAATCTAGGTATTTCCCATGTGGTGAAACTAAAGAAGACTTAAACAGTTAGAAGCCTCCAAATTAAAATAAAGTTAATTTACAGTTCAGATCAAACTTAGTATGGCTGTATAATCTCATGATATATATTTGTAACTTTGTAGCTACTTTTAGAATCACTTGACTTTGCTATGGTGCTAAGTTGATAGATCTAAGTATTCAGCGAGGCGGACATTGCAACTGATGTCCTAGCTGGGCGCCGCTGCCCCAACAGCCCTGCTTCTGTCACCACGTTAACCTGATAAACCTCAGCAGCAAAAATACCTATTTTTCTAAGATTCCATCATGCGCCTGTCTGCACTGCAGACAGCTTCCCGATGCCCTTCTGCCCTTTGGTCTGACCTGTAGCCTTACCTCGCTCATAGATGAAGCAGAGTGAGCTTGCGTCAGATGGAAGCTTCTGGGCGCCTTGTTTCACTCCTGCCAAGCTCCATGTGACATCCAAGGCCGAATTTTATTTTTCCAGCATGAACACAAGGATCAGTTAGTGATTGGTCCTGTCCAGCTTTCCCAGCGGGCGGAGCTCCTGTGAAGTTGTTTTCATGGCTGCCGATGCATCCAGCCGGCAGCCCCGGGACCAGCCTCCCAGCACGTGGTCTCGCTCAGTACCATTTTCACGAAAATAGAAATCTCAGATAGAATATATAATATTGAATTTAAGATTGGGGGGGTTAAAAAAAGAAAACTTAACTTTATAAAATTATTTATTCTATTTTAAGCCTTCTATCATATTTTCCCATCCAGTTGTTTGGTTTCTGTGGTCCAGCTTTATTTACAGGCATATAAGATAAAATTGTGAGATGTTTTGCAAGCTTCTTTTACTTTTTGTAGCCTTTGGTTTGTATGTTTTTATAGGGATGAAGAGCATTTTTATGCTTTTGTGCAATAGGTTCCAACATGCATTTATTAGAGTGTGTTTAAATTGTGATCTAGCATCGACTCTACTAAATTGAAAGGGAATATAGGTGGAATTTCAATATCTGTGCATTCAGCTATTTGGTTTTGCCTTTTTCACTGTTATTATAAGAATGCTGTTACTGAGAGTGAGTGAGTGTGTGTGTGTGTGTGTGTGTGTGTGTGTGTGTAGATATGTTCCATCAATATTGAAAGATAAGCAGCCAGGCAGGAAGTGATGAGGTTGGCATCGTGCTAGGCTTGTGTCTACTGTGGGCACACCCAATCCTTGAGCTGAGTCAGTCTGTGACTGAGCCATCCTGAGGGTTGGGATTTCATTGTCTCCACCTATCAACCTGGCAGTGCTGACCTTTACAGGCCTGCTGGCCCCTGATGCCTGCCCTGGCATCAGAATCATTGGAGACTGGTGTGTTTTGTTTCTGAGGGCATACAGGGTGGTGTATCACAGTGCTCTGAAATGTATCATTAGCTTAAATATTCCAAGAATGAGCCAACTGAGTTCTACTTTGTATATGGATATTGAGTATGCTTCTAAAACACTGAAAATAAATTTAGTGCAGATAGCGAAATCTCAATATCTCTCTCTCTCTCTCTCTCTCTCTCTCTCTCTCACACACACACACACACACACACACACACACACACAATATGTCTGTTTCCTCAGGAAATCATTTAAACCCCAACACATCACATGTGACCTTAACAGGAAAACAAAAGTTTTCTCTGCCTTGATATTAAATACACCAAGTAAATAAACTGGGATACATAGATTAGGAAAATCACTTAATTGTACCACAGTCTGCATATCTTGCATTCCTCCAGGTAGGAATTGCTACCATTTAGGCTCCCATCAGAAACAGCTGTGTGGGACTGTGGTTCTCACACCCAGCGTTCACACCTGTTGTCACTTACTCCCATCCGAGAGCACATTTGGAGAAAGAACTGAAGTGTGTGTCACTGTAGCATGTCAGTTCCGGCTCTCAACTTGTACCAGACACATTTTTCCCAAGTGAAAGTAACGTCAGGTCACAGACAGCAGCACCACCGTGCATCCACCTTGGAATGCAGCCACAGCTAACAATTGTCATGGTGTATGAAATGATGCAGATTCATATTTTTGACTGTTTAATTTGAAAGTTTACATTTTTTATGATTGTGTTAGTGTGTAATTTTTGTACCATCAAGTGGCTAGTTTTTGTCTGAAATCTTTTTTGGAATATTGCTTAATGTTTTGATTTCACAATAGTGAAGCTTGTATTCAGTGTTTTGCCAATTAATATTATATGCTTGTAATAAAAGCAGAAGAAAAACTTAACTAAAATCTCCTGGACTGGAAATGTTTCACCTGAAGTACTTGTGAGCGTGCATAACAGATAATGTGTTACAAAGTATGATCAGCCTTCTCCATCTGTAGACTCAGTCATCCAGGGATGAAAGTAGTCATAAAAACACACAGAATTTTTTTTTCCTATTCTTATTTCCTAACTGATTTGATTTGGTTTTGACTTTTGGGTTTTTTGAGACAGAGCCTCTCTATGAGGTCCATGCTGCCCTGGAATTCTCTGTGTAGAATGGACTGGCCTCAACTCACAGAGATCTGCCTACTTCTGCCTCCTGAGTGCTGGGATTAAAGGTGTGGGCTACCATGCCTGGCCACAGTGTATAATTTACACAAATCTAAAGATGATTTCAAGAATTCAAGAGGGTGTGCTATTAAAAAACTGGCTGGGGGCTGGAGAAATGGCTCAGAGGTTAAGAGCACTGCTGCTCTTACAGAGGACTGGGATTCAATTCCCAGCACCCACATGGCAATTCATACCCGTCTGTATCTCTAGTTCTGGGGGATCTGACACAGACACACATGCAGGCAAAACACCAATGCACATAAAATAAAAAATAATAATATATTTTTTTTAAAAAAAATGGCTGTTTTATAAAAGAATTGAGCATCCTCAGATTCTGGTGTTCGCAGGGGATCAGACCTCTTGGATGTCATGGGGCTTCTGTGGTGTTGAGAGTTGCTGTAGATGTTCACCATTGAGACATGCCTCACCTTTGCTCAGGAGCACATGCTCACTGTATCACAGTAACACGAGAATACGAGTGTGTAGTCTGTCCATCCGTCTGTGCTCCTGGGTTCACTGCCCCTTCCTCTGTTCCATACATCATTTCTAAATGTTACTCTGGATACAGAACTTCATTTACATTGACCCAACATGTAGTCCCAGAGTTTGGCAAGCATATGAAATCACGTGATTTGTTGAAGAGGCTGTGTATGACAACAATGGTGCTGGGAAGGAGCCCGCTAGTACCCATCCGTAGGCTGAAAGAATGATGGCTTCTTATTTTTAAACAGTTTACTCCCAAAAAAAAGGGAAAAAAAGCACTGATCAGACTTAGAGTTTATAAAAGTTAAGTCTTGCAAACCTGAGAAAACTAAAGTTGGAAGGCAAGAAGTTAGTGACCAAAATTAGTTTCTGTGTGCTGTATGTGTGCCAGGGGAAGATGTTAAATGTTCTCCACTGTTTTCCACCTTACCCTTGAGATAAGTCTGTCACTGAATCTGGAGCTAGGCAGTGACCAACAAGCTCTTATGATCCTCCTGTCTTCCCCCTCTCTCATTACTGGACTTACAGGCATGTATAATCACATCTGGCTTCTTTGTTTTGTTTGGTTTGGTTTATTTTTGTTTATTTATTTGTCTTTTGAGAGGGTTTCTCTGTGTAACAACTCTAGCTGTCCTGAAACTAGCTCTTGTAGACCAGGCTGACCTTGAACTCACAGATATTCTTCTGCCTCCCAAGTGCTAGGTTTAAAGGCATGTGCCACCTCCGCCTGGCTCACATCTGACTTCTTATATCGATTCTGGAGATTTTAATTCAGGTCCTCAATGCTTGCACAAGTGTGCTAGTCCACTGAGCCACCTCCTTAGCTCCTGATTTAAGTTTCTTTTTCTTGTTGTTGGCAAGTCATTACACATCTCAGAGATGTAAGGATATAGTTACGTTATAGGCAAACAGGGAGTAAGTGTCTTAATTTCTTTTCTGTTACCATGACAAAACAACATGACCAAGGCAGCATAGAGGGGGTAAAAACATTTAATCTGGGCTTCATGGTTCCGGAGGGTAGTGGAGTCCATGATTATCGTAATGTGGGCATGGCAAAAGGCAGGCATTGTGCTGAAGCAGAAACTGAGAGCTTTCATGGTAACAGCCAGGAGGCAAAGAGGGAACTACCTGGGAATGGCACGGCTTTTGAAACCTCAGAGCCCACCCCTAGTGACACACCTCCTCCAACAAGGCTACAACTCCTTATTTTTCCCAACAGCGCTACCAACTACAGAACAAGCATTCAAATATATGAGTCTGTGGGTGTCCGTTCTCATTCAAACCACCACAGTAGCAAACACAAATCTTCAGATCCAAGTTGGTTGTTGCCATCCACTTTCCAGGTGAGATCAGTGGATGGCAGGATGGGAGATTCCTGTTATTTGAGACTAGAGCTTCAGCACAAGACAGTTCCTTTAGGGAGATGGTGTCTGTCCCTTCAAAGGCCCTCAGTTGCTACATGGACGCAGGCCCAGCGTGTCTCTACCTTGGTTTCTCTAGTGCTTTCCTGTGTACTCTACCTGTCCGTATGCGGTGTCATGGAGTCAGATGTGACTATAACGTGAAATAGGCAGGTGAAAACAGGTGATATTTTGATGGAGTTACCAAAGGCATTGCTCTTCAGAAGCATGCTTTTCCTGGGGAGACATTTACAAACATCTACTCGCCCCAGATAGGGAATCAAGGACAGAACAAATTACAGGTATCACCAAAGTCCAACTTGGTGAACCAGTGCATTTTACTGGGGTTACTTAGAAGAGCAGAAATTACTCAGGCAACTACATTCCCAAAAGCCAAGCACCGGTGACGGTTTATAAAAGCTGGAAACCTGGAACACGCTGAACAACCTATGGCAGCTCAACAGGTTGGGTATGTTCCTATGGTTCTGTTGGGCTGAACCTTTTCCAGGCAGCTGAGTGTCTTTGCTTCTTCCTGGAAGCTAAGCTGATCTGAAAGCAGTCTTTACTGTTTAAATACTCTTGGGGCAGGAGGGTTCTAGCAAATTTGATCAGTTTCAGGGACTTCCTGAAGCAATTTTGGGATGTTTTCTTCTGGTCTTAAAGGAGCTTCCCTGCAGGATAGAGCGGTTCACATGCCACCCCCCTTTAGAACATCCTGTTGTTTTCACGTTGTAAACATCCTGCCCTAAAAGATCTGTTGTCTCACTTCTCTTTTCAATCCTATGTCTAAAGTTTCCCAGTATGATGAAAGGCTTTAACCTTGGAGGAATAGAAGCCCACATTTTTCCATAGATGCCCAAGGTTACTGATCCCAAGACTGAGGTATTCATCTAATTCTGGTTCTTAAGACTTTCCAGATAACCTATTCAGCTTGGCCAGTATGAGGTTTGGGTAGGCCAATGTCAGGAAACCGTTCCTCAGCAACTGGCAAATGTTTTTCTGCTAGCAAGAAATATCTTGTGTTGCCAGCATGTTGCTGTAAATGTGAATAACAGTGTCTTTTTTATTATTTATTAAAAATTTCCACCTCCTCCCATCCTCTCATTTCCCTCCCACACCCCCCACTCCCCCTCCCTCTCCAGTCCTAAGAGCAGTCAGGGTTCCCTGCCCTGTGTGAAGTCCAAGGTTCTCCCCCATCCATCCAGGTCTAGGAAGGTGAGCATCCAAACAGACTAGGCTCCCACAAAGTCAGTCCATGCAGTAGAATCAAAACCCAGTGCCATTGTCCTTGGCTGCTCAGTCAGCCCTCATTGTCAGCCATGTTCAGAGAGTCTGGTTTGATCACATGCTCGTTCAGTCCCAGTTCAGCTGGCCTTGGTGAGCTCCCATTTGATCAGTCCCACTGTCTCCGTGGGTGGACGCACCCCTTGTGGTCCTGACTTTCTTGCTCATGTTCTCCCTCCTTCTGCTCCTCATTTGGATCTTGGGAGCTCAGTCCAGTGCTCCTATGTGGGTCTCTAATAACAGTGTCTTGTGAACTATGATGGAAGGAGTGAAGCCAGATGCGGTGGCTCACACCCATTGTTGGGTCCAGATGGGGACAGACCGCCAAAGTTTAATAAACCAGAAGCAAACCTTATTCCAGAATTCAGGAAAAAATAAAAAAAATTCTCCATGGGACACAAAAAGCTTATCAGCTAGCTGAGACCACAGCCAGCCAGGGATGGATTTTGTAAGGCTGTGGCAAAAGCCGGTTTCTGAACCCAGCTTTTTATATTAGGGGCACCAGGCATTATGTCCGAACAAAGGAATTTTTACAATCTCGAGGTAAAACTCAGATACAGATTGCCTTACGTAACAATCTCCATTAACCGAGTTTTTCCGTTAAAACTGGTGTTTGTACTTAATCTATTGTCTACCTTGGTACTTCCAGGTGGTGTTTACTGAAGCCCGTGCTCTCCCCTTTGATGCTGCCAGTTTCACATAGCAGGGATAATGCATAACCCAGAGGTCATATATCTGTTTCCTAAAAGTTAACTCAGCTCATGTCCGTAGGCTAGCTCTCAGTTTTCAGAGAGATGCTTTCACCTTGTAAATAGGGCTATGGGTTGTAAAGCAGAGTAACCCACTGTTAATAGTTGATCCTTAAGCTACTGAGAAAGCTGCTGACAGTCTGTTCTCTTTCTCTTACACTTACAACTTTATATTTCTTTATTTCTACATTCCTATTTCTGGAATCTACATTTTTGTATTCTTACTCCTGGACCCTTCACTCATAATCCCGGCACCCAGGAGGCCAAGGCCTAAAGACTGCAGCAAGTTTGAGGGAGCCTGGACTTTATAGCGAGACCTTGTCTTTTAAAGGCGGGTGTAGGGGATTGGATAGGTGGAACTGGGAAGATGGGTCAGTGGTTAAGATCACTTGCTGCTCTTGCTGCTGTGGTCCCAGCACCCACATAAGTGCCTGCCAACCAATCATCTGTTGCTTCAGTATCAGGGATCTCACTCCTGACCTCCATGAATACTGGGCATGCACATGGTGCATGCACAGATATACATGCATGCAAAACACTCATGCACATAAAAGTTCAAAAATAATAGCTATTTTAAAAACTGAGCCATATGTGGTGGTTTCCAGCTATAACCCTAGCACTCAGGATACTGAAGGCAGAGGATACTGAGTTTATGGACAATAGCCGGACTGAGAGTATTAGTGTTGGCTCAGAATTCCACTACCCGGTTCTCAGCACAAAGATTTATTTGCCCCAGAGGGACAAAGGGCAGAGAATAAGAGACAAGATAGGAGATAGAGGGAAAGGGGACAGGAACAAGGGAGAGGAAGCAGGAATATTTGTCCGAGAGGGGGACAAAGGACTGCCTCTGGAGCGAGAGGAAACTGATGTGCTTGGTGTGGGACAATGGTCTGTATTCTGTCAATTATATTTAAAATAAGTGCCAACTAGCCAGTAGTCAGGCAGGAAGTATAGGTGGGACAACCAGACAGGAAGTAGAAGTGGGTCAAAGAGAACAGGAGAATTCTGGGAAGAGGAAAGCTTGGTCCATAGTCCTGATCCAGCCACAGAACAAGTAAAATGTGACTGCCTTGCTGAAAAAGGTACCAAGCCACATGTATAACGTAGATAAGAATAACAGGCTAATATAAGTTGTAACAGTTAATAAGAAGCCTGAGATACTGTGCTAATCAGTTTATAACTAATGTAGACCTCTGTGTGATTTCTTTGGGACTTAACGACTGCGGGGACCAGGTGGGAGAGAACCCCCTCGACAAGTTGTGCCCCATAGGAAAATGGCAGTGTATTAAAGATAAACGGGGAAACTCTGAATTGGGATGAGGTGTTTAATTTTAATTGGGCATATTAATTAGGTGAGCCAAAGGTGGCTGGACTTCAATACTTTGATAGCTGAGCCTCAGGAGGAAGTGGTCAAATAAGGAAATAAACCTTGGTGGCTATCTTTGGAAATGTAATCAAACTGGCAAGGCAGAGGGAATGGAGAAGAAGGGCAAGGCCTGCCAGTGCTTGGGCTGTTTATTTGCCATGCTTAGGCTGGCTAGAGTCAGTTTCTTCATGGGACTCAACAAGACTCAAAACTGCATGTTTTTTAAAAGTATTTTAGCTTTTTGTTGCATTTTGATTGCTTCTGTCTAATGGTAGAAACAAAATGCCTCTGCAGCACTCTGAGCTACTTACTGAACATGGTGTAGGATAAAAGGTCTGAGTTCACTTCTGAATATCAAAACCCACTAATCCCTGAGTTTTAAAACCTGTCAGTGCCTGAGCTCAAAATCCCACCAATCCGCAGGCTTGCTCCAAGCTCAGGACTTGAAATCCTAATCTCTACCCGGAAATCTCTATCCTGGAAAACTCCTCCCCCAAGAAACCCTATGTAAGTCCTGTCTCCTCCTCAGTTCCACACTGCTTCTCTCCTAAGGAGAGGCAGCCACCCTCTTGCCTTTTCCAGTAAATCTCTTATGTGAGGTTTGTTGTGTATAGTGACTTTGTGGTATTCCTTGGTTCCCAACTAACTACCAGGGTACCTTTACCCTCAAAGCTGCAACACTTACTCATAGATCTGTCTAGACCATGATCACATCACAGGTCAGGGCAGCCTGCTCTGTCATGTTCTGACTGCTTTGATTTGAATTTTATTTAATATTTCAAAGGACCATTTTACTATTACTTATTTTTATAGCTTTAAATATATATTGGTATTCCATGAAAGCAATACTAATTCCTTGAGTATTTTTAGGTAGAACCTCTTGAAAAACTGAAAGCTCTGCCACATAAAGGCTTTTGATGGGGAAGATTGGGCCACAGGGAGTGGGTGAGTCAGCCAGTCAAGATCACGAGGTGCGTGGCCCAACTCAGTGGAGTCATTGGATTGTTTCCTGCTGCCTCCATGTCTGAACCTAGTTGCTTCCCTACTTCAGAGTGCCTGGGGCCCGTGGCATTATCATCAGAGAGAGTTGACGATTACCGTGTTATCTCCTGCCCTTCAGTTGATGGCCAGGGTTTTGGGGATGTAGTGTACTTGAGCAACCGCTGCTCTCTGGCTTCCGAGTTATCCTTTGTATCCTGGGTTGGTGCCAGTAAAGACTCCCATTATCTTTTTCATTACATCGTCTATTATGTATGTCTGTATCTCAAAGCAGGCTGCTGGGGCCATGGGGCCTCAACAATTGAAGGGTGATTCAGTCTAAATTTCAGTGTCTCCTAAAGGCCCATGTATTAAGCCTGCTTCGCAGAGTGGTGGGAAGTGATATAGCCTTCAAGGGATGGGATCTAGTCAGAGGTCTCTGGGTCCCTGGCATGACGTTGGAGGGGATTGTGGAGCCTCTTCTGCTCTAGTCGCTTCCTGGGTGAGCATCTTTGCTCACCACATGCTTCCACCATTGCATGCGGTTTCACCAGCCTTAAAATCAACGGACACGATTGGCCATGGCCGGAAACCTGCAAAACTGAGTCAGATGGTCCTTTCTTCCTGTAGCTGTTTAGTAGACTGGCAGGTTGGGGTGGGGGCCTCCTGGAAAAATGCCCATCATCACATACCCACACAGACATCCCCCATATATACACACGATACTGGCATGTCTTCCTAAATTGCTCCCTGGAAGCAGCCCCCTTTATGGCTTAAAGGAATCTCTGGGCATTCAGTAAGGACTGCATTAAATTCATGGTTCACACCTTCAGGGGAACCCTGAGGGAAATCCTCTTTCCCTCAAGACAAAAAAAAAAAAAAATCTGTTTACCCAAGTCCTCTTGAGGTCTTCTTGGAGCTCTGTATGTTGTTCCTCAGAGCTTAGGCTGTGACTCATGCTCCTGTTGTATGTATGCAGAAAAATCCACTGATTTCATGCTAGATCTGATAGGCATTGAATGGGTTTCCATGTGGGGTTACATCATCTGAAACGAAACCTCTAGTCCTGCTGAAGATCAGGAGTGAGCCACATCACAAAGCAGGCCGAGGAATCCCGGTGTTCATGAGAGTTTTGTAATGCCTTGTTTTAAGCAGGATTCAGTTTGTAGTGTTTTGATAAATACCATTTACCAAGTTGAGAACTTCTCTCCTGTTATTGCTAATGAAAAGATTTAGTTAGAAATTTGTACTACTTGGCTAGGTGATGGAGGCACAGGTAGTAGGATCTCCTTGATGGTCTATAAAGCTAGTTCCAGGACAACCAGAACTGTTACACAGAGAAACTTGTCTTGAAAAACCAAAGTGAGGTAGTGTTTGGGGAAAGAAAGAAATTTTTACTACTTGTTTATTAAGTAAAAAAAAAATTAACTGTTTTGCTTTTATTTGAAGATTTAACACATACAGATTCCATGTCGCTTTATGCCAATCAGGAGACAGGAAAGTTTTGTCACCTCAAGGAACTTTTAATGCAGACCCACTGTTACCACATCCTGGGCTATATTCTCTTTTTGAGAATGCCATTAATAGAACTGTCCGTATATAACCTTTGCAATTTGATCCCTTCACTCCTAAGTGTCTGTGAGATATGTCCTATTGATTGCATCAATACCTGTCATTTAAATACAGAATGGCATTTCCCTGTGTAAACACAGCTGTTTTCTAATAACCTGGTGTTATATTTTCATTTCAGTTGTTTTAATTTTTTTGGTTTATCTTACGTGTGTGTTTTGTGTGTATGGATTTGACCGACTTGTGTGTGTGGTGCCCATAGAGGCTAGAAGGAAGCACCGGATACTTAGAACTGGAGTTACAGACCATTGTGAACCACTGTGATTGCTGAGAATTGAGCCTGTGTCCTCTGGAAGAACAGCCAGTACTCTTAACCACCGCCCTCTCTCCAGGCTCCAGAGACTTCTTTTGTCCGTTTATCATATGGCTACATCTTTTGTGCAGTGGTGTTCAAGTCCCTCCTACTTTTGAGTTGCTTGGTTTCTTACACTATTGAGTTTTAAGAAATCTTTGCATATTCTGAAGGCATTTCAATAAGTGATTTGCTAATATTTTTTTCTCATCTCCACTTGTCTTTGATTTTTTTTTACCCTTGACAGTTCTTATAGATCTTTCTCTAATAAAGTCATTTATTTATAAGTACATATAAAATCCTTTGTGGATTTTTTTTGTCATGTCTAAGATCTCTGCCAAATGCCAAGTCATAAAAGTATTTATCTGTTTTATCCCAAGTGTTTTATAGCTTTATGCTTGCTACTTGTATATGATATATTTTGACTTAATGATATAAGGTGTGAGGCTTAGGTAAAGGTTTTGTTTCCTATCTGGATACCAGTTGTTGAGAGGACTGCCCTTTCTCTTCGTGTTGCTGTGAAAGACTCAAAGGCTTTGTGCTTAGCCTCCGATCCCTGACCTGTCTGTTCCTTCCCGCATACCTTGCTGTGGCCTTAGTAACTGTTACTCTAGAAGTGTGAACTGTGAAATATGTGATTCTTCCAACACCATTAAGCTACATCCTCAACTTCTTTTTTAAAATTATCACCATCATTATTAACTGTTATGTGTGAGATAGAGTACAGAATGTACATGCTACAGTGCACGTGTAGGGATCAGAAGACGACTCTGAGGGGTCAGTTCTGTCTGTCATGTGGGTTCAGGGGATCTAATTCCAGTCATCAGTCTTGATGGCAAGTGCCTTTATATGCTGAGCTATCTTGCCAGAATCTATTTGCTTTGTTCTGAATTAAGAAGAAAACATTCTTCTTAATTACTACAGAGTCATACATGTGTAAAAGTTTATAGAACTGCACACTGAAAATCAGAAGCTGGAGAGATGGCTCAGTGTCTAAGAATACTTGCTGCTATTGCAAAGGACTGGAGTTCAATTCCTAATACATCCGGGGACTCACAGCTGCCTGTAACTCAGGCTCCAGGGGATATAATATTCTCTCTGTACATACACACAAAGACAGTACACACAATATGTAAATAAAATGTTTTAAAATCAGGTTTAGTATAATTTTTAAATTTAAAATATTACATCTACAGGTGAACAATTGGAAATAATTGAAAATACAGTGTCAAGTCATGTGAGATGGCTCATCTTAGTAGAGATGGTCACTCACTGCTACCCTGACCACCTGAGTTTGTTTCCTGAGCCCCATACCATGAAAGGAGAGCAATGATCCCCATGTGCCGTCCTTTGACCTCTGCGTGTTCACTGCGGTACTTGCACCCCCACATTCATACATACAGCATATACACAAAAATAAATGTTTTTAAAAGAACCACAGTATCATTTATATTAGCAGTAAAGGGGTGCATAGATGTAAATCTTGCAAAACATAAACAAGATCCACACAAGGAAAAGGGTAAAACTTTGATGAAAGGAATGAGGGAACTAAATAACTGTAAACTGTTCTATGTTGATGGATAAGAAGACTCAATACTGTTGGAATTTTTTTTAACTTCTATAAAGCCAGCAAATCCTAAACAGAATTCCAGTAAGTATGATGTGGATATTGTGATATTGCTAATTTTCAGCTTCACAAGATCTGGAATTTGTTAGGTCTGAGGAAGTCCACATATCCAGAAATGGGCTCGAACTGAGCTCTAGAAGGATTTCTGGTGTTAGATAAAAGCCAACACTCCTTGGGAACTTGTGGGACTCCTCAGAAGGAATCCATCCTCCCAGATACTCATCCTTATAATCTGCATGACGTGTCCAGCCCTGTTCTCGGGCTCTCTCTGTCCTTTACCCCTTTCCACCTCCCCATTCTCCCCTGCTCTCCCACTTCCCCATCCCCGGCCAGGACCAGTCTGCTTCCTTTTCTCTCTGCTCTGGATTCTCCCAGATGCCTCTGGATATTTTCTCTCTTTTTCCTATAATAAAAACCTTTCCCCTAATGAAGCCTTCTTGTCAGCAGTTTCTTCTTTGTGCCCCCACACAGGCGGAGTCATCTAGGAGACAAACGTCCAGGCACACCTATGAGGGTTTGGTGAGCCCCTGGCAATGCCTGTCAGGGGATAGATTGGGATAGTCGAGGTGGGAAGACTCATCTTTAAATTGGGCAGCACCATTCACTGGGTTGAATAAAAAGAAGGAAAAAAGAGCTGTTTGCTTCCTAATTGTGAATGTGATATGACCAGCTGCTTCAAGTTTCTGCCCCATTGACATCCCTGTCACGGTGGACTGTACCCATGTGAGCCAGGATAAAGTCTCTGCCCCTTGACATCCCTGTCACGGTGGACTGTACCCATGTGAGCCAGGATAAAGTCTCTGCCCCATTGACATCCCTGTCACGGTGGACTGTACCCATGTGAGCCAGGATAAAGTCTCTGCCCCTTGACATCCCTGTCACGGTGGACTGTACCCATGTGAGCCAGGATAAAGTCTCTGCCCCATTGACATCCCTGTCACGGTGGACTGTACCATGTGAGCCAGGATAAAGTCTCTGCCCCTTGACATCCCTGTCACGGTGGACTGTACCATGTGAGCCAGGATAAACCCATTCTTCCTCAAGTTGCTTCTATCAGGGATTTCTTCACAACAGGAAAAGAAACTAAGGCACACCAAACTGTCTGGGATTCATGTTCAGAGCCAAAAGACACAGAATAAATGCCCAAAACTGAAAGGGAAGAGTGACCTTGACTCCCCTGATTTAGAGTCATCAAGACAGTATGGTATTGGTAAGAGAAAAAACCAAGCAGATAAATGGAATGGAACAGATTTGTATACACACTGTTAGGAACATAACCTGAGAACAGGCTTGTGTAACTCAAAAGCCGTTTTATGTGACTTGGAATAATATAATGTCTTAGCATGCTGCCAGGTAGCTTTGATCAGAAGTAGTCTGGTGTGGGAAGTCCTTCTCTATATATGTTGCTTTTATTGGTTAACAAATAAAGAAGCTGGGCTGGAGAGATGGCTCAGTGGTTAAGAGCATTGCCTGCTCTTCCAAAGGTCCTGAGTTCAATTCCCAGCAACGACATGGTGGCTCACAACCATCTGTAATTAGGTCTGGTGACTTCTTCTGGCCTTCAGGCATATACGCAGACAAAAGATTGTATACATAATAAATAAATATAAAAAAATAAAATGCATCTAAAAAAAACTTGGTTGCATTAAAAAAAAAAACAAATAAAGAAGCTGCTTTCGGCCAATTGCTTGACAGACTATAGTGAGGCTGGAAAAGATAGAGTAGCAGAGTCAGGGAGAAGCCATGTAGCCCCACCAGAGACAGATGGATGGAACTTTACCTGGTAAGCCGCAATCACATGGCGATACACACATTAATGGAGATGGGTTAGTTTAGGATATAAGAGCTAGCTAGCAATACGCTTAAGTGATTGGCCAAGCAGTGATTCAAATAACATAGTTTCTGAGTGATTATTTCAAGTCAGGGCAGTAGGGAAATGAACTAGTGGCCTCCGACAACAGTAGGCCTTAAAAGCAAGCTCCAGGCAGGCCACCCAGAAGGTCAAATAGGAGATGAGCCCTGGACAGGCCTTGACACACTAGTGAAGTAAGCCCAAGGTGCTGTGGCTATGATAGTGAACCAGCTCGGGGCTGTGAACTACTGTCCAGTGAAATGATAGAAAAATTGAACCTTTAGGAATGATCTCCAGGACTGCACTGCTGTGCGCCAGAAACACAGCTTCTCTAGCCTCATTGGCGAGACTCATCAGCAAGAAGACTTAAGAGTCTGTGTGTGGTCCTGGCCTCAGTGACCAGTGGACTTCCAGCACTGTCCCTGGACCCACTCAAGCCTGCCCATCAGCACTACCCCTTTGCCTAGGCTCTCAAAGGCTTCCTGGGACCTTCATCAGTGCCGTCCTCTCAGCCCGCCGCAGCTGAATCACGTCGGAAGTGGGCTGAGCCTGCAAGGTTCTGGAGTGTCCTCACTCGAAAAGATTCCCCAGCAGAACTCTGTGGCAACTTTTCTGCCCAAACAACTATTCCCTGCTTAGTGATATATCTGTTTAAATTTTATATTAGCATTATATTGTTATAAGGAATGTGTGTGTGTGATAGATGGGGCATATACAAAAGACAGATCTTGTGTGGACATACTAATTGCCGAGCACCATGTAGCCCATAGGTCCGTTCTCTCTGCACAGACCCATAAAAGGCAATGGCAATGAGGTTTGGAATGTAGACTTTTAAGAAGAACAGGATAACCACTTTTTAAAAAAGTAAAATTCAACACAGTTCTCACATCTCTAAAGTTAGATCAAATAGATTATCTTTAATCTGAAACACAAAACTATATAACCTCTAAAAGATAGCATAAGAGATTAAAATTCCAGGTGTCCTTGGGTTGCTTCCTGGCAACCATGAGGGGAGCAGCTTCTGTCTTATACTCTTCCTTAAGTGTCCAACCAAATCTCAGTCTAAGAGTAATGGATCCAGACAGTCTTGGACTGAAATTTCTGGAACCAAAATAAATGCTCCCTCCTTTAATCTGTTTCTCACAGCAATGAAGATTTCAAATAAGACCCAAATTATTTGAAAAGTTACATTCATGCAGGACACTGAATAAGTATTTATAGCGCTTTTCATAGTCATCATAACCTGAAAACAACAAAGATATTCAAGAGTGAATGAGTAAGAATACTGTAGTCTGATGCAGAGACCCACAACCAAACATCAGATGGAGCTCAGGGAAGGAAGGATTGTGGGAGCCAGATGGGTCAAGAGGAGACACCACAAGAAAACCCACAGATTCAGCTAACCTGAACTCATAGAAGCTCACAGAGACCGAACCAGCAACCAGGGAGCCTGCATGAGACTTAAGCAGACCCTCTGCATGTATGTTACATTTGTGTAGCTTGTGGGACTCCTAACAATGGGAACGGGCTATCCTTGACATTTTTGGTTGACATTCCTGGGAGGCCTGCCCTTTAATGAATAAAAACAGAGGAGTGGATGGGGAGGGAGCAAAGGGGAGGTGGGAGGAGCTAGGAGGAAAGGAAGGTGGGGAAACTGGTCAGGATGTTTTAAAAAAATAATAAAATCATTAAAAATAACTAAACAATGAAAAAAGAATAAAGATTGATCATATTGAGATTAGTATTAGAAAAATAATCTGTAACCCATCGGATAATTAAACACTATTCAACAGTAAAAAGAAATGAGGTAGTACTGGAGGAATGGCTCATGCTTAAGAACACTAATGTTCTTTCAGAGGACCCAAGTTCAGTTCCTAAAAACCCAGCTCCAGGGGATCCAAGGCCGCTTTCTGGCCTCCACAGGCACTCACATACACATGGCATGTACACACACACACACACACACACACACGCACACACACACACGCACACACACACACAGAGGGGGGGGTAAAAATAAAAAAATACTGAAAATATGGCTCAATGACAGAGTGAATGTTTAACATGCACAAGACCCCAGGTCCAGTCTACTTTACCATAAAGGAGAAAGTAGGAGAAGGAAAGGAAAGAAGGAAGGAAGAGGAAGAGGTAACCAAGCCTCTCCTCTCAATTAGCTTAAATTCATATTACTAGCTAAAAGAAGTCAACCTGAAAGCATCTATATGTTAGTCCAACTTTATGACATTCTGGAAATAGGTTGACCACTTAAAAAGATGGGGTGTGTGGATGGTTGTCGGGGTCTTAGGAGGGGAGGGATGAACGGCAGCACACACAGGTTTGGGGAAATGAATACTCTGTTTCACCAATGGTGCGCTCATGTCACACCTCTCTGAATCCCCAGACTGTCCAACGCAAAAGTAAAGGTAAATCCTATGTAAATTAAGGACTCACTTTAGTCAGTGTCCTAACTGGCTCGGAGGAAGCCCCAAATGTATTGTTGACGTGGACACAGCTGTGACAAGGACCAGAGCCTTGGATCCATGGGAAACTGACAAAGATATTCCCCATACTGGTCAGACTCAAAATTGGCAAAGCCTTCTTTTTTTGGTCCAAGTAACCCTGTATGTTTACAAATTATTGATCAGTGTGTATCAAAACTAGCAGCTGCAGATTCCTCTTCCCAAATGTTTGCATCTAAGATTGCTTGCCTACAGATTTCTACCAAGATTAGCTAAACTCTCCCCCTGTGCTGTACATAATAAGCCCAGCAGGTTCTGGGTAGTGGTGGCAGCAGGTCCATCAGATCACACACAGCCTACCTGACCCCAGGTTTTCTGTACATGTCTGTTTGCCTGTCCTTTCTTCATTTTCTTTCTTCCAGAGTAAGATTTCCAGAAATGATGTGGGTTTCTGTTTTTAACTGCTGTTTTTATTTGTTTGTTGTTGGTTTTTTTAATTGATTTGAGACAAGGTCTTCCTATACAGATCAGCGTGGGCTTAAACTTAAAACAATTCTTCAGCCCCTGGCTCCCAAGAGCTGGCATTAACAACACCTAACCAGCATGCTCAGCACTTGGGTGAGCTCTGAAGATCCATAAGGAGTCATAATGGAAGCAGCAATCCAATCTTAAGCTTAAGTCTATCTATCCAAGCAACCCTTTGCCAACATTGTAGGCTCAACACTTCCTACTGTTCCAAAATGACTAATCCCTATGTAGAAATCCTGGCCGCTTCAAATGCAAGTGCCCAGCTGCTTCACTTGGTGTCTATATAACTCAGGCCTCCATTCCAGTTGTGATTCCTGTTGCTATCCCACAGCTCCTGCCACCTTCATACAAACTTCTGCTGAAGTTCTTGCCGTGTAACTCCCCTGCTCTCGGCTCTTATAGGTGCTTATCACTTGCCAGTCTGTCGCTGTTAGCTCTTTTGGTACCCTCCCAGTCAGACTACTTGCACAACTCTGAGCCCCAAGGTTACAGTTGCAGGCACCAAGCTCCCCTCCATGTCATAGATTCCCTTATTCCTTCCCCACATCTTTGGTATGTTGGTACTGTGAGTGTTTAACTCTAGCACCTTCCAAGCTATGTGAGTCTGAGTTTTGGATGAGGTTTCATCCCCTGACATTATCAAAGGGTCAGATACAAAGTGGCCTGCAGTGAATGACTTCAAAGTATTTCCAGTGCCCTTGAGCTAGCAGAACACACTTAAGCAAGTCCAGTTCTAAATTCTGACCCATTTTCTGCTCCCAAGTGGGTAAAATGCTTTTTTTTTATGTACATGAGTGTTTACTTGCATATATATTTGTGGACCACATGTGTACCTGGTGCCTACAGAGGTCAGAAAAATGTATCAAATCTCTTGGAATTGGAGATACAGATAGATGTGAACCCCCATGTGGGTACTAGGAACCAAACTTGGGTCCTGTGCATGAGCAACAAGTGCACTTAACAACTAAGTCATCTCTCCAGCCACACATCATCAAAACCTTCTGCCAACCTAGGAATGGACCAGAACTCTGAAAACTCCTTATATAAATACTAGGTCTGTTCCATGTATTTACCACACCAGGGTTCTGGACAGAGAACCCGACATGCCCTTTTACCTTTGAATTTTCTAAAATTAGATTGCTTTTTTTTCCCTCTGTCATTTCAGGGTGCTGGAGAAAGGAACCAACAGCAGAAGCCACGTGTTAAAATAAGATGTGTGTTGGAAGAGTCTTGGACAAATTAATGAAAAGCCCACCCCTCTTCTATTTGAAAAGACAATCAGGTCATGTCTGCCCAGATAA
The DNA here is from genome assembly GCF_982192425.1 of Myodes glareolus. Classification (NCBI taxonomy): domain Eukaryota; kingdom Metazoa; phylum Chordata; class Mammalia; order Rodentia; family Cricetidae; genus Myodes; species Myodes glareolus. The sequence goes on along the minus strand of NC_142033.1, from coordinate 946,425 downwards.
AGCCGCTCTATCTGCACACCATTCTGGAACATGAATGCTCTGGAACATTCTGGAACACCTACAACAACAGCTGCCTGTGAGTATGTCAAATCCTAAATTGGTATTTAAATACATCACCAGGGAAGGGGCCTCTGTTGCCAGGAGAGCTAAACACTTGCCCTATGCCCTCTAACAATGGGTAAAACTGACTAGGATTACTGAGGATGCAGTGGTGGGACACTCAGGGGGCACAGACTTGCTCCAGGTTGAAGCCTGCATGTCTCTGCTACCTGCTTCTCCAGTTACTCAGATCCTAGCTGCAGTTAGTGTGCTCCAGGCCTAGGTTTAAGCCCCATGGGTGGAGAACCCACTGAGAGGTGCTGCAGTGTGTCAGCCTCTCAGCAAAGGCTCAGAGTAATCACCACAGTGACTAGGATTTTACTGGATTAATGTTCTGAATATGTTCTGTTTCTCCAACCACTTTTCTCCATGTTTACCCTTGACAGTTGCTTGCTTCTTGGTTCTCTGTTTCCCTTTCTCTGTTTTTCCATTTTGCTTCATTCAGAACGGAGTTCCCATTAGTACTGTGGTAAATTTCAACTCTTTTCAAAAACTTGTCTCCCTGCAATCATTTCCACCTTGTCCATCTGGAAGGGGAAAAGTCAGGAAAAAGACCTACCCCGACTGTCCATCTTCCAGGTAACTACAGCCCTGCGGGTGGCTGAACACCGAAGGGCTGTACTTCCTAGTTTATTTCTTTCACTGCCTGTTTTATGTTATTTATGTTAATTGAGTTGAATAATATCTTTTCCAGCCAGTAATTTGTTCTTGTTGTTTGTGTGTTTTGACATAAGGTCTCACTATGCAGTGTGAACAAGAACTTCAGGAAGAAGCTGTGTCTGCAGATTGATTGACTAATGAGAGCTATTAGAGTTGCAGTCATGTGGAAAGATTGGAATGCTGCATGTCCAGGCACTTATTACCTTGCCAGGTAGCTTTGGGCCCCGCAGGAGCCATTTCTCGTCCACCTTTCTTGTAACTTACATCCTACGACTGGTAGAAAATTCTCTTGAAATCTATCGCCTCCTGTACAGCTTGTGTCACAGAACCCTGACGAGGAAATGTTAGAGAAATGACAAACATGTGGGTACACAAGCTGGGACTGGGTGGTTTAGACTTTGGGATGGAGAGACTGCAGCCCCTCAGAAGCTCAGCGTGTTTATTATGCACAGTTGAACCAGGAGATGTTATTGCATGTGGCTGGACAAGGAAACAGGCTTAGCTAATCTCGGTTGGAAGCAGTCTTCAGGCATAAACACCGGGAGAGGGTGGGGAAGCTACAGTAAACAACACACACACTGTGAACACTCCCACTCAGACCAGAGGAAGCCTTTGCCATTCCTCCCAACCTTATCTGGGGAAAGCTTTGCCACTCTCCTGGGGCTGACGCATCAGGGTCCTTGACGTGGCTGTGTCCACGTCAACAGTGTACATTTGCTCAGGAATTCTCTTATTTTATATTTCTTTATAAAAAAAAATCTATGAACTTAACTGACCACTAGCTTCCACCAATCCCAAAACTAAGAATGGAATCACATGGCATCTGAGGCCCTTAGAAGAGCTGTTCCCATCTTGCTGTAGCTGTCACTCTTATGTGCCCACCAATGTAGTTTAAACTTGACCTGATTTATGACTTTGTTTTTCAAAATTATGAAACTGCTTCCATGTTGGAACATGGAATTTGAGGTAACCTAAATCTGTTCCCAGGTCACAGTCACTTATATTTGACTCTCGAATAAACTTTATTTTTCTCTAAGGTTAAAGCAATACACACACACACACACACACACACACACACAGTGAACAAAGTGAACAAATTTCACTTTGAAATTGGGATTCTTCTGCCCTGTCATCTAGAGTACTGGGATTACTCTTACCATCCCTGGCCAGTTAGTGAATTTTTTTTTAAGGAAACCTTTAGTTCTAGCATTCAGGAGGTTAGGCAGGAGGATCTCTAAGAGTTCAAGACCAGCCTGGTCTACATAGTGAGTTCCAGACCAAACAAGACTGCATAGTGAGATCCTATCTCAAAGAAAAAGAAAAAAGAAATTAAGAAAAATAAAGAAAAAAAAGAAAGTGAAAATTTAATTTCAAAACTAGGAGACCAAGCCCTGTATATAAAAACAAAGAGCCTTTCTTTATTCTTACACAGGTTCACAAACTCGGACTCTCCATGTGTCTAATGTATTGGAGTGGTTGAAGAGCCATGAGCTCAGTTGAGGTTGGGTTTTTAGTAGCAAAGGTAGGGTGAGGGGTTTCTAAGGTTCAGGACCCCTGATTGTCTGACATTTGTCTAGAGGTGCCCTGGTGAAAAGCGATGGGTGCATGTGTTGGCAGGTGATCCTATCTACAATGTTGGAAAGGCAGGAACTTCCTCCTTGGTGAAAGGCAATGGGTGTGTGCTGGGTTAAGGGACATTTTTTCCTCGGTAGAGCATGGATGGTTTCAGTTTGTGGTCTTTCTTAGAACTAGGTAATGCCTTAGGGTAAACTGAGACCAGCTAAGACTCCTAGCAGTAGTGGGGAGAGTGCCTGGACTGGCCTTCCCCTGTAATCGGATTGGTGGCTACCCGAACTGTTATCATAGAGCCTTCATCCAGTAACTGATGGAAGCAGATGCAGAGATCCACAGCCAAGCACCAAACTGAGCTCGGTTCTGAACGATCTTAACAGTTTCTAGGAGAGTCAGACAGGGATTTTATAGAATGTTAAATGAAATGGATTAATAAAAATGCTGCAGATCCTGAGTGGCTGCAGCAGGCAGCTGGCCATGAGATCATGCTACAGGGAGCCAGGCAGTGGGCAAGAGACAGATGGATAGACACATCATGCAGGGGGAGGTTGGATATTTATTTAGTGGGTTATGGAGAGGGAAGGGAGAAGGAGAGAAGAGCAGAGAAGCAGAGAGAGAGAGAGAAAGAGAGAGAGAGAGAGAGAGAGAGAGAGAGAGAGAGGAGAGAGGGAGGAAAGAGACAGCAGGGGGAAGAGGAGAAGTGGGAAAGGGCAGAAGCTGCCTCTTTGGGAGAGAGATGGAAAAAGGAGAGACTCGGGCTGCAAGCAGGAAGGAAGATCTGCCTGCCTCAGCAGATGGAGAAGGGAGTGGGCATGGCTTGTCTCTTAAAGGGACAGAACAGAGCGTTACATTAAGAAACTAGGTTGGATTGCAAGGTTTTCCAAATGATTAGACTGGGGTTTCCTGAGGAAGAGCTTAGAAGTAACATGCCCTTGGAGCTCAGAGGAATGGTTTGCCCAGTGTTGCTGAAACACCGGCAGTGTCTGAGAAACTGGAAAGGAAGAGCGGCTTCCACGGGCTGCATACACACAGAGGAGACTTTTGTCTGAGGGCCAAAGCTTAATTCTTCGTTTTCATTTTTCTCTCTGCTGGATTTTCTTTGTCTGTTTTTTACATTTTCCTTTATCCCTTTTATAGCACCTAAGACAAAGATTTCTGTGCAAGAAAAGATTACCTTGTAGGACCCAGTCATGACAAGCTCAATAGAGGCCCGAGTCTCAGAAGTTTAACCTGAGGCAATACCTGGTTCTGATAAAGACCACAAACTGAGACTACCCAGGCACCACCAAGGAACAGACCATCCAAAGAAAATTCCTAACACCGTTGTAGATAGGATCACCTGCCAGCACACACCCTGTTAATGTAACTTTGCTGGGTTTTGCCTTTAAATAATGCACTCTAGAAGGGCAGGGGACTTCCTCTTGCTATTGCTACATCAGTTGCTTTGATGAGGTCCTTGCCAGCTTGTATTGTGCACACAATAAACCTAGGTTTTGCATTTCAGTGAGTCGGTCTCCCTGGTGGTCTTTTGAGGTCCTCATGGACTGGGCATAATGACCTCACAACCATAAATTACGTATTTTCCAAAAACAAATTAAAATCTTTACATAAGAAAAAATAGTAAGATCACAAGTTACGTGTTTTTCTTAGAAGCTCACAAGTAGTTAAACATTTTCCTTTGTATTAATTTTCCCACCATAACATCGTCACTGTAAAGCATTGATTCTTTTATTACTGATTAACAGAGATTTAAGCAAACCAAGTATATTTCAGCCAGTTCCTTTGTACTGGCAGGCAGCTGTTTGTGGTTTCAGTGTAGCAGATTTCTTTCTTGATTCTACTCTGTTTTAAAGAGAAACTTTAAAACAGAAGTCAACTAGCCGTCTACTTTTCTTTACACACAATAGGGTCATTTAATTTCCTTTTACAACTTTGTTTTTTCAAGGTGCACACCAGGCCTGTGATTAATTCTGTAAGTTACATGACCAAGGGTGTAGGGATACAACTGTTTTCTTTGATCATCAGCCTGTTTTTCCACAGGCAGAATTCGTGCCTCTGTAATTTCTGGCCTCTGCAAAGCTCACAGATAACAAAGGGGAAGGTAACTTTTAGCCTATATTTTCTTTTTATGTATCTCTTATTGGAGCAATTGACAGAATAACCTAAATCATGTTCCTAATCATCTTTACTAACTGTCCTAACCACCTGTATCTATTAGACTAATAACTCAAAAAGTCCAATTAAGTGTGACTTAATACGTGTATCTAACTAATCAACTTTTCTTATAAAAATCATCTTTATTATGATATGCATGTAAATTTCCCAGTGAGGAGTGAGACTTTCCCAAGAAGAAAGTAATCACACCATACCAATGCAGCAAGTGCACAGCAAACAGAAAGAAGCACAGCAAAAGCCAGGGGCTTTCTGGAACCCCCCTGCCCCGGGGCTTTGCCTCTTCAGGTTGCAGCTAGAGTAGCTTTGTTATCATCCTCTGGGACGTAGTTCACAAAGTCCACTGCTCGCTGGCGCTCCTCTGACATGTCCACTGGCAGTCAGGAATCAGTCTGTGCTGGCCACAGGACACAGTACTAGTGACAGCCATCTTGACTACCTGGAAACATGGTGAAATCCTTTGTGCTTAGACTGAAGTCCTCCTGCAAAGGCTTCACTTTTAGAAGGGGAAGTTTGCAGAACTTTAACAGAAGAAGGCAGGGTAGACTGTGTGGCATCCTCTGCAATGGGAGACTCACCTATTTATTCTCTTTATGCCTTTACTCAGTTTTTGGTTTTGTGTGTGTGTGTGTGTGTGTGTGTGTGTGTGTGTGTGTGTGTGTGTGTGTAGCTGTGCACATCTTCCCCCATCTGAGTTGTAATCTGGTTCGGCCTCCACCGCCGGGTACACTCAGCTGTGGCTGCATAGCTATGGTAGCGCTTCACTGAGGGTTTTTTCCTTTCTGCCCCAGCTCTAGGTAGTTTTTCCTGGTGGATGAATTTTGTTTATTCCTGTTCCTTATATTGGAATGGGGGTTCAGAGGGTTAGTCTGCCCCTTTAGTCTGCCTAAAGCCTCACTAAGCTGCCTCTGCTATCCCAGGACCTGCCTGCCAGTCAGGTAGGGGAGGATAGCCAAAGGGGCTCGGAAATGCAGTGGTTCCTGCACCTGAACCTGGTGGACATATATAGAGCCCACACATGTTTGGGCTGACGAACTCCAAGGACTTGTTAGAAGCATTACATATTCGGCCTGGCCTGGCCCTGTTCTGTGGGAGGCTGTTAAGGATTGTGCGTGAGCCCTGATGAAGGACAAGCAAAGGAGAGGTCTGTGCCACTGCTGGCCATGGGCCTTCCCTGAGCTTCATCGCTCAGCTGATGACCTAAGAGGGAAGCCCAGTCAAAAAGCCTTCTCCACCTACCTACCACACCCTTCCCAGATACTGGGGTGCTTTAGGGTCTTGTGCAGTGCTGGGCCTACAAGTTCCCTCCAGAAACGTGGGTCTACACCTTCATAGGGTACGGCAGCCCGCAGAAAGCACTTGGTCACACATATATCGTTATCCAGAGCTAGCACAGGTAGTGAATTCCTGGCTTTCTCTTAGCCTGGTCTGACCTAGGTCAGAGGTGAGACCAGCTCAGGGTTCACCTGAAGGTTGAAAGGAGAACTCGCTGCTCCTGTCTGTTCTCTTGCACCTTATTTTGCCTGGTCCTTGATCAAAGTCATTGTGGGGATAAAGGAAGGGAACAGTCTCTGACAGCAGCGAGTCGTCTTTCTGGGAGGCGGGCAGAAGAGCACAGTTACCCAAACAATGTTGGTTGGTACAGACCCTGTCCAGTGAACATCTCCACCGGCCCTTCTGCCTGACTCCCAACCCAATACTGCCCCATTTATGAGGGGGGAAGACAAGGATGGGTGGGCTGGAATCTGTTGTGACTGCTGAAGATCAAGACTTAATACCTGTGAAGGGTCAGAGTGAGCCGCATTTAATTGTTTTAGAAAAGAGAGAGCCTTGCTCACGAGGCTAATCTCCCTCTGGGGATTAGGGAGCTCTGTTCCTAAGGAGGGTCTCTCCAGAGACCACTTAGTCCATGCTGTTGGGGAAGGGGAAGATAGGAACAGGAGACTAAAGGTTTGGAAGGGCTATGCCATGAGAAGGCGGGGGTGAGGGTGGGGTGCGGCGGAAACATGTGTCGAGGAGGCGGGACTGGGACGGACACACACGACCACCACCACCACCCACCCACCCCGCTTCAGGGTCCCACCCCGGGGAGGGTGGAGGAGGCCAGAGAGGGAGCTGGTCAGAGGAGGTTTTCTCTAGGCAACTGCATCTTTCTAGCTTTGATTGGACAGGATCTGCATGTGATCATCTTGGAACCAATCGCGGAGCCCCTCAGTGGAGCGCGGTGATTGGATCAAGCCTCTTCTGTGATTCCCACACTGCATGCTGAGTCCCACCCTCTGCACCTCGCACCCTTCCACCAGTGGCCAGGTTGAACTGGGCTTGGTTATGGGTACCCCTCCTCCACACCTACGGGAGACCTGGCATGTTGTCCCGTTGCCCCTCTGCCCTGGCCCTCTTTCAGAACTGACGTCCTGAGAGCAGTGTCCAAAACGTGTGGACAGGTGGCGCAGACCCAGGAGTCCTTGGCCCTGCTGGTTTCGCGTTGGACAACAGGATTTGTCTAACTGCGGATTAGCAGGGAGAGACAAAATGGTCCTTAATTGCAGGTCATTTTAGTTTTCTGGAATGCCTTGATGGATAGAAAGCTTGTGATTGAAAACAGCTCTGCTTCTCGGTGTTAGAGAGTGGAGCACAAGTCAGAGCAGATATATATCTGCTGGCTGCCAGGGCTAGCTGCCTACAGATGCCAGAGAAAAGCTATAACCAGAGACTGGAGATAAAATCAGCCAAAAGTGTTCAGGATATGTCAACATCCAGAAGGTCCACCTCCAGTGTCTGGGGCGAGGCTGGCAGGTGGGGGCTTTGTAGGAACATCACACCCTACAGCTTCAGGTCAACTTTTCCTTGACCCTGATGCCTATCCCTTAGCTTGGAATACACAGACTCCATGCACACACAAGCACATGCATGGAGAATGCCCACATGACTCCTGCCTCCCATCCTCTTGATCTCTTATGTGTCACTCCTGACAGACGCCACACCGCTCGTGAATCACTAATTACAGTGTCTATTTAACACTTCTCCCATCACTTACACACATGCATATACACACAACAACAAGAGAAGGGACCTCAGTTGTTCCAGGCCCTCGAAGATAATACAACATAATCAACCAGGATCTAACTCATCAATCCTTGGGTGACCAACTGATCAAGTTCTCCATCAGCTAAAACATTCAGGTCACTCTTTAGGTCCAAGAGGAATCCAGACAACTGTGAGGTAGAGCACCAGATGACAGGTGGATTACTAATAGGTGCCCTTATAAAAGTATCCATTCTGGGTGACAGCATTTGGCAAAGCTCCAGAGGCTAGACTCAGAGATCAGGGTCTTAGGTACACCTCCAGGAAAAAGAAGTAATTGCTGCCCCAGCAGATGGGATGTGCCTGGAGGAGGTGGTAGGACTTGGGGTGGGCCTCTTCCTCCAGAGTTAGGAGAGATACTTCTCCTGTACTTGGAGGAGAGCAGGAGAATCACCTAAATCATTCCCACCTTTCCCAGTTTTCTCTTCACCTCCACCCACCCCTGCAAGCAAGAGTGAGATATGTGTAGCCTTTCTGCTCAGACTAGCAGGTTTTTCGGGATGGAATTTCCACCATTGCTGTCTCCTAGCAGAGAGATGCTACAAAAGAGAGGTGAACAAGGGCTCTTTTAGGACAGATGTGGCCACAGCATCTCGGGTTGGGCTAAGCATGGGACAAATTGGGATTGCAGACGCACAGAACGAGGTAGATGGACTACTCTCTGGACTAGAGTCTGATAAAATATGGCAGGACAGAGAGCTGGCAAGTGCTGTGAGTACTTCCAACCGTTCAGCAGAGTTGACAGAGATCTCAAAAGGTATGCTGGCGCTACAGTGAATAGGGACATCACCCTGGGCTGGGCAGGGCAGGGGAACAGAACTATGGAAATCCTAGTGGGCCCAGGCCTGGGAAGCAGTGTAGTTTGTCTTTACCAGAGCCTGCCAGAACTGTGAGGAAGAAACGTTGTGTAAATTGGAGGCTCACCTTGGGCACTGGGGTTCTGAAGGGACAGCTTTGCCCTCTGGAGAATAAGTTGGAGCAGTAAATCTGAGTCAGGACCTAGGGGACACTCTGTATTTGTCCCCAGTGTGAGGGAAGCCTCCCTTCCCCCAGAGAGAATGGAAATCCAAGAAGGAATAGCCACACGGTGTGAAATCACTGTTTATTGGCTGTGATTCCCTCAGAGAGAACATGTGAGGCCTCTGACATGCAGGAGGTGCAGGTACAAGGACAGACAGACAGGTAACACATAGGCTATACTAAGCGCGGCGGCCCGGTGCCCCATGCGCTGAGAACAGGATGCAGGTTTAACTCAAGAGAAGGCCATCTGCTCAGAGCTGGCTTTTCAATTCATGAAAACCAGCCAGAGATGCAGAGAGTGGCCCAGGTGAGCAAGGTATTGTGGGCCGAGCATGCTTCATCTCTTTGGGCAGAGGGCGTTCTGATTAGTATTGCAGTCTAATTGTTATGGCTTCTCTAAAGAGCTATGTAAGGTCATGAAGGTCAATGCCAAGCCACACACCTGGCCCAAAACTCATGGACACTTAATGCAGTTTTAATGTGGACAGGAAGGGTCGGGAAGACCAGGCTGGCCTTTCTGTCAAGATAAAACTTATCAAATACAGACCTCATTTACCTGAGATTCAACATATTATGATGTAAATTAAACAAATATGAAGAACAAAGGCTGCTGGCTGGGCAAAGGGAAGTAGCTGGGTCATATTGCCCTTGGGCCACACACAGAAGAGAACACCACAGCCCGAGCCCAGGGGGTTGCACGTATGGGCCACTGTCAGCCCTTCAAAGGAGGAATAGTGGAGAGGGTGGGACACCAGATCCCGTGGCCCTCTGTCTGTTCTGCACATGGATCCCCAGAGCCCTGGGCTTTTAGGAAGAGGGGCATTTTGAAGGTAGGTGTGTAGTGGTAAAGCCAGGAGTTCCCTAGGAGACTGCCTGCCCTCCATGAAGAGAACAGGAGGTCACCAGGGAGAGATGGGGGATCAGGGAGAGATGGAACTCTGGAAAGTGTGCAATTACAGAGGATGTCTGGGGACTCAAGGTACGTCTGAGACCCACCCACGTCCAATCTATTGCTTTGTTCCCCCTGGCTGTGGCATTCTGAAGAAGCCAAACCTTGCAGAGCAACAGAGAAAGAGACAGCTGGACAAAATGTGCGAGGGCCGCCGGTGAAGACTAGGGTGGTAGCGCACAGACAGGAAGACAGAGCAAATGGTCCAGCAGGTCCAACAAGTCCAGAAACTGGGGCCATGGGCTCAGGGAAGGGCTGGGGCCCCAGGCACCCACGGCTCATTCCCCAAGTCCCACCCCACTATGGCTGTGCTCCTGAGTTTAGGCCCTGACTGGTGGCCACCCACGGAGGGATGGCACCCCAGGGGTGGTCAGGGCTGGCCCTCGGGGCCTGACCTTGGGCAGGCTCAGTGGGAATGGTGAACTCAAGATTAGTAAGGAGGGGTCCAACCACCCAAAGGCAAGGATGCACAGCACAGGGGCCTGAGGGTCACACCCTTGCCTGGTGGGGTCAATGATGGCAGTGCGGGGAGGGGTGGCCAGAGGCTCCCGAGGCGCGAGAGGGACATGGGCAGGATAGATCTAGGACTATGGCTTATTTTTGCAGGGGGGGGCTGCATCTGCTCCCAACATCCCTTGGGGGGGGGGCTCCGAGGGGGTCTGTACAGTGGACAGGGCTCCTGGCGCTGACCCAGGATCATTACTTCTTGAACATGTCCTGCAGTGGCCCAGGCAGGTACTTGATGACAGTGTCCAGGATGCTTTCATCTTCCTCTTCCGGCTCATCCCCACAGCCTGGTGGGATGGCCTTCTTGGGTCGAGTCAGACTGCCTTCTGAGTTGGCTTCCATGGCTGCCTGGGCCTCAGCCTCACGCTCCTCCTTCTTCTTGATGCCATACTGTGAAGGAAAGGGTAGTCAAGCAGGGCTTGCATACTCCCCTCCCCAGTACCCAGCCTGGGTGGCACTAATGCAATACACAGAGAGGCCAGGTCCTTCCTGCACGGAAGAAACCAACCAGGTTTCACAGCTGGGGAAGACTCCAGCTGAGTCCCAGGCCCATCCTATTCACCAGGGCTCCAGAACTGATCCCGTCCAGGTTTTGGAAAACCATACAGAAAATGGGACAACTAAGAGGTGCCCAAATGACACATGGGATAGGAAAGAAAAAAAAGGTCTGGGGGTAGCTGGAGAGATGAACCAGCAGTTATCAGACTTGCTGCTCTTTCGGACTGGGACTTGAGTTTTGGTTCCCAGCACCAGTGTCAGGCGGTTCGTAACTATCTGTAACTTCCGCTCTAAGGAATTTGAAACATCAGCCCCTTCAGGTACCTGCACTCATGTGCACACATCTACAGTGTAGACACACGATCCTACACATAATTAAAAACAATAAAAATAAATATAAAAAATAAAAGAATTTGGGGATACTACAAGGGAGGAACTGTAGCAGGAGGGTGGGGAGAATCACAAAACATACTTTGTTTACAATGGCATCTAATATATTATATGATGATTAAAAAAACAAAAACAAAAAATAAAAGAGGTGCGTGAGATCACAGAGGTAAGAAGAGGCTGCTCGCTCGGGCTCCCTGCTGGAGTCTATCCTGGCACCCCATCCACCCACCCACTGACATAGCACTAATCCTGGCTCTGTTTCCAGCCCCCTTTACTGTGGACCACCCTTCCTGGGAGCTTGAAAGCATGCAAACTCTGCAAACTCATAACTTTGTTTCTCCTGCTCATAAGGGAACACAGACACTCCCGACTTATTTCCCCACCAGCCCCTATCCAAAGAAACGATGTGATCTGTTTCCAGGTGGGGATTCGCCTGGGTGCTCATCTTCTGCTAAAGGCACTTTTGTTCTCCCCTGGTGGATTCTGTGTGGAGGAGGCAACAGTCAAAGTCCGTCAAGTGTCTCTAATAAGAAATAAACGGGGCTCATTTCTGCTTCTTTGGTCATCCCTCAATCCCTTAACAGAACTGAGAACAGAGGCCTTGATGACCAGGTGAAAAAGCATGGCAGAGAATGTCATTTTCCCTAGTGCCTTCCAGTACCAGACAGAGAAGTGATGGGTGTCATCTGGCATGACAGGAAAACAACAGGGGCCCACCCCACATCTTCAGCCTGGCACTGGTCCCACTGCAGGTCACCTACTGGCAGAGCCCCTGTGGTACAGAAGAGGAACATGTGGCTCAGTGTTCTGTGGGGTAGTATGTGAGCCAGAAGAGATGTCTCCAGAAACTAGGTCAGGCCAGAGCAGCTTCCAGCCAGGGGAAGAGCAGAAGGATAGGCCAGGTGGGGTCTATGGGCAACCTGAGAGTCTGAGCTGCCTAAGGCTACTTTTGGGAACAAGTGTGTGATAATTACTGCTATGGTTACTTTTCCTGAAAGCTAGTCTGTCCACTGAGATGCAAGGTCATTCTGAAGCTACAGCCACTTTGAGCTCTATCTCAGGGAAAGTCATAGTTATTCTGCTTGAGAATGCTATCCAGGCTACATCCTAGAACCAGACTCCACTTGTGTGGCCTGTTCTGGTCTTCTGGACTCCATTGATAAATGCCAGGCTAACCCAGGCCAGGTATTCATTACGTCAGGTATCCAAGGACAGGACCACAGGACATGTCAGTCAGGTTTATTAGAAGGCACACCCTGGGCAGCTTCCAGAGCCAGGTGAAGACTGGGGACTCGGTTAAGGGGTAACAGAAGACTTAAGAACTTTAGCCTTAAAGTTAAGAAATTGTTAAGAAAAAGCCTCTAGTGACTCTCAGTGGTAAGAGCCAACGACTCTAGCTGGTATTCACCACACGCCTTTCCCCATCACACAGGCTGAGAGAAGAAGCTCAGCCTGAGTACAGAAGCTTGGAGGCTAAAACATGCCAGCTCTACACCTGGACCTTGTCTCTTTATCAGGAGCAAGGTTCTGGCTCGATAAACGGTTCACTGTGGGTGGATGAAAGCAGGCGCAAATCGGGTAGTACATATGCAAACCTGAAGGTGTGTGTGCAAATCTGGCTGTGGAAATATGAATTGGATGGTAGGTATGCAAATCAAGTTCCTGCTTAGATGACTTCCTAATGGACATAGATGCTTCTCTAGGAAATGCCCCAGCTCTTGAGACACTCCTGAATAGCCATGTTCAGTTTTCTAAACGGGTTATTGGGGGCCTTGCATCATATGGATATGAAATTGGCCCTGTTCTCAGTCTCTTCCCCTCCCCCATCACTGAAAAGCCTTGCAACACCATTCAGCCTATCAATTCCTGACCAGAGGGACACAGCCCAGGGGAAGTTGGGGATCAAGTTTTAGTGAGTAGCAGGGGCTGCCCAGTGAGGGCTGAAAAGTCATACCCAATAGGCAGAATTTACTCCTGTGTGAGCTGGGAACGTGGAGCATCAGCAGCAAAGGCCCAAGAGTCAGAACTAGGGGGCTGGAGAGATGGCTCAGTGGTTAAGAGCACTGACTGCTCTTCCAGAGGACCCGGGGTTTATTTCCCAGCACCCACATGGTAGCTCACAACTGCCTGAAGATCCAGTGGCAGGGGATCGGACACCTTCACACTAATGCACATTTAAAAAAAAGAAAAAAAGAGTCGGAACTACTAGGTACCTGGGCGGTGGTGGCGCAGACCTTTAATTCCAGCATTCGGAGGCAGAGGCAGGCAGGCGGGTCTCTGTGAGTTCGAGGTCAGCCTGGTCTACAAGAGCTAGTTTCAGGACAGGCCCCAAAGCTACAGAGAAACCCTGTCTCAAAAACGAAACAAAACAACAAGGAAAGAATTATTAGAGTCTGGGGTGGCCAAGCAGTGATCAGCAGCAGGGTGTCGGGAGCATGCTCTGTCCAGTACAGGCTGAGATTGGATGGGGCCCAGAGCATCTGGACATGCCTGGGGCTTTGCCCTCTACAACTTTACCCTTGGGTCTGTCCTTCCCATGGGGTTCATTTGAATGTTCTCCATTTCTTCTTCATAATTAGTCTGGCACAGGCTGTGGAAACTTTCTGAAGTAGTAGTTCTCAGCCTTCCTAATGCTGCAACCCTTTCATACGGTCCCTCACGTTGTGGTGACCCCCCCACCATAAAATTATTTTCATTACTACTTCAGAAATAATCCTGCTACTGCTATGTACCACAATGTAAATATCTGTGGTTTCTGATGGTCTTGGGTGACCTTTGTGAAAGGGTCATTCTATCCTCAAAGGGTCAGGACTGACAGGTTGAGAACTGCTGTTCTGAAGAATGAATTTCTCCACAATTTCCAGGAAAATGTATGGAAGCAGAGATGTGAAGAAGGTACCCTGTAGGATCTTCCTTGAGTTCCATTTTTTTTTTTAAATACTGAGAGGTCAAAGTCTTTGTGGGTGGTATGATATCTGGTAGGGACTCCTAGGGGAACTGAGCCAGGCACAGGACTCCCCTGAAACCAAAACCCAGCCCCACCCTTGGTCTTTCCAGAGCCTCTGCACACCTAGGCATCTAGCACAGCACCCTACTCCAAACTCGCTCTGTCCTGCCTGGATAGCTACTCCCTCTAGGCTCTACCTAGGGAGGGACCTCTGTGACTCTCAGCTCTCTCTTGCTTCTCTGTCCTTCCCTCTAAACTGTTTCCCTCTCAGAATCACTGTATCTGTCTAACTCTCCATCTCTCTGTTTCTCATGTTCACCCTCATCCTTTCATATTACAGTTAATTTAGGGGTCTGCCACCACGTCACTCACATGGTCAACAGCACATCTTGCTAACCACGGTAATAATTCACTGACTGTGGAAGGTAAGGTCAAAGCAAAATGAGCAAGAACTTTCTACAGGGCTTGAGGAAACTGTCCAGTAACTGTGCTCCGAGGCAGGGGCATGGTCAAGACCCCATAAACAGCATTCTGCACCAAGTGTGGGATAAGGGTATATTAGGATCTCGAGGGCAGAACACCAGTGGAGAGGAGAGGCCAGCCTCCCATTTGACCCTTTGGGAGATGAAAGACCCAATTTATCCAGCTACCTAAAGACCATCTCTCTTTATCTGCCTTAGGAGATACAGGTTTCCTTTCCCATGAATCCCGAAGATCTACCCCAACCACTGACATATCAACAGAGAACTTGATGTGAATGCACAGGCAGGAAAGGGGTCTAGAACCTGGGCTGTCCACTCTCCAGCCTAGCATCTCATCAAGTCAAGGACTGGAGGATTATGTGACCCACTCCCTGCTTCTTACCCACCCAAGTCTGCTGAGCTACCCTACAAAGTAAGGAAGGATCTAGATGACGTGTTTATTCTCACGGCCTCTCTGCTGTGCGGGCAATCACTGTCTCCACTGTGCACTTGGTTTGTGAGCAGAGGTCATACAATGTCTACCATGCTCTGCCCTCCCCAGTACCTAAAGGCACAGGACAAGAGCAGGGCTTTGCTGCAGCCTCCCACCTGACTGCTAGTATCAGTTGCACACTGATAAGCAGGCAACCACTTCTTCAGGATTCTGTCCAGCCTTCACTACCCTACTCGCTACAGTAAGGATTGGAGGAGGAGTGGGCACAGGCCATCCTCTTGAAAGATGTAGCTATACGCGGGTCTCAATTCAGGATTCCACATGGGGCCTCAGTTTTTCTACCATGAATAGGCACAATGCTTTCTGGCTACCCCATCCATAGGAGACAGTCACTAGAGTGAATGAGAACAGGCAGGTTACCACCCATCCACCATGTATGAGTCTAGGAATCAAAGGTAAAGAGGACCGTCTGGCCCTGATCTTCGTGACCCACCAAGACTTCATGCTCAGTTAATCTCTATTCTCTCAGAGCCTTTTTTCTGGGCAGGGATCAAAACTCCAGGGAAGCAACCAGTCCTGACATGAGGAGTAGAACAGGGCAGCCCTCAGAACGACCTCCATCCAGATGTGAAAATGTGTAGTTCCACAGCGGTTCGTTTCCAAAGATTAGATTTTGACCCCTGAATAAGGAGTAAAAGGGGGGTGTTAGGCATTGCCAAATGAGGTTACTGCTTCTAGTGGGGTCACTACCTGCAGCTCTCCTCCCTGTGTGGAGCTGCGGATCCCTGGCCTCTTGACTTTCTTAGACCCTTTGCCCGCTGGAGTGAACTAAGCAAAACGCCTGTGCCTGCAGCTGCTCTGAGTACGGAGACCTTGCTTGCAGCTGCTCTGAGCCTGATGAGCCTGTAGCTGAAAGAGCCCAGAGCTGGGCGTGGCTAAGGATCCCTATATAAGCTCCTTCTGAGCACAATAAAGTTTGGTGTTCTTGTATCAAGGATGACCCGTGTCCGTGTCTGTCTCTGTTATTGTGTTTTTAAGTCTCCAGCTTAGTTCTCAGCTAGTGTACCGTCTTGTAGTGACACGGGCGCTACAGGACTGACCGTTCGACTTTTTACATCCCTGCACGCATCAGTTGCCCACCTTGTCTCGGATGCCCTGCCGCATGACCTCACGTTCCGCCTCCATCTTGGCGTACTTTGCCTTGCGTTCCTCCTCTGCCTGCCGCAGCGCCTCCTGCCGTTCCTCCTCCTTCTTGGCAGCATCAGGGTCCTTCTCCTCATCACCCCCAAGCATCTTCCCCATGTCCTTGGTGGCCCCTAGGAACAAAAGCAGAGGTCAGGCAGTAGCATTCAGCGTTCCCAGTCCCTTCTGCCAGCCATGGGTCCAGTGGTGCCCATCCCTTGAGGGAAACAGTGGATGTTCTGGCTGTGTGCTTACTTGTAGATATACGTGCAAGTAGTTGTGTTATAGTTGTGTGCTCCTATGCTTATCTGTGTATCATTTTATCAGTGAACAACCATGTTACTACATATGTGTGCTTAGGTGCACTGATATGTCTGCTCATCCATGTGCCTCTGAGAGGCAGGTGTATGAAATCCCTGAGGCTTGTGTCTGGCAGAGGATTTGGCTCTGGAAGGTGGTAGAAGGAAAATCCAGATGTGCAGATACACAGATGATGAATAGTCAAGGAACAGATGTCTGGTGGGCAATATTGGTCACTAAAGTAGGCAACAGGCACTCGCCGATGACCCAGGCTGCAGGCACTGCCTGTCTTTATCACCAAGACCCTAATTGCCCCTACGCTAGGCACCAATCTTCTCATGAGCTCCTGAGTCACAGGCCCTACAGAAACCACCCCAAATGCCCTTACATCTTAGCCCAGAGGACAGAGGCTGTAATTACATACTAAAGCTTGACCCAATGAGCAATCCTAAGCCCAATTGCACCCAGACACCATGTCACCCAGGATGGGGCACTGGCAAGCCCCACAAGATCTCAGCATGGGTTCTGGTTCACTGGTTTTGTGTCTCTGGAGCACCTGCAACCCTATTACCATGACAAGCAAGAGCAAAGTCAAGTCAGATGTCCTCTTTTCTCTGCATGATGGCCTTGAATGTTTTGATTGCCTGAAACTCTACCACAGGTGATAGGGTGTGGAGAGACTAAGGACGCACTGTTGCTGCTGTCAAGGTGGAGACAGAGAATCAACTTGAAACAGACACTTGCTAACAGAACAGAACTGATCTTAAATCTTTTTTTTTTTTTTTTTTGGATTTTCGAGACAGGGTTTCTCCGTAGCTTTTGGTTCATGTCCTGGAACTAGTACTTGTAGACCAGGCTGGCCTCGAACTCACAGAGATCTGCCTGCCTCTGCCTCCCAAGTGCTGGGATTAAAGGCGTGCACCACCACTGCCCTGCCAGATCTTGAATCTTACTGAAAATTATGAGCTTCTTGGTCAGTTCTCAGCTGCATCTAGAAGCTTACAAAGGAGATTCTGGGTCAGTGACTCAAGGGAAGTTGTTGGGTCGTGAAGAAATCTTCCAACAGTTTTCCAGGTAACTCACTTCCCTTGAGTCACCACCTCTAGCACTGCTGTCTCTGGCAGGTGTTGGGGCAGGCAAGGACAAACCTTGCAATCCTGATTGCCTGCGTGTAAATTTTATTCTCTACTAGAACAAGCTAATTTACACTTAAGTGAGAGAAACCCATAATTATTTCTCCCTCCGAGAAGGTGCTGGCATTCTAAAGCAGTAACCGAATCCGGTGTCTATTCCTAGAGCCGTGGTTCTCAACCTGTGGGTCACAACCCCTTTGGGGGCGGGTCAATCGACCATCAGAAAACACAGATATTTACATACAGTTCATAATAGTAGCAAAATTACAGTTATGAAGTAGTAATGAAGATGTTATTGTTGGGGGTCAGCATAACATGGGAATTGTTATGTTCTGAAGGATCAGAGCTATAGGAAGGCTGAGAACCACTGTCCTAGAGAAGATGAACAGTGACTGGAGTGTGACCGTGGGGGCAGTGTGGCTTGTGGCTGCCTATTGAAGGCCCATCCTGCATCCCACCCTTCACATAGACTGCAATCTCCATTTTACTGAATGCCAGCTATGTGCTACTATGGATCTGTATGTCTGTTGGGCCTTCCCTGAACCTTCCTATATGCCAGGGATTTCTGCTTGGGCTGGCTCTGGGTTCTGAAGGAAGATCTACTTTTGTTATGGGAATTCTGAGTCTTCAGACTGTGGAGGCAGCTCTGGAAGGCAGGGTGACCCCGGGTTGTGGTGCACACACACAGTGACATGCACAAATCCATATTGACAAATGAATGTGTGCACACACATACGTGGATGAAAAATGTCTTAACAGATCTTTTACCAAGAAACTTATATATGTGGCAAATAAGTATGTAGAAATGTATGATTGGCTGTTAGAAATAATGCTTAGTCACAGGAATTCCAGATCAAGTCACCATAAGTAGAGATTGACTATAGAAGTGCTGGATGCGATGTACAAACAGCAACACATACTGGTGGGATGCAGAGGATACAGGAGCTGAAGGACAGGGGGTCAATGCCAGTTTGTTCTTTCTCTGCCTTTCTCCCCCAGTGCTTGGAATTGAACTTAGGACCTCACGCATACTAGACAAGCACTCTGCCATGGAACTATTAGGGGTTTTGTTTTGTTTTGGTTTTTCGAGACAGGGTTTCTCTGTAGCTTTGGAGCCTGTCCTGGAACTAGCTCTTGTAGACCAGGTTGGCCTCGAACTCACAGAGATCCACCTGCCTCAGCCTCCCAAGTGCTGAGATTAAAGGCATGTGCCACCACTGCCTGGCTTAGTTTCTTACAGTGTTAAATACACCTATAATGTGATTCAAAAAGTATAGTCCCAAGTATTTATCTAACAGATATAAAACTTAAGGTCACATGAATTCTGGGACAAAAGTTATAGCAGTTTTAGATTATACTAAATCTAATCTAATCTAATCTAGATCAGCAGGCAAATGGACAAGTAAACCACGGAACGTGCAGGTGAGGGATAAAGTACCACTTGGCAATGAAAAGAAGTTTGACACACCCAATAGCTTGAAAGAAGCTCAGACTCTTTGGTGCTGAGTGAAAAAAGCCAGAAAAGAATTATATGACTTTTATTTAAGTAAATATAAGTGTTGACTGATCTATAATGAGAAGCAGCTTTGGGATTCTCTGGGGATGGCAACAGCCTTAGACCTATGGAAGCTGGTTGAGTAGTATTTGTACTTTCTAAACACCAGAGACGCCACAACTCTAATGAGTATTCAATCTCAAATTACTAAAACTAGAGGTGGTAGAGACAAGGTTTCTTGGTCCTGATCTAGTCAAACTACAAGTTCTAAACAGAGGGCCAAACCGCAGAGGTTATAGTCCCAGAGGTTCAAATATTAGAAATAGACCTGTAGTTTGCCTTTCTGCTGAAGCAGACATTAAAACTGAAGGCATAAAAGCTTGAAAACGGTGGAAAGCAGACACCCTGCAGTTGTTCTCGGGTTTTAGGGAGTCACAAGACCATGCACGCACCTGGTCACGTTTACACAGGGCATCAGCACATCCCCCAGAAGCTGCAGAGAAAGTCTGGACACTTTCAATATAGACAAAGGGATTTTTATTTCCCCACATCTTCACCCCATGATTTGATTAACCTAATCTAACAGACTATGTGTCTAAAAATAAAGTCTATGACTAAAGCTGTTCTGGACGAATAATTGCAACCTTTAATCACAAAGAAGGAAAATCAAAGTGGAGGGGCTTCATAATCATTCTAAGAAATAAAAAAAAATTAATCCTACCCAAGTAGTGATGGCACACACCTTTATTCCCAGCATTCAGTAGGCAGAGACAGGTGGCTCTCTGAGTTTGGGGCCAGCCTGGTCTACAGAGTGAGTTCCAGAACAGCCATGGCTACACAGAGAAACCTTGACTTGAAAAGTTAAAAAAAAAAAATCCAATGTAACATTGGGAGAGAGGATCTGTAGAGAGAATCAGAACTGATATGGAAAGAGAACGTACTTCTATTACTATAAAGTGTGACAGTTGCGTTGCTGTTCACTAACACAGCTTTGGAGGCTCAGTTTCATGAGAAAAATAAATAAGACACAGTAGTCTCTGTCTCTCCACTTCTCTTGATGTTGATGTCATTAGGATGTTCTAGCAAAAACTGACCAGAACTAACTATATAGAAGGGATGTCATTTTACCTAAAGTCAATAGTTTTGCCCCCAAACTATCCATGCCAATCGAACACACGTGAGGGAGAATTTGCATTTACAATTATGGAAATAAACCGCATTTTACAAAGAAATCTACAGAAGCTTAAGGTCTTTTAAAATTATTTATTTTTATTTCATGTGCATCCATGTTTTTCCTGCAGATATGTCTGTGAAGGTGTCAGATTCCCCTGACACTGGAGTTACAGACAGTTGTGAGCAGCCATGTGGGTGTTGGGAATTGAACCTGGGTCCTCTGGAAGAGTAGCCAGTGCTCTTAACCACTGAGCCATCTCTCCAGCCCCAAGCTTAGGACTTTTTAAAGACATACCAGCTCCCTGCTGGACAAGCTTACTGTGAAGATGGTGACGCCATTGTGGTATGCAACTGTATGCTGCCTGGATTGAATCTGTGACTTAAACTTTGAGGTATCTTAAAATTCTTGATAAATTTAAGGTTCTTATGTTTAAGGACAGAATGAATGTCTGAAAAACGAAAATACAAAGCCTGAAACAGTGAAGCATACCCGACCCGCAATCTTAGAACTTGAGAGGTGGAGGCAGGAGTTTCATGAATTCAAGGCCAATATTAACTAAATAGCAAGTTACCTGAGCTATATGAGACCCTGGACCAAAGCAAATCAAAACAAAACAAGAAGGAGACCAATAAAGTAACAGACAGTTCCAAAGTGGTCATGTTGTAGATGTTTTAAGTGTCATCATGTCCACTGCTGGGGATGGTGCACAGTTAGTTCTTGGAGAAAGAGGGTTAGTGCAGAACCTTGGGAAAGCAGTCAGACATTGTTCTGCACATCCTCCTACCTAGCCCTCTCACTCCCATCATCTGTCATAAATGGTCCTTTGTTGGACATGGGTCTATCCCAACACAAGGCTAGAGATAAGGGATGTCCTGGGCATATGGCCATATGACTAGGGAACTCTGGGGCTATAGTACACTTGGAGATGTGGAAGACCTAGGAGGGGACCATCATATCCTAGATGAGGTTGAGAGGCTGCCCAATGCAGTATAATAGGTCCGCTATGTGAAGAAAAGTGTGTCACAGACTCCGTTTTTGGAAAGCAAAGACAAAACTTGATGGGTAACCAGGCATAGAGGTGCATGCCTTTAATCCCAGCATTTAGGAAGCAGAGACAGGAGAATATCTGTGAAATTGAGGCCAGCCTGGTCTACAAAGTGAGTTCCAGGACAGCTACACAGAGAAACCCTGTCTTGAAAAACCACACACACCCCAAAACCAAAAACATGATGGGCAAAGATACCCATGATCTCACAGTTCTTTGAGGATCAAAAATTACCAGGGACTGCATGTCATCCCCCTGTTAATCTTCAGCCCTGGAAAGCTCTGGGGATTGTTCACTAAGATCCACCAAATGCCAGTCTCCACTATACTGAGATACCACACACCATACATTAGGACAGGTATTATAAAAAACAGAAAACAGGAAGTATTGGTAAAAATGTGGGGAAAGTGAAACCTTGGGCTGGGAATGTATAGTGGTTCAGCCTGTGGAAGACAGTTTGGTTGGTCCTCAAAAGGCTAAGCATTGGGCCTGAACAGATAGCTTAATACTTAGGAGCACTGGTTGCTCTTGCAGAGGACCTGGGTTCCCAGCACCCACATGGCAGCTCACAACTGCCTGTAGCTTCAGTTCCATGGTATCCAGTGCTCTCTTCTGGTCTCCAAGGGCATTGAACACGCACGCACGCACACACACACACACACACACACAGAGAGAGAGAGAGAGAGAGAGAGACAAACACAGACACACATACACACATATGTAATATAAAGATCAAATACAGAATTACCATATGATCCAGTAATTCTGAGTACATACATAAACATGTTGAAAACATGAATTCAAACAGATATTTGTCCACCACATTCTAGTCTGAGCAGCATCATTCGTAAGAGCTAGGAGGCAAAGCAGCAAGCATCAGTCCACAGGTGAATGGAGAAAGGAAAAAAATGTGTCTGTCTCTACTTTACATATTGCTCAATCTTAAAAGGGAAGAAAGTTTTGACACAAGGCAGTATCATCTGGAGGCATTATACTGAGCTAAATGCACCAGTCACAAAGGATAGTTGCTGTGAAGGACTCAGAGGACTCAGATCCATGGAGCAGAAAAAAGAAAGTAGTTTGTGGGCTGGGAGACACAGATAAGGAGCTAAGTGTTTTCCTGGGACAATTTCAGTTTGGAAAGATGAGACCATTCCAGAAGTAGAAGTGAATGGCTGAACAATAGTGTCACACGTTTAACACCATTGCTTTGTGTGCCTAAATTGATTAAAATAGTGAAACTCATATGTATTATCACAATAGAAAGAGAAGTATAATTCTAAATTACTTATAATTCCATCTCCCTGGTAGATTTCCCAAAGCATACATGAAGCTTGGACCAATCTGGTCAAAGCATGACTGGTAATGACATCACCTGTGCAATGAGGCCTTGCAAATGTGACTTCCCTAGCAGCAGATGGGTTGTGGATATTAGAATATAGTCACTGCCAACATGGGAGCTAGAGGTAATGAGGTCATGCTATAGGCCTAGAAAGCAGCTGGTTTGCAAACTCCCAAACATGGTTCCTGAACCTATTAGAGCTTGAAGGATGAGATGTGCCTCTACCTCAGTCCTCCACAGTAAAGAGAACAAGCAGAAACAGAAAGGAAATTAAAATGACCACACAGGTGCTGTGCAAGTATAGTGTGAAGACCTGAGTTTGGATCCTGAGTTTAGCACCATTGTAATAAAAAGCATGAGAGAGGTGGAGACAACAGGAGGATTGTTCGGATCTGCTGGAAGTCAGCCCAGCTCCAGATACAGTGAGAGCTGCTGTTTTAAAGGACTAAAGTGGCAATCATATAGCTGAACACTCAGCATCCTTCTTTGGTCTTGTCACACATATATACACTGACACACACACACAGTAATAAACAAATAATACACTGTATTTTCTATCCTCATACATGGGGAAATCTTAAATGAAATTCACACCTCAAAGTATACTTATTACAAAAAGCTGAGAATAATGTCTAGGAATTCACAGATGGAATCTTTCAAACATTTAAGAAACAGATAATTCCCATGGTATTTAGAATGTTCCTGGAAAAAATAAGGAAAGTCTCTGGGTTATTTTTATTAAATTACTGTAAAAGCAATGCCAAGCGTCATGTTGAAAGAAAGGGATGAATGGAAGGATGGGAAGAATGGAGAGAGGGGGACAGAAGGGAAGGAGGGAGGGAGGGAGGGAGGGAGGGAGGGAGGGAGGGAGGGAGGAAGGGACAGTGCACTACAGCTTCCAAACGACTAGGAACCAGCACATGGACCAGAGTAGTATCAGTCAAAGGGAAATTGGCATCTGCCATTTTCTAAGGAAACTTATAGGAAAGCACAGCTTAAGTTCAGTGAATTTCATTTGCAGAAGGTAAAGATGCCCCAGCATCAAAACATCAGTCATGATCAGATGTCACCCAGAGCCACAGTGACCATTGTGCACCTGGGTCATAAGGTGCTGTTCTGAGTATTTGTGTATCCCAGAACATTTCTGTTTCTTTCCTCCATAAACCAATCAGTTCCTGTGTTCCTGGGGTAGCTATAACTTTCACCTCCTTAGAGAGGGCCTAGAACAATAGGAACTTGCACCGTATCTGACTACTGGCCTGCCTCCTTCATCTTGCTTTGCACACGTGGCGAAGGTAGAGTCTACGCACATAGTCGCTACATGACCATGGCAAAACAAACAAACAAATACAGAAACAAAAAAATGCAAATGTGCCCTGCCACATTGAACCCACTGTTGAAGTACAATGAGGGCTTATTAGTACATATAAATCTGCCAGGTGGTGGTGGTACACGTCTTTAATCCCAGCACCTGGGAGGCAGAGGCAGACAGATCTCTGTGAGTTCGAGGCCAGCTTGGTCTACAAGAGCTAGCTCCAGGACAGGCACCAAAGCTACACAGAGAAGCCTTGTCTCAAAAAAAAAATCTATCTATCTATGAAGCCAAAGACAGGCTTCTGGTAGCCTAGTGCCCACCCAAGCACCCAGATGACCTCATCATCTTTCCCACAGAAGCTGTTTTGTGTTCTCTGGAATTTTAGATCAGCAGGGTCCAACAGTATATAATAGGAGGCTGTCCTGGCTGCTAAGTACCAGGTTTCTATGTGGATAGCTTACTGTAGGATCTCACTGTGGAATAGCTTGTCCATTCATGGCCTGCTGGTCATATCAAGAACTGCTCTGGGCCTTAGAGACAAGCCTATGTACTGGTCACTTACCCAGGTACATCCTGAGAGTGATTGACAAACTGTTCAGCAAATGTAGATTCCACTTGGGAGAAATGGTCAGATCCTGCTAAGGTAGTTACATCCTTTACTTGCGAACCTATATAGTTCAATACTGGCTTGGTGGCCCTTTTGATTGTAGCCAATCCTATGGGTGACAGGTAGTACCTTACTATAACTTCTATTTGTATTTCACTTGTGATTAATGATTTCAAGCATTATTCATATACTTGTTGGTCATTTCTGTGTTTGTTTTGGGTGACTATCAATTCAAAGTCTTCCTTCTTCTCTTGCTCCTTCCTTCCTTGTTTGTTTGTTTGTTGAGACAGGGTCTTGCTCTGTACTTTGGACTAACCTGGAATTTCTCTGTAGACAAGGCTGGCCTCAAACTCACAATTCTCTTGTTTTCACCTTCCAAATGCTGAGATTACAGTTGTTCCCCAGGATACTTGGTCAAAAGTCTATTTTCAGGGTCAGTGAGACAACTCATCTGGTCAAGGCATTTGCAGCCATGCCTAATGGCTGACTCTAATCCTGGTACCCACATGGTAGAAGGAGAGAACTGACTCCTGCAAGGTGTCCTCTGACTACAAACACACCATGACACATGCTCATACACACACAATAAATAAATGTAATAAAAAATTTAAGAGTGTGTGTTTTTTAAAATAAATTTTTTAAACTGGCAGTGGTGGTACACACCTTTAATCCCAGCACTTGGAATGCAGAGGCAGGTGGATCTCTGTGAGTTTGAGGCCAACCTGGTCTACAAGACCTAGTTCCAGGACAGGCTCCAAAGCTACAGAGAAACCCTGTCTCGAAAAACAAACAAACAAATGATAGATAGATAGATAGATAGATAGATAGATAGATAGATAGATAGATAGATAGAACCTTTTACTCTGGACCGACAACTGGGGAGCCAGCATAGAACCGAACTAGGCCCTCTGCAAGTGGGTGACAGTTGTGTGACTTGGTCTGTTTGTGGAGCCCCTAGCAGTAGGACCAGGATCTGTCCCTGGTGCATGAGCTGGCTTTTTGGAACCAATTCCCTTTGCTAGGATGTCTTGCTCAACCTTGATGCAAGGGGGAAGGGCCTGGTCATACCTCAACTTGATGTGCCAGGCTTTGTTGACTCCCCACAGGAGGCCTTACCTTTTGAAAGGAGTGGATGAGAGGCTGGGAGAGAAGAAGGAAGTGGGAGGAGGGGAGGGAGTGTGAACTGTGATTGGTAAGTAAAATTAATTTTAAAAAGTTAAAATTAAAAAAATAAACCTTTTAAGATGAGCAATAGTGATACACACCTTTGATCTCAGCACTTGGGAGGCAAGTGGATCTCTGAGCTCCAGGACAGCCTAGTCTAGAGAGTGAGTTTCAGAACAGCCAGGGATACACAGAGGAATCCTGTCTCAAAAAACCACCACTACCACCACCATCCAATCAATCAATCAATCAATAATAAAACATTTTAGCTGTGCTCAGAATTGAACCTAGAGTCTCACATAATGCTAGGCAGACTTTTTGTTACTGAACTCTACTCTAACGCCAAAATCTAAATGTTTTGAGAACAATTTGGATTTACAGAAGAGCCAGGCAGTCGGTGGTGGCCCACGCCTTTAATCCCAGCACTCAGAAGACAGAGGCAGGTAGATCTCTCTGAGTGTGAAGCCAGATTGGTCTACAGAGTGAGTTCCAGAACAGTTAGGACTATCCCACAGAGAAACCATGTCTTGAAAAACAAAAAACAACAAAATAAGTAAATATATTTGCAGAAGAATCACATAGGAAAGCAGATCGGAGTTCCTTCATGAAAGCTGCACCCAATCTTCTGGGTAACCAATGTATTCTAGCTGTCAGACATACAACCAAGATACTGAATCTAAAGCCTCTCTTCTGCTCAGATTTCCTAGGTGTGTGTGGGGGGCTTGTTTGTTTGAAGAAGGGTCTCTGTGTAGCTGTGACTAGTCTGAAACTTACTAGATAAAGTCTTGAACTCACACAGATCCACCTGCCTCTGCCTCCTGGGTACTGGCATTAAAAAACTGTGCCACCATGCCCAGCCTGTTTTCTGAGTTTTTACTTCCTCTTCTCTGTTCAGGGATCCCAGCCAAACACTGACATGACAAACAGTTGTCATATCTCTTTGGGCTCTTCCTGGCCAAGACAGTGTCTCAGACTTGGGTTGGTCCTGATCGTCTTGATTTGACCTTTGGAGAATTTTGCACCCTCAGATGGGATTCTTGAATGTTTTTCCCCATGCTTAGGTGAAATTATGGATTTGAGGTAAGAGACACTTTTTGTTGTACCACAGTGAGTATTCCCGTGCTACATATTCGGCAATGCTGCTGCTAACCTTGGTCCCTTGGTTGAGGCTGCTTTCACTCTCCTGTGCTGTGTGCTGCTCGGAGCTCACTGTGCACTGCAGACCTAAGGGTTACACTGACTTTGGTTTCTAGTCTTGCTTTTGCCTTTTTATTCTTTATTATTTTAGTTTAGAATTTTCCTTTTCTTCTTCTTCTTTCCTTCTCCTCTTCCCCCCCCCCCCCCATCTCTTCCTCTGGAGACAGGGCCTCACTATGTAGCTAGGCTGGCTTGGAACTTTTAATCCTCCTTTCTGGTTCCTATGCTGGACTTACAGATGTGTACCATCACATCCAGCTCTATCCTGAGTCTCTGTACACATTACTTAGAATCCTGTATGTAGTGTTTTTAAATTGGATTGGTAATTTTATTATTATTGAATAGTAAGATTTCTTTATATTCTGCGTACAAATTCTTTATCTGAAATATATTTTTGGTTTTTGGTTCCTTGTTTTGTTTATTATTTTATTTTATTTTTAAGACAAGGTCTCCAATAGCCCAAGATGGCCTTAAATTGCTAATCTTTTGCCTCAGCCTCTTGAGTGCTAGGATTACAAGCATGCACTACCACACTCAGCTAGTGTGAGTCGTATTAATATTCCAACCCACTCTACAGCATAACTTTTTAATCTTTAATGTAGTTTTTAATAAATGTGTTCTTTCATCTAAGTTGACTAATAATAATATCTATTGTTCTTGTACTATCTATATATCTGCAGAGATGCACATATCCCCATTTCTGGTATTTGTCATTTGTCTCTTCTTTCCTTTTTTGACCAATCTGGTTGTTGATGTTATTGATGTTAAAGAACTAACTTTGGGTTTTTTCCATTTTATTCATTGCCCTATTTTATTCACTGCATATACTTTTAACCCCTTGAACTACCTCTCTGGATTCTTATGCTAAAAGCTAAAGTGAACTATTTATAGCCTATCTTCTAGTAGAGTTTCATGACAGAAATTTCCTTCTAAATGTTGCTTTAGTCGGGTATGGTAGTATTCTCAGAAGAATGAAGCAGAATGACTGAGAATTCTAGACCAGCTTGGGCTACATAGGGACACCATCTCAAAATACCAAAGGATGTTTAATTTTTCCAGTTTTTTATATGCTCTTTACATATTTACTTCCTTCGAAAGTATAGTTGGCAAGAATTTTCTCCTATTTTGTCTTTTTACTCTACTGACAGTTTCCTTTGCAGTGCAGAGGCATTTTATTTTTATTTTATTTTATTTTAAATATTTATTTATTTGTTTATTATGTATACAGTATTCTGTCTGCAGGCCAGAAGAGGACACCAGGCTTCATTACAGATGGTTGTGAGCCACCATGTGGTTGCTGGGAATTGAACTCAGGACCTTTGGAAGAGCAGGCAATGCTCTTAACCGCTGAGCCATCTCTCCAGCCCCTTTTATTTTTATTTTTTAGAGTGATTTGCACAAAGTCTATTCAGATTTTAGGATGAAAATATGCAAATAAAATTCATAAAATATTTATTTTTCTCTGTTCTCCTCCTTTCCTTTCCCCTCCCCTTCTACCCTTTCCCATTGTCCCCATGTTCCCAATTTACTCAGGAGATCTTGCCTTTTTCTACTTCCCATGTAGATTAGATCTATGTATGTCTCTCTTAGAGTCATTATTGTCTAGATTCTCTGGGATTGTGTGTTAATTGTTGGCTGGTTTTCTTTGCTTTATGTCTAAAAGCCACTTATGAGTGGGTAATATAATATTTGTCATTTGTCTTTCTGGGTCTGAGTTACTTCACACAATATGATGTTTTCTAGATCCATCCGATGCCTGCAAATCTCAAGATGTCATTATTTTTTTCTGCTGTGTAGTACTCCATTGTGTAAATGTACCACATTTTCCTTATCCATTCTTTGGTCGAGGGCATTTAGGTTGTTTCCAGGTTCTGGCTATGACAAACAAAGCTGCTATGAACATAGTTGAGCACATGTTCTTATGGCATGATTGAGCATCCTTTGGATATATATCCAAAAATGATATTGTTGGTTCCTGAGGAAGGTTGTTTCCTAATTTTCTGAGAAATCACCACACTGATATCCAAAGGGGTTGTACCAGCTTGCACTCTCACCAGCAATGCAGGAGTGTCCCCTTACCCCACATCCTCTCCAGCATAAGTTGCCATCAGTGTTTTTGATCTTGGCCATTCTTACAGGTGTAAGATGGAATCTCAGAGTTGTTTTGATTTGCATTTCTCTGATGTCTAAGGATGTTGAACATTTTCTTAAGTGTCTTTCAGCCATTTTAGTTCCTCTGTGGAGAGTTCAGCAGAGGCATTTTAATTTCATATGATGACATCATTTGTCCATCTGTCAATTATGTTTGTTGTTGTTTGTTTGGTTTTCAAGACAGGGTTTCTCTGTGTAGCCCTAGCTGTCCTGGAACTCGCTCTGTAGACCAGTCTGGCCTCAAACTCAGAGATCTACCTGCCTCTGCCTCCCAAGTGCTGGGATGAAAGGTGTGTGCCACTGCCCAGCTTCTTTTGCTGTTCTTTAAGGATGATTTATTCACTTCACTGCAACAGGTTAATGGGCTGGAAAATAAAAATAGGAGCTAGAGTGCTACCTGTCCCTTGCCCATTCTTAGGATGACTTCTTGTGCTATTGGAGTCTTTCAGAAATTCATGCCTAAGCTTATGAAACCCCTTGACAAATGAATGGACAAAGACAACAATGGAATTCCATTCAGTCAGTCATAAGAGAAAAAATCACTAGTGAAATAATCCAGACTCAGAAATAAATATTGAATGTTCTCTCTCATATTCCAATCCTAGATTTTACTTTTCATATATTTCTATCTATGTACATGTATGTGTATAGGCCATGAAAGTATAAAGTGGACCATGAGAGAGAAAAAAACAGGTCTAAAGATGGATAAAGAGTAAGAGAATATATTTGATGTGAAAGTAGAAAGGTTATTGCATGGAAGAAAGCCACTGTGGGGTGGGGATAGATGGGTGGAGGAGAATAATGAGAAAGGATGACCAAGGAAAGCAAAGAATGCAGGAACATGCCATAGTGAAACTCATTACTTTGGATGCTGAACAAAGAAAACAAAACTAATACAAAAGCAGTTCCAGGGAGCTGGGGAGACAGGGTACATGTGCAGCAGCTACAGACACAGCTGAGGGAATGTTTTTGTCCTTGTGGTGATGGATTGAATGGCCCCATAGGATCAAATATTGAAAATTTGGTCCCCAGCTTGTGGAACTGTTTGGAAAACATTAGGTTTGACTGTGTTGGGGGAGGTGTGCCATTGGGGCTGCCTCCTACCTGAAGATAAGGGTATAAGCTCACAACTACTGCCCTAGTGCTCTGTCTGCCAGATCCCTTGGTCATGGTATCTCTTTTAAGGAATAGATGAGTAACTAACATAGTCCTGAAAGAAGAGCCCTCACTCACTTCAGAACCATTCCTCAGCCCCTTTAATCCCAGCACTCAAGAAGCAGAAGCAAGCAGATCTCTGTGAGTTCAAAGACAGCCTTGTCTACATAGTGAGTTCCAGGTCAGCCAAGGCTACATAGTGAGACCTTGTCTCAAAGACAAACAGGGGCTGGAGAGATGACTCAGAAGTTAAGAGCACTGACTACCCTTCCAGAGCTCCTGAGTTCAGTTCCCAGCAACCACGTGGTGGTTCACAGTCATCTAAAATGAGATATGGTGCCCTCTTCTGGCGTGTAGGTATAACACTGTATACATAATAAATAAATCATACCAAAACAAACAAACAAACAAAAAACCAAAAAAACCAAAACAAAAACAAAAAAAACCCAGCAACAACAAAAACCAAAACAAAACTAAATAAATTTAAAGAAATAAATTTATAAGTATCACAAAATCAGATGTGAACACCAAATGTTTTTGTGTATGAAGAAAACAGAACGTTAGTTCAACCCTCTACCTCTAACTCAAAAGACCCAAAAACAAAAGATAAGAAAGAATGAAAATGCACAAGGAAGTCCTGCATCTGGGAAGTGGAGGCACAAGAATCCTGAGCTGAGCCAGCCTGGGCTACTACATCATAATGAGACCTTGTCTTTGTGGGGAGGGGTCGGGAACGTAAGTGGGGAAGATTTTGAACATGATGAAACCATTCTACATTATGTACATGTGTGAAACCATGGCAGTGTACCTGTAAATATGCAAAATTACTAAAATATATTTTAAAAAGTACATGGAACCCCTGTAGTTACCTTGTCAAGGACTTGATCATTTCTGACTCAAGCAGTTGGGACTAAATAATGTTATTTATTTCTTGAAACAGTATCTCACTATGTTGTCCTTACTAGCTAGAACTTGGTATGTAGATCAGGCAGGCCTCAGACTCATAGAGATCCACTGGCTTCTACCTCTCACTAGGTCTCAGATACTGGTATTAAAGGTGTGCTACCACAACCAGCTTTTTGTCTTGTTTTAACATATTTATTTATTTATATTTATCCTGTATGTACGTGTGCACATACACACACGTGTGTGTGTGTGTGTATGTGTGTGTGTGTGTGTGTGTGCGCGCGCGCGCATGTGTATGTGTCTACATATGAGAATGTGCCATATTGTGGGTGTGGAGATCAGTGGATAACTTTGAAAATCAGTTGTCTTCCTGTATGCGGGAATCCAGGGATTGAACCCAGGTCATCAGTCTCAGGAGTAAGCACGTCTTCCCACCTCATCGACCCTGGAATGATGATTTACAGGGCACTGCAGAAGACTTTTGCCTCTCTGTGTTTGTTTTTGAGACAGGGTCTTTCACTGTATCCCTGAGTGGACCGGAACTTGCTAGGTAGACTAGGATCGCCTGTAGCAAACTTCCTGCTCTGTCTCCCAGGCATGTAGCAGATTTTTTAAAAAGAATCACTCTCCATTTTAAAACGAAATAATGAAACCTGAAGAAAGCACCTCCAAAAGTTAGGGTGAGAAAGATCTGGTCCAGCACACTGCTGTGCTGACCCATCTCTAACTGGGTGCTGGCACTGCCGAGGAAACAGGCCCTGGCTGAACCGCTGCAAAGCAGGCTCCGCTGTCTTTGCTTTTAACTCATATGGTTATTGGTTTTGTTGTTTTTTATGAATTCCTTTAGTTTGAGATTATAATATAATTACGCCATTTCTCCTTTCCCTTTCCTCCCTCCATACCTTCCCATATACCTCTTCCTGCTCTCTTCAAATTCATGATCTCTTTTCTCATTGCTGTTACACACACACATATGTATATGTATATACATATGTATTCCTAAATATAATCTGTTCAGTCTGTATAATGTTATTTGTATGCATGTTTTCAGGGCTGACCATTGTTGGATAACCAATTGGTGTGTTCCTCCCTGGAGAAGATTATTTCTCCCACTCAGAATTCCTTAGCTGCCTGTAAGGTTGAAGCCTGGTGATCTCCCCCCATCCACTTTGGCACGTCTGTTGTCGTTCTTGGATGGAGTTTTACTAAAGCCACAGGAATGCCAGGCCAGCTAGACAAGGGCATACAGTAAATACAAGAAAAAAAAATCAAAGTAGAATTGTAGGCAAAAAGTAGAGGATGATTGGCATGATTTTATATTATCTATTAGGTTTTTATTTTTTAAATATTTATTTATTTATTTATTATGTATACAATATTCTGTCTGTGTATATGCCTGAAGGCCAGAAGAGGGCACCAGACCTCATTACAGATGGTTGTGAGCCACCATGTGGTTGCTGGGAATTGAACTCAGGACCTTTGGAAGAGCAGGCAATGCTCTTAACCGTTGAGCCATCTCTCCAGCCCCTCTATTAGGTTTTTAAAGTAAAGATGAAACACATCGTACTGGTTTCAGTTTTTGTCAACTTGTCATGAATCAGTTATCTGGGAAGAGAGAACTTCAATTGAGGAACTGCTTCCATCACACTTGCTGAAGTCAGTCTCTGTAGGCATTTTCCTGATTAATGATTGGCATGCAAGGATCAAAGCTACTGTTGTGCCAACCCTGGGCAGATAGATGGTCCTGGGTTTTATAAGAGAACAGGCTGAGCAATCCATGAAGAACAAGCTAGTAATCAGCACTCCTCAGGGTCTTTGCTTCAGTTCTTGCCTCCATGTTCCTGCTTGAGTTTCTGTCCTGATTTCCCTTAACGATAAACTGTAAGCTGAAATAAACCCTTTCCTCTATAAGTTGTTTTTAGTCATGTGTTTATCATAGCGACAGAAACCAAGCCATGACAATCATTTCTCCCCTTGCAGTAACCACCTCGAGCTAGGGGTGTTGTACCAAGTGGCCCCTCTGTCTCCAGCCACTGAAATTCCTGATGAGCCCCAATCCACAGAGGGGCTTCCCCTTCCTTCTGGGCTTCTTTCTGGGAATATCTGTTCATCACCACCTTATCCTTACTCCTATAGTACATAGGAGAAGGGGTAGCACATTCAGAACCTGGTAAGCTAGAACTTTTTATCCTTTCGGGTCAGTGAATAAACTTCTTTCTAAAGGCAAGACTCCAAGGTTCTGGCCTAAGATGCTTGCTGGACCTGTGTCTCCAAGTACTACCCCTCAGCCTACTGGGGATGAGTAGTGTTGTGATGTCACAGTAAGTTAGTTTTCTGCTCTTATTCTTGCTTCTGTAGACCCATCCCGTGTCTCTCTTGAGTATTGGAAATCTGGTCTGAAGTCCCTGATCCCACCATGCAGTGTCTTCAAGTCAGAAAGCAAAAAGGTCCTGGGAAGGTATCTATGAGCTGGATTTTTCCCTGGCCTGGTCACCTACTTAAGTACAGTATTCAGGCCTTTGGTTTCATTGGTTCTTAATGGCTTTGCCTTGGGAAGTAGATTCACAGTCCTCCCAGGGCCGGTTTTCATCCCAGATCAGTTCTGAGCCTTGTGTTGTGGAAGCCAGCATCTATGCCCCATGTCCTGGGCTAGACAGAATGAACACACTGGCTCGGTTTCTGCAGTGCTTCCCTTGATTTTGGACCGAGACATCAAAGACTGCTTCTGGGCACAACCCCTTTTGTGGTTCTATAAACCTTTATATGCTCACTAGAGCATACATGATTGTCCTACTGTCTAGATCCTTTGGGGAGGCTGGAAAGGCCTGCTGTAGGTACTGCCTTCAGTTCCTATAGAGAAAAGTGTCAGGCAGACAACAGTGTCTGCTCTTGGCTTTTGGGAAAGGACAAACACAGAGGAAACAGAGATTAGATGAAGTCACCAATTAGTAAATTCAAAGAGTTGGGCTCTGTGACAGATGGCCCAGCCACCAGTCTTGAATGTGATTGTAATTCTGGCCCTCTGCTCAGTCATTCTGCCAGTCACTAGGAACTGATCCAGTCCACTGACTCTGCCATGTGCTCTCCCCAAACAACCTCAAATGACCAGAGGTGACAGTGCTGTTGTTCTCTGCTGAGGGAGACAAGGGTCAGGATAGTGAGGTAGAACCCGAGGCAGGGGCCTGGGAGCACCTCCATCCAACCAGAGTCTGACATTTTCATTGGGTGCGGCCACTCAGAAATGTCAGTCTGAGACAAAGGCCAGGAGCAGCAGCTGCAGACAGCAGGGCACCAGCCTCCCTTGGAGCCTGTGCTCCAGCAGCTGTCAGACTGACTAGACTAGGCCTCCACGTCTGGACCTCAGTCTGTACCTAGCACTGGACACCAACTCCCAGTAGCAATGCTCAGCACAAGTACCCAACGCTCAGCCCTAGCTAAATGCCCTTGGCTTCAGAGTCCTCTCTTTCCACAGAACCATAGGCTGTTCTTATCCTGCTGAGCTGCTGGTCCTACAAAAATGCAACAAGAGACCCTGGGACCCTAGGGACAGAGAGCGGAGGTGTTCACCCTAATCCAGGAGATAAATGAGGATAACACCAGAAAACTAAATTACGTGGAGCAAAAGCAGGTGAGGATGGCTCTGGAGAGATGGTGAGAACAACTGGGTACTTTCCTGTCCCCCAGTCAGAATCTCCTTTCTCAAAGGATCCTTTAGGTACACAGGCTTCTCCAAGAAGTCTCTGGCTAATAGTGGGAAATCTCAGACTCTGGTTTCTGCAGAGCGGAGTGTTTAGCTCCCTTTACCCACCCTATGGTGGTAGGCAGGAAGGAGTCAAAGAAGAGGGTACCCTGTAGGAGAGGTGCCAGGGAAGAGCCTGAAAAGAGCCTTTTCTTCCTTGATTCCTTTTCCAGCTTGGGTTGGGCTTTGCTAGGCTAGTCAGCACCAGGCAGCATGAATTTGCCCGTCCCTCTGAAGCTCCTATTCCAGTAACCTCCAGCAGTAGACGGTCTGTCACGGCTAGTTCTGCAGTGTGCAACATTAGCACACTAGTGTCCATTAGGGCTGTGAAATGTACCTTGAGTCCCAGCCAAGATTTCTTGCCAACCAACGGCTCAGAACATGAATGACAATCAGTGAAGTGCTCAGCATCCTCTTCAACCCCAGTCAGGACTCAGGCATTTTCAGTTGATCCACAGTCTAATCGACCAGGAGTATCCTCTCCTAAGGAAAGAGCTGCCTTTCAGGGTTTAGGGAGAGAAGCTGTTTCCCTGAAGTGCCCTTCTGGCCACTGAGAGTCATGGGGCGCGAGTTGGATCTGTTGTAGGGCACTGCACTAGTGTCTTCTGAGTGCACAGGAGTGTGGGTATTTTGTCCTCAAGTGTTTGCTAGCTGCCTGCTCTACTGGGTAAGTCAGGAACTGGGGAATCCTATCTATGAAGGGCTCATGGCTAGCAGGCCTGGCATCAAGTGCAAGGCCCAGCCAAGCACTGAGAGCTATTCAGTCAAGCCCTGCCCTGGTCTGGAGTTCATGTGTCTACACTGGCCCTCATCTTTGTAGCTGCTTCAGTCAGTGGTGCCTAGTGGAAAGCTTCCACGGGATTCCGCAGACACATCTGCCAATCAGAGAAAGGGCTGTTGCTTAGTTTCTACCCAGGGTAGAGCAGTGATACCAGAATAGCAACAGCCACTTTAAAACTGAGGAGTAGGATTAGTGTGGATGGGCAGAAAAGGTAACACCAGGTCCTGATGGCATTGCTGAGCTACCTCATCCTTTGCCACCCTGACTCCAGCGGCTTTCCTCTGGGTCTCTGGGACTTCATCGTGAGACACCCTTCAAGTGCTTCACCTACACCCCAGCTCAGTGGCAACCCCATCATCCTCTCTGGACGGGAAGCTCTGAGTGTCTACCCGTGTCCCATACCGCGAAGACCAGCAGTAGTCTGGGGAACTCGATGCAGAAGGGTGGGAGAAACCGACAGAGAAACTATAGTGGTGAGACAAGATGTTGGGTATTTGCAGCAGGCAAAACAGCAAATGAAAGACGGAAAGGACACCTGACTCTTCACATCATGCCACGCTCCTCCTCACTAACACTCTCTAGGCTTATTCAGCTCTTCACAAATCACATCCTGGACACTTGTCCACCTGTCCCAAGCCAAGGTGCCAGACTTTCATCTGAAATCTTCCTTTTCTCATGCAGTAGGGGCTCCAAGGGTTGTGTCCTGCTCCCAAATCACATCATGGACTCCAGAGAGGATGCAACAGGTGGCTCTAGAATGGAGAACCTCTGGCAAGCAGCAGAAGTGGGGCTTGACTGATCCCAAATAGGCCACTGGAATTGCACACACAACAGATTCCAGGCATCCACATAGTATCTGCAGGAAACCCCTGAAACTATCTGGAACTTTGCAACTACCCAAGGTGAATTTGTCTCTGAACCGAAAGCCTGTGAATTTTAGGACATCACTCACTGTTCCAAGGCATTCACACACAAGTCTTGGTTTCTCTGAGCCTCATCTCTAGAATGCACTGTTGCCCAGGTCTGCCTCTTAGGAGGCACTAGGAACACGCCAAAGGGGAAAGAGGATGCAGGAAAGTGCTACATGTCTGACATGAAGCTTCAAAGAGGGGGCTGCTGCTCCTGACAGGCATGGGCCTAGAATGGCCAGGCAATGACAAAGGCTGCACCACATCCTCATCTAGCCAGATTCTAGATCTACCCCTCTTTGGTCTAGGGCTGTGTGAAGCAACAGACCATAAATTCCTAGACCTGCAAGTCTAAGAAGATGTGACCCAGTGAAAGAGCCGTACATCTGTTTCTGGGATATTATTTTCTTTCCTATCACTTTTCTCTGGGGACTCCCTGACCCTTTGGCTTGTCAGTTTCTCTATATCTGGGGCTTGATCTGTGTCTTGGGATCTCTGTCGCCTTATCTGGAACTCACTCCTCTCCTCTAAACGTCTACGTCTGGCTCCATTTTGCTCACAAACATCCTAAGATACCAAAGGTGACATACGCTAGAGAGAGAGGAGCTCGGGGCCCATGACAAGACTGAGAGTGAAGGTGGTGAAGCTATTACCAGCTCCACCAAACATCATGGGAACTACATTCATATCCCCACAGAATGAATGCAAAACAAATATGGGGGTGGTTTTGATGGTGTTCAGCCTAGTATGTGGCTGCTACCCTGTAGCCCTCTGTCTGTTGGTTATCTCCCACACTGGCAGCTTCCACAGCACCCCAAGAAACACACCCCATCGCTGGTGCAGGAGAAACTTTGGGCTGGCATAGAACAAAGAGGGAATCCAGGCTGGCAATTACCCAGCTAATTTCAGCTATGTAGACAGCCAAATCAGATATTTCAGTTTCTTTAAAAGCCCACCTCAGGGCCTGAATTAGCCATCTAATTAATTATCTGTAGCAGCCTGGGATTCTCTGGGTATAACACAGGTCGCTACTGATGCAGGATGCTGGCTTGCCCCTGAATCCTTTCCTGATGATGTAATCATTATAATTAGATTCAACCTGAGTCTACCTCTGCCATGAACTCTCTGCAAGCGCACGGGGTCTACTTTTCATCTCGAGTGAGTGAAGTCAAAGACACCCTTGGGGAGACACCCATCCCTGCAGACCTCTCTCTTTGCTAGCCCTGAGGCCACAACCAGCTTCCCCTCTGTAAGGCCCCTCCCTTCTCCATATCAGCAAAGGATGCCTAGCACATTCCAGCTGAGACTCACATCAGTCAAGAGGTTCTCCTGCAGGCTACAAGGACTCTCCAATAGTAGAACTGGTAAAATCTTGGCATTGACGCTACACAAGGTTACTGGGGCACCCACAGCAGGCAGCTCTGAACAAACATGAGACCTGTCTAGGGTCATCTCAAAGTCTATAAGCCTGAGCTGACCAAACTGCCCTGCTGAAGCTCATTCAGGTCAAATGGGAAGCAAACCTTCAGTTCACCGTTTTAGCACCTCCTGGCCAAGAACTCAGCCCACTGTTCTCTACCAGCTTCTAGTCCTACTGCTTCTGGTTACAAAGATGGTTTTGGACCTTCAAACAGTGGTTGCCCTCACTCAACAATATAAAGGGGCTATATTTTCTCTACAGAGGGGGATTTGGTTACATTTGGTTACACAGTTATCTTTTCTTGTCCTTGGGAACAGTATCATCTCTTACGTGGGTGAAACCCATAGGTGCCAATGCCACAGTTAAGATCACCCCAACCCAATGCTGGTGCACCTTTTGTTCCCAGGACTGCCACAGTGAGGGCTGCTCACAAGCCTCCTTGGAATATCTGCCTTGATTTATGCGGCTCAGCTCTCGATTTGCCTCAGGATGACCAGTGGGCTTTACTGGACCATAGAATGGGAGCACAGTGCCATCTTACACAGAACATACTCTCCACATCTTGTCTCCAATTCCAAGCCTTGAGTCCCCAGGGGATTCAAAAGTATTGGGCTAGGGCACTGCCCTGGTTTTGTTCAGTTGGTAGGCAAGCATCTGTAGAGACTGTGTGTGAGGTCAGAGTGGTCATGCAGCAATGTGTTTATGTGCCACTGCAGTGGTGGAGACATGTCTGCGTATCCATAGTGGCCCAACCAGGTCCCCCTCCCTGCCCACCTCCTACCTCCCAGGGCTTGTTTCATCACGAACTCCATGATGATGGCTTGGATCCTCAGGAGCCACTCCGGGGTCAGATTTCACATTCAAGTGTGGTCAGAGTCCTCTTCCTAGAGAGAGCAGGTGGTCACAGGTACGCTGACCAGGCTTTCCTCGGACCCTCATCTATTACTTCCACCCCTCTCCAGTACCCTATGGGGGAGGCTTTGCCCCCATAACCAGACCAGGATGGCAGGGTCCAGAGCCTAGTCAAATCAACAGTTATCTTGCTGCTTCTAGGGTTTCTGAAGGAAGCTTTTAGCTGCCACTGCAGCTCACAACTTGGGGACACCAGTTAAAGGAGTCTAGCACCAGCCTCCTCAATGGGGGGGTGGAGCCCAGGGGGCGTTTGAAGGTCAATGTTCCACTGTGGTGTCTAGGTTCTGACTGCTCAGCTTCCTTGATAGTTTTGGAGCAGTGGCACAGGGGTCCCTCTGGAGAAGGACTGGAGTAATAAGTCCATAAATGCTGCCCCTCAGGAAAGGTCCTTATGGCTTCTTACTAATATCAACTATATCTGTCTCTAGGGAGACTCTGGAGGCCCCCAATGGGTCCAGAGCAGAACTGGCCCTGGATCGGAGAGAGAGATGGTAGAGTCCCAGTCTTCCAGTGGGAATGGGGGCATATAGCCCCCACCTGCCTCTGCATGGAGTAGGGTGACCCAAGCCAGAATGTGCAGCCCGGGCTGAAGTGCCAGCAGCGCTTGGGAAGGTGTTTCTGCAATGCCAACAGCTGCAGAGCTCTTTGTAGGGTCTTTCCTGCCAGGGAACCTAGACCCGGGGGATCCAGTGTTTCACAGGCTTCCCTCTGCGGAATGAGACCCCAAGGAACTATAGAGGAATGCCAGGCAAGGATAGTGTCCCAGAAGCTAGGGGTTCAGGGATGCTTTTGCCGCAAAGCCCATTGCCTTCTAAACTTCTGTCTCCAGGGAGTCGGGGGATGGGGGCTCCGCAGGGCCAGCCGCAGAGAGGTTAGGACGCTGCGGAGATTCCGCAAAGACCGAGGCGTCCAGTTCTTTCGCGGCCGCCGCACCCTTTGCTTTGCGGGCGGGCGAAGTGCCCGGCCCGAGCGCGGCCTCAGGCCAGAGCGCACCTCTCAAAGGAGAAAAAGACTCCGATGGGAGAGGGAACCGAGGGCCGTTTCAGCACCTCGGGTTGGACAGCACCCTCAAGGCTGAGCAACCTTGAGGAAAATCCCGGTGCTGAGTGGAACCAAGAAAGAGCCAGGGAACCCAGGAGCTGGGGAGGAGACCCAGGGCTTAGAAAGCGGGGAGCCGGGAAGGGAAGCCCAGGAGTCGGGAGGAAGACTGGGCTGGGAAACGGAGAGGAGGGAGCCGGTTAAGGCCGGACCAACATCAAGGGCGCCGGTTACCTTCCCGAGCGGACGATCAGCAGCAACGCGCTCTGGGGCCGACGGGGTCCATGTGGCGCTCTGTGCTGCTGCGGCGGCTGAAGGGCACCGCGAGGAGGGCGCGTCACTCTGAGGCGCCCCCGCCCGCGTCCCGCATGACGAGGAGGGCGGGGCGCGACGGAAGGGGGGGCAGCCGCGCCCCCGGTCCACAGATCCTGGCCTGGAGTGCGCGACGGCTGCATAGGGGCCCCTCCTTGGTGCCGGCCACTCTTTCCACACCAGCTTGGAGACCCTCGAGAAGTCCTCGCTTGCGAGAACAAGGAGAACGCAGGGCTGGGGTCAAAACCCCTAATCTACCCATCGCGTTTTGCGCCTGACCCGGTTGCCTTCGTTTCTGCTTCTTTGCTGGCAGAGCTGGAGGAAGCGAGCAAAGTCCGAGACTCCCCTTCCCCCCTCCATAGCGCTGGATAGGCCCATACACCCAAGCTTGTCCAGTGTGCAGATCCAAATGTGGCTTTGAAAGGACAGAAACTCCAGCCAGCAAGGGACGCCTGAAGGTCACTGCGGACACGGATGGGCGGGGGCTCCTCTGGGACAGCCATAGCCCCGCCTCTAGGCCGCCCCTTCCCCGGCGCCAGGATTTCAACCCTGCTGAGCCTGCAAGGCAAAAGAGTCTGCTTGCTACAAGGTTGGCCTGGCATCCCTGCACGTATCCTGGGGGCTTCTGTGAGGCAATCAGCTCCGCAGAAGCCTGATTATCTGGGGACGCATAAGCTGTTCTGGTTCTGGCTAACCAAGGGTGACTCTCAGCCTTCAGGGGCTAGTGCTGATGGTCATTGCGTTAACTGTTACTGTTCCTCCTGGCTGAGTCATTCCTCAGGATTAGATAGCTCTTGACCTTCATCCAATTCAGGGAGATTTCTGGCCTAATGAGTATTCCTCCCTCACCAACTTCCCAAAGTTGCTTCAAGGTGCTTGGTAGCTTGAGCTCACAGGGGTGGAGTCCATCACTGAATTTCTTTCATCAGATCCTGTTCCTTTGACTTGGCAGATTTAAAGCAGAAGAGACCAGAAAGGGAGC
The DNA here is from genome assembly GCF_982192425.1 of Myodes glareolus. Lineage (NCBI taxonomy): Eukaryota > Metazoa > Chordata > Mammalia > Rodentia > Cricetidae > Myodes > Myodes glareolus. The sequence continues at coordinate 905,354 of NC_142033.1, read as the reverse complement.
TGAGGGGAAGAGAGGAAGAGAAAGTGTTAAGCCCTGAGCTTTGAAGCCCCCATTTCAGTCTGGGGAGCTTAGAGTTAGGGAACTCTGGGACTCCCTCAATAGGGTTTGTTCCCATTGGTAGAGTGCAGTGCACCTAGGCTTATGCCACCTAAGAGGAGACCATTCAGGAAGTTGGACCAGCAAGACTCGCACTGAACACAGAGGAGTTTAAGTTTAGTCTCCCAGTGCCCCTCCTACTGGAGCTGTCCATCTCAGTTCACCCTCCTGGTAAGGTTGGTTGATGCCCCAGGTCTTGTGTAGGCCCAGGACTGGTGCCCTGTGGAACAGGGTCACAGATGTGCCCAGTCTGGCTCCTGTGTTTTCAGCCTAGGGTACCTAACAAAATCAAGGCCCAGAGCAAGACAGACACACCATTTCTCCCTGGCTTTTCCTCTCTCCAGCACTCCACTAGATGGACCTGACCCTCTGGCAGCAATCCTATAGAAGATCCCCGGTTGATCTCCTCATCCATTTACTACCTATAACCCCAAGACTGACTGACTGACTGACTGACTAAGTAACTAAGGACCCTAGGACTTTCTAACTTCTACTTCATCTCTGTTTCTCTCTGACTGTCTCTTTATATCTCTCTATATCATCTTTATATCTGTAGCTCTTGTCTTTATATCTCTGTCAATTTCTTTGTCTCTCTGTCCTAGCTTTTCCTTTTTTTGACTGTATGGGGACTTTGTCTGCCCGTCGGTGTACCACATGTGCATCAGGTGCCCATAGGGGCCAGAAAAGCATGCTGGGACTGGAGTTATAAATTGTTGTGAATTACCATGTGGGCACTGGGAATCGAACCTGGGTCCTCTGAAAGTACAGCCATTGCTCTCAACTATTGAACCATATCTCTAGCTCTCTAGTTTAATTTTGTATATGTGTTGTTTTGGGTTTTGTTGTTGTTGTTTTTTGAGGCTGGCTTTGAACTTGATATCTAGTCAACGGATGATCTTTATACTCCTGAGTCCTGAGAGTATAGTACACTGTCATACCCAGACTCTGAGAGAAATAATGATAGTCTAGGGTTGAGTGACAGAACCCTGGGAGATGGCAGTTGCTTGGGCCTGAGAAAGCTTTCAAAGCAGTGCTGCCTTAAGGAAGAGGTTCCATAACTGCCTGCCCATCTGGGGTGTGGACCATAGCTAAGGCTGGCTATTATAAGCTACATAGACTTCTGAACCTGATAGGAAGAAGTAACACGGCAAAAGTCCTGTGCCTAACTGGCCATCCATCTAGTCACACCTGGGGCAGACACGGCTTGAGAGCAAAGAGACCAGGCTGGCCTCAAACTCACAGAGATCCCTCACTTCCACGTCCCAGCTGCTGGGAATTAGTATAGATCACCACTCCTGACTGCTTCACTACTATTTTAATATTCTTGTTTGAGATATTTCTACATAGAAGGAATATTAGAGCTGGAGAAATGGCTCAGCAGGTAAGAGAGATTGCTGCTCTTGTAGATGATACAGGTTCATTCTACAGACCTCTAGCTGTACAGAGGATCCCAGGAACCTAGTGAGAAAGACTGGTCTGTTGAAGATCTAGGAAGCGAGAGTTCCAGGGGTCCAGAGGACTTGTCTATTGGGACATGCAGGAGGCAGTGATAGGAAAAGGGGTGATAGAAGGCCAGGTGAGATCGTCATTATGGAGAGGTTACACCTATAGGGAGCAGGTTTCAATCAAGAGGCCCACCATGAACACCATATGCATTTGTTCACAGATAAATGCTGGCTAAGAGACCTGGGACATAGAGGGGCACCTTGCTCACTTTTCCCTTTACCGGAGCTTCAGAGGCTCTGTCCTCTGGAGAGCACAAAGTATGAGATCTGAAATGGCCTCCTAAGATTGGCAGGAAACTTCTCTGAAGGACTTTCTAAAAGTCCTGAGCATTGTAAACATGCGCCGTCGGGGTCTTACTCTTACCCCTTCCCTCTCCCTTGCTAAACCATAACATTCCTAAAGCTAGCCCTCAAGGTCTAGTTCCTTATTTGGCCATTTCATATGCCTGAATAAAACTCCAAGGTCTACCTATCAAAACATCAAGGTTCAGCAATCCAAATTCATTCACACACATATACATATTTTATATATTTAATATATATATGCATATATTTTTTTTTGTTTTCTGAGACAGGGTTTCTCTGTAGCTTTGAAGCCTATCCTGAAACTAGCTCTTGTAGACCAAGCTGACCTCGAACTCACAGAGATCCACCTGCCTCTGTTTCACGAGTGCTGGGATTAAAGGCATGTGTCAGCACTGCCCAACCCAAATTTATATTTGGCTATACAGGTTGACAGGTTCAATCAGGACTACCAACTCACCCTAACACAGACTTCCCCCCTTTCCCCTTAAAGACTCACCATTACAGAAACATCTGCTGTCTGTCTTTGTTTGATCTAGAGATGCTCCCCCTACATCCCTCCAGGGTAATAAATCTCCTTTGTGCTGAGAACTTGGCATCTGGGTGTGTTCTGTGCCAACCCTGAGGGGCCCCCTTACCCCCTCCGCTTAGGTTCCTGTGCAATGTAGGTCGCTCCAGAGGATGGCAAGGAGGGGCTGCCTGGCTCCAGCTCTAACCTGGTCTCTCTGGAAACCTCTGCAGATCCCGTTCTAGGGAGACTATCCATCTGCCTAGACAGATCCCGAGAAGCAGGTATCTTCCCTGCTCTGGGCCCAGAAAGCAACCCAGAAAGGATCCAAGAAAACTTTCAGGGCTCTTGGAATCATCATCAGTTCTGGTGTAAGGTCTAGCATCAGGGGACTATGTGGGGAGGGTATCTCTATCAAATGACTGATTCTGTTCCATGCATTGGTCCAGGAACTTTAAACACCAGCTTAATAATTCAGTGCCCTGAATAATGCAGACCTAGGGCTAGCACCATCTATGAAATACTTCCTGCTGGGTCCTGTGATGGTTCAAAAGAACAACATGTGAGAAGCAAGATGGAGAATTGCAGCTTTTCATGTGAGCAGGGAAGCAGCCAGGGCTATGGGTGGAGGACTTTAGGCAGAGAGAACTCTGCTGCCTCAGGGATCTCCATGGGTCTCTGCTGCTGACAGTGGCTGGTTAACAGAGTGCAATCTCTGGGTCCTAGACAGCTAGATATCAAGGTCTGGGAATTCATTCTTTGCGATCCTTGGATCAGAAGTAGGGGCGCTGCCCTCATTGGCGGCCCTATCAAAGATCCTATCCTGTTTTTGCTATTCCCAAATTGTAGGCAGAGACTGCTTGTTCACATCCCGGCTACTCAGACCCAAAATAATCACACAGAAACTATATTAATTAAAACACTGCTTGGCCAATAACTTAGGCTTCTTGTTAACTAACTTTCACATCTTAACCCATTTCTATTAATCTGTCAATCACCACAAGGCTCGTGGTTTACCGGTAAGGTTCTGACTGGCAGCTAGCAGTTACATGGCATCTCTCTGACTCCACCTTCTTTCTGTCAGCATTCAGTTTCGTTTTCCCACCTAGCTCTATTCTGCCCTGCCACAGGCCAAAGCAGCTTCTTTATTAACCAATGATAACAAAATATATCACAGTATACAAAAGGGAATCCCACATCATCTCCCCTTTTCTGTCTAAATAAAAAGGAAGGTTTTAACTTTAGCATAATAAAATTACATATAACAAAACAGGTATCAGGTAAGAATTACAGTTACAATATTTAGTTATTTATATTTGGCAAATTAAGGAAAATACTCTATCATCTATCCTAATTTTGTGAGTCTAAAGTTTTATATCTAATCTATCTTTCATAATTTTAACTATCTTTCTTCAGCTCCATCAAAGACTCCAGAAGGATATATTACCTTAATAAACAGAAAGTGCATTATAAGCAACTTCCAAAGTTCTAGAAATGACAGCAACATCTCACTGCCTGGACAGTCACCCAAAGTTCCTCTGTAACATTGGGGCATCCAATCTACAGCCTACAAGTCCATAGTATCTGGCAGACTTTTCCATGAAGCAGAAATTTCAAAGACAGTTCTGCCTATATTGGCAATTTGTCAGTCACTTTCTTCTGTTTCCTGCAGAATGTCTGGCAGACTCTTTCATGAAGCAGAAACCCTAAAGGACTGTCCCACCTTCTTTAGGCAACTTTAGCAGTCATTTTTCTGTGGGTCCTACATGTCCAATTTACATAGCATAACATAAAGCAGTCTAGGCAAGAGCAGTTTCTTGCTCAAATGGCTAACAAACTCCATAAGGAGCCTCTTCGATGCCCATCATCCTCTTGAAGTATATTGGTGCTGCCAGGAGCAGATGTGTCTCATTGTCAGAAAAGTCCTAAGTTCTTAAAATATTTTAAATGCCATATTCTGTTAGTCTTTGAAAGGTTTGAAGAATACTAGTCATCTGAAATATATCTCTGTACATCTAGAAAACCTAACTAACATGACTATAAGCTTGACTATCATAAATGACTTTCTATTAACTTGTATTTGTTAATTATATATTAAATTTTTAAATGAGTTGCACAAACACAATACCATAAATACATATATATATATATATATACATATATAACAAAATTCACCTTAAATTTGTATCCATAAACCAAGATCCATACCAATGCAAAATATTCATCTTTGTAGTATATTCCCCTTTAGATGTAAACAAACATTTATGGACAATATTTGGAAATTTGAGTGTAGTTCTCTCCAAACTGCTTCTGCTTTTTGTTGGGTGAAGTATTTTCTTTTGGGGGAGTTCATGGAGACCTTCTGGGGGGTCTTGATCCATCAAACCACATTAGTCTGAAAGGAATCCACAGGTTCTCATCCTCTGTGGAAACAAAAGCAGAACCTCTTTTTCAAAGCAACATATCCTTAGATTCAAATTTTGAAGTCAAGATACCTTTAGAATATATATGTTGGTTTAGCTTAGCAGCCTGTATAATGAAATGTCTCTCTGTACTTCTTCAAAGATATTCAAAGAAAACAAAAAATTCAAAGAAAACACAATGATATACATAATCCAGACTCTCTGTGTACTTTCCATCTTTACATGGCTTATTTTTCTTACTCTATTACTTTTTCTACCACTTTAATATTTATTTTATTATCTTTACTCCTTTAACCTTGACTATTTGTACCTGTTTATATTACTTTTACTGTTTCTTTAAAGATTTGTTTTATATTTTAAAATTATTTACTTCTTTTTGTAACTCTCTATACTCTTTTTATTCTTTTTTGTAAGCCTATGGACATTTTTTAAACACACTGTGTCTTGTTTAGAGGTCTTTTAAGTCTGAATCTGTCCTATTGTGTATCTGAAATCCTTTTCTGACAAAATGCATTTTAAAATGGTAAGCAGTGTGGTCACTGTGGCCCTGGATACTGACTCTGCCTCTCTTGGCCTTTTAACATGGTGGAGGTAATTCACTGCCAGCTCTGGGACTGCCAGGAGGGAGCCACGCTCACTACTGCAACTCCAGTAAGCAGTTGGCCCATGCTGCCACCAAGTAACTTGCATCATGATGCTCACAAACCCCATTCAAGTGCTTGGCCTCCTAAAGAGTTAGAGTTCTTGCTGTTAGTACAAACCAGGAAGACACTGTTTCTTATGCTGAGTCTAAGCATTTTCTCTCTTTTCTTTTCTTTTTTTTTCTTTGATTTTATTTTGTTTTTTTGAGACAGGGTTTCTCTGTAGCTTTGAAGCCTGTCCTGGAACTAGCTCTTGTAGACCAGGCTGGCCTTGAACTCAGAGATTTGCCTGCCTCTGCCTCTCAAGTGCTGGAATTAAAGGTGTGAGCAACCAATGCCCAGCCATAAGCCTTTTCTTAAAAGAGCCATAGCACCTCTGCTCACCACCAGAAAACAGAGCCCATCTGAAAAAAAAATGTGACTACCAAGAAGCTGTGTTAGACTCTGTTCTTTTGTGTCTAGAATTCCTTTCCAAGCCCTCTCAGATTTTATGTGGATGTAGTCAGCCCACGTTGGCATGCCATCCTGTAGGTGGAGCCTGCTTGTTCATTTCCTGGCTGCCCAGAGCAGAAATAATCACACAGAAACTATATTAATTAAAACACTGCTTGGCCAATAACTTAGGCTTTTTATTAAATAATTTTTACATCTTAAATGAACCCATTTCTATTATTCTGTGAATCACCACGAGGTTTGTGGTTTATCAGTATGATTCTGACTGGTGTCTGGTGTCTTTCTCCTTCAACAGCTATATCTGACTGGTATCTGGAGTTTTTCTCAATCGGTGGCTATATAGTGTCTCTTTGGGTCCACTTTATTTCTGCTAACATTTAGTTTAGCTTTCCCGCCTAACTCTATTCTGCCCTGCCACATGCCAAAGCAGCTATTTTTTTATTTTACTAACCAATGATAATAAAACATACCACAGCATACAGAAGGGAATCCCACATCATCAAATCATATGCTTCTGAAACTGTTTAACATTAAGAAGCATGGTATCATCAAGCTGCCATAAAGGCCTTGACTTCCTCAGACCCAGAGCCTACTCAGGGATGCCTGGGGCTTCTCTCCTGGATTAGAGGCAGAACCTAGTTAATAGACAGAAGGGGCATCTAGCTGGGTGGTGTCCTGATGATGTGGGATTCCCCTATGTATGCCATGACTACCATTTGTTAATAAAGAAACTGGCTTGGCCTGATAGGGTAGAACAGAGCTAGGTGGAGAAAACTAAACTGAATGCTGGGAGAAAGAAGGGCAGAGTCAGTGAAAAAAACATGTAGCCCTGCTGGAGATAGATGCCAGAACTTTACCTGGTAAGCCACAGCCTCATGATGATACACAGATTAATGGAGATGGGTTGAATTAATATGTAAGAGTTAGTCAGTAAGAAGCTAGAGTTAATGGGGCAAGCAGTGATTTAATTAATAGTTTCTGTGTTATTTTGGGGCTGAGCAGCCAGAAACTAACTAGTGGCCTCCTACAACATCCTATAGATTTTCAAGTCTTTCTGCAGGTGTGTGGTCTCAGTACCCTTAACACTGAGGTACCCAGTACACTTAACACCAATGGTTACTTATTCCAATCTCCTGAGAAGCTTTAAGCTACATACTAGGGGCTTTCAAAGAAATGGTTCCAAAGGCCTTCTTACACCTTCGAAGAAGTGTGACCTTCCTTTCCTACACCCTGAACTACCTTGTCAGCTCAACCTGTGAACTTACAGAAGAGCCACTTCTGTCCCTAGGCAATTCAGACTCACAGAAATAGCTGAGTGGCTGACTGAGGATGTCAGTATGGGGAACTAAGGTTGAATGAATCCAAGCAGCTCCTACCTTTCTGATGCCATGGAGGCCTGGAACAGCCAGCATGCTCTAACATGATCTGTACCACACCCTACTTCCCTTCTGTTCCCTGAAACCTGAACCTCACTCCCAGGAAGATTCTGAGCTAAAGCAGGATTAAGAGTGAGACATGGACACAGGCTGGTGGGGCAGGGAAGCCTGGAGGGTCTAAGGCATGCTGAGGGTCCCTGTTTCTGGCTGAGGTCTCATCCATTAGAGCTAGGACACTTCAAGTCATACCCCATGACTGTCACTCTCTTAATATTGGGAATTTCCAGTACTCCATTTCCTCCAGTGTAACATGTGGGCCGGCTTGTTGGGGTATCTGTTCCCGCCCAGTACCCCACAACCGGCAAGTCCCAGAGAAAATCAATCACACAGAGATCTCTATAAGTTATAAAGGTGATTGGCCCATTTGGTCAGGCTTCTTGTTAACTCTTATATCTTATATTAACCCATTATTCTCATCTATGTTAGCCATAATGGCTCTGTACCTTTCTCAGCTGAGCAAGTTACATGCTGCCTCTTCGGTGGTCTGCGCAGGAGTGGCAGAGGAAGTTTCCTCCTCCCTAGCCTTCTCCTATTCTCATTGCCCTGCCTCCACTTCCTGTCTGGTTGACCCACCTATACTTCCTGCCTGGCCAATCAGCGTTTTATTAAAATACATGATTGACAGAATACAGACAATTCTCCCACACCACTCCAGGCTCAGGGCTGACCCAAGTTCAGCAGCTTGTGTAGGCAGTAAGGCTGGTTCTCTAGCTACCCACATGAAACTAGAGCTCTCTAGCTGCAAGGCAGAAACCTTGGCTTCTTAGCACTTGTCTGGGAGTACAATCAAGTAGCCTCCTTCAATGAGGTGATTGAGCTGGCTCTTGAAGAATAGGTTTCAGGGAGCCACTCTGCAGATAGGATGTGGGTTGGTCTGACTACTGAGCCTGGAGAGGAGTCTGCCCGATGGTGACTGTAGTAGATGATGCTCCAGGCAAGTCCTATAAAGATACAGAAGAGTGGCAGGGTAGGAGAGGTGAGCTAAGACTTTTTGGAAGACATATACTTCTTTCTGCTTCTTCTCCTTCTCAGGTAACACACAGATTGAGGTCATGTCACACGCAAGTATTTCTGGACTGTCACATACCAGAGAGGCAGAGCGGGGAGTCATTTTGGCTCTGCTGCAACAAAGCCTGCTGCACTCAGATACTGAAGCTCTGGCTCAGGTCTGACTTCTCATTGGTGCACATGGGCATAGATCTTCTCCTGACCATTGGGACTCAGTCCATGGCATCAGTTTTTGGATCCAAATCTTGTCATGTTGTATTTGGGGTGTGGCCAAGTCAAAGTAGGGATGAATGGGAGGCATAGAAAAGCAGCTGTTGCTGCAGAGGGTGCCTTCCCTAATGAAGGGAGGGCATCCAATGTTGAGCCTCAACAACTCAGTAACTTTAAATCAGTCAGGTGGGAGATCTACAGCACCATCCTGGCCTTTTCCTTTACCCTCATCCCATAAAGCTAGTTGATGACTGTCTCAGCATACCACTGACGCCCATAAAAGAATATGAAGCCAAGTTGTAGGAATATTTTTTAGTATTGTATATTAACTTCTATGAAGTAATCATTCTGCAAACTGTATCCCCAACCTACAGAACTGGCTAAGAAATGTTAACATAAATTAACTTTCTAGTAACTAGGGTTAATAAAAAGACAGGTTGCTGAGGGAAAGAATATACTCCCAAGTGTGGGTGTGGACTTCTTAAAAGGCATATTTAAGTTTCTATAATAACTATATAAATAGATGATTTTGGATGACTTCTGAAGTTATCTTTAGGAATGGCCAAGGAATCTTTCCCTTTTCATAAATGAGATCATATGGTGGTCCCTGGGGCACACTGGATATGATTATAGCTGGTAGCTGGTAAAGTAAAAGCATAAGTGTAAGCAGATTGTTTTTATTTTAAATAAAGCATATGGTCTTGTTTGGGAGATTTCCAAAATGCCACAGGTTTATAACTTGGAAATACTACACACTATATCCTTAGGCCTTAAGCATGGATATTATGGTTTTAATTTTATTATTATAATTTATGTGTATGTTTATGTGCCTGCTTGTCTGTATGGACATCTGGAGATCTCCTGAAACTGCAGTTACAGTTGGTTGCGAGATGCCTGATATAAGTGCTGGGAACTGAACTCAGATCTTCTGCAAGAGGGCTATTAATCACCGAGCCATCTTAATAGTCACAGCCCTTTCATTACCTTTTTAACGAGACAGGATGTCCCTATGTAGCAGGCTGGCCTGAAACTTTTCAAGTAGACACACTGTCCTCAAACACAGAGATCCTTTTGCTTCCAACCCTACCCCCGCCCGCCACCACACACCCAAGTGCTAGGAATATACCACCACTCCTGGCTGTTTCATTATTATTTTAATATTCTTGTTTGAGATATCTCTATATCAAAGGAATATTGGGCTGGGCATGGTGGCACACACTTTTAATACCAGTACTCAGGAGGAAGAGGCAGGCAGATCTCTGTGAGTTCGAGGCCAGCCTGGTCTTCAGAGTGAGCTCCAGGACAGGTTCCAAAGCTACAGGGAAACACTGTCTCAAAAACCATTAAAAAAAGGAATATTGGTACTGGAGAGATGACTCAGCAGGTAAGAGAGATCGATGCTCTTGCAGATGATCTAGATATAGTTACCCACAGCAGCTAATAACTATGTGCATCTCCAGTTCCAATGGATCTGATGCCCTACATGTGTACATGCAAGCAAAATACGCATACAAATACGTTTTTAAAAAATTTTTTAAAAAGTAAAATAAACATTGTTTTTATGTAGGCAAACTTCACAGCAAATTCATTAATTTTCCTGGAATTCTTGACTCTCAGCTCATAAGGATTTCAACCAGACTCTGGGGTAAGGGGTTTCTTTCTCCTTCTGTGTATCTTAGTTAGGGTTACTGTTGCTGTGAAGAGACACCATGACCACAGCAACTCTTTAAAAGAAAAAAAGCTTTAATTGGAGAGGCTTACAGTTTCAGAGGTTTAGTCCATTATCATCATGGTGGGCCATGTCAGCATGCAGCAAGCAGACATGGTGCTGGAGAAGGAGCTGAGAGTTCTACAACTTGATTGGCAGACAACAGGAAGTGAACTGTGCTACTGGGCATAGCTTGAACATAGGTGACCTCAAAGTCCACCCCACAGTGACACACTTCTTCCAAAAAGGCCATACCTACTCCAACAAAGCTAGACCTCCTAATAGTGCCATTTCCTATGGGCTTATGGGGACCATTTTCTTTTCATGCTACTACATTCCACTTCCTGCCCCCCAAAGGCTTATAGCAATATCATAATGCAAAATGTATTATTTAGTTAGTCCAACTTCAAAACTCCCCAAAGTCTACCACAGTCTCAACAATTTAAAATCCAAAGTTCAAAGTCTCTTCTGAGATTCATGTATTCTCTTAACTGTAATTCCCTATAAAATAAAAAAACAGATCACATACTTCCAATGTATAATGGCACAGGATATACACAACTGTTCCAAAACATAGGAAATGAAGTATATTGAGGAAATACTGGATCAAAACAAGATAAAAAAAACCAGCTGGAAAACTCTAAACTCTGCATCTCCATGTCTGATGTCAAAACATTCTTCAGATCTCAACTCCTTTCATCTTTTTGACCACAACACACTTCTGTCTCTTGGGCTGACTCCACTCTGTTAGCAGCTTTTCTCGGCAGGTATCCCACGGCTCAAGCATCCCCAACATCTTGGGGTCTCCAATGAAAATCCATGCTTCAACTTCACAGCTTCGTACAATGTCTTCTCTGGGCTTCCATGTAGATACACCGCTGACATATGCCTGGCCCCAGTGGTTTTCCTTAGTTATAGAGGGAGACTCCATAACCCCTTTCTTCTACCCTTGACTCTAAAGCCAGAACCATGTGGCTGAAGTTGCCAAGCACTTGCTGGGGGCTGAAACAAGTCCTCCTCATTCAATTACAGCTTCACCAGCTCTTTGGTTTTCATAGTTTCCTTCACTAAGCTTGGCTGTCCTAAAATTGGATCTGTAGACTAGGTTGGCCTCAAATGGAGATCTACCTGCCTCTGCCTTTGGAGTGCTGGAATTAAAAGTGTGCATTGGTGTGGGATAATGTTCTTGTACACTGTAAAGATTTGTCACTTGTATTGGTTTAATAAAATGCTGATTGGCCAGTAGCCAGGCAGGAAGTATAGGTGGGGCAACCAGACTAGAAGAATTCTAGGAAGAGGAAAGGCAGAGACACAGTCACAAGCCAGACATAGAGGAAACAAGATGAGAATGGCTTACTGAGAAAAGGTACCAAGCTATGTGGTTAACCACAGATAAGAATTAAGGATCAATTTAAGTTGTAAGAGCTAGTTAGTTTGGCCTGAGCAAAAGACCAATAGTTTATAATTTTTTATAATTAGTATAAGCTTCTGGGTGGGACTGAATGGCTGTGGGATCAGGCAGGACAGAAACTTCTATCTACAGTGTGCCACAACATCCAGTTCCAAGTTTTTCTTTAATTCCCATTCCTGAGTTGGAAACTTAGCTGGGTGAGATCTTGCCCTGAGGTCACCACTCCCTTTATTCCATTTCTTAATCTATTTATCTCCTTGAACACAGGATTTTGCTTTAGTCCACTTCCTGGTGCTTCCTTTCCCTTCAAATTGTATTTTATTTTGTATTTTATCTGCTCAGCTTGCCCCTTTTCATTATATATCTTCATTAGAGTTAATAAACTACATGGCAGAGTCTAACCTAGGTTGTTTTGAGATTTCTTCTGCCAACAGGATTAATCCAAATCTCTTCACTTTAGCCTCCGGTAGACTCTTCAGACAAGGGCAAAGAACAGCTACATTCTTCACCAAAATATCCCAAGAACAATATCTAGGAAACATATTAAAATTCTTCCCCTGAAACCTCTTGAGCCAGGCTCCCACAGTTCAAAATTTTCATTCTCCTACAAGTATTGCCTACTACATGGTGCTTAAAGCAGTCCATGCTTTCCTAACCCAAAGTACCAAAGTCCAAACAAATTCTTCCAAATAAAAACAGGATCAGGCCTGTCACAGCAATACTCCTGGTACCAACAATTTCTGTCTTAGTTAGAGTTCCTATTGCTGTGGAGAGAAACCATGACCACAGCAACTCTTATAAAGAAAAACATTTAATTGGGGGCTGGCTTAAGAGTTTCAGAGGTTTAGTTCATTATCATCATAGTGGGACATGACAGCATGCAGGCAGACATGGTGCTGGAGAAGGAGTTGATTGGCAGGTAACAGGAAGTGAACTGTGTCACTGGGTGGACTTGAGCAAAGGAGACCTCAATGCCTACCTCCACAGTGACACACTTCCTCCAAGTAGGCGATATCTACTGCAACTAAGTTACACCTCCTAATACTGCCACTCCCTATGAGCTTATGGGGGCCAATTACATTCAAACTACCACACTGTGTTCCCTTAGTTTTCCTTATCTTTCACCCTAACTCATAGACATGCTTGGAAATTGTAACCGTGAACTGGCTTGCTTGGACCCTGCTCCTACTGGGTTGCCTCTTGGATGCATAATAGTACTCATGTGTCTCCAAATTCCTCTAGCAACCTTGAATGACAGAAAAATTACCCAACACCAGTCTGGGAGTGGGTTAAGGAATCCACCTGTGGGTCATATCCTTGTAAGACATCAGTACAGAAGTAGAATTTGAGGTCCTCTAACAGGTTTCAGCTTCAAGAAGAAAGGGGACAAGTTGGACTAGGGCCTATCCCACCCCTCTGCTATTAGCTCAAGCAGGGCTGGACTTAAGACAAGTTCAAAATACCACCTGTCTATTGACTGCTGGGAAACATATATATGGAGCGGAATGTCTGAGATGGGTATTCCTCAGCTGGGGACAGAGGCCAGTTCTATACCAGGTTCTAGGCAGGAGAAAGATGCAATGCTGTTCTCTGCCTGGAGTTAAAGACATGATCTTCAGACATGCTGCCTGAGGCTATCAGGAGGAATGGCTCTGTTGGAATGGGTATGGCCTTGAGGTTTTCTCTGCTCAGCTATTGCCCAGTGAGTCAGTCAACTTCCCATTGCCTAAAAGATGTGGGACTCTCCAGCATGTGTCTGCCTGCCTGCTGCCATACTCCCCACTGTGATGATAATGGACTGAACCTCTGAAACTAAGTGAGCCACCCAATTAAATGTATTCTTTATAAGAGTTGCCATGGTCATGTTGCATGTTTTTTAGAACAATAAAAAACCTTAACTAAGACAGACTGCCATTCAACCTTAGGTGATGAGGAAGCCTGAATTCTCTAGCCCAGGGGCAATGACTTTTCCATGTTCTTCCTGAGGACTCAGCTTACTTTCTAGTCACTTTTTTAGTCTATGTCATGTATAGAGTAAGGCTCAGCATCCTTAGGACGAGGACTAGGGCCCTAGACTACCTCCACATTGCTGCTCTTAGTACATGGTTTCTTTCATTCCACACATGGTCTCTGTAGGGCTTTGTATGTAGGATCAAGGTCAGAATTCCAATGAGGGGCTCAGGCAATTTTAAGTAAATAAAGAAACGTGCATATGTTAAGCCCAGCAGGGAATTCTCTGGCCCTCAGCAGAAATGACACTCTCATCAGATGGGCTCAAGTAGCCTGTCCCCTCTGCCCTGACAGACATGGGTGGCACGCCTACCTAGAAACCCTCATCATATCTACTCAACCTTGGCTGAAGGTAGGGTTGGGTCTGGGGTTCTTGGTTGAACCTTTTAGTCTTAGTCAAAGGCCTGAGGATCAAAGTGGTAGCCTCAGCCAACTGCCCTATGTGAGCCCAAGTTCCCTTCTGGTTAATATAAGGACATCTCACTTGTGTCTCCTACATTTGGCAAGACCTTAGTGATCTTTCTGGTATTCTTGTGGATTGGGGACAGCCCAGCAATGGCTCATGCTCAGGGAGGTGGATTCCTTGAATCCCAGCAAGGATGCTGTGAAGGTTGGACATAGCAAGAGTGTACAGAGCATCAGACTCATCCTTTGTCAGGAACTGGGTTTCCCCCTGGGCCCTGACCCGTAAGCGCTGTTTGTTGAGGGAAGTGGCAGTCTACCAACCAGAGCATTTGTGGCCCAAGGCCCTACCCATAGCTATTGGCCAATCTGCCTGAACTTGCCAAGCTCCAGTGCTGGTACTAGACTCATGAGTTCCATCAGGCTGTGTATTAGTGAAGGGAGGTTGTGAGCATCATATAAAGGGTTTCTGGGTCTCTGTGGAGGCCAACTTGCATCATCTTTTAGTCCCCAAAATGCCAGCTAGTCTGGATACACTCTACCCCACTTCGGGACTTTTGCTGACTCTACTCTCCAGGCCACTTCTGGAGACGTTCCCTCCAGGTATAGCTATCTATCTACTTTTTAGGTGGGTTTTCTGTTCATCCTTCCTACCTGGAGGCCAGGGCCATAAAAGCAGGCCCATATCTGGACCCTTAGATCCCCTAAAAGTAGTTTACAGGGTAGCATTAAAGCACATGGTTTAATTACCATGCGCTAAGGCCTTGCTAGACAGATCTGTCAACCTAGAAAGCACTGGTTTTACCCAGCCATGTGCGAGGGCCTTGCTAGACAGATTTGTCAACCTAGAAAGCAAAGATAGTTCTTGGCTGGCAATCAGGTAGGTAATCACACCATACAGGAGTATTTCAAGTGTCTGGGCTGTGATTTGTTATCTGTATACTTTTCTCCACATGTGGGTGCTTCCAAAAACCCATTTACGAGCCCCAATTCCTTTTGGGTGCCAATCCCCTTGGGTAGAACTTTCCTGTCTTGTAGTCAGGGTCTCTTTTCTGTTCCCTTCCTCATTCTACAATGAATTCATAATCTCTATAACCTCTGGGAGGCTGGGCAGGTGACCTGCTGCCCCTTAGTTACAACCATGGTTCATGCCCCCAATGAGGGCTTCCAAGGGTGAGGCCACGTACAGTGAGGGACTTGGATTTCCCCGCAACCCCAGGGAGGGGAGGTGTTAAAACCAATAAACCATTGGAAGAATTTGAGGTCCAACATTCAGGCCTGGGGTAAGAAAGGTTTGAGAGCACTCTACATTGTGGGGTTGGCAGAATGGGAGCTGGGATACTCCAGCAGGGGTGGAACAGAAATGCAGATGGACACAAAGCCTGGCACAACCAATGTCAGTGGGGAACCAGAGAGGTTGGGATCTTCTTTATAGTTTCAAGGACCCCCAGAGTTCACCTTTTCCTTACCATTGGAGGCTGTTTGTTACCTACTGGATCCCACTGAATATTCCCCAACATGATCAAGGAGCTTTATAGCACCTGCCCGAGCCCCACCAGGTCCTGAACTGGGAATCCTGAGCAGCTTTGAAGTGAAACATCTCTGCACCTATTCAGGCTGCTCATTATTTTTTAAAAGAGCAGAACACTAAAAATAGCAGTAACACATAGGAAATAGGAGTCATTAAGGGAATGACAGAATGAAGCTTGCATATTTCAGGGCCAGATTCAAGGGGGTGGTGCTTGGTGTCAAGCATCACATATGGGGCAGGGTGGGCAGTGCCCACCATCCCCAACTCAGATTCTGGGCCTGTATTGGGCTAGGCTGAGTGGCAAGGAGGGAGGGCTAGGTCTGCTGAACTGGGCTCTGAGCACCAGAGGTGGTCATGGAACCAGGGCCATCATGGTATTCTGGGCAGTAGTGGCAAACTTCTACCTCCACGGTGCTGGAGCTGGGACCATTTGGCATCCACTCTGGTGGTGGTAGTGCCTAGGATTTCCAACACTGTTCTACTAGGACATCATATTTGCTTCCAGGGTTCTGTAAATAGTGATCCCAACTAAAAGAATAACATCTTCCTCTGAAGTAGATCCACACTGACCTGAAATGGAGCAGCTCATGGGAACAAAGAATAACCCCTATAACAGACACGCACTTTAACTGGTCACTGGACTGGCAGGGAATGGCCCCTTCTTAGGCTTCACCCGGATGGATGTGGGGTTAGACCCCATTGCCCGTATTAACTAGCAGTCACCTTACCACCTCTTATCTGCTCTTGCTTTGTTAGCCCAGTCAAATGTGAACCCTCATTTCTGCAAGTTAAGAGCAACGGGTACGTACGTTCAGCAGCTAGTGGATCTGAAGCTTCAGCCAAACATACAAGATAACGTGTACCCATGGAAATGCCACTGGGGCTCTCACAGACAAGTTATCTTACATACACATTGTAACCAAAGGGCTACCATGTACTACAGGACTTGCATGTTTAATCAGGCTCCAGCTGGCATCATATTGATTTAGTGACTTACATCTAGATAAAGAGGCCACACAGGGACGTGGTAAGTGTTCTGCCAACAACATAATTCCTTGGGCACCTGTGAAGAGATGCTACTTACAGACCTCCAGGGGAAGACGAGTTAGTCATGTCTGGCTGAAGTCATCATCCATAGCCCAGAAGCCCTATGATGAAGTCTGTGATGGTGGCAGTTGAAAAAATTACATTTAAATTCCCTGAATAATAATGTAAAGTTCTTGCTTTAATCCTGCTCAGATCCAGGACAATCCAATGGGGCAGAGGAATCTCAATCTTGAAGGCAGAAGGGGCTCTGAGTTCTGCATCTGTATGGATCCAAACTGATACGACTGCAGTCATGGTGTCTGTGTCATGACTTCCCAAGAGAACCTGGTTGGCTTTCCCTGCAGTTCCCCAACAAATTACAAACAGAACAGATCATCAGAGTGCTTTACAAGTAGACCAGGAATGTGCCTGGTTTTGATATTAACTTAAGGTAAACCTGGAATGTCTCGATCTGGTCAGTGTTGTCCTAATCAATACATATCTATATGCTTCAGATTCAAATCATGGGGTCTGAGGGTCTTGTTGCATTCTTTTATTTTGTTCCCAATAAACACCACTGCAGTTATGGTTGTCTGCCTGCCTACTGGATTGTTGTGAAGCAGTGTTCCTCACTCTAAACTGCACTCTGACCATGGACAGTTAGTCCAAGGGGCAACATCAAGCCACCTGCCCCATGGCTGTGTCTTGTCCACACAGTGACGAAGGCATTTCTTCTGTCAGTGACTTTTAGGCCTGGACCACTGGCTTGAGGTTTCACTAGAGTCCTTAGAGAATGAGTGAGATCCAGCCAATAAAGCAAGTGTCTGAGAGTAGCATGACCCAACAGCCCCTGGCATGTGGAAGTACCCTAACACCCCTCCAAGAACTCTAGTTATGAGCCGAGATGAAGAACAACAGCATTTTGAAAGGTGGTGTTAGACTCCAGGCCCTGGGAAAGATCCAATGCTGTAGCCCAGATTCCCATTTGTTCTGTTTCTAGAACTTTCCTTTAGCAAAGTGTTTGGAGAAGATAGTATCAATGCTGGTCTTTGCAGGCAATTCTCAGTCGACCTCAAGATCCTATAATATATCATAGGTGAAAAACTGAGGACAAACAGGTTACTGGGTACCAGGTAAGAAGTGCTTTCCATGCCAGAGACTGCACCAGCCATCAGAAAATAGTTTAATTATGTACAGATGATTGGTGAACTGATCAGATAGGATGACAATGCACCCCCAGATTTGAAGAAGTGACAGGAGGGCAGTGCCGGCGACATGTGCCATTCAAGAGGTAACAGTCACCAGACACCAAGTAAGTCACAAACTGTGACAGCTGTGGAAGGAGTATAAATCAACACTTTTCCTCTGGGACAAGAAAAAGAAAAACAAAACAACAAACATCAGATCTGAGGAATGCTTTCTCTCCCAGCCATGGAATGGTATTTGTCCACGATGAATGCAGGATGTAGATGGTCCAGGCCCCTGGGGCCGCATCACCTGCCACACCTGCTATGGTCCCATCTGTGCATCAGTCAGGCCAGCAGCATTCGGGCGTCATGAGCAGCTCTTGCAGTCACAGCAATCACTGGCCTCAGAAGAGAGGCCTCGAGCCCTGGTTCTCAAACTCAGACCATGCATCATTCAGCTCCATGAAGATCATCTTGGCATACTGCTCATATGGCTGCCCAGTGGCCTGTGAGCAATAGAGGGAGAGCCAGACTGACCACTCAGCCCACTTCCTACCAGCACCATTCATGCGATATAGCCAGCAGGCAAAAGGCCCCTACAGGATGAGAGGCAGTGACAACCCGACCACAAGCACGGGGTTCAGAAGCCCCACCATACACTTACTTTATCTGGATGCACTACCAGCACTGCTCGGCGGTACTGCTTCTTCACCTGCTCTGGAGTCACCAGGTCAGCCATACTCACAGGTGTCCAGCGGCTCTCCCCATCCCACAGTACTGTGTGCAGTGTGGACAGCAGTGCACGGATGTTCCTCTCCTTGCCTTCAATCCACTCCAAAAGCTGCAGACACCAGTTTATAAAGAATCTCAGGAAGGAGCTGTAATTTAGGAGACCTCCCTCCCTGCTGTGTGGAGTGTGGGGTGGGAAAATCAACATAAGCAGCAAAGCAAGTACTGAGGGATATTCAGATGCTGGAGAGAGTGGGTGCATCATTTCAATGGTCCTGGGTCCTAAAGGAAAAGACAACCTGCAGGTTGGGGAGCAAGCTTCTATGAAAGCCCCTTGAAAACATAGTTTGGTACCTCTCTCTTTATTCCTATAGGAGAGCAGGGAAGTCATGGCTCCACCCTACTCCCCATCATCCAGAAGGGCCCCAACCTAGCCCTCTCTTTCAGCACTGGGCCCACCCCAGACCATACAGACCAGGTGGGTCAAGCTATGTATCTTGTGGAGAAAAGGTACCCAGGACAGAACTGAGACCCTTTTCAGCCATATACAAAGACAAAACTCTAATCCCTCAATACAGCTTCCTGACCCATGCACAAGGTTCAAAGAGGACAATTGGGTCCCCAGCAACCTTTCAGGTAGTTCGTAAGGAAATGGCTTCACTGTGCACTAAAACTGACCACCACACAAACTTAAAGAAATGGTTACATCTAAGATCTACAGTGGAACAACCTGATTACTGTGCCATGCTGATTCCTTCTTACTGCAAAGTGAGGGCCCCAGGTCAGGACCAAAACCCAAACAAATTGCTGTCCTTAAAAGTCAAATAAGCAGGGTGGTGGTAGTGTATGCTTTTAATCCCAACACTTGGGAGGCAGAGGCAGGAAGATCTCTATGAGTTTGTAGTCTGCCTGGTCTATAGAGTTCCTGGACAGCCAGAGCTGTTACACAGAGAAACACTGTTTTGAAAAAAACAAAAAACAAAAACCACAAAATAAACAAACAAAAACCAACCCCCTCCCCCGAAAAAAAACCACAAAACAAAACAAAAGTCAAATAAACCTTGGTTTGGATGGGTACAGGTCTGAGCTATGCCCTCTTGTCAGCTCAAGGCCCAGGTCAAACATGACCAGAGTACTAGAAGTCCTGTGTGGTGCTTGCTTCCCTCACTGATTCCCAGTACCATGAGCAGCACTATGAAATGCAAATACCAAGTATACATCAGACTGTCCAGGAGTATGGCTACATATGCCATACTTCTATATACCCCACTCCAGGGGCCTCCAGGTGCTAGGTTCATACACAGTGAATCTGACTGGAGACAGTGAACTTTACAGTGTGGTCTGGTTCCTGGGGGTACCCACCTTCAACTTTAATGGGTCTGTGTCTCTGGCCAGGTCCTGTTTCCGCATCTCTGCCATGGTCTTTGGCCCCTTCTTGTCAGATTTGGAGAAACCTTGATTAGGCAGCAGATCTTCAAAATCATTTTCGGAGACTTTTGGCTTTTGGGCTAGGAAAATAAAATAGACATAAATACAACTGTCTTAGCTGGCTCTGAGGGGAGAAATAAAATGCTCTACTCACAAACCTGTAGGTAGTTGTCTAAATTACCAGACAGACACAGTACTTACCAAAGCTAGGCACACGGACACCCCTCTCCTCTCGAGCTCCGATCACACTGAAGTGAGACCTTAGCTGCTCAGAGGCTCTGGGGGCTGGCTTGGCCTGGGGGGTCCATGAGGTTCCTGGGGCTGTGGGACGACTTGTCTGCCAGGAGCTGGTACTTTTGGGAATGGAGGATGATGTGGTAGCAAAGGCCCCTGTAGGAAGTCCAGCAGGCAGGCCTGGGGAGACACCACAGGACACTTGTAAGTCACTTAGCCAAATGGTGAGTTGCTTCTTCTGTGGCTGAGGATACTGAGTTGTTGGGACATGTGCTCACTAAACAAACTGCTGCCACTTAGTTGATCTGTTCTACTCAACAAATAGAGAGTCCTGAGTAGCCAAGGATATGTACGTGTGTTACTCCAGCACTTTCTGAGTCAAGGCTAGATGCCAGGATACTCTACATGCACACCTATACAGAAGCTTGATATCCCCATTTATTGAATGTTCTAGGGAGCTGTCCCATTGTGTGGATACTCCCTCAGAAAGCTTCTCAAGTGTGTGGCTGATTTTTTGACTTTCTGTGAAATAACTGAACTCAGAGAAGTCGCTAGACTCATGCCAAGTCTAGAGCACCTTCAAATAATGTCCCCAGCTGTGAAGTTCCTCTGTGATGGTTGTGCTACTTGTCAATATCTAATATCACCCAGGAGATGACCTCCGGGCATGTCTGTGGGGGATTATCTCCCTGCCTGCCCCTAACCCTGACAGGGTTTCTCTGTGTACTCCTAGCTGTCTTGGAAGACTCTCAATTGATGTGGGAAAATCCATCTTAATTGTGAGATCATTCCGTGGGCAGGGGATTCTGGGCTGCATGGAACAGAAAAGGTAAGCTAAGTATTAGCATGCATGCATTCATCTTTCTCTGTTTTCTGACTGACTGTAAATGTGATCAGCTGATTCAAACTCCTGTTGCCTTTTTATTGCCAAGGAATATTTCACAGTATGAAAGAGACTGCTGTTTGCTTAACCTTCTTCCGTATAAGAACATCTATTCAGAGTTTATTTCCTTGGCTATTACCAACAGCTCTTCTCTGAACACTTGTTTTTTTTTTTTTTTTTTAATATAAGCCCATCTCTCTGGGATAAACACTGGGGTCCTATAGTGTCTGTATGTTTACTTTTGTAAGAAACAGACCAGAAGTAGCTGTATCATTTCACATTCCTACAAGTGTGTATATGTATTATGTTTTCTTTCCACATTTTTGCTTGGCCTTTCCACAGCTGAAGGTCTCAGATCTACGCTGTCTTTTGCTAGTAGAGCTGCTCTGCCTTATATTCCACCTGCAATGGGCTGAGGCTTGGCATATAGCCTCAATGGCATATAGCCGAGGCTCCTTTTCTTGCTGTACAAGTCCAATGACTCTAGTTCCATCTGTAAAAACGTTCACACACTTTTGTCTTCCCTGGGAGTATACCTGGGTCCCCTCTTCCATATATTGGTGCCTAGCCTTTTGTCAACACCAGTCTTGGTTTCTGTGGCCAGACAGTATACCTCAAAGTCAGGGTGGGGCTTCTATACTACTCTCAATTACAACAAGCCCCAAGCATTCTTGTCTATCTGCTTTTCCAAATAAATGGCAGCAATGACTTACCAGAGGCCGAGGGAGTATACAGCAGGTGACAACTAGTGTTCAGTAGATCAAGTCACTAGATGAATGACTCTCTGATGGGGAGCCCCGCTTGACTGTAAATGATCAGTTGTTTCTGTCTATAATTTACCTCATGTGCTGCCACATTCCTTCCTAATAACAGCTATGGGTGTTTTCCCACTGCTTGCGTGTCTACCTCATGTATCTATTACATTTATTGGACACACATAGCTGTGAATGGTCAGAAATAGGATTTCTGCTTAAACTGTATAACTTTGATGAATAGAAATACTAAGATATTTTTCATTATTCAGACTGACATAGGAAAGTAATAGTATTCTTAGTCACAAAGATAGCTAATTTTAGACTTCAGAACAAATCCAAAACAGACTAGCTGCCCCTGCAGAGAATACACAAGGATGAATTCCCAGGTATTTATTGCTTATTCAAGGTCAGAGACTGAAGCAACTTTAGTAGACTTTCTCAGCAATGGGCTTTCTGAGCACACTCTCAGCCTCACTTTATGTTATAGGACTCAGGGTTCAGCCAACTAATTGCTACTGTTAAGTTCTAAATTTCAATGCCATTTTTTGTCTGGGAACCATCACCAACTTAGAGCTAAGTGCACAGTCAAGAGTTTCTCACTGGCCGGTCAATGTGACTTCCCTAACCTGAGAAAACTGTGTGACTTATCTTGTGTTATGAGACTGGGTCAGGCCCTGAAAATGTAACATATAGTTGTGCAGGGTTTGGCTGTGAAGAGAGAAGCTGCTGTGTAGAGCAATGAGGAGCCTATGCAGAGCTTATTAGGGAGCTATGTAGAGCTATGTAGAGGTGCAAGGGAGATTTTGAGATTTTTTTTTTCAAGATGAAGACAAAGAGGAAGTTACCACCAGAAAGCGTGTGTTTATTTCCCTTTAGATAGATAAGTTTAGTTCTCACTGCATTCGTGGAGGTTTTTTGTTTGTTTGTTTGTTGTTTTTTTTGCATATCTTGGTGCTGACGGGAGGCTGGCCCCCAGTTAACAACACTAGTCTATCTGCTTTCCCAAATAAATGTGACAATGAACTTGGCTAGTCTACAAAGATCTTTGCTGTGATTTTGGTAGAAAGAACATTAGACCTACAGATCAATTAATACAAGGCAAAGGGACACCTTTGGTGAGCCAATCGTGTGATCTACAAACAATTGTTATCTCTCTGTCAATCTCAACTGCCATGTTTTTACTGCAGTTCTGCCACACTGGCACCGTTTCCTCCAGTTCATATTTAAAGGCTCTTGTGTTGCTGTTTTGAGACTTGGTCTCATGTAGCCAAGCTTTGAACTCCAACCCCAACTTCCTGAGTGCTGGGATTACAGCTATAAATAAGACTCTATCTCTGCCTGGTCTAAAGCTTTGCAAAAAATCAACTATACATAGTGTTGTATGGTTATATAATTTTGGTCTCCTTGAGCTGTCCTAGTAAACCTAACAGCAACAGAGTACTGTTTGTTTATCTTAGGTATTGTGAACTTTGAACTATAAAGTTCTAAGACTTGTAAATTTCTTCTGATCTGAGAAGCAATTATGCTACCTGCAAGCAGGAATAATTTAATTTTTTTCCTTCTATCATTTGCAATTTCTACTTCTTGCCTCAAGTTGGTAGCTGGGTCTCTTAATAAGTAGAATGTTATGGGGACATCTGTGCTGCTTCTGGGTTCAGGAGTTCTTCATAGTTCATCATATCTGATGTAATTTGTGTGCCTGCTCTGAAGACACTCTTATCATTTGCTGCTGGTTTTTTTTTTTTTTTTTTTTTTGGTTGGTTTTGAGACTGAGTTTTTCTGTGTGATGTCTTGGCTGTTCTGGAACTCACTCTAGACCACGCTGTCCTTGAACTCACAGAGATCTGACTGCCTCTGCCTCCTAAGTGCTGGGATTAAAGGTGTGATGTGGGATTCCCCTCTGAATGCTGTGAATATGTTTCATTACCACTGGTTAATAAAGCTGCTTTGGCGTATGGCAGGGCAGAATAGAGCTAGGCCGGGGATAGGAGGGGGTGGGAGGGAACTAAACTGAATACAGGGAGAAAGAAGGCAGAGCCAGAGAGATGTCATGTAGCTGCTAAAGGAAAAAGATGCTGGAACCTTACAGGTAGGCCACAGCCTCATGGTGATACACAGATTAATAGATATGGGTTAATTTAAGATGTAAAAGCTAGCTAGAAATACACCCGAGCTACTGATCAACAGTGTTGTAATTAATATAGCCTGTGTGTGATTATTTGGTTCTGAGAGGCTGGAAAACTAAAGTGCAGTCTCTGTTTACAAAAGTGTGCATCACCACCACCTGGCTGTTGCTGGGTTTTAACAATCATCCGATCAGAAGCACCGGTAAGAGCATGTCGTTGTTCTTTGGCTGATAAATATGGTAGATGCTACTGACTCTGGAAAGGCTGATCAGACTGGTGCTCCCTGAATATGCCCCACTTGGTGATAGTTGCTGCCCTTTAATCCTCTGACAAATTCTGTGCCCTAATGTTGTAAGGGTCTATGTCTGTCCTGAGGGGAGCGGCTTGAGGCTTTCTTTCCTGAATTCTCTAATTTGGAGTTTGGAAAGTCAGTTTCCTCTCTTCTAAGCTTTCTAAGAGATTAAGTGGAATTGGTCATATAAACATTTGGTAAAATTCTCCAGTGAACTCATCGGAGCCTGGGGAGTTCCCTTTTCTGAGAAATTTATTATGAACTCATTCTTCATAGTGACAAACTATTCAAGTGCCTTGCTTCATGCTTGGAGTTTGGTAGTGGCTACCTGTGAGATATCTGCATATCTGGATGCTGCCAGTTTCCCAGTACTTGACTTTATTCTTTCAACACCTTCTAGGTCCCTACAGGCCCTGACCATTCCTGACACTGATGGTTTGTGCTATAGTTCCTTTTTGGTCAGTCTCAATAAATTTTTTTACTGCTATTTTCAAAGAAGCAACGTTTTGTTTCATTCATTCTTTCATTGTTGAGAAAGAATCTCAAGTAGTTCAGGCTAGCCTTCAACTCATTTATGTAACCAAAGATAACCTTATACTTCTCTGATCCTCCTGCCTCTACTTCTAAGTGTTGGAATTATAAGTGTATCACCACTATACTTGATTTGGTACTAGAGTTTAAAACCAAGGTCTGGTATACCCTAGGCATGCATTTTATTAAGTGACATAAATTCCCAGTCCCTGTTTCATTTATTAAAAACTTTTAATTCTTCCAGATTGCTATGGATTTTGCTCCTCTCTTTCAAACCCCTTGAGGTGTCATTTGTCATGATGATATATTCCATCTTTTCTTTCTTTTCTCCTCGAGAAGGAGTTTCTCTGTGTAGTCCTGCAACTCTCTCTATAGACCAGGACGTTCTCAAATTCAAAGATCCACCTGCTCCTGCCTCCCAAGTAATGTAATTAAAGCCCAGCTAGTTCATCTTTTCTAGAGCATGCAACCTACACACTCTAGCACCTCCGGCTGTTATGTGCCGGGTCCCTGAAGACACAAGGTATTCCCCCAGTGCAGAGAAACACGGCTATTTCCTGGGCCTCCCTGCTGACACATGTGCTATTTAAAGCACCGTTTTCCTTTGTATTCTTACCATCACTGATTTTCTGAAGGCCAGAATACACTGTGATTTCAATTCTTTTATCCTGTTGGAAGAACCTGCACTCTGTGCTACCAAGTATGGCCTAGGAGAGTCAAGCAGCCATTGTGATGGAGGGTATATATTGCCATTTTCATTTGTGACTTGGGTTTGCTGAGTTTTCAGCCTGGTTTCCTTTAGGGCTGCTGTTTTCCCAGGGTGTAAAAGAGCTGAGGGCTAGCTCTGTCCAGGACCAGACAGGTCTCCTTACCTTTCAGAAGACAAACACTTTTCCTAAGAAGATGCCTGCAGCCCCACCCTGTGTTCAGACCCATCAACCCCAAATCCACATAGGGATAGGAAAAAGAAAGATATCAGGTAGAAACTCCTAGAAGATCCAAGAAATATAGTACAATTTGAAAAAAAATTGGAGACCATTAAGAAAAAAAAATAGCACAAAGGATGTTAACACCATGATTAAGAGAAGAACTCCCCATTCAACCCAAGAACAGAGTGAAGTCAGAAAGGAGGAGAAGGGGCGGACAAGGGTCCACCCAGAACATCAGTTCTGAAAACAATGAGTCACAGGATAAGGAACTAGAAATGAGGATGTCAGGTGCCCAGTGTGGTGTTACAGCTGAGCTAGACCAGTCATACATGCTTCAGTGAGACAGATGCCAGAGAAAGCAAGTGACCTGTCAACAAGCATCCTGACAATATCCTCAACCAGAAACCCTACATGCCCCACCTATATAGCTGAGTGTACTTCCCTTCTCAGA
Source organism: Myodes glareolus (assembly GCF_982192425.1). Lineage (NCBI taxonomy): Eukaryota > Metazoa > Chordata > Mammalia > Rodentia > Cricetidae > Myodes > Myodes glareolus. The sequence continues at coordinate 879,138 of NC_142033.1, read as the reverse complement.
AGCTATGAAGAAGAGGTACTGACAAAGGAGTCCTAGGGAGATTCATCTTAGAAAGCAAACCTGAGGTGGCATCTGGACAATTCAGCTTGTGAAGATAGGAGGCACAAATGTGAGCCAGCCCCAAGACAGGTGTGGACGCTGCAAGGCATAACTGACCCTTATCAAGTGCATGCTGATGATACACCAGTACTCAGCAGAGCCTCATCAACTCCTAGATTGTTCCTACTTCCTGGACACACGATAACCCTGGAGTCAGCTTATGCACTCACTGCATGGCCATGAGGATCATGCAGCAACATTAATTCTAGCAACTCCCATTTTTCGTCTTTCAGTCAGTGGGCATTTGGAATGGAAGCAGACAGAAGCTCCCAGGGTCCCTGGACACAGGAGTAGTAGAAGGTGAAAATAAGCCTCTTGGCACTTAGGGTTGGCCCCTCATTACCTTGGAGGCTAGAGCTGAGATCACTGAGATCAGCAAATGGGTCTAGGCTCTGAGACTTGGTTTGGCTGGGGTGGTGACCTGGGGGGGCTGGGTGACCTCCAGAAGAGAAGAGGGTACCTGGAAAAAGGATTAAGGCCATTAGACTTGCACAGTATAGAATGAATGACAGTGTCCCAAAGTCCCTGATCCTCCCTTTCAGTACCAAAGACCCCACTCAAGGTTTGGTAATTCTTTAAGGACAGTGAGCAGAACACACAGGCATACCTGGCAGAGTGGCTAGCACCAGCATCCATATTGTTCCTCATGGAAATCATTGAACATTTGGTACCAAGAACCAGAAAACGTCCTCATTGTTTTGACTTCATAGTACTACTTTTTATAATACATCTAAAATGTGACTTCCTTTATGATATAATAATATAAATTTGAGACTAGTCTAAGCATAACATCTTGAAATAATTATTGTGTAACTACTCAATATATTATCTAGTCATTAAGAATGATGGCTATGGAGATAGACAGATGGCTTAGAGGTTGAAAGCGCTTGCTGAATAAAGATATATGGATAAAAGGGTATACTGTATAACTCACTATGGCACACTACAGCTTCCATGACAAGACTTTTATTTTTTTTTATCTTAAATTTTAATTTTGGAGGAGTTGCAAGGGCAGAGAGCAGATATGCAGATATGGAGAGATAAATGGGATAGAGATGCATGATGTGAAAGACAAAATCAATCAATCAATCAATCAATCATGAGGACCCAAGTTCAGATCCCAGCACCCATGTAATAACATTTGCATCCATAAAAAAATAATCCTTAAAAAAACAAAAGTTATCGATATATAAAGAGCAGGCAGATAACTATTGATTTCGAGGCCAGCCTGGTCTAGTGAGTTCCTGGACGGCCAGAGCTACAAAGTAAGATCCTGTCTCAAAACAAAACAAAACTATTGTGGCTCAGCAGGTAAAAGTGCTTGCTATGTAAGCCTGATGACCTAAAATTGATCCCTGTGAAAAAGCTGGATATAGATATATATGCATCTGCAATCCTGACACTTGGGGACATGGGAAGTAGAGCCAGGAGAATTGCTTAGAAGTTTGCAAGCCAGTATGTGCAGCAGAAATGAGTGACCCTGCCTCAACAAGATGGAAAGAAATGATTCCAAAAAGTTGTTCTCTGACTTCCAAATGTGTGCCATGGCATGCACATATGCTACAGCAGGTGTAAATCCATACTCATATACAAATACACGCATATAATAATTAAAAAATATGAGCTGGCTAGATGGCATAGTTGGTATAAGCATTTGTTGCCAAGCCTAATATCGTGAATTCAATCATTAATACATTACAATCCCTGGGGCCTAGATAGTAAAAGCAGAGAACGGAGTTACCCAGGTTGTCTTCTGATCTCTGTATGCCTGCCATGATAGGTACACTGTCCCTTGCATCCCCCTAAAATAAACACCATGTAGAAGCTTTTTTAAAAATTAAATTTAATTTTTTTTAAATTCCCAATGTAAAAAGGGAATAATAAAGAACATGAAATAATCCTATATAAAACAAAAACAAAAATACCCCCCAACCAAAAGCATACAAAATAATAGTCAACCCCATCTGTAATAAAGAAATGCAAAGTGAAAGCACCTACAAGGGCTAACAAGTGGCTCAGCAAGTAGAGAGACTTGTTGCCAATCCTAATGACTTGCATTTGATCCCTGGAATTCACATGACAGGAGAGACCTGAGCCCTACAGATTGTCTTCGGATTTCTACAAAGGCATTAGGACACATGTGCTGACTCAAACACACGTTAAAATAAACGTACAACTTTAAAAAAAACACTAAACTAGAAAAATGTTTTAAATTTATAATACAACTCTGATGAGAAACAAAAGATAGAAATTCTTGTTACTGAGCAAATAAACTGAGGAAACTGTTTATTGTTAATTGTTTATTGTTCAGCAAATAAACTGAGTATTCAGAGGGGGATGTGTGTCAAAGACTTTGCAAACAGAACTGTTGGATCAGAATGTGCCAGCAAGGTAGAACTGTAGGTGCACAAAAAGATCAGATGGACATTCACAAATAAGAACTACTCCTTGTAATCCACGTTACCAACAGGGCATATACCAGTAGCCATGGCACACGTGTCAGTCTTTCTAAGGGTCCTTCAGAGAACACAGAAAAACATGAAGGTAAAGCGTGGGCAAGCAAACAGGCCAATCAATTACACACAAGCAAGAAATTATGCTCCAAAACCTATTTGCCTTCATGAAAAAGGAACAGCATGGAAGAAAAGGAGGACCAGACACAAATGTACTCAACAAAGGATGAAGCAATTATCGAGTGTCTGTGTTCCCATCGAACAAATAACAGAGAACTCTGTAGTCACCACATGTTGGGCTGACTAGAAGGCAAGCAAGCCCTGCTTCATCCTCTTCTCAAAAGGGCATGTGGAGACTCCATGGCCACAGTAACCATCTTGAGAGCCCAGCTAACAGTGGGGCCCGTGGTCATACCTTCTGGTGCTGGCATGGAGGCCGGACCAGGCATAGCAGTTTCAGCCCAGGTATCCCATCCTCCTAGCAGATCTGGGTGGCTTGATGAAGCTATCACCTTGTTGGGCTCTGCTGACAGATCCCCTGGAAGGAGCCAGAGAAAAACAGGGTTTGGTGTATGTGCCTTCTCACTCCACACGATGCTTGGCAACCTCTCTCATACCCAGACACAGTAGAAGGCAACTTGCTGGTCCAGCAAACAACTCAAGGGACCAGCATGAGGCCATGCTTTGCTCAGACACCTGGTAGCTGATACTCTGAACGCAAAGGATTGGTGCTCAGAACTGGCTGGGCTAGATAGTCCTGAGGATATAGCAGATAGCCACTAAGCTGACCAGGCAACATCTTCACAGGGCAGTGATAACAACACTTGTATACTGCCTTTCTAAAAGGGCACTCAGAGCCTTTCTGCCTTTCTCTAAACCTACCATACATAGCCCATGATGAGTAAGCGGCTCACAGCCATGTTCAAGAACTCCCTGAAATCTAGAACTAGTCCTTGTGCCCTCTGCTTGTCATGCACCCACCCCAGCATGGCACAGTCACATGTCATACTTTCTATCATAAGGCATTCAGGGCAATCAGTTGTCCTCTGGAACATACCCTAGTAGACCATTGACTCTCTGTTAGGAAAAAGAACTAAGCTTTCTTTTCAAGATTTGGCTAGAGTGACAGCCTGGCCTCTCCTTTTCCAGCCCCCAACTTCTGTCTAAATGGGCCATCCTGCTGCTCCAACATACACACACCAGCCTTTATACGTCTTGTTGCTTATTCCTACAGTTGGACTCTTCTGTTTCCTAATTTGTCATTCCTACCTCCTGGTCCTCTCACTTGTAGAAGCTTCTGGCAGAAGTAGCTGTTTTAGTCACAGCCACAATTCCAGAGTCAGAGAAATGCCCACTAGGAGGGCCTGTAAACAGCGGGGAAACCTCCCAGATTTGAGGAGACAGATTAAAGAGATGAGAAAAAGACACCAATGTGTCCTGTTAGGCTTTAAAAAGCCCTAGACTTTGGGAAAGTCACCAAGAGGTATGTTAGGCCTAGTGCACCATAGCTGCAGTAGACAGAAGGCCTTGTTGCCCACTGATCTATCCCTGAGCACTATCCCTAGGGGTATAGTTCCTAGGCCCTTCCAAGCATAAGCCTGTGGCTTCTATGTAATTGTCATCATGGCCATACTCACCTAGGTGCAGGAAGGTAGTGCTGGAGGATGGGGGCGGGGCACTGTGGGTAGATGGGAAGGCAGTTGAGGAAGTTACAGAGTCAGGATTGAGAAATTCCCCAAAAAGATCAGGCTTGGAGCAGGGCTGGGCATCTGAGTTAGATGACAGTAGGAGTTGGTCAAATGGGTCCACTAGGAAACAGAGGAAGGGCAGGGACAAGCATTATACCTTAGCCTGCATCCTAGGAGCCCTGCTCTCAGGCCTCTACTTTCCTCAAAATATGCACTCAGACCATTCAGCAGCCCACCTAGGGATACATGGCCCTCCTAGTGCCCCACAACTTAGGACTCTCCCATGGACACGGCACCACCCCTGAAGCCAAAGCAGGCAGTCTTGGCTTGTGAGTAGGAACTGATGTAGCCACATGCAATTTCTCCAGAAGGCAGTTTCCTCCCTCCACATGTCAATATAACAGTGATGATCCTTTTTCTACATGGCAGGAAAGGTTAACCCTGATTCATTACCATGAAACCAATTTTATGCATAACTGAAATGTACACCAGTGTCCTTGTACAGTGTTTTGTACCCCAAGAAGAGAAACTGGGCTTGCCAGAAGCAGAGGAGCCTCACCACCAAGCAGGTCACCAGGAGTTCCCATTTGAGCAGCATCAGATGGTACAAGAAGGCAGCTCAACAGGTCAGTGTTGCTGGAGGGAACCCTGCAAGTCTGCAAGGGGGCAGCAGGCCCTGAGTCACCCTCAGAGTGCAGGCCTAGGAGATCCACACCCTCTTCCTGTGGTGCAGGCTCCTGTGGGGCAGCAGGCATGCCCACATCAAATATTAAGTCTTGCTGTCTGGTCCCAGCTGCCAGCCTTGGTGTGTCTTCTCCAGACCCTGGCTCCCTCTCTTCACTGGGGAATGGAGGCTCTTCTTCATCTGACATTTCACTTCCATCTCTGTCTGCAATCAGGACAGACTGACTCTCCTTAGGAGAGGTATTGTCTGCACCAGTCTCTGGTTCTTTTTCCTCTGTGGAAAGAAAACCATCAGTTGATTGACTCACATGCTGGGGTAGCTGGAAGAGGGCAGAACAAGCTGACATAACCAGAAGCCTCAGTAGGGCCCAGGTTGCAACCACACAGCCAATACCAGGATCCTCGTGCCCACCCCCGTGGCCAACCTTGGGCCTCAGAGCATATGTCTTGAGGCTTAAAATTCACAGACCGTCCTGGAACCATAATACTGACTTATATCCAACAACAAAGAAGCTAAGGTTTTAGGGTTTTCCCTCCACTTTCCCCGAGCCCAACCTCAAAGAGGTCTACCTGCTAGCCTCTCCATCTCTATGGACAGCCTTGGTAAATCACAACCTAGCAGGGGACATACCATAGCACTTCTTAGGGGAATTGTCACTTGCTGAGTGAGTGGCAGTGGCATACCCTGGGATATGTCCTGGAGGCGAATGGTCAAGGTGAAGGTCCTAGGTATTTAGTTGTAATAACTAGGCTGTGAGATATGAAGAAGGGACTAAGAAGCTCAGTAGAAACTGGAGGCAGTAAAAAATAATATAACTCCCAGATGGAGATGCAACCAACCACCATGATTCAGTTTATCCTTCTACTGAGGCCCCTTCTCTGCTCCTTAAGAACCTCTGGGTCTGCTAATAAGACTATGTGTACAGGGACTTGGTCAGCAAATAATTTCAAATCAATAATGAAATGAAGTTGATACCTCAGGCTTTATGGGCATATACATGTGTGTGTGTGTCTATTGCTATCTTGGAAGAATACACAAACTGTTCTTAATTTATGTGCCAGGCACCAGAGCTAAATATGTAGCTCAGTTGTAGAGGATTTGTCAGACATGCATGAGACCTGGGGTTTGATCCTCACCAACACAATTCCTCCCACAGCAGGCCAATGTGTAGGATCTGCAGTCTCTCTAAGGCTACCCCAACTCTGATTGTCCCTATGAAGTTAACCTAAGTACCTGACCTTAGCATATGGCCCTTGCAGAATGTTATAACTGTGTGGTTAACAGAACCTGATGTCAAGTTAGTGGTGACAAGTGAGTCAGGGGCACTGGACAGACTGGTCCCCAAGGAAGGAGGAAGGATTAGCTGTGCCCTGTGCCTACCCTGCCAATCCAGCGTGTGAAGAAAGTGGTTGGTGTCCGTGCTGCTGCTCTGCGGTGAGTCCGACTCTGTGATCTCGGCCTCCGGAGACCCTGCCTCAGCGTCATACTGAGCTGTGGAGCCTGGCTGCCGGGGTAGCTCTGGCTTCCCTGCCAGGAAAGGGCTGGCATCAGGCTACCTGTGCCAGGCACAACACTGGGCAAGGTACAGCCAGAGCAACAGGGCAGGTAGGCCATAGGGACACCTGTACCAGATCCTTGAAAACAAGGTCTGGCGGCAGGCAGATTCCCACCATTCTTCTATTCAGATGCTGTGTCACATCCATGAGCACATACAGCATACTCACAGCGCGCGCGCGCGCGCGCGCGCGCGCGCACACACACACACACACACACACACATTCGTTTTAAGAATACTGAATTGTTTGCAGATTAAAAATACAAAATGTACAAACCCAGACCATAAAGAAGCCGCAGGCAGCAAGTCAAGCCCAGCCTGTCCACTTTTTGTAGAAACTGGGCTGACATAAACAGAGGAGGAGAGCCATGCTGAAACCCGCAGGTCTTAAGCTGTCTCACTCTCAATGGGGCACTTATATTGTCATGCCCAAAGCATACGACCTGAGTCAGCTTATGGTGCAAACCTAACTCTGGAGGGAATCCTTCCCAGTCACAGCTTCGTGTTGACCCCCAAAGCTCCAGGCTCATGTACCGAGAGAGCAACAGCATCTCACTCTGCAGCAGTGTTTGTCAACCTTCCTAATGCCGTGGTGACCCCTAGTCATAAAATGATTTTTTGTCGCTTCTTCATAACTGTAATTTTGCTACTGTTATGAATTGTAATGTAAACATTTCTGGAGAAGATGTTTGCTGAAAGGGTCACGACTGACAGGTTGAGAACAACTGCTCTTATGAAACAATGAGTTTCTGCTACCTTCTGTAGCACCTAGGAAAGCACATATCAGCAAGCGGTGCCCAAATCAAGGGGAAAGGTACCTGTTCCTGTAAATCTTTCCTAGAAGTGTAAGTACACTGAGAGAGCCAGGACATAGCTTACCAAACTTAGACAGGATGTCCTGCTGCTCTTCCCTGCTTGAAAAGAGAATCTTGGGGTTCAGGCCCCTCAGGCTTGTATTCTCCCAAGGTGGAGCTTCTCGGCTGGGCCTGTCTCTTGGTTCCACCTCCACCTCCAGATTTACCTGGAACAGATCTGGGTACTTCTCCTGAATGTCACAAGCGTCCAGGTCATACCTACAGGTACCAAGAGGGAGTGTGTGAGTAGTGGCCAGGGTGTTTCAGAAGTCCTTCAGCATCCGCAAAAAGGATAACAGACCACTGGTGAGGCAGTGGACACATAACCATTCCTACCTGTGGGACACAGGCACTTACAGCAGGACTGATGTACTCAGGATCACTCCCCAGGTCCCATAGTGTCAGGGCAGGGTTTCCCTGGCTGTTAATGTAAAAGACTAATAAGCTAGATTTCTGTTCTCAAAGTCTATGGGAGGCTAAGTGCTCAGAGAGACTACAGGACAGCTGCCATGACTCCTACATCCAAGAAGACAGGGAAGCAAGTTCCACAAAGCAGACCCATAGCCCTGACCAGAGGCCCTAGGTCTGAAATCTTAAACAGATTTTTACAAAAATATGTGTACCTTGGCAAAAATCCCTAATAGATAATCATAAATCCAGGACTTCAGGGATTCAGTTATTAGAAACTAGGAGTAAGACTTGCTGAAGATCCAGGGAGGCAACTTGGGCTGTGAGAAGAGGAACAGGCAGAAAGCAGGAAGCTGGGAGGTCATAGGGTCTTCAGACATCACAGCAGCATGGGGAGCAGAGGATGATGAGCCAGGCCACCCTGTAGGCAGCAACCTTAATCATTTTATAGACTGTCCCAACATGGTAGCTCCACACTGCTCTAAGAAATCCTACATTCTGAACATCCCAGAGTCACAAACATATCCTGGTTTTATAACACATTTGCCACATAATATCTCTGTACGTTATAGTAAATTTTGTACCTATCAACAACACCATTGCCAACAAAATCTAAGAAACACACACAGTAGTGGTGACCCATTTTTAGGGGTGTCCCAGGTGCCAAGGGCTTCTCTGAATCTGTGACTGTAGTTATCAATACTACTGTGCAAGGAGCACTGGGGAGCCAGGGAGGAAAGAGTGGTGACCTGAGTGGCAAAGCAGTGGCTCATTTTGTTTCTTACTATTATAAAATAAGCATGCAGGTGGGCCTGCAAAGTTTAAGACCCCCAGTTTATTACTTCCTGCCTGGGAAGCAGCCCTCTGCATATTAGAGAGCACAGACAGAGCAAAGTGACTTGGCCCTGTGACAGGGGCTTTCCCTCCAACTGTCTTTCAGTTGGGACGTAACTCAGTAACTACATGGGGCTAAGCAGAAACAGCTTACATGTAGCTGATGGCTACAGGGAGGAAAGGCTGAAACTTGCCATCAGTGAGGATGGAGGGACAAGGCAGGAGAACCCACGGAGAGTATTCTATGCACTTGGCAGGCTCAGCCTCTAAGACAGGTCGATGACAGTTCTGGGCACAGCTCATTTCTAACTTCCTTGCCCAACTGACCTTAAGGCTGCCCAGCCTAGCCAGCAGGGCAGTGAGGGCACAATGAGGGTGTGTGAGCAGGGGTAAGGAGTTGGGCTTTAAGATACAGCTCACAGGCCCTGGAAGGTGGATACCAGTATGTCTAGGCCCCAATGAGAAGTGAAGGGTATTCTCACACATATAGTACATTGTAAACAATATTCTGATTTGTGTCATGACTGTAGTATGAAGCACTGAAACTCACCTGGGACCCTCACTCAATCACAGGACCCCTCAGATCTGTTGCGTATTCCATGACCAGACTGACCCACTCAAGCTGATCTGATGGTATTGCCTGCAATTCTTTTCTACAGCTACAGTTCAGGTGCTCTGGAGAGCAATCTGCTGCACTTATATGTAGCTTCTCTTGTCAACACCCTTGCCTTACTGCAGGCTTATGTAATCAAAACAGATTTCTATGATTAGAAGCTCCCCCAAACTCAAACAACAGTACCATTCCCTGGATACTTCAAATAAGAGAAATCAAGTTTTTCATTTTTTTTCCTAGTTACTGAAGTTTGAGAAACTCAAGTCACTGTACTAAAGATCTACATGATGATTTATTTACTTGTTCTGCTGACCAAAAATAGACATGACAGCAAATGTAGTTTAACCATTCTGTTAATGGATGCCCACAAATACATGAATGGTCTGCTGTTGCCCTCACTCCTTTCATCAGACCACACTGCTTCCTCTCAAAGCATCGCACCGTGGTCCGCACCAGCTGTTGCCGACAGTGACTAGATCTTTAGCCTGTGTTTCTGAGGTAGTGGCCATTCCACCACTTTTAGCCTTTTTAGTCATCATTGCATGTATATTTCTAAAACACGGCTCTTGTAAACTATACACATTTGAGGTCTCCTTTTAGTTGAGTTGTTTGTTTAAACAACATGATAGCATCATCTTTCATGTGGCATATTTTGTACATGTGGAATCAGACTGACACATTGGGGATGGGTTTGCTTGTTTTCTGTCCATTCCCTCTGGTTCTGTTTCATTTCTCCATCCTTATCTTACCTAGATTAATCATATGCTGTGTTCCATCTTCTTCTCCTCTACCTTTACTAAGCTCTTTACTGCTTTCTGTGTAATAATAACTGACTTCCTTAGTCTACAATTACCACATTGCTGACTTCCAGGCCTCAGAGGCTGATGAGGAAACATTTCATTGATTATCTCTCTTGACTCTTTGGTGCTGCTGTCATGTATTTTACTACAAACAATTTTTTTTTTTGAGGCAGAGTCTCTCTATACAGTCCTGCCTATCCTAGAACTGGCTAACTATATCAGGTTAGCCTTGAATCCACCTGCTTCTGCCTCCTGAATGCTGGAACTAAATGTGTGTGCCAACATAGCCAGTTCCAAACAAATCTTAAAGCCCATGATAATGCATGATTTCTTATGGTAGGCAATATACAATTTTACCTACTAAAGGGAACATCCCAATTTTCCTCATATCTTTTTTTTAAAAATATTTATTTATTTATTAGGTATACAATGTTCTGTCTGCATGTATGCCTGAAGGCCAGAAGAGGGCACCAGACCTCATTACAGATGGTTGTGAGCCACCATGTGGTTGCTGGGAATTGAACTCAGGACCTTTGGAAGAGCAGGCAATGCTCTTAACCGCTGAGCCATCTCTCCAGCCCCCCTCCCCCATATCTTATAACTAGTTTCAGGCTTGTTTTCAGTTTGTCTGCCCTTTGGTAATAAAGTATTCCTATTTCCCTGACCACATCTGCTAAGCTAATCACACTATCCAAGAGCACTTTCCCTAGATACAGAATTCTCATACTTTCTTTCATCACTCCTAAGATGTTACCGCACTGACTTCTGGCCTCTAGCTCTTCAGTTCACTAACAGATGTTAGTTACCCTCGTCACCATGACAATCATGACATCTGCCTACCATGTGCTTGTCATTGTCTAGCTTCTATCAATTTAACTATGTTCTGAGGCAGGGGTTTCTCTTAGACAACCCTGTACACGTAAAGACCTGACACCCCATGGGCTTAGATGTCTACTGCTTTTCTAGGAGCTGAATCTGTTCTTCTCCTTTGACTTCAGATCTGGGTCCAGCCTTCCTTCATCTCCCCTATGCTCAGTCAGAAGAATACATTCTTTACAATTCATTGTGCCTGCTCTGCTGCCAACACATTTCTCAAATTCTTCATGTTAGTTATGTCTTCAGTCCTAGAATTCACATCTGTCTTGTGTCCATGTTCCTGGTCTACTAAAATTTTCTACTTTCCTCTCTGATTTCTTTTTTTTTTTTAAAAAAATTCTTTATTGTATTTTACTGTATTTATTTTGTATGGGTGTGTATGTGTACATGCACACGAGTCAGCCTGAATTAGGAGGTCACAGGACAACATGCAGGAGCTGGCTCTCTCCTTCTACCATTTGGGCCCCTGGAATTAAACTCAAGTCATGAGGTTTGGTGGCAAGTACCTTTACTTTGCTGGTCCTCCCTTTGATTTCCTGAATAGGTTGTCTGGATCCATTTTCTGCTGCTGTAATAATACTATGACTGATTTAGAGAATAAAAGCTTATGCTTTTCATGGTTCTGAAGGCTGAGAGGTCTGAGACTGGTGGCTGCACCTAGTGAGGGTTCCTAGATGGCACTGGCCAGACAGAGTATCCTAGCCCAGACCTCTTCCTCTTATAAAAAGCTAATGGACAGGTCCCTACCTTCATGGCCTCATTTAATCTTAATAGCCTCCCAAAAGCCAGGCTCCCACACATCATAGTTAGATCAAGTTTTAATCCTCTTAATAATTCTAAATGGAGATTAAATTCCAGCATGAATTTTTGTGGAGACATTCAAACCATATCAGTATTAGTCAGAACTATTAAAAGTTCTTGCTCATTAACTCTAATACCTAAATCATATAATCTCTCATCTACATTTTCTTTAGTCATTTTGTCTTAAAAAATAATTAACCAGACCTCCACGGTGGCTGAAAATTACAGAAACTACTGTTTGCAAGAAAGAGTGAGGCACCTGTAATCCCAGTACTTTTAAGACTGAGGCAGGAGGATCAACATGAACTCTAGGCCAGCCTGGGCTACATAGTTGATATGAGCCTAAGCTACAGAGTAAGAGACCTTGCCTCAAACAAATTAAGAATGAAGTATCTTTCACTTCCTTGGTTAGAGTTACCCCAAGATATTTTATGCTATTTGTGGCTATTGTGAAAGGTGATGTTTCTCTGATTTCCCTCTCTGCTTCTTTATCCTTTGTGTATAGGAGGGCAACCGATTTTTTGGAGTTGATCTTGTATCCTGCCACATTACTAAAGGTGTTTATCAGCTGTAGGAGTTCTTTGGTAGAGTTTTTGGGGTCGCTTATGTTCACTATCATAGTGTCTGCAAATAACGAAAGTATAACTTCATCCTTTCCAATTCGAATCCCCTTGATCCCCTTATGTTGTCTTATTGCTATTGCTAGAACTTCAAGCACTATATTGAAGAGGTATGGAGAGAGTGGACAGCCTGTCGTGTTCTTGATTTTAGTGGAATGGCTTTGAGTTTCTCTCCATTCAATTTGATGTTAGCTGTCGGCTTGCTATATATTGCTTTTATTATATTTAGGTATGATCCTCGTATCCCCAATCTCTCCAACACCTTTATCATAAAGGGGTGTTGAATTTTGTCAAAAGCTTTTTCAGCATCCAATGAAATGATCATATGTTTTTTCTTTCAGTTTATTTATATGATGGATTACATTGATAAATTTGCGTACGTTGAACCAGCCCTGCATCTCTGGGATGAAGCCCACTTGATCATAATGGATAATTTTTCTAATGTGTTCTTGGATTCGGTTTGCCAGTATTTTATTGAGAATTTTTGTTCAATATGTTCACATGTCAATGTTCATGTGTGAGATTGGCCTGTAATCCTCTTTCTTGGTTGTGTCTTTGTGTGGTTTTGGTATCAGGGTAACTGTAGCTTCATAAAAAGAATTTGGCAATGACTCTTCTGTTTCTATATTGTGAAATACATTAAGGAGTGTAGGTATTAGCTCTTCCTGGAAGTTCTGAAGTGAAAGACCTATTTGACAAGAACTTTAAGTCTTTGAAGAAAGAAAGTGAGGAGGTTACCAGAAAATGGAAAGACCTTTCCTGCTCTTGGATTGGGAGAATCAACATAGTAAAAATGGCAATTCTACCAAAAGCAATCTATAGATTCAATACAATCCCCATCAAAATCCCATCAAACTTCTTCACAGACCTTGAGAGAGAACAATAATCAAGTTTATATGGCAAAACAAAAAACCCAGGATAGCCAAAACAATCTTATACAATAAAGGAACTTCTGGCGGCATTACCATCCCTGACTTCAAACTCTATTACAGAGCGACCGTATTGAAAACAGCTTGGTATTGGCATAACAACAGAGTAGTCGATCTATGGAATTGAATAGAAGACCCAGATATTAACCCACAAACCTATGAACACCTGATTTTCGACAAGGGAGCTAAAGGTATACAATGGAAGACGGAAAGCATCTTTAACAAATGGTGCTGGCATAACTGGATGTCAACCTGTAGAAGAATGAAAGTAGATCCATATCTATCACCATGCAGAAAACTCAAGTCCAAATGGATTAAAGACCTCAACATTAATCTGACCACTTTGAACCAGATAGAAGAGAAAGTGGGAAGTAGTCTACAAGATGTAGGCACAGGAGACCACTTCCTAAGTAGAACCCCAGTAGCACAGACAATAAGAGAATCAATGAATAAATGGGACCTCCTGAAACTGAGAAGCTTCTGTAAAGCAAAGGACACTGTCAGTAAGACAAAAAGACTACCTTCTGACTGGGAGAAGATCTTCATCAACTCCTCATCAGACAAAGGTTTGATCTCCAAAATATACAAAGAACTCAAGAAACTAGATACTAAAACTCTAATTAACCCAATTAAAAAACGGGGGTACTGAACTGAACAGAGAATTCACAACAGATGAACTTCAAATGGCCAAAAGACACTTAAGATCATGCTCAACCTCCCTAGCAATCAGGGAAATGTAAATCAAAACAACTTTGAGATACCATCTTACACCTGTCAGAATAGCCAAACTCAAAGACACCAATGATAGCCTATGCTGGAGAGGATGTGGAGTGAGGGGAACACTCATCCATTGTTGGTGGGAATGCAAACTTGTGCAGCCACTGTGGAAATTAGTGTGGCGGTTTCTCAGGAAACTGGGAGTCAACCTCCCTCAGGACCCAGCAATTCCACTCTTGGGAATATACCCAAGAGATGCCCTATCATACCACAAAAGCATTTGTTCAACTATGTTCATAGCTGCACTATTTGTAATAGCCAGAACATGGAAACAACCTAGGTGCCCCTCAATAGAACAATGGTTAAAAAAGGTGTGGAACATATACACATTAGAGTTTTACTCAGCGGTAAAAAACAATGACATCTTGAATTTTGCATGCAAATGGACAGAAATAGAAAATGCTTTACTGAGTGAGGTAACCCAGACCCAAAAAGAGGAATATGGTATGTACTCACTCATAAGTGGATTCTAGCCAGAGTTAAAGGTCTTTGAGCCTATAATTCGTGATCCTAGAGAGCCTAAATAAGAAGGTGAACCTGAAGAAAATCATATAGTTATCCTCCTGGATATTGGAAGTAGACAAGATTGCCAGGCAAACTTGGGTGCACAGGGGGGGTGGGGGATGGAAGTAAGGGGAGAGGGTTAGAGAGAAGGGAGAAGGGGAGGATAGGGGATGGCTTGGGGGAATGGGATGGGGGAAGGGAGGAAGGATGGATATGGGAGCAGGGAAGTATTTATCTCAACTAAGGGAGCCATTTTAGGGTTTGCAAGAGACTTGATTCTGGAGGGGTTCCCAGGCCCAAGGAGAGGTCCCCAGACTGTTCCCTGGGCAGCAGAGAAGAGGGTGCCTGAACTGGCCTTGGTCCATAACCATACTGATGAATATTTTGCATATCACCATAGAACCTTCATCTGGCGATGGATGGAGATAGAGACAGAGACACATATTGGAACACTGGACTTAACTCCCTAGGTCCAAAGGAGAAGCAGAAGGAGGGAGAACGTGAGCAAGAAAGGCAGGACCAGAGGGAACCTTCATCTGACGATAGGTGGAGATAGAGATGGAGACCCACATTGGAGCACTGGACTGAGCCCCCAAGGTCCAAATGAGGAGCAAAAGGAGGGAGAACATGAAAAAGGAAATCAGGACCGCGAGGAGTGCGTTCACCCACTGATACAAGGGGACTGATCTAATAAGAGATCACCAAGGCCAGTTGGACTGGGACTGAACGAGCATGTGATCAAACCGGAGTCTCTGAATGTGGCTGACATGGGGGCTGACTGAGAAGCCATTGACAATGGCACTGGGTCTTGTTTTTTCTGCATGTACTGGCTTTTTTGGGATCCTAGTCTGGTTGGATGCTCACCTTCCTAGACCTGGAGGGAGAGGGGAGGAACTTGAACTTCCCACAGGGCAGGAAACCCTGACTGCTCTTAGGACTGAAGAGGGAGGAGGAGAGGGAGTGGGGGGGAGGAGGAGAGGGAGTGGGGGGGGAGGAGGAGAGGGAGTGGGGGGGAGGAGGAGAGGGAATGGGGGGAATGGGAGGGTATGGGGAGGAGGGGAGGAAGTGGAAATTTTTATAAACAAATAAATAAATAAATTTAATAAAAAAAAGAAAAAAAAACAAAGGCACAGAAGTAGAAATCATCTGACTTTTCAATAAAAGGATACTGGTTGAAAAAAATTAAAGCAGTTCTATAGTGTTTTATGAGAAGCTTATGATACTAGAAAATTTACATGCTCTAATTAGAAGTTGCTAAAATGTTAAAAAAAAAGAATGAAGTATCAATATCAAAGAGACAAACGCGAGAGATTAGCAAACACTCACACACACACACACACACACACACACACACACACACACACTCTGAAGCTGTGACCTGTGGCAGGCTTGGGGAAGCACAAAGAACAAGAACACAGCATGGCAGATGGCACAGCCCTTGGAAATCCTCTGCTCGCTCCTGGACTACTCATTTCCTTTCTGCCAGGGCGGGTAAGTGTGCTCAATGGAGAAGAGTCCACTAGCAAGACCCATACACCTGAATCTGAAAATATATCCTGACGTTTACAGGCTACACCAACAACCTTGAACTGGTGAGTGATGCCAGCTGCTCACCACAAGCTAGAACTTAGTATATACAACAGCATCCCGCAAGCCCTCTATCAGCCTACAGGGATATTACTCAAGTTTGTGCATATATTTGTCTGTAAAAGCAGCCCAAGCTTCTAGAAGGTAGGACCAGCATGTTACCTCCAAACTTAGTACCCAGCAGAGCCCTGTGCACAGAACGAAGAATCGAAATGTGGAATAAATTTTGCCACTCATTGGTTATGCCACATCAAGACTTAACTAGCTAAACTCTAAAAAGAGATGCATAGGGTCAGTCCAAAGGTATCAGGGTACAAAGTGGAAGGCACTTGGCCCTTTGTAAAGTGTGAGGGGCAGAACAAGCAAGGGCCTATGTCCACTTTTGCAGTCAGCATCATGTGGCAGGTCTTTCACCTGCTAGTCTTTTTTTGGGACTGACCCATACGCATGTGTTCAGCTAGTGGTTCTGGGTACCTGTCCCTCTCCAACAGCAGCACAGTGCAACACCAACATACTTTGCAAATTTCACAGTGGTTGCATTTCGAGGCACGAACCCAGTGTGGAACTGGATCTGGAACATTTTCATGGACGCCATCTACAAGAAGACCAGCACAGGAGACCCATTGAGAGTGCATACTAATCCCAGATCAGAGTTCTTCCCCTAACTGCTGCTAGATGGGGCACACACAATTTAAAGCACAGGACAGACAGGATAACACTATCTGGAGGCTGGTACTCTCAGCCAAATGGCTGGTGAGAGTGGAGAAGATGCCCGCATAAGGCTCAGAGCAGCTTGGGTTGAGGCAGGAGAGGCACCAAAGCTAATCATAACAGCTCTTCATCAAGACTATGGCCTATGCTCAAGGGGGAAATTCTTGACCTTTCAGGCTAAGGGTTTGACCCATGTCACATAGAAAGTATTGAGGACTGGCCCAAATACTTAAAATGCCTTACAGCTCACTGGATAGTAAGGTCAATCAAGAGGCCAAAACACACAGTAAGCAGCTCTAACAATACTTACCTTGGCCTGCAGCCTCCCTCCTAAAGTGGATCTGGCATGGTAAATGATGATGAGCACATCCCCTTGAACTGTTATGCCCAGGGGGATAACAGCCCTGCCATCCTCAATTTTAAATTCCCTGGAACACATTAAGGCTTATGTAAGCTAAAATAAACAGACAAATAAATAAATAAAACAAGAGTTCTAAGATTTTACCCAATACTTGAATCCACACTTTCTCTAGTTGTTTGTATAGGTTACTAGCAGAATATTTATTCCAGGAAATTACTCTTTTTGTTTGCTTGTTTTTCAAGACAGGGTTTGTCTTTGTATCCCTAGCTATTCTGGCACTTGCCCTGCAGACCAGGCTAGCCTTGAACTCAGAGAGCCACTTGCCTCTGCCTCCTAAGCCTAAGAAGTCACTGTGTACATACATCCCTCTCCTCCACCCTTAGCCCAACATGCAGTCATCGGTACCTAGCACATGTCTACCAGAACACATGGCAGTTTCTACTTCAGAAGTCTGCAAGAGGACACAAAACATCAAGGGGTGAGTCACCCCAAATCTGTACTCACTTCATCCTGTCGTATTCCTGGGATGTGGTGGTTATGCGTTCCTCCCCAACATAGACCTCACAGAATGGTCGGCAGCCATTCCTCTGCTTGCTGAACAATGGCACAGGGGTCATGACAACAGATTTCACCAGCATTGGCTTGCTATGGGGTGTGATGGGCTCCTCTGCCACCATGTCACATACATATTCAATATACCTAAGGCAGACATGCATTTGTCACTCAAGTATGTGATGTATCCTCAGGGGACAGGACAAACACATCAGTCACTTTTCTTTCTCAAATAAAGTATTTAATGCCATAAATCTCCCTTTGAAGGTTTGTTTTAGTTGTTCTTCAAAAATCTGTTACTATATTTTGAAAGTATTTTAAATCCCTTGAGGTATTTTACCTTCCTTTTTTACCCATTAGTTGTTTAGAAGTTTTATTTTGAAATATTAACCCTTAGGCCCCAAGAATGTATTTTTGTATGTATAATTTCATTTTTTTTTTTATTTTCGGAGCTAGAGAGAGGGCTAAGCAGTTAAGAGTACTTGCTGCTCTTCAGAGGACCCTAGTTGAATTCTCAATACCCATATCAGGCAGCTCACACTGACCTTTATCTTCAGTTCCACTGGAATTTGAAAACACACACACACACACACACACACACACACACACACACACACACATAATGGCTCAAAATGAGGTTGCTTTAATGTTCCACACGTGTTTGAAAGAAATGTTATCTTTGTATTTATGGTGAAACATTCTACAGCAGTCAGTTAGTGTTAGGAAGTCACTGATACTATGTGTATTTATTCTACTGACTACTGAGAGAAAAATAATGGTACTCAATCTTAAAAATTTTTATTTTAAAATTAATTTATTTTATTTCATGTGTGTCAGTGCTTGTCTGCATGTATACTGGTCTACTCACCACTTGCACATCTGGTACCCTGGAGGCCAGAAGAGGGTGCTGGATCCCCTGGGACTAGAGCTACATACAGTTTTGAGTCACCATGAGGGCATTGAGAATTGAACCCAGGTCTTCTCCGCAAGAATACCCAAGTGTTCTTAACCACTTGACCATTTCTTCAGCTTTACCATACCATAAATTTTGATTAAGACAAAGACCACATAGATCAGACTGGCCTCAGATTTCTTACATAATTGAGGCTAGTTTTGAACTTCTTATCTTCTTGCCTCTAACTTCTTCCAAGTACTGGGATTATAGATATGTGCCTCTATGATCAGCTTTGTTGTTGCTTTTGTTTTTTGGAGGTAGAGGTTTGCTATACAGTCCAGGTTGGCCTTGACTCATGGTCCTCCTAGTCCTAATTTCCCAGTCTGAGATGACATGTATATACCACCATGCTCAGCTTGAATCTATTTTGTCTACTGACGATAGAGTTTTTCTGACTTTTTTTTTGGGGGGGGGGGGGTGTTTCTATGGTTTACTTCTCTAAGAGCCTGAGACTCTCACACTACTGCAGTGCAGCTCTACTAATGTAAATATCCATCCATCTATCCCCCCTCCCTGGCCCCCGGCTGCCATCTTGTCTGCTTTCCTTGCTAGGGTCTTTGGCAGATTCATCAACTATCTTAAGTGTCCTTCTGAATTCCAAAGTGCTCTTTGGTTGTTTATTTCCCTCAAGAAAGAAAGGGCTAGACACTATATATGCTTTCCTGAGACTGTGGAGAACAGTTATCAAGGAAGGGATACTCTGTTACAATACCCCAAGGCTTTACTCATGCCCACTACAGTATTCTGGGTCTTCCCATGTAGTATTCAGTCAAATACGTCCTGACAACAAATGCAGCATCTCTTCAGTGCTCTTTACATCTGAAGCAAGTTGATGGCATGAGGGCCCCAGTTTACAAGGGGTTTGTAAAAGGCATAGATGTGAAGTTGTACCAATCACTATTAGGACAAGAGTGGCATATGTCACGGTGCCTCTAGGAGGTCCCAGGGTTCCTGATGGAGTCCCAGAGACACTGTTTTATGTTCTACTCACCCTCAGCAGCTCTGCTGCCCACATCTCTGGCCCAGCAGGCCCCAACGTGTAGGAAATAGAAGCACAAAAGACTAAGAGCTGAACATGCTAAAATCCTTCCAGCCACCCCTAACAGAGGCTAGGAAAGGAACAGAGATGTACAGTCACTCTCCTTATATGGCCTGAGGAACACACTGCAGTCATGACGACCAACCCACCAGGCAGTGAGCAACTAAGGTGGGTCCCATTCCCAAAGGAATTATGTATGGTGAGAAGAGCACCTACTAACCCTTCTGCCAAAGTGTAGGGTCCTTTACTGGCCTGGGCCTTTGCCTCACATAGCATCCATGTTGTCTTTTTGTGTTATGCTCCACCCATCCTCACAGCTCTGCTGCTCATAACAAAGCCCACTCTCTTTCTCAGTGAGAAGGCTGATCCACGTCCTTCCAAGTACTCATTTAACAAGAGGACAGTGGTGGCGCATGCCTTTGATCCCAGCACTTGGAAGGCAAAGACAGGTGGATCTCTGTAAGTTCAAAGCCAGCCTGGTCTTCAGAGCAAGTTCCAGGACAGGCTCCAAAGCTACAGAGAAACCTTGTTTCAGAGAATACTTATGACGGGCAGTGTCTCTCTAGACCTGGACTTCCAAATGGGATTCTTGCTCTAGGGGAATGGTGAATACTAAACATGAGTGGACATAGCAAATGAAGTAGTCCAATAGAGAATGAACAAGGTGGCAAAGCCAGGCACAGCCTCAATAATTTGCTTTTTAACCAGACATGACAACTCATGCCTATAATTTCAGTATGAGGGCAGCTAAGACAGGAGATTGGTGCAAGTTTGAGACTAGTCTGGCCTATATTGCAAGTTCTACGCCAGGCTGAGCTTCACAGTGGGTCCCTATGTTAAAAAACCAAAAAGATTCTCAGAAAATTAGGAAACAACCTTCCTCAAGACCCAGCAATACCACTTTTTGGTATATATCCAAAGGAATGTTCAATCGTGCCACAAGGACATGTGTTTACTATGTTCATAGCAGCTTTGTTTGTCATAGCCAGAACCTGGAAACAACCTAAATGCCCCTCGATTGAAGAACGGATAAAAAAAAAAAAAGTGATATATTTACACAATGGAGTACTACACAGCAGAAAAAAAGAACGACAGCTTGAATTTTGCAGGAAAATGGATGGAACTAGAAAACATTGTTTTGAGTGAGGTAACCCAGATACAGAAAGACAATTATCACATGGACTCACTCATAAGTGGTTTTTAAACATAAAGCAAAGAAAGCCAGCCTATAAACCACAATCCCAGAGAACTTAGACAACAATATGGACACTAAGAGACACTTATATAGACATATTCTACATGGGAAGTAGAAAGAAGAAAAAGACAAGATCTCCTGAGTAAATTGGGAGCATGGGGACCTTGGGGGAGGATTGAGGTAGGGAGGGGAGAGGCAGGGAGGGGAGCAGAGAAAAATGTAGTGAAGAAAAAAAAAACACAAAAAAACCCAAACCCAAAACCAAAACAACAACAATTAGAAAAAAAAAAGAAAAAACAAAAGGAATGTTTTCCTCTACATTGCAGGTGAGTGAAAGGCCTACTTTATGTCAACAGGAATGTTTGAGTGAGTCTTATATGCATTTTTGTGACCTCAGAACAAGCGGGGTAACATTTCATATTTGAAAGTTTGAA
The DNA here is from genome assembly GCF_982192425.1 of Myodes glareolus. NCBI lineage: Eukaryota > Metazoa > Chordata > Mammalia > Rodentia > Cricetidae > Myodes > Myodes glareolus. Next base: position 857,808 of record NC_142033.1, on the reverse strand, counting down.
GGTTCAGACTGCATTCCCAAATAACCTTCCAAGTCCACACAAGGCTGGATCCCACAGAAAACATGGCCACACCAAGTTCACACATTTATTGGAAAACCTGGTACCCAGGCACTCAACAGGAGGCTGCCATCACAAGTCAGAAGCCATCACAACTTGAGAGTTCCAGCTGAAAGTCAACTGTGGTCTACACTTGCTGCATACCTGTGGGCACAGGTCTGGGGGCTGAGCTAGAAGCCACAATGATACTAATTTGGCGTGGAACAAACTAAAGTACCTGACCTTAGGTCCAACACAGTGAAGGCAGCATCACAAAAGCTGTAGGCATCACTGTCCCCAGCAAGAATCACCTGGTACCTTTTGTGGGATGGCCATATGCCTGGTGGGCAGCGCTTCATGCTGAACATGTACACAGCAGCCTCTGCAGTGCTGAAGAGACGGCAGAAGCACAGGAATGCACAAACTGCTACAGCAGAGGCAGCTCTCCCATCCTAGAATGGAGAAAGAAATAAATTTCCTTTACACATAGGCCCTGCATAAAAAAGATGAGGGCCCACAGCAGTTCCTATAAACCTCCCAACTGTCTATGGGCCTAAGAGAAGGACCTCATGCTGGGCTTGTTTAAGAACATATAATATGCTTGGTGCAGTGGGAATTCAGAGCCCAGAAGATAACAATCAGTAACAAACTACACAGGTTGGCCTCCTAGTCAGGTTGGCCTGCTGGCCTCACCATGTTTAATTCCTTCCCAAGACCTCTCATCAACATCTTTCTCTTCATTTGTGTTACTGGGAACTGGACCCAGGCCCTCCTACATGCTAGGGAAATGTCATATCACTTATTTTGAGACAGGGTCTTGTTAGGTTGTTTAGGTTGTCCTTTACCTTGTGATCCTTCTGCCTCAGCTTCCCAAGTGGCTGAGGTTACATACAGGTAGTATCACCAGGTTCATCTTACCACTGTTCTTGTTGTAATATTTATTAACAGTTGTAGCAGATGTGATGCTACACGCCTTTAATCCCAGAACTTGGGAGGTAGAGGCAGGTGGATCTCTGTGAGTTAGAGACCAGCCTTGTTGGGAATATTATTTCCAGCTGTGTGACTTTTGTTTACACCGCATTTGTTTAACTCTGTGAAGCTGTGTGGCTGTGCCTGTCTAAAATACCTGATGGGCTAATAAAGAGATGAACAGCCAATAGCGAGGCAGAAGCAAGGAAGGACAGGTGAGGCTAGTAGGTCAAGTGTATAAAAAGAGAAACAAGGAGGGAAACAAGGAGCAAGAGAACAAGGACAGGAGGACATTAGGGGCCAGCTACCCAGCTACACAGCAAGCCATGGAGAAAGAAGAAAGGTATACAGAAACAGACAAAGATAAAAGCCCAGAGGCAAAAGGTAGTCAGGATAATAAAAGTTAAGAAAAGCTGGCAAGGGCTGGAGAGATGGCTCAGAGGTTAAAAGCATTGTTTGCTTTTCCAAAGGTCCTGAGTTCAATTCCCAGCAACCACATGGTGGCTCACAACCATCTGTAATGGGCTCCGTAATGGGGCCCTCTTCTGGCCTGCAGGTGTACACACAGACAGAATATTATATACATAATAAATAAATAAATATTTAAAAAAAAAAAAGAAAAGAAAAGCTGGCAAGAAACAAGCCAGCTAAGGCTGGGCTGGCTTACAAGTAATAAGCCTCTGTGTGTGTGATTTATTTGGGAGTGGTATGGTGAACCCCTTAAAAAGCCAAAAAGCCAAAAGAGTAAAACATCCCACAACACAGTCTGGTCTACATAGTGAGTTCTAGAATAATAAGGGTATGTAGAGACCCTATCTCAGAAAACCAGAACACAGTTGCAGTAAAGCAGGGCTGAGCTTTCAGTGGGTGTCACACTGCATGTAAGGTGTCCCAATTTTTCTCCCTCACTCTGTGGCTACGAAAACCTGAGGTAAAAACTCATTTATCTCAGGGTGCATACCCCTCTCCCAGAGGAGTGGCTTATTGCTGCTCAGATCACCATAAAGGGCCCTTATGAGTTCTTCTTATCCCATAGGAGCAAAAAACACCAGGGAGTCTGTGTCCATCAAGCCCAAAGCTGTAAGTATAGAGGTCTTTCTCTGGTCAATGTTCCCCATATCACCCAGAGCCAGTGTTGCTTTGGTTCTCTATAAGTAGCCAGCACAACTCACCATGCAGTGCACAACACAGACGTTCCTGTGGTCTTCCCGTAGCCAGGCATGCATGCTCCTGCACAGAGTATACAAACCGTGGAGATGTGGTGCCCGCCTGGCTGCCCAGCCACACTCAGAGACCTGTGTGGGAAAAAGTTCGCTCAGTTGAGTTTCTGTACCAGCCCCAATAAACCTGGCTGGCATCTCCACATGGTTACCATGCTCCTGCCTACAAGATAGTCTCTTGTGTGTGTGTGTGTGTGTGTGTGAGTGTTTGTTTGAGACAGGATTTCTCTGTAACAGCCCAAGCAGTCCTGGAACTTGCTCTGTAGACCAGGTTTGGCCTTAAACTCAGAGATCTGTCTCCCTCTGCCTCCTGAGTGCTGGGATTAAAGGTATGCACCACCACCGTCCGGCAACACTGTCCTTTTTAAAATAATTTATTTTCTTTTAACTAGTGTGTGTGTGTCCATGTATGTACATAAATAAAAGTGCCACAGAACATGGAGGTTAGAGGGCAACTAATAAGAGGTGATTTTCTGGGCCAAGAGACTGAACTTTGTTGTCAGGCTTGACAGCAGTCACCTTTATCTGCTGAACCATCTCACTGGTCCCCCAGAACTGTCCTTTTTTGAATGACTCCACAAATATGGTGGACTGTGTCGCTGAGCATCTTTCTCAGCTGGGGTTCTCACGTGACATCTCTCTTGGCTATGAGTGACCTATGTATGCCACAAGATTCATTCACTGATACTGCAAAAAGAGCTACCTTTTCCTGTGCTTTGGGGTCAGATTACATAGGTGAAAAGTCCCATGTTCAATGTCATCAAGTAGATTATATGACTGAACAGTCCTGGAACTGTTGCAGAGTTCCCTTCACACTCTGGCCTGTCCCCAGCCCTGGCTACACCTCTAGCCCTAGTCTTCCTGGCCTGGGCTGCCGAGCACTGTCATATCAGGCTAGTGCAGACCCATCACTTAGAACTGTACTTCAGTGGGAAAAGAATGACTCAAATCATAAAAAATAGTTCAAAGTCACTTACCCGATTGTGAAATTTGGAAGCCCGGTATATCCTTGGAGACAGGTTGTAGACAGCATAGTGTCCTGGATGCTTGGCATCCAGAAACAACCGCACATCCTCTATGTTGTTTTTGATTGCTGATTCCACACCTTCTGCTGGGAACGACATCACTGAAACAGAGTAGGTTCAAGTTAGCGGCTCAAGGATTGCCCTCTTGGGCTATGCTTGCCTCCTAGCCGGGTAGCTAGCAAAATACAAGCTCTTCTCACCCTCTTATGTCCCTCAGCATGTGCAGTGGGAGATGCGCAGACTTAAAACACAGGAAATTTCACAAAGATGTCTATGTCTAATCATAGACATCTGGAAAAGGTTTGCAGGAAACCTGATACACATCATGGTCTATAACAGCTACAGTTAGCTCTTCTGATTATTATTTTTTGCCTAGATTTTCTAGTTTTAAATATGCATGGCCCTACCATTACATTATCCCCTTTGTACTCTCAGAGTTCCAATCATGCCAGCTACTGGACTGATACTGGTCCTGCCCTTTTCATAAGACAAGAAATATGCTCAACATAGGCCACATACCCACCACCAATCTGGGCAGTCTCCAGGTCATACCTCAGATGAATCCACGGCTACCAAAGAGGCTAAAGAGGCATACTGGGCCCCTTGTCTAAGTCCCCTATAGATGTCTATCATCCAATTAGACATACCTGCAATTCTGGATGTGATATAAGATATGTCCAGATCACCCTTTGCATAGCTAGAATGAAAAGAACAATCAATCACTATAGAAAACACACTTGGCAGTTATATCTTAAGAACTTTAAGTGGAGCCCAAGTCCTAGAATGCTGAGGTAACTTTGCTGGCAGGCTGCATCCCATGAGAAGTATGTGTGTAACTTTGCTGTATGAGCTGACACCCAATGAGAAGTGGCATAAAACACCTCAAAGTGGGAGAGAGCAGTCCCAGAAGGGCTTTAGCCATCTTTTGTTTTCTGAAGTATTCTCCAAGACAAAAACATTGCGGGCTAATCCTGACAGTAATAAAGGCAAGGGTGTGTAGACATCAGTCATTGATCCCACTGCTCTAGGGGGCTAGATAGGAGCAGTGATGGGCAACTTGAGTCAGAGCACACCCTATGCCCTGTACAAGCCTAAAAGGAGATAGCAGACACTGCTGGAGGGAAATAAAGATATTCCGAGTGACCAAGACACATCACTGCTCATGGCCACCAAAAACTCTTAGAACTCAATCCCCTAAATTGGTTCACAAAACTGACAAAAATACAGACCAAATCCTAAATGAGTATGCAAGAACTCAACAAACTTATTCTACCTACAATTCCTCTTAAAAACCAAAAAATACTGTGCTAGAACAGTCAAGATAATTTGGAAAGGAGGAGAGAGGAAGGTACATGGTGCTGCATAACTGTTTTGAGTAGCACACTGTAACTGGGCAGTGAGGTCAAGACAGGAAAGTCAGAGACAGTTGAGGAAGGCACACTTGGTATCAGCAGAGTCAACAAGGGGTCAATACAGAGGGTCAGGTGGGAAAAGTAACAGACATACACTATAAGTCACTGACATCATTCTTCACCGATTATGATAATCTTAACAGTTTCAAATGTCATTTGAACCTATTTAAGACAGGCTAACTTAGGGTATAAAGGGCTCTCTGAGACAACAAACAGTATGTACTAAATACAGTTTTATCTGGTGCTTAAATTTTGGTGGGAAAAGGCAGTTAAACAAATGGGCCACAGATCAGAACTAATTAGTTCCAGTCTTTTTTTTTCACAAAAGCAATAACCCAGTAGTAACCAAGATACCAGGTATTGGTGGTAGATGTCTTTAATCCCAGCATTCTGGAGGCAGAGGCAGGCAAATTTCTGACCTCTGTGAATTCAAGAGCAACCTGGTCTACATAGTGAGTTTCATATCAATCAGGGCTACAAAGGTAAACAGAGTGAAGTGCAAATATAAAGCAGATGACAGCATTAAAGGAAGACAAACGTGCCCCAGCATTAGGTCAGGTATAGGAAAGCACACGCGAGACATCTAGTGGTGTACAATGGGTACTGAGTATCACTTAGGGCTCCACATACAATGTACCCTAACCTCAAGTCTGTTTAGGAGAAAGTACAGGGGACCTTGACAGTTTAGCTTTGGGCACAAGTTCAAGGGTATACACATAGGTTTGTACCTAACATAGACCAGGGTGGCCCAGATCTTGACTTCTAAAACATCAAGCAGCCTCAAGCAACCAAGAGTGCCTGAAGTGGTCACTTTTGCCACTTGTCACCACATTTGGATATTTTCACATATGATATAGACAAAAAATGAAGATATTTACTGCTAATTTAAATGAATTTAATAAACACAGGAGTTATATAACTCCTATCAGTTATGTCTACTTTGTAGCCCAAAGGTTTCATACAGCCAAAGACAGTTGTAAATATAGCTCAACAAAAAAAATCATAAACTTACTTAAAACATCATGAGTTGTTGTTGCTTTGGTTTTAAAGTTTATTATAAACTCAGAGTTGTAAGAACGAGAGAGAGATGCCATTTGATCTGGGTATGGAAGTCAGCAATATCACAAACAAGCAGTGGTATGGTGAGGAGTGGTGTTTTAGAGAAAGCGAAAAAGCCAAAGAACTAAATAAAGCTCTAGGAAACATCCAAGACAAAAAAGGAAAAATCATGCCTGAGTATAAACTCAGAAAAGCAGACAGACCCAACAGAACCAAATGGTGATACTCGAGTGACTGCCTCACTAGACTTTTTTGCAACGTGGACTAAACAACTATTGGATTCTTGGCTTTTCTGTCACGAGACAATCATCACTGGCCTATCCAGATTACAGCCTGCAAATCATCTAATAAAACCTGTATAAAATATATAATATTCATTCTATCAGTTCTGTTCCCTTAAAGAACCCTAATATAGACAGAGATGTTATAGTATCAAAAGGCCGGACATGCCCAGTGGTTTACGCATATATTCCAGGCAGAAGGCACATGCATCTGTATTTCCACAATGCAGCAAATCCATGTGCACTCCCTCATTGGCACAGGGCAAACACATGAAACTGCTAAGGCTACTAACATAAAACAGTCACACACACACACACACACCAAATAAAACAAAACAAAGGATGTTGCATCAACTGTAGAAGTTTGGACTACAAGCACTATGACCCAGTGGTGCTTACTACAGCAGCAGACACCTTTGGGCAGCAGAAGCATCCATACTGGTAAAGGCCAGTGAGACTACCCAAGCACTTAGTCACAATTCTCTTCAGAAAGCTGATGGAGTAACCTTTAACACAGTGCTATGTTCTGGAACACTCACCAAGGCTCTTGGGCTATGATTTGACTTTCCTAAACATATATTCACACCTACTGTGTCCCAGGTCTCTCAGAGTGACTGCCTTCTAGCAATGAGAGTATGTTGGAGGGTGCCACTTTGCTCTGCAAACAGAGTCATCATGCTAGTTACTGGCAGAGCTAAGGAGATCCTGAGCTGATGGTGCACGAAGTCAGTTCTGTCTGGGGTTCTACAGACAGGGGCCTCAGGTTTGTGCTGATTAATTTCTTTGTCAACTTGACACAAGCTGGGATTATCTGTAAAGAGGAAATCTCAATTGAGAAAAATGCCCCCATAAGACTGGCCTATGGGGTAGGGGGTCCTGGGCTACATAAAAGAACAGGCTGAGCAAGTCATAGAAAGAAAGACAGTAAGCAGCATTCCTCCATGGTCTTTGCTTCAGTTCCTATCTCCAGAGTTTCCTGGTTTAAGTTCCTATATTGGCTTCTCTTGATAGAATATAACCGTGTAAGTTGAAATAAACACTTTCCTTTCCAGATTGGTTTTGGTCAGTGCTTCATCACATCAACAGAAAACAAACTAAGACAAGGTCCCAGACTCAAATCTGTATCTGGTTCAGCCTTAACAGAGGGTTACAATGTATAACACTGCCTTGGGGAAATCTCCATACAGGCAAAGAACAGGATAGGGCAGCCCTCACACTTACTTAGCCACAGACTGGATGACCTTGGAGGAAGTATCCTTGAGGTTGGTGAAGAGCCGTTCTGTCCCGCCCCGTAGGATGTCGAGAAACCCACCATAGGGCTGGTCATACTCTGCCAGAGTCATAACTACAGGAAAGAGCCACAGTAGGTCAAGAGTATGTCCCCAAGAAGCATCATTGCTTCCCCAGATTCCCTCAAACCCACCAGTGAGCCATCCTTCCCACTAGCAGGTGATAGCCTGTGTTTCCAGCAATTTCAGAGACTCAAGGAATGGACAATGTAGGCACAGAAGGCTATGTGAACACATCAAATCCAGTTTCTATGTGGAACTGTACCAACTATGAGACAGTCTCAAAATGGTAACTAGAGGATAAAATGATAACTATATGATACTCTTTCTAAAGTGAGTGCAGGTAAAGCCAACAAAAGTGGACTCTGAGACCAGAGTGACACCCTCAAACTGTGATGGTAGAGCTAACACAGATGTGACTTAGGCTCTGAACAGCCCCCCACACAGTAAACCCACACAGCATGATGTAAAAGACACTCTGAGAACCCATTCTCCATAGTCTACAACTGTACCACACATGCTAGGCACTGTGTAAAAACCTCAAGTACCAGGACACTGCAGTGGCCAATCACTGGAGACAAGAACCTCCTCTCTAGGAAACAAAGATCTAGAGAAGGACACAGTTAGTCCTTGCAAAGAGATTAGAAAATGACTCATCCCACAGTCAGACCAAGACCATATCTGTTTCAGAGTCCTCCTCTCCCTCATTGATGCTCTTAAGGTGTCCATTCACGTGAGATGGAAGACCACTGTTCTGTGGCTTGGCCTTCACAAATCAGCAGGAACAGCCCTCAACCATTCCTACTGCACTCTAGCTCCTAGAACCCCCATCTCTCTCTTTCTCTCCTTCTAGTAGGCACCTGTAGTACTGTGACCATAAGGTATCATCTTACTAACCTTGTCTAAAGCAGGTTTGGCCTTGATAATTTCTGAGAGGCACCCTGGAAGGTCTTCTCTTAAGAAGGGTTTCCATGGGTTTTGAACTGTGTAGATATCCAGGATACAGTGGACCCTCCAGAGGAGCTAGAGACTATGGTCAACCATGCCTGGAAGACTTATTTCATTATATCCTGAATGGCAAGTGAGTTAACCCTTGCTTTATGAAGTGCTAATGTGGCTCCAAATTTGTTTCTCCTGGAACTTGCCCTGAGAACTCTTACCTTGGCTGATTTTGAATCCAAATGCCCTGTAAAATTCTGCATTCCACCAAGAACACAAAAGGCACAAAAGAACTATGAGTTCCTTAGAATGGTAGAGTCAATTACCAGCTGAAAAAACCCTTGATATCTGTTCTGATGAATACTGGGCACCTGTAAACAACCTGTGAGAAAGATCAGTGGTTACGCTGGGGCACTTACCTCCACCATAACTGCTATTCACAGGGCCCCCAGGAGCTGGTGGTGCTCGCGAAGGCCCTGAATTCCCAAAGCCACCATTCTGTTCCAACAGCTGTAAGATTCAAAAGCATGGCGTCAGCTTCAAACAAAGCCAGAGCTCTTTTGCACCTGCACTTAGCATTGTGCCCTCAGTTGATGAGCCAACCTCCATCCGTTTTACTCTAACACACAAGGATAAAAGTTCCCAGGAGTTTTGGCAGGGGTAGAAATAAAACAAAACTTCCACAGTTTTAAAACAACATTCAGGGTAACCTAGGGAGTAACACCAGACAAATGCTAACACCTTTATCCTATGAAGACATATCTAGATCTTTATGGACATAAAATCCATTCTTTCTACTCCATTTCCTCCCAAATCTACTCGACTATTTTGAGTAGATGTATCAGGTATGCAGCCCAGAACACTAATACCTGTGGTCCTAGTGCCGTGTGTGGCTCCTTGGACCAAGCTTGCATTATTCTTTGAATTCAGTCCACAGTGCATATTGTCTAAGGAGCTGGTCGATTCAGAGAAAGTTCATGGGTTCTCTAAGCACTACAATCATAAAACTCTTTGTGTCTTCACTGGCCAGCAGTACTTCTTCCCTGACACACGATGAGGCATAAGGCCCACAGTCCTGCATCCTACCTTTCAGTGGTCTCCAAGACAGCCAACAAACACTCCTGCAAAGGACCAAAGGTAACAGGAGAGGCCCCAGGTATCCCTGCCACAGAGCAATACCCCAGTGCCTTCTTTGTCCTTCTGACCTATTACCATCAACCTGATCAACTAAAGAAACTTGTCAAAAGCATCCATATCATCAACCTGCCGCCTTCAGAACACCGAAAATTTTAAAACACACACTGTTTCTAGTTTTGGGATCTCTCTAGTGCCAATAGAAAGGGTCTTATCAGCAGGTTCTCCTAAAGGAGTAACAGACTTCTACCCACTACTTCTCTGAGGATCCCTACCCACAGATGAGGACTCAGACCAGTATATCCAAATGTCTTCTCTTCCATATCATACCCCTTCCCTTCAGCAGCATAGACCTTAACCACCCTGATAACAAGTCCAATATCAATAGACTCTGGGAAGCTCTGCTTCTAGGGGTGAAAGAACCAACAACGGGAAGCAGACAAAACTAGAACCAGGAATTTAGTCTCTGGAGAGTGATTCAGAAGAGGCCTCACCACAGGAATGAGCTAGAAGATAGGGCAGCAGAATCAGACCTAAGCCATGAGCTGTGCATAAGGTAGACATGGATGTTGGATTCTTAGAGATGCTCAAGAACCTACCTATACCCTGAAGATGTGGGCTAGATTTATGGCTGTTTTAGAAAGACTCCTGGTCCACATGCCACAGCGTTTTCTCGGACTGCCTGCTTTTCCCAAGTACATAACATAAGGTGCCTCAGTCCAACAGTCCGGACATAAGGCAGAGTACTGTCAGCAATTATACAGACTGATCCTGTCTTAAGTATGGAGATTATTACAACCACAAGGCCATGGTTGGGTGCACGTCCCAAGAAACTGTGAGATGTAGATAGTAACAAATACCACCTGAACCCAGAAAAAACCAAACCAAACAAAAAAACCTACCAGATGATATGATAGAGCCACTCTTTTGGCTCATCTAAGTGAGCATTGCAGAGTTTGAGACCATCTGAGCCAGGACCCACAGGAGTGCATGTTGTGGTAGTCATGAGACTGTGAGGGCCTGTAACTTCAGTTAGACCAGATAAAGGAGCCTCAGGCTAATGCCAAGAATACACAACACCACTGGGCAGTGGTGACACATGCCTTTAATCTCAGTGTTTGGGAGGCAGAGATAGGTGGATCTCTATGAGTTCAAGGTCAGTCTGGTCTAAAGAGTGAGTGCTAGGACAGGCTCCAAATCTACACAGAGAGACCCTGTCTCAAACAAACAAACAAACAAACAAACAAACAAACAAAAAACCACACACAAAAGACAGACAGAGAGAGAGAGAGAGAGAGAGAGAGAGAGAAAATACACAACACCTTCAAGGTCTAGGCATGGACAACAGAGCCTCATGATGTCCTTACCTCTGTGATGGGGGCCTTGGGGTTCACATTCCTGGCTGCTGCAATTTCCTGAAGTTGTCGGACAACTTCAGCAATGGACAGCCTCTCCTCTGGGTTGACCTTTAGCATGGCACCTAAGGCAAAATAATAACACAATTTAGCCCCATATCACCTGCAGCCCTGGGCCTCCGCTGGATAGCACCACCTGTTATTGCAAACGTTATAGAACAAAGATCATATACTTTTCCCATAGTGCTGACTTCAGAAGCAAAGGAGAGAATGTCAGAATATCTACAAAATCTAATGAAGTCTATCAGAAGTGGCCACTCAGAATACCATAAGCTCACCAGAAGGGTGGGCAGGTGGCAGCTCCATCAGAAAGCCCCCCCCCCCAGGATGCTGTCAGAACAGCAGCTATAGAGGCAAATATGGGACCACATGGCCAAAGGATGAGCAGCTGCACCTAAAACCCAACAGGGAAACTCATTTCCTCAAGTTTCTAAATCAAGCAAATTCACAACAGGAACTTACGAATAAGGTCATGGAAGACTGTGTAACGAGTGTCATTCACAGGAATGGAGTACTTCCCATTGACTATCCGAAGTTTTGCTCCATCCTCAAAAGGATGCTGCCGGAAACATAGTAGGTATAAGATACAGCCCAGTGCCTGGAGGGAAAACATGGAGAGCAGGGTCTGAGAGGCAGATTAAAGTGCGAATGAGAACATGCAGGGAGGACAGAGGCTGAGTGCTGAGGGTGGGAGGGACTGTGCAATTACAGAGGGCACAGGCTGTGCAGGGACCCAGGAGCCAAGGTCATCAGCAGAGGGTACGAAAGAGCTGCTCTTCCAGAACCCATGTCTGTCACCTTACAACCACCTGTAACTCCAGTTCCAAGGAGATTTAATGCCTCTGGCCTCCTCAGGCACTAGTACTTACATGCACACAACTACCCTCAGACTCACACATACACATAATTTAAAATTTAAAAAGTCAACGTGGCAAGATGGGCCAGTAACAGCAACTCTGTCCATGGGAATGGATTGTCCTACTCACTACACTCAACAGTGGGAACGGGGAAAACTGAAGCAGTGGGATTTTATCCAAAGGCCATAGCATATACACAACACCTAGATGTGTCCAGAAGTGTGCTGAGAATACCCTAGGGTGGTCCAAGAAATTAATGACGATGTGTCTTCATTAGTGGGGTTAGCACTGGCCCCTATAAACTTCAAATACCTAAGTCCTTGACAGTGTCTGGGGCTGATGATGCCACCACTGTCTGTGTCCCTAGGGAAATGATAACTCTGTTCACAAGGAGGGTCCAGCTCAGTGTGTAAACAGGGGTCATGTGGAAAGTAATATAATTAGTCTTCTTCTATTTCCTACTATCTAACTCCTAAAATCCTTGATTGCTGGCCATCTGTATGTAGCTTCAAGATAGGGCATGTCACCAGAAAGGCCAAGACAAAAATCAGGATTAGAGGCCTCAACCTCTGAGAGGACAGAGGAAACGAGGGTTAAGCTGACTGACACTGACCAATATCGTGATCAACCATAATGTCTCCACAAAATGCAAATGCCAAGATTCATGGGAGCTCTTAGACAGCTGAGAAGATAGAAGATCTTAGAGGGTGGTACATTTTGGTGGAGTAGTGAGACCCCCACTTATTCTCCTATAGGCTCTATGAATTCCTCCATCATTATCAGTTATGATATCCTTTGTGATAATAAACTAGAAAATGTACACAAGTGTGTTCCTGAATTTTATGAACTATTCCAGGAAGGTAATCAAACCCCAGGTTAAGTTAGAAGCACAAGCAAAACAATCTGTGACTACTACTGGTGTCCAGAAGGGTGGAAATGGGCATGCTGGGCTGCCTGACACATCTGTCAGCATCAACTTGTCAGCAACGACTTGGCCTAAGAATGCCCCAGGGACAACCTTTCGGAACTGACTGATTACTGTACATGGGAGACAGACCTGAGGTCACAGAGGTCTCCTGTGTCAACTGTACTGGTGTAAAAGAAAAGTAGATGTCTGTGGATGAGGACACAGTCCCAGAGGGTATTAGGTACCCTTGCAGAGACATCCCTGGGCCTGGAATTCAAGACTCCAAAAGTAGAACAGCACTGAAAATTGTCTGTCATGTGATGCCTGTGCAGACTCAAAGTCATGCTGTTACTTCAATTGCTCTATTATTCTTTTGAAGATTTATTTATTTTATGCGTATGAATGTTATGCCTTTTGCCCTTGGAAGTCAGAAGAGGGCTTTAGAACTGGAGTTATAGATGACTGTAAATCAGCATATGGGCACTGGGAATCGAACCTGGGTTCTCTGCAAGAGGAACAAGTGTTCTTAACCACTAAGCCATCTATCTTTCCAGTTTCCCCTTCAACTGCTCTGTTAATTCACCTCTGGTAGCAGTCACAACTGATAAGGGCAGGGAAAATAAGAGGAGAAGGGAGCTGATGGGACATGAGGCCTCTGCAGCTCCTGCCATGACCTAACTGACCAGGCACCAGTAAGAGAAGGACTCAGGCCTCACCCAGATATCCTGCTTCTCGCCAATGGGAAAGTTGGAATACAGGTCTACAATTTCTGGTGTTCTGTACATGGGTGTGGTATTCCTCGTGATCTGAAGAAAAAGATTTCAGGGTAAGTTAGACATAAGCATTTTTTTTTTTATTTTATTTTACACAGAGACCCTACAACTTTCTAAGATTTCTACTGAAGGCTAAGGCAGTGACTTTTCTTCTCACTGTGTTCTGGAAGGACCTCTGGCCACTCACCCGGCTATACAATGCTGCACCACTACTTTCCTTACAGAGACTGTAATCTCTCATGGCCACCCAGGATTAACGAAAGGAATCAAGTCAAAGTATTAACCCACTGGACTATTTTATTTCCTCAAAGTAAACAAACATGTTTTACCCGGCATGAGAAACTTCTTTCAGAGTGATCAAAGTGATCAAAGCTTACACGATGAGCAAAGAGAGGTGCTATACTAAAGAAGCTTCCAGATGAGTTTTAGATGGGACATAGCCTGTATAACCCAAGAAATAATGAAGTCTTCTGGCCTTTTTAAGAAAGCCACCAGAATTCAAACACAGAGCTCCATCCTGATGACCTTATCTAATCCTAAATCCTTTCTAAAAGGGTCCATTTCTAAACACCATAGTTGATTTAAGATTCTACACTATGAATACCTCACAATGAGGATTAAGCTCAGTATAAGTTTGGAGAAACAAACCACATTAAAACCATACCAGATGGTAAATGTCAAAAGAATCCAGATGCTTGTGAAGCAAATCTGGGACATTTTTCCACCAAAATAGACCTACTGAATCATGACCATGGGAAAAATGGTATCCAAGACCTTATGAATAACAAATACATAAGCAGGTTCTAGGGCTCCTAACTTCAAAGATGAGCAGAGTACTACAATCAGTAGCAGACAGCAAAGATGGGTTAAAAAGAGTCATCAGCACTGAAGAAGACTTGCAGGACACCAGAAGCTAGGAGAAATGAGTTGAACTCTACACAAAACAGACGGGCACAATGAAAGGATGCAGGACTGTATCCACATGTCCCAGATAGGCAAGACACTGGAAAAGGATCACTAAACAAAAGGAACTAGACTGGACTGATGATCCAAATACACACTGACCTGAATGATTTTCACTCACAAGGGTGGTGACTGACAACTCTGATATACTGAAAACTGAAACACTGCATATACAGTGGGCTGTACAGTGGGACAAATGCTGAGCAGCAAAGGCAGGGCTTTCAAGTATCCTTCTTGGGTTTCAAATTCAACAGGGGAACTCGGCATCATCTTTGCAAAGGTAAGGACACACTTGGTCTAACAAGCATGGCTCTGATGTGGTGACAGACCTCCAAGTAGCCCAGAAACCCTGCCTTTAATAAGGCCTGCATCATGCTAAGCAATAACTACAATTGTCCCTGACAGGCATTATACCAGAGTAGTTATGCCTCTTCTTCCACAGATGCATCCCTAGGAAGCAAGTGTCTTCTCATGAAAGGCAATCTGGCCTTGAAGTGGCTTCACCTGAACTAAGCTGCAGGCCTCTCAAGAAAGAATATTTTTAAATATTTTTTTATACTATGGATTGAATTTAGGTCCTTGCTTATGCTAAGCAAGTGTTCTATCTTTGAGCCACATCTTCAGCATCCAAATGACATTGCATTTTTCCCCCTAAGTTTAGAATGACAGAAAAAGCCTGGAGATAGCTGCACAATAATGTGAATATCTTCTTCTTTTTTAAAGATTTGTTTATTTGAGTTGGGTGGTGGTGACACATGTCTTTAATCCCAGCACTCAGAAGGCAGATGGATCTCTGTGACTTTGAGGCCAGCCTGGTCAATTAAGAGCTTGTTTCAGGACAGGCTCCAAAGCTACAGAGAAACCCCGTCTCAAAGCAAACAAGCAAAATTTATTTATTTATGTATACAGTATTTTGTCTTCATATATGCCTGCACACCAGAAGAGGGTACCATTATAGGTGGTTATGAGCAACCATGTAGTTGCTGGCACTTGAACTCAGGACCTCTAGAAGAGCAGCCAGTGCTCCTAATCTCTGAGCCATCTCTCTAGTCCTAATGTGTGTATCTTAATGCCACTGAAATATGACTTAAAATGTTAAAATAAAACTTATGTATATTTAAGACAGTAAGAAATAAACAGAATGAAGATAGTTAGAGGTAGGTTGATAAGAATAGTATGAGATCAAATGAATTATCCATTCTGTTTAAATCTGTGGCTACAAATTAGCAGAGTAAAGCCAGGAAGATGCTCCCAGGATACAGTACCAGGGAATCTGCTAAGAATTTTTATTTATAAAGTCATACTCAGACTTGTACCTGAAGACTCAGAGGGGGACTCAAATGCATGCCTCACCTCTTCCTCCACCATGGCTCGCTTCTGGGCACTCCAGCTGTAGTCAGGATAATGGGAGATGGTTGTGGCACTGCCAAAGTCACAAAGCTTAATGGTCCCCTGGTTACTAAGCAGTAAGTTTTCAACCTGCAAAATGCCAAAGGACGATTCTTATGAACTTAGTGTGTACATGGAGCCTAAACCCCAGCAAAGACAAACAGGAGTAGTAGTCATGTTCAATTCCTTATCAGGAAAACCCCTTGCACCAAGGTCCAGGCTGCTGGTTGCTAGGGGCTACTATAAAATTTCGTAAAGTTAAAAACATCTACCCAGCAAACAGATAACCTAATGAAAGACAATGAACCTTCTGAAAAGTCAGAAGATAAAGAATAAAATATACTACTAATATCTACATTAATTTAGGAATAAATCTAACAAAGATAGACAAAAGACATTCTATACAGAAAACCTTCAAATAATTGAGTTTTTTGTTTTTTAAGATGGGGTCTTACTTTGTAGCCTTGGTTGGCCAGGAACTCATTATATAGACCAGGTTGGCCCTGAACTTTCAGAGATCTATCTGCCTCCGCCTTCCAAATGCTGAGATTAAAGACATACACTACTACACCCAGCCAAATTTTAAATCCATGACTCATAAAATTGCATGTAAGCCTAATTCCAGTACATAGCTTTACTGACATCCTGTTCCTCTTTCTAGATACATTAAGAATTCTGTGCACTCATCAGTAGAGTGTCCCAACACAGGTCAGCCAGCCACCTACCATTCCTAGTCTAGCTCTCTGTTGACAGTCTATCAACCACGATGAAGAGTCATAGCAATTCTAATAAAATTCAGAGTTTTAAGGAGGTAGGAACCTGCAAAATGAAAATGCAAATAAACTATAGCTACTTGTATGATCTGTCAATGTTGAGGTGTACGTAATACCACAGGCTGGCAAAGGGAAGAACTATGGAGCTTGTTTGTCTCCAGAATACCCAGGGTTAGATGCCTGCACCCTCCAACTACAGAGGACATTTGCTCCATAGATGAGCCAGATGGAACTATTCTCAGGACACACAGGCCAGCAGAGTCAGCTACAAACAAGGGAAGTAAAACAATGTGCCTGCCACGTTGTTCACAGAAGGCTACATAATGAGAAAGTCCCACGATGCATATTCCATGAGATAAGGCTACAAAGAAATACAGATGGAACTGAACATAACACTGAGCAAAAGCCAGGCACAAAAGAGTGCACAGGTATAGGTACATTCAAATGATACCAGACCAGAAAACAAACTGTGTAGCATCAAGGGAACCAAGAACGTGATCACTGAAAGCAGGCACTGGCTGCTGCACAAGTCAGATACGCAATACTGATGTGCCTGTTTCACAGCAAGCAGTGACTAGGAGACAGCCAGCTCTTGGGGCTCCTGAAGTAGAAGGCTACAGGTTTCACCTGTGCAGACACCTCAGTGGACAGGTAACTGATTCTCCACTAATTTTATTCTTTATATTCACTTTTTTTTTTAACACACATCCACCTACCACCACCAATAACCACATTGTTTTCAAGTCTAAAGAAAGAAAGAAAAAAAGAATGAATGAATTTATTTTGTGTAAAGAAGTGTATGCATGCTACAGCATATGCGTGGACGTCAGAGAAAAACTTTTGAGAGCAAGTTCTCTCCTTTCATCACATGGAGCCTAAAAATCAACTCAAAGTTGTCAGGTATGGTGGTTTAAATGAAATTGGCAGCCGGATCCTGTGAGTTCAAGACCAGCCTGGTCTACAAGAACTAGTTCCAGGACAGGCTCCAAAGGTTTGAAGGCTTGGTCCCTAATTGGTGGAACTGTTTTGGGAAGGGTTAGGAGGTGTGGCCTTGTTGGAGGAGGTGTGTCAGAGCGGATGGGCTTTCAGGTTTCAAAATTCTATGTTATCCCAATCTTTCCCCACCATTACCTCTGCCTCCAATTTGAGGACCAGGATGTAGAGTAAATTCTTATTGTGTTCTAGCATTATGCCTGTCTGCTGTCATACTCCTGACCACGACGGTCATCGGTCATGGAGTCACCTCTAAAACTATAAGCAACCCTCCCAACTGAATGTTTTCTTCTATAAGTTGCTTTGGTTATGGCGTCTCTTCACAGCAATAGGAAAGTAACTAAAACATCAAGCTGGGTAGAAAATGCCTTCACCTGCTGAGTTACTTTAAGATTTTTTTTTAAATAGACACAACAGGGGAATGAATACTAAACTATGGCAATACAACTTTAAAGGTTTTATTCAATAATATACCAGGAATTCTAGTAAGTCAAATATATAAGCAAAGGCAAAAGAATAAGAGGGAAAAAAGCAAAATAAAAAGAAACTGAAGAAAAAGGTGCTGGTAGCTATAAATACTCAACTTCATTAATAACAGGAAAAGGTAAAAGAAAGTCAAATGACTATACTCCTTGGCCCGGCTACAGCAGTTAAAAAAACTCAGCAATTCAGACAGGCAGGTGCCATCCTCAGCTAGGCTGTGTCTTTCCATGTAAGTGATTCCCCACCAAGGTCAGAACTGCACCAATGGCAGCAATGCTGTGAGCAAAGGCAACTGAGAAGCTTAGAATGACTGGACAATAGCTGAGCAAAAAGCACTGGGCTCTGACCAAGCGTGAGGGGCACAAGGACTAGTAGGAGAACAGAGTGTGAAGACATACAGCCAGCAATGTAACCTAGCTGGTACCTTGAGATCCCTGTGGATGATGGGTGGTTTCTGCCTGTGCATATGCTGCACTGCTCTGCATGTCTGGTAGAAGATCTTCAGAATGCTGTCGCAGGACAGAGGGCCTTTACATTCAACTCTCCTGAGAAACTCCACCAGCTGTCCTAAAGAAGACAAGTGAATTTAGTCACCTTGAGGTTCTACTTGCTTACAGGTTTGGTCTGTCTCTGCATGTGGCAGCCCAAGCAGGAGGAGCATTTCTAAGGCCTTAGTCTGGGTGTATACCCAGTCAGTGCCACTCTAGTCACTCCTTAAACTTCTGTAGGAAGGCAAACAAAAGGGGGCCCTTGTAACTTTGGGTATGAGAACAGCCCCTGCTCTAGGGAGGGTAGGGGACGGAAATGGTTTGGAGCATCCCTGGGACAAAATAAGAAGCAAAACCCATCATATGAGAAAGCTTTGAAGGCAGAGGGAAAACTCTAGCAGCCAAGACAGAGGCAGTGACCAAGGTCACTGAAAGAATGATCACAAAGCAGAAGTTCTAGGCTTATATCCACAGCACAGCAGAGGCAGAGCAAAAACCCTGACCCTTACTATAATTCCTCACCACAGTTCCCCTGGTCCAGAACTACATTATGGCTTGCTGGTAGCCACATTCTGGCTCCTAACTCTTGCAGGATTAAACGATTTCCTGATCCCACCACACTTGATTTGCAGAATCTACAAAAATCCAGAGGAACAGTGGCCCTCCAAAGAAACAGGGGCCCTGGTGAAACATGGGCAGGCTCCAAGGGGTAGGAGCAGGTTTGTCCACCTAAGCTCTATGTCAGACTGATCATAATGCAAATTTTAACTGGTGCATTTGATAGCTCATTCTTGGTAAGAATTAAGAGAATTTTATTGTTTTGATACAGAATTTCAAAAACTTACCTTTCTGAATGCTAGGATTATATACGTATGCCACCATAATAAGCCACAAGACTATCTTAAAATTTATTTATTATGGGGCTGGAGAGATGGTTCAACAGTTAAGAGCACCTATTACTCTTGAAGAGGACTTGGGTTTGTTTCCTAGGATTCACATAGTGGTTCATAACCATCCATACATAACTCCAGTTCTAAGGGACCTGATATTCTCTTCTGACCATCATGGGCATGAGCACATATGTGGCACATATACACACAGGCAGGTAAAATCCTCACACACATGCAAAACTTTTAAAACATTTTTTATTACATTTTCAAAAAATTTCACGCGAGTGCGTGGTGACAATGCACACAGGAAGTCAGAGGATAATTTGTGGAAGTTGCCCTCTTCTCTCATCATGTGTGTCTTAAGGATTGAACTCAGATGGTCAAGTGTGGCAAGCTCCTTTTCCTCTCTGGGCCTCTTCTATCCCAACACTCCCTGCTCAGGTGGACACATAAGCAGCCAGTTGTACCACAGTTTTCCCTCAGCATAGGCATCACACAGTCCAGACCACACTGGGAATGACAGTATTTTGGCAGATATTCAGCAGTGGAGCTCTGTAATGGACTTTGCTATTTTTGAGTGGTCAATTCCACTTCATAGCCAGAGTATGGGGTTCAACTCCCCATTGTTAGGATTGCAGGAGTGCAATGCCATACCCAGCAAGGGGGAGACTAACCTCAGGCATTACCCATAGTCACTTAAGCAACCATTCTGTCCCTACAGATCTACCTGAGGTGTGTCCTATCAGTGGATCAAAGAGTCTTCCTGATGCTTTCTTAGGTTTGACTTGGATAAGGCCACATGCCAGCTAAGGGCTTCCTCCATTCCTCTCAAAAGAAAGCACTATTTGCATTATCTAAGGACATGTCACTTATGGGCCTGTGTTGATCCTTTTCAGTTCACATACAAGGACACTGAGGTTCCATTGCATGCCTGCATCCTGCTCTTCAGAATCTAAAGTCCAAGGCCAGGTATGGTAGCACATACCTTTAATCTCAGCTCTTGGGAGGCAGAGGTAGGTAGGTATCTGTGATTTCAAGTGTAGCCTGGGCAATACAGCAAGTTCCAGGCCAACCAGACCTACATAATAAGACTGTCTCAAAACATACAAACAAACAAAGAACCTATAATCCATGAAGGACACACAAAAGTATATTCCAAACAACACAAACACCAGTGGAGAGTTGTTTGCTTCTTTCAGCCAAGACCACTGTATTTTCAGAACATCTTGGGAGCATTTAAATACCATTCAAACAGGTCAGAAAACACTTAAACTTCAAAGCACTTTACCTTTACAGAGCTCTGTAAGCAGGAGGAACTCAGCCTGCCCGGTATCCGATTCCTCTTTTCCTATGGATGCTGCAGAGCAGAACTGGACAATGTTGGGGTGGCCGGAAAGTTTTTTCTGCATGTCTTGTTAAAGAAGATATCAGTAAGTATGTCCACAACTCTGGACACTTAAAAATAAACATTCATAAGTGTTAAGAAACCAAAGTTATGATACTCACATTGCCTTATGCCTCAGCACACATGGGCATCTGAACACAATGAGGAGAGAGGGGCAAGTAAGTCAGTGAGAGGGTGAAATTTGTGGCAGGAAGCTAGTGGAAATGCTAGACATGAGCAGGCCAGAGAGACAGGCAGAAGCCCTCTGGGTTCCACAACAGGAAGATGGTCAGGAGTGACTGTGCCCACTCAAAACTCAGGCAGTCATTGGGGTATTAGATAGCACAGCCTAAAAAGAAAAGGAAGCAAATTCTATCTGCAGTAAAGACTATGCCTTAACATGTGGTAGAAGAGAATAGGCAAGAGAGGTCCCATCAAGTACCATATGTACATGGCGAGGAGTGCAAGCAGGGTGTACCCTCATGCCCACGGATACGGTAGCATCCATTAGTTCTTGCCCAGGTCATCAGAGGGGCAAAGTGGGACTCTCCTTGTGATAACTGACCCATCTGTTTGGCATGGAGACTTCAAAGGCAACCCTCTTCCCAACATCTAGGAAACTTCCACTTAAACTGTGAGAATGAGTAATAGAGAAAAATCCTCTACATGAGAAATCTGATAAAAGCAAAAGGCTGATTTTTTTTTAAACTTATCACAGGAACCTCCCAGGAACTGTGTCAAACCTGACACATTTAGTGATGGCAATAAACTCTCAGTCCCAGGAAAAGGATACCAAGAAGCAAACTTCCTGAATGATGGCTCTGTTCTTTTCCTCTTCATTGGATAATAATCTCTGTCAGGGAATAGCACACAAGAAGATTGAGGTCTGCTTACCTTCTGCTTAACAGATAAAACATCCTGGAGATTATAGGCAGTTTCTGAGAGACATTGAGTCTCAGGGAGCATAGTATACCATTTACGTGCATTTGAACATCTGATCTCATAGAAGTTTAGAAGACGTGAATGACCTTTATACTCCAAAGACCCAAGAAAAAGTAAAAGGAGGCCAGAGTAAAACAAGACAAACAAGGAGAGAGAGTATACACCAGCAAAAATAGGTATACAAAGTGGACTGTCAAAACCAGCCCTGGTCTGGGGATCCACTGGCTATGCCCCACCCTTGCCAGGAGAGGACACCCCTGCTTGACTATCAAAGCAGAACTGGACTTACTGCTATGTCTCAGGACGAAAAATTCAGAGCTGCCTAATTGGGCATCAAGATCTAGAGACCACTTCCTACCACATTACTTTAATCCTATTTACAGGCAAGTTATGAACGTAAATTTGGTAAGTAGCTTCTGAATTCTTCAAATTCCTGAGTCTTGTTTTGAATGTGGAGCAGAATAGATGAAATCTATAGAGGGTCACTCCTACTCCTGCCTCCAAAGTGGACCAGAGAAAAGCTTCCAAGAGAATTCTCAATGTAAGATGGAGTTGTGGGCATAAGGGCAAGCCCTGACAACATGGAGGAAACAAGAATTAACAGAATGAAACTGATGGATACACACATAGTAACAGAGATGCATTCTTGAAAATAGCCTAAAACATCTTTACAATAAACTAAAATCTCCATAAAATGACTCATCATTAGTTATTACCTTTAATGCATACTCTCTGCCACTTCCCAGATCTTGAGCTTCATAAACAAATGCGAACCCTCCTGAAAAAAAAATTGTCAGTCAGTGTTATGACTTTTTTTCCCCCAGGGCTATGGCTTAAACTTAGAAATACCTTTACTGAATAAAATCCAAATTTTGGCCATGGATAGTAACTGTTTCCTACAAAAACAAAACAAAACAAAACAAAAAAACTGCAGCCCAATTTCTATGCCACAGCCCTTTATACTTTCTGCTCAGAGACAGGGAGGGAAAATGTAAGTCAGATCAGCAAATAGAAGAAACAGGAAATCTGCAAAACCAAAAGCAAGTACGCTGAAAACAAGTAAGTAATATTGTTGAATTCTATCTGGGTTATCATCACTAAGGAAGGCTAATGTAAATAGAAAAAAAAATGTCAACACCCAGAGGAAGAAAGTGGATTACGCTCTCCTGACATCCAAAGAGAAAAAAACTGACCAGTATCGCTCATAAAAATAGATCAAAATATTCAGTACGTTTGTAATATTTTGACTTTTTAAAACAGGATCTTGCTATGTTGACTCTGAATGTACATTCTCTACCTCAGTCTCCCCAATGCTTCATTTAAACAGACAGTTCCATCATAAAATTTAAAACTGCCAGCAAACCAAGACTAGAAAGAAACTTCCTCAACCTTATTAAAAAAAGTCCCTAAAGGTCCAACAGCAGCAGTGTTAGTGGTAAAATGAGAATAGGAAGAAGGCCAAGGTGCACATTCACATCACTGATACTCAGTATTATACAAGAGTGTTTTGCCAATGAAATCAGACAAAGAATAAAATCAAAAGCATCCACATCACAAAAGAAGTAAAGATGTTTTCACTTGTAGATTAAAGTGATCTTTCATGTAGCAAATTTGGTAAAATTCTCAAAAAGAAAAGAATAGAGAGAAAAAGAGGGAAGGAAAGAAGGGAAACAAAGAAAATAGAAGAAAAAATGCAGACTGGCAAGATGGCTCAATAGATGAAGGAACTTTCCACCAAGCCTGACAACCCAAGCTCAATTCCCAAGAATCTGCATTGTGGAAGCAAAGAAGCGATTGCTCTGACTACATGCTAGTCATGACATGCCAACCCTCCCACCCCAAAAAAGAAAGAGAAAGGAAAAACAATTGAACTATAACTAATTTAGGAAGGCTATGGGATACAAAAACAAGATACAAAAAAATCAGAGGTGGGAGAGATGGTCCAGCAGTTAAAAGCACTCTTGCAGAGGACCCAGTTTCTGTTCCATGCAGCTACATAGTTGGTCATAATCTCTCTTAATTTTAGTTCCTGGGGATTGGATGCCCTCTTCTGACCTCCACAGTACCATGGATGCACACAGTGCATGAACACAGGCACAGTCACACACATAAATTAAAAAAAAAAAATCAGTGAAGACTTAGAGCAAGTTCCAAAATGAGTAGAAAGCTACCTAGCTTTATGGTTTTGCATAACAACCTATTTCACACTCAAGTATCACATTGATAAAAACTATGACAACAAAGTGTAGTATTCCATAAACTCCTCTGTGACAAAACCTGACATAAACAGACAGGTGCAATTTGCCTACAATGAGAATATTTATTCATTTACTTAGAGACATAGCAATATATTTGACTATAGGAATTTTTCTCAACCCTTCTGGGAACATCCCTTTCAGAACTTGAAGAATTGTGACATTAAGTACCTTCACTGTGCTGGGGGGGGGGGGAGGGTGTTAAAGGCACACGCCTTTAACCTCAGTATTCGGGAGGCAGAGGTAGGTGGACCTCTGTGAGTTCAGGGCCAGCCTGCTCTACAAGAGCTAGTTCCAGGACAGCTAGGGCTGCTATACAGAGAAACCTTGTCTCAAAAACCAAAACAACAACAAACAAAACAAAACAAAACAAAACAAACCCCTTTCATAATTATATTCTTTTAGCTTGAATCCCAATGGCCCATGGTCTAAGGCTGCTGCTGTTCAGGATACTCATTTAAATAATCTATGTAAAATACTACAGATTTCTTACTGTCTCAATCCAGAAAAAAATTAAAATACCATATTAAGTTTAAAAGAAAGAAATCTATGGCTTACAACTGCCCTGTTTATTTTTATTCCTGCCTGGGCCAGAGAGCAGAATGAGCTGCCCTGCACAGACAGTGGCTGCCCACACTTCCTTGTTTTTCATCTTGGGTTCTGTGTGGTCTGGGTAAGCTTCCTGCTTTACACAAACCTCCCTCTACTGCCAATCAGGACCACCTCCCACCAGAGACGGCCTCATGGCTCCCTGACCAGGGAGGTACAGGCCACAGCAATCTTCTGCCGGTTCCTTCTATAGAAGAAGCCCTCCCACCTATCCTAGAATTCACATTGTTTATTGTACTGCCCCACCCCAAGCTGCCTCTTCCTTCCAGTGTCTGAACATAAGTCTTATTTTACATTCCATACAAAAAGACGCCAGGTCTGCTCTTCTCTTCCTCTCTCCCTTCTTCCTTTATACATGCTAAGCAAGAGCGCTCTCTATCACTGAGCTATATTCCCAGCCCTTTTCACTTTTTTTGTTTGTTTGTTTGTTTGAGACAGGGTTTCTCTGTAGCTCTGGAGCTGGTCCTGGAACAAGTTTGTAGACCAGGCTGACCTCAAACTCACAGACATCCGCCTGGCTCTGCCTCCTGAGCGCTGGGACTAAAGGTGTGTGACACCACCACCCAGCCCTTTTCACTTACTAACTAGCCTAGGACAGCCTTGAATTCTGTTTGTAGCTCAGGCAGACCCTGAAGTTGGAATTTCCCTGCCTCAGACTCCCAACATGCTAGGATTATAGGTCTATGCCATCAGTCCAGGGCTGAATTTCTTGAAAAATAAAAGTAACTGCCAGGTATCTTCAGAATAACAAACGGATGGCATCATCTTTATCATTCCAACAGACGAAAGGGAACATTACATACCATCATATCGTTAGTGGAGGCATAAATCCATCTTGAAGGAAAAAGTGTCAGAGGTCTTCTCACCAAATCACATCCAAATCTGTTTCTCTCCACAGTGGAGAATATATGTGACAAAGCTACTGCCAAAACATCCCGTCTGCTCTTCCACGGTAAAGAACACTGAACAAGTTCCCTGCTCCCACTAAGCACAAATGGCATGGATAACTTCAACAGGATGATTTCCCCAAACCTGAGAGCTACTTCAGATTGGGTCAGGCCAGTTTTCTCCCTGAAGCAATTTGGCAGAACATAACAAAGTTTGGCAGGTGAATTTCACAGCTAGTGAGACCTGGCACACTCCAAGGTAATGGTGGGGGGAGGGGAGGAGGCATAGAAATGGCTCAGAAATGAAGAGTATTCGCTGCTCTTGCAGAGGAGAGGACAGCATTAGATTCCCAGCACCCATGCCGAGGTTAACTGTCTATCCAGTTCTAGGAGATCCAATGCCTTCTTCTGGCCTCAGCAGGCAATACATACAGATGTTGCAGACAGGTGTTCATATACATTAATTAAAAAAAAAGAGGAGAAATCACAAAGGAGAGAACAGGATTCCACACATACCAATTGTAGATCCTGTGTGAGGAACAGAGAGGATGTTCAGGAAGCTACAAACTAGGCTGACTTCAAGACACATGACTATGGCATTGTCTACCGAGCGAGGTTTTTAAAGGTTACACCTACTGGCTTTGCTTCCTGTAACTTATAAGACATCACATACAGAAATATTCAAGAGGTGAGGCAAACACTAAAGCTAAAAGAGAAAATGAGACTACAAAGCCCTATCTATTCTCTCCCTCACCGAGCAGGGGGGTTGCTATGGACTGTAGAGATCCCCAGAACTCAGCAGCACAAGCACTAAAATCTGGAGACAGTCAGTCTCCTTGACGCAAAAGCAACCCTGGATATAATACAAAGAATAATTAGATTATGACCCCAAAGTGACTGGGCTCACCTCCTAACTCCACCTTTCAACCTTTTGAACTTTTTTTTATAAGCCCCAGTCACAGCCTTGGCCCCAGACAGAGGTGGTCCCTCCAGTCCCAGGCCTTCTTTACCGGACAACCACCTGCTAGCATGACCCTTGTACGAACTCGACGCTCCAGGAAGTGTTTAACCCAGACGCAGCCTACCCTTAGCAATCACCTCCAAAGGCCCTAGCAAAGGCCCCTGTGGTCACTCTTCCCTGCCAGGCCCCAATCTCTTCACAGTGATGACCTGGTCCACATCCCAACAGTGACTATTGCCACTGACTCTGCCCACAGACATGACTCCCGCGGCCCTCAGTTGACCCACTCTATATCAGTGATTCTCCCGGGCCCAGACTTGATTCATACCCTGGGCACAATCTTTCTAGCTGCCCCTGTCGACAGTGGTGACCCTCGCGCGCCCTGACTTGAACCGCACTCCAGCAGCGACCCTCCCTGGCTGCTCCAGCCTTCCGCGGCCTGGAGACGCCTAACACCTCACCTTCGGCTAGGACCCGCCGCACCCGCAGACGTAGCTCGCCCAGTTCCACCGTCTGCCCCACGAAGTCACTCTGGTCACGGCCGGCAGCTCCACCAAGAGAACCAGGACCTGCCAGGAAGTCCAGCGCAGACTGCAGCAGTGACATGGCGGCGGCCACTCAGTGGCAGCGGGAGCCAGGCTCCGGCTCCGCACTGCCGGGTCAGCAGCTGCAGGAGAACAACTCGGCCATCTTCCGCCCGCGCCGTGACGTAAACCGAGAGCAGGTTGCGTCGCTACGCTGCGGCCCCGCCCCGACGCAGCAGGCGGAGGGGCGCGTGTTTCCGCAGAGCCAGTAGGACGCGCAGGCGCAGAGGCTGAAGTCCCGGGGGCCTCAAGCTCCGGAGAGGCGTGGAGAGGGGCGGTCGCTATCTGGCCCAAACCTCTCTCCGTTGCTTCCGCTGACCGGCGTTACGACCGCTTTCGCCGGGTCTAGCCTTCCTGGCTGGGGCGTCACGGGACGTTGGGCGCGTGCTGCGGACCGTCCCAGAGCCTGATGCCTCAAGGTAGAAGGGAGGCCTGGAGCTTATCCTAGGGTCCCTTAATGCCCGGTTGAGGAGAGGAGATGTCTATCAGACAAGCAGTCAGCCAGCCTATAACCCACAGACAAACATTCTTATTTTTTGGCCCACACAGGTTTGGGGGAGGACGAACTAGTTGCTAGCATTAAGACTGAAAAACGATAAGTTTAAAAGAAAAAAAGGCTTCACGACGTGCGTAGAAAACTCACCTGGCGGTACTGGACCCAGAATCCTGTGTGATGTCAACCGTCTAGAGCTGTTCACTTCAGGTGAGACTCGTGAGATCCCCTTACCTCTGGTTCCTGAAGCCACGCGAAGTTGCAGCCCCTGTGTAGATGATGTGTTTTGGAACTAAAAAGTTGGCCCTCAGGCTCAAATCAACATCTTAGTCTTCCCAGAACTGTATGCTATTAAACTACGTGCTCTCTTAAAAGTCAAGTAGAAAAGAAAGATGATCATTAGCCACAGTGAGGTAGGTGGTAGGTGAGGAAGCTGTGGATCACGCATGGAGGAATAAAGAGCTGATGGAGTAGAGATGATGTCTGGAGGTTGCTGAGGAGGTTTGTGGAGAAGAGTGTGGGAGCTGAAAGGGCAGTGTGGTGTTGACATTGTTCTTAGATGGGAGAGATGAGCAGCCCAAGCCAATGGGAGTTAAGCCTTCCTAGTACAGCCGAGAAGGGTACTGTCCCTTAGAATAGTAAGACAACCAAGTCACATCCAGATACGGGATATTTAGTTTTGGCATAGTAAAGATACTTTTCTATAAGAAAAAGACGAGCCGGGTGGTAGCTGCATACACCTTTAATCCCAGCACTTGGGAGGCAGAGGCAGGTGGATCTCTGAGTTCAAGGCCAGCCTGGTCTACAGAGTGAGTTCCAGGACAGACTCCAAAGCTACAGAGAAACCCTGTCAAAAGAAAGAGAGAGAGAGAGAGAGAGAGAGAGAGAGAGAGAGAGAGAAACTAGAAAAATCAGAGAAAATGAAACCCAAAGTAATTAGAAGAAGGAAGATAAATACCAAAATGCAGTGTAACAAGCAACAAGATCTGACTCTTTAAGGTCAATAAAACTTAGAAGTCGGGCTGGAGAGATGGCTCAGCACTTAAGAGCATTGAGTTCTTACAAAGGTCCTGAGTTCAATTCCCAGCAACCACATGGTGGCTCACAACCATCTGTAATGAGGTCTGGTGCCCTCTTCTGGTGTGCAGGCATACATGTAGACAGAATATTATACACATAAATAAATAAATATTAAAAAAAAACAAAAAAACCCTTAGAAGTCACTGGCCAAATTGAGTTAGAAAACCAGAAATGTCTGAGATCACAGATGAAGGAAATGTCTACTGAAAGGCTAACCAGAGCTATTATGAACATTTTCCCAATGAATTCAACGTAGTCTAAGTAAATGTTAACTTACTCAAGAAGAAATAGGTAAACAGTTCTATACCTACTAAAACATTCAACTTCTAAATGAAGATCTCTTAAAGATTTCGTACTTATATGGCTCTACTGAAAATCCACTAAACATTTAAGAAAAATGATTTTTAAAATCTACATGAACTTATATAGAAAATTGAAATATTTCTACAACTCATTCCCAACATCATAACATTGGTATCCTAACTTGGCAAAGACATAAGAAAATAACAAACTAATATTTTTCATGAGCATAACATTTTTTTAAAAAAAAATCTTTTTTTAAAAAAATTATTAGATTAAAAAAAATACCAATCCAAGTTCCTCCTCCCTCTCCTCCTCCCATTCCCTCCACACACCCTCCCACCCCGTCCCCATCTGATCCTCAGAGAGGGTAAGGCACAGTGCTTTGGGGAAGGTCCAAGGCCCTTCCTACTATATCCAGGCTGAGCAAGGTATCCATCCAAAGAGAATAGGTTCCCAAAAGTCAGTACATGCAGTAGGGATTAATCCTGGTGCCACTGCCAGTGACCCCTCAGTCTGCCCCAGCCATGCATCTGTCAACCACATTCTGAGGGACTAGTTTGGTCCTATTCTTGTTCCTTTCCAGTCTGGCTGGAGTTGGTGAGGTCCTATTAGCTCAGGTAAACTGTTTCAGTGGGTGAACACATCATGGTCTTGACCTCTTTGCTCATATTCTCATTCCTTCCACTCTTCAACTGAACTTTGGGAGCTCAGTCCATTGCTCCGATGTGGGTCTCTGCCTCTGTTTCCATCAGTTGCTGGATGAAGGTTCTATGGTGATATTTAAGATAATCTTTTAAAAAAAATATGTTTTAGCAGTTAGTTTAACATGAAGGACTAACATCCTTAATCCAAAATCCAAAACTTTATGTAACTGCCAACATGGTGCTTAAAGAGTTTTGGGTTTCTTATTTTGGAATTGGAAATGCTCATTTCCCAAATTTTTTTTGAAATATGAAATACTGTCTCTGATATCACAACTGATTGAGGTTTATTTGTGGAATGTAAAGTTGACTTTGTATTTAAATTTTGACCAATGTGATTTATGCTTACTAAAAGGTAAAGAACAAAACAAAATAGCCTGACATAGTGAGACACACCTTTAATAACTTCACTTGAGAAGTGGAGCACAGAACACTTTTAGGATAGTGAAAATATTTTGTCTAATGCCATAAAAATGGGCATATGTCATCATGCATTTCTCATTGCACAACACAAAGAATAAACCATAATGTCAACTATGAACTTTTAATGATGTATCGGTATTATGTCAGTTGTAACAATTAGGTCACCTTAATATAAGAAGTTAATGAGGAAATGAAATGTGAATTAGTATAATTAGTATTTTGTACTAAACTTGCTTTAAAAGTGTACTGGGAAAAGCCAGGCATGGTGGCACAAACCTGTCATCTTAGCACTAAGGTGTCTAAAGCAGGAAGATCAGGAGTGGCTTAGAATTTGAGGTTATCCTGGGCTGAGACCCTATGCAAAAAGCAAAACAAACAAACAAAAAACCCTATTGAAGGGATGAAACTCAGACTGGAGGAAGAATTACAAATTTCATAAATGATAAAAGAACTAGCCAGGTGGTGGTGGCAGCAGCAGCAGCAGCAGCAGCGGCAGGTGCACACCTTTAATCCCAGCACTTGGGAGGCCGAGGCAGGCGGGTCTCTGTGAGTTCAAGGCCAGCCTGGTCTACTGAGCAAGTTCTAGGACAGGCTTCAAAGCTACAGAGAAACCTGTCTTGAAAAACAAATAAACAAGAACTATATGTAGAACATATGTAAAGAAATGTGTTTCTGAATGTCTCATTTTGGAGGGTATCCACCAGAAAGACTACTTGGACATAGGTTTAAGTCAATAGAAAGTTTATTAGGGGGCTGGAGAGATGGCTTAGTGGTTAAGGGCACTGACTGCTCTTCCAGAAGACCCAGATTCAAATCCCAGCAGTGTCATGCAGCTCACAACTGTCTGTAATTCCAAAATCTAACACTCTCACAAAGATATACCTGCAGGCAAAACACCAATGCACATAAAATAAAAATAAATAAATTTTTTCTTAAAGTCTTTGTTAGCTGGCCAGTGACTATACTAGGTGTTTGGGATCTCAGTATAGCCCCAAACTTTTCTCAGGGTGGGCTTTTAAGTACAAAAAATATATCCTGGGTTGACATACTTCATTTAATAAGAGCAGTTAACCAGAAGCAGAACGAAAGAACCCAAAAAGCAATATTAGTAACTTTCCCAGAACTACGGACTTTTATGGATTAGATCTTTGTTTTCGTTTTGGCTGGTGGTGCTACCTATGTGCTGAGTTTTATGGCCTGAATGGTACTTTCATCATGGAATCAGTTGTATTAAGGTCTGGTGCCCTATTAAAGCATAGTCTTTTGTAGTTCTAGACTCCAGGATGATGTGGAAATCTGTGAGGTGTAGTTTCATCTTTCGAGTGTACCTTTCTGTTTTGCGTCTGTGCTCTGGTTTTCTCAAGCTTTAGTACTTTGGCACATAGGCTTTCCCTGTTAAAGTTCTCTCTTGCTTTTACTTTTTGTTTATTCTCACAAAATTGGATATTAGAGATTAAAATGTGAGGGTTAGAGAAGATGGCTTATCAGTTAAAGAGCATCGGCTGCTCTTCACAGGACATGAGTTCAAATCTAGCACCCACATGACTGCATATACCGACTGTAATTCTAGTTCAGGGAATCTGAGGTCCTCTTCTGTCACCCAGTGGTACTAGGCATGCACATGCACATACTTGCAAGCAGACACCCATACACATAAAGTAATAAAAATACTAAGAAAAAGATGTGAACCACTTGTAACAATGCTTAGTGCTTGGGACATCCTTGGTAAATGTCTCTTACTGTTCTCCCATCTTGGTCATGTCAGACACTGCTCTGGGATCTTTCGTTCTGGGTGATGGGTGGGCCCTTCCTTCTGCAGTCCATCCAAGAAGTCTTCCTGCTCATTTATGTGCCTGATGAACACTCAGATGGTTACCATTTGTCTGTTTCTAGGGCCTAGTGTAATATGTAGTAGATTTAGCCCAGAAACAACAAGCTTTGGGCACTGTCTCGTGAATTTCTAGCTTTTTTTTTTTTTTAACTCTCACCGTCGTTTAGAAATCCTGAATTTCTTCTGTCTTTTAAAATCAACTCCATGTCCTACTATTTTCAGTCTTGTGTCTTTTTTTCTTTGTTGACATGTGTCTTAAAATCTGATGTGTGAGCTGGGCGTGGTGTTGCACACCTTTAATCTCAGAACTCTGGCAACAGAGACAGGTGGCCAGCCTGGTCTATAGACCACGGTTAAGGAAAGCTACACAGAGAAACCCTTGAAAAATCAAATAAAATAACCAAAACAAAAACCCTGGTATAAGATAAGATAGTCTAGGTTGTATTTTCTAATAAAAAAAAATAATAATTTAAGCCTGGCGGTGGTGGTGCATGCCTCTAATCCCAGCACTTGGGCGGCAGAGACAAGTGGATCTCAGTGAGTTTGAGGCCAGCCTGGTCTACAGAGCAAGTTACAGTACAGGCTCCATAACTACTGGGAAACACTGTCTCGAAAAACAAAACAAACAAAAATTATAAAACATATACAAGTGTTTTGCATGCACACATGTATACATGTGCACTCCATGTGTGCCTGGTACCCTTGGAGATCAGAAGAGGGTTTATTAGATCTCCTGGGACTGGAGTTACAGAGCGTTGTACCCTAACATGCAAGTGCTGGGAACTGGACCCGTGTCTTCTGCAAGAGCAGCATGTGCTCTTAAATGCTGAACCAACTCTTCAGTACCAGTTGTTTTCTTAGTAATGTGGTAAAGTATGCACGAAAAAAAATTTTTTTAGATAAGACTTACTGTATAACCTAAGCTGTCCTCAAATTTGAACCCTTACCTCTAACCCCTTAATGATAAGATTATAAGCATGGGTTCCTACACACATGTACACACCACACATCATTTTGTGTGTGTTTGTGTATGTATGGTGGAAGCATATGCATCTGTATACACCAGAAATCAACACTGGATTTCTTATATCATTCTCCATCTTTATTTGTTGTTTGTATGTGTGTGTGTGTGTTTGTTTGTTTAGATGCAGCACTTCTCACTGAACCTGAAGCTCATCACTTTGCCCACCAGGACCGTCCTGTTCTGCTTTTCAGTGCTGGGATTACAGAAGTGTGCTCCCACACCTGGCTTTTTATATGGGTGCTGAAGATCTGAACCCAGATTCTCATTCATGCATAGCAAGCACTTTAATCACTTAGCCATCTTACCTTTCTATTTAGTCATTTATAAGTGTATAGTCTAGTGGGACTAAACACATTCACATTCTTGAACAGCTATAACCATTATCCACTTACAGAATCTTTCATCTTGTAAAACTGAAATTTTGTTCTCATTTAAACTCTACCCCATTGTCCCAATCTCTGGCTCTTTTACTTTGTTTATGGATTTGATTGCTCCAGGGACCTCATTAAATGGAATCTTGCTGATTTATGTTTATATACCTGACTTGCTTCAGTTAGCATGAAATGTTTAAGGTAACATCTGTGTTGTGTGTCAGAACTTCCTTTTTAAAGCTGAACAATATTCTGTTGTATATAGATCTGTGTGTATGTGTGTGTATATATATATATATATATATATATATAATGTGTGTATATTTATTTAGTGTATGTATTTAGTCATTTATATACATATACACACATTACATTTTGGTTGATGTTTGTGTTGCTTCCTCTTGATTGTTCTGAATAAGTTTCAGTAAATATTGGTGCATAAATACTTTAAAAGTCTCTGCTTTCTATTCTTTTGAATACTTAGAACTGAAATCACTTGACCCTGTAATAATCCTATTTTTTTGACCAACTGCCATACTGTTTTCCACAGTGACTGCATCATTTGAAATTCCCCCAACAGTATACAAGGGTTCCAGTTTGCCAACATCCCTGTCAACGTTGCTCATTTTTCATCCTTATTACAGCCATGGTAATAGAGTATGGTCTCATCATGGTCTTAATGCAATGTAATGATGTTCAGTCTCTCTTAATGTTCTTATTAGCCAGTCACAACGTCTTTGGCAAAATGTATGCATTCTTTGTCCATTTTTAAAATTCCATTAGTTGTTTTTTTATATTAAACCTGTAGTTATTTTCAAGTTTGATTTTTAACAAATGTGTCCAGGAGAGAGCCCACAGGAAACAGTGAAGCCCATGGGGGCAGGGCCCTCCCAGTGCCCGAGGAGGGAGCACGCTCCCTCCTTCTTCTTCCTCTTTTCACCATCCCTCAAGGGGTTTAGGAAGAGACAGAGAAGGGGGCTGGCCTCCAGTCTGTATAAGCAGTGCCTGTGGGTAAAGGGCTATGGAGAACAAGGTATCAGACCTGGGCTAAATGGAGAAAGGGAGCAAATATCATTTGCCAGAATCCACAGATCTCTCATTCCAAATTGAATTCAAAAGAAGTGGGAGGGAAAGCAAACCACAAGCAGCACCCATTCCCGTTCCCCTCCCAGGGCTGTAAGGGAAAAGAGGCAGGTAGGTTCACTAAGACACGACTCTCCTCATTGTGGTCAAGAGAGCAAGGTGAAGGCCAGGGTCTCCCCAACAGTTTAAAAGAGTGAGAAAACCAAAATATATTGTATAGGAGTTCAGCTAAGGGCCCAGCCAGAGCAGAACCAGGCTGGGGAAGTGGTCTCTGTAGGCTCTGCTGTGATCACTGCCACCTTATCTTGAGAGCCAGGTAATTTGCCATGGCCTTGTTTGCAACAGCTGCCTCATCTCTCATGGCAGACTTAGGATCTGTTCTCCATAGATATATTTCTCAATCTCCTTGGCAAGGTCTCTCTCAGGCAGACAAAAGTCCTCATACCTTCACAGTATCTTGGAGTAGATATTGGTATTCATCCTGGATGTCCGTCAGCTAGGAGCCATTTCTTTTGATGTTGGGGACATCCATGTTATGAGTTGATAGGCAGATCTCTTCATATTTTATCCCGGTAAATATGTCACTGCCAACCAGGTGGACCTTGGCTCATTCCAGTCTTTGAAGTAGACATTTTTACCGTTTAACATGACTGGTCTTTTTTTTTTCTTTAAGATTTATTTGTTTATTTATTATGTATATGCTGTTCTGCCTACATGTATACCTGCACACCAGAAGAGGGTACCAAATCTCATAGATGGTTGTAAGCCACCATGTGGTTGCTGAGAATTGAACTCAGGACCTCTGGAAGAGCAGGCAGTGCTCTTAACTACTGGAGCCATCTTTCCAGCCCCCATGACTAGTCTTTAAGTACCACAAAGCCATTCTTATGTAATGCTGAACACTGCATTGGGAAATGGCTGAGGTGCCTGTGTCTCCTGTCTCAAAGTCCAAATCATTTCTATTCTAAGAGCCTCAATTCCAATTAAATAAAGTTGAATTCCTTGACTTGGAAATCTGCATGGACATCATCACTTCACATGAAGCCTGAGGGATGAGCTAGAGTCCAGGGGCCTCATGGAGCATTAACATACGCCTGCAGTAGGCCCTAGAGTGCTCCTCAACTGAACCTGTCTAGTTGCTTTTATTATTGGGTTATAAAGAGTCTTTATATTCTTTAGTTGCTAGATCCTTATCAGATAAGACTTGCAAATAATATTTCATATTTTATTTTATTTATTTTATTTTTTTAAGATTTATTTATTTAAATAATCTTATTCAGTAAATACTTATACAGTATTCTGCCTACACACATGCCTACAGGCCAGAAGGCACCACCAGATTCATTACCGATGGTTGTAAGCCACCACGTGGTTGCTGGGAACTGAACTCAGGACCTTTAGACGAGCAGGCGGTGCTCTTAATCACTGAGCCATCTCTCCAGCCCTGTTTCATATTTTATAGATTATCTTTTATTTTTTTAATCTTATCCTTTTGAGTCACAAAAGGTATTAATGTTGATGAAGCTCAATGTTAGCATTTTTATTTGCTTATTTATTTATTGTACTTTTTAAAAATAGGGTCCCTCTACATCGTCCAGGCTATCCTGGAACTCACTGTATAAAACAAGCTGGCCTCGAACTTGAAGAGATCTGCCTGTATGTTGCCTCCCAAGGGACCAAAGATGTAGGCCACCATGCCAAGATTGTTGTTTATTCTTTTTAATGCTGTCTTTAGAAATCTTTGCCTGCAGCAATTTTCCCAAAACTTTCTTCTAAAAGTTTCATGGTTTTGTCTGTTAAATTCAAATATTCCCTCCATTTGAATTCATTTTGTTGGGGTTCTTTGGCATATGGACATTCAGTTGTCCCTATACTATTCATTGAAAAGAACATTCCTTTTCCTATTAAATAATCTCTGCTCCCTTGTCAAGAATAAAAAATCAGTTAACCATAGATGTTTGAATTTATTTCTGAACTTCACATCTCTGTGCCAGCACTAGGAAAACATGAGTCTTTTTCTGCCTGTCAATGGATAAGCTGCTAGTACCTTTAAGACAGTGAAAGTAGACAGCAGCAAAAAAGACGTGTGTTGTGATGTTCTCAGGAACATGGTGAATCTCAGGTAGCAGAAGCTATACTAAAAAGGTCCCTTAGTGTGTGCCTCATGAACAAGGCATTCTGGAAATGGCAAAGTATCAGTAATAGCAGAAACACCAGTGTCTGTCATCAACATCAACCAAGTGCTAAGGTCTAGGCATGGAAAGCTTAGAAGGGCTAGCTGAGGATGGAGTACCCTTCAGTCTTTATTTTATGAGTATGGATGTTTTGTCTGAATGTATGTCTGTGTACCATATGCTTGCAGTGCCCACAGAGGCCAGAAGAAAACATCAGAATTCCTGGTACCAGAGTTACAGATGGTTGTGAACTGTCATGTGGGTGCTGGGTTATGAGTCATGGTCCTCTGAAAGAATAGCTAGTGCTTTCAACCACTAGCCATGAGCCATATCTCCAGTCTTCCTTCAGTCTTTATGGTTGGGGTAACACAACTGTGTGTATTCCTCAGCAGCTCAAGAGAACTGCACAGCAAAGGCATGGTTTTGACTGCATAATCTAAAGCAGTGATTCTCAACCTGTTGATTGCCACCCCTTGGTGGTTGTTGAACAACCCTTTTGCAGGGGTTACCTAAGACCATCAGAAAACACATATATTTACATTACTGTTCATAATAATAGCAAAATTACAGTTATGAAATAGCAATGCAAATAATTCTATGGTCAGAGAGTCACCATAATATGAGGAACTATATTAAAGGGTCACAGCATTAGAAAGGTTGAGAACCACCAATCCACAGAGTGAGCCTTAAGTGAATGTAAACCAGGGATACAACAGAAAAACATGTTGCTACTCATGCCTGCCTCTGCCATCCAGGCACTACCTGCTTATCCTGTAGCTAATAAATCTGTTTTTGTCTTACATATTGTCATTTAACAAGAACAAGGAAAATGACAGAACTTGTCTTTCTGTAACTGCTTTTTTTTTTCCTTCTTAGCATTGTGTTTGAATTTTACCTCTGGATTCATGTGTAGGGTCCTCACAACATTAATGGCTTCATAATAAGTCACATTTTTTTCCTTTTCTTGTTGTAACAAACCTTGCTTCAGTGCAGAGTCCAGTTGTGTCCCCTCAGATTCAGCTGTTTTTCTGTAAGGGTGTAGATTGCACTTTTAGAGTTGTTACTAACCGCCAGTTCAGATATGGCCCGTTTCTCCCCAACATAGCCAAGTATCCTCCTCATATGCTCTTGACTAAGTATCTTTACTATTCATTGCTTTCAGTTGTGTTTCCTTGATTACTAGTAAAGTTGAATTTTGTTTTCTTTCTTTTGCAGTGCTGGGGACAGAACCCAGGACATCATATATGTAAGGTAGGCTATCTCCACTGAGCGGTACTCAGCATGAATGCCTTAGATATGTTTGTTTGCATCTTGCTTCTTTCCTATTTGAAAATTGTTAGTTGTCTTTGTTATCCCTTTGTTTTTTATGTATCGTCTTGGTAAAGGCTTGTGCTTGATTGCTGGAGCAGCATGCCACATCACCCCCTTGCCTCTGATTTTGTAGTGCCTGATGTTAGATCAACAGCATCCTCTTCAGAGTAAACCCAGTCGTACTTTATGTTAACCTTGTTTCAGTACTAAAGAGCTTGGGCTTGTGACCACCCTTCAAGTATCCTGGCTTTTACTTTCCCATCTTCCCAGAGAGAACCACTACCTTCTGCCCCTTACTATCTACCTTTCAGCCTCATCTCCCCTAACTCTGCTGCCTGAGGCTGTCCTTCCTATGTCTTAGTAATCGTGCCCAAAGCAGGTACATGTATGTTGTTGGGCTAGTGGGCTTGCCCTTCTGGACCCAATTATTAACTTTCCTCTTATCGTCTCAGAACCCGCTCTCCCAGAAACACTTCTGTACCCTGCTTGGGCAGGCATATTCTACCTTACCCCTGGTCACAACTTCATCCTTCTGACCAACTTTGTCATGCTCCTATCCTCTCTCCCATGATTGCAAGTGGGGACTTGGAAAATACTTCCCAGTGACCCACTCTTCCATATCCTATAGCTGCTGAGTGGTTCTCAGTGTTTCTACCACTGGGTCTGGTATAGATACAGATGGATTTCAAGGCTGTACATTAGCCCTTTGCTCCTGGAGCACAAATATCTCTCCTTCTTAGAGAACATTTCAGCTGGCATCTTGTTTCTGAACAGCTTAAAAACATCCCAGAGCCTGTGAGCTAAGGCAGTAACAGCCCTCAGGGATATTATCTTTAGCCAGAAGATGTGCTCAAGCCTGATAAAGCAGCTTGTAGTGGAAATTTGGGGTCAGAGTTCAGGCCTTCCATGGTACCATAGTATGCTGAGCATCTACCCTGTATCATCAGTGCTTTCCCAGAGACAGTGTATCGTCCCAGTCACAGAGCTCGCTGATGAGTCTGATGCCGATACTCTTTGCCTGTGGCTGGGAATCTGAAGGGGCTACCTTGTGAAGTGTCTCTTTCTTTGTCTCTATACCTAGCCCTTGTTTCTGCATTGAAATGGCTGAAGTCTACAGGGTTGGCCACCTGGGACATCCCACTGATAAGCTTAGAGCTACACTTCTTCCCAGGCTGCTGTGACAACTCTGTGGCCCCACCATGTCCAGGCCTCAGACCCAGGAGCAGGCAGTGGATTCCGAGGGAGACTCATCCCTACACAGGAGAGACGAGGAGGGGCCCCAGAGCTCCCACCGCATGCTGGGCTTCAGTGATGCACTGCTCTCCATCATTGCTACCGTCATGGTTAGTGCTGGGCCTCCTCAAAATCCACCCCTGGTTTCTGCAGCAGCCTCAGATACCCACGCCTATCATGAAGTTGGGGCTGCTCAGCCATAGTCAAGAGCTCACATACCTCTGCCTCTGAGTATCCACAGCCCAAGAAGCATCTCTTGGTTATTTTTGTCTTTGTTCCTTTAGATCCTGCCTGTGACCCACACAGAGATCTCACCAGAACAGGTAACAGGAGCAGACTTTGTACAGTGGGCCAATAAGAAAACCCAACCTGTACTTGGGGAGCCAACCCCCGGCAGCAGAGCCCAAGGCAGGGTTTTTATTGAGAGGGTGGGATACTTGTGTTTCTTCCTGGAAGGATACATACTTAGAGTTGGGGCTTAAGCACAGGGTCCTGTAGAGGAGATGACTTCTAACCAGGTGGACAGGTAGTTACAGCATGTCTGCCCCACCAAACTAGCCTGTATAGGTAGCAAAGAGCTTTTTAAAAAGCTCCATTATTTATAGCCAACTTTAAGGGATTTTAATTTTTTTCCTGGAGTCAACAACATGTAGCTCTTCAGTGAACTTTGAGACTTGGATAGCACTGAGGTGTCTTCCTTTGTTTCGTCCTTGTGACTGGCATGCCACCATACAAGCCTCAAGAGGCAGGTTGCAGCGCTACCTCACTGTCCCACAACAATGAGGTGTGGTTCTAGCTATACCTGCAGGCTGAGCTAGATCTTTGGGGAGGCCCCAGAACTCCTGAGGTTTTTCTTTTGAACTGTAGTTACAGCACTAGTGTGGTGTTATGATGAAAATTAAACTTGAGAGACGTGAGCATCAGACCGCGCTTGTACTGTGCTTAAAGCTGTTCTGATGAGAAAATGCCTGCTAGTGGGTGGTCTACATAGCAAGCTCCAGGCTAGTCAGGACTACATAGTGAGAACCTGCCCCCCCCCAAAAAAAACTAAATAAAATTAAAAAACATAGTGAACAGATACAACTTAGTGGTAGAGTGCCTATCCTGCATGAATGAGGTGGTAGTTTTAATCCCTGGTACTGAAATTTAAAACATTTCATTTGTTTTTTGTTATTGTTTTTCGAGACAAGAGTTTCTCTGGATAGCTTTGGCTGTCCTGAAACTTGCTCTGTAGACTAGGCTGGTCTCGAACTCCTAGAGATCCATCTGCCTTTGCCTCTGAGTATGGGGATTAAAGGCTGCACCACCCCCACCTGAAAATGTATTACTGCGAGAGTATAATGTTCATGGGATAGTGCAGGCACACATATCCCACAGCATATGTGTAGAGATCCGAAGATACTTAACTGACTTTTATTTTGGTTTGTTTTTTTTTTTTTTTGACAAGTTTTCTCTGTGTAACAGTTCTGGCTGTATTGGAACTTGCTTTGTAGACCAGGCTGACCTCAAACTCACAGAGAAGATCTGCCTGCCTCTGCATCCTGAGTGCTGAAATTAAAGGTATGTGGCACTATGCCTGGCTTCTGCCCAATTTTTTAAAAAGAAGACTTAACTTCTAGGCCTGGTGGCAAATTGCCTATGATCAGTATCTGCTCTGGAGGTTGAGACAAAAAGGTTTCCAAGTTCAATGCCAGCCTAGGCAACTTAGACCCTGTCTCAGAATAAAAAGTAAGAGGCCAGGTGTGGGAGTGTGCACTTAATTCCCCAGTACTTGGGAGGCAGAGACAGGTGGATTTCTGTGAATTCAAGGTCAGTCTGGTCTCCACAGTGAGTTCCAGGACAGCCTGGGCTATATAGAGAGACCTTGCCTCAGATACAAACAAAAAGCTGGGCACACCTTAATCCTAGCACTCACAGAGGCAGGTGAATCTCTGTGAGTTGGAGACCAACTTGATATACAAAGTGAGTTCCAGGACAGCCAGGACTGTTAACACAGAGAAACCCAGTCTCAAAAAACAAACAAACAAAAACAACCCAAAAGTGGAAAGATACTTGAAGGTATAGCTCAGTGGTGGAACACTTGCTTTGTATGTATGAGGCCCTGAGTGGAAGACACAGGAGACAAAAACATACAAATAAATGTTTGTGAGAGCATTTGATAGGATGATTCTGAAATGAAATTTCAAGTCATGATTCAAAGCGATACTTGCACAAGAAGAACTAACGAAGCCAATAAACCAATTGATTTCTTTGAGTACGTATAAAAATATAAATCTTCCTTCTCATGATTTCTGAGGTAAGTGTTCTTGCCTTTGAAAATTGAGGTTTCTTTTCAGTACAGTGGTCTCTATTCAAGCCACAACCCCTTGAGTGGTATCTATGGCAGACCCATTCTGCTTGTAATTTCATTGGGAATTTTTAAAGATGTGCCTGCCCATGACTATGCTAGATCTAACCTAGGTATAGCTTAGACATTTATGTCTCTCTGGAATTCATATGTTGGAACTTAAACCCCAAAGTGAACACTTTA
The DNA here is from genome assembly GCF_982192425.1 of Myodes glareolus. NCBI lineage: Eukaryota > Metazoa > Chordata > Mammalia > Rodentia > Cricetidae > Myodes > Myodes glareolus. The sequence continues at coordinate 816,334 of NC_142033.1, read as the reverse complement.
GAAGGCAATTAATTACCTTCTAAAAGGACTGGATGCCTTTTGTCTTTTGTATCCCCTTATGCTGTGACTGTTGAGGTGCTTAGACTCTCCCTAACAGCAAGCCTGCTGACAGCCAGGACTTTTTTCCACTTGAGGTGATGGTGTCAGACTGTGACACCCAGGGAATCTATTGCCTTAGAACTGCCTGTAAAAGACACTTTTGAGGGTGGAGGTGGGATAAGTGTGGCAGATGTGAGATTAGACTGGGAGCAGACATAGACTGTGTGCACTATGAGGCTGGGGACCTTCCTAAATGTCTCACTCTGCATTAATGTAAGTCTTGTTGAAATGACCACTGTTGGGTCACATATGTTACTTTGTTCTAATAGCAGTGTTCTTTTCATACAGCAATTTGACAAAAGTATACAGAAACTTCTAGCAACTAGGATTGCTGTCTACCTGATGACATTTCTAATTGTAACTGTGGCGTGGGCAGCACATACCAGGTAGGAAGTCAGACCTTTAATACAAGGTCCTCATTGTCATGAGTTACTCAGGGTAGGCAAAGGAGGAACAGGAGGCTTCCTTAGGCAGAGCTGGGCATGTAGGTGTTGCATTCCTGGCTGTAGATCAGCATGTTCAAAGGAAATACTCTTCAGAGAATGCTTAGTGTGCAGAAAAAATCCAGGTCCTAGTAAAGATTTCACTGCTCTGTGTGTATGTATGTTTGTGTGTGTTTGTGAGAGATACAGAGACAGACAGAGAAGAGAGAGAGAAACTAGTCGACCAGCCTGCCTCTGCCTCCTAAATGCTGGGATTAAAGGCATGCATCCAGCTCACTGCTCTTTAAAAGTACATTGAAAAGTACAGAAAAATGTTTCATGTTATACACTTGTCAATGCTGATAGATGCCTTTCTGTTTGAAGAGTTGGGCAGGCTTGCTCTATCTATCTATCTATCTATCTATCTATCTATCTATCTATCTATCTATCTATCTATCTATCTATTTATTTTTGTCTCCCTTGTTTATAGAATGTCCAGGAGGCTTACAGCCTGGTGGGTGACTTTAGTCAACCTTCTCTATACTGCGTCATGATTCATTCATTAGGGGCCACACCCACTGTGAAAAATATCAACAGCAGGGTTCTGAGGCCCAGGGAGCCTGCAGAATAGATCTATTCTGCATCCTGCTTTGGGTATTCAATACACGCATGGTCTTAGTACCAGCAAGTAGGCAGCAGAACTGCCATCTCTGGGATTGTAGCCCCTTCTATCTGGCTTAGTAAGACTCCATCCCAAATGAGCCTGTGCCACTGACATGAGCTAGCGGTAGCTCCCAGAGTGAGAATGCCAGCTCAGCTGAGTCCAGTCCAAGAGAAGGACGTGCTTGGAGTTGGATGGGTGGCATCCTGAGCCACAGTGAAAGACTACTGAGAGCAACCCTATTGCAGGGCCCAGGCATTGGAGGAAGCTTCATGATTCTTGGCAGTCTGTGCTCATGTTTCCATGAAGGATGGTGCTCCATTTTGTTTTCTATTTACGTTGTAGTATCTCCATATAAAACCATTTCTCTGTTAAGTACCAACTTCCAGCAGGTGCAGTGTATGAAATCTTTGAGGGGAAAATGAGGAAGGAATATTTCCTTTCTTCAAAATGGATTTTAGACATAATGAATAAAAACACAAGTGTACTGCACAATAGAGCTCTAGCTTTACATCCCCAGGGCTGATTCCCAGTAAACTCACAGGACAGGTAGCTCACAGCCACCCTGCTAGTCCTGCCCTTAGCAGGACCACCCTGGACAGTTAAAAGTCCCCTACCTTTGTGCAGAAGTCTTCTTCAAGACTTTCTCTGAAAAGACTGTCCCTAAGAGCTACAAGCTATACCGGTGATTTCTATAAACTATTCCTGCAAAATAATAGGAAGAATGTTATGGAAAAGATACATGCTTCCCTGCATAAGCTATGTTTTCTTTGAATTTTCTGACTTTCATACACTAGGTAGTATTTACATTTTTTAAAAGTTAAATTTTAGCCGGGTGGTGGTGGCACATGCCTTTAATCCCATCACTCAGGAGGCAGAGGCAGGCAAATCTCTGTGAGTTCCAGGTCAGCCTGGACTACAAGAGCTAGTTCCAGGACAGGCTCCAAAGCCACAAAGACACCCTGTCTTGAAAAACCAAAAAAAGAAAAGAAAAGAAAAAGAAAAAAAAAGTTAAATTTTATTTTGTGTGTGTGTGCCAAAATCAGAAAGCAGAGGATGGCTTGTAGGATTTGGTTCTCTCCTCCTGCCCTGTGGGTTCAGGGATCAAACTCAGGTTCTCAGGATTAATAGCAACCTTAATAGCACCCTAGTCTTCTCATCAGTCCCACTAGGTAGTATCGTAGCATCTTAAATTTGATCAAAAGTGACATCTTTAGTGACGCTTTAGCTAGAAAATACTGTGGGAGGTGCATTTTAAATTTAATATTATTGGAGCCATATTTGAATGATGGCCCATCTTCTCTTTTTCCTAACTTTAGATTGTTCCAGGTTGTTGGGAAAATAGATGATACACTTGCCTTGCTTAACCTGGTGAGTTATTGTTGTTTTGAAAAATGAGTTTAGGTATGATTTAACCCTCTTGAAAGATAGGAAAGGTATGGGTCCCCACAACCTGGATTCTGTCCATTCCTGAAAGTTCCTCAGATAGCCCATGGGGTCAGTCTATCCAGGACAGGGGCACAGGCTTCTTGGGTCTAGTGCCACAATTCCTGTAGATATATTGCTGCCTTCCTGGAGTGTCCCTTACTCTCTAGGCTTTCTGGTGACTGTGACCTCCCTCCTTTCCTTTCACTACAGGCCTGCATGATGACCATCACCCTTCTTCCCTACACAGTGAGTAAAAAGATCATCTCCCTGCAAGCCTCACTGAGCACATCCCTGTGTGACAGTCCTTAGAAGTGCAGGTTCAAGCCAGGTGATAGTGGCACACATTTTTAACCCCAGCACTCGGGAGGGAGAGGCAGGCGGATCTCTGTGAGTTCGAGGCCAGCCTGGTCTACAAGAGCTAGTTTCAGGATAGGCTTCAAAGCTACAGAGAAACCCAAAGCCAAAAAAAAAGAAAGAAAGAAATAAACAAACAAAGAAAAGAAAAGAAAGAAAGGAAGAAAGAAATGCAGTTTTAAGTCCTGGAGTACAAATTACAAAGAGAGTTCCAGGAACTAGTGTTTGGGGCTGAATAAAGAGGAAAGAATTTAGGACTGCTAGAGGCAGAGGCCACTGAGAATGTCCCTGCTGCCCCTTCCTCCCACCTGCCTCTCTCCATAATCTCCACAAGCATTTAAAATTCTAATATAGGCATTGTAGCTATACAAAACTATAACGTAGGTAATTCAGACCTGAAGGATTTACATGAGGTTAGTGATACTGACTTTAAAGGCCTGAAACAGTGGGTTGCAGAGCTGAATATACCCATGCCCAACCCCATTCCCTTGTCCTCTCACTAGGACAGTTTTCTTCTCAGTGCAGCAGACGGGGAAGCTCATTATACAGCACCTCAGAACCTAGCTCTGATAGCCTTTTGGGGGTTTGTGGGGGTTCTTTTGACAGTTTTCTCTAATGGTGACGTTTCCTGATGTGCCCCTGGGCATCTTCCTGTTCTGCATGTGTGTGATTGCCATTGGATCTGTGCAGGTAGGGACACGGGATATGATGTGTGTTTGCCATGGGGTGTGCAGGTCAGGTGCCAACATCCTGGTCTATGTCTCAAGTAGGGGTATTACCCATAATTGCACCTGGGATGTGGCATACCCAGGGCCTCACAGTCTCAGAATAGGATGAAAGTTTCTACCTTCTTCTTGACCCCAGCCTCTTAGAACTTCCCAGGGTAGGAGGCTATCAAGGAGTGACCCTCCTGCGCCTAACCCCTAAAAATGTGTTGGCTCAAGGGTTAACTGGTACTTCCTCTACCTGCTGATGGTGCCCTCTAACCTGTTTTGTTTGTTTTGTTTTGACTACAGGCACTGATTGTGGGGTATGCTTTCCACTTCCCACACCTGCTGAGTCCACAGATCCAGCACTCTGCATACAGGGCCCAGTCCCAACGGCACATCCTGCGCCTAGTCCTCCGTGGCCCAGCTCTGTGTTTTGTTGCAGCTATCTTTTCTCTCTTCTTCTTCCCCTTGGTGAGCACTGAAAATCTCAGAGGAAGTCTTAGCACAGCTGAAAAACATCGTGGACAGCCAACAGGAGAAAAAACAGGCAATGCTGTAGAAGCTGACTTGAACAGGGTCCACTTAAGTACTATGAAAGTATATTGAATTTTAAACCAAAGTATCCTAAGAATTGTGGAAAATAACAAACACTAGTTATTTTAAATGTTTGGTAATAGGCATGAGCATCCTCACACATGCATACAAACAAAAAATAATAATTAAATGTAGTTAAAATTAAATAAGTAAAAATTAATGAATTTTGGTAAGCATTTCAAGACCTTGGCAGGTCATCTTCTTGTGAGGGGATAAGGTTCCAGCTGAGTGGGTAGGAGCCAGGGAGCCCAGAGACTTTTAAACTACAACAGAACTATATATAGGAAACATCTATCCAAGCAGCCCTTGACTGGAGAGGTCACAGGTAAAGTATCTTTTCAAGCCCATTCCCTTTAATTTCTTACTTGGAATGCATACCTTCTGTTGTTGAGCTGTTTCCATTCTTTATGTATTCTGGATACTAAATTCTCAGAAAGTACACGACTGGTATGCATTTCTTATTTATGATAGTTCTTCCTTTTGAGATTAAGCCTTTATACACAGTTCGTTTCCATAAAGGACAGTTTTCTGCATTTTCCTTTGTTGCTCCTGCTGTCCCTCCATCTGTGGCAGAAGAATGCAACCAGACTTCAGGTGTGAGCAGTTCCCATTTCCAGGGAAACACCCTGACCTGTTTTATTTCTTTCTGTAGTCGTATGTGCTGATGGTGACTGTCATCTTCCTCCCTCATATCAGCAAGGCTACCACCTGGTGCAAAGACAAGCTCATGGGTAGGTAACCATGCACAGTAAGCATGTTGGAAAGTTCCACTGGCTACTTCCAAGAACCACTGATTGGGAATAAGGCATCAGTATGTAGTGGCCCTTCTGGGCTGAGCCTTGCTCTGGTGGTGGGTTTGCTGGGCCCTGGCTGCTTCTTGCCCCTTAAATATCTCTGCATCATTTCACCTCCTGGCCTGTATATTCCTGTCCCCTTGGAGAAGAGGGCAGTGATAGCCATACTGGTCTGACAGTCCCCCACCTAGGCTATTTCCTTCCTTTGGCATGTCCACAGGCCACAGGGAGTCTCCAGCTCACAATGTGGAACCCTTCAGTATTGATCTGCACGCACCTCTCAGCAAAGAGCGGGTGGAAGCTTTCAGTGATGGTGTCTATGCCATCGTGGCCACACTCCTCATCCTGGACATCTGGTGAGGACCCCAACTCTGCTCCTTTGTCCCATCTTCCAGGTGGTAGTATGTCTTTCAGTGTCTTGTCCTTAGGAACTCCAGAAAGGTATTACCTGCAGATTTATGTAGGCGCCCTCTTCCCCCTCGACCTGAAAGCACAGGTGCTAGGGAGAGTGACATTTTCTTTTTTTTTTTTTCCCCACCTGGAGAATGACATTTTCAAGGGTGCCTTGTGCTCTCTATCCCAGGAGTATTCAAGCAGCTCCCTCAGACCTTCTCCTCTTCCATACCTCTATGGCTTCTCTCTGACCTGGCTCTGATACAGTACTGTTGGAGCTCTAGTTTGGGTGCTCACTTTTATTCCCAAGTGTCTCTCCCACCCCACCTACCCCAACCCCTTTTTTAAAGCCCCTTGACCTCATCTAGTCTATGGTTCCTCAGTCATATTCCATTGCATTCTTATTTTATTAAACATGTTACAACTCTGGTTTTAGATTCTGCATCTGACACTATGATTCTCCTGATACTCTTGAGTAGGTTTTCCTATTATAATTTGTGAATTCTTATTAGCTAGAAGTAAATATTCATTAGTACTTGATACCTCAGGCCTTAGATTTAAAGAGTATTTCAGAACAATCTCCTTTTGTTTCCATTGCCAGGGCTGAAGGACTCACAGCTAAGAGGCCATGCTAGGGCAGGAAATTGTAGCCAATAGAAGGCTGCCACCTCCTGCCTGGAGTCTTACCTCATATGACAGCCCTCAGGCTCTTCTCTTTTGCCCTCACTTATGTCCCTCCTTCTGGCTAATTTGGAGAAAGCAGTGGGTACTTGGGCGTCCTGTCATACATGTCCTGGTGATGGGTTTCCATCGCTAGACTCTATGCTTTAACACAAGCTGCAAGATTCAGGATAGCTGTGGAGGCTGTCTTTTATAGGCGTCCTACCCTCAGAAGGCTGTCCTTGGCCATTGAACCAGAACTATCTGTCAATTCCTGGCTGTCAGATAGGGCCACCGGTTGGCAGAGAATAATATACAGGGCTGGTTAAATTTGCATTTCGAGTGAAGAAGAGTGGTAACTGATTAGTATGCTAAATATATGTAAGTAGCACATAGGGAACATTTGTGTACTAAAGATCACACGTCATTAATCTCAAATTCACTTATGTTGCTTTGTCTATCCTGGGGGTCCTGCCTTCTTTGGGAGGCTATTACAAATGCCATCTGTTCATACTTCCCAGTGAGGACAACGTTCCGGATCCCAAGGATGTCCAAGAGAAATTCAGTGGCAGCCTTGTGACTGCCCTGGGTGCATATGGGCCACAATTCCTGGCATACTTTGGCTCCTTCGCCACAGTGGGTCTGCTCTGGTTTGCCCATCATTCACTCTTCCTGCATGTCCGGAAGGCTACACAGACCATGGGGTTACTCAACATACTGTCACTGGCCTTTGTGGGTGGCCTCCCTCTGGCCTACCAGCAGACCTCAGCTTTTGCCCGACAACCCCATGATGAACTTGAGCGTGTGCGTGTCAGCTGCGCCATCATCTTCTTTGCCAGTATCTTCCAGTTTGCCATCTGGACTGCAGCCCTGCTGCATCAGACAGAAACACTGCAGCCAGCTGTGCGATTTGGTGGGCAGGAGCATGCTTTCATGTTTGCCAAGCTTGCACTGTACCCCTGTGCCAGCCTGTTGGCCTTTGCTGCCACCTGCCTGCTGAGCCGGTTCAGCACAGCCATCTTCCACCTCATGCAGATTGCAGTGCCCTTTGCCTTCCTACTGCTCCGTCTCCTTGTGCGCCTTGCCTTGGCAGGCCTTCAAGTCCTGTGGGACCTCCGGCCAGAGCACCCTCAATCAGGCCAGGGTGAACCTGAGGCACAGTCTCAGCTCTTGCCTGCCCCCTGCTAATGCCAACGAAGCTACATCTGCCCATTCCAGGCATACTGTAAGGGGTTCTATGAAGATGGCTCGGTAGAAGTTTGTGACCTTGGGGCTGTGGTTTTATTGGCTTGAGTATTGTGTACATTGCGAAATATCAAGATCTATTTCAAGATTATGAACATTGTTCACATTTTGCAGTAAGGGGTTTCATGGGAACTAATTTTATTGCTTTTACCCATTTACTTTCCTCTTTCCTCCCTTCCCCAACACTGCCATGGGAAGTTACCTTCTGAATAACCTGAATAAGCTGCTTGGGGCTGTCACTGAGGTCTTGTTTGAGGCAGTAGCACCCAGCCAAGATCAGAGGACCATCCCTTTTACTTGCTGTGTCCTGCATGTGGCCACACAAGCCATTCTTATGCTCAGAACCTTCAGGCAGTTGAGTCTGTGCTAAGTCAGGCTGAGAAGTTGCTGCCTGGCTTATGTCCTCACAACTGCAGAGCTTCCCTGGTGGGACTGACAGTTTCTCTACCCATTCCCATACCAGTTTTTAGACAAAAAACTAAAACAAGAGGCAGCTACGGGACAGCAAAGCCCACAATGTATTTGGCCCAGATATAAGTTAGATCACATTCAGGTAGTGATAAATTACACACAGAGACAGGACACACTCCACAAAGTGACAGTCTCACCTAATACAGAGGACATGCTACACTGACCTTAATTTACAAACAATTCCTATAGATTGAAATAAAAGTGAAAAACTACATCACAATTTCTTTTGAACGTGGAAAATGATGTAAACATGAGGAACATCTATACTGAGAACACAAATGGCTATCTGATGCACTTGTATGCACTTTTGGCAAAAGCAGGTGAGGGTATGGCATAGTGGGCCTATGAAGCTGCCAGCCAGGTAAATCTCCTGGGATCTAGACCTATTTACTTGTTTGTGGGGGTTAGCATCAGAGACTGCTTCCCACATAGGTCCTTCCCCATCTGGGGCTGGCCCACTGACATCTTTGGCCCCCATTTCCCCCATCTTTTTACTTTTGGGGAGGGGTTTTAATTCTACAGCCCAGTCAGTTCTTGAGCATGCTATTCTCTTGCTTTAGTTCCAAAAAAATGAATTACAGACATGCACCACCAGGCTTAGCTAGACAGCTCATTCTGGGGTGTACTCCTTTGGGGTCTGAGGTGTGACAATTGAATTCTTGGGTGCATGGAAGAGACAGCTTTGTCTTATTCTGTGAACCTGATGCCCCCAGCAAGGTCTGGCCATCACAGCTACCTTGGTTTGTAGGAGCCAGAGTAGCAGCTCTACATCTACAAGGAAGGGCTGCAGGCTGGCAAACAGCATGTATATAAAGTGCTATAAGTTGAGTCTAAGGGAGCTTTAGCCACTCCACAACAACAGATGTTATTTACACATTCCTCAACCAGGTTCCACCTGGCCCTGTTCTGGTCCCTTCTTGGCACTAGGTGCCCACTTGAGGGCTGAGGAGGGACACTCAGGCCCTGGCTCACACTCCAGCTGTGACACATGGGTGACACCTGAACTTTACTAGCCTCCCCTCCCTAGGTATAGCTTTTCAGCTCAGAGCCACCAGCTGGATGAGACCTTGCAACTAATATCTTCAGCCCAAACTGCTGTCTGGTGATGAGCCCAGAGGACTTGAGGATGCCACACCCACCCGATGGGGGCAGGAGGAACAAGCAGCATTCTGTATCTGCCAGGCCAGGGCCTAACAGGGCTAGCTGCTTTGAAAGAACACAAAATAAGATCAGAGGGCCTACCTGGATGGCCTGCATCCAAAAGTGTTGGGCTCAACGGGCTCTAAGAGAGGTTTTAAAGGAAGGGGTGTGACTAACAGGTCCAGCTTCACTGATCCTATAAGGACCAGTCGTGTGCAGAAGACAGGCTAGCCAGAGCCCCATGCCCATGTCATATAGACCAGTACTGTGGCAGAAAGAGCAGTGGCCAATACTTACCCACTGCTAGGTTTACACATGACATTGAATAGGGATGAGGTATGGTAACATCCTAAGACCCATGAAGATGTTATGGTCAGTGGTATAGCTAAGTCCATCTGTTGGCCAGCCAATGTGTGATTGGAACAGAACCAAAGACGAGGGCTGGGTAGTTGAGACCCTTCATCTTGGCTCCTCTATTAAGGATTGCTCTCAGGAGCAGGCAAGGTGTCCACTCGGGTTTCCCTGATGTTGCCAGCCTTCCTGGGCTTCTGCTTGGCCTTCCTCAGCATGTGGACCTGTTCCAAGGCAGGGATGGAGGGTCAGAAGGCCAGAGTGACATTACAAGTGATAGCTCTGGGACCTCTGGGCCAGTGAATACTTGGCTCCATTCCACAAAAGAGGGGCAATGACTTCAAAGAGCTGGCTGCTTTCTCCAGGGCCTCATGACACCTGGAGTCCGAGAAGACCAATGCTTAGACCCACCTGCCTACGTGGCCCTAACCCTGACCCATCTTACCTCTGCTCTCAGCCTTGCCAACCTACCTTAGGGGCAGTAGCGGAGATGATCATGTGCCCTGGGGCCTGAACCCAGGGCTCACCATCCACTTGTACTGGAGTAGCCTTTAGGAGTGTAACACGGAAGTAGGAGCCCTGGGCAATGCGGATTCCAGAGCGCAGCCCACCCTGGACTTGGCCCTGGGCAAGACAAAAGCTGAGCTAGCTAGTGGGACCCAAGGGGTACCACAGGGTCTGCCCACCAGCCTGCCAGTGAGTGCTCACCATGTGCACGACACCCGTAACACCCACCACCTCCAACAGCCCGTCGTCTATGCGTGGCTTCTCAAACCTTGAGTCGTTGTCAGAGCCCCAGAGGTCAGCCCCTGAGCCCCAGCTGTCCCCAAAAGATGAAAATACAAAGTTAAGCACAGACCAGACACAGACCTAGCGTCTGGCCCAAACTGCAGAGTCTCTGAGAGCCCAGCCCCAGCACCTGGGGATGTTGATAAAGATGAGACCCTCAATGCTGGGTAGCTCCACCTCCTGCTGTTCCACCTGCAGCCGGATCTCCTTGTGTAGGCTTCGAGAGTGGCTGATCTTCTGCAGCCCGACCCGCACATATACACCCTTGTTGTGGAACCTGCCACAGAGGCAAACATCCTGCATTACCAGGTAAAAGCTGCTGGCTGCTGTGAGTGACCTGATCCCCCAGTCCTGCCCTACTAGTACCTGCTTGTGAATTTGCCAGGCTCCTCCTCACGTGCCTGGTGGAAATCTAGGCTGAGCTCCGCATCGATACCAATGCCACAGTAGTTATTCATCTGAACAATCTGGAGACAGGGCATAATAACCAGAATGCTGGCCAGCCACTCCCAAGTGTCCCAAATTGTGAAAGTCATCCCTGTTGTCACCAATGCCCTTTCCTAATAACCTCTCTGCTTAGATGCCACAACATCCCCCAGAGAAGGCAAAACCCCACAACCCCACAGGCTTGAGTCAGCAAGCTGCTGCTCTGCCTCCGGAGGAAAGATGAACATCAGCAAAGGGGGAGTCAAATATAAGATCCTAGCAGGTGCTACACTGGTACCTTGGGTGGCTCCGTGTCTACCGCACTGTTCTCTGTACTATCAGTCTCATGAGCATCCAGCAGGATTGTCCAGCGATCCATGAGCACAGCATCAGCCTCATCCACAGACACCAGCACAGAGAACGGATCCTCACCACTATAGCCTGCCCCCCAACGGAGGACCCGGCCAAGGTCATTCCCTAGGAAACAGGAAAGGCAGCATAATCCACATACCACCATAAATTTCTAGCAAAACCCATAGTAGGGGCAGCCCTGAAATCCCATCTTTCAAGTTGATGGCTAAGCCCACCTGTACCCAGGGGCAGGATGGCCACAGATGGCTCTGGGCAGGCCAGATGGCGCCTTGTCTCCTCCAGGGCAGCGAGCACCCAGCCCACGGTGCCATCTCCACCACACACCAGTACCCGAAAACAGGGCACCTGAGAGAAAAGGTGGAACCTGTGTGGGAGACAGTGTTCTGCCACTACCTCCTGGCTGCACAGGCCAGGACCTGGCCATTCTTTCTTGTCCTGGGCAGCCCTTTCCTTTTCAGATGTCCATGTCTGGCCACACAGAGGATTTAATGAGTCCAGCAGTGCCATTTGGAGTTCCTACTAGCTAGAGACAGGTAGGGGTTGCTCTTTCCACAAGCCAGAAAACTCCAGACTCACCCAGGAAGAGGGCCCCCGTTGGTCAGCTCAAAGACCTGGTGTGGATTCAGTAGCTTCCGGAAACTGTAGAGCAGCTCTCGGCCTTTGAGGCCCCCGCTCTTTGGGTTCACAAACACGAGGAGGGGACAGCAGTCAGGAGGCAGCTTCGTGTGCTGAGAAGTGGGGGACTGAATTATGTTGAGGTCAAGGTCCCACATAAGAATTGCTAAACAATGTCCAGCCTCAGATTCCAAGCGTACTAAGCCATAGCCAGACCTTCCTGAGACTAAGCAGACCGCATACTTGTTTCCAACTCAGAATATCTTTTTCCCTTGAGAACACCACCGTGGCTGCTTGGAGCTCTGAGCATAAATGCCAGGGACATACTATGACATATGTCAAGGGACCATTCCTACCCTGCTAGCCATGAAGCCACAGGCCCATGTTGGAAATCCATAGATCCTACTTGTTACGACCAGCCAGCTGGAGTGAGGCCAGGCTCTTGCAAAGCTACCAACATACCCTTTGGAAGTCAACAGCTTCCAGACTCCACTTGCCACGTGGCAGCCAAAGGACTCAATTTACAGGGTTAACCACACATCTCTTGCTGGTCATGGGGACAAAATCATTTTCCCCATACATAATACCAAGAGATAGTCCCTAGACACAGTAGGCTGGTTCAGGTCCCTACGCTGGTGCTGGATAACAGGAGACATACAAGCCAGGTACAGACACAGGATGGACAAGGACACACTAAGATGGGGTACCGACTGGACAGGCAGTGCCTGCACTTGACTCTTACTCACTTGCTGCAGGGAAGGCAGCTGACAGGAAACAAACTAATATGGCCTCATGCTTAACTGCCAGAGCTAGTTAGGGCAGTGCCTGGGTAAACATACAGGGGACTCTATATCCTTGAGCATTGGTAACAGCTACTTCCAGGGCAGAACCAGTAGGCAGGGGCAGGAGAGACTGGCAGGCACAACCTGAGCTCATACCACTTGAATTCTGTTCCTCTTAGACTTGAGTCTGAAGTAAGGATCAGAATTCAGGATACAAGCAGGCCATGGACACCTGCAGGTACTCCGTGGGGCACAGGCATAAGTCCTCTGGCACTCCTCATATGCAATTCCTCTGCTCTCTGTTGCCCTCTGAGTTTACCTCTTCCCAGCCACTGACAGGTATCTGAAGACGGGAAGCTCCACCTATTGGCCAGAAAAAAACCCTAGGCACAGGGCCACCTGGGTTGGGGCCAGCATCAAACTCTAAAGGACAGGGCTTGGCAGGATGTAGGCACATGGTCACAACACAACCTGGCCTTAAGTGGGGGTGGAACTGTGTCCTGATTGTGTAGTGTTGTGCCTGCATGTATGCTTGCACACCAGAAGAGAGCACCAGATCTCATAGGTGGTTGTGAGCCACCATATGGTTTCTGGGAATTGAACTCAGGACCTCTGGAAGAGCAGCCAGTGCTCTTAACCTCTGAGCCATTTCTCTAGTCTACCAGCTTTGGTCCTAAGCATTATGTCTCACTTGTTCAGAAACCATAGACAAGCACTGACTCTCTGACCTCTGACCCTCCAATGTTAATTGGCCAACCTTGTCCTTTTTGGGCTGTTATAAGGTAGGCCAAAGTGGCACATACCAGCCACCTGGCAATGAGGACATGGTCTTGGGTCATTAGGCTGGTATCAGAGTCCTAAGCACTTACCAGCACGTCTGGAAGCACTAGTGCGGTCAGGGGCCGCCCATGCACTGCTGTGTCTCTGGCCAGCATGTATAGCCGCTCAGCCTCCGCGAAGCAGGTGACATCCAGAATTACTGCACCTGCCACAGGTGGGCCAATGCTCAGGGAGGGTGTCCCATGCATCCCATCCACAAGGTACTCAGTGAGGAGTCCTGTGTATCCTGCCCCCAGGTGCCCAGGGAAGAGTGTATTGTGCATCCTATTCAAATGGTATTCAGGGCAGGGTCTGTCTTATGAAATCCACCCCCGAGATGTCACACCCACAAAATCTCTCCTGTGTATCATGCCAACCAGGCACCTAGGCAGAGCCTCAGCTACCAGTCTCAGCCTAAGCTCTGACCATAGCCGGCTCATGCCAGCTGACTATATGTCGCATCCACAGCAAGGGGCCACTCTTCCAGCAAAGTACTCCCACAGAGGACAGACTGAATTTAGGGTCCAGCAGTGGGTAAAGGGGTTCATCTCCCTGACCAACCATACTCACGCCCAAATCTAGTGCCATGAACTCTGCATGGTCTCTGAGTGCCCTGAGGTCACCTACCAAGAAGGATGGCAGTGCATCTGAAACCTTCCTTTCCCAGTAAAATATGCTGCCCATAAAGGTGACAGATTTGGGGAAACAGCTAATCTCAGCCACATTGTAACAAAAGCAACAGATGTAAACCAGAAAACAAAAAACCCAAGGGATGGTTTTAGGCATGTGGATCTGGAAAAGCCAGGCTTTTCTACCCCGCTCCAAAAACATCCACCAGACATCACTCACCTTGTAAGGAGTAGACGTGACTCACAGACACCACAGCAGCTGCATAGACAGTTTGCAGTCAGAGTGGCATATTGAGACCTGGACCTGACCTCCCAACCTAGGGCCAGCCTCCCTTCTAAGGACATCTATATACAGAGCACAGCCCACCCAAGCAGCCTTGACCCATCCTTTGGGGTCAGCCCCCTGGGAATTACCCATACCCTATTCCCAAACAAAGTCCTTGACTCCTGAATGTACAGGGACCCACCCCCAATAAGAAGCATAGACTAACTAGTAAACAAGAGGGGGAAACCAGAAGCATAAGACTGGCCTGGGGTGGGAACTGAGCAAGGGCTTCAGATGGTGCAAGAGGAGGCAAAAGAACTTAGGTTTAGCACCATAGCCCCACTGCCCAGTCAGGACCCCCTCCCAGGCAGAGCCCTGAATAGCCCAAGGTCACACCTTTGGTGGCCATGGCCTCATGCAGCAGGTTGCTGTAATCCTGGGGGGACAAGCCAGGTGGCAGGCCACCCACGAACAGGGAGACATGTGGGGTCATGGCCCTGCTCTCAGCCACGTAGAACCGCGTCTGGCTCACCTGGCGCACAGATGTCTGTAGGAAGAACAGGAATGGGGAAGGCTGGGCAGCAGTGCCCACAACGTTTCTCCATCTCCCCTCTTAGCTCTTGAGGGAACTAACTTGGATATTCTTGAGACTCAAGGCCTCCCAGCTCGAAATCAGTGGCATGTTATAGAGTGTACTGCCAGCCAGAGATATCAGCTGATGACTGGGGAGGGCATTGTGTCTGAGAAGAAATGCCCCTCTACAAGTGGCAGGTGGGTGGACAACCTCAGTGGCATTCTTCTGGAGGCCATGGCGAAGGGCTGCCAGTCCCCTGGAAGTATTGTCTATACCCACTGACCTGTCGGATGTCCCAGAGTCGGTCTAGCAGAGGTTCCTCATCCATCAGCACTGTCCTTTGGACTGTAGTATAGAGGGACACCGTATGTTAGCACTGGGTTCCTCCCTTCTAAGTCTCCGGGGCGGGTGGGGATGCAAGTGAATCTAGGTGGTCTAGCCCTAACGTCCTGGTGCCTCCCAGAGCAGCAGGCCCAAGCCTGTTACATAAAAGGATCTGAAAAATGCAGCTCACTTACCTTGTCTGCTGCTCATGAGCACCTCAATCAGCTGGAATTTCTCCTGATCCTCAACCTGTACAGCATGGGCCAAATATCAGGCCTAGAACAGAACTCTCATAACCACAGGACATGCAGAGGAATAGTAGCCTGGCCTATTGGGCAGGTGACCCCAAAGTTGGGTGGGAATGTCCAGTGTACATACCTGCCGTCCAAGCAGTGGGAGAACCTCCTGAACCACAGACCGTGCTGTACTCTGTGAGTTCACACGGATCGACACGTAGGCCACACCCACCCTGTGGGGGACAGGCTCAAAGTTTGGGCTTTGGATACTCACCCTAAGCCTCCCTCGTCAGAACCTGTGCTTTGAGTCTTACTTGAGCCAGGCAGGGTAGATCTTCAGGATCTCCTGGGCACGAGGCAGAGACCTGATGACCCAGGCCTCAGGCATGGAATCCCGGGGCCCAGGGCTTTTGCTAGTCTCTTCCTCAGTGGTCCCAGCCTTCCCCAGGGCCTGGGCATTGCCGGAGAGTGTGGTTAGGGGCAGTGCCTGCAGCTGGAAGTCCCTAGGGTCCTCGTTGATATAGTAGGCCCGGAGCGCTGCCTCCTGTAGAGGGTAGAGGCAAGTATGTGGGTCCAGGTGAACACAGGTATGGAGGGGCCAGACATGAAGGGCCAGGTAAGCAGGGGGGCCCCATAGTGTGTACCATACTTCTGTGCATAGGCTCACTCTTACCATCACCTCCTCATTCTGAGCCAGGCGGGAAACTGTAACCAGGCGAAACTGATTTCTCCTCACGGAGTCGTTGCCATCAAAGATCTTCAGGGTCTGTTTGGCTAGGCCAGAGGGGAGCAGCTGAGAATCTTGGGGGCCTGGAACTAGGCGGGACAGAGTGACAGCTACGTGGGATACTTACTGGATTCTGTAGCTGTCGGCACCTCTCTGCCTACACCTGTGGCAGCACTTCCATCTAGGCCATCATCCCCATCACCTGCAGGACAGACAAAACCCTGGCATTCAGTACCTGGCCAGCCAGGGTACATCCCAGTCCCACTTCTCTGTCTCACCAAGCTCCAGGGTCATGGCCTCAGGGATACGGAAGCAGTGCATCTTGCTGAAGTTGCGGGACAACAGGCGCACACACGAGGGAGGCAGTACCATGGAGCGTAGACGCCCAAATGTACACTCAGGTGTGAGAGCTGTGGAACACACTGAGTGGGCCTGGTGAGGCAAAGGTTAAGTCTGGCATCCTGGGCAGAAAAGCTGGCCAATTCCACATCCACCCGGCTACACACCCATCTAGATGGTGCACAAAACCAGAGGTGCTACTCCATAACCCAGAGCACAGTAGGATGTAGACAACTTAAAGAAAGGAGCTTTCCCCCCTCCCTCATCATAAGCCCTGTCACGGAGCCCACCCCTACCCACCCCATTCATCCCATTCCCATGCCCACCTGCACACCACACCACTCGCAGCGTACACCAGCCAGCACATCTGAGGAACCACAAGTCTTCCTACAGACCTCACACCGTGCACCAGAAGGCAGGTTCCCCTCCCGCCAGTGGTGGTGATATGTGTCCTGGGGATGGGGGGGAGCAGTCAGAAGCTCAGCCAGCCTAACCCCTACCAAACCTACCCCAGTACTTGTACACTCACATAATCCTGCTGTCCATCCTGGTGACACTGACGACAGTCGCTGCAGGCGAAGGGCACACAGTCGGGGTGAACGTGCAGCTCACACACTGGGGGGCGGGCAAGGTTAGGGGCCTCTTGCCATACCCTTGCCCTCCTCACTGACCTCACAGCTTGGGCCGGCTCCAACCCCAACCCTTGTCACCCCGAATCAGCTTCTTTTAGACTGATTGCTTCTTGCCTGGTAAGCTTCTACTGTTGGAGCCCCAAAATTAGCCTGAACCTACTACCCAGGCAGTTAACAAACCACGTATAGAGGAGGGCTGAGCTACCCAGGACAGCAGAGACCAAGCCCCTTGAACAGTGAGCTCAGTTCCAAGGGGACCACAGGCCCAATAGTACCTTCACAGCGGAGCGCAGGTACCTCCAGGCTCTTGCGGCAGACCACACAGAACTTGCGCTTGTAGAGCCCAAGGGAGCCAAAGCAGTGGGCTACAGGGACCTATAGGGGCAGAGCAATCCTCAGATTTGGGCCTGCCTGGTCCTGCTGCCTTATCCCTGGTAGCCTTGAGAACTGGCCCAGCATCACCTGCTGGTAACTGCTTGAACAGAGGGGATCATCTCTCTTCCTTCTTCACCTTCACAGAGCTATAGCTCAGGTCCTGCTTGAGAGTACCTACCTCAATTCAGCTGTACTACCATGAGATCTGGACTGGGACTAGCCTGGCTGACTGTTGGACAGGTGAGCAGAGAAAGGGCTCAGTAACTTTACATCTGTAGTACTGTAAGCACTTGTAATGGAAGTCCACCTGACATCCGTTCCTCACTCCACAGGCCAGCAAGACTGCCAACTGCCAGATACCTGTCTTGTTAGATTCAGGAGCTTCCAACAACCCCCAGATCTGCCCTTTTGGAGGCAATTACAGTGAGTGTAAACATGTGATAGTAAATCGCCTTCCCATGAATGCAGATTGGAAGGGTCAGGTCTTAACTTGACTGGCCCTTAGCCCAAGACTTAAAGACTTAGCAGAACAGAAAAACTACACACTAGAAGGGTAGTATGTATGTCAGGTGGAAGATGATTTTTATTTTCTTTTTAAATAGCTATATCCTCTGAAAATATTTATAATCATACTAGTATTTATCTTAATTCTCGAGTAAAAATAAGAAAACATTGAGATCATTTTAAATAGCTATGGCCTCAACATATTCATGAGGGCACCACTCTGGCAAGCACAGCACCCTGAGACAAAAGCAGCCAGCATCTTTGGATTTTTGTGCTCACACCTAGTAATTAAGTATCCACCAAGTAGCAATGTTAAGGGAAAGCTGACAGTGTTATGGACAGTTGTCAGCTTCAACTTCTGCTTACTGCTGTTGCCTCAGGACACCCCTTATTTACTTGTGTCCTCTCTTCCACGGCTGGGAGGCAAGACCCACCTGCTAGTGCAGACAAGGGCAAGCTCAGAGCAGCAGAGCTGCCAGTGAAGTGGCCTTGTGCATACAGCTGATGGGAAGTGAGGACATCACACTTGCCTGCTTGAACGATGTCTAGCTATGCTGCTGTCACTACTACCATTACTCACAGAAAGGAAATCTCTGTGCCCTGTTGGGAGCCTTACTGCCCTCTCCAGGGCTCTGTAGAGGAAGGTCAATAGCCAGAACATACTCCAAGGCTCTGAGGCTTTTTACATAAGCCTTTTATGTTACACCCTCTAAGGGTTTATGTGCATTTGTGAAAAAAAAAATCCAGAGATGCCCTATTGTCTTTACCCATTTTCCAATGTTAACATCTTGCAAAACTGGTCATTGTCACAGCCAGAGCACCAAGAGTGCATGCAGTCTAAGCAAAGTACCCCGCCTCCTGGACCCTTCATTTGGTCCTTTTGCAGCTGCATCCACTTCCTTACCTTGAACCTCTGATCTGTGTTCCTCTGGCTTCCTCATTCAGAGTGTGCCATAGACAAGTATGTGCCCTTTGACACTGACTTTTCTCAGTATAGTTCCCTCGAGATCCACTCAGGGTGCTCAGCTCATCAATGGCTCCTTCCTTCTGACTGTGAGCAGGACTCTGCCCTTTGCTTCCTAACTATGATGTGGCTAAACTTACAATTCAAAGGACAGCTACAGGTCAGCACTTAACCCCATGAAAGCCATGTGCGCTGCCCCCACACTCACCCGTACTAGACTTGGAGCAATGCTTGCGCACGGGGTCTTCACCTGCTTCAGGCACTTCTCGTGGGACATGAAGTTGCACACTGCAGGGAGGAGAGCTGTGTGAGTCAGCCCACCTTGCTAAGCAGCCCCACGTATGCTCAGGAGGTGAGAGGTCCTAAGACACAGCCTTTGTCAGTATACCAGGACATAACAGGTCTAAGAGCCCATCAAAAAGAGGCCACTTGGCCAGAGCCAATGGGGGAAGGAAGTTCTTGAGCCGAACCAGTCAGTGTGGTACCCTAGCCCTGTGCCACTTAGTGACAGTGCCGTTATTCCTGTGAGCTCTGTCATTATGGAAGCAGGCAGTAATACCATCCTCAAGAGCACAAGGGCCAGATGCTACAGTGGGACCACGGTGGGAGAGGAGTGTGCCCTGCTGTCTTGGGAGTGGCTCATGCCCCTCACACTAAGTCAGAACTCCCATGTCTCTGAGGCCAATAAAAGAGCAGAGAGATGAACAGCTGTGGGAAGGGTTCAGGACTTAAAAAACACGCGGGGGGGGGGGGGGGAGGTTGTTTCCAGGCCTCAGCACAGATAGAGCTTCAGCAGTGAAACAATCTTGGAGATATACAAGAGGGGATATAAGCCTGTTTAACATTATCAAAGCCAGGGCAGGACAAGAGAGTGAAGGGTCTGGCCTGGTCTCCACAGATGGGATACTATGGAGGAGGTTATAGGAACAAAAGGGTGTGACCACTAAGACAGCCTAAGGAGCCAGAACCTATCCAGAGGGCCCCAGATTATGCTTCCCTTCTGCTGAGACCCCAGATATCTCCATCCTAGGAGGGGACAAACACTGGAAGGAGACTAGGGCTTGTGAGAAAAGCAGACGAGGAAGTAGTGACCCAGCGGGAGTCTTCCCCAGGTACTCCATTTACTCCTCCTTGAAAGGTCTTGCCAGTTGCCTCCTTTGTAGGCCGAAGCAGTGCCTGCTGTGTGCAGAACACCTTACATGCTCCTCAGATGGAAGGGCTCTGCCCACACTGCTGTGAGGACATTTCCCCACAATGCTGCCTAGAAGGGGCTCTGCACCCTTGCCTGAGGACCAAACTCTAGGGCCGTTATACACCGGGATTTTGCTTGGGTTCCCTGACCCCATAGAGCTAGTCTCAGGGGTCATGTCTATAAGGGGTACCTGGAGTCCATCCTTAGACTTGAAGTCCTTTCATTATCTGTCCATTCTACAGAGACCCTAGGTCTAGCCTCTGACCTGCAGGTCTACTTCCACTAACCACGTTAGACTTAGACTGGAAGCTTCGCTTTCTGTGGCTTTCAGCCATAAAGTGAGTCAGAGAACAACCCTTCTACCTGAAACCCTACCTATGCTACCCTTGTAGGTCCTGGAGTATAGCTTCAAGCCTGCAGCTAAGTCAGTGTACGAATCACAGCCTTCATCTTAGAGGGACTCTTATGTTACAAACGGGCAAAGTAGGGCAGTATAATATGTCTGATCTGACAGAAAAAAACCAAGTGACCACTCCTATATACTGGTAGCCCTGAGGTGCCATGACAACTCGACATCCCCCACTAGCAGAAGACACATGTGTGAGGAGCTATGGCCTCAGTGATCCTGCCCAGAGCGCAAGCCTGTCTCCCTGAGCAGGACAGATGCTCCTTAACTGGTTCCACTTTCAGTCCCTGGTCAGGACACTGTCAAAGGCTCAGATGCCCCTCACAGTCTTGGGCTGTGGGTCTCAGGGCCTGCCTTCTCACAGGAGGAAGAACACGAAGAGGGCCAGCCACAGAATTACAGAGGTGCCATCCTCTGCCCTGCCCAGCCGGCTTGGCAGCTGGGTGGGAACTGTGTTTGGACATGCCACATCTGTAAAAAAAGGCTGGGCCTGGCTCTCCAAGCAGTTGAGCCCAAGCAAAGCAGCACTTAGTCCCTCTGTGCATCAGCCTGCACTTGGGACAAGAATGACCAGAACCTATGGTTCAGGCCAGCCCTGCTTGTCCACTCCTAGTGTACCAGTTGCTCAGGAAGCCAGACACGGAACACCAGAGGGACCCCCGTTGCTTAAGGTCTCAGTCCTGCCTTCATATCTCTATGCTCAGGCCCAGCAACTGACTCAACACACACCTTGCCACTTGCACACGTTGGATTCCAGCCACAGCATTGCACTATGGCGACTCTGTCTCCACCTTCCACTAGGAAATCCTGAGATCCCAGACCAAGAGGGGTCAGACCGGGGACACCCCTCTTTCCGACCCCTAAAAGCAGGTGTCACCTCCAAAGGGACGACCTATTCAAACAAGAGACTGTCTCTAAGGTCACTGCTAAGAGGGACAGGGCTCAAAGGTCAGGGCAGTGTCTCCGGGAGGAGGCTGGGAGCGGCCTCAGCACGCAGAATGGACTCTCACCATCGCACAGGAAGCCGGCTAGCCCCCAGATGAAGTCCGAGCAGAGATGGCAAAAGGTGGGCTTGGTGAGTGTCACCTTGCGGAAGCTGTGGCCGGGCGCTGCAGGGCCAATAGCTCTGCCGGTCCGCTCTGGCGCTGACCCCGGGCGTGCGCGGCCTGAGATGCCCAGTACAGGGCTGCCGGCAGGGCTGCCGAGACGTGGGGAACCGCTGCCCGGCCAAGTCCGGGCCCCAGACTCGGCTGCCGCCTCCATCTACAACCTGACCACCACAGCTCCAGCTGCGCGCTAAAGCCAGATCGGCGGTGTAGAGGGCCCTCGGCTGTGCCCGCTTCCAGCTTCCGACTGCGCTACCTAACGCGCAGGCTCGCATGGGAGGGGCCCGCACGGAGAGACTGGCTAGGGCCTCCAGAGAGGCGGTGCCACCCTGTTGAAGGCGGGACCTTTGCACTAGGAGGTGGGACGAGGTGGCCCACAAGCGCCAGAAGAGCAAAACAAGGAATGGGCCAGATTTCCCACACAGGATCTCAGGATCCTGGCTATAAGGCCTTTGCTTGTACAAACAGGAGAGAATCTATGGGAACATTCGTAGCTAGCTGGAAACTTAAGTGGGGCTTCCATAAGCTCCCTTACCCCATGGCAAGATTTTACGTCAGTGAGTTTCCAGGTCTTTGAGGACCTGCCTGCAAGGGAAGGGCATCCACAGTAACCACAGTTTTGTGCTGTCTGCATAATGCCTGTGAGTTTGGACTGTCAATCGCTCTGCCCCCATCGTTAGCGGTCCTCAAGGGCCTTGTTTCTGTAGGCCTGTCCTGGTTTGGAGTTGGGGAGACCCTACTGGCGTTCCAAGGAACTCCTGGCCTCTAGCCCGATTCCCAGTGACCACAGTGGGGACCTGCAGGATAAGTGCATTAGGAGAAGGAAAATGCGCTAAGAGTACTATCAGGACAGGTTAACAACGCCTGCATAGAGCCACTGGGGAAGAAAAGCCTGAAGATAAGCCAAAACAAGGAAGCCTGGCTTGAAGAGCTTTGCTTGCCCAAGAGAAAATATAATCCAAGAATGGCCAAATGGCGGAGGGAAGACCTCGGGGAAACTGAGAGAGCCTTGATCCTCCATTGCTTCAGGACTCACTCCCCACTCTGGGCAGGCCCAGGATACTGGGGATGCAGCGTGCTTTCCCGAAGCTGTGTCTGGGGCAGACAGACCACAGTTGATTAACAGGCCAGGAGCAGTCACTGGCCAATGGAGAAGCTAGGACCAGGTAAGTAGAGTTCAGGAAAAGTATACAGGCAGGGGACAACTAGTGCAGATGAGTGAGTGACTGAGCAATCAAGGAAAAGAAAGGGGTGGTGGTGGTGCATGCCTTTAATCCCAGCACTCGTTAGTTCGAGGCCAGCATGGTGTTGTTGACAGTCCTCTTGTTTTGCTGGTGAGTTCCATGAATCTTTTTTTTAATACTAGTGCAAATTGAATTGTGCAATAAGTTCTGGTGGCTCAGGTTCATAACCAGATTTTTACTTTTTGTTTGTTTGTTTTGGTGGTTTTTTTGTTTTTTGTTTTGAAACAGGGTTTCTCTGTATAGCTCTGGCTGTTCTGGAACTCACTCTGTAGACCAGGCTGAGCTCGAACTCAGAGATTCACATGCCTCTGCCTTCTGAGTGCTAGGATTAAAGGCGTGCACCACCACCACCCTGCTCAGATTTTTACTTTTATGAATAACATCTCATGAACATTCCATTCTTGTACCTGCATGGCCCATGCCCAGATACTCATACGGCTGGAGTTACACAAGAGGTAGCAGGGCACATTTCAGTCACTTTAGAAAATAATACTAACCTGCCAGGCATGGCGGCGCACACCTTTAATCCCAACACTCAAGGGGCAGAGGTGTGGGCTGGGGGTGGGGGCGGGATCTCTGTGAGTTCAAGGTCAGCCTGGTCTAAGGAGTGGAGCTACACAAGGGGAGACACTGTCTCAAAAGATACTAAACTGGTTCTACCAGTTGTGTGGAAGACTCCCTAGGCTGCAAACTCTGCTGACAATGGACTCTCAAATTTATATTCCATGGCCTCTGGTCATATTTCAGGGGTATCTCTGATGTCAGAGGACCTTTGCCCATCTTATTTGCTTGCCATTTCTGGCTATGCTATGAAGCCTTCACACATCTTACTGTCTTCTACTGGGCCTTTTGTTCTCACTGGCAGGGATCTCAGGAACTCAGGTACTTGTTATCTGCATTAGTTTTGGACTACTGCAGACCCTGAAAGGGGATAGAAAGGTTCTGCTAGCTGGGGCACTTGATTGACACATGACCTTTCATCCTACATGCCTCTGCTTACAGATACCTTGTTTAATAAGTAACATATAGCGATTCCTGACTTCTGTGGACTGGAAGTGCTATCACTTGAGAGAAGCTACTCTAATATATCTTTCTCTGTAAGAATACCACAACCTAGGGAGCAGGAGTCAGCACTGAACTCTGTGACCTACAGAAGCAGGAAAGTGTGGTGATGCAGATGAACAGTGACAAGCAGTGGGAATCTGCATGTCAGGAGCTCAGACTAGTATGTCCCCAATGACATAAAAGCACAATAATATTGATTTGGATAACACAAACACATTTGCAGATTCAGGATCTGTGGACATGGTCCTTCAGGCCACACCTCTCTTATAGCAGGGCAGTTTTTCATAGTCTTGAGGGCAAGAAGCCCTTCACTGTCACCAGTATGGGTGGCTCATGATGTTTCTGGCTCCATCCATGTCTGAGTGATCACACTTCCCTTTCTGCTGAGAACCCATGGGTCATCCTGCAGGTCACTTCATGCTCCTGTTTGTAGGAGAATGTGGTTAACCACACACAAACAGAATGGTGGGAGCACCAGGCATTCAGTGACCTAATAACTGTTAAACGACAGTTCCCACAAAAAAGTTGGCTAGGCCAGTACCATAGACCTCATCCACTTCATCCACTTGAGCAGCCTAAAGTGAAAAAAAATTGTTACTACAAAATGTTGTATATATTTACTCAGAATTAGATACTGTGATTTGAATGAAAATGGCCCCATAGATGCATAGGGAGTGGCACTATTTAGAGGCGTGGCCCTGTTGGAGTAAGTGTGACTGTGTTGGAGGAAGTGTGTCATTAGGGGGTGGGCTTTGAGATTTCAGAAGCTCAAGAGAGGCCCAGTAACTCACTTGCTCTCCCTGCTGCCTGCAGACTCAGATGTAGAACTCTTAGCTACCTCTCCAGCACCATGTCTGCCTGTGTGCTGCCTTGCTTTCCACCATGACAAGAATGGACTAAACCTCTGAACTGTAAGCCAGACCCAATAGAATGTTTTCTTTTGTAAGAGTTGCCATGGAGAATCTCTGAGTTCATGGTCAGCCAGATCTACAGAATGAGTTCCAGAATAGCCAGGGATAGAGAGAAAACACACACACACACACACACACACACACACACACACACACACCTGTCTCACCCCCCCCCCAGAAAAAAGAAGTTGCCATAGTATCTCATCAAATCTATAAAACCCTAAGTCAGAGACAAAAATCACAAAAAAATGGCATTTAAAAAAGAGACCAAAAGCGCAAACATCACAAAAGCTAGAAATAGGATTTTTATTCTTTACTGGTTAGTAAATTGATAGTTTTTAAAAATTTAATTTTACGTGTATGACTGTTTTATCTGCATGTATGTCTGGGCATCATGTGTGTGCCTGGTGGCCATAGATGCCAGAAGATTTCCCTGAAACTAGAGTTATAGATGGTTATGAGCTGCTTTGAGAGAACTGGGAAATGAAACCCAGTCTTTTGTAAGAGTAGCACGTTTTCTTAACCACTGAGCCATCTCTCCAGTCCCCATGTTGCTATTTTTAAATTATCTCTTCTAACAATTCTGAAATCTCATTTTCCAAGGAGAAGATAACTTAGCCCCTCTATGGCTGAGTGATCCCTAAAAGTCAATTCAATAGAACTTGGGCTGCTGTCACCTCATTAGTGATAGGACTGATGGGGCTGGAGAGATGGCCTGGGTCATTTGTTATTCTTGCAGAGGTCCCTGGTTCTATTCCTGGCACTTACATGGCAGCTCACAAACATCCAATAACTCCAGTTCCAGGAAAAGCAGTGTCTTCTGACCTCCTCAGGCAGCAGGCACAGACATATAGTGTAAACCCTCATACAGATAAAATAAATATTTTTGCTTTTAAGACAGGTTCTCTCTACATATTCCTGTAGACCAGGTGACCCTGGACTCACAGAGTTCCACCAGCTTCTGCCTCCCAAGGGTTGGTATTAAAGGCATGATCCACCGCGTCTGGCAAAATAAATCTTTTTTTAAAAAAGGATTTTTTATGGTTTATTTAACTTTATTTTATTTGCATTGGTGTCAGATCCCCTGGAACTAGATCTTCAGACAGTTGTGATGTGGGTGCTGGAAATTGAACCTGGGTCCTCTGGAAGAGCAGTCTGTGTTCTTAACCACTGAGCCATCTCCCCAGCCCCCCAAAATAAATCCTTTATTAAAAAAAGAAAAACAGAAGAAATAAAGGCTGCTCCTAAGGAGCTGGAGAGTTGATTCAGTAGTTAAGAGCACTGGTGGTTCTTCCAGAGGATCTGGGTTCAATTCTCAACACCCACATGGTGGCTTATAACCAACTGTAACTCCAGCTCCAGAGAATCAAACACCCTCTTCTGGTCTCTGAAGGCACTAGGCACATGCACAATGCACATACATACATGCAAGCAAAACACTCATACACATGAAACAAGCAAGTAGAAGGGCTGCTGTTGAAGTTGAGATAACACTGTCCAATGTTGACACAAAAACCAGAATTGTCTTCTTAAAAGGAACAAGAGTTTATACTGGAGCCATTTTGAGTGACCTTGGCCCAGAGACACAGATTTAAGTTACCCCAAATTCCATATTCTTACATGGAAACAATTTCGTGAAGTTATATAATTTTATGGAACAAGGAAGCCATAAATAAAGGAAATTTGAAATATATTGATGGGTACATCAGACAGGAGGTTCAAAACACGGGGGCAGTTTTCTATAGGCTTTAGATGTTATACAATGACATTCTTAGCGTGTGGGTTTGTGGAAACTAGTGGTCTGATAAATTAATAGATTAAAAAAGCTTTCATCTATCAGTCACAGGATGGCTATCCATGGGGTTAAAGATAGCCCAGGATAAGTTAATTAGCCTCTGCACCTGCAACATTCCAACTCTTCACCTCACTACAGGTTTAATCAGTCCATCAGCCTTGGTAGACAGAGAGTCTTTCCAGAAATTCTTGTTCACACTAGTTTTTCATTTATAAGCTGGAATGTTTGGAAATTGGCTGCTTCTGAGGTAACCAATGTGAAAGCCCTCTGATGCACACTGTGGGAGCACATCTGTTACCCTGAGTGCTTTGTCTATTGGCGTTTTTTGTGGCACCAGTAAGACCCTGAACCAAGCAGCCATAGCTTGCTGGAAGCTGTTTTCTACTCCAGAATGCCCAGCTGTCACTCTGTTAAGAAAAGAAGTGACTAAAAGAATGTAATCTCTGCTAAGATTCAACTGATACCTCTAAAACTTAATTTCCTTTTGGTCAAGTCCCAAAGTACTTACTTCCCCAGCCGCAGACCAACCAGAGAGAAGTTGGAGATGAAACGGACCATGGATCATGCTTAGTTATGTTACACGATGTGTTAATATGCAAACAGGGCCTTTTGGGACATTGAAAGGGACTACCTTAGCTTCTTAGTGAGTGATGCCCTTGTGGACTGCGGTTTTTCTAGGGATCCTCTGTCCTCTTTGCTAGTCCTTTTGCAGACTTTATCTAGGATGATGACCCTCAACAGCTCAGAGTGCTAAGGAGCTCCCTCCCCTGCCACCCCAACTTCTGGCCATTGGCCCAGCACCCACTTTCAAATCCAGGCAGGTTCTAGTCAGGTGACCTGCACCCAATCAGGCAGCTTTTTGGAAAGATGCACAACCTACACTTCCTTTGGGAAGAGGTCTGATATGCCAAGCAGGCTCTGGAGATACCAGTTTTGATTGGAACAGAAGCAGGGGAATGTGGACCAAGCCTTTATTGGGGTTCCCAAGAAATAAGTGTGTGAGGTATGAGCTATTGGATAATCTAGGATAATCTCATATTGCACAACCTAGTGGGGCACTATGGCAGGCTCTGTGTCCACCTTCTTAGGTTTCTAGAGCAAGGATACCCACTTAGTGTGAGTCTGGACACTCAAGTGTTTAGTCTTCATACCAAAGGTACTCCATTTGCTCTCTGGAATTAGCCAACCTGGGGTATTGGAAGGGTATATCTAGGATCAGAGCCCCAAATGTCACATCTAGAACACAGAAAGAGAATATAGTTAATACTAGCAAGATACACAAAAAGTGAGGTTAGTCATCTAAACGAATAAGCTAAACTTTCAAGGAAAAAAATATCTCAAGATTTTATATAACAGAAAATGATCAGGGAAGGTGATGATATAGGATAGAGCCCACTGGAAAGGACCAGCGAGGCAGACAGGCTCCTTACCTCTTCTTTCTATGCTCAGCTAGTGGCAAGGCTAAAACCCCCAGACTGGTGACAAAAAGTAAGTTGAGCTGAGTAGGAAGAAAGATAAGAATCATAAATGTCCTGGGGAGAAATTATAAGCCTAAATTTGGCTTTTTTAAAAAGCTGAAACAAAGATAAGGTGTGCTCCAGTGGGTTATTGTGGCCTGGTGCTGTAGTTCTCGCCCTCAGGACTCTGTATCCAATCTCACATATTAAGAATGGCAGAGTGAACCCCACCCACGGCTGGTGCATATTCTTCTTCCAGACACTGGTCCATTCTCCTGTTGGTGTCATTTTAACAATGCCTCATCCTTGGGTGGACATCCAGCTCTCTGCACCTCCCTTTGAATCCCATTTGTGATCACACCTTCTCAGGAAAAAGTCTTTTTCGCCTCCTTTCCAGGAGCAGGTGCAGCATTTTCTATAAGCCATACTCCGTCAGACACTGAATCCTGTGCCTTGTAATTGTCTTTGGGCTCTGCCAGGAACATATTCCTTGTTTACAAATTGTTTTCCCATGGGCATTTTCGTTGGGGCCCTTGAGGCTCTCCACTGTGACTGCTTTGGACACCTCTCCTCTCATCTGCAAGCTGAGTCAAGCTCCTCTTGGTTTTCACAGTTGTCCCCTCACCCTTGTGAAAGAACCACTAGAATGGCACAGGCCCAGCCGCTTGCAAGGCTTTCCTACAGAGAGACCCTTACAGACCTTGAACCTGTCCCTCTTCTGCTGCCACGGACAGGCTTCTCTAAGACAAGGCGGAGCCAAGCCGTACCCTCTGGTATGTTTATCTTCAGAAGTAGATAGTTCTCCATGTCCAATTCCCTGCCAAATGCTAGGGTTCTGCCTCAGATCTCAGACTACCTGATGGGACCCTTAGTATTCATGGCAATGGAAGCTGATGAATTGCTGGCAGCCCTCTGAACAAACTCTGGGGTATTCAGAGAGGAACTGATGATATTCATCTTCTAGTCAGGATGGACCTACGCCTAGCCACTCTCTAGGTAGCCTATTAGCACACAATACCCTCAAATGACACGTGGCCCCACCCTCACATGTAATCTGCCCGTTAGTACTCAAATACAAATCAAAAGTGCATACATGTCATTAGGTCACAATACCAGGCTTTGCTGAAATATCTTACCTGTTCTTTCAGGATGTCACTCCTATGTGTGCTGAGTCCCCACGCCTGGCCTAAGAGCCTTGGTTTAGTTTTCAGGCAATCTTATGAGGCCACCTTAGCCCCCTCTCTGTGTCACATCTGCTGTCTCCCTGTGTAAACACCACCGTCGCATCTGGGATCCACTGGATAATCTAGGATAATCTCACATCTCAAGATCCTAATGCAATTATGCCTGCAAATACCCTTCACTGAAAGAAACACCCTTCACTGCATGCAATAAAGACTGCATGTTCTGGAACTATGACAGTGGAGTTCTAACACTGACACCTACCTCTAGTGTCTGTGCTGCGTTTACCACAGTGTAATTCTCCAGACCCATTTGTCTTCATGCCCCCATAAGACACTCCTACGACTTTCACAATTTATTAAATTTACACAGTTTTTATACCCCTACTTTTCATTCTTTCTGATTCCTCTGCATTTGACAAGAGATCATTATTTTTCTGCTTGAAGAATAGCATGCAATATTTCCCTAATAAAAAATAGGCAGCAACAATTGTTCCCACAATTTCTCTAAAATGTTTTGATTCAATCTTTGCTTTTAAAAGTATCTATCTGCATGTCTATGTATGACTTATAGATATGTTTCTCACTATGTTGCTCAGGCTGGCTTCAAACTCTTAGGCTAAAGCAATGCTGTGTCCTTTGCTTTACAGAAGCTTTTCAGCAGATCATCTTCTAGGACAGCCAGGGCTATACAGAGAAACTTTGTCTCAAAAAACTACTGCTACTACTACTACTACTACTACTACTACTACTACTATTACTATTATGGTCAGGCATGGTAGCACATGCCTTTAATCTCAACACTCAGGATGCAGAGGCAAACAGATGCCTGTGAATTCTAGGACAGACTGATCTACATGGCAAGTTCCAAGCCAGTCAGAGCTATATATGGAGACCCTGTCTCAACAATATTTTTTTCAAATGTACAGAAAAGTTAGGATAGTAGTACGTATTTTTACACTGTATTACCACCAATTATTAACATTTTACCAAATTTGCTTTAGCTCACATATTATGTGCAATCATATTGTTACTCTTTGAATTTCAGAGTCATTTTGACAAAAAACCCTTTGATTTCAGACATGTCAATTAAAATATGAAAGGAACAAGCGCGTCTTCATTCCCACTGTGATACAGTCCAGTCATTCATCCACTTTGGAACTGTCATTGATAGAATTTTATTGAGCAATATATAGTACCATTTTCAGCTTAAGAATTTTCCCGTCTGCTCTGTGTGATTGATCATCTTTTTCTGACCCAGGATCCGTTCCAGCACCAATTAATCACACACTGATGATTCATTAGCTTGAGCTTCCTGGAGTGGAGGGAGTGTGTTCTCTTCTATCAGATGGTGTATACCTGCCTTCCCTCACTCAGGGCATGAAGAGATTTGAACTTCAGTTCCTGTGAGGGTAGTTCAGTTTCTGTCTCACCCTCACTTTCAGGGTATAGCTGTTGATTACTGAACCTGATCCTCAGCTTCTGTCCCACAATCCTTCACAGCTTCTTGGCCGCTGCTTCCATCGCTGAAAATCTCCAGCTGTACATGCTGGTCTTACCATCAGAGAAACCATTTCCCAAGCTGTGACCCCAAGGATCCTGCCATTACTGGTTCTTCTAAGGAAGCTTAATCTGAAGCAGTTTTGCTCTCACTACTGTCTCTCTCTTCAGTTTCAGCCTGGACTCTTTCCTGTTACTTCAGCTTTTAGGTTACTGAAAGTGATCCACTCACCATTTTGGCAGTTTTCTCTGAAGTATTTTCTATCTCTGCATCATTTCTAGAATATTTCTGTGCACTTGTGCAATTCTTTTATCCTTAGCCCCCACACCTTTTTTTTTTTTTTTGAGCGTCTGTAGCTCAGGCTATCCCAGTCATTTCTGTTGGGTGTTGTGAGTGACCAACATTGATGCTTTGCTATCTGCTACTTCTATTCACTACTTGATATTCACTATCTTACTTTTGCTTGCTATGTACTTAATAAACTCACTAATTCAGAGCAAAAGTACACTGTTCTTCATACAGAACAGAATGCCCTACCAGGTAGCATCCAGATGTTGTCTATGACTGAGGTCTATATTCCAGTCACTGAAGAAATGCCACATGGGCTCTTGACTTTCTGATCCTTGAATAAGGGTTATGACATAAGAGCTTTCATTTATCCACCCAGAAACCTTCCATTTACCAGCTGTCCTGAGGACCGAAGACGTAAAATCACCAACCTAAGGAACTACCAATACTAGTTGTTTGGCTTTAGGAACGGTCTCCTACTGTTGGTGTCAGGGAAGGACTGCATGAGAAAGGTTTTGTGTGTGTGTGTGTGTTTTTACGAGATCATGAAATGTGATTGCTTTCATTGTTGAGGGAACCACAGAAGATAAAGGCATGTGCTACGAAGAGTGTCAGGAGCAGGGGTCCTTAGATCCTAGCTGACTCTGTTCCACCATTGCTAATATCCCACTTAGCTTATGTGCACAGTTCAAATCTAAACGGCTATTGACCTCGCCTTTCCCAGACATCTAGGATTGACCTTTGACTGTCCACTAGAAGTGACCACTTGGCTCCTGAAGCTTGTTTTTCTTACAGCAGCCCCATTTCAGTAAAAAGCATGGATCCACTCTACCAAAGCTCTGTAATACCCTCTTCAAATTCAATCTTTGGAAAAGTCCCGCAGCGCCATCTTCTGGTACAGTTTTTCACCTTCACTCCTCACGAGACTGAGTAGTGTCTGATGTGCTTTTCAGACTTCTTGTAGGCCTCCCGAGAGACCTTTCCGGGCATCGCCAAGAATAATGGCCTCACCGAGACACCAAGGCCAGTGTTCTCCCAAGCACTGCCAGCGGTCGTTCGGAGATGGAGCGTCTGAGACGCAGCAACCTGGGCGGAACTCGCCAGGGGAAGAGGCGGCGCGTGTGGCGTTCTGTCCTGCCCTTGCCTGGGGAGCGATCACGTGGGTTCTACCCGGAGGCGGAACCGCTGCTACCGGGACCTAAAGCCTTGCAGTTCACTGGCGCCTGGATACCTTAGCCATGCGCCCCCGGCGCCCTGCCTCCGCTAAGCTGGCGTTTCTAGCTGTGTTCTTGGTCGCGCCCTTGACTCTGGCTGAGACCCCATACCTGGTGCGTGTGGATGCAGCTCGCCCGCTGAGGCCTTTGCTGCCCTTTTGGAGGAGCACCGGCTTCTGGTGAGGCCCACCGCACGCTCTTGCCAAGTCCAGGAAAGCCCTTGCTCCGTTCTTTGGGTTCCTTTCATCACACCTTTGGGCTCGCTGCCCATCATTCCTGGACACTCAGGAGTGAAGATCAAATTCCTTCAGGGTGTGGCATGGGTTTTCTACTTTAGTGGCTCTCCCAAGTGCCACAGCCTCCCTAAATGCCCCCAACCCCAACCCCCGGGATCAAGAGCACGGTACTCAGGCTATAGGCTCATGATTGTACTTCGGCAGAACCAAGGGCTCTCCCAAAGTACCAAGACCTGACCTCGAGTATTGGGCCAGACCTGGTTTCTCAGTGCCTCCAAGTCTCTCTAGGAATTTGCAGATCCTCTTCTATGGCAGGCAGATGTCCTATTAGAATGTGGTACTGTGTCCTGTTGAAGCTTCCCGACCCCCCTCCCTCCCCCAAGACAAGACTGTAAAACATTTCTGGTGAAAGGGCTACTTTATCATACAACGTGGAGACATACACTGCTCCTCTGCAAGCACCTGTCAGTCAGGTATTAAATGTGTAGTACCTGGTCGGCTGTAAGCCCCTGCTTAGGACAAACACTTCACTTCTTTGTCCTGTCCCCAGCCCCCCACTGCCTCATGACCAGGCTGACCGGTTCGACCTTAGTTGGGACCAGCAACTGAACCTTGCCTACATTGGTGCTGTTCCGCACAGTGGCATCGAGCAGGTCCGGATACACTGGCTGCTGGATCTCATCACAGCCAGGTGGGTGATGCTGAGGGGCGTGCCCTGGGAGCTGCTGGTCAGAGCTTGTCTTACAGGGATGCTGAGGTGGTGGGTCTGGCCTTGTCCGGGACAGTTGTGGAGCACAGTGCTGGACTGTGGGTTGGGGAGCATCATAGTAGGGCACGGATGGGGCTGGGACTGTACTTCCTGTTAGAGCATCCTGTTGGGCAGAAGAGGAGGGGAAGGTCTCTTTGGCTATGCCTGTGCCAAAGTCTCTGTGCCTGACTTTGTACCATACATGGCCATGTTGTATAAGCTGGATAAGTATAAGCTGGATAGAGACATCGTGCCTGAAGGTCAGTCACATCACCTTAGACAGTGACACTGGACCATCTGCTCTGGAGCAGGTGACTGCCTTTGCAAGGGCCCAGTTAAGATGAGCCTAGGCATGAGAAGACCTTTCCGGAATTCAGACTCTTGACCCTTGGCCATGTGTTCAGCTCATATCTGATACCTGTGGTGCAGGGGAAGGGAATGTGTCCTTTTGGCATCTTAGAGACCGCATAATTTGCAGGACTCTGTTTCAGATAAGATGGTAACACAGACTATTATTATTAAACTGGGCACTGCTTTGGCTGAGGGATCATGTGTGTGGGTGTGGCCACTAGGGGGCAGCAGTGGTCTCAGATGTAGAGTGTCTCTATCACTGAATGTTCGGAATTCTTGAATGTGTTAAGGACACGGCGCTTTCCTTTCTTAGTTGGAGTTCCCTGACTTTTCCAGGGCAGAGGTGGTCCAAGGGTATCTCTCTCTAATGTTTCCAGTCTTCATATCATTCCTACAAAGGAGGTCAGTACTGGCTTGTGGACATGGATCTTGGTCCTGCTAAAAGGCAGAGTCAGCAGCCGCCAGCTCCTCACGGCGGGCTCGTGCAGCCTCCACAGCACTGTGTATACTGGGGAACAGGAGCTCATCCTCAGCTCCCTGGTCTTCCCCAAGGAAGCCCCCTTTCCTCAACGTGTCCCTCACTGAGGGACTGCAGCAAGCCAGAAGCAGGGTGATGTCCAGGGCCCTGTAGTCTCTGTGCAGGTCCTTCAGTGTGGCCATGCCAGCCACATCCAGGAACAGCAGTGGTGCACAGTCAATGACCACTGTGTGGAAACCGAATGCCAGGGGTACCACCAGCCCGGTCCCACTGCTCACTGAACCCATATCCTTGCCATCAGCAAGACTGCTGTCACTGACACCCACCTCTGGGCCCTTTTTCTTCCTGGTGGCTGAGTGCCCTGCATCCAGCCCTGTGAGATTGTAGAGTGACTGCAAGAAGAAATCCTTGTTGGCATAGTAGAGTGGGCCTGTGAAACGGAACACTCGCACCTCAGGTGGGGGCAGGAGGCCCTCAAACTCGGCAGCATCCTCATAGAAGGCTGAGTCTCCAATTCGAGCAAGAAGGGCAGCCCGTGGACGCTGTGTGCGGCCTGCCAGGCTGAGCAGTGAGAAGAACACCCCAGCTAGAAGTCCGGCCTCGGTGCTGACGAGCACACAGGTGGCTGCAGTAGCCACCCAGACCAGTGCATCAGCGGGGCTTAGCCGCCAAAGCTGTGGGAGGTCCTTAACCTTGCGCAGCGCCCCACGCAGGCTGACAACAATGATACAAGCTAGCACACACCGCTGCAAATCGTGAAACAGTGGAGCCAGCACCAGCAGCACCAGCAGCACCACAGCAGCACTGACCACACTGGACAACTGGGTCTGGCAGCCAGTGGCTGTCTTCACCAGGGTTTTGGACAGAGCAGCACTGGTGGCAAAACAGTGGAAGAAGGCAGGCAGCACGTTGCAGCAGCCCACGGCTAGAAGCTCTTGGTTGGCATGAACAGTGTAGCCATGACTTCGAGCAAACATCTCTGCCAATGAGATGGAGAAGGCTGAGCCCACAAGGGCTAGGGACACAGCGTCCAGGGCCACATGCCACATTATCTTAGGGTCTGGTATCTGTGGGGCTACAAAACCAGTGGGAATGTTGCCGGCCACACTTGAGCCAAACCTTGAATGGAGCTGTCCAAAGTGGGATACAAGTGTGGCCACCACAATGACTAGCAGCTCTGTGGGTACTGGCACCTTCAAACGGTGTCGGTAGCGGTCTGAGAGCTCCTTAGCCGCTATCAGCACTCCTAGGCACACGGCACTGGTGACCATGTCACATATATTGGCCTGTCCCACACTCTGCAGCAAGCTCAGCCATGTGCGGATCACCATGCCTGGCCCCTGGTGCCGAGGGATCCGCACACCCAGCAGATGTTTAGCCTGAGAAGTCAAGATGGTCACAGAGGCTCCCATAGCAAAACCGTCGAGCAATGGTTGTGAGAGGTAGGTAGACACAAAGCCCAGCCGGAGGATACCCATGAGGACCTGTAGATGGAGTACAGTCAGTTTGGTAGGTCATGAGGCAGGAGCCAGCATCAGTATAACACAAGGGTAGGGATTATAGCACAGAGCCTGATGTCTTCCCTTGCTTACTCTCCTGAGTAGACTCCTGCTGTTTTCACATGCATAATGGGCCAGAAGATACGGGGACATAACACATACATGTTGCAGCTGACGGTGGATGTTCACTTCTCACACTCTCACACATGCAGAAACTGGTTTTGTTTCAGAATCAGGGCTGTAGGCATAAGGAGGCAGACCCTTCCCCTGTGCCTTGTATGCAACACACAGCTCCTTCTACCCAGCTCCCTCCTGGGCAGCCATGGAACAGACAAGAGGAATAGAGAAGACAGGGTCAGAAGAAAAGAGCTGGATGTGGGGAGCCAGGGGAGTGCGTCTCAATTCTTAGGTCCTGCCTGTGCCAAGGTGGACATTGGGATTGTAGTCTAGCTTTTCTGAGCCATGGCCACATGGCTGAGACTACAGCTGGCCAGTCCAGCCCTACATATCTCTCCATTCTGTGACTTAAGTCCCTCGGGTGCCTAGTCCTGGGCTCCACCTCTCCCCTTGCTGGGCTGTTTTCTCTCTGAGCCTGAAGGATTCTTCTGTTTCTAGATTTTTCCTGATGGTAGTGACAAGCACCTGTAGGTGCTCTAAGAAACCAAGTCAGCCAGCCTGCTTGCTATGCAGCTAACTCCTTACCTGATAAAGTCCAGTCACCAGAGTGAGGGCAGTGGCGATTCTAATGGCATGGCAGTCCCGTCCACAGTCCTGTAGCCCAAGCACCAGTGTTGTGGTTGAGTTGTTGAGTGTGCTGCCATTGTTCCTAGGCCCCAGAGAATCCTGGGAGGGGTCAAAACCAGCCAACTGCAGTTCTCGGTCTACCACCTGACCCACCATGAGGCACAATAGGCTGAAGATGCCCACATTAACATGGCGTGAGGTGCCCATGAGGAAGTAGATAAGGTTGGCAAAGAAGGAGGTATAGAGGCTATAGATGGGCTGCAGCCCAGCCAGCAGTGAGTACGCTATGGCTTGTGGCACCAGAATAATGCCAATGACCAACCCAGACATAACATCACCTGCCAGGTACTCTTTAGGGCGGTACTGACGCAGCCAGTGCAGGACAGGAAACAGATTCTGCACCAGAGCCTGAGCACATGGTATACTGCAGGTGCAGCTCTGCTTCAACCTGGCCTTCAGTGTTTCCAGCAAACCCTGGGACACAGGAGGCTGTCGTCGGATCAGCACCAGTGTCCCACCCTTCTCTTGGGGCTCGGGAGAAGCATCCATCCTGTCCTACCACGCTCTTTGGCCAACCTGTGAGGGAGAATGGGTGTGGTTAGGAGTCTAAGCTCTTGGAGTCCAGGAGCCAGCTTCACAGAGAGTATTTGTCCACCCAAACATAGACATCAGACATCAGAGGTTGTGCTTCCGTCAAGTACTTGTTCTTCTGTGTGGATGGGTGTAAGGCCTTGAGCTCCGAAAGTTAGTTTTATGACAAGAGTGTTCACGACGGTAATGTGCTTCAGGGAGTCAGTCGTTCTACCCAGCCTCATCCCCAGCTGTGCCCTGTGGTCTACCTAATTCAGCCTCTATATGAAGTCCACCTAGAGCGTTCTGAAGGTCACCCACCGAGACGAGGGCTGGACTAGGCCCACATACACCCACGCCAGTGACAATGGAGGCAGATGCGTGCTTGATTGAGCTTGAGGTCCAAGCCACTTCCTTTCCATCTGATCTGGCAAGGGGCTCTGCCAGTCACCCCACTTCCACAGGAGTTCTCCCAAGCCATCCCCTGTTCTCCTGTGAACACCATGGGCCTGGAGGTTGGCAAAAAGCCTTGTATATTTTGTGTGCTAGGGCCCCTGGTCTATGACACCCTTTCCCGTGAATTTAGAGGGTGTCTCACCAGTCACCAGTGTATTCTGGAACCAGTGTGCCCCTAACAGAGTGCTGAGCCTCTGAGAAGAGGTTCAAGTATACTAAACAAGCACACTGCTCCACAGATGTCCACCTTTGGCCTAGCTGTCCTAGCCCCTTCTGACCTTGCCTTAGTACTGAAGAGTTCTCGGGCCATACTGACCACATGTTGGCCTTGGGTCATGTTTACTGGTTCCAAAGTACTTGTTTGTAATATTAATCAAACACTCCCTGTTCTCTTGAAACTCAGGACACGGTGGTGACTGTTGGAGCCCATTGTGCCTGACCTGAGTACTGGGGCAGCAGCTTCGTTGCTAGGATGGTGGTCTATCAGGCATCCTAGCTCTGGAGGAATTATGAAAACAATGGTACACAAGAACCACTGAGCACTCTGAAGCTCACCCCAAGTCTTTAGGGGCTCATGTTTGTGGAGGAAGGATTGTAAGTATCACCTTCCTTGTATCTGAGCAATCCCCAGAGAAATGGCAGTCTAGGTTCCTGTCTCTGCCCAGTAAACCACATCTTCCGGGGCCTGTTGTATGGGCACAACAGTTCTTACCTGGGACACTTGGCCGGCTCTGTAGGCTTCGCAATATCCAGGGGCTGCAGTGGGCTGAACCTCCAATCACTCTGGCTTCTGTTAACAGGCAAAGAACAACGTTGGCAGGCACCTCTGAGACTGACCTGTGGGAATACTCTGCTGGGCTTGCTGTTAAATTATTTACCCCCCAAATAGCTGAGTCATGGGTTTCCCCCGTCAAATGAGTATTACCTGAGCGTCTAATCCGGTGAGCTAATTCGGCAAGTTGTACTATAATCAGAGGCTCACAAATAATTATGGTTATGTGGGCTTCTGATAATCTCCCCTTTGCAGAGGGGTGGGTGCTCCAGGTGCAACAGCTTCTGTCTTGTTAAGAGGGGAGGAGGTGGGGACAGGAGTGGTGAGGCAGAATGTTTGAGTGTGAGGCCCCAGAGGAGCTCAGTGAAACGCTTCAGCTATGAGGTTATGGGGTCATGTACAGCTGACTCCACCTACCCAGATGCTGGTTATCTTCTCTCCACCTTCATGGAGCGTGTTCTAGCTGGGACAAGCTGAAGCTCAGAATCTGTTCCATGTCCCTGTGTGCAGCTACTGCTCTGTGTGTACATACTTGTGTGAATGAACACATGCCTGTGTTGTGCACAGCCCAAGGATTGCCAGCATCAAGTTAGGTGTGTTCTTCCCTTTGAAACAGGGATCCTGGATTGGCTTCAGTTCTTGCTCCCCTTTTTTTCCTCTCCTTCCTGGTACTGACCACCTGTGATCATTGTGAGGTACTTGGCCCCCATGTACTTCTGTAGGACATGGGATTTGCCTTGTAAGGATAGCCTAGAGATAAATGGCCCCTTAACATAAGCATAATTAATCAGTGCCCTCAGACTTGAGGTATGCCTCCAAGTTCTTTCTGTAAGACTGGTCAGAACCTCAGATCCACATCTTGTAGTGAGCAATGAGTCTCTCACATGTGCTTGAGAGTAAGTAGTTTTGTGTAACAGGCCTTGATCTCTTCTGTAAGCTGCTGTATTCTGGGTACCCTCTCATCCTGGAGATAGCACCCTTCATTATGGTTGGAAGGCCCAGCTAGGCTGACCTACATTCTTCACAAGCCCAAGCACAGTGGGCAGTTTGCTTTGGGACTGGGTGAAATGAAGCTATATACTTTTCTCCTCTTATCCCCAAGGGTCTTGAGAAGGGGCTTGGGATCAACAGTTGTCTTGCAGAACCGGCTGGGACCCTGAGCCTCTATTTCTTCAGGTCAGGAGATAATAAGAATTCAGAATACCATCCAGTCCACAGGTTGGACACTTCTTTGGGACATCTGTAAGCCTTGTCCAATTTCTGGCAGCCACGGGCCTGGCCAATACCCTCCTTGTGGGTAAAATGAAAATGGGATGTGGGTGGAATGGGCAGAGTGGGAAGCCTGACTGTGAGACTAGGCAGGGCTGGCTGTTCTTTGGGTTAAGTATTCCTCCACCTTTGCTCTCCCGCTCCCCACCTGGATTCCATCCTGTCTCTCCAAGTAGGTCTGCTGTTCCTAGAAGGGTCCTAACTTGTTATACCCGACCTTTGTAGGACTAGACCTCCTTTTTTCCTTACAAGCCCCGAGCCACTGTTTGCACAGCAGTTGGGAACTGTGGTTTACAGGAGCAGTTAGCGATCCAGTGGGTGTGGTGGGGCTAGTCAGAGCAGCTCCTCTTTTGTCAGCTAAATGCTCCTCTAGTGGTGGTGGGGATAGCTACTGAGGGTGCCATAAAGTGATAACCTCCCCAGTTACCCACAGAGGAGCCTCTGGGGAATGTGCTGTTGCTACATCTTTCGGAAGGGCAGAGCTGAAGTTGTGGAATGGATACACCTGTAAACACAGAGGTTCTGGGGTGGAGGAGAGTGTGAGAATATTCACCTTCCCTTCGAAGCAAAGAAAGCGGTATAGGAATGGTCCCTCTCTTCTCCACCCTCCTGGGTGGGAGGGATTGGGCCTTACATCATACACCCCCATCCTCCACCTCCACCCTGCCCCGGTAGTGTCCACAGCCAATTGAAATGTAGATGAAGTCATGTCTTCCATGACTTGCCATGAGTTCCTTTCCCCACTCATTCTTTGCCTCTACAGCTCTGTGCACTCAGGGTGGTGCTGCAATGAGGCACGGGACCAAGCCCTCTGGCCTAGCCCAATGTGCCCTTTGAGCCTCAGGCTTCTTGGCTTGCTGCTGGACACATATAGGGCAGGGGTATAGGGCCCATAGGTCTGTTTGGTCCTATGCGGCTCAGTGATTTCCTTCTTTTATCTCTAAGTCCACCATTTAAATCTTGAATATATTTTATTTGGGAAGAAAACATTGTACCCTGTCCAACAGTAGACAATGATGTACAGACAGGCTCCCCAGGACCACCACATCAGAATTTCTTCCCCCAAGCTCGGCCGAGCGCACACCTTCCTGGGGGCTTCAGCAGGTTTTCCCAACAGATACCGAGCGTTTCCGCTCTGCACGCACCACCCCCACCCGCTTGGCATCCTTCATAGTCAGCATCCATAGACCGCGTTCTCTTCGCAGCCCTGGCCCTCCCGAGCCTGCTACGTGCACCGACCTTGGTGCTGCCGGGTACTGCTGCACTCCTCTGCAGGAGCGTTCCGCCTCCCGCATGCTCAGGTTCCCCCGGGCTCACCCAGGCACTCACCAGCCGCTGTGGCCTCATCCTCCAAGCGCCCGCGCTACGCCTCTAGCGGGAGGCCTAGAGCAGTGCGACCGCTGCGGGCTCGCGTGAAAGGGCCCTTGTGTGGCCTTGCTAGTGTGGCTGCACCTTTTCCTGCCCAGCCCAGCTGGGCTGTGGCTCAGATCGCTCTGTAGGGCATGGCAGACTTCCCTACACTTCACCTCACTGACTTGCCCCCTCCCCAATTTAGGATTCTTTAACACCACCACCCTCCAGCAGAAAGGAACTAATTCACAGTGAGAACAAAGGACTGTTTCCTGGGTTTCTTGGGCATGGGAGGGCCCTGGAGGTATCTGGATGGGCTGGCATCACTGTGGAGACTGACGGGGGTGTCAGGCTGACAGTGAGGTCCCTATAGGGTTGCAGTCTTGGGACATCTCTGATGTGAGATACTGGCCCAGAAATAGGCCTGTTGCTGAGGCCTGCTCCCATGAAGTGTGCCTGGTTTGTGAAGACAGGGAACTGGTGATAGCTTCTGACTGACCCCAACAACTTGGGACTTTGGAACATGCGTTTAATCTTTATCCAAGTGTTTTTTTTTTTATTTGCAACTGTTTTTGACCATTGGGTGGAAAGGGAAAGAGCCAAACAGGTCTGTTTTGTAACTCTAGGCAGAGGCTCCAGTCCAAAAGCACAGAGGGCAGGCTGGGAGAAGCAGGACCTGAACCTGGCCATTGTGACCATGTATAGTGATGGACTGATATGCTTAGAATTGCTGGTTCTTGTAGAGGTGGTTCTACCACCCACACTCTCCAGACAAACCCATGAGCTGTCTTACACAACTTCTGGGGCAACTGTCTTTAGCACACTCTTAGAATCTGGCAGGACTGATGCTTTGTACTTGTTGGCTGGTACCTTCTAGCTACCTCAGCTGCAGAGTCTGTCCTCAGGGATGCTTTTCACCCCTTCCCCAGAATTGTAAGCCAGAGACAGCCCCAAGTATCAGTGTCCTGAAATTCGTGCAATTGTGCTGTATATCGCCCAGAGCTCACCTCAGATCTGACAGTAGACACTGTCTCCAGCGTGTCCACACTCAGTCTACACACTGTCTCCAGCATGTCCACACTCAGTCTACACACTGTCTACACACTGTCTCCAGCGTGTCCACACTCAGTCTACACACTGTCTCCAGCGTGTCCACACTCAGTCTACACACTGTCTCCAGCGTGTCCACACTGAGTCTACACACTGTCTCCAGCGTGTCCACACTCAGTCTACACACTGTCTCCAGCGTGTCCACACTGAGTCTACACACTGTCTCCAGCGTGTCCACACTCAGTCTACACACTGTCTCCAGCGTGTCCACACTGAGTCTACACACTGTCTCCAGCGTGTCCACACTGAGTCTACACACTGTCTCCAGCGTGTCCACACTCAGTCTACACACTGTCTCCAGCGTGTCCACACTCAGTCTACACACTGTCTCCAGCGTGTCCACACTGAGTCTACACACTGTCTCCAGCGTGTCCACACTGAGTCTACACACTGTCTCCAGCGTGTCCACACTCAGTCTACACACTGTCTCCAGCGTGTCCACACTGAGTCTACACACTGTCTCCAGCGTGTCCACACTCAGTCTACACACTGTCTCCAGCGTGTCCACACTCAGTCTACACACTGTCTACAGCGTGTCCACACTCAGTCTACACACTGTCTACAGCGTGTCCACACTCAGTCTACACACTGTCTCCAGCGTGTCCACACTCAGTCTACACACTGTCTCCAGCGTGTCCACACTCAGTCTACACACTGTCTCCAGCGTGTCCACACTCAGTCTACACACTGTCTACAGCATGTCCACACTCAGTCTACACACTGTCTCCAGCATGTCCACACTCAGTCTACACACTGTCTACAGCATGTCCACACTCAGTCTACACACTGTCTACACACTGTCTCCAGCGTGTCCACACTGAGTCTACACACTGTCTACAGCATGTCCACACTCAGTCTACACACTGTCTACAGCATGTCCACACCAGTCTACACACTGTCTACACACTGTCTCCAGCGTGTCCACACTCAGTCTACACACTGTCTCCAGCGTGTCCACACTCAGTCTATACACTGTCTCCAGCGTGTCCACACTCAGTCTACACACTGTCTCCAGTGTCGTCTTCTCCTTCATGCCCGTTGACGTCTCGTGTGTTCATCTCAGTTAACCCCTACTAGGATCTTTCCAGAACCTAGTGGCTTTGCTCTGATCATGACCTTACATGTCTCCTGTTTTGCTCAGAATCATGTGGCCTGAGTCATGTCCCATCTTCACATGGTCACAAGCCCCCATGTAACCCCATTCCCAGATCTGTACCTTTATTCTGCTCCAGGCCAGCTTGACTACTGCTGATTTGCTCCTACTTAAGGGTCTTTGTACTCGCTTGTTCCCCAGATATTCTCATCATTCGGCAGATCTTTGATGTCACCTCTTGAGAGTGGTTTCCTCTTCCTCATCGTCTTCCCCTTTCACTCTGATATTTCCCTTTTGCCAACCTTGTGATATTTTAATAAAGACCCAGGCAGTTGTCTGATGGCTGTTCCTCTCAGAAGCTGAGCCCTATGAGAAGAGGCCCAGTATGGAATTGAGGAAGCTCTCCACCAACTTTTCTTGTCCATCCATGTTGTTTCATAGTATGGAGAGAAGGAGAGGGACTGTGGGGCTAAGTTTGGAGCCTTAGTCTCTGAGAGTGTGTAGAATGGGGGTGGTGCCTTCCAATTTCTGCTTGTTTGTTGTCCTGTACCCCTGTTCCCATATAAGCTGCCTTAAGATGCCTCCTCACCTCTCTGCCCAATCCCTGTCTTACACCTTTCCTGTACAACTTGCCTATCCCTTGCACTTCAGTGTGGTGACTGATCTGAGCCCTACCTGAATCTCTTGAAGGTTTCATGCACACACACCTCATTCACATTTCATTGTGAGTGATAGAAGCTTCCATAGCCCCAAGTTTTTAGTGTCTTTTTTTTTTAAAGACTTATTTATTCTATATATAGTGTTCTGTCTGCATGTATGCCTGCAGGCCAGAAAAGGACACCAGATCTTATTAGAAATGGTTGTGAGCCACCATGTGGTTGCTGGGAATTGAACTCAGGAACTTTGGAAGAGGAGACAGTGCTTTTAACTGCTGAACCATCTCTCCAACCCTGTTTTCAGTGTCTTTAAGGCTTAGTGTGGGGTTCTGTGTGCATACACTTGTACAGAGTGTGTGCAGACTTGTACACGTTGTGATAGACTTTCACAGTGCTGGTCTTTTCCAAAGGGAAGGCCCATCTGAAAGCCTGGATCTCCCTGGGAACTTGGGCACCCACGTGCTTAAATGTGGTCCGAGTTCCAACCTAGAGTGTGGAGAAATACTGCTTCTCTCCAGGACTGACCTTCTCTCCACAGGAAGTCATCTAGGCAGGGGCTGATATACAACTTCACCCACTTAGATGCATTCCTGGACCTCCTCATGGAGAACCAGCTCCTCCCTGGTGAGTAGCAACCCTGCTTTCTCCACAAACTGTCATTCTGTGTCCTAGTGGGTGGTGGTATCTCAGTACTGACGACTTGATGTGTTGGATAGTGAGGCAGCTACCCCTGTGTGTTTCAGGATTTGAGCTGATGGGCAGTCCTTCTGGGCACTTCACGGACTTTGAGGACAAGCAGCAGGTGTTTGAATGGAAGGACTTGGTTTCTCTCTTGGCCAGGAGATATATCGGTGCATAGAAGGGGGAAATCCTGGGGGGCTGCAGTGGGCTGTCCTGGGGAGGCCCT
Source organism: Myodes glareolus (assembly GCF_982192425.1). Classification (NCBI taxonomy): domain Eukaryota; kingdom Metazoa; phylum Chordata; class Mammalia; order Rodentia; family Cricetidae; genus Myodes; species Myodes glareolus. Next base: position 772,041 of record NC_142033.1, on the reverse strand, counting down.
CCTCCCTGATCACCCAGGCCCCTTCATGGTCTTTTCTGCCACAGACATTCCTATACCCCAGCCAGAGATGGCTGGTGGGTGAGGGATTCACCTGATGGGGGTGGGGTACTTACCTGGAACTAGATGACCCCTATCAAATGGAACCCCACCGCATGGGGCCCAATCCCTAGGAGATGCCAGGTTGGCTCTATTCCCAAACCTGAGAATAGAGCTCCCAGTGTGTAACATAGAGACACTCTGCAGGAAGGTATGGACTGACACATGTTTCCAAATGGAACTTCGAGACTTGGAATGAACCAGACCACCATGACTTTGACAATGTGTCCATGACCGCACAAGGTGGGCAGTGTTTTTCCAGGTCCTGTTGGGTGGGCTGCATGAAAGGGAAGCACGACAACACCAGACCCTCAAGACCCCTCCGCCCTAGGCTTCCTGAATTACTATGATGCCTGCTCTGAGGGGCTGCGTATGGCCAGCCCCACGTTGAGGCTGGGTGGCCCTGGGGATTCCTTCCACCCCCTGCCAAAGTCACCACTTTGCTGGAGCCTCCTGCGCCATTGTGCCAATGGAACCAACTTCTTCACTGGCGAGGTGGGCGTGCGTCTGGATTTTATCTCCCTGCACAAGAAGGTATGTGATTCCCTCACCCCTCCCTGCCTGCTTTGAGTTGAGCCTGAACTGAGAGGTACGTGCTGGCTGCAGGGCGCAGGCAGCTCCATCTCCATCCTGGAGCAGGAGGTGGCTGTTGTGGAGCAGATCCAGCAGCTGTTCCCTGAGTTCAAGGACACCCCTATTTACAATGACGAGGCAGACCCTCTGGTGGGCTGGTCACTGCCACAAACTTGGAGAGCTGATGTGACTTATGCGGCTTTGGTGGTGAAGGTGGGTCCTTGTTATGTAGCCTCATCCAGCCTCAGGAAGTCTTCCTCGGGCGGCGGTGGTGGGGACAGTACAGGCGGCCACAGGTACACGTCTCAACTGCCCTGATGTCCACAGGTTATTGCACAGCACCAGAACCTGCTGCTTGCTAATAGCAGTTCCTCCATGCGCTATGTGCTCCTGAGCAATGACAATGCCTTCCTGAGTTACCACCCACACCCTTTCTCCCAGCGCACACTTACTGCCCGCTTCCAGGTCAACAATACTTGCCCACCCCATGTGCAGCTCCTGCGAAAGCCAGTCCTCACAGTCATGGGGCTGATGGCCCTGCTGGGTGAGCAATGACCCTGCTTCTGCATATGCTGGGTCAGAGTGAGAGAACATGGAAATGCTGGGCAGGGACAAGCATACTTCCTCCAGCTGCTGGGTGGGTTTCTTAGGCTGGTTTCCCAAATCTCCACTTCATCCCCTCCTCCCATTCTGTGGACTGAACAGTATGGCAGGGCCTCTCACAAATGGTGGGAGCCAGGCATTAGGGTAGGAAGCCAGGTGCTGGGTGTGAGGGAGCCAACAGCCTCGGTCCTCTGCCTGACCTGTAGATGGAGAACAACTCTGGGCAAAGGTGTCAGAGGCTGGGGCTGTGTTGGACAGCAATCACACAGTGGGTGTCCTGGCCAGCATCCATCGCCCCGAAGTCTCCTCAGAGGCCTGGCGTACCACGGTCCTGATCTATGCTAGTGATGACATCCATGTACACCTCAACCGCAGTATCCCCGTGACTCTTCACCTTCGCGGGGTACCCCCTGGATTGGGTGAGTGAGGTTCTGAAGAAAGTTGGGATCCCAGCAGGGATGAGACAAGGGAGGTAAATTATGGCGTATGGGTTCACAGGGCTTGTCTATGTAGTACACTACCTAGACAATCAACTCTGCAGCCCCTACCGTGAGTGGCAGCACATGGGTCAGCCAGTCTTCCCCACTGCAGAGCAGTTCCGACATATGCGCATGGTGGAGGTTTGTGGGCAAGAAGGGAGGGGGGAGAAGGGGCACCTTAGTTATTGGGGAGGTTTGCCAACCACATGTTGCTTCCTTGTCTCCAGGACCCAGTGGTTGAAGTACCACGTCCCTTCCCTGCTGGAGGCCACCTGACTTTACATAGGAAGCTTTCTTTGCCATCGCTTTTGCTGGTGCATATATGCACACAACCCTTGAAGCCACCAGGGAAGGCAAGTGGCAGCTTTCTACCCCACCTGTGAGGCTCCCTAGCTCACCCCTTCATAGCTACTCCCTCCTCACAGGTTAGCCGGCTCCGTGCACTGCCCCTGACGCGTGGGCAGTTGGTTCTAGTCTGGTCGGATGAGCATGTGGGCTCCAAGTGCGTGAGTGGGGGTGGTTATCCTTCCCTACGTCATTACCCTTGTGATCATTCATCTCCCTCCTCTATTGCTGTGGACCTCTGTGCTCAATACGCAATGCACACACCCGCACAGATCCATTTGTGTGAGTTGGAGATCACTCCAATGCTCTCCCCTCACTGTGACCTGTCACAATTTGAGAGTAACCAGGGACCCTAGCGGTACCAGGAAGGGAGCTGAAGAGTAGAGGGTTGTGGGTCCACCTTACCCCACCAATCTAGGCCTTCAGGGTTTACCTGGTCCCAGCTTCAGTACTGACCCAGCCCTCCCCAGGTGCCTGTGGACATATGAGATCCAGTTCTCCCAGAAGGGTGAGGCGTATGCCCCAATCAGCAGGAGGCCGTCTACTTTCAACCTCTTTGTGTTCAGCCCAGGTGCGCTCAAAACCCTGACCTTGGCGGTTGTATTGCTGGACTTCCCACGGTATGGTGTGGGGTGGGTCTGGGGCTTCAGGAACTTCAGAAAACATGTGCTTTTGTGTCTGCAGACACAGGTGTGGTTTCTGGCTCCTATCGAGTGCGAGCATTGGACTACTGGGCCCGGCCAGGCCCCTTCTCCGATCCTGTGACTTACCTGGATGTCCCTGCCTCGTGAGAGCCACTGGCTTGTAGTGACTGGTGAGCCTGTGCTGACTGGTATATGGGGTCGGCCAGGTTGAGCTAGATTGGGCTCCCTTTGATGTTTCCCCATTTTCTTTTAAAGTATCTTTCTCTACCTCAGCCTTGGAGTCTGTCTTTGTGGATGAACACTACAGGGGGCACAGCTGCAGTGACCTTTGCCTGCCTTCCTCTCTCCTCCCAGATGTTCAAAAGTTTAACTTTGGAACTAGGAAGATGGCTCAGTGGGTAAAGTGCTTGCTGTGCAAACATGAGGACTTGAGTTCTGATATCTAGCACTCATGTAAAGGCCGGGCCTGGCGATAGATGCCTATAACCCTAGTGTTGGTGGGAGCAACAGAGGCAGGCCAGGGTTCACTGCTAATCTAGTCTCCCTGAAACGGCAAGCTCCAGGTCCAGTAAGAAATCCTGCTTCAGAAAAATCCAGTAGAGAACTATAGAGAAGACACTCAATATTGAACTTTGGTCTTCTCTCTCTCTCTCTCTCTCTCTCTCTCTCTCTCTCTCTCTCTCTCTCTCTCCAAACACACTGCACATCACACTATGCATACACAGTCTAAATTCAGTTACCTTTCTGAGACTCAAGACAAACTTTTAGCTTGAGATTCTACAATATCAAAAATAAAGCTATGCTGGGCTGGAGAGATGGCTCAGAGGGTAAGAGCATTGCCTGCTCTTCCAAAGGTCCCGAGTTCAATTCCCAGCAACCATATGGTGGCTCACAACCATCTGTAATGAGGTCTGGTGTCCTCTTCTGGCCCGCAGGCTTACATGGAAGGAATGCTGTATACATAATAAATAAATAAATATTTTTTTTAAAAAAGCTATGCACTTCTGAAATGCAATTGCATAGGATAAACATCTCCATTTCAACAGGAAAATAAATGACAAGGAAGGATTTAACTGAAGCAAGACCAAAACATTAAATCCTGAAAGACAAACATTCAATCCTGTAGATACAGTCCCAGAATTGGGGCACATGTTATTGTGATGTGAACTCTAAAAAAGTTCTGTCTTTGTGGTGTTGCCATTTACAGCTCCTCTGACTTTTCTCCTGGGCTGGTATCTTAGGTTTTCCATTGCTGTGATTAGACATGACGAGCGTAAGCGACTTGGGTGGGACAAAGTTTATTTTGCTTATATTTCCAGGCTACAGTCTATCATTGAACGAAGTCAGGGCAGGAACCTGGAGGCAGGAACTGATGTAGAAGCCATGGAGAAGTGCTGCTTACTGGCTTGTTGTCCACGGCTTTCTCAGTCTATTTTCTTATAGACCCCAGGACCATCAGCCAAAAGGGTGGCACCTCTCACAGTGGCCTGGGCCCTCCTACATCAATCACTAATTAAGAAAATGCAATACAGGCTTGCTCATAGGTCAATCCTGTCAGGGCATTTTCTTAGTTGAGGTTCCCTCTTCCCAATGACTCTAGCCTGTGACAAATTGACATGAAACTATTCCATCCTCAACGGACATTACCAGGCCTCCCAAGTCTTCCTTTGAAATCTGACTGGAAGCCTATATAACCCTGTAGCTGTAATTCTTGTATTCTATCTTCTAAGCCAGCGTCCTGTGGATCACACAAAGCTTGGATGGTATCTGAGGACCCTTGGGCCATCCATGGCGGCAGTAAACTGAAGTGCCTTGTTAGCTTGGTAACTTGTAGAGGGGGAGGCTGTTCACCTCATAGGGAACAGGAAGCAGAGTAAGGTTAGAATTAAGTGTAACTTTCAAAAGCACTTCTTCACTGACCTTTGTCCAACTAGGCCCTACTTCCTAAAGTTTCTAGAATCTCCCAAAATAGAACCATTACCTGGAAACAATTGTTTAACATGTAAGCCTTTTGGAGGATTATATTTACTATTTAAAATACGCTGGATATATCACCTTGGTTCAGGCCACTGGAAGAACCCTTGCTCTTTCAGCATTGGTCTCTGGTGTGCTAAGACACAGTTACATCCCTTTCAGGTGGTCTGTTGGACGCACATGTCCTAAATTCATTCTGCACATATCCCTTCCCTTCAGCAGTCCATGAAAAAGCCCAACATACAGAAATTTGTGCTGCAGCCTAGGCCTGGTGCCAAGCTCTTCCAAGTTAGTATTACCTACTGTCCAGGAAATAAGTCTGAATGGAATGCTTGTACACGCTGCGTGGCTACATCCAATTTAGAGTTCCTCTGGCCTTGTGCCTCTTAGAAGTGGGGAGAGTAAATAAAATACAGTGACCTTCTGTAGTGCTTTTTATCCCCATAGGCTGGCCTTGAAACCTGGACCCTTCCGTCTCAGCCTCCCTAGTACTAAGATTATGGGTGTGTATCACCATGCCTGTCAATGACCCCTCACTTCAAATAAAATAGGACATTTCCCACTGCCATGGGATCACCGCAGGCTTCCCTAGAGAATGCTGAGCTTTTCAGAGCTTGCCTTCCACCTCTTGGAAGTATGTTTTGCTAAAGCCTCCAGGGCATGTAACTTCTTGCCCACCAAGCCCAGTGAGCATGACCAACAGGTTGCATTAATTTTGGAAGAGTGATATCACCAGCAAACTTCACACCCATTATGTGAAAGTAGACTGCCTTTAATGAGACAAAGAACACTTTCCAGTGGAGAAACTGATGTGTCAGGCAGTCAGCCCTCAGATGTAGTGTGTGCTGACGTGGCCATGTTGCAGCGAACCACTAACACTTAATATCTGTGGGGCAAGTTATGAGGATCTGGAAGAAGACCTCTCCATCTCCCTCTCTGTCCTAGAAACTGGAAAGTGGCCTAATGGGTGGTCTTCAGAACAAGCCAACATGGTCTGCTGAAAGATGTCCCTGAAAGCCTCACTGGCCAGTAGGCCACTTAGTTCTCAGGTGACAGGACTGTAGCCACTTAGACCCATTATCCAATCACTGTGAGAGTTCACCTTCCTCTTCCAGGTGGGGCCTAGCCTCCCTCGTTCTAGGTTCTGTGTCTGTAAAGTGGCTCGGGTCAGGGATTAATATGATGCCCTGGAGCATCATATTAATAGTTTGTGCTGGCAAAGGGGCCTGTGGGCCCATGTCTGGCAGCACTCTGCAGCCTGTCCTCTGTGGTAATATCTCAGGCCCTGATGGTGTTTTATCATACTGGTCTCCTCAGTGCCACAGATTTCTGCAGGCACACTGCTGCGGAAGTGCTTGAGCAATTCTTGACTAAGGAGTTAAGAGCCAGCTCTGAAGCATCCCATATGCCTGTGCTGTATTTACTTCCAAAGGGCTTTGGATACTGTTTGATACACTGATCACTGTCCCTGTGTATGTCATGAAGGAGGTATCACCAACTTCCTAGGACAGTGTCTGCAGGCAGGGTACTGTCCAGATCTCTCAACTTGACTTTTGAACCCTGTAGGTGCTCAGGCTCACACCACAGACTTCAGACCCTTGATACTCTAGGCAGTCATGCAGGAGCTTACTGGCTTGCTCTTCATGGCTTGCTCACTTTGCTCTTCTACTAGACAGGTCCATCTGCATTATCCATAGTGAGGTAGGTCCTCACATCAGTCATTAATCAAGAAAATGGTCCTGAGACTTGCCTACAGGCAAGTTTTGATTTTGATTGTGTAGTTCATTTAAAAATGCAATGTATAATTAAAAATATAGGTTGTTAATGGATAATCATCGATAATAGTCAAGCTTAAAGTAATGTTAGTCTGATTTTCTAGAACAGCATAGATATATTTCAGATAGACATTCACATCTTTCAAAGACTACAGAACATGGCATTTACTGTTTTAATAACTTAGGACTTTTCATGACAATGAGACACGTCTGCTCCTGGCAGCACCAATCTACTTCAAGAGGAAGATGGGCATCGAAGAGGCTCCTTATGGAGTTGGTTAGCCATTTGGGCAAGAAACAGCTCTTGCCTGGACTGTTATATAAACTGGACACAGAAAACCCGCAGAGAGAGGACTACTGAACTTGCCTAAAGGTGAGATGATCTTTCGGTGTTCCTGATTCATGAAAGAGTCTGCGAGACATTCTGCAGGACACAGCAGATACTGACTGAACTGCCTTTAAAATTTCCTGCTTCATGAAAATGTCTCTGGATATTATGGGCCTAAAGGCTGAAGATGGGTGCCCCAACGATACAGAGGAACTTTGGGTGACTGCCCAGGCAGCGAGATGTCTCTGTCATTTCTAGAGTTTTGGAAGTTGCTTACTTCTTGTTTACTTAGGTAATATTATATCCTTCTGGAGTCTTTGATGGAGTTGAAAAATGGATAGTCATAGTTATAGTTTTCCATTATTATGATAAAGATATAGTTATAAATATTATGACTGTAATTCTTGCTTAATAACTGTTTTGTTATATGTAATTTTACTATGTTAAAATGAAAGCTTTTCTTTTTTGTTTAAACAGAAAAAGGGGAAATGATGGAGGAGGGTTATCTGTCTATTGTGTTATTTTCATTGGTCAATAAAGAGACTGCCTTGGGCCCTTGATAGGACAGAAAATTAGGTAGGCGGAGTAAACAGAATAGAATGCTGGGAAGAGAGCAATGAAGCAGATGCCATGGAGCCAGCCACCAGGTCAGACATGCTGAATCTTTTCCGGTAAGCCACTACCTCGTGGTGCTACCACGAGATTATTAGAAATGGGTTAATATCAAGATATGAGAGTTAGTCAGTAACTAACTCTCTAGAGATAATGAGCCAGGCAGTGCTTAAATGAATATAACTTGTGTGTTATTATTTCTGGGGCTAAGCTAGCCATGCAGGAGCCGTGTGGGATGAAAAGCAGGCCTGCCCGCAGCTCCTTTCTACACAATCTGATGGAGACAATTCCTCAATTGAGGTTTCCTCTTCACAGATGACTCTAATTTGTGCCAAATTGACAAAAGCTAATAATGATAGAAGGTTTATGTCATAATGCCACTTCTGGCCCTGATCACTGGGCATAGTTGGTCCTTAGCTCTTCTCTTGGTCTGACTGGCATATTTCATTTTCTTTTCTTGTTCCTCCTCCCTCATGGCCTGGTTCAGTTTGGACCGTTCCAGATGCTTCTTGCTGAACTCTCCCTCATATCTACAATAAAACCCTTCTCCTCAACCATACCTTGGAGTGATCATGTCCTAATTTTCATTCAGGGTGCTGTATTAGTTACTTTTCTATTGCTATAATAATACAACATGACCAAGGCATCTGTGGAAGAATTTATTCTGGCTTAGTTTCACAGGCATAAAATTTACTATGGCAGGAAGGCATAGCAGTGAGAAGCAGGCACGGTCGTAGAAGTAGGAAACAGAGATCACAAACTTTCAGCTACACACACAAAGCAGACAGTGAGTTGGAGGAAGGGCAAGGGCATAAATTCTCAAAAACATGCCTCCAGTGGAGTCTTGTCTGAAACTAAATCTCAAAATCAAAAAGTAGTACTACATTATGTAAACATATGTATATATGTTCTAATTTTGAAGAACACAGAATATGTATTACCCTTCCCAAGGGGAGGAATGGGGGTATAGTGGGAAAATGCTGGACCAAAAGAAGACTGAAACCCAGGAGTGAAAACTGTAAATCCTATAGCTCCATGTCTGGTGCCTAGGATTTTAGTTTTAAAGTGCTTAAATGGCATAGCCTCCCACCCACTTTGCTGCCTGCAACATACATCTCTCTTTTGGGCATGGTTGCAATCCCTGTCTGCAACGCTCCTTGGCAGATGCCTCATAGCTGAGCATCTCCAACATCCCGGGGGTTTCACTGCATCCTGGTGTAGATGTCACAGCTTCATGCAATGGCCTCTCACATTGCCCCTTTAAGCTTTCATGCGGGGACTCTGCTTCCAAACACTGCCTGACCTTAGTTGTGAACATCTGTGCATATATATTTTGTGGATCTTTATTTCTGTTGAGTGTGGACCTGAGAGTGTGTTGCCCAGAGCATATGTTAGATTCAGGTTTCTTTGGTGAGTTCCAGGCCAGCCAGAGCTACAAATCAAGACAGTGTCTCATAAACAACAACAACAACAACAATAACAACAAACAAACAAAAACAAACAACCCCCCAAACAAAAACAAAACTTTGTAATGTAATCTATTAACTGCATTGTTATTTCTTACTTTAAACAGTTGTCTTTTCTATTCTTTTTGAAACAAGGTTTTATTATGTACCCCAGGATAACCTCAAACTTATGATCCTCCTACTTCAGTGTCCAGAATGCTGGAATTACAGAAATCTGCTTCTGCACCTACCTTTAAAAGTTACCTTTTAAAGGGAATTAAATAAGACGAGCATTACTTACATCTGTTTACTCATGCAGTACTAATGTGATCTTTATCTCTCCTAGAGGAGACACACTCCTTCTTGTGTGTCTTCATCTGTTTGAAGGACACCCTTTAGTCCTTCTTTAGAACAGAACTGCTGGTCACAACAAATTCTTTCAGCTTAATATCTTTAATTTAGCATTTTCTTTTAAAGGCTTTTTTTTTTTCTGGCAAAGAACACTAACTTAATGAGTTTCTTTTCCTGGCATTAAACACACTGCTTTTGTTTTTGTCGCTTGAAACTGCTTTCACACACTCTGATTTTCACAGCCAGCTTTACAACAGTGTGGTGCTTTTCATCATGTTTGCTGAATTTAGGTGTGTTGAGCCCTCTGCAACCCTGGGTATGTATATTGCTCATCACCTTTGGAAACATTTATGGGTGTTTTGCTTGCATGTATGTCTGTGCACCATGTGTGCCTAGTGCCCAAGAAGGCCAGAAGAGGGCCTCAGATGTCCTGGGACTGAGCTAAGATGGTTGTGAGCCACTATGTGGGTGCTAGGGATTGAACCCTTTGAAGAGTAGACATTGCTTCCAACTGCTGAACCATCTCTCCAGCCCTTTTATCCATTTTCCTTAAGGGTATTTTTCTTTTCTTTTCTTTTTTTGTCTTTCCTTTTCTCTTTTAGAGATTCCAGTTTTACTTGTCCCTCCCACTAGAGTTTACTGATGTCAACTGATGCTTCTTCAACTCTACCCAGCCATCTTCCTCTGCACAGTTTTTTTTTTCTTTGCACAGTTCTGTTGCATTCATGTCCAGTAACTCTTGCTTTTGCAATTATTCATCATCTTAATTCTGGGCACTTAATTTCATGTCTAGAACTGGATTTGCAGATGCAAGTCTTTCCTCATTATTGTATGCAACATCTCAGTCTTCCTTGTAGCACATCACCTATCTTCCACACCCACAGTCTCACTCTGTAGTCCAGGCTGGCCTAGGACTCATGCTCCTCCTTCCTCATTCTCCTATGTGCTGAGATAACTGATCACTCCTGGCTTCTTACAATATCTAAAATACAGAAATAGTTGCAGAATGTGATGTTTCTACTTCTAATTCTGCTACCTGTTGTTTCTGGTCAATTTTGCGCGACTGCCCATCTTTCCCGCCTGAGTTATAACTTTGCATTTCTTTTCATGTTTTTATAGATCATGTGGAATTATGCTGAGTATTTCTATTTCTGCGCATGCTTCTGGGATGCAGCTGGGTTACTTGGAAGATGGGAGACCCTCTGGATCTTGTTTTCGCACATCAGGAGGGGGCAAAACTACTTGATCTGAGTGATTCTTCCCCACTTCAACTTAGGCTTCTTTTATATTCTAGCTACTGTCACTTGAGCTTTGTGGTTCGACTTGGGCAGTGGGCACTGTATCTGATTGACTCCAGGCAGCTCCTGTTCTCCTGGTATTTCCCTCTTTTGTCTTCTTGCCTTCTGCCTGCATCTCACCTGGGTTCTGCCTGAGAGTGAAGAGGACACTTGTTGGCAGTCATTTCCCTTTTTTTTCCTTCTTTTTCTCTCTCTTTTTTTTTTTTTCGAGACAGGGTTTCTCTGTAGCTTTGGAGCCCATCCTGGAAATAGCTCTTGTAGACTAGGCTGGCCTCAAACTCACAGAGATTCACCTGCCTCTGCCTCCCATGTGCTGGGATTAAAGGCATGTGCTACCACTGCCCGGCAGTAGTCATTTTCCAAAAGGTGCTGTCTGTCCTTTGCTGCCACGTCTCATGGTTTCAGTGGCTTTTGCATTTATTTGCATTTATTTCTCACTGTTGATTGTTTCAGGTGAGAGTGAAAATCAGATCCTAACTACATCTCAATTCTCTGCAGATCTTTTTGGGGGCATATGTACTTTTCAGCCTATACAGCTGATAAGAGACCGTCCTCACAGTAGGTTTGATTGTCTTCCTTGTTCAACCACAGCTCTAGACCATCACCGAGCCTGGTCTTACCAGGGCTCAGAGAATGAAGATCACAGAAAGAGAGACTTAGGGACTGCAGGGACTTACCTGTGCCGGCAGATGTGACAAATAAACTCAAGCCCGTGATGCTATGCAGTGGGATTGCCTACTGGACACAGAATAACCAACAGCCTAGATTTCACTTTTAAAGGGGCAGGGCTTGCACTCAATATACTCCGGTTTCTGGTTCCAAACGCAGTGAAGCAAGGCGAGGCAAGCCAGGTTCCAGAGCTGCACTGCGGTTTCCGGACAACAGGAATGGGCACCCTGTGGGCTCCAGTACGACAGGGTGGGGAGGGGTTGGTTAAGTTCCCTCGGGAGCTGCTGGACCCGTTACCTCCGCCAGGGGGCAGCGTGTTTCTGCGCCGGTCAGGGCTAAGGAGTGGAGAGTCTGGGAGGGCCACCGGGAACAGGTGCGGGGGGGCGGGGGCGGCGGTCTCCCCAGCAAGAAGGGTAAAGGGGGACTTGGGCTGAAGGTGGTGACAAGGGGATTAGGGTCCAGTGGCCAGGAAGCAGGAGGGAGGCAAAGGGCAGTACTTCCCCTTCCTGGCACACCTGCTCTGACACCTCTGTCTTTGAACAAGCCTCAGCCACCTGTGGTCTCTGCACTTTCCCGTAACTCCTCCCCACTGCCCATTTTTTCCTGCCCCTTGCGCTCACCTTCCGCACACTTCAGAGCTACCTTGACACACACCTGCCCCTGGCAGCAACACACCTGTTGGAGCTCGTCATGCTTCAATGGCATCTCCTCCCAAAACTTTCTGTGAAGCCAGGGCCTACTCAGACAAGCCAGGGCCACTCTATCCATCTGTTTTGAATGCTGTCTGTGACACCAGTGCCAGCCCAAGTCCTCTGGTAGCCCAGAGAAGGTTCTGCGGGCTGCTTCTGAGACAGCTTTGGAGGTGAGATGACTAAAAGTTGGATCCCTGGACCTTCATGCAGGGCACAGAGGAGGCACGGGAGGAATGATAGGCTCACCTCCACTTCCCCACCAGGCCCAGAAACAGAATTTGGAGCTAGGGACACTACGGGATTACCCAGGCTTCCTGGAAGAGGGGGATTTCTTAGCTCAGAGAAGAGAGGCTGTTTGGATGCTTCAGACCAGAGCATAGTCGTGATCTCTTGGAAATGGAGTGCTCTTGGACCTGTTGGGTAGCTCCCAGATTTCTAAGGTCTCAAAAATTATGAGGTTTTGTACTGAGCGACCCATGTTTTGATAAATTTTGGCTCTGGTGAGTGAGGGTAGGCAGGAAGCTGTGGGCTGGCTGGTGGGTCACTCAAGCCAGAGGCTGCAGGGAATGGGGGGAGCTGGTGAGGCCTGGGAACCAGATGGTTCTTACCCCCCATGTGATCATGGGTAACTCACCTGTCTTTTTCTGTTTGATGGGTGCAGGGGGACAGCAAGACACCTGTCACGCAGCAAAAATAAAAGGGTGTGTTGACTTATCCATGTCCTGTGATTATTATCACAAAGCAGGTGAGATGCGGAGAAGCCATAGAACCCTATCTGCTTTCCTAAGGTCACTAGGTAAAGCTAGATGTTCAAGTCAGGGTCCCTCTGGACTTCAGCAGTGGAGTCCTGCCTTTACCTCAAACCAGAGCAGCCCAGCTGCCCGCTCGACTCACAAAAGCTCCAAGGATCTCAGACTTAAAGCGGAGTGGTGTTTTGGACTGTCTAATTCTTTTCCTCCTGGTATACCAGGATAGAGCCAGGGCAGTAGCGGCCAATTCTGGGAGCCAGGGGAACTCAGAGTACCGTCTGGCTGTTAAGGGTCTGGAGTGGGCTCCGCGGCCATTAGCTTGTCTCGAGGCTTGCGGACCCACACGTTCCCAAAGCAGACTGGGACGGGGCGAGGCCGGGTGGACTGGGAGCGCTTGGAGAAGCCGCCCGTGTGAAGGATAGAAGCACAGCGAGGGTTAAGCTGCGAGCTTGGCGGGCACGTGCGCGGATTGGAGCAAAGTTTCGGGGAGGGGCGGGGCACTGGGAGGACTGGGGCTCACAGATTGGCCGGAAGTTGTGCGGGGCGGAGCTCAAGGCTGCTCCGCGCTCGCTCCGGGAGAGTTGACAAAGCCCCGCAGGGAAGGACGCCTCGCGGCGCGGCGCCCCGGGCCCCTCGCCCTGCCGCCCCTCGCCCCGGCCCGCTCCTAGCTTCACCGTTTAAACGCGTGGACAGCGCGCCCCGCGCCCCAGCCCGGCCCCAGCCGCCAGCGCCCAGGTAGCGCCGCCCCGCCCAGGCCGGGCCCGGGGGCGCGGGGGGCGGGATGCGGCGCCCGGGGCAGCGATGACCGCGGCGCGCTACTCTCGGGCCCGGTCCTGACCCTGCTGCCTGCGGCGCACCCGCACGCCGACCCCTGTCGAGGTGAGCCGGGCTGTAAGTCCGCGACCCCCGGAGGGAGGGCTGGAGTGGGTCGGAGTGAGGGGTGCGAAGGGCAGGGCCGCGATCACTGTGCGGGGTGGGGGCCGGGCTCGCGTAGTAGCTGCTCCTGTGGGGCCCGCGGCCCTGCCCCGCGCCCCGCCCCCGCCCGCGCCCCACGTGGGCCCCCCAGCGCAAATTTGTCCGCTAATGGCGCAGGCGATTATCTGCGGGGCCGCTCGGTGTTGTGTGTCCCGCGGGCAGGGCCCGAGTTACAAGCGCCAGGAATCCAGACGGTGTTTGGAAAGGGGGCGGCGGGGGCGGCTGGTAATTAGTGTAAACCCTTTGTCTGCCTTTGATACGCTCAGCGTCTACGCGCCTCGCTTCCTTTGCCTGGAGCTCAGCGCCGAGGGGGGCTGGACCCAGGCTTTGCGGCAGCGACCTGGGTCTTGCGGGACTGAGCCCTGAGCCGCGTCCACTCCAGCTCCCTGTGACCGCGCCCCTACTCCAGGTTCGACTGGCGAGATGACGGGGAGCCCGGCGCTGCTGCTGCTGCTACTGCCGCCGTTGCTAATGGGGGCCCTCCCGTCGGCTGAGGCGGCGCGAGGTGAGTCCTGGCGCCCAGTCTGGCGCTCTGGCCTCTGCAGCGCCGCCCCTTTCCCGCCAGCCCTGAACCCTGCCACAGTGCCCGCCTGGCACACTCCTCCCCTCCCTGTCTGCCCCATTGCAGCGGGGGGCCCCCACCCCTGATCCATAACCCATACTGCCGGCTTCACATGCTTCCAGCTCACTCATGGAGTTACCAGGCTCACACTCTGGTACCCCCACCTCATCTTCTTTGACTGATACATCACCTAAAGGGCCCCAGAATCACTTGATTGTTGGCCAAGTGTGATCTTGCTTAGGTTCCCTCCAAGAGACGCTCATAATCTTGCATACACATACTTCCAGGTACCTATCTAAGTGGAGGGCAGGTGGTCTCCCCATAGATTCTTGGGGAGTGGACTCTTTGTGGACACAAAAAGTCTGATCGGGACCCTGGAAGCCTGTAGAGACTCAGACAGTGGCTAGCTGAATATAGAGAACGTTCGTGACATCTTAGTAGTGATTGGAGCTCACCCTGATCCAGCACTCAGCTGACCCAGCTCTGGACCCTTGGTTTGCTTATCTATTACAGGTAGCATAGTGTAGAGCCTGGTGGGGAAGGGATTCCCAGAGCACAGAACATCACTGCACAGTGAGGGTTGGTCTCTTGAGAAAGATACTTGAAGATATTAGACCTCGGGGCTACACAACACTTTGTTGCCGCATACACCACACTACAAGCTTGGATACAGTCTCACCCATCTGATGTCCTGTGGAGAGCTCAGCCCTAAACCTAGCCCTGGCAAAGGCATCCATAGCTGATGAGTGATACATGCCCATGGATTTTTGCCCACCGTGTTCCAGTGTCACGAGACATGGTGCTGGCCTCCCCTATGGTTAGGCAGGACTCACGGCCAGGCGGGCCCTTTGGGTGTGTTGACCATTCAGAATTGCCCTTGCTCTGTCCACCAGTCCCCTGAGGCTTCGCATCTCCTCCCCCCGCCACCAGCGCGGGCGCACTGAGCCCAACCTGGCCTTATAAGGCCACATTCGGTGTTGGGCGGCGGGCGGAGGCCGGCGGCCCAGGTGGGCCTTATGCCACTATAACCCCCCCCCTTCTGCGTGGGGACTGGCTGGCCGGAGGGTGGGGGCTGTCCAGGCACAGCTGGGCTGGACAGTGTCCTGGGCATGTAGGCACTTGGGCCATGCTGAGTGAGTCGTCTTTTCACATCCCCCCCCCCAACCGGTGGTCCAGTCTTTGATTACTCTTTTATCTGTTTGGATAACTCCCATCCCAGCACCTGCCTCTCCTTTGACTGCTCAGCCAGGGAGGCTCTGAAAGCCTTTCCTCCGCCATGATCACTGGCTGGACCTTCAGGCTGATTGATGGGTAGCGGTGAGCAGGCAGTACCCTACCTTTTCACTGATGGCCCTAGAGGGGCCACCACTTTTTACCTTGTCTCCCGTGGCAACAACCTTTGGTTGACTGAGCCTTATACCCTGACTGTGCCAGTGAAGGCCCTTGGCCAGCACTAGGGAGCTGGAAAGAGCTGTCTTCCAAGGGCAAGGGCCCTGTGGTTGGGGTGGAAGGATGGCGTTTCCTGAACTATGCTGACTTCTTCCTTCAGGCACAATCTGGACTGGAGGGGCAAAGTTATTCCAAATGCATTCCTTTTCCAGCGGTTCTTCCGTGAGTAGGCCCAATTCTGTCTTGAGCTGGGCCAGACAACTGCATGTAGACTTTGGGCTGTTTTGAAAGCCATTTCCCTGGGGTGTCCCAGTTATTGGAATCTGTGCATCTCTAGATTCAGATCATATTTTAAAAGTTACCCTTTGCCCCAAGTTTCACAATGTTGGTCAGTTTGCCTTAGGGCATTCCCCCCCCCCCCAAACTTGAAGAAAGATAAGTTTTGGCTTATTACTCTCTTATATTTCTCACAATGAGAATGTAAGTTTCAGAAGAGAATATCATTCTCAAAGATAAGTCTGTGAGTGTTGGGCTTTCTGAGAAATGCCGCCTCTGAACTTTTATAAGGATGGTTCCAGGATCAGTCTCTGAGCAGCCAGCACAGGTTTCTCCCGTCTTTTGGGCCCTTATGTTTAGAGTGAGCTGACCCTGGTTGACAGTTACGGTGCCTGCCGTGGTGTCCAATGCAGCAGGGACTGTTTAGTCTTTGCGATTTGCCTAGAGCACTGTGTTGTAGAGAAGCAGGGTGTGATGCTGTGGGAGCTGATGGCTGGCCATTTGTATGGAGCTGACTCTGGCTTTTAACCAGGCTGTAGGAGGCTTCTTTTCTTCACAGGCTGTGGCTGGAGTGAGGTGGATGTTCAGGAGCCAGGCCTAGCCCCTGTGAGGTAGGGATGTGGGCCAGCCTCCCATTCACATCTGGGGCCCTATTCCTGGAAGGGAAAATAAATCACTGTCCCCCTGGGGGTGGGGAGGGAGCTGTGAACAAAGTCGCCTTTGGCTAGGCCTGGAAATACCGACCACAGACTCCTTTATCCTTTGTGCAGGATCAATGGGCCTCTAGGCTCTCAGAGTTGCCTTTCACTCGGCCTGCCCTGTACTGTGGCCCTTACTAGGGAAATGTTGGTTTTTCCCCAGCTGAGGCCTCTGGTCTCTGGCTTTCCTGGCCTTGGCTCAGTCTTTGCTGGTAGTGCCGGGGGCAGTTGGCTGTGGCCCAACAGCCCTGCTCCCCCTACTGGCCACCTGCCCTCTGTATAGCGAGGGCCTGATGCTTGGCCCATGGTGTCCTTTTCTGTCTCATTTTGCCTTAATGTGGTGACTCCAGAATGCATAGGGTTTAAGGTGTGTCTAAGCCCCTGTTCCCACACTTCATTGATACTCTCCTCTGCTTGCTACCTACTCTTCTGTCCCAGACTCCTGCCTACATCTCAAGGAGGAGGAGATCAGGGGTTCCTGGAAATGGGGTAGTGGGGCTAGACCCTCAGACTGGGGTGCAGACAGAGTAGGCTCATGGGGGTGTGGACTGGGTAGGCCTAGGAGAGAGAGACAAGGTGCGTGCCGTCGGGCAGCTGTCAGAATCAAGGACTTCCCACTGGGCAGGAAGTACAGCCCCTCTTTCCACCAGGAGTTTATTTCCTGAGAGATTCATGTGAGTTGCCAAGGGCCTGGAGAGCTAGTTGGTGGTGCCTCCAGTAGTGGGTGGGAACAGAGCCATCTGCTCTGACTCAGGTGTGGGGCTGGACAGCCCTTGATGACAGTCCAGGGTACCCCTCAGGGAACTTGGGTTTCTTGTCTAGGGCCGCGAGCCCAGAGCTTTCTACGGAGCTGCTCCAATACTCCTTGCAGCCTACTTTTTAGCTTCTGGTGATAGCAGTATGATTTGGGCTGAGTCTCTGTGCCACACATTGCTACAGGCAACTGGGTCCCCTGGGGAGCCCTCAACTCTATCCCTAAGAAATCTCTGTGTCAGCAGTATTGTGTACTTTTGGTTGGGTTTGCCCGGACTATTTGGTTTAGGCTGTTCCAACATCCCTTCAGTCTTTGTAGGGGCTCGGTGGCATGCTGCCTTAACACTTGACCTCTGCCTCCGGAGCTTTGGGTTCAGGAAGTAGACTTATTCACAGTTTTGAGGTGTCAGGGGGCTCCCAGGGTCAGAGTCAGGAGCCTTCTGGCTTCCCTGACTTGAAGCTAGAGTTTACCCAGCAAACTAGTGTTTGTGAGAAGATGGTCAGGGGCTGGATGTCCAGCTGAGTCCCCCCCTCCAGTGGATCCTAAGGTGGTTACCTTCTATGGATGGTGTGTATGTGGCTGCTATAAGGTGGTGGCCTTAACTGATGATACCTATGCTACTGTATGGGGTCTTGGTGGGTCAGAGAGTGTCTAGGAACTAGCAGAGTGCAGATGAGACAGCTGAGGTATTCTAGAAAGAGGTGCAGACCTAGGGGACCAGGCAGTACCTCCAGAGAACCCTTTCCCCCACATCAAGCTGGCTTGCCTAATTGCCACTGCTGGGCAACAGGCAAGCTAGTTTCACTAACTAGCTTGTTGGAGCATAATGTCTTTTTGGGGTGCCTAGATGGCTGGTTCCTAAGATAGCCACCTGCCTGGATCCTGCTAATCTGGCTGTAGGGCCTATGGGTCTGGTCCTTGGGTGCCCTCAGTTTGTTGCCAAGCCTTGGTCTTTTCACAGCACTGGACCTATGTGTCCTTGTCCATGCAGTTATGTACCTTCAGGGGTCTTGGCCTCAAGACAGTACAGAACCTGGCCCTGGACCCTGAATGGGCAGTTGGGCCTTGTGACTGTCACCTGTGCTCTTTCTCTTGAGGGGCATCTCTGCTATATCCTGGGCTTTGGTCTCCTAGCATTGCTGGCCCTAGAGAACTGACTCTGGATTTCTCACCTGTCCTTGTCCTGGGGCTCCAACTGTGAGTATTGAGGAATACTTGTTCTCACAGCCAGGGACCAGGGCAGTGCCTTGGTGGGGGCACGTCATACCAGTCATAGAAAGCTCTTTACCTGGTAGGACCCCACCTGGGTTGGGTCTTACTGTAACCCCTACAGGGTCTTGGAGCAAGGTGTCTGTCTAGAGGGCTGGATGAGTCCATTCCATTCCTTTGTGGTTGAGGCTCATCATACTATCCTCTGAGTCTCCTACTCAACCACTTTGCATCTCCAGGAGGAGATTAGCTGAGCTAGCTGACCCAACCCCATAGCCAAGCTCACTGCCTGGCCAGAGAATTCCTTTCAGGCTGGAAATTCCTAGGGCCATGAAGGGCTTTCCAGGGCCAAGCAAGGCTTGAGCTGGCCAGGTGGTTCTCACACGTCACATTCTTACTTTGTCCAGGGTCTGTTGCTAACTGGTGCCTAGACTAGCCCTTTGAGTAGAGGAGTTCAGGTCAACAGGCCTGGAACCCCAGCTTTCCGCTGTGCCTGCTCCACTTCCCAGGCTCCAGGCCGGACCTTCTGGTCCCCAGCCTGGCATCTAGACCTGACACTGACCACCACATTCTCTGGGCAAGAACTTCTACACAGACCATGCCTCTTTCAGAAGATCCTCACGTTGTCCCCTCTTGGATTAATGTTTAGTTTGACCTGGCTGAAGCTGTATGGGTTTTTCAGAGGTACGGACATTGCTGCCCTGGCTGTACAGTTATGGAGAGACCAAAAGCTGGTTTAGCTTCCGCCATGACCTGGGGCTTTCAAGTTGTGAATAGATCCCATGACTCCAATGTTTGGTCTCTATGTTTCCTATCAGAGGAGCAAGGACAAATCCACCTTCAATTTACTTGTGTTCACTTGCCTCCAGCCACCAAGATCCAGTCTGTTTTGGGCTTTCTCCGATCTGGATTCCTGAAAGAGCCAGCCTGGGTGGGTTGGTCAGACGAGCTCTGTTGGAAGCTCAGTCATGGCCATTAGGCCCCAGCCTCTGCCCATAACTGACCCCCCCACCCCCCGCAACTATCCTCAGTCAGAGTGTGGGGAAGTGATGCTCCCATTGCCCCTGAGCTTCAAGTCCTTAGTTTCCTCACTGACTGAGTAGGGTGGATGGCTGTCCAGGTAGAACAAAGGGGGCTGTGTTTCCTGAGTTAAATATAGATTCAAGGTAGCCATATCATGGCCCAAATTCCCAGAATTCTAGTGGCTGGACTTTCTCCTGAGGACAGGGTCCTTATGTGGGTCTCTGTAACAAGCCTGGGGGCCCAACCTCACAGTAGGGTACAGTGGAACCTAGGTGGGGGCAGGGCTAGCAGAATACTGTTTGCTTTAGGATAAGACTGGCTCCTCCAGCCAGCCTGTCGCCAGCCTGTCCCCCAGCAGTATGTGCAGGCAGGCCCCAAGGGCCAAGCTTCCGGCCATCTGGTGATCACTTAAGCCCTGTCCCTGCCTCTGGGCACCCCTTTTTCTAGGCTTCGCTTCCTCTGTCTGAGGCCAGGAGGGGTGAAGGAACAGTGAGGCTTGGTTTCTCTGGAGGTCTTCCTATGTGGTGTAGGGTGATACATTAGCCTGGTCATTGGGCATTCCCCAGGTATGCCTCCAAAGCCCACAGGCAACTGAACATATGTGTATATGTATATGCTTGCATGTATGGGTCTATCTGGGAGATCCCGGACACCAGTCTAGTTGGGACCATGAAACCAGGCACGTCTTTGGCCAGGTTCTCATTGACCTGATGTGTGGGAGGCACGGTGAATGGTGGGATTTCAGACAGTGATATCTGGTGGGCAGTTTGCTTGGAAATGTGGCTGGGGCCTATGAAGGTATAGCGAAGGGATCCAAGAAGACCTTTGTGCCCAGCAGCCTCTAACACTGTAAGCTGGATACAGGAGGAGAGCCTTGAGACAATTACACTTGCATTGTCTACTGCTTTAGGTGGTCTGTGCACAGCACAGATTATGGGAGAGATGGGCTGACAGCCATCTTTTCCTTTCCAGAGGGAGCCATGAAGGGAGGTGAGGAAGAGGGCTCGTGTTGAGATCTCAGTTGGTAGCAGTTTCAGGTCCAGGGCAGGGATGAGGAGAACTGAGTGGAAGGGGAGATGGAACTTGGAGAAGAAGGTCTCAGAAAAATGGGAAAGGGTTTGTGATATGTGAATATAAGTGAAAGTAAAGGTGTGGGATGACATTTCTCCATGGCTCCTTACCCCACTGAGCAGGAATTTGACCTTGGAGTTTCCCTGGGAGACCTGGTCCCCTCCCCTTGGGCTGACTATTCTTCTGCCTCCTTAGAACCCACCTAAGTACTTCAGGGTGAACCCTGAGAGGTAGGTGCACCATAGGATGTTGGAAAGCTGCCTCTGGGAGTCTGAAGACATCCCCAGAAGCATGTCCTGGCTGAACAGGGCCATATAGCTAGGGCAACTGCATGCTGAGGAAGTACCAGCTGGCTTTTAAAAAAACTCATGTACCCCCAGGCCCTGTGCATCATCACTGCTGAGCTTTTACAGACTACCTGTTGGCACCATTGCGCTCAGTTGACCTTGTGTTCTCTGCCCAGGACCATCCTAGCTAGAAGTGGTTGATGTGCGAGGTGGATGCCTCTCACTAACAGATTAGAGATGTGACATGAGGGTGGGCTGGGGACTTTATACGGAGGTGACACTGGAGCAGTTCCCGCCAGCTCATCCTCTGTCGTGAGAGCACTTTTCCTGTAGCCCTACACCTGGCACCTATGGGCTCTGTGCGCTCTACTCATCCTTCCAGCCAGGTGGTCTCTACCTGCTACACCCAGTTACACTCCTGTCCCTGCACTCCTATCCAGAGATACTCTGATGGTTGGGGCTGAGAAGAAGGATGTTTGATGTGAGTTGGTGAGGTTGAGAATGTGTTTCTGGTGACTACAGTCGTGGTTCCCAGGAATTGGCCTTTTCTGGGATGATGGTCTTGACTTACGGAACTTCAACCTCTGCTATGGGTCCCTCCTGTGAACATCCTGTTGGGAGTTGTCTCTGAAGGCCAGATTACTTCCCAGATATGACCTAGGGACCATCACCCACATGGACAAGACCCACTGGGTTCTTCTTTATGAAGTAGGTTCCCTGAATGGAATCCAGGTAAGGTACTGAGTGCCTGTGCCCAGCCCTTGCTTACCCTGTGTATCCCAGGCAGTTCTCTAAGCCCCAACCCTCTGGACACTTGTCCTCAGACACTTGTCTATGGCCTTTGAATTGTATACCTGTGAGGTCCAGCCACTTGGCAGGCCAGGACTCCTGGGGCTGGCTGACAGTACAGAGCAGATTCTGTCCATGAACTCAGATACAGAGTACACAAGCAGGACAACCAGTTCATACATGGTACACACTCATATGTCCCTCACTGATGAGCATATGTGGCAGTGAGTGCTATTTATTGTGGGTGGTTGCTACTGCTGACTCATTTCCATCTTAAATAGGTTTAAGGTGGCTGTCCCTTGCATAGTATGCAGCAGGAACATAAGATATCCTATGAAGCTGTGTGTGCAGAAAAAGAAACTAGCCAAAAACCCATCCTGCTGTCCTGTTCCTGTGGTTCCCTCCTTTCTGACCATGGAACATGTAGTTCTCTCTGGTGAGACAAAGGGATGGCCCTGTTTTCTTGGTTTGAATTTTTGAAAGTATTATTGACTTAGGCACTGTCCTGAGGCCTCTGGCCTCTCCATCTCACCTCTCCGGGAGGCTGCCTGCTATGATGATGCACTAGCAAAGTGCTTGGGACTGACACAGTGGGGTATGTTGGGCATGGACTACCGTGGTTGGAAAAAAGACTTCCTTAGTAGAATTCAGGTGGAATTCCTAGCTCGTGTGTCAAGCCTTTGCTCCCCTCATGTGTTTCCCTAACCAAGCTCTCTAACTCCTGCAGGACCCCCAAGAATGGCAGACAAGGTGGTCCCACGGCAGGTGGCCCGCCTGGGCCGCACTGTTCGGCTGCAATGCCCGGTGGAGGGGGACCCACCACCATTGACCATGTGGACCAAAGATGGCCGCACAATCCACAGTGGCTGGAGTCGCTTCCGTGTGCTGCCCCAGGGGCTGAAGGTGAAGGAGGTGGAGGCCGAGGATGCGGGTGTTTATGTGTGCAAGGCCACCAACGGCTTTGGCAGTCTCAGCGTCAACTATACTCTCATCATTATGGGTCAGTTGGTGCGCGAGTCAGAGGTTATAGTGGGACCAGGACTGGCTAGGCACAAGGTGTATGGCAGACACACCTGGATTCTTCCACCCTATTTGTTCAGCCTGCACCAAATCCAGCTAGACATAGACAGGATCCAGGAGGTCCTCCCCATCCCCATTCCCAGCCTGGGCCCTAGGGCAGCCTAGGCCTCCTGCCTTAGGCCTTTCCTTCCAGGTGGCAGAAATGGATAGGGTGTGGGGAGGGGAGGCTCAGGCAGTGGTTCCACTGAAGAGCTGCTGGGTGGGGTAGGGTGGAGTGGGCTGAGGACTTGGCAGGGCAAGCCTTGGCAACCATGACTTTGAGGCTCAGATTTCAGAGTTCAGAGGGGCCGCAAACAGTGAATGGCCTCTGTTCTCTTCTGTCCTTGGTGCCCAGTCAGTAGGGAATGGGCAGGTGTCTTTGGTGACACACCCTCCATACATTGGTAGCAGGCATTGCCCACCTTCTTCACTGGGCTCCCTAGTGTGCGGCCCTGGGCCAGGATGACTCTCCTTGCAGTGGAGGTCTAAGGTAGTGGCCTGGGACAGCCTTGTCCTTGGTCCCACGCTATATGGAAGAGACGGCTGTCATAGAGCAGCAAGGGGGACATTCCTTATCACACCCTGCCCCCCCCATTGCTGCCTAGTACAGGCCCCAAGGCCTTCTCAGGGTTTGGAATGGGAATATTGCGGCTGTCCACCCTCCCTACCCCCCATCCTTTCAAAGAGGATGATGACCAGGCGGTATGTAAGCCATGTCTCTGCACCAAGCACTCGGCCCCTTGATGTGGGCTAGGGTTACTGCAGCTGCTGGCTGGGCCTGGCCCCCTCCTCCCAGGCCCTGCAGACCCCCCGGAGCCAGGGTGGAGGGCGGGTCTCTAGTCCCACCATGCCTATCAGGGTCACCTGCACCCAGGGAGGGGGCTGGCAGGCAGCCATGGCCCAGCTGTTCCTGAATCCTGACAAGTGGGTGTGTTCATGGCCTTTGCTTGGGTTCTAGGGCTGTCTCAGCCTAGGCCATGCTGGGCACTGGTGAGGGACTCCCCTGTACCCCTCACATGGCCTCCTTATGAAATGTTTCTCAACAGATGATGTCAATCCAAGGAAGGAGAGCCCTGGGCCACGTGGCTCTTCTGGGGGCCAGGAGGATCCAGCCAGCCAGCAGTGGGGTATGTATGGAGTAGGGGTCTGTGTGTTTGGAATAGGGCAGTGACCATTGTCCTGGCATCCTCACATACTCTTTCCCACTGACCTTGATGCCGCCCTGCCCCACAGCACGGCCTCGCTTCACACAGCCCTCCAAGATGAGGCGCCGAGTGATTGCACGGCCTGTCGGTAGCTCTGTGCGGCTCAAGTGTGTGGCCAGCGGGCACCCACGGCCAGACATTATGTGGATGAAGGATGACCAGACCTTGACACGCCCAGAGGCCAGTGAACACAGGAAGAAGAAGTGGACGCTGAGCTTGAAGAACCTGAGGCCTGAAGACAGTGGCAAGTACACGTGCCGTGTATCCAACCGGGCAGGTGCCATCAATGCCACCTACAAAGTGGATGTAATCCGTGAGTGGTGGGTCTGGGGTAGGATGAGGGCCTGTGGTGCCTAGAACTCCGCTGACATGTTTGTTTGTCCCTGCCATAGAGCGGACCCGCTCCAAACCTGTGCTCACAGGGACACACCCTGTGAATACGACAGTGGACTTTGGTGGGACAACATCTTTCCAGTGCAAAGTTCGCAGTGATGTGAAGCCTGTGATCCAGTGGCTAAAGCGGGTGGAGTATGGCTCTGAGGGCCGCCACAACTCCACTATTGATGTTGGTGGCCAGAAGTTTGTGGTGTTGCCCACCGGTGACGTGTGGTCACGGCCTGATGGCTCCTACCTCAACAAACTGCTCATCTCTCGGGCCCGCCAGGATGATGCTGGCATGTACATCTGCTTGGGTGCAAACACTATGGGCTACAGCTTCCGTAGCGCCTTCCTCACTGTGTTACCAGGTGTGTGGTCTGCCTGCCCTGTGCTCACTCCCAGTCCCTGTCACTGGTCTGGGCTGTCCAGGTGGGGGTCCCCTATCCTTTTCCCTTTCCTGTGGGTCATCCTTGCCTCCTAGGGAGTCCATGGGCTATCCATGTAGTTCAAACTTGGGCTGATTGTCTCATTAGTGTAATGACATTCCCTCCCCTACTCCTCTCCTTGATCTCTCTTGCAGACCCCAAACCTCCAGGGCCTCATGTGGCTCCTTCATCCTCAACCACAAGCCTGCCTTGGCCTGTGGTGATCGGTATCCCGGCTGGTGCTGTTTTTATCCTGGGTACTGTGCTGCTCTGGCTTTGCCAGGCCAAGAAGAAGCCATGTGCCCCTGCATCTACGCTCCCTCTGCCTGGGCATCGTCCCCCAGGGACGTCCCGAGACCGCAGTGGGGACAAAGACTTGTCCTCATTAGCTGTGGGCCTGTGTGAGGAACATGGATCCACCATGGCTCCCCAGCACATTCTGGCCTCTGGCTCAACTGCCGGCCCCAAACTGTACCCCAAGCTATACACAGATGTGCACACACATACGCACACACACACATGTACACACACTCTCTCATGTGGAGGGCAAGGTTCACCAGCACCAACATGTCCACTATCAGTGCTAAATGCAGCAAATCTTCAAGCATTGTGCCCTGAGGTAGGCATATGGGGGCCAAGGCAACAGGTTGGGAGGATTGAAAGCAATGGAGGAAGAGTATCCTAGGGCCCTGTATTTGGCACTCATGAATTCGGCCATATAGATGTATGTACTGCCAAATGAACATACACCCAGACAGCCAAACCCACAAACATTTACAAATGCAAGTGTGTGCTCGTTTGCACGCACAACCTGAGAAGCCTTCAGGAGGATTTGTCGTGTGACTTTGCAGTGACATGTAGCGATGGCTAGTTGAAGGAATCTCCTCAAGTCTTAGTGGTCATGGCCACTGCCCCACCCCTGCCTGACCTTGGTGGTTACTTTGCCTCCATATATGCCGGGTGTCCAGGAGTCTACCAGCCACCTGGATTTGGTGAGCAATGCGACCATGCCTGAAGGTTTGAGCCACCCTCCCCTTGCTAGAGAGAAGGGTCTCAATATTTATATTTAAGAAGTAAAATAATATTAATGATGTAAGGAGGGCTGGGACACAGGAACTCTGGCCTACCCTGGGGCCGAGGACCTGCCTGACCTTGTGGTTACATTGGGTATCCTCATGTCCATGGTTACCTGGCCTCTGTAATTTTATATAGAGTTTGGGCTGAAGCCTCGTATATTTAATTTATTTTGTTAAACAAGAAAGTGCCTCCTTTTTCTCATTCTGGTGTTTTTACCTGGGGTTTGTCTGTGTGTTTTGCCAGTGAGCATGTTTATATGCTCACTTTTGTATCTACTTACATATATTTACTGGTGTGCATGTGCACAAACGTGTTAGCTTGCATGTATTCACATGCTGATGCTGTGTCTGTATGTCTTCCCTCTAGGGAAGCTTCTGCCTTGCCTTTCTTAGGCCTCAGGCTTAGGATTTCCCAGGGTTTGTCTTCTGTGGGACCTTGGATTTCTGAGCCTCATGGTGTCCCAAGAGTGGCTGCAACAGATGGTATGAAATGTGTTTGCACCACTCTGAGTCCTGCTCAGAGTGATGCTCTACACATCTGGCTGAGTGCTATCTCCTCTGTTTGTGCATGCCCTTGCCCTTAGTGGGGAACCTACTTTTTGTTGTTTCATTTTCTGTGACCTTAGCAGGAAAGCTGCTTAGAGCTGGGATAAGACCAGGCCCAGATCACAGCAACCTTTGTTGTTGGGACTCCAGTTGAGTGCCCTTCCAGGTACTCCTGTGGTGATATGTATGGCAGTTCTTTTTTATTGTTTTATTTTTCGAGACCAGGTTTCTCATCTCTGTAATAGCTCTGGCTGTCCTGGAACTCGCTTTGTAGATTAGGTTGTCCTCAAACTCACAAAGATCCTCCTGCTACTGCCTCCCAAGTGCTGGGATTAAAGGCATGCACCTCCACACGCAGTGGCAGCTGTTCTTTTTCAGGAAAACAGAGGCTCTGATTCACCTAGTCATTTTGGAAGCTGGGATGTCTGTCTACCCCAGGTTCAGAGGTCCCTAAGGCACAGAAGACTGGGCATATATCACAGTAGTAGAGTGCTTGTCTAATATGTGGGAAGTCAGTTAAGTCTGTAGTATCACATGCATGCTCACACGAAGATCCCGCGTGCACAAACCAGCAATATACTGGTACAAGGTCCTTGCTGTGGTTCTAAGAGCTTCTCCCTGAGAGTAGTCACCTTTCCTAGCATCTATAGATAACAAGTGACTACTTAGTTTCACCTAGGTATCTTTCCATGTGGACCCCTCAGGAATAGTGTTAGTTACTTTGGACATTTCTTATAGGACCCCCTCATTTAGGATAACTCCTGGCCTTTGACCTCTTAGGGTAGCTGTACTGGGGTGGACCTGCCTGGTCATGATGGCCATCTCTGGCTGCCAGATGCTGGGGAGGCCCAGATATATGTTCAGGGCACCTGGGGCTCCAAGTCTATAGCTGGTGATAGACAGATATTCCCCAGACAGGACGGCTCAACACTTGGTTTAGTTTGTCTGAAGTATGGAAGGGTTGGGAAGAGGAGAGACCTCAGGCAGTGGGCCATCGGTGCCATACAGCTCTGCTCCAGAGAACAGGTAGAGAGGAGGCACCCTGAGGGAGAAGAGACCAAGATCTTGAACCCTTATCCTTGGCCTAAGGTCAGGAACCAACCAATGAGGAGTGAGAGCACCCTCTCACCCTGGCTGCCTCATAATCTAGGTCTTCCTGGGGAGAGCAGGTGGTGAGTGATAGCCTGGGAAAAGGGCTCCAAGGTAGAAAAGACAATCTACCCTGCCCCCAACAGTGTCCCTGGATACCTCTAAATGATGGCCTGGTAACTCAGAGCTCCTTGTGTACCGCAGACTTCTGGCTATCTTGGCTCCCATGCAGCACCTGTGAGCCCATGTCCCCAGCCCCAAGGCCTTCGTGTTCCTGTTCCATCTCCAGTTCAATTCTGGCAAGACCTCATGTGGGTGCATTGGCTCATCCCTGTAGAGGTACATGCTCTTCACCCCACTCTGTGCCCCAGTTGCTTTAACATTTTCAGAGGAGCTCATTGTCTTGCCCACATGTCCAGGGGACTGCTGTGCCACACAGGTAGGAATAAATGCCATATGTGCCTCTGAGGGCAGCTGATAATGTCCAAAAGATGGTGCTTTAGGTCTTGGCCATACTGCTAGGAGGCACTTATCAATATGGCCACCTCTTCCCAGAACCTGTGTCATGCAGACTTCCTACTGCCTAGGTTTAGAGGAAATGGATATGTGTTGAGTGTGACATACTGCTGAAAGCTGGGGGCAAAATCCTTGCGGGAATGAGAGGCTGTGGGTCCAGGAAGAAAGGAGGAGCCTGAAAAAGCTCTCCCCTGCCTGCTGAAATCCCTCACGTGGACAAGTGCACATGTCCCTAGCTTTCCCTACTTAGAGGTCAGGAGGGGGTACTGCTGTCCTTGGGTTGACCCACAGGCCAGGACAGGCATAGTGGCTTCTGATTGGAAGCTTTGTAGGAGGAGATTCAGTGTCGTGGTTGAGGCTCAGTGGGTGGTGGGTGCTTGAGGGATGCAGTAGGGAGCCATGCCTGAGCCTTCATCTCACCCATCTAGGCAGTGATAAGCTGATTCGCTGGGAAAGTCGGCACACTTGAAAGGTTGGCCCAGACTGACACCCTTGGGTGTGACACCCCTCCCTCCTTCAGCTTCAAAGGATGTCCATGAGCTGTCCTGCAGCTGTCCCTGGGAGCAGGGAGGGGCTAAGGCTAATGCCCAGGGTAGCTTGATACTACAAAGAAGAGGGACATGGGCTGCCCCACCCTGCAGTCAGGACCTGGCTAGAGATCAGAGCGTTGTTCCAGGACTGGAACATGGCCACAAAGGACCTGTGACATAGAAGGGAGGCACAGGGTAGAGATACCTCCACAGCACAGACTTGGCCAGGATACCAGGCAGAGCCCAGAAGAGTTGCCTTGATCTCTCAGACATCACAAGGCTGGTCTTCAGGCATCAGAAATAGAGTGTCGTGACCTGGGCTGCAGGGGTGTGGGGCACAGCTCCCCCCACAGCTGATGGTAACATACCATGAAAAGTGTTTCTTGTATCCTAGTAGAATAAGGCTCTTAGCCCAACTTTGTGGTGCAGAACTGTGGTTATTAAGTCTAGGAGGGCTTGGCAGAACACTGCTGAGATTTGTATGTAGGGGGCTGGGATGCAGGGTGGCAGCCAGAGTCTCTCTCAGCTACCTGAAGACCCAGGTGTGTTTCTGTAGCACTCTACAGTCCCAGAGCTGACGGTTTATATTATGGGCTCACAAGTCTCTTTCTGAGGAGATTTTTGTGAAGGGCATTCTTGCCTCAGGCCATGGCTGGGGCTGACTAAGTACCCGACTGATCATTTGATTCCTTTGTTGCCTAAGCCAGCATCCAGGTACCCTGTGTTGAACTTGGGCAGGATAGCCATCCTTGGTGGTCGGGGTTCCTCAGAAAAAGGGTGGTAGGTCCCTGAGAGGGACTCCTGTGACAGCAACTCCAGCCTGCATAGGAGCCCCCTTGATCTAAATAGAAGCTGGAGCTAGGGTCTGTGAAGCACAAGTGGATGCGAATCTGGTCCCAGTTCTGAACCCTTTGACTAGCCTGAGACCTAGGCTGTGCATTGTACAATTCCTACTTGGAGATAAGTGTACCTTCACTGGGGCATCCTGGTAAGCCTGCCAACCACCCCGAGGGCTCTCAAGAACCATTGAAACATGGCTAAAACCCATGTGGCACCTTGTATGGCCTCACCTCGTCCCATGGTGGGCCAAAGCTCTCTTCCTGTTCCATCTTTGGACCAAACCCCAGTTCTTCATCCTTCCCACCAACGTCTACCCAAGCAAGGTCACCTTGCTTAGATTCTCAGTTGTCCTGTCTCTTTGCCTTCTCTGGTCACTATAAATCACTGGCTTCCTGTGGGGCACCACCTACACGGTCCCACCCACCAGGGCTCAGGTGGCTGTCCATGTCCTCCCATCTGGGATACCAAAAGCCTCTATGAGCCTCCTTCATGCTCACCTGGGCCCAGAGCCTCTCAGGCCAGTTGATGAGGAGAGGAGAAACCTGGTATTCATGAAACTCACCAGAAGTGGCCGACTACTGCTTGCCTCCAGGCAGTGTTGGGTGGTGGGCTTGTCATGTAACTCCCTCTATACCTGACTTGGCGGCTGCCTGTGCTTGGTGTCCAGGGTTACTTCTCTGGCCCCATAATCCTCAGCTAGGACCAGGCCCAGGGGCCAAAAGTAAGGTAAAGAGAGCACCCTGTGTCCACTAGGAATTGGAGTCCCAAAGGTCCTCTGAAGGCTGGGAGTTGTGAAACTCTAGTTCTTCCTGGGACCTTACTGATAAGGGGGCCTAGCAAGTTCCTGATCGGTTTCTTTGTTGTAAATGGAGAGCCTACAGGAGGCTCCTCACCAGACTTCTTAACACCTCCCCATGGTGCACAGAGGCAACTCTACCCTGTGACTCCAGGTCATCCTTTTAGACTGCCTACAGTCCCAGTGCTGCTGGGTTTGGATACTGGATTGTGTTGTGTATCCTTCCACCAAAGACCACACTCCTCAACTGCCTGGCCCTGTCACATGCCTAGAAGATGAGAGAGGGCCCTCGAAGCCCCAGGCTGCCCAGGAATGTAGGATGGGCACTGGGGGAGACTTAGGCGGGTGATTCTGTTCTCTACTGGATGAGCCAGCCACTTTCTTTCTTTTATTTATTTATTAAAAATTTCCACCTCCTCCCCGCCTCCCTTTTCCCTCCCCCTCCCCACCTCCGTCTTTCTCTCTAGTCTTAAGAGCAGTCAGGGTTTCCTGCCCCGTGGGAAGTCCAAAGTCTTCCACCCTCCATCCAGGTCTATAAAGGTGAGCATCCAAACAAACCAGACTCCCACAAAGTCAGTCCATGCAGTAGAATCAAAACCCAGTGCCATTGTCCTTGGCTTCTCAGTCAGCTTTCATTGCCAGTCACATTCAGAGTGTCCGGTTTGATCACATGCTCCATCACTCCCAGTCCAGCTGGCCTTGGTGAGCTCCCATTAGATCAGTCCCACTGTCTCAGTGGGTGGACGCACCCCTCGTGGTCCTGACTTCCTTGCTCATGTTCTCCCTCCTTCTGCTCCTCATTTGGACCTAGGGAGCTAAGTCCAGTGCTCCAATGTGGGTCTCTGTCTCTATCTCCATCCATCACCAGATGAAGGTTCTCTGGACAGCCACGTTCTTCCTACAAGGCGTTTTCTTTAGAGATCTGTACTCTGGAGTTTGTCTGGTGTGGAACAAGGTAGCACATTACACTAGGCTCAGAGGCCAGCACAGAAGTCTAGGAATTGTAGCCCTGGGTGATCCAGGATCCCCTGTGTGAGAACACTCTGATCTGCACTTAGAGCTCCTGTTCCACCCCCATAACTCCTCCCCTTGCTGCTCACCTTAGGGGAGGCTGATAGATGACCCCATCAACTGCCTTAATCTGCCCAGGTGAACACTGGTTGAGCTTTGGGTGGTAAAAGTAAGATGACCACCAATATTTGCATGCTTCCCTGCCTAGGGAGGCAATACCCAGAAATGAGATCTCAGCCTAGGCCTGCAGTAGCCTTAAGTATGAGTAGTGAGAGGGGCCCGAGGCTCTCATGCCCCAAAGCAGCTGCCCCCAGGCCCCCACTCTTTGCTGCAGCAGCCCTCAGGCATGTGGCCTTGGGCCATCAGGTGGTGACAGCTGCCAACAGCTGGCAAAAGAGGCAGTAGGACGTCTGAATTTTAGGGCTGTGTTCTGGCTGGGCTGGAGCTTCCCTTCAGCTGCATGGGAGCTAGTGAATTCCATGCAGGGACTTGAATATCTCTGTATTGAAGAAACATTTCTTAGCATGTAGATCTTGTGCTAACAGGGCCCATAAGGAAAATCGTAGCAGCAATGCTAGGGTTAGAGACTTTGTGAGGCTCATCTGTGTCCAGGGTCTGAAGATCTTGGGACTGTCAGCCAGTTACAGAATCACAGACAGAAAGCCGGAGTTCTGGGACATTGTGGGATTACCAGGCAGGTCTCTGTGAGTAGGTTACCTGACTTCCCAGACAGACTGGGGAGGTAGAGGGAGAGTATCTGGATGGTTGGCCAAGGAACTCATTTTTCTGGGGACATAGGCTCCTGTCTCTCTACTCCCATCTACCCCTCTCCAGTTTATCTAAGCAGCCAGTTCAAGGAACCCTTATCCCATTCCTTTCCAAGGTCCTCCAACTTTCTTAGCAAAGGGTGGAGGGCTGTATGTCCAGGGGATCAACCTGGCGTTAGTGGGGGATCCAGTGATCCTGCTGGGCAGGCTTTTTTAAGACTAGAGGCCAGCCTTCATGAGAACCCAGGCCACATAGGGTTCAATATCTGATCCTTCAGTGAGGTTATGTCCAATCATGAAGTTAGGATTTGTCTGCTGTTCCGAAGCCTGGGCATAATCTCAGCTCTGACCCTCCAACAGGTGGCTCTAGGGGGCATGGCCTCTAGAACCCCATTGTTCTTGGTCTGGATTTGCTAGTGCCCAGGACAAGCACTCCTGACTGGGTGCACGGACCAGGTGCTCTGGTATTAGGGAGACCCTCTACTGTGAAACCCCAGGAAGCCACCCAGTATCTCAGTGTACTCTTAATAGGACAGAAGCTGGCAGAAGCCAGTGGTGGACACACAGAGGGAACACACAGACCTGCTTAAGAGAGGTTCCTTGTCCATTTACAGTTTTTTCTTCTACTTTTCCCTCTTTCTCCCCAAAAGCTCTCCTTCATCCCTCCTTTTGAAACTTCTCCAAGACAGTCGGCACCCGCCTCACTCATGGACTACAAAAACCCTCTTATAGAAGTAGCTGGAGCCCAACCCTATACCTGGACACATATCTATAGTCTGTGCTAGGACATAGACTGGGCTGCTCACAGGAGCTTTTTGCTGCTACCTTCCCTAATTCCTGTGCAGCCATTCCTATCCCTAATTCAGATACACCCCCAAGTTATTCTCGACCCAGCAAGTGGCTGAACTGGGGACCTATTGGAGTAAGAGGAGGCCTCTGCATCATGAATTCTAGACTGGGTGTGTGATGGGATCATTTGTGTAGCTGTGGGTACTTTGCCCCACTGGGAGGAGAGACTTGGCCCTGCTTGGCTCTCCAGAGTCTCCCAGGGCCAACACTGAGCACAGGGCACTCCCAAATCCTTATGCCAGGGATCTCTGGCTATGAAGTAGAGGTTCTTGCTTCTGATTCAGCAGGGTGGAAGGGCTGAGGGAAGATTGTAGGATATAGAGGGTCCCAGTGAGTTGTCCTTGGCATAGGTGGGAACAGAAAGTTGTACAGGGATAGACACTGGAAAGGCTAGGCAACCCAACCACTATCTTGGACTTCTGGAGGGGCTGGAGTTTTTGGAGCGCTGTTTTTGACCAGGGGAATCCTAGTTGGCTGGAAGCACGGCTCTCACCTATAAGCCCTGTAGAGGCAGTGGCTGTGCTGAGGAGCCTCTCAGGCCCAGGGCCAGTATACAGGCCTGAAGGAGGCACAATCCACCCTTTGTTTCCAAGGCAGCCGAGCCTCCCAGCCAAGAGGAAATGAGAGGAGCAGCAGCCAGCAGTCCTTGCCAGCCTGCCTGGGCCTGACCGCCAGAGCCCGGCCCAGCCCAGGAGCTGCAGGGCCCTGCTGTGGGGAGGGGCAATCCATCGTCCACGTCTCTTCTCAGCTCGGCCCTAGCTGGCATACCTGTGAGGCAGTGGAACCTGAGGGAGCCTCAAGGACTCTGAGACATGCATACAAAGGGTAGAGAATCTGGAAGGGCAAGACTGACCTAAGAAGGTTGTGCTACCACAAAGTCTCTTTACTCAAACCCCAGGCAAACACTCCTGAAGAGTCCTTTATTGGAAATCCGGGGGAAGGGTCACAACTGCGTGGTTCCAGCTCCTCACCAGCCTGTAAGCCACCCTCACAGCCCAGGGGCATTTTGGGGGTCTTGGTCTCTTGAACCTGCAGGGCATATGATCTGGACTTCTGTTTTGCATGTTCCATGTGTGCTATGGCCAGGTCTGGTATATGGGTCCTCCCAAATCCTGTCCTTTGTATTGAAGACATCCCTCTCACTATGACCTCCAGCCTCCCATCCCACGTTCTTGTTAGAGTGGTAGAAACCAGTCGAGGGTCTATGGGATTAGGTGCCCTACCTGCTGTCTAGAAAGGTTTTGCTTCTGCTACCTCCACTTCCCACCCGTGGACTGAGGTGAGGCTTCTACAGGGCATCTTCTGGCTACTGCTCTTGTGCTCACTGAGGAGTCTGGTCTGGAGGGCCAATCTTGGATGTAGCCTGAGGCCTCTGGCCCCAGGCCCACCTCAGAATCCCATCTCCACAGCTACTGATGGAAGTGTGCATATGTGAGTGTGCACGTATACTCCCGAGACTCCGCTGTCCCCTCTGTCGCATTTCCTCAGAAGCCCCCTAACCCACATGTGGCTTGGTCAGATGGACGATGACAAGGCTGAATTCACATAATGGGCCCCATTGTGCTAAGGTTGTCCACTGAAACCCCTCGCCCTCCCCTCCACCAGCAGGGTCTCAGACAACAGCTAGGCAGCCAAATGTCATCTGCGATTTCCTATCCTGAGGCACCCTCCATCTTGGCTGGCTTATGGCTGAAAACAGAGCTCTGAAGACCTGTCTTAGCTCCATGCTTATATCCTGGGTTCAGCTCTTTATCCAGCTGACCCTGCCTTCGATCCTGACAGGTACAGATCTTCATCAAGGCCCAGAAACCCTAGGGGACCAGTGTCACCTAGAATATAAACAGTTCTCATGTCACTAGCTCTGGGAACTTAAACCTCAACCTTTGTGACCGACCCTCTGGAAGGTCCTGGGACCTGAAGCTCATCTAGAAGTATGAGAAAAGACCAGGGGTCATCACCTTCCCCAGAAGTCTTGAGTTCAGCTGTGTGGCTAAGTGCTTGCATCCAGGACTGCATTACATGGGCTTGAGTGGAGCTCCTGTGGGATCCTGTCTAGGGAGCAGGAGGATGGCCAGTGACTAGGCCCTTTGAACCAGCATGTTGCCTATGTTAGGAGTAGGGAATGGTTTCTCTATTATTTGGGGCCTTGTACATCCACCTATAGGAGAGGAAAAGTGTACCCAAGCTTGAATACTATAAACCCTTAGGCATGTCTGTGCACTTGCATGTGCTAATCCTGCCAATCCTTAGTCATCAGGGACTTCTCAGACTCACCCACAGCTCTGTAGCCTCAGACTGTGGTGCCAGCAACTGCTAAGGAGGCAAACACTCAGTCTAGGGGTAGGATAGGGCAGTGGTTCCCTGATCTGTGAAGGGCTCCACCTTCACTTTTGGTAGAATTTCAAGTATATCTGGTACTGTCCTGGTTCCCCCAAATGACCAGCATCTTCTTGGCTATTTTCCACCCCACTTTTGGTGTATCCATTACATGGAGAAGTTCTTGGAACTCTGAACACCCTGAATTCCTATAATATGCTACACATCACTAGCTCAATGCCTGAATCCTGCTAATCAGTAGCAAGTCACTAAGGTATGGTTGACTTTTAGTGCTTCCATTGGGGCTTAGTCCACCCTCTGTCTACGAACCTCAGAGCTTGCTCAGGAAGCCTGCCAGAACAAAATTCAGTTGACCAGGAACACAGGCCCAGGACTGCCTGGCACCAAGGCTGATAGTCCCCTAGCCTGGTAGACAGGTTCAGGGTACTACAATCAGAATAAAGGGACATGTCACATTGTATGAGAGCTTCAAGGCAGGCACCAGGGACCCCTATATAGCTCCTGGTCTGACAAGGCTGTGAAGAATAACTGGAGAACCACATGTGGCAGGCAATACTTGGCTTTCTTTCCAGGAACAGTCTTGCCACACACAGGACATAAAACTTGCTGAAAAGATCCTACTGGGTGGCATGGGTAACTTCCCCAACAAGGGTACTTGCCAGCCCCTATATAAGACTCTATATACATAGTAATTCCGTAGTGGACATTAGGTACCTGCTGGCTGGGTGGCTCTAAGTTCTGAATTATTTGTGGATGCTGCATCCACAATATCCAAGCATGGCTGGGCTTGGAAAGAGAAAAGTCCCCAAGGCTATCACTCTAGGGATTCAGAGATCTCATGCTCCCAGTGACCAGGGGTATGTCAGGTCTGAAGGTTAAGGTTCAGAAACAGCATCACAAGCAGGGCAGGGCCCACATCTGGGTGTACAAACAGACCCTTGCCCTGGGTTTCTGGGAGCCTTTGACTATGGTGGGGATCACTTCTACTATCTTTGGAGCATAAATTTCTAAAGCGAATATTGCTCAGATGAGGAGTCCTAGGTCAGCATAGGGCTTAGCTGAGAAAGTTGGGAGGCAGAAAGGCTGACCCCACCCTACACCACCCAAAGATCTCTAATATTCTGCTGGATACAAGCAGCTGAAGCTTCAAAGGGCCACCATGTACTCAGTTCCCTCCACAAACATGGCGAGCACCTTCTGTCTTCTAGATGTTTGGCTGCAGGAGGGCTGCAGAATCAACAGCTTTTTGTCTTGAGCTTTATTTTTCCAGCCATGGCAAGGTTGGGTGGCTGCTTTCAGGACAAGTAGCCACAGGTTTGTCAGCCTGGTGGATGCAGACTTCTGCCCCCACAGGAGATCTCAGAGCTGAGGGAGTGTGCGCAGGACAAAAGCTTGTCCCTGCCAAGTTGCAGCACTGCTGGGGCCAGGCCCTACTGCCACACACCTCTGTTCCCACTGGCCTGTCTGGAAGCCTAGCCATTTGGAGCTATACTGCTCGTGGTGTTAGTCTCAACAGGGGCCTTCAGTTTCTTCTCCTTGGCAGGCACCTCACCTCCCCCTCTGAAGATGAACTCTGTGTTCCTGTCTGGGTGGAAAGAGCTGGTTTATCCTGGCCTGTAAGGGTCACTAGCTTCAGGTGTTGGAGGCATCACTTGGTGAATCAGCACAAACTGCGTTGGGCTATTGCTTCAGTTTCCACTGGAAAATAGCCCCCTGGAGTGCTGGCTCCAAACTATGCAACAGTTGCCACTGTACTGAGTAATCACTAGGCAGACATGGCCTCTTCTGCTGGACCTGTCCAGGGGGGAATGCCTTCCCCTCCTGGTAAGACAGGTTTTGGCTTATGAGGGACAAGAGAGTCAGTCACTCAGAGTCCTCTGTCTTAGAAATTCACCAATGTGTCCTAGAGTTGTCAGCAACAAAAGTAGCTCCATAGTCAGGTCAGGAGTCCACCCCCAAAGTAAGCCTCATCAGGCCCCAAATCTCCCAGGTATCATTCTATGTGCCCAAGAAGCCATATGCCCATACACATGAGTCTGTATATAAGTGGGTGTGTGCATTAGTGTGCACCTGCATAGGCAAGTGTGCTCAATGTGTATTAACTCTACAGTGTAGGGTCAGAACAGAGCTCAGAATCTCCCAGTACTTCTGCAATAATTCTCTCCAGACCTGGTTTCTGGAGAGAATGTACCATGAGGACTCATGAATGGGTTACATTGGGTAACAAGCTACATTGGGTAACAAATGGCAGGTTCTGTTTCCTAGTGTCCTTTGTGGAGGATCCCAAGGGTGAGACAAACAGCTTCCTGTTGGGTTGAGGCTTCTTGAGCCTCTAGGCACTTACATGTCAAGCCAGGCCCCTGTTCTGCCAGGGTTCAGGGCCTGTGTCCACCCACCCAACACGAACCTCCTGCCCCTGGCCTGTTTTCTTTGGAAGGCAGAGGATGTTCTTTGGTGCAGTATGGTTGATACACCAAGCTACAAAAGGACCACTGGGTAAACTGGAGGTCTCAGTCCCTGAGTAGGCTGGACCCTCAGGTGTACAGGAGAATCATTCTGCTCACACCTAAAACATTTAGAAGCTCCAGGGACAAGAGTCATGCTCTTCCTACTCGAAAGTCCTGGCACCTGCAGAGGACCACAGGCTGAGAGCTCGGGGAGCTGAGGTCGAGTTTCCTGAGTAGCGCCTGGTAAAATGCTTGGTCTGCAAGAATGAAGAATGGATTTGACCTCAACACCCGCACAAAAGAAGATGAAGCTTGTAATCCCAGTCTTGGGGGGGGGGCACAGAGGGATCCCTGGGGCTCACTGGCCAGACAGCATGACCTAGGTGATGAATTCTAGGCCAGTGAGAGACTGTGTCTCTCCTTCCCCAAAATCAAAAGCATATGAGGAATGACACCCGAGGTTGTTCTTTGACCTCCATGTGTACATGCACATCCATACATGTGTGCCCCCACACATACATAGTACCTGTGTACAAATGAGTGTGCAGAAACATGAATGCACACATACATATCCACACACACACACACACACACACACACACAGACACACACACACACACACACACACACACAGATAAGACTTCGAGTAGCTCAGAACTAGAACTAGGCATAGAGGTTACCTGCCTACTACCTAGTGGTCAGACAGATGACCAGCAGGCCCTTCAGTTCATGTCTGGCAACTCAGTGCAAACCAGTCCAGGAGGCAGGAGCTTGAGATGAGTAAAGGTGGTGATGATGCAGAGAATTTGAGAAGTCACAGTGTATCCTGTCCTATTCTCAAAGTGTGGGATTCTGCTCTACCAGAGTGGGCAGGAGGAAGAGAGTAAGGGGCCTCTTGAATCATCAGCCCCAGGGGTCGTGTGAACAGGGCCTCCTGTGGGCAAAGCCTTTGTGCTTCTTCACAACAGGAGAACTTGATGCCTCTTCTCATGTTTCCTGCAGTGAGTGTGTGCAAATGCACACCAGGGCCACCTCCACTCCCGCTGCCTCAACCACAGACAACAAGAAGGGCCTGGTTGGATTCTACAGCTGAACTTTGCAGAGAAAACAAACTTTAACAGAAGGGCCTTCTGCAGTGCTCCAGGGCCGTGTACTCAAATCATTAGCCAGTCTGTCCTCACAGAGGTCTTGGCTCAGAAAAGCCCTGCGGCGAATCAGTTTTCTGCCAAGTGTCAGTCTGAGATGTAAAAACAGGGAAACCAGAAGCATTAAAACTAAGCAGGATGGGAGGGTCGTCTCAGCAGGAAGCAGGCCTGAGACGTGTCTGTGGCCAGGCCAGCAGCAGCCTTCCCACATGCACCTCACTGGGAGCATTTAGCCAGTCCCTAGGGGGAACTGCAGCATCTTTACTTCCTATAGCCTGGGACCTGGTGTCAGGACCAGATTTCCCAGGGCCAGAAAGAGCCAAACAGCAAAAACCACGGCTTCCTGGTCTGAGGCCAGTTGCATTTTTCACATCTTCCTGGTTTCTCAAACACTGAGTTTGAGAGTGATCCCCAAAACAGAGTCCATCTCTCCTTGCACACCACTGGATACTGGATGCTGAGAGAGAGAGAGAGAGAGAGAGAGAGAGAGAGAGAGAGAGAGAGAGAGAGAGAGAGAGAGACAGTGTGCAGACTGCTCCCACAGGGCCTCAGGTCCCAGTGTAAGTGTGTGGTATAAGGAGATTACAGGTCACATTCTGTGGGGTCAGCATATGAACAGCAAAGGGAGCCAAAGGCACCCTTCTTGGGAGAGACAGCCTTGAGGCAAAGTTTCATTTTCCCTAACTCTGGAGCCCAAACCCAGACATATTTGTGCCTTTGGGTCACCAACTCTGACACCCTCAGATTTGGATTTGTGTTTCTAAGGATGATGGGGGCGTGGCTTTTGTCCACCCTAGCCTCTAACAAAATAGTGAGGATTATGGGATGAACCTGTGTGGGAAGTGTGCTGTCCCACTCCACCCCATCTAGCCCTTGGCCCCTGAATCTGACAAAACAGACAGAGGCCATGGAGAGGGGATACAGGAGGGGCAGAGGTAGAGATGGTGAGAAGACACTCTACCATGGTGCCCGAGTCGTGTCCCTATACCCTTTGGTTCTTCCCAGCCCCCACCCTATGTCACCTCCTCTGCTGTTCTCTCCAATGGCTGTCAGGCTTGGTCAAACCTAGACCAAGCGACCAAGGGGATTGCCAGACACCAGGAAGGGAACCTGGTATTTGGCAATCCTCTTGGTCACCCTTTAATAATCCTCACACCCTGGATATTCCCTCTAATACCTTCCCTCAACAAGGCCCTGAAGTCTAGGTCTTTCCCATGCTCAGCTCAGGAAGAGCTGTGAAAGGCTCAGAGGAGTTCAAGGTCATATTTCTCAGTATTTCTATGGTGGGAGAAAAGATATTTCCTGAAAACAGATTCCTGAGGTTTCTAAAGTGCCCTAACTCCAATTACCAAATTCCTTCCTCCTCCTCCTCTGAGAGCTACACAGTGCCCTATGTCATAGAGAATGCACCTCAGGCAGCCTCAGAATACAGGCACAGCACTGGTGTCCCGGGTCTCCTGCCCATACCCCTAGGCAGCTAGAGTCTCTTCCAAGTATTCTAAAGGTCCCTTGGGGAGGAAAGTTTGGGTTCCTGGCTGGACACACACGGCTCTGAGGCCCCAGTGTGCTCTGTAGGCTGACATGACGCTGAGACTGGTATGCTCTGCTCAGATGACACCCTTTGAAGGAGAATCCTGTTACACTGTGTTCTATGCTGTGTGATCACAGGAGCTCTTTTGGAGGGAGCTTTCTGAATAAATGTAACAACAAATGACCCATTGCCTTCAGAAAATGAGGTGTCATTTTCCCACAGACCAGCCATTTTATCAATAGCTTTTCAGGAAATCTTTGGATTTACCTAATCCTATCCATGGATGTTCACCAATTCATGCCCATTCTGATCATGATGAACCTGCAGCTCCTGTCCATGGAGATGGCTATATGAGCGGCTACCAAAGGCTTATGTCCTTCACATACTGTTGATCTGGGGTTGAAGTTCACCTAGTCAGGCATCCCCAAGAGCCTGCATAGACCAGGGTGGCCTCTGCTTTCTCTCATCAAAGTTGTACCCCTTTCCTGTTGGTCTAATCAATTCTTACACTCTGTGGGAAACTCCAGACTCTCAGAAACCTCTGGTTTCTGGTCTGGTACAGACAAACTTCTGTCTGCTCTTGAAGCTCTCTGCCTGTCTGTCAATCTGCCTGAGGATGAATTGCATTGCAGGGCCCAGTTGACCCTGGGTGAGAAGAAAAGGTGAGAACTGGTAGACGCTCATATATGTAGCACTAATACTCCTGTCCTGACAGTAGCAATAGACATTGACACACCCATAGATAGGCCAGAAACAGAGCAGATCTTAGGAATAAGGGTCTTGAAACACTGGTCTAAGCTGCTCACTGGTGTGCCCAGTAAAACATTTTAATTTTTTTCAGATTTAAAAAATTTGAGGATCAGCAAAATAGTTTAGTAGGTAAAGGCATTTGCTGCCAAGCCTGATGACCCAAATTTGACCCCTGAGACTCACATCATGGAAGAAAGAATCCACTTTTGCAAGTTGTCCTCTGACCTCTTAACACACACTGTGTGTGGCAATGCACTAACAAACCCATATAATGAATAAAAATATGTGTAATAAAAAAGAGAATTGAATGTGGTGCTGAGCAATAACACAAGTTTTTGCACATGCTTTATCACTGAACTATTCCCAGTTCCAACAGATTAGTTTGTGTATGGTATATGTACTTGTGTATGTGCACATGTGCATGCAGGTGCACATGGATGGGCACACATTGCATAAGGTCAGAGGCCAACATTAGGTATCTTACCACTATCATTTTCTCCACCTTTATTTTTTAAGACATGACTTTTCAGGCTGGGCAGTGGTAGCACACAATTTAACACTTGGAAAGCAGAGACAGGCAGATTTCTGAGTCTCTCTGGTCTACAGAGTGAGTTTCTAGGACAGCTGGGCTACACAGAGAAACCTTTTCTTGGAAACACCCACCAAAAAAAGACAGAGTTTTCACTGAACCTGAAGTTTATTGATTCAGCTATGCTGGCTGGCCAATGAGCTTCAGCTAACTCACCTTTCTAGAGCCAGAGTTAAAGGTATTCACCACCATTCCTGTCTTATATGGGTGGTGGGAATTTGAACTCAGATTCTCATGCTTGTGTGGCAGGCACTTTGCCCACCTCCCTAGCTCTCCCGAATAGTTTAATTTTTGAAAAGAGAGACAGAGGAATTATGGAACAGCAGTATCCCCTGAAATTCAAGACAGCTTACCCTGTGCTTCCTGTAAGTGACTGTATAGGGACACATCTCTATCAGTGACAGTGTATAGTCAAGGTTACGATCATAGGTCCTGGCATTAATGCCTGGGGTTGAATCATGCCAGACTCCTGAGAGGCTCAAAAATATCATGCATTTAACTGCCTCTTGTGTGGGCTAAACATCACCCGCTGCTATCCACAACTGCACTCCACCTGTACTACAACTGTGGTGCCATATGTCCTTTCTTTGGCCCTTGCAGCTGCAAACCAAAGCTTTGTATATCCTGGGTTTTCTGGACCCACCTGTCAGCAGAGTTGGCATTTTCCCTGAAGTTTTGGGTGCAGCAAGGCCTTCCCAGGTGACTCCTGTGTACATGTCCACTTATGAGAAACCATATGTGTATCCACTAATGGGAGCTCTATGTGTGCTAGTGATGGAGACCATTTGTGTGCTACCTGAGGGAGATCCATATGAGTACCCACTGAAGAGGAACTACATATATGTCAAATAAAGGAACCAGGTAAATGTCCACGGACAGGGAACTATACACTGAAGGGAACTATGCAAGTGCCAATTGATAGGGAAATACTTGTCTGCCAACTGAGGTAAACAGAGTGCTGATGGGATTTCACATACCTAATGCAGACTTGTCTTTCTCCTCAATACTATCTTTTTTTTGAAAGTAATTTTATTAACTTATAAAAGTTTCCATTTCCGCCCCTCCTCCCAACACCCTCCCTCCTCAATACTATCTTTGAGGCTTAGTCTTGTTGGTGCTTTTACATCTAACTCAAGGATGTTTATAACTATGGCATTTGTTTTTTGTTTGTTTGTTTTTCAAGACAAGATTTTTCAGTAGCCTTGGAGCCTGTCCTGGAACTTGCTCTGTAGACCAGGCTGGCCTCGAACTCACAGAGATCCACCTGCCTCTGCCTATCTTTGACATTTGTAAAGTCAAGTCTCTCATGTGCCTGTCTGTGTACACTCTGGATTGTCCATGTGGTGTCTCTCTCTTTGGTGCAGAAGCTAACCTTCAGCCTTTCCAGCTCTGTTGTCAGTATTCCCAAGACACTTGTGTTTCCAAGAATCACCAAGTAGCATGGTGGGGACAGGGTCTGCTGACGGCTTCATGAAGAGCTCCCATAGCCCAAGAGAGTTTACTTGCAGTGGATACTGGCCCAACTCCGGATTCTTGGCCCACCCCCACAAGGAGGTTTCTTCAAAGCCCGAGTTGGTCCAGTGAATGGTATAGGTAGACACACTGATGCAAAGTACATTAGATGGAGAAAGTGTTCCATCAGGCCCTGAAGCCATACTAGGGCTCTCCAAGAACCTTTTGGCACATAGCCTAGCTGCTTCTCAGCTCTGCACAGCAGGTGGAAACATGCACAGCGTGGACATGCACTTTAGATGATTCTATAGCTCAAACCTGTCCACAGTTTTACATTAATTGAATCTAATAAAAAAAACCTGTGAGATAAGCAGTTACTAGGAAAAAATGGGCCTGTACCTTGTATCTTAAGAGATTTGTTTAGTAAAGTTTTCAACTATATTTTACCTAAGTATCACTTTGTGACAGTCTAGAGCAAAAAAAATTTGTCAGAATGTAGGTTGGCGCACTCTCTTCTGGGGCTAGCAGGTGGTTATTGCCTTGAGAATAATGGATATCAGAGCCTTGGGCATTCTTCTGGGGGGTGCTGTGGGTCCTGAGGAACGGTCTAAGTTAACTGCTAACACCTGTGAGAATTCACCACATTAAAGTTGAAGCCCAGCAACTAGTTTAAAGAAAACAGAATCCAAGCTCAACTAGTCCCTCTAGGATTTCATCACCATTCATGTATTTGTAAATGTGCTTAGAAAAAAAATATCACCAGTAGAAGGAGTTGAATCTCTGTGTTCACCAAAGAAAGATATTCATGAAAAAAAATCAAGCCTTTGTCTAAAATAGTCAATGTCATAAAACAGGCAAGTTATGGAAATGTTCCAGATCCAAATTCACCAAAGAGGTGCTTTATGCAGCACAAGTTCCATACTAGACTTGATCCAGACGTACCAGGCTGAGCAAACTGGAACTCAGTCATGGGATGAAGCTAGTCTGTGGTTGACCTCAAGATTACCTATAGAAAACACACAATAGTATACAAAACCTGCAACTATCAAATAGTTTACAATAAAATTGTGTGTACATGTAAATGTGGGCAGACAAGAGCAAGCATGTTTGAGTACATGCAGGAGTATGTGCATACACATATGTGTACTGAACATCACGTGTGCACATGCATATGTATATATAATATATTCACTGGGTTTTTTTTGTATCTACCTCTATACTGTAAATTTTCTGCCACTATGAAATTAATCTCAAACTGAAAGGTAACCATAGGTACTTCTGATGAAAGGGTAAGGGCAGGTGGGACATGATGGCCTAGGAAGACTCAGGATAGCAGTGATGAATGGCTTTCAAAGTGTGTGTGTCCAGTATACTCTCTGCACCGTTCCCCAGTAGGCATTCCTCATGGGGATGTGGG
Source organism: Myodes glareolus (assembly GCF_982192425.1). NCBI lineage: Eukaryota > Metazoa > Chordata > Mammalia > Rodentia > Cricetidae > Myodes > Myodes glareolus. Next base: position 727,620 of record NC_142033.1, on the reverse strand, counting down.
GTCTCTTTTAGGGTTTGTAGACCAATTTGCACTGATACAGGAAGACATGGAGTGGGACTTGGTAGAGGTAAGATAGATGCCAGGGCAAAGTAGAACTTTATGGATATCAGGTTGCAGGCCACACTTACTCCCAGCCTCTCCTTTGGTGTCATCTCTACCCAACAAAATGCTCAGTACCAGTGAAGTTAGTGTAAAGGCTTGGATTTACCACATAAGAATTTTAGGAATTTCCTCCTAGTCTGAAAACTTGTTCAAAACATCCCCTCATATTTACAATTGCTTGGGTTTGAATTTTTGTCCTGTTCAGAGAAGCCATGGCTTCTTAAGAGTTTGTGAGGTACAGATCTGACACTTGAGGCTGTCTAGCTGTGCTTCATTCCATTTAGTGCTCAGGCTGGGTCAGTATAATGGTGCTGTCCTAGGAAGCTGGCTAGGAGCCCAGGGTTCCTCTGGGCCTGAACAGGAGGACCATCACTGCTTGGAGTGCCAACTAAGAGTGACTCAGGCTCAAGGGAGTGTGTCTTGTGGTGACAGGTCAGCAGAGGTGGCTGGAGCAGAGGGCTTTGGGCCATTTGGCTAGACCCATCTCCTGTATGTTGGTACACTTCCTGAGCCTAGTCCTAGGCTTTCTTGTCTATTTTGGGGCTTCTGGATTGTTCTTCTTTCTAATAAAGTGGTCTGTTAGGACTGGTGGGTGGGTGGGGGTGCAGGGGTCTCCACACTGTTATTTTTCTCAATCCCATCTTATGATTTCTAGTTTCTCAATGATAAGCCTACACCAGTGGTGCGGGAGAATTATCTGTATTTTGTCAATCATGTATTTTAATAAAACGCTGATTGGCCAGGCAGGAAGTATAGGCGGGTCAACCAGACAGGAAGTAGAGGCGGAGTAATGAGAATAGGATAAGGCTAGGGAGGAGAGAAGTTCCTCAGACATTCCTGTGCAGACCATCGAAGAGGCAACATGTAAGCTGTCACACTGAGAAAGGTACTGAGCCCATGTGGCTAACATAGATAAGGATAATGGGGTAATATATGTTATAAGAGTTAACAAGAAGCCTGACCTAATGAGCCAATCAGCTTTATAACCTTATGGAGTCCTGTAGTAGTCTTAGAACTCTCTTACTTAAACAAAAGGGGGAGATGCTGTGGGAGTTCCTTCAGCTCCTTCAGCCAATCGCCGCTGAGTTACCAGCCCATTGGGGCGTGGTCTCTCCCTTTAAAAAAAGCAGCGGCTGTCCTCCACTCCTTCTTTGTCTTCCGGCTCCGTTTCCGGCCCCTGGACTCCTTTCCTGTTCGCGCGGAGGGGCTGTTGTCTGGGACGGTAATCTGTAAGTTTTTTCCCCTTTGAATAAATAACCATTCTGTTAATCATAATTCCAAACTGGTGTGGGATTGTCTGTGACTTACGCCTTCATCTGGCGCCCAACGTGGGGCGCCATCTGTAGTATGAGGGCCGGCTTGTTGGGGTTTCCGTCCCGCCCGGTACCCCAACAGCCGGCAAATCCCAAAGAAAAATTACACACAGGACTCCATAAGGTTATAAAGCTGATTGGCTCATTAGGTCAGGCTTCTTGTTAACTCTTATAACATATATTACCCCATTATCCTTATCTATGTTAGCCACATGGGCTCAATACCTTTCTCAGTGTGACAGCTTACATGTAGTTGGGTGTGGTGGTACACACCTTTAATCCCAATGCCTGGGAGGCAGAGGCATATTGACCTCTGTGACTTCAAGTGGTAGAGGTAGATTGACCTCTGTGACCTCAAGGTGTGGTAGTACACGCCTTTAATCCCAATGCCTGGGAGGCAGAAACAGATCTCTGTGAGTTCAAGGTGTGGTAGCATACACCTTTAATCCCAACACTGGGGAGGCAGAGACAGGAGGATCTCTATGAGTTCAAGGACAGCCTGGTCTACAGAGTTATTCCAGGACAAAGATATATACAGAGAACCTGTCTCAAAAAGCCAAAAGTTAAAAATAAAAATAAAAAAATAGAGGTTAAAATAAAGCCACATAAAGATGAAAAATATACAGAGAATCTTGATACTGTATGCTTTTATGCTCTCTTTAAATTGTTTGATTGCTGAGGAAGGAGCAACAACTGCTAAAAGACTTTTGTTTATAAATGCTGCTGAACTAACCCAAGATAGGAATTTTGAAAATACCTTGGCTTCAAAACTGAAGTCAAAAGGTATGTTACTTTGGAGAAGAGATTCTGCTTTTGTTTCCACAAAAAATGAGAGGCTATGGATTTATTCAGAATTAAAAAAAATCATCTTTGACCAAGGGAGGCCACCTGAAAAATCGACAGGAACAGATGGCCCAGATGACAGAGTTCTACATCCAGAACTGATTCAAAACTGCTGCCTGAGATGATCAAGACTCCCAGGATACTTCAGTCAGGACTTGATTATAACTCTAAATTTTCTTTAGGTCCCCATAAGATTATCAGCGCCCCCAACCAGCAGAAAGTAGCCTAAAATACTACGCCCACATTCCCAACAAATGGACTATGGGTATTTTCCTTTGTTTTTTTAAAAAAAAAGAGGGAAATGGTGCGGGAGAATTATCTGTATTCTGTCAATCATGTATTTTAATAAAACGCTGATTGGCCAGGCAGGAAGTATAGGCGGGTCAACCAGACAGGAAGTAGAGGCGGAGTAATGAGAATAGGATAAGGCTAGGGAGGAGAGAAGTTCCTCAGCCACTCCTGTGCAGACCACCGAAGAGGCAACATGTAAGCTGTCACACTGAGAAAGGTACTGAGCCCATGTGGCTAACATAGATAAGGATAATGGGGTAATATATGTTATAAGAGTTAACAAGAAGCCTGACCTAATGAGCCAATCAGCTTTATAACCTTATGGAGTCCTGTGTGTAATTTCTCTTTGGGATTTGCCGGCTGTTGGGGTACCGGGCGGGACGGAAACCCCAACAAGCCGGCCCTCATACTACACACCAGTAACTGCCTGGATGCTATAGTCAGGAAAGGCAAACGCTTAGCTGAGGCTAAGTACTCTGGTCTCTCCAGAAGCATGCCATCAGTAGTAGATTCTGCTTGCAACTGAAAACAGTGCTCAGAGGTACCACTCATTTTTGAAAAGCACATTGTAAGGTAACATCTAACTTTATAGTCTTTATCCTTGGAAAATTTAAAGCTAAAAATGCAATCTCTGCTAGAAGTCAGGGAATTTTGAGTCTTAAGAGATGGAAAGTCAATAAAGGCAGAAGTTGTGGTTGAACTTAGGATCTGGTCAGTTCAGCAAGGGCACAAGAGAAGGGACAGTACTGGAACCATGGGGAAAAAATAGGGATTCTGATATGGGAGCGAAGAAGTTCATGTCAGGAAAGGATGTCTCTCTAAGCAGTGTCTAGGATACCTTTGAAATATGTTTGGGGAAGAAAGTGTTGGGCAGAGGAAATACAACACCATGGAAGTCCGGAAGTATTTACTGCTCAAAGAAATGTGAATTAGTACTTACTGTTTTCAAGGAACATACTTGGATTCTGGTTTTGGTCAACGTGGGCAAGTGCTGCACCCCCTCAAGAGCCTTTTACTGAAACAGAGATGGGAATGTGAACAGACAACTGGTGCAGATGGATGAACAAACCATAGAGAACCAGTTAGGAGAAAGGAGAGAGGAGAGAGGAAGAGAGGGAGAGGGTGAGTGTGAGAGAGTGTTAATGAAGACCAAAGTAGGGGATAGAGATCTTGAAAATTTTTAGTAGGTAAATCTAACTTCAAAACCATGCATGTGTATGGAATTGTGAGCAGACTTAGATGGAAAAACAATCCCTAAAATGAGCAAAGGAATACTGTTGCCTGCTTGTTCATCTGGAGATATAGCTACACAAGGTCTCCTACAAGGGTACCTAGAGAAAGCTACTGGGGTGGGAAGAGGGCAAACGTGTGACCAGTCAGTCAATCACTGGGCTTGGGCCCTAAGCTGACTCCTTGATGTAGAAGTGGACTGTTTCGTAATAGGGCTTGTCTTTATTAAGCCTAGCCATAGCTTTCAATAAGATGGTCCCCTGCAATTAGAGAGGTTAGCAGACTGCCATCATGTCACTGATGATTCCCTCTGAGCTCAACCCACAGGAAGCCACCCTGGCCTTCCTGAGTCATTCTCATCTGGGTGGGACATTGCTCATGCTCCCACTGGGGTTCCTGTCCACTTCTAGGCATGTTCTCCATCACAGTCTCCCATCCCAGTCAGTAGCACTTGTATGGATCTCTAACCCTCCTCCACACTCCTGTTCCTTGACCACTTACTCATATTGACTCTGTTCCCACTGTGCAGAGAAGTAATAAAGACCTATATCTCCACTGGAGTCCCCAGTTGGGTCACCCAATCCTGTTCTGTATTAGAAGGCCATTGTGAAATCCCTGATCCCTCTTGTTCCCTATATATCTACGAAATTCTTCCCATCTTGTGTGTGTGTGTGCACGCGCGCGTGCATGCGTGTATGCGTGTGCACGTATCCTAGGTCTTCAAATCTCCCTGCTTCGGTGCTGGAATTAAGGCATGTGCCACAAAGCTTGATTGGAACAGATTAAAAAAAGGATTTACTTATTTTTATTTTATGTGTATGGGTGTTTTATTTTTATGTGTCTGTGTACCACATGCATGTAGTTCCAGCAGAGGCTAGAAGAGGGTGCTTGGATCCTTTGGAACTGGAGTTACAGACTGTTGTGATCCACTATATTGGTGCTGAGAACCAAACCTGGGTCCTCTGCAAGAGCAGCAAGTGTTTTTAACTGTGGCCTTGTCTCTCCAGCCTCTGAGTAGATTTTTAATGGGACTTCTGCTTCTGACTTGGCGGGGGGCGGTCAGCTGTGCCTCCTGTACTCTTGGTCACTTGCTCTTGTATGTGCAATAAGATTATGGAAGATGAGCTATAAGGTGTTATCTTGTAATCAAAGTTAGATACATACAGCAAGGGCTACACAGCAAGATCCTGTCTCAAATAACAAACAACTGGTGTTGGTGGTGATGTGGAGTGTGCACTCAAGGAGGACAATGAAGAAAAGAAGATAGATAGTTACAGTGGGTAAGGGTAATATTTACTCAGTATCTATTGGGTGTGCTATGGTAAAGGAGGTTAGAGATGAGAAACAATGTCATTATAAGACTAACTACCAATTAAATAAGAATCCAGTGTGGAGTAACTTAAGGCTGTTGGACTCCATTCTATGTCTGAATGTTTAGTGATAGTCTTTACTTTTGGGCTCATAGTCCTGCTGTTGTACAGAGGAATGCTCCTAAGATACCCTAGCTTTTAGGGACATGCAGTTGCACCCAGTGTGTCCCCCTGGTGTCACTGATAAACTTGGTTCAGTTAGACTGTGAGGTACACACACTGGAGAGGAATCAGGCAACCTCTGCACCTGACCTTATCCCATTTTTCCCTTTGTGAGTTTCTTCAGTTGCCCAAACCTTTCACAATGCTGCACTGAATAGATGGTGTGTTTTTCTGTGAAATGAATTCAACAGGGGCTCAGAGTGACACCAGCTTGCATGGTCCCCTATATACCTATGAAATCCTTCCCATCTTGCGCCCCCTAGTGTACCAGAATGTTCTGTGGCAGTCATGTTTTCCCCAGGAAGGCACTGCCCCACATAAATGGATCTGTGCTTTGAGATGCCACTGCTAATCTGTAATTACTTTACCTGTCAACTAGTTAGTTACACAAACTTTCTTAAACCACACTTAAAATGACTGTCTTTTCATTCATTTTCACACAATAACATGATTAGCAGCATTTTTTCCCCAAGAAAGGGTTTCTCTGTGTAGCTTTGGTGCCTGTCCTGGAACTCATTTTGTACCAGACTGACCTTGAACTCACAGAGATCTGTCTGTCTCTGCCTCCTGAGTGCTGGGATTGAAGGTGTGCAATGCCACTGCCTAGCAACAGCACACATCTTAAAGGAAATGTCTTGTCAATCTGAACTAGAATTATGTTATTGTCCTAAAGAATATTCCACTAAGTCACTCATTCTGGCTCCAATGAACAATCTGCTGATGGTGAGATGGCTCAGCAGGTAAAGATGGTTGGTAACAAGCCTGGTGACCTGAGTTTGAACCCTAAAACTCACAAGGTAGAAGGTGAAAACTAACTCTTGCAAGCTGTTTTCTGACTTATATGCATGCATACATACATACATACGTACGTACATACATACATACATACACATAAATAAATTTAAATGTAAAATTTAAAAAACCTTTCAGATTTAATTCCTCTTGTCCACTTCTTTCTATAACATTCCCTCAGAATCTCACATGGTGATGACATTTCTGTTTATAAACATACTGTCTTTAGTCTTAAGGATCCCCCCCCTCAAAACTCAGAAACTTAGCAAAAGGAAAATAATAACTGTCCATTTTCCTGGTCAGGTGTAACACATACTGAGACTATGCAGCTGTGCTCTCCTGGGTCTCTTAGCAAGGCCTTTACTTGTTGGTTGACAGGGATGCTCACAGGGAAAGGGGGCCTATGAATCTGTACAGTTAGGGAGGAGCAAAAGGGGACTTCTGAACTCTGCTGCATTATGACTTTAGGAAATAAAAGTCCACGTGGAGGACAACATGTGACCATCTGACACAGTACGCCATTGAGCCAAAGCTATACTGTTAGTTACCATGGCAGGCCATGTCAGGGCAGAGCTCAATTGTGAAGAACTGCAGGTGGGACTGTGGCAAGCAGGGTCAGGGAAGGTGGGACAGGGTGCTTTCCCTCCAGTCTCTGCTGCTCACACCACCCACCGCTGACCCTTGACTTCCACACACCCTGTCTCTGAATAATCCACACTTCTATGCTGCTGTTGGGGGATTAATGTGGGCTTCCAAGATTGATTAGTGACACTATCACCCAGGATCCCCATCTTGGAGTGCTACCACCTGTGTAAGTAGCAGGGTTTGGGAAACTACCTGTATGTTTGCTTAAGTGAAGATCACTGGAAAGGAACAGCAGATGGACTGGTGTTCGTGATAAATGCTGATGAAAGGGCCGGCAAGGGTAAACATCTCAACTCCACCAAATGTGCCCTGGAAAAGCTCAACTGTAACAAAATAAAAATAGTGTGCAATGCTAAAAATCATGGTATAAAAATTTGTGTGTGGAAAGTAATGCAAAGCAATGAAGAAATTGTAAAAATTTAAGATTACATCTGAATAATCAGACCCTGTGACCCAGGGCTCCTCTGAGGGAAGAATATAGCAGGGTGAGATGCACCTGCTGGGTTCCTCAGGATTGTTTTCAACAGCCATGAGTGTGGAGTTCCAACTGCTGTGCCCCTTGGCATCTGACCCATGGGTTAGGGTTAGGCTCAAGGTTCACACTGAGGTATCACAAACACAGGAGATCATTTACATTTCTCATTTATCTGACATCTTAGCATTAAGTAATCATGTTTTTATTATATGACAAAAAAGCTTTTGTATCATAAATATGGATTTTATAACATTTTATAAATTTTTGGGAATTAGAGGTGTAGAGCTGGCTCAGATAAAGAGTGCTCGTTATCTTAGTGTTGTGGTGCACACCTTTAATCCCAGGGGGGAAGATGCAGGCAGATCTGTGTGAGTTCTAGGCCAGTTTGGTCTATATAGTGAGTTCCAGGATATCCAGGATTATGGGAGAGACCCTGTCTTAAAACCAAAAACCAAAACCAACATTCTGCCCCTTCCCAAACTTATTATTTCCCAAATAATAAGAAAAAAGAATGTTTGCTGCTCAATCTTGAGGACTAGAGTTCAGATGCCAGCACCCATGTTACATGGCTCACTATTGTCTATAACTCCATCTCCAAGAGATCCAACGCCTTCTTCTGGACTTGGCAGAGCCTTGCTCCACAACATAAACAGATACTTACACATACACATAAAATGAAATAATGTAAATGTTTTTTAAAGAGTAAGTGGTGATATGATCAAAATACACTACATAAAATTTACAAAGAATTTATAAAAATATTTTTACAAACAAATTCTGGAAATGAAATCAACTTATAACAGGTATATTACTACAAGATTTCTGAACACACAACACTTACTTCTAGGATCAAGTACATGGCTTTTCTTGGGGGAAAGCCATGCCTGGGTCATATAGCCTTCTGGGACAGCAGACATAAGGCTTATTCCTGCTCAGCAATCCAAGCATCATTTCCAGAAGACTGGGGAAATGCAACACAGGCAAGAGCATTCACAAAGGTCACACACTGCTGCAATAATCCAGTGTGCAGTCTGCCTGCATCTCAGTCTATCTGCAGAGTGGGCACTTACTTCTTTCTGCTGTTAATGTCTTCTACAGAACCAAACACGTTCTCTAACAAGTTATAGACAAATAAATAAATAAAGGGTCAGCCCTTATGGTGCTGAATTATGAGAGATACAGAGAATGGAACTGAGGCACATGCCACTTACCTATGAGTGCCAGATGTCTCCTATAGGAAGGGTCTGCTGTTCAACAAAGCAACAGGTTCTACGCCCTTAGACCTTACCTGCAAGGTCTCTGCAGAGATCTGTCCATGGTATATAGGTTGTGGCTGGCACAGGCTCCAAGTAATAGAACTATGCCACTGGAAACCCACAACACAAGGAAAAAATAGAATCACCCTGAACTGTTGGCTCACCGTGGAGGATGTTCCATGTACATATATTACGTTGTGGCACTGGCCTGGCACACCTGAATCCCAGAGAGCTGCAGCTGGAGATCCCTGACAATGAGCCACAGGTGACTGCTCACTTTGACCCCTCAGCCACATTTAGGAGAGTTCTACAGTGCCAGGAAGAATACAGCTGCAAAAAAAAAAAATTCTACAAGGCTGTCCAGTTACTTTATCAGAAAGCTACTTTATTTAGTTACATCATCTCTCTGGAATGAACTGTGCAGTGATATTTACCGATGAACATACAGATGCCAAGGGCTGGCTGTAGAGCGTAGATTTGCAGGTGTGGAGGGCAAGAATGGGTTCATCTTCTCAGTGTCCATCCCCCCAGGGGATGCCGACTCTGTAGGAAGCATTAAGAGATGTAAGGAGTTGTGAGCTTTGAAATGACTTCTTAATTCTATACTGCTGAAGAAAACAAGAATGCAAATGCCAAATATGAGAGATAAGTTAAAAAAGAGTTCACTGGCTTAAATATGTGTTTTTAAAACTTCATGTTAAATTAGTTCTTCCAGAGTACTGATGACTAATGTAAAAACCTGTCACAGAGACAGGAACCAGCACTAATGGCTTCTGAACGACTGCCAAGAAACTGAGGAGTATGAGGTTTTGTGTTTGCCCTCACCACACGTATCTACACAAACATCTCATGTATGTACTCTTCTGAGAGCAGACTTAGTGCCAAAAAGCTGGCTGAGCACTTGCCTGCACACTGCCTCTGCAGCAGGCCAGAAATGCTGATGGGCTGCCTGGGTAGTCCAGTCCATGAACCACTAATGCTGGGAGAAGGCCCTTGCGCTGCTCTGCTGGATAGCTGTGATGCTGGAGCTGGTGATAGTTCCTTGAAGGGCATCTGCAATGGTGGGACTCTAAAAATAAATTAAACAAAAACATTCACAAATCTTCTTCATATTCCTGGTAACATGGTCACCAAAGCACTGACTACTGTGTGGCCTTAAAGGTCATCTGTTTATGAAAACTGTATTCTGAGTACTCAGGATAAATAAGGCCTGCTCTAGACTGAGAATGTGGTGAACAGGACCACATAGGAGGCTGCCCTTGTTCTGTCAGCTACCCTAGGGCCTTGCTGTACAGATGTAGACCAAAGAGGCATTTTCACTTTCCTTAGGGTCCAAGACAATGAGTAGATGAACAGAAACAAAGGGCCAGGATCTTTAAAACTTCATGATCTTCTCTGTCACCATAGCCAGCTTCAGCCCCTATTTACCTGTTCCTGGAAGCTACCTCACTCCACGTTCCCCAATCCCTTCTAGCAACTCTAGGCAGTCCTAGCAACTGAGGAACTGCATGAGAAGCAAGATTACTTACCTCTTGGCTTTTACAGGAAACATTTGTGACCCAAGCTTATTCCTTTAAGGAGTTATTTTGTGCTGTGGGACAATGGTTTTACCCTGTAAAGATTTGTTTCTTGTACTTGTTTAATAAAATGCTGATTGGCCAGTAGCTAGGCAGGAAGTATAGGTGGGATGACCAGGCAGGATGTATAGGTGGGGTGAAGAGAACAGGAGAATTCTGGGAAGAGGAAAGATTCAGTCCACAATCGTGACCCAGCCACAGAGGAAACAATATGAGAATGCCTCACGGATAAAGGTACCAAGCCACATGGCTAACATAGACAATAATAATGGGCTAGTTTAATATGTAAGAATTAATTAATTAACAAGAAGCTTGAGCTACTAGGTCAACCAATTTATAATTAATATGGACCTCTGTGTGTTTATTTGGAACTAAACGGATATGGGATCTGGTGGGACAGAAACCTCAGTTAACAATTGTGCAGCCATTAAGTAGTTCTTTTTGAGGTGTCTAAGTTATACCTTGGATTAAAAAAATGCAAACTATATAGTGAAACATATTCTCCAAACATGGACACATAGGATTAAGAGGTAATCTGTCAGTTTAAACACTGGCTGGAGGTTTTGTTTGGCTTATGTTTTACCCTAACAAGGACCTACCTGATAGCTGTTGTTGTCTTCATGCTTGAATGGCTCGGTGTTAAGTTGAGATGCTGGGGTCCCCGGCAGGAGACACTGCCTGTGGAGGGAATAGAACACACTGTGTGGTACCAGTACCAGACCATACCCACTGCTGCTTCTCTGCAGGTATGGTCACGTCTTCATTAGGAGACCAGTATCACGTGGCATGTGCACTCACAGATCACTTCTGACTCTAGGTAGCCCTCTGAGTGTGTACCCAAATCCTTCCCACTGCCATAGATGGAACATGTTTCTTGTGTTCTATTTTTCACCTATGTCCTTTTTCAACTTGGAGATAATGTGAACAATTCAAATAATTTGGCAGCTTGATGCCAGTAGTTAGGACCAGAACCAACCAGGGTAGCTGAGTTCTGAGCCATGGTGTCTGCTCTGCTGGCCAGTAGTTAGTCAGTAAGGGCCAGACATACATAGGTGCTCAGTCAGTGACTACTGGGTAGCCACATATGAAGGCCTGGAAAGCACCTCTAGGAGACTGTTCCATTTAAATTGAAAAAGAATGTACATTCTGCTATTGTCAAGTCATGTCTGTATATGCTTTTTTTCAAGTTAATTTGGCTAAATTTCTTCTAGTCTTCCAGTTTCTTAGCAATTACATATCAGTAGTTTTTCAATTATAGAGAATAGGATACTGAAATACCCAAACTATAATCTTTGGTTTTCTCTTTAATTCATCATATAGTCATTTGGGTTTGTTGTCTATACACAGTAATTGTTTTAGCTTTCTAGTAAATATTTGGCATCATAAAATGTAGAAGGAGAGAACCGCTTGTTGGTTCTCGGCTGCTTGGCTAGCTTAGACCCAAGATAATCACACAGAAACTGTATTAATTAAATCACTGCTTGGCCCATTTGTCACGAATTAGGTCAGCATGATAAATAACCAGGCCAGTTCAAGGATAACAATTATATTTTTAATGGTTATAAGGGGGAATTCACGCTACAAGAGTGGGAGGTCCGACTTCCTATCTGTCTGGAGTCGCGGGGGGGGGGGGGGAGAGAGAGAGAGAGAGAACGTGAGAGCGCATCTGATTCCTCAGGGTTTTTCTTCCTGGGTTGTAGGTAGCCACACCTTAACTAGATGTGATTGATTGACAGGGTTTCCCCATCACCCATTAGCTCTAGCTTCTTACTGGCTAACTCTTACATTTAACTCTACCCATTTCTTTTAATCTGTGCATCACCATGAGGTCGTGACCCACCAGCAAAGTTTCAGCACATTTGTCTCCAGCACGGCTCCATGGCTTCCCTCTGACTCTGCCCTTCTTTCTCTCAGCATACAGCCTATCTTTCGCCACCTAGTTCTGTTCTTCCCTGCCACAGGCTCAAAGCAGTTCTTTATTCATTAACCAATAAAAGCAACACATAGACAGAAGGACCTCCCACACTAATAAAATGTCTCTTTGTTAGTAGTAATATTGTTATCTTAAAATGTACTTTATCTACTATGAATAAAAACCACTCTAGTTCCTTTCCAGTTGCTGTTTGCAAGTCTTCTTTGTCAGTTTTCCTTTACCTATTTGTGTGGTCTATATTTACTATAGACAGAATGTAGGCAGAATTGTCATGCCAGTCTGACAATCTCTGCATTTTTTTTTTTTTTGCTGGAGCATTTAGTCCATTCCACTTAAGGGGACTTTTGATGTAGTTTTATTTGGGTCAACACAACACACTGATAATGGGAGACTTCAATACCCCACTCTCATGAATGGACAAATAATTCACACAAAAACTAAACAGAGACATGCCAGAGTTATCAGATGCTAAGAACCAAATGGACCTAACAGATATCCACAGAACATTTCACCCAAACACAAAAGAATAGATCTTATTCTCAGCACTTCATGGAACATACTCCAAAATTCATCACATACTTGGTCACAAAGCAAGTTTCAACAGATACAGTTTTTAACCCCCTGCATCCTATCAGAACACCATGGATTAAAGCTAGATTTCAACAACAACAGAAACAACAGAAAGCCGATGAACTCATTGAAACTGAACAACTCTCTACTAAATTACTACTACATCAAAGCAGAAATAAAGAATTTAAAGAATTCTTAGATTTCAATGAAAATGAAGGTGCAACACACCCAAACTATAGGACACAATGAAAGTGGTGCTAAAAGAAAAATTCATTACACTACCTACATGAAGAAACTGGAGAGATCTGATACTAGCAACTTAACAGCACACCTAAAAGCTCTAGAACAAAAAGAAGCAAGTGCACCCAAGAGGAGTAGATGTCAGGAAATAATCAAACTGAAAGATTAAATCAATAAAATAGGAACAAAGAGAACAATAAAAAGAATCAATGAAACAAAGATTTGATTCTTTGAGAACACCAACAAGATAGACAAACCATTATCCAAACTAACTAAAAGACAGATAGAAAATATTCAAATCAGAAAAATTAGAAATGAAGAGGGGGACATACCATTAGACACTGAGGAAATCCAAGGAATCTTTAGGTTATACTTTAAAAATCTGTACTCCACAAAACTGGAAAATCTAAAAGAAATAGATAATTTTCTTTATAGATATCACTCACCAAAGTTAAATCAAGAACAGATAAATAAATAGAACAGATAAATTTAAATAGAACTATTACCCCCAGTGAAATAGAAGGAGTCATTAAAAGTCTCCCCCCCTCAAAAAAGCCCAGGTCAGATGATTTTAGTGCAGAATTCTACCAGACTTTCAAAGAAGAGCGTACACTGAAACTCCTCAGATTATTTCACAAAACAGAAACAGAAGTTTAAATTGTTTAAATTTAGTTTAAATTGTTAGTTTAAATATAGTTTAAATTGTTAAACTAATATTTTGAGGTAACAGTCATTCAAAAATCTAAAACACAAAGATTCAACAAAAAAAGAGACCAACTGCCCTCATGAATATAGATGTAAAAATACTCAATAAAATAGACATCAAGAAGATCACCCACTATGATCAAGTAGGATTCATCCCAAAGATACAGGAATGGTTCAACATATGAAAATCAGTCAATTTAATTCACCATATAAACAAACGGAAAGAAAAAACCCCACATGATCATCTCATTAGATACTGAAAAAGTCTTTGACAAAATTGAACACCTCTTCATCTAAGAGAATTTAGGGATAAAAGGAACATACCTAAACATAATAAAGGCAATTTACAGCAAGCTGATAACAAACATAAAATTAAATTGAGAGAAACTCAAAGCAATTTCACTAAAATCAGGAACATGATAAGGCTGTCCACTCTCTCCATATCTATTCAATGCAGTATTTGAAGTTGAAGCTAGGGAAGTAGGACAAACTGAAGGAGATTAAGGGGATACAAACTGGAAAGGAAGAAGTAAAAGCGTAATTATTTGCAAATGATATGACAGACTCCAGAAAATGTTACCAGGGAATTCCTACAACTGACAAACACCTTCAGTGAAGTGGCTGGTTACAAAATTAATTATTAAAAAAAAAACTCCATAAAGAAACACCTGACCTGAGCTAATGGGAGTTCACTCTCTGGCCTGACAGTGGGGGAACCTACATATGCCCAAGTTAGGTCCTCTGAATGTAGGTGACAGTTGTGTGGCTGTGGAAGTCTACAGGGCCACTAACAGTGGGACCAGGATTTATCCCTACTGCTTGAACTGTTTTTTTTTTTGAGCCCATTCTTTTTGGAGGGATACCTTACTGAGTCTAGATATAGGGGGAAGGGCCTTGGTCTTGCCTCAAAGTGCTGTGCCAGACTTTGTTGACTCCCCATGGGAAGCCTTACCCTCTCTGAGGAGTGGATAGGGAGTGGGATGGGTAGAAGGTGAAGGGAATGGGAGGAAGGGAGGGAGAGGGAACTGTGATTGGCATATAAAATGAGAAAAGATTGTTTTAAAAAAAATAAAAAGAAGAAAACATCAGTAGATCCATAAATAGCAAGAGCTTAGAAAGAAATCAGGGAAACAACACTCTTCATAACAGTCACAAAAAAATATAAAATATCTTGGGGTAATGTGTTGGGGGAGGCCGCTTGTTCATTCCTGGCTGCCCAGAACCACATAGAAACTATATTATTTAAAACACTGCTTGGACAGTCACTTAAGCATATTGCTAGCTAGCTCTTATATCTTTGGTTAACCCATTTCTATTATTTTATATTTTATCACGAGGCTCATGGCCTACTGGCAAGGTTCTACTTGGCGGACTGCATCTTTTTCCTCTGGTGGCTCCATAGCTTCTCCTTGACTCTGCCTTCTTTCTCCCAGCATTCAGTTTAGTTTTCCTGCTTAGCTCTACTCTGCCATACCACGGCCAAAGCAGTTTCTTTGTTCATTAACCAATAAAAGCAACACATAAACAGAAGAACTTCCCACATCAGTAATGCAGTGACATTTGAACTGTATTTTAATAAATAGACTGCCTAAAGATCTGAGAGTAAAACAGTCTCATTGGTTAGCCTTACAGACCAGATTATGGTAACACACACCTTTAATCCCAGTAGCCACAATGCCATGCTTCTTTAATCTCAGTAGCCATAATGACACACACCTTTAATCCTAGTAGCCACACTAGTTGCCATAGCAACTTGGCGATGCACGCTTTTAATCCCTGCCTTAGAGAGAAATATAAGACAGGGGAAGACAGCTCTCACACACAGTCTCCTTTTGAGATTCTTGGAGGCAAGACTGCCATTTCAGACTGAGGTCAAGGTAAGAGCCTTCGAATCTTCAGGTTGAACCCCAATTTCTGACCCTGAGCTTTTATTAATGGTGCTTCAGAGTAACTCTAACCAAGTAAGTGAAAGACTTGTATGATTAAAAACTTCAAATCTTTGAAGAAAGAAATTGAAGAAGATATCAGAAGATGGAAAGATTTCTTATGCCCATGGATTGGTAGGATTAACATAGTTAAAAATGGCCATCCTACCAAAAGCAATCTACAGATTCAATGTAATCCCCATAAAAATTCCAACACAATTCTTTACAGACCTTGAAATAACAATACTCAACTTCATACGAAAAAACAAAAACCCAGGATAGCTAAAACAATCCTGTACAATAAAAGAACTTCCAGAGGTATCACCAGCTCTGATTTTAAGCTGTATTACAGAGCTATAGTAATAAAAACAGCATGGTATTGGCATAAAAACAGACAGGTTAATCAATGGTATCCAATCAAAGACCCAGACTTAAATCCACACATCTATGGACACCGATTTTTGATAAAGAAGCCAGAAATACACAACAGGAAAAAAGCAAATGGTGCTGGTCTAACTAAGTATCAGTCATGTAGAAAAATGCAAATAGATCCATATATATCACCCTGTACAAAATTCAAGTCCAAGTGGATCAAAGGCTTCAAAAATAAAATCAGATACACTGAACCTAATAGAAGAGTAAGTGGGTAATGGTACAGGAGACAATTTCCTGAACAGACTACTGATAATGCAGGTACTAAAATCAACAATCAATAGATTGGACTTCATGAAAAAGAAAGGCTTCTGTATAGCAAAGGACAATGTTAATAGGACAAATGTCAGCCTACAGAATGGGAAACGATTTCTACCAACTCCACAGCTGACAGAGGGCTAATTTCCAAAATATATAAAGAACTCAAGAAACTAGACTTTGACAAATCAAATAATCCAATTAAAAATGGGGTATAGATCTAAACAGTGAATTATCATCAGAGGAATCTCAAATGCCTGAGAAACACTAAAGAATTTTTCAACATCCTTAGCTGTCAGGGAAATGCAAATCAAAACTACTTTGAGATTTCATCTTACACCTGTCAGAATACCTAAGATCAAAAACACAAAGTAATAGTTTATGCTGGTGAGGATATGGAGCAAGGGGGAACACTCCTCCATTGCTGATGGGAGGGCAAAGTTGTATATCCACTCATCCACTATGGAAATCAATACGGTGATTCCTCAGACAATTGGGAATCATCTACTGCAAGTCCCAGCTCTACCACTCTTAGGCATATACTCAAAGAACACTTCATCCTACCACAAGAACACATACTCAACTATGTTCATAGCAGCTTTATTCATAATAGCCAGAAACTGGAAATAACCTAGATGCTCCTTAATGGAAGAATGGATTAAGAAAATGTGGTACATTTACACAGTGGAATATTACCCAGCTGTTAAAAACAATGACATCAGGAAATCTGTAGGCAAAATATCCTGAGTGAAGTAACCCAGACCCAGAAAGACAAACATGTTATGTACTCACAAATGGATATTAGCTGTTAAATAAGGGATAATTATGCCACAATCCACAGACCCAAAGAGGCTAATTAACCCTGGGAAGGGAAAAGAGGTTAGATTTTTTGGGGGGGATGGACTGGGGGAGAGTGGGGATAGGAACAGGATGGATCAGGCAGGGAAAAGGAGGGAGAGAGTACTGTGAGAGACAAGTGGAATGTGGGGGGCATTTGCAGGGCAATATGGAAACCTAGCATAGTGGAAACTTCCTGGATCTATGAGAGTGATTCTAGCAAAGTCTCCTGGGGCATAAGGAGTCTGAGCCAGCTATCTTCTATAACCAGACAAGGTTTGCAGTAGTGGCACTGGGACACTAACCCAGCCAAAAAATTTTTGACCTACAATCTGTCCTGCCTTCACAAGATGAGCTGGAGTAATGGTGGTGCAGAACTTGTGGGAGTGGCCAACCAATGACTGGTCTAACTCGAAGTCCACACCATCAGAGTGAGTTCATGCCTAACATTGCCTGTATGGCCAGAAATCAGAGGCTGGACCATTCAGAGACCCAGGATAGAAGTTGACAAACAAAACAACAACAACAACAACAAAATGATCACTAACGATATTCTGCTTTACTTACAGATGGGGGCCTAGCCTAATTGTCATCAGAGAGGTGTCATCCAGCAACTGATGGGAGCAGATACAGAGATTCACAGACAAAGGATTGTAGGAGCCAGAGGGGTTGAGGACATCATGAGAACACAGCCCACAGAATCAACTAAGCAGGGGACAGAGATGAAGCAACAATCATGGAAACTGTAAGAGTCTGAGCTAGGTTTTCTGCATATGTGTGATGGCTGTGTAGCTGGGTATTCTTGTGGGACTCCAAACAGTGGGAGTGGGGGGTGTCTCTGACTCTTTTGTATGCTCCTAGAACTCTTTCCTCCTACTAGGTTGCCTTGTGCAGTCTTAAGGGTTTGTGCCTAATCTTATTGTGACTTGTTATGTCATGTTCAGTTGAACATGTTCCCATATCCGTGAGAGGCCTGATCTTTTTTTTTCCTTTTTATTAAGAGAAACAGAAGAGTGGATCAGGGGAAGGGTAGGCAGTTGGGGGAGGAACTGGCAGGAGTGGAGGGAGGAGAAACTATGATTGGGATGCAATATATAAGAGAAAAATAATAAAAAAGAGGACTCCTTCCTGATATCACAGTTGCCTTGAATTAAAGACTGTCAGTCAAGCAGCCAGGTGAACTACCCTTATGATATCATTGACGTCCTAAACACTCCATGGATGCCTTGTGGTAGCTACATGACAACTAGAGCTGCTTGCTGCTGAAGCACAGATCCAGCTCTTGAAGATGCATACCATTGCCACAGTGATTTCAAACAGCAGCGCTAGACTCTGCTATCACAAATTTCAGTGAAATTTTCATCCAAGCCAGAGGAACGTGTATCCCCTGTTGATTGAATAGAGGGACTGTGACTGTATAAAATGGACAATACTATAATTGGTGAATGCAGCATGCCATTTACATAGTGGCTGTGCTGTGGGAACTCCTTCAATGAATAACCAATAGCCTTTAAGATACGGGCCCAGTTTGGGCGTGGTCTCATGTACTATAAATTCAAATGAAAAGCGCAAGCTTTTCCCTTGGCTGCTGGACTCAGTTCCAGTTCCCTACTCATGCATAGGACTGATAATCACTGCTTTTTTTGTGAGTCTACCCCTAAATAAATAAATCTTTATTATACTCCATTCTGGGCTAGTGTGGGACCATTTTATTTTAAACTGCAACAGATTGGTGTCCAACATGGAGCCCAAGTTCACACCATTACTTGGACCTGCCCAGAAAGTCTGCAGCCTTCTCCCACCCCCACCCAGTGCTGGATACTTACCAGTAAGCCAAAACCCAGTGATGATACATAGATTAATAGAAATGGGTTAATTTAAGATATAAGAGTTAGCTAGGAGTATGCCTGAGTCATTGGCCAAGTAGTGTTGTAATCAATATAGTTTCTGTGTCATTATTCGGGTCTGGGCAGCCAGGAAATGAACAAACAGTCTCTGCCTACATGGCTGTTACTGTTGCAAACCTTTTTGTGGCTATATAAGTAGGTTGGTCAACACACTTCTGAAGCCAGCTTGGAGATATGTTCTTATGTTATATCTGGGTATTGAACTATTAAGCCCAATAAAAGTCTTTTCTCAAGTATTCTCACCTACTTTAGATTTTCATAATTAATTTAGCAGGATGAGATGGTTAACATTAAGAAGGAAGTAGCAGCAGTGGTAGGAGCAATAACTGTAGAAGTGATTTCAGTAGGAATCACAGCAGCGGCGAAGTAGTGGCCAGAGTTATGGTAACAGTGACAGCTACAGGGGTGATAGTGGCAAGAGCCATAGCAGTAACTATAATGCAAACAGTAGCAAAAGCAGAGGCAGAAACGTCAAGAATATGTGTCTATGGGCCTTCCAGGAATCCCTGCCCTGCCCAAAAGTACAGGGCCTGGTGGCTGTGGGCATCATGGGATGACCTTTCTACCTGATGTACCACTGATTCATAGTTGTCTGATCTGGAATCACAGATCTCTCATGTGAGAAACATGAATGCTGACTACACCCTGTGGTCCACGTCTGACATGCATTTCACTTTTGCTATATGACTGTCATTCTTCTCTGAGAATGCAGCTTTGTGCTCCCTAAAGTCTAGTGGTGGCAGTGATAGTGGTAACAGCAATGAGAAGTAACTGAAGTGTTGTGGAGATTGGCCAAGCCCCAAAGCCAAAGGTTTCAGACACCCTAGTCCTGAAATCTGGGGAATCTTGGCATCTTAGACACTGAAGCTGTAATGTTAGCCACTGTCAAGGGCTGGGGAATCCTAACTAAGATTGTTAAAAAAAAGGATAATAATAGTGGGTAATAGAGTGAATACTTGTGAGCTATTATTTATAGATATTTTATATTACATTGGTATAGTTTTTGTATATTGATAAAAGTTCAAATTATATTTGTTATTTTTGTTTACATTATTTGTACACCTATGCAAAGTTATTCTGTCAGATTGTATATTCACATGTTTTTACCTTTGGTTAGAACATATTGTATATTGATACAACATTTAGGATATATTTTCATATTGCATTATATATTACTCCTACTTCTGATCAAGATACTTAAATACTGTTTACATTTTGAGGTCATTGTCCTCATTTGTTGCACACAGTTTACAGATTATTTAATATTCTGACATGAAGTTTTAGTCTTTAAGATATACAGGTATTAATTATTATAGGTCAATAGTTGTTCATATTTGTTGTACATACAGTCAGATCAATTAGGTTCTTTAGATACACAGAGATTGTCTTCTGTCTAGAGAGGTAATCTTCAACCACTTCAAGGATCTGTGGAACATGGTATTTAAATAACTTAGGGTTCTGTTGACATGAGACATGATTGCATCTGACAGCACCAATCTATTCCTGAGAGACTGTTGAGCACCAAAGACACTCCACTTGGAGCTTGTTTTCTTCTAGGCAAAACTGGTCTTTGGGCAAGGAACTGACAATGCCTCAACCACTGACAAGTTACATGATATCTGGAAATGGGTAAGCAGGACTGTCAAATCTTGCCAAAACAGGGTAAGATGGTTTTGAAAAATTTCCTGCCTCTAAAAATGGTCTGTCAGTTATGCTAGGCCTAAGCCAAAGCTGATTGCTTCAATGCTGCAAAATGAGACTTTGGGTGATAGATCAGGTAGCTAATTGTCTCTGTCATATATTGCTCACTTTGGAAACTACTTGATTATACTTCCTGCCTACTCAAGTAATATTATCTCCCTTCTCAGACCTTCTATGGGATTGAAGATTAAATAGTCATAGTTACTGTCCTCTTATGATCTAGCCAAGCCATTTCCAATATAAGACTTAGACTCCATAGGATAGAATGTTTATTAAAACATTGAGCATATGTTCCTTGTTTAATATTGTTTGTGCTGGTTGTAATTCTAATTATATTTGATATCTGTTCCTAGAGTATAGTTTTGTATTGAGTTTGGAACTCTCTTATTTAAACAAAAGGGGGAGGTGCTGTGTGAGCATATTCCGCGCCTTCAGCCAATAGCCTTTAAGATACCAGCCCACTCGGTCATGGTCTCTTATACTGTAAAAGCAGCAGTGAACGGGCGACCTCTCTCTTGCTTCTGTCTCCCACTTCCAGCTGCTAGACTCTGTTCCTGTTCGTGCAGAGGACTGTTGTCTAGGACAGTGATATGTAAGTTTTCCCCTTAAATAAATAATCCTTTTATTATTCATAATTCTGAATTGGTGTGGGATTGTTTTGTGACTTATGTCATCATTCTAGGTCTATATAATCAGTATAACACTTGTTACCCAACACTGAGAATATCAGTGAGGTCTGCACATAAATCATAATACTACAGAATGCCACCTGCTCCTGCCTGCAGCCTGGCTGGAGAAGCCAAGGGTTATAAAAGTTGTCAAAGGTTAGCACTGGCAGAGCTTTTCCTCACTTACCCACTATTTCCAACCAGGTAGAGCAAAGGACACCAAACAGTGCCTGGTAACATTTTATGAGCCATGTTAACTGTTTTTCTTCTCTTCACTTCTCCTCTCCTTTGCTCTCCTTCTCCTCCTCATCTCTCCCTCTCCTCCCTTTCTCTCTGTGTGTACCTAGAGCTCAAGGGTTAATGTTAGGTGTCTTTCTCTGTCATTCTCTACTTTAGTCTTTGAGATATAAAATTGCCAATTGCCAAATCTGAAACTTGTCATTTTAGCTGGACTGGCTGGCTAGTGAACTCCACTGCCATCTCTCAGGACGAGTATGTGCACTGTTGTATCAGGCTTTTAACACGGGTACCTGGGAAAGTGAACTCAGGTCCTTATGCTTTCACAGCAAGCACTTTATTCACTGAGCTTTCTCCTTACCTGTGACCAGGATAGAGCAGGCAGAATGGCCATGGGCTCTATACTTCCTAGGAGAACTGTGAGGAGGCTATAGGTTTTGGAATTTTTATCTGTTAGGTAACAAGAGCTCCCACACCCAGAGCAGGAGGAGGAGGGCTGTGGATATTAGGGAGCCCACATGACAAGAATCAGGGTCTGGAAGGATCACTGGACAAGAGCCACCAGGGCAATGAACTAGCAACCCAAGTCAATTATTAGCAAATAAAGAGGCAAAACAACTTTTGATTAAACTACAAGGAGACAGTAAAACAAGATTAGCATTTTCCCCCATGATGTATGATCCCAAGAGCTTTTCCTAATATGGTTCAAAATGTGGTAAATCAAAATCTCCCAGCCAGCTAGTGGAGGGCAGCCCTTAAGTAGGTAAGTACTGACAACTTTGGTGAAATATGCCTTTCAGGGAAAATATCCTTGCTTTGCATGGATTTAAAGTAAGATCACAGGAAATTTTACTTACCCATGCGTCCATCCTGAGGTGGACTAATCAGAGAGATTCTTGAAGGGCCTGCTGCCATCTCAGGCTACATAGGCAAAAGAAAACAGTCAGTGAAATGTCCAAACTGCTGCTTGTGAGGGTCCAATTCTGTTCATCAGGACCGATGTCTCTGGAGCTCTAGCTCTGTAGTCCTGACGCTTATGACAAAATCACCTGTTTACTGGATGATAGCCTCATAGACTGAGACAGAACAGGGAAGGACAGAGGATCACTTCTGTTCTCCCTGGTCCTGAAATAGTAAATGATGCGGGACCCCACTAAATTCCTTTAGGAATATCAGGAGAGTAAAGGACAATTAAAATCCCAAATGATCTGGTTGGAGCTGCCTAGGTTGAACCCTCCTGCTTATGCCCCCATTTTCCTGAGACTCTAGGAACACAGGTTCCTACTGTCCTTGCTTGACTCAGAGAAGACTTCTGCCTTGCAAAGTTTAAAATGTTTACCAACTGCCCTCTTTCCAGATGTCTGTCTATGTGTTGTCTAACACTTCCCTTTGGAGTTTCACTCACTGAATTCTGTTTTCCCCCCAGCTGAAATGTATCAACTGTGCCTGTTATCTTCTGTATCTCTAGCTCACCCCAACTGCTTGGGGGTTAAAGAAACCTGAAGCAGAATGACCTTCCCCTGTCCCCCATAAGGGTCCCTCTTCACCATTAATACGGAGATCTGGAAAACCACCAGTACATGTGCAACAACCCTGAAACAAGGCCTCAGGCAGAAGGTAGAAGCAGATGTCTAGCCTCTAAGGAGTTGAGATATGCAGCAGGGATCTGTGAGCTTCTGGGAGAGTAGGGAATTGCCCACAGTAGAGTAGGTATACACTGGCGGAAGTGAGCACATACAAGAGGTAAGCTGAGCAGGGAGGGAGCAGTTTGTCCTTGTGTCAACTGCCAAGAACCTTAAGTATCTTCTCCTCAAGGCATGAATAACTTCTCATTCCCTGCTAAAGTCCTACCTATCTACTCTGAAATCTAGGTTCCTTTATAAGCAGGTTCAGGAGATTCTCTTAGAAATGGACATGACTTCTGATTGACAAGTCCACACACCGGTATCTACTTTGGAGGACTATTAGGAGAATGGTCCTCATTTAAAAAGCACTTAAAAATGTGCTAGCAGGCAGGCAGCTCTATTAAAGGCCCTTAAAACAACATACAGTAGTAAATTCACACCAAAGAAATAGTGTCATTAGAGTGTATGCAGTCTCTCTTCTTTGCTTGATTCTACTGGTTACAGCCCACCTGGTGATATTTCAGCCTTGTGAAACATCTCTGAGGGCCTCATATTTGAACAATATGGCATGCACAGAATCCAGTTCTGCCTGAACTGGTGCATTCCTAGGTTTGGTTTCATTTCCACTGTTTTTTTTCTCTCCAATTTACAGTTGTGGTTTTGTTTTTTAGGCCTTACATGTCTGGCCCACTTGTTTTTAGGGCTGATTGGGTTGTTTATAATAAGCACTTCTTTCTTGATTATGGTCAAGAGAAGATGAAATACACGGCTCCAAGTCCTGCCACTTTTACTAACAATGCAAGGGACCCTGTTGCCCTTACCACAGGCCTGGCCATAAAGACAGAAGGGAATGTTCTTGTTTCTAATCACAACCCATCCATTAACTCTGGTGTTAATACAGTAAAGTGATGTGGGATTGTCCCTCTGTATGCTGTGAATATGTTTTATTACCATTGGTTAATGAAAAAGCTGCTTTGGCCTATGGTAGGGCACAATACAGATAGGTGGGAAATCTAAGCAGAAAAAGGGAGAAAGGAGGAGGAGTGAGGGAGATGCCAGATTGTTGGAGAAGCAAGATGTGGGGTAACAAGTCACAAGCCTCGCGGTAAAATATGGAATAAAGGAAAATGGATTAATTTAAGTTGTAGGTGCTAGTTAATAAACCTGGGTTAACAGGCCAAACAGTATGTAATTAATGTTAAGCCTTGGAGTGGTTATTCAGGAACTGGCGGGCATGAGAGAAACCTCCAGTTACAGTAAAGAGCTTTGCTAGAGACATGTACCTTGAGCAACGTGGCAGCCCAGGTATACTTACCTTTCTTGCTTGAGGAGTCAGGTCAATTTCCATTGATTCTATTCTGTTAATCAGTGAAACATGCTAATGAGACTGAAAATTTACTGTAATTTAAAAACATAAATTTAAATATCCTTGTATGTAATAAGTCAGAGCGAATTTCCCAGTTCTTTCATGGGGTTGTCAGGGTGTGTATAGGGGTAAGTCTGCTTCTTCCTATGTATTCTACTGGGTGTTCATTGACTGCAAATTTAGGCATAATTTCTCCAGAGAAAAGCTACAGCCCCCACATTTGTCTTAGTTCTTCAACTGCTGCCTAGTACTACTGACTAGACCCCTATGAACAGGAACATTCACTTACTGCTGTTAATATATGATTAGCCTACATGTTACAGAATTCATTAGTTAAAAAGAAGACATGGAAACATCAGTTGGATTTATTTTCAATTTGGCCCTTATCTAGCCTGGTTAGATGATGGTAGTGACCTTAGAGCAAGGGACACCCTTTCTTAACTACTTCAGCAGGAGTCCAGGATGGCTCATCTCAGCCTACATATACAGTTGCTTCAACATCTATTTTAAATTTAATTTTCCTGGACAGGGATGTCACCTCGTCTTGATGACATCCATCTTGATGTCACCTCAAAACATCAAGAGTTTTACAGATCCCGACTTTCCTCTTTGTTTTCACTGTCTTCAATCTGGATATATATATTCTACATAATATTCTCTTTGTGACAACTCCCTATGGGGCAACTAGAGACAGTCTGCTTGACTGGTCTGGTAACTTCACAACCCACAAGAAAGCACAGATGTGACAACTTTCCAATCACAGGAGAGTCTCCTGGAACTCACACCTGCTTGCTGCAGACCCATCAACTAAACCCATAGAAAAATCATGTTTAGGACTGGAGAGATAGCTCAGAGGGTAAGAGCATTGCCTGCTCTTCCAAAGGTCCTGAGTTCAATTCCCAGCAACCATATGGTGGCTCACAACCATCTGTAATGAGGTCTGGTGCCCTCTTCTGGCCTGCAGGCATACATGGAAGGAATGCTGTATACATAATAAATAAATAAATATTAAAAAAAATCATGCTTAGAGAACACGATGGGCCCATTAAAGGCATATGCCCATGGTGATTCCCTCCTTATGCCTAATTCTATTTCAGACTCAAGAGGAGCAAGAATGGAGACTGCTTTCCCAAATCAGGTTTTAGGGCTATAAATGGTATAATGAATGTGCACTTTCCAAGGGATAGCCAGAGTTTCTCAAGGCTGAGTTGTCCCAAGGACACCCAGAGATACAAGATAGGACTCTCAGAGTAGAGTGGCATATGAGGAAGAAGGACCATCCTGCTACATCCACAGACACAAACTTCACTTTTGGGTAGGGCAGGGATTTCTGGGATGCTCATAGACACCTGATCATACTCAACTAATTTGCTGTGGATGCAAGAATAGAATACTATGATTGTCCAGTGAGGATCTAAGTTCTGACTCTGGAACCAAAGTTTCACACTAATGTAAGCTAGTACTTAGAGCAGCTGGACATCCAGTGAATTGCTCATGCACTTAGTTAATGGATTGGAGGTTTGTAAGTAGAATAAGATGGGAGGAAATGTAGACATGTCCATAGATATGACTATGGGTTACTCAATTTTCACAAATTCTCACACCATCCCACCAGGCCCACACACCTGTCAGGAAGTGAAGAGTTGGGTGGCGGCAAGAGGTATCCATTTGGCTTTGCTGAAGGAACAATGATTTTTTAAAAAAAGCCTTTTATTAGTGCCTATTTTTTTGTGGCTCAGAAGCAGATATCTTTATATTCTCCTTTACAAAATTAATTCACTTACTTGAAACAGAAGATTTGATTGTGTTGAAAGCTGCCTGATGTGATGACCTCATACTAAATATATGGAGTAAAGATTAATTAATGGATGGAGTAAAGATTAATTAATGAAATTGATTTTTCCCTCTTTCATCCCAAAGTATAAAAAGGCTTGGAAATAGTTAACTGAATTTCTACACATTCTCTTGGCCTACTGCTTTATTCCTTCACAACTAGAATGCAAAGAAAACCAACACTGGCCACCATGTAACTGACACTTGTGGTTGCAACTATTATAATAATGGGTCATTGACAAGTTATGTTTTAAGTGTATGAAATTCAAATGTAACAATAAGAGATATTAACCACTCAGATTTAATGGCTAACAGGAGAAATGGAACAAGTAGATGAGGGTTGTAGTTTTTCCCCAACAAAGCAAGCCTGATTTCTCTGACAGAAGGCAGAAGAGACAACCTTGCCTGAGGTCTGATACCTAATAACCCTACTCAATGTCTGCTGTATGCTAAGCTGTCTGTTCACAGCAGGATGCATCCTGGACTCTCTACCTGCCTAGCCTAGCCTAGTAATGTTTATGTGAATGTAGGGCAAAGCATGTCTGTTTCTAAAGACTCACAAGGCATGTATGAAAAATGCAGATGAGATACTGCAACATACACACTGGTCTGAATATTGAGAGAGTCTATACTTGCAATCAGTCCAGTCAGACCAAATAAGCCAAGAATAGACTTTTATCGAGAACTGTGACCTGGGCTTCTGTTATAAAGTCACTTCCTGGAGCCCTCCATTAGTATTCATTTCTCTCACCCAGTATCATTTCCCATAAGAGTACATGTTCCTGTCTGACATATAAGTTCATTTATTGCCCTCCCTCAAACAGAAGCACCTGAGCAAAAGCAGTTGACATACTTGACTCACACGAATATCTGAAATCAAGAATGGTACCTCTTAGGTGCCCATGGAGGCTTAAAGAGGGCATTTGATTTCCCAGAGCTAGAGTTATAGACAGCTGTAAGCCATCCAATGTGGGTGTTGGGAACCAAACCATGGTCCATTGAAACAGTCACAAATATTCCTAACTGCTGAGACATCTCTCCAACTCTTCCATTTTTTTTTTTTTAAAAAAAGGATAGAGAAAAGATGCCCTTTTCTTCAAGATGGAGGTAAAAAAGAGCTTGGTCAGGAGCTGTAACAGGTACTCACCTACTCACCTACTTCCTGGTCACATTACCAGGCCCAATACGGTCAAGACACCTTTAGGTGTTTGGTTGTTAAGGTTAGTAGGTGTCCACGTACTTAGGTAGCCAGTGAGAAAAACCAAACTGACCATTCCACACATAAAAGCTTCATGGGTAATTGTACCATTATCTAAGAAAAACACAGCCACCACTGGACAAATATGCACCATGTCTTGTATCAATGTGTTGTCTAAACTATGGTGTTATGGAGTTCATATTTCATGGACATTAAGTACAAATACAGAGCTTTAGCCAGGCAGTAGTGGTGCACGCCTTTAATCCAGGCACTCGGGAGACAGAGGCGGTAGGTAATCTCTGTGAGTTCGAGGCCAGCCTGGTCTATAAGAGTTAGTTCCAAGACAGACTCCAAAAAAAAAAAAACCCCAAAAAAACCGAAAACAAAACAAACAAAACAAAACAAAACAAAAACTTCACAACTGGAGCATTATTATGGCATTAACCAAAACAAATAAGAAATGAAAATTTTTAATGTTTGTTATTTTTCAGATATTGAAATATAATATAATTTGGTTATTTGTAGTACTTTGAGATATGCCTCATTATAATATATGACTATGTGGCTCATATTAATTGCTAACTTGATAGGATTTAAAATTGCCTAAACCTTTGGCAGGTTAATGAGCAAGTTTCTAGACTGAGTTAACTGAGTTGGGGCAACTCATTCTGAATGTGGGTGTGGTACCATCCAATAGGTTAAGAGAGTCTCGAGCTGAATAAAAGGAGAAAGCAAACTGGCCACCAGGATTTATCTGTCTCTTGACTGTAGAAGCAGTATGACCAGGTGCTTCATTGCCACTGCCTCGATGTCTTACCTTTCACAAAGGGCTGCCACTTCAAAATGTGGGTAAAAATAAACTTATTTCCTTAAGTTATATGCTTTTGTCAAAGCCATGAGAAAAATAATTAATATAAAACATTGGTACTGAGAAGTGGGACTGTTGCTGTGCTAAAGCTAACCACATGGTTCTTAGGCCTTGGAAACCAGTCTGCAGGGAGAATGTGGAATAGTTTGGAACTTCAGGTTAGAAAATTCTTAGAAGTTGGGTGGTGGTGACACACGTCTTTAATTCCAGCACTCGAGAGGCAGACGCGGGAGGATCTCTGTGAGTTCGAGGCCAGTCTGGTCTAAAAGAGATAGTTCTGGGACAGGTTTGACAGCTATAGTGAAACCCTGTTTTGAAAAACAAACAAACAAGAAAGAAAGAAAATTCTTAGAATACCATAAGCAGAGCTTAATAGGCCAGTCTGGTGTCTGCTGGAAATTTGGAAGAATAAAATGCTGACAGAAATGTAGGTGGTGGAGGCTTAGCTCATGAGGTTTCAGTGGAGAAGAATTCTATTAGGCACTGGGCTAGAGGCCATTTGTGTTATCTTCTGGCAAAAAAGTGGCTGCATTCTATTCATGTTCTGAGAACTTCACTGAGGCTGAATTAAAAAGAAATAGGCTAATTTGATTGTGGAGGAAATTCCAAGGTAAGATTTTACCCAGGCTCTTACCTATTATCCAGGTCTACAGGAAGAAAGAGCAACAGCAGAATGGATAAATAAGTAAATTGCCCCTTAGCAGGGAAAGGACACAGTTTAAAGTTGTAGATAGATAAGGTGGGGATGAGAAAGAGCTGTAATTGTTAGAAAGATTAGCACCACTAAAGAGAAAATTTAAATTTTGCACTGTGAAAATAGGATAAGCGCTCTAGGCAAGACTCTAGCCATTAAAGGCTCCATCTTGTGAAAGCCAAATTCTTTTGAAAGAAAAGAATCTAAACTGAGAATGACTGACAACCACAGCCCAGGGAAAACTTTCCTCAGGATCAGCCTGGAGGTACACAGAGGCTGATGCAACTATGGTCCAAGGGGCCAGGCTCAATCTGGCAGCATAATTTGGCAGTCTTGTCCATGTGGTATTGGTTCTAAGGAATGAAATATGAAAGAATAAGGTAATCAGGGAAGCCTGTACTAAGATTACAGAAGGCCACCACTGAGACCAAGCAATGTGTGGTATGGTTGGATTCTATGCTAGGGGACCCTTGAGGGGCCACTCTAAGAAGATGTGAAGCTGAAGTCCAGTGGAGATCCCAGAATCTTGGAGATGCCATGATCATGATACTTTAGCAAGGAAAGCTGTAGGCATGGAGTGGAGTCATCCCAAAAGAAGAACTTTGTGCATTGAACAATAGGCTACCCAGTTATTTGGAGCTGAGATGATTCTAGCAAGAATTTGGTGTTTTCCTTCTGGGTATTAGTCTTGTCTAACTTTGCTTTGCCCCAATTACTTCCTTCTGGAATACAAATGTTTAATTTGTGACACTATATGTTAGAAGTACATAACCTGTTTTTTTAAATTTTATTTTATAGAATATCATAGTTAAGATAATGAACTGTGTCTTATAAGAGGCCCTACATTTATACTTTTGAGCAGTTTTGGAACTGTTAAAGATTATGTGGACTTTTAAAGTTGAACAGCATTTTTCATTACGAGATGGTCATGGTGGAAAGTTATGGCTTTAAAGCTATGTTTAGATGTGAAATTGACAAAGGGTAGACTGGCAATGACTAATATCAACTCTACAGAATCTAAAATTTCAAAGAAAACAAATCTTTGGGTATATCTAATGAGAGAATTTGTAGGTTGAATTAAATGAGGTAGGAAGACCCACCCTAAATTTGGGTAGCACTATTCCACAAGCAGAGGTCTTGGACTTAATAAGAAGAAAGTAAGCTTAACACCAGCACTCACCTTTCTCTGCTTTCTGAATGAAGGAATGATATGATCAGTGGCCTCAAGTTACTGTTGCCATGCCTCTCACCCCAGGATGTACTACTGTACAAAATAAATTCCTCCTTCTTCAAGTTGCTTTTATCACAGAAATGAGAAAAGTAACTAATACAATGGATTTACTCAATGTAAGTGCCTTGAAGAACAGATGCCATGCTAAGCTCTCCCTCCATACCTGGCTGCCATGTCATGCACAAAAGAAACTGCAGGCAGCCACCATTTGCATTATGGTCACTGTAATTCCTGGCCTTTTACCAATGCCTCAATAAGCCTTGGAAGCCTCTGTGGGGACCTTTCATCTCTTTTATGTGTTTTTGTCTATCTCAGTAATATGGAACTAGATTATTGTTCCCATGAGGTACTCTTACCTTTGCAGTTGCTTGATTTGTAGCAGTGACTTTCTGAGGGACTCTTCCAACTGAGAAATCTGAATATAAATACGATCCCATTATTAGATAGACTATGCCAAGCGGCAGTTCAGAGAACACTTTTGGTTTGTCTACAAATGTGACATTTCAGCAAGCTTAGCCCATCAGGATCTTTGTACAGAGCTGAGTCAGGTCAGAGCTCTAGAGACACCCAGCTCAGTCTCCACAAGGCAGTAGACCTGAACTAGCCAGCAGGAGCCCAAAGCATAAAGCTCTGCTAGGTACTCCTTAGAAATTCTTATGTCAAGTCTGAAACATGTCCTCCTCTACACAGATGATTTCAGAATGCAGTCTGTAACATGTCAAGATTTAGATCTGGTATTGTCACAAGGCACTGGGAAATGTCAAGGGGTAGATTTAAAATCTTCAAATTTATAGTGGTGTATGTAAAACCTCTCTTTTGCTAAGAGGTTTAATAAGGTAATACATATCAAATGAGTAACCAAGACTAGACTGGAAGAAGCCTCTCGGCTGGATTCTGGGCCGCTGTTAGGAAGTGATGTAGGAGTGCTAAGTGATAAAGCAGTGGATATCAGAGTGAGGACAGTGAACTGTGCACAGGACCTGAGGGCCCTGCCTGCCTGTCTCATCTGTGTACCACAGTCGTGGACTGGGAAATGCCTTCTAGACTTGCTAATAGGGTCTCAGAACTCTATGGATTTATAACTAGGATCCTCTCACTTCATTTATTATATAGCCTTTGGAGTTTTTTTTTTAAAAAGGACTTTTATGTAAAAAGCAAGAGGGATGAGAAGAGAAGCCTCTGTGCTGCTCTCATGTTCCTGAGGCCCTAGTATTGGTCAGTACAGATGAGGAAGTCCAGGTGGACAGAATAGTTAACTCTGTGTAGTCTGCCCAAAGCAGAGGGGCTCCTAGGCAGGTCAGGCAGACAGACTGATGGTCATAAGAAGTAACCACCTCCTCAACTGGAAATGCAAAGGAAAACAAACATCATAGGTGCTAGTGAACCCTATTCAGATCATGGACTCAAAGTTGGACATAGTGGCACATGCCTTTAATCTCAGCACTCAGAAGGCAGAGGTGGGTGGAGCCCCATGAGTTTGAGGCCAGTCTTGTCTACAGAGAAAGGGGGGGGACTTGAACTATAACAATATGACATTGAAATTACAAGATCAAACAATTAAAGAAGCAAGAGTTTGATTTCATTTACCTTTTCTTGATAGAAGGCCATCAGTCTCCTCCTGTGTTTTTCTTGAAATTCTGAAATCTAGTAAGACAACACATTTCAGCTGTTGAGGGCACAAAATCATGGCATATCTCTTGTGAAGCTGAAGGCTGGAAGAAACTTGAAGTGTGGGTTGTAGCATGTTCTGTTTTACATGTTCTCCCCCAACAGACCTGCATCTCTTCCCAAGGGGACAGTCACAGATTCCCTGGATTTGTTTGTGGTTAGCTGCCCCCAGGATAGAGCCGAATGGAAAGCAGTACTGGAACCTAGAATCTGGTCATGGTGATGGGCTAAGGCTTCTTAGAGAGACAGGCTTGCACTGTAGATGGCACAGAGAGGCTCTTATGATAATGGGAACAGGCAAGACTCCAAGCATTTGTGTCACTGGGTCTTCTGCCTGCCTGGACTCTTCCAGGTCTGCAATCTCAGGTTGTCTAGGAGTTGTGGTTTGTGCTCCAGGAGGGGTTGTGCTCTAGAGACTAGAGGGCTAGCAGTGGCCTCCCAAGCAAGACTGCATTCGTAAAACAAACAAACAAAAAAAGGACTGTGAAATCTGTGAATGGTGGCACACAATTGTACCCCAGCATCTGGAAGGATGAGGTAGGAGAATTATGAGCTTAAAACCAGCCTGGGCTGTATAAGAACTTCTATGCTAGTTTATAAATAATGATTTTCACCAGCTCCACATCAGACAGAAGTCTGATCTCCAAAATATACAAGAAATCAAGAGATTTGTCATCAAAAGAACAAATAATCCAATAAAAAATGGAGTACAGACCTAAACAGAGAACTCTCAACAGAGCAATTTAAAATGGCTGAAAGATATGTAAGGAAATATTCAACATCCTTAGTAATCAGAGAAATGCAAATCAAAACAATTCTGAGATTCTATCTTACACCTGTAAGAGTGACAAAGATCAAAAACACTGATGACAACTTATGATGGAGAGGTTGTGGGGAAAAGGGAACACTCCTACATTGCTGGTGGGAATGCAAGCTGGTACAACCCCTTTAGATGTCACTGTGGTGATTTCTCAGAAAATTAGGAATCAACCTTCCTCAAGACCCAGTAATACCACTTTTGGGTATATATCCAAAGGATGCTCAATTGTGCCACAAGGACATGTGCTCAACTATATTCATAGCAGCATTGTTTGTCAGAGCCAGAACCTGGAAACAACCTAAATGCCCCTCGATTGAAGAATGGATAAGGAAAATGTGGTACATTTACACAATGGAATAGTACACAGCAGAAAAAAATAATAACATCTTGAATTTTTCAGGAAAATGGATGGAGCTAGAAAACATGATTTTGAGTGAGGTAACCCAGACCCAGAAAGACAAAATTATCACATGTACTCACTCCTAAGTGGTTTTTAAACATAAAACAAAGAAAACCATCCCACAAACCACAATCCCAGAGAACTTAGATAACAATGAGGACTCTAAGAGAGACATACATGGATCTAATTGACATGGGAAATAGAAAAAGACAAGATCTCCTGGGATAAATTGGGAGAGGGCTGAAGGGGAGGGGAGATGCAAGGAGGGGAACAGAGAAAAATGTAGAGCTCAATAAAAATCAATTAAAAATTATTTTACTAAATAAAAAAGAAATATAGTTGGTATCTGTGGGGGTATAATGTCTAAATGAGGGTAGATCTAAACAAAGTTGAGCTCATATATCTCAATGTCACACAAAAGCATACACAACGACATAGATCAGACATAATGTCAGCACTGAAACCTTTATGTTGAACTATTTTACAAGTGAGATAATTAAAAAGAAAACAGAGAAGCAGAAGATATTTTCACACTCACCTCTGCAAGCGACTGTCCTCCAGAACACTTACATCACAGGGTCTCTGAGGTAATATGCTCTGGGCATCACCAAGTCAAGCCTCAAAGTCACAACTCACCTGAGAGGTTTCCTGTGAATACTTCTTACACAGACCATCTATGCTCAGAAAGAATGCCTGGATATTGGAGTTAGTCTAAAGAGAAAGCAAATGACTATGTAGAAACTTCTGGCTACTAGTTAAAAAAACTATATTTGAAGATCTACAATTAACTATACATACATAACACAAAGAAACAGCAATTAACCCCTGAGAAGATAACCACATGTCTAAGGAGCATGCAGGGCAGTGACACCCATTGGCAGCTACTGAGCACCCTGGACTACATGCCACTCTATATCCATTGAAAATGTGCTTCAAAATGAAGGCAAAAGTTTAGGGTGACTTTTTTTCAGACCCCCCCAAAACCCAAGAGGATTTGTCACCAACAGATCAATACTAAAAGCAAAAATAAAGGAATTCCGTGTGGGTAGGAAACAATCATTTACAGATCACAGAGAGCAAGAGAAGAGCAAGTGTGGTGAAATCCAGCCAAGTATTAGCTATGTGTGGAAGGGCTGTGCTGTTGGTTTAGCATGAAGTAAGAACCAATACTTCATTGAGAAGGGAAAGCATGGTAAAAAGATCAATGGACTGAAACCACCAGAGGTCCTTGCATAGCCAGGAAAATCTAAGTTAGTTGAATCTTTAAAAAAGATTTTATTTTTATTTTAGTGATGTGTGTGTCTGTGTGTAGGTTTGTTCACATGAGATCAACAGAGCCAAATATTAGCTTTCTGAAAATGCTGAAATTAGTTCATAGTACTTAATACACCTTTGGTAAAGTTACTCAAGAAGAAAGGACTCACAATAGTCACTAAAAATTAGAAAAAAAGCAGCAATGTGTGGAGGGAGGCACATGACTGCAATCCCAGCACTTGGGAGGCAGAGGCAGGCAGACCTCTTTAAATTTGAAGCTACCCTGGTCTACATAGGGTGTTCTAGGACAGTCAGGTCTACATAGAGAGACTCTGTCTCAAAAATCCAAAATAAATAAATAAGTAAAACAAAATAAAAGAACACCATTCCAGACCTTATATACCTGTTTTGAGGCACATAAAAGTGTAATTGATACTGAAAGCTTAAAATTCTAAGTAATCTCCATGGCTTCAGAATTTTAATTATACAAAAATTCATTGAGATGTATAGTTTGTGGCTGGGTTTGAGTGACTTTTTAATCTAGCCATGCAGTGTTCCTATTTTTGAGTTCATTGCAATAAACTTATACATACAAACATATGTACATAAACACATACATACATACATACACACACACATACATATCCAGGCTGGTCTTGAACTAGTGACATAGCCCAGCCTGACCCAGAACTCCTGTTTATGCCTCCTAAGTGTTGGAATTAAAGGCATGTGCTATCACTCCCTACTCCAAGAACTTTTATGAAATTATTAACTATGATTTCTCAAACTTGAATATGTAATACAGGAAAGGAAACTTTCAATTTCAACTTGTATATAAACATGGGTGCAGAAATCCCAAGTAAAATAATAGCAAATTCAATCTATCTACAAAAGTTGAAGTATGTCATTACAAGTTGACTCTATTTTTGGACTCTTACGTGAGTTTTTTTAATTTTAAAAGTAAATGAAGGGGTAAGAAAGCTGACTCAGTGGTTCCTAAAACCCAGGTTTGGCAGTTCACAATTATCTGTGTAGATGGAGTTTCTGCCCTGCCTGGTCCCACAGCCGTTCAGTCCCAACAAAACACACAGAGGTTTATATTAATTTTAGCTCAGGCTTATTATTAACTAGCTCTTACAACTTAAATTAACCCATAATTCTTACCTATATTTAGCCACGTGGCTTGGTACCTTTCCTCAGTGCAGCGTTCTCATCTTGCTTCCTCTGCAGCTAGGTGGTGTCTACAGACTGAGCCTTTCCTCTTCCCAGAATTCACCTAGTTTGGTCACCCCACCTATACTTCCTGCCTGGCTACTGGCCAATCAGCATTTTATTAAGCCAATACAAGTGACAAATCTTTACAGGGTACAATGTACCTGTAAAGGCATACATGTAACTCCAACTCCAGAGGATTCAATATCTTTGTGGGCACAGTACTCATGTGCACATACCACATACAGACACATAATTTTTTAAAAAGTAAATGTATTCTCCATCCCACAAACAAAATATGGTAAAACAGAATATTATAAAGAGTTACAGAAAAGTAATAAATATAGTTATCTTGATTATATACCTAATTCATGATTTTAAAAATACCTTTTGCAAACTAGTTCCCTCATGTTCCCATCTCCATCTGGCCCCTAGTCTACCCAGGAGATACATTCTATTTCACCTTCCCAGGGAGATTTATGCCTCCCCCCTTGGGCCCTCCTTATTATCTAGCTTTTCTGGGTCTGTGGATTGTAGCATGGTTATTCTTTACTTTACAGCTAATATCCACTTAAAAGTGAGTACATACCATGTTTGTCTTTCTGGGTCTGGGTTACCTCATTCAGGATGATGTTTTTTCTAGTTCCATCCATTTGCCTGCAAATTTCATAATATCATTTTCTAACAGCTGAATACTACTTCATTGTGTACATGTACCACATCTTCTTTACCCATTCTTTGGATGAGGGACATCTATGTTGTTTCCAGGTTCTGACTGTTACAAATAAAGCTGCTATGAACATAGTTGAGTGAGTGTCCTTGTGGTATGATTGAGCATCCTTTGGGTATATTTCCAAGAATGGTATTGCTGGGTCTTGAGGTAGCCTGATTCCCAATTTTCTGAAACTGCCATATTGATTTCCAAAGTGGTGGCAGAAGTTTGCATTCACACCATCAATGGAGGAGGTAACACAGCATTTTTACATACTAGTAATGAATGCATAGGAGAAGATGTTTTCAAAGCTGCTCTGGTAGCTCTTTAAAGCAATCAACACCTAAGGACAGGGCTACTACAGTTTGCAGGCCTCTAAGGAGAAGCGCTTGTAATTTTCTGAGACATGAGCAAGCTCTTGAATAAAACATACCCCACATTAATGGGTTAAATGAGCCATTACTGGGTAGATGTCAATTGTCCCTTAATAAGTGCAAAATAAAAATGCCCATGAGTGAAGGGGAGGGAGAAGAAGAGGTATTTTCATAATCAGATTATTTGAAGTAGGAAAACCTACCCCACATTTGGGCCACATCTTCTAATGGCAGCCTATATAAAAAAACACAGAAGAAGGAAAGTTTTCTTTCTGACTCCTGGAAGGTTCATTTATGCCATTGCTAAGGCATTTCTTCCCCAGTATTAGAACTAGGTTTTTCAGGATTCCTACATAGACTGATGATCAGCAGCTTCTCAGGAATCCTCCAAGACTAGAGCACCAGACTTGAACTGCTGAGACATCTAGCCTTACGGACAGAACCACCACCAGATTCTCAGCCTTTCCATTGTGAGACAGCCACTGTTGGGCTACTCTGGATTGCAGTTTTTACAGTGAATCATTCCTCCAGTGGAATACCCTGAATACCACTATTATTGTCCATGTCACTATATAGGTTCTTAGACAATATGTGGTCCTTTTTTTTTCAGGTCTGCAACCTATTAACTAGGAACATAAGGAACATTTTTGGGCCCTCATCATGGCCCAATATAATGGGACCTAGGTAAGATAGAGAAGGAATGCTTAATGGCCTGGAGATAAAAGGACATGGGTCTCAGGGGGCTCATTTTCTGTAGATCTTTTCTAGACCTTTGCTTTCTGAGGTACGTTTGCCTTTTTATCTCCATTCAGGGTTTTGTCTGCTTCAGGGTTCTGCAAGGTGAATGAGCACAAGGGAGTTTCCCTTACTCAGACTGGTCTTTATTGTCACAGACATGACTATATTACCTGGAGTCTATCTAAAAGCCAGAGATTTTCCAGTCTCATTACACATCTGTCTCCTTAAAGCTACCTATTTTTTTCTACCTCTGAAAGCCAGCTATACTTCACTTGAACCCATTCTTCCTTGTGGTCCTTCAGGAAAGCAAATTCCAAATAACACATCCTCTTCTTAGCTCTGAAGTCACCAGAGGTTTTCTTTCCAGAGGCCCAGTTGCCTCTCTGCATCTTACAGGCATCTGAATCTGACTATTACTGCATTGGTATTGTATTTCATGTGTGAACTAGTAGTGGCCCATTTTAATGGCAAACAAATCAACACATAAATATGTCTCCTGTAAGAATATCCAGGTGCACCTTTTGAATAGCCTGGAACTTTGCTGAGAAAATCTGTTTATATAACAGTATTGAAGCTCCAGACCAAACTAGAAACCACCAGAGGGCATTCCCTAAAATTTACTTCCTATACTGAAGCACAGGTACAGATGAGACATACTGAGTGCATCACAGAAACCTTCCTACTTTAGGTCATACATTTGTTGAGCATAGATACACATGTTCAACCAGGAGTAGAATTGCTGGGTTTCTGGAGTACGTCCAAAAAGAAATTCTGGTGGTTGAGTGAACAGTAGTCTGGAGTTAAGAGAACTAGGAAAGTGTGCAGAGGGGCATGTTATATAGAACAATAGAAATGATAGTTACAGAGACCTAACTTGAATACTGTGTAGGAGAGACCGTGGCCATCTGAGAAAATATTCCAGGCAGAAAGACTAGGCATGAGATGGAGTCATCCTGCTACAAAATTAGCACCAGGTTGGAATTGCTAACCTGGAGACCAGAAGGCTCCCAGAGGCCTGGCCACAGGAGCCCTTCCTTTGACTTTTTCCAAAACAGTGAGACTCATAAAGGTGGGATGTGCCTTATATACAAGTAGATCCACTGGCTACAAAAAGGAAAGCAGGAAAAATTAGCACCCATGGTAGGGCATAGCAGTGGGGAAGAATGACACGGGTTCCCAAGACACTGCTGAAGGAGGAACCTATGTGTTGATGGCTTAGGATGTAATGTTGGAGAAAGAGCAGAAGGAATGACCTCAATGTTTTTAGCAGCTTCACTGGTTCATCTGCGTGCTCTCTCATACACAGAACAAAGAAGATATACTTTTTACAAGCACCCAAATGCTGTGGGATAATGCTCTTATACTCTCATTGTAGGAAGGCTGCTTTGTTTTCCAGCTGCCGAAACTCCCAAAATAACCACACAGAAACTATTATTTAAATCACTGCTTAGCCAATTACTTAAGTGTATTGCTAGCTAGCTCTTACATCTAGAATTAACCCATCTCCATTATTTTATATTTTACCATGAGGCTTGTGGCCTACTGGAGAGGTTCCAGCATGTCTGTCTCTGGCAGCAGCTCCATGACTTCTCCCTGACTCTGCCTCCTTCCTCCCAGCATTCAGTTTAGTTTTCCCCACCTAGCTCTATTCTACCCTATCAGGCCAAGCCAGTTTTCTTTATTCATTAATCAATAGTATTCACAACATATAGAGGGGGGATTCCTATATCATGTCCTGTAAAGATTTGTCACTTGTATTGGTTTAATAAAATGCTGATTGGCTAGTAAACAGGCAGAAAGTAGAAGCGGCCGACCAGTCTAGGAGAATTCTGGGAAGAGGAAAGGTTCAGTTTGTGGTCAACCGCCAGATGTGGAGGAAGAAAGATGACAATGCTTCACTGAAAAAAGAATGTCTTTGGGACCAGTGGAAGAAAAACTTTCGTCTATACCCAAAGAACAGTCATAACTACCATATACTAAAATATGATACTACGGGATGGAGAGATGGCTC
The DNA here is from genome assembly GCF_982192425.1 of Myodes glareolus. Lineage (NCBI taxonomy): Eukaryota > Metazoa > Chordata > Mammalia > Rodentia > Cricetidae > Myodes > Myodes glareolus. Next base: position 688,147 of record NC_142033.1, on the reverse strand, counting down.
AGTGGTTTAGAGCACTGGCTGATCTTCCAGAGGACCCAGGTTCAATTCCTGGCTCATAACTAAAACTTCAATTCCAAGAGATTTGTCACTATCTTCTGGCCTCTGTGGGTACCAGGTACATATGTTTTACACAGACATAAATGCAAGCCAAACAACCATACGTATAAAATAATAAATAAAAAAACACTGTGAAAATCCCGGTTAACTAAAAAATATACTCTAAAGCCAAAATCTCTGGTCACATGCTATAAGATAACATTTAAGCATAGAGATGATGGTGGAACTAGAGTCTAACCATTTAGAAATTAAAGATGTTTCTCTTTCTTCTTTCAATTCTCTCTCCACCGTTCCTTCTTTTCTTACACTGTAGCCCAAGCTGATTGTGAACCCACAGCAGTCTTCCTGCCTCAGTCTTCTAAGTGGTAGGATTTTTGGCATATGTCACCATACCCAGTTGTGGAGGCAGAGGCAGGAAGATCTCTGTGAGCTCAAGGCCAGTCTGGTCTACACAGAGGGATTCTGTATAAAAAAAAAATAGAAAAGAAAAGGAAAGGAAAGAAAAGAAAAGAAAGAAAAAGACAAAAGAAAAGAAGAAGAGCAAATTATGGATTGTAGAGATATCTCAAGTGGTTAAAGTTCTTGCTATACAAGGATCTGGACTAGAGTAAAGATCCTTAGAACCCATGAAATGCCAGGTAACCATAGTAACACACCTTTAATTCCAGCACTTGGAAGGCGAAGATGGAGGATATACAGAGCAAGCTAGCTAGTCAAACTATCTGTATCGATGAGCTCTGGGTTCAACTCAAGAGACTGCTTCAATGAACAAGGTGTTAAGTGATTGATGAAGACTCCTAGTGTCAACCTTGAGCCTCCATATGCATGCATATATATAGACAAGCACCACCCCCATGCATACCAAACACTCACATTTATAAAAAAGAACACATTATAACTTATTCAAGAATCATGAAGATTTGATATGACTGACATTCAGGCAGATCCAATTTAGTACTATTTATAAAATACATTGGATTAACTTATTTTTTGGCATAAACTTTCACATGTTTCCAGGAAAGCAGTCCTCAAGACAACACAGACATATAGTACATGGAAGGAAATGGACAGTTTAACTATATATATTAATGTCCTAGTTAGGATACTTTTGCTGTGATGAAACACTTTGACCAAAAAGCAGTTTAGGCAGAATATGGTTTATTTTGCTCACACTTCCAGGTAATAGTCCATCACTGAGGGAAGTCAGGGCAGGAACTCAAACAGGCAGGAACCTGTAGGCAGGAGCTGATGCAAAGGCCATGCAGGGGTGCTGCTTACTGGCTTGGTTATCCTGCTTTCTTATACAACCCAGGACCATTAGCACAGGGGCTGTGCCCTACCGGTCAACTGTTAATTAAGAAAATGCCCTATAGGTCTGCCCACAGTCTTACATTATGAACAACGCTCTTAATTATTCATTATGACTTTTATGAAAAACTAAACTTGCCCCTTTAGGAAGCCAATGTCGTACTAAGGAAATCTAAGCCATTTTCTTTTCTCTTAAAAACATAGCACATCCCAATAAACTGTGATTAAGGCCAGCCTATGGCTAAGAAGAAAAACAAAATAACATTTTAAAACCAAATCCTGATTGGTACAGAGGCTCATGTCTGTAATGTTAGCACTTAGTAAACTAAGGCAGAGGATGTTGTGTTTAAGGATATCCCGGATGACACAGTGACAAACTCATGACAAATGCATTTTGCTTAGAAAAAATAAAAACAAAATTACAAACATCAATCAACCAAAACCAATCAACAATAAAACCAAACCACTGAACAGCAAAATCAAACCATATTATGCTTTATTACTCAGAAGTCTCATTAGTTAATCTAGCAAAACAAATAAAAATTATAGATATATAGTTACTAAAAATTTAAACTCAAGTTAAAAGGGAATACAATTATAATGAATATTCAAATTTTAGATATTTCAACTTACATGTTTTGAAAGTAAAACTGTATGACATGGAACTTGACAGATCAAGCATTCATCCTTTTTACCTATCAAAGAAAAACAAATGTTTAATTACATTATACTGAATGTGCTGCGAAATATGTGTGAACACAGACTTTGAGTTAGTATGCAGGATTATATAGTATTTAAATGTTTTTATGTTCCTATGTGATAAGGCTGTGGATTTAGTGGAACAATCTATACAATCATTTATTTTCCTGCTTTGTAAATGTGCTCCCCCGCCAACAGTGACCATAAGTGCTAACAATCCTTAAATTAGATTTTACAGTGGTATCCTTTTTCTCTTCCCACATCCAGTGTACTTGTGTGTGTAGCACCAGTCTTTTTAAAATTTTCTTTTTAGGGCTGGGCATAATGACACATACTTTATATCCCAGCACTCAGGAGGCAGAGGCAGAGGCAGAAAGAGCTCTGTGAGATGCTGATCTACACAGTGAACTCCAGGATAACTAAGCCTACATAGATATCTAGTCTCAAAACAACCAAATAAAAACGAAAACTCAACAAAAAACCCAAAACTTTTTGAGATTGGGTCTTGCTAAGGTGTCCAGACAGGCTTTGAACTTCCAATCTTCTTGTTTTTCCCTCTCACCTAGATACAAGGCAAGCACTACCACTTGGTTTAGAGATTTTAATTTAAAGTTTTTAGCAATTTAAAATGAAAATAACATCTTTAAACCTCTACAATATCTCTAAAGGTCGCCATTATATCACCACTGTGTTCCTGCTACCTAAGAGCCAGTCTCAGCTGAAGCACAAAAGGTTTATATACCTGTCTATCTATCAGTATGTAACTAATTCGTCTGCTCAGACTCTAGTTCTTTGCTGAGCACCTAGGAGGACCCCGTTCTTATTTCACTATCCTCTTCTCTATGAATCTGACCTCCATAGTACCCTATGTAAAATCGCAGAATTGTCACGGGATTTTTTACAATTAGACTCCCTATGTTGAGATACTTGTATATTCTCTCTCTCTCTCTCTCTCTCTCTCTCTCTCTCTCTCTCTCTCTCTCACACACACACACACACACACACACACACAGTAGGGGGTGTTGAGGATGAACAAATATAAGCATGTCAAGGTCAGAGGGCAACTTCCAAGAGTCAGTTATCTCCTACACTATGCTCTGAGGATTGAACTCAGTTAACCAAGCTTTACAGCAAGTATGGTTAACTGCTGATGTATTCTGCCAGCCCTTCCTCTCTTCTTATAAAGGTATTCAAGTCACTTTTCCCCTCAGCATCTATCCTCCACAGCATGTTTCTATTCTTTCTCTCTCTTACTCTGTTTTATTTTACTATCTCAAGTAAAGCTGCACAGTAAACTATTACAGAACAGACTCACAGGCATTGTGCTGGGGAAGAGAGATTGAGAGAGGGCAGAAAGAAAATCTCTTGCAGGTCACTGCCAAAGTGGCTGATATTTAATATATATTGTTTATAGGTCAACTAAAAGTAAATACTACACTAAAACGCTGTGAGAGGAACTGAATGAGCAATCAGCAAAAAGAAATGAGACAATAAATGTATGAGGAGAAAATTTTGGCCATTCAGAAAAGATACACAAGTGAAGAGGGCACATCAAAGGGAGAATCTAGATGGGCATTGCCTCTCTAGAGAACAATTTGGCCTACTTTAAAGTGCACATCCACCTTTTAGCAGTTCTACCCCTAGGTGGAAAATTGTTTTTATAGCCAAATTGCATAAAACATAAATGTATTTCAGTAGGCAATAAAATAACTGAGGATATTTACACACTTAAAAATAAAACAGACTAATTTGTGTGTGTGTGTATGTGTGTTATGTTTTGTTGTCGTTGTTTGCTTTTTTTTTGAGACATGGTTTCTCTGTGTAGCTCTGGCTATCCTAGAACTCTCTGTAAATCATTCTGACCTAGAACTCAGGGCTCCACTTGTCTCTGCCTTCCGAGTGCTGAGATTATAGGCTTGCACCATCACTACTTGGCTGAAAGAGACTAATTTAAGCAGTGAAGGCAATCTGTGCCCTAGTAAAGAATAAAAGCAGTTTACTAAATAATATCTCTATCTATCTATCTATCTATCTATCTATCTATCTATCTATCTATCTATCTATCTATCTATCTATCATCTATCTATATCATTGTTTTTAAAATCCAAAATACCCTAGCCAACAAACTAGTTCAGCTTGTGTGAAAACACTTGCTACAAAGTGTAATCCACATGGTGGCAAGCTTGAAACAACTTGTACAGATAGTCCTTTGACATCCACCCCACAGTGTGAGTGTAAAATTTCCAGCAAGGGCTGGAGAGATGACTCATCAGTTAATAACACTAGTCGCTCTTCTAGAGGACCTGAGTTCAATTCTCAGCATCCACATGGTGACTCACAATCTTCTGTAACTCCGGTCCCAGAAAGAGTCAATGACCTTGCCGGCACCAGGCACAAGCAAGGTGCACAGACATATACAAGCAGGCAAAACACCCATATATGTAAAAATAAGTAAAAATTTTTAAAAACTTGTATTACCTGAAAAAGTCTGGGAGGGTATACACCAGATTTTAACAACAGTGTATGAACATGATCACTAGAACTAGCTAGGTTAAGGCTGTCTAGAACCCCCTATCCTTTTCCTCCAGCTTTTTTTTTTTTTGTGTGTGTGTGTGTGTCCTCAGGGTTGTTATAATTTGGACATGCAGTACCTGTGGTTCTTGGAAGAAAAACTTCAGGGTACTGACCTATGTTGGCTTCATGATTCAAGAGTCAGAAGTTCCTTGATGTGTTCCTACCAAGACTAAAAACACACCAGTGTTGGGGCCTTGTAATTTGCAATATCACGAAGGCACATATCCTTAGGTTACATGCTAAATTGTTTTAACTTTATTTCAAATCACTGGTGACTTCTACCAGTAGATATTTTCAAACACTGATTCTTTGACTTCAGGAGAAAATCTAGGACATCAACACCTCTACTTCCTTCTTTACCCAAAATCTTTCTTCTGTTTCTATTTACCACCTATAAAACATACTTCCCAAGGTGGTAGTATTTTCCAATTGCCGAATCCTTTGGCACCAACTTCCATGTTACTGAATCACAATTAACATTCCTGACTTTTGAATTCCAGATATCCAACCAGGACTACCTCCTGTCTTCTCCCTAGACAGCTCCCACAACATAGGGTCTAAGGCAGCAGTTCTCAACTTGTGGGTTGTGACCCCAAACAGGGGTCACCTAAGGCCATCAGAAAACATATTTACATTGATTCATAACAGTAGCAAAATTACAGTTATGAAGTAGCAATGAACATAATTTTATATATGGTTGGGGGGTCACCATAACTTCAACTGTATTAAAGTATTGAGTCTAAGGTGAGCTTACCAGCTTGGCCCTCCATCCTGCTGTCCAGCATCCAGCAAGAGTTCAGTTCCTTGCTTCCCTGAATTAAGTCTGTTCAATATACTGAGCATTTCCCAAACCCATCATTTCTCCTGATCCCAGAGCAACATCCTGTTCACACTGTTTCTCACAAGCCCCACTACACATCTGAATTTCTCTCATTACTGACTACTTTTCACATCAGGCTTCCTCTTAGAGCATAAACCAGAAACATAGGAGTTCTACCCTTGGTTGCATACATGTACGTACAAATACATGAGCCAGAGTTTTCACAGTAGCATCATCTGTCAGTTATCTGGAAACCACTCAGGTTAGTTCAACTAAATGAATAATTTGGAGTGTGATCACACAGCAGAATTCCATGACTGTGGCACCTACGTGTACAATGCTGACACAAAATACTGTGTGTAACCTCCTAGACAAGGTAAGACTGGGAAAAAACCGAAGTTTCCAAGAATCCTCCGAGGGCTGGTGGTGTACCTGTTCCTTTACTTGAGAAGTTAAACATATCGGTCACCCACTGCTTCTGCACCCTCCCCTGCCCACCTCCGTCACCGCAGTTTACTTCAACAACAAAAACATTCACATCTAATCAACTGACTGCTTCCTACTAGATGCCTAGGTAAGCAGCAGCTGGTTTTCTGCAGTTCTCGCTCGGGATCCCAGTGGAGGTTCGGTGGTCCTGGAGCTGCACAGGCCCCTGCCCCGCCCCGTGAGAGGAAACCCAGCGACTCTGGCCTGTTTCAGCGGACCTTTGCGGAGGCAAGAGTCGCAGTACACGTGCCCGCAGCTGGTCAGGCTGAAGGACGACTTCCCATGCGGCGGCTGGAAACAGAGATTACAGAACACCCAGCTGGCCATGACCGGAGAACCACGTGAGGCCCACACGACACCCACGACGAGGTACGGACGCAGTTCACAGCGCCCTGGCGCAGACTAGAAAGGCAGCTTTGCGCCTGCGCTCATTCCAGCGCATGCGTACTAGGACGTGGCTTCCCGTCCAAACCCACACCGAGCCAACCGTGGAGCAGACGCAGGCTTCCTGAGGTAGCCAGTACCCAGAGCACCGAAGTAAAGAAAAGCCGCATGCTTGGTGGAGGAAGCCTGGCGGGGCAGGGACATTGGTTTCTGGTATACCATGAGGAAGTAGGTAAAACTGGATGTCTAGAGAGACTGGGTGGATCAGGCCGTAGGGAGATCTAGGCCCAGGGACATCTTTACATCCTATAATGGAGAGGAGGGAAAACGTGGAAAACCAAAGAGAACCTTAGTGCCCTAGCAGGGCTGGAGGAAAGGACTACCAGGAGGTTGGGGGATGGAGTTACAAATCAGGCTAGCAGGGCCGGAAGTATCGAGGGAGCAATGGTTGGGAGAGATTGCACTGGGCCATCAGAAAGAAGTGTATCAGCGCAGGACAGAGATCCCTGCTTGCCATCAACATCTCTACAAGAAAGGGATTAATTTAGGGAAGATCATTTTATCTTTGAAATAATAGATGGTGGAATGGGCTAATTTCTGTTAATATTAAAATTATTTCAAAATTAAAAACATTTTTTAAGAACATTTTTTAACAGTTGTGTTTCTTACATAATTTTGGATGCCCTTCCTTTCTTCTTCATAAGTCTGCAAGGATTGTTAGAGGCTGTACGAGAAAGGTCTTGGGCTATTTATGTGTATGGAGAAAAGTTTACTGTATTTCAAGGAATTAGGAAAAAGTAAAGATGGAAAAAGATACATTTGATCTGTACAGAACTGTATTTGTTTTATCAAGTCCTTAAAATATGGCTGGTTCAAATTATGCTGTTAGCATAATGTAGAACCCAGGTTTACAAACTTAGTATGAATAAAAAGTTGTAAAATATCCTTTTGCACATTAAAATTAATATTGTTTCTTTGTGTTATATTGTCATGTTTGTGACATAAGGTCTCTGTGATGGTTTGAATAAGAATGACTCCCATAGGCTCATGTATTTGAATGCTTAATCATCAGGGAGTGGTACTACTGGAGAAGGAGTATAAGGACTAGGAAGTATGGCCTAATTGGAGGAAGTGTGTTACTAGGGGTGGGCTTTGAGGTTTTCAAAGTCCATGCCAGACCCAGTGTCTTCTCTCTCTGCCTACTGATCAGGATGTAGCTCTTAGCTACCGTTTCAGCAACTGCCTACATTCTACCATGCTTCCCACCATAATTTACTAAACCTTTGAACTTATAAGCAACTCCCAATTAAATGCTTCCTTTCATAAGAGTTGCCTTGTTCATGGTGTCTCTTCACAACAATAGAACAGTGAGTAAGACAGTCTCCTTTTGCTGCCAGGCTGGCTGGTCTCTACTTAGGGTCTCTAAGGATCCTCCTGTCTCAGCCTCCTTAAGAGGTAGCACTAGAGGCCCATGCAGGACACAAGGAAAAAGACTGTCAAATCTTGCCAAGACAGGTAAGATGGTTCTAAAAAAATTTCCTGCCTCTGAAAATGATCTGTCAGTTACTCTAGGCCTTAGCCAAAGTTGGTTGCTTCAACATTACAAATGAGACTTTGGGTGATTGCTCAGGTAGCTAATTGTCTCCGTTATATATTGCTCTCTTTGGAAGCTGCTTGATTGCACTCCCTGCCTGCTCAAGTAATATTACTTCCCTTTCAGGCCTTCAATGGGGTTGAAGATTAGATAATCGTAGCTATATTCCTCTTATGATTTAGCCAGGTATTTTTCTGATACAAGATTTAGACTCTTTGGAATAGAATGTTTATTAAAACATTTGTCATGTATCCTTTGCTTAATATTGCTCATGTTTGTAATTTTATACATGATATCTGTTCCTATTATATATAGTTTTGTTTTGGGTTTGGATGGCTCTTGTTTAGACAAAAGGGGGAGATGATGGGTAAAGCCTTGTTAGAGCTGAGTCTTTCCCTAGTCTATTTGGATGCACAACTTCCTAGGCCTGGATGTAGGGGTGTGGGCCATGGACTTCCCACAGGGCAGGATTCCCTGCCCTCTCTCAAGCAGGGAGGGGGAGGAATGAGGATGAGTTGGGAAGTGGGAGGGGAATGGGAGGAGGGGAGGAAGTGTAAATTTTTGAATGGAAATATATATATAAAAAAAGAGGTGGGTCTTAGTTAAGGTGTGGTTTCGCTGGGACCCTCTGTGTGTGTGCTCTCTGCTCCTTTTCCCCATGGGACATTGCTGTGATTGGATTTCTCATTTCCTGTTTCATGAGTTTTTCTCCTTATAATAAATAAAATATAATTGTTTTATCCATAGCTAGCCTTATTATTTATACAGATAATAATACCTAGGATTGAGAGTTTCAGCAGTTTATTATTTTCTATTTTCTATCCTTATTTTTTAGGTGTATTAAAATTATCTACTCCTAAGGAAAAATATGGCTAACAAACATGAAAAATATTCAGCCTCACAAGTAATTAAAAATTTAAACCATAGCAAAACATCCCTTGTTTATTGTAAGATTGGGAAAAGTTTTAAAATTTTTGGGTAATGTAGAGAAATAAATATTCTTCAAACAGTTTAGAAGGACTGGGAAGCTGTTTTGGGGTATCAGTTAAACAATGTGTGTTAAAACTTACAAAATGTATATCTCCCTATAGAAAAGTATTCTATGAACATGTGCAAATACACAAAGTTACATAAAATATTTACTGTGCTACTTGTGGTAACAAGATTATTGCTTTGAAATAAAGAATAAATCAAGTTAGGAACAAAATGTAACAGTAAAAGTAACTAAGAAACAGGTATATATACTAATGATGTTCATGCACTTGCTGGTGTATGTATGTGCCTTACTATCCCAGGATGACCTCAAAGTCTTAATTCATCTACCTCTGCTTCTGGAGTGTTGGGATTACAGGTGCACCATCATACCTGGTTCTCCATGCTAATATATAGAAAAAAATCATTATAGGATACTATTTTCATGTGAGTCTGAGGATAGACTGACTTCCAAAACTGAAAAGCAAAAAGAAAAATAGGTGGGACAAAATATCGAAGAACTCCGAGGAAACTTACAAAAAAAATGAACATACATAATGGTGGTATCCGAAGGAGAAAGAGAAAGAAAACAAGAAATATTTAAAACAGCCTGAACAAATTTGAAGCAAACTTTGGAGACTACTTGAAGCAAAAATGAAAATTTCAAGGTTAATGTCAGATACCAGATGTGGTTGTAAATGATTCAGGAAACACCATGCAGGATTAATGTCCAGAACAAAACAAACAGAACTATGCCTATGAACATCAAATTAAAATGACAGAAAGCCAAAAAGTCTTGAAAGGAGCCAGAGGGCGAAATTAACCTATAGAAGAATAAAGATAAATACCCCTGACTTCTCCAAAACCATACAAGAAGTATGAAGAGTGAAGGTAATACAAGAAGATAAATACTCCTGACTTCTCCAAAACCATACAAGAAGTGACTTCAGTTTTGGACGTCAGTCTATCAAAGTGTGTCAAAAGGGAAGAATCCAACAACTTAGCCCTCTACAAAAATTATTCCTTAAGAGTTGACCAGAAATACTGTAATAGAAAAATGAAAATTGAGGGAATTTGTCACCAGTATAACTGCCTTCTCTGAAATTTTAAAGGAAATTCTCCAGTAAGAAGAAGGATGGTGAAGGGCAGAAGATAAAATCTGCATAAAGAAAAGTGCGTATTAGAGAATGAATCAGTGGGGGTAAAATTTTAAAAAAATGTTTTTAATTTATCCAACAGATAATTGTTTAAATATTGGCAACAATTTACCTAATGATAAGTTTTGTGTAAGATAATATAAAACCAGGACAATTAGGAATATATAGAAGGACTTCCTACATCATACAAGTATTCAATCTATTACTCACTATTATTACTAGTGTTAGTAAGCTCATACTAATCTACCTATTATATCATCCAATTTCATTTTCCCCGCAAAGATATCACTGAGCCTACATAATTTCCATCCCAACCCCCAATCCTATCCCAGTTATAATCAACCCCTAATTGATATCCCTAATCCTGAGGACAAACTTTGCTGTGAGAGGGAACACCAGCTTCTAAAATTACTTCTAGCTGTCATGGGGGCAGTGGGATCCTGTAAAAATTAAAATGATGGTTAATTTTCAAGATTACTGTCTGGTATAATTGCAAATAATCTCTGAATAGTCAACAGGGTTTTCCTGAAGTTCTTATTTGAAGTTCTGGCCAGAACATTGTAAGAAGGTGCACCATTTCAGCTAACCAAGTTGGAGTCATCTTGAGCAGCCAGTTCACAAAACCAATCTTAAAGTAGTTATATCAGCATCATGATATATCAGCCAGGTGGAATCATTGTTGTGGGTCCCCATCTACTTCCTGGAAACTTCAAAGATTACTTCTGAAAAATATATTGTTTATTGTGGAAAACTTAAACATTATTCATATAGACATATTTTCTATGAAAAGGATGATAAAGACAAAAATATTTATGAGGAAAAGTAAAATCTTTCCTAAATTCCTTTTTCTATCCCATACCATGTGGCTCCTGATATGAGACAGAAACTCTGAATTTTTCTTTTGACAACATGCTTGGATTTAGAGAAGGATAGCCATTGTACAATTCCAAAACCAGCTTTAATTTTTATGTAGAGATATATACATGTTCAGGTAATGAAATTTTACCTGGCAGATGACATGCCATCATAAGTTCGATATCTCTTTGCTTGGTCATTCTTTCTGGATAGTTATCTTCTTTAGACATCTAGATGTCCAAGGTCTCTTGATATTTTGAAGATGAGTATTTTACTACAAAGATAATAACAGAACCTTGCCCCAACCTTATGTGGGAAGTTCTTCTGTGTATGTGTTGCTTTTGTTGGTTAATAAAGAAGCTTCTTTGGCCTGGGATAGGGCAGAGAGTAGAGCTAGGCAGAAAACCTAAACTGAATACTGGGAGAAAAAAGGCAGAGTCAGTGAGAATCTGTGGAGCTGCTAACAGGAGACATACATAGGAGAGAGATGCTGGATGGAACCTTGCTGGTAGACCATGAACCTCATGGTAAAATATAAAGTAATAGAAATGGTTAATTTAAGATGTAAGAGCTAGCCAGAAATATGCATAAGCTAATATGCACAAGCACTGATTTAATTAATACAATTTTGTGTGGTTATTTTGAGTTTGGGAGGCCAGGAAAATGAATGATCAGCCTTCCACTACAGATCGGAACCCAACACGGAGCCTGAACCTATGACCCTGAGATTAAGAGTCTCATGCTCTACCAACTGAGCTAGCTGACAGAATGGTGCCTGAACGACTGGGGCTAACCTGCATGGCAAACACACACTTTGGATCTGGGTGCTTGTATGCCTGCTCAGGGTTCAGAGAAAGGTAGCTGACAGCATGTCTGCTACTGGGCAAGGGACCAGATTGGATCTTCTAGGTGAACATAGAAAGGAGAGTATGACAGATTCCCGCTGTCATACACAGATATTTCCAGGCCACACAGTGCTCTGCAAGGCAGATTTAACTTATAGTCAGAAAAAAAGGATTTATATGCTGCATGGTACAACGCAGAGTTGAGGTGGTGAAGACAGCTCCCATCCAGCAGTCTCAGAGGCAGTGAACATTCCTCTACCATGTTGGACTGGGTGGAGCAAACAGGCAGGACCACAGAGTTATTCCTAGCCATGCCTGCTTAGCATTTTCAAAAAAGTGCTCCTGGTTAAAAAATAATTATAGATATGCATAAAGACAGCTTAAGGTGAAAAGGACCTCTAAATGGGTCGTAGTATTGGATAAATGCACATAGGCTTGAAAGAGACAGAAAAAAGAGTTAAAAAAAAGAATAAAACGTAAAGTCTTTAAAGAGACAGAACAGTCATAGATTAAAGGAATACGTATACTATTGTATTTTCTTTGAATTTTTTGACTGTGAATGAGCTAAGTACAGAGAGACATTTCATTGTACAGGATGCTAAGCTAAACCAACATATATATTTTAAAGGTATCTTGACTTCAAAATTTGGGTCTAAGGATATATTGCTTTGGAAAAGAGGTTCTACTTTTGATTTCATAGAGGATGAGAACCTGTGGATTCCTTCCTAATGTGGTGTGATATACCAAGATCCCATGAAAGCTCTGCATGACCTGCCCAAATTGCTTCACCCAATGAAAAGTAGGAACCAGTTTGGAGAGAACTACACCCAAATTCCCAAATATTGTTTGTAAATGTTTGTTTACATTTAAAGGGGGATAAGATATAGATATGAATTCTTTGCATTGGTAAGGATCTTGGTCTATTGCTAAAAATTTTAGGTCAATTTTGTTATATGTATATATCTGCTCTTGATTAAGGTATTGTATTGTGCAGTTCAATTAAAAATGTAATGTATAATTAAGAAATACAGGTTAATAGATAGTCATCTATAAATAGTCAAGCTTTTAGTCATGTTAGGTTTTCTAGGTATATAGAGATATATTTCAGTTAGATAATCTTCAACACTTTCTTTTTTTTTGAGAAAGTAATTTTATTAAATTATAAAAGTTTCCATTTCCGCCCCTCCTCCCAACACCCTCCCACTCCCCCCCACTCCCTCTCCTCCTCCCTCTCCATCCCTAAGAGCAGTCAGGGTTTCCTGCCCTGTGGGAAGTTCAAGTTCCTCCCCCCTCCCTCCAGGTCCAGGAAGGTGAGTGTCCAGACAGACTGGATCCCCAAAATCCAGTATATGCAGAGGAAACAAGTCCCAGTGTCATTGTCAATGGCTTTTCAGAAAGACTCCGGGCCAGCCACATTCAGAGAATCCGGCCACATTCAGAGAATCTGGTTTGATCGCGTCCTCGTTCAGTCCCAGTCCAACTGGCCTTGGTAAACTCTCATTAGATCCGTCCCCTTGTATCAGCGGGTGATCGCATCCCTCGCAGTCCTGATTTCCTTTTTCATTTTCTTCCTCCTTCTGCTCCTCATTTGGACCTTGGGGGCCTCAGTCCGGTGCTCCAATGTGGGTCTCTGTCTGTATCGCCATCCATCGTCGGATGAAGGTTCCCTCTGGTCTTGCCTTCTTTGCTTACCTTCTCTTTCCTTCTGCTTCTCGTTTGGACCTAGGGAGTTAAGTCCAGTGTTCCAATGTGGGTCTTTGTCTCTATCTCCATCCATCGCCAGATGAAGGTTCTATGGTGATATGCAAAATGTCCATCAGTATGGTTGTGGGCCAAGGCCGGTTCAGGCACCCTCTCCTCTGTCCAGAGAACAATCTGGGGATCTCACCTTGGTCCTGGGATCCCATTTATAATCAAGTCTCCTGTAAACCCTAAACTGACTCACTTACTTGAGAAATATTCTTCCCTGATCCCATATCCATCCTTCCTCCCTCCCCCATCCCAGTCCCCCGATCTTTCCCCATTCCTCCCCTACTCCCTTCTCTCTAACCCTCTCCCCTTCCAACAACCCTCCCACCCCCCATGCACCCGAAGTTACCTGGGACTCTTGTCTATTTCCAGTCTCCAGGAGGATAGCTACATGATTTTCATCAGGTTCACCTTCTTATTTAGGTTCTCTAGGATCTCGAATAATAGGCTCAAAGACCTTTAATTACAGTTAGAATCCACTTATGAGTGAATACATACCATATTCCTCTTTTTGGGTCTGGCTTACCTCACTCAGTAAAGCGTTTTCTATTTCCATCCATTTGCATGCAAAATTCAAGATGTCATTGTTTTTTACCGCTGAGTAAAACTCTAATGTGTATATGTTCCACACCTTCTTTAGCCATTCTTCTATTGAGGGGCACCTAGGTTGTTTCCATGTTCTGGCTATTACAAATAGTGCTGCTATGAACATAGTTGAACAAATGCTTTTGTAGTATGTTAGGGCATCTCTTGGGTATATTCCCAAGAGTGGAATTGCTGGGTCCTGAGGGAGGTAGACTCCCAGTTTCCTGAGAAACCACCACACTGATTTCCACAGTGGCTGCACAAGTTTGCATTCCCACCAACAATGGATGAGTGTTCCCCTCATTCCACATCCTCTCCAGCATAGGCTATCATTGGTGTTTTTGAGTTTGGCTATTCTGACAGGTGTAAGATGATACCTCAAAGTTGTTTTGATTTGCATTTCCCTGATCGCTAAGGAGGTTGAGCATGACCTTAAGTGCTTTTTAGCCATTCGAAGTTCATCTGTTGTGAATTCTCTGTTCAGTTCAGTACCCCATTTTTTAATTGGGTTAATTAGAGTTTTAGTGTCTAGTTTCTTGAGTTTGTATATTTTGGAGATCAGACCTTTGTCTGTTGAGGGGTTTGTGAAGATCTTCTCCCAGGCAGAAGGTAGCCTTTTTGTCTTACTGACAGTGTCCTTTGCTTTACAGAAGCTTCTCAGTTTCAGTAGGTCCCATTTATTTATTGTTTCTCTTATTGTCTTCCCTCCTGGGGTTCTGCTTAGGAAGTGGTCTCCTGTGCCTATGTCTTGTAGACTACTTCCTACTTACTCTTCTATCAGGTTCAAAGTGGTCGGATTAATGTTGATGTCTTTAATCCATTTGGACCTGAGTTTTGTGCATGGTGATAGATATGGATCTATTTTCATTCTTCTACAGGTTGACATCCAGTTATGCCATCACCATTTGTTAAAGATGCTTTCCTTCTTCCATTGTATACCTTTAGCTCCCTTGTCGAATATCAGGTGTTAATAAGTTTGTGGGTTAATACCCGGGTCTTCTATTCGATTCCATAGGTCCACTTCTCGGTTGTTATGCCAATACCAAGCTGTTTTCAATACTGTTGCTCTGTAATAGAGTTTGAAGTCAGGGATGGTAATGCCTCCAGAAGTTCCTTTATTGTATAAGATTGTTTTGGCTATTCTGGGTTTTTTGTTTTTCCATATAAACTTGATTATTGTTCTCTCCAGGTATGTGAAGAAGTTTGATGGGATTTTGATGGGAATTGCATTGAATCTATAGATTGCTTTTGGTAGAATTGCCATTTTTACTATGTTGATTCTCCCAATCCAAGAGCAGGGGAGGTCTTTCCATTTTCTGGTATCCTCCTCAATTTCTTTCTTCAAAGACTTAAAGTTCTTATCAAATAGGTCATTCACTTCCTTGGTTAGAGTTACCCCAAGATACTTTATGCTATTTGTGGCTATCATGAAAGGTGATGTTTCTCTGATTTCCCTCTCTGCTTCTTTATCCTTTGTGTATAGGAGGGCAACCGATTTTTTGGAGTTGATCTTGTATCCTGCCACATTACTAAAGGTGTTTATCAGCTGTAGGAGTTCTTTGGTAGAGTTTTTGGGATCGCTTATGTACACTATCATATCGTCTGCAAATAACGAAAGTTTAACTTCATCCTTTCCAATTTGAATCCCCTTGATCCCCTTATGTTGTCTTATTGCTATTGCTAGAACTTCAAGCACTATATTGAAGAGGTATGGTGAGAGTGGACAGCCTCGTCGTGTTCCTGATTTTAGAGAAAAGGCTTTGAGTTTCTCTCCATTCAACTTGATGTTAGCTGACAGCTTGCTGTATATTGCTTTTATTATATTTAGGTATGATCCTTGTATCCCCAGTCTCTCCAACACCTTTATCATAAATGGGTGTTGAATTTTGTCAAATGCTTTTTCAGCATCCAATGAAATGATCATATGGTTTTTTCTTTCAGTTTATTTATATGATGGATTACATTGATAGATTTGTGTATGTTGAACCAGCCCTGCATCTCTGGGATGAAGCCCACTTGATCATAATGGATAATTTTTCTAATGTATTCTTGGATTCGGTTTGCCAGTATTTTATTGAGTATTTTTGCGTCAATGTTCATGAGTGAGATTGGTCTGTAATTCTCTTTCTTGGTCGTGTCTTTGTGTGGTTTTGGTATCAGGGTAACTGTAGCTTCATAAAAAGAGTTTGGCAATGATTCTTCTGTTTCTATATTGTGAAATACATTAAGGAGTATAGGTATTAGCTCTTCCTGGAAGTTCTGGTAGAATTCTGCATTGAAACCATCTGGTCCTGGGCTTTTTTTGGTAGGGAGATTTTTGATAACAGTTTCTAATTCTTCACGACTGACAGGTCTATTTAGATTGTTCACCTGGTCTTGGTTCACTTTGGTATATGGTACTTATCTAAAAAAATGTCCATTTCTTTTACATTTTCCAACTTTGTGGCATATAAACTTTCGTAGTAAGATCTAATGATTCTCTGAATTTCCTCTTTGTCTGTGGTTATGTCCCCCTTTTCATTTCTGATCTTATTAATTTGCATGTTCTCTCTCTGCCATTTGATTAATTTGGATAGGGGCTTGTCAATCTTGTTGATTTTCTCCAAGAACCAGCTTTTTGATTCATTGATTCTTTGGATTGCTTTCTCTATTTCTATTTTGTTGATTTCAGCCCTCAGTTTGATTATTTCCAGTCTTCTAGACCTCCTGGGTGAATCAGCTTCTTTTTTTTCTAGAGCTTTCAAGTGTGCTGTTAAGTCTCCAATGTGTGCTTTCTCCGTTTTCTTTAATTGGGCACTTAGTGCTATGAACTTTCCTCTTAGCACTGCTTTCATAGTGTCCCATAGGTTTGAGTATGTTGTGTCTTTATTTTCATTAAATTCAAGGAAGACTTTAATTTCTTTCTTTATTTCTTCCTTGACCCAGGGTTGATTCAGTAGTTGACTGTTCAACTTCCATGAGTTTGTTGGTTTCCTGGGGGTAGCACTGTTGTTGAATTCTAACTTTAATCCATGGTGGTCTGACAAGACACAGGTGGTTACTAATTTTTTTTGTATCTGTGGAAGTTTGCTTTGTTACCCAGTATGTGGTCAATTTTCGAGAAGGTTCCATGAGCTGCAGAGAAAAAGGTATATTCTTTCCTATTTGGGTGGAACGTTCTATAGATGTCTGTTAAGTCCATTTAATTCAATACCTCCAATAATTCTCTTATTTCTCTGTTAGGTTTCTGTCTGATTGACCTGTCCATTGGTGAGAGAGGAGTGTTGAAGTCTCCTACTATTAGTGTGTGTGGTTTGATGACTGCCTTGAGTTCTAGGATTGTTTCTTTTACATAAGTAGGAGGCTTTATATTAGGGGCGTAGATATTCAGGATTGAAACTTCCTCCTGATGAATTGTTCCTGTTATGAATATAAAATGTCCATCTCCATCTCTTCTGATTGATTTTAGTTTGAAGTCAATTTTGTTGGAAATTAATTAAAATGGCCACACCTGCTTGTTTCTTAGGTCCGTTTGCTTGAAAAACCTTTCCCCAACCCTTTACTCTGAGTAGATGTCTATCTTTGTGTTTGAGGTGTGTTTCTTGTAAACAGCAGAATGTTGGATCCTTTTTTCGTATCCAATCTCTTAGCCTGTGCCTTTTTATAGGTGAATTGAGTCCATTAATATTAAGTGATATTAATGACCAGTGGTTGTTGACTCCGGTTATTATTATTTTTTGTTTATTTGTTTAATAGAGTTTGTATGTGTCCCTTCTTTGAGTTAAGCTTGTGAAGGTTCGCTAGATGTCTGAGTTATTGTAGGTAATGTTGGCAATGTTGGATTTCTTGGGTTGTGATTTTCCTTCTATTACTTTCATTAAGGCTGGGTTTGTGGCTATGAATTGTTTAAATTTGTTCTTATCTTGGAATATTTTGTTTTCTCCATTGATAGTGAATGATAGCTTGGCTGGGTATAGTAGTCTGGGTTTGCATCCATGCTCTCTTAGTTTCTGCAGTACCTCTATCCAGGACCTTCTGGCTTTCATGGTTTCCATAGAGAAGTCCAGTGTAAGTCTGATAGGTTTACCTTTATAAGTTACTTGACCTTTTTCCTTTGCAGCTCTTAATAGTCTTTCTTTAATCTGTATGTTTTGTGTTTTGATTATTATATGGCGAGGGGATTTTTTTTTTGATCAAGTCTATTCGGTGTTCTGTATGCTTCTTGAACCTTCATAGGAATATCATTCTTTATGTTGGGAAAGTTTTCTTCTATAATTTTGTTGAATATATTTTCTGGTTTTTTGATCTGCAGTTCTTCTCCTTCTTCGATCCCTATTATTCTTAGATTTGGTTTTTTTATTGTGTCCCAGATTTCTTGAATGTTTTGTGATGAGAATTTATTGGATTTGCTGTTTTCTTTGATCAGAGCATTTATTTTCTCTATGGTATCTTCAGACTCTGAGATTCGTTCTTCCATCTCTTGTATCCTATTTGTTATGCTTGATTCTGTAGTCTCCGTTCGTTTACCTAGATTTTCCATATCCAGCTGGCCCTCGTTTTGTGTTTTCTTCATTGCCTCCATTTCAGTTTTCAATTCTTGAACTGTTTCCATTACCTGTTTGATTGTTTTTTCTTGATTTCCCAGTGTATCATTCATGGATTTACTCATTTCTTCGAACTTTTTGTTATATTTCTCATCCATTTCTTTACTCATTTCTTCAATCTTTTGTTGTACTTCTCATCCAGTTCTTTAAGGGAGTTATTCATATCCTGTTTAAGGGACTGTATTGCTTTCATAATGGCAATTTTTTCCCGCTTCTTCTGAATTTAGAGGTTCAATTCCTTCTATTGTAGGGTCATTGGTATCTGGTGTTTTCATGTTGTTTTTTAGATTGTTGGAGGAGTTCTTGCCTTGGCGTCTGCCCATCTCTTCCTTCAAATGCTCTCTATTGGATCTTCTGGTACCAGGTCAGGTTCCCTTGTTGGGCAGGGACTTCACTGACAGAAGGTCTACCTTTCGGCAGGTAGTCTATTGAAACACAGGCACTCCCTCCTGCCGGGTTGCACTCACAGCCCCGGCCCAGTGCGCAAGGGAGCTGCTCTGGGGAGATCTTGTGGCCCCAGAGGGAAGGGGAAGGGAGGAAGGTGTGCCTGGATAAAGACTGGGACAGGATTTGGGAGAGTTCTGCAGGGAGGAGCCTCCTCTGCCTGGTGACCAGAAAGTTGAGGGGGGCAGGGAAAGTCTGAATTCCTCCTAGCCAAAGCCCTCGGGACAGGATAAAACTCACCCCTCCTCCAATGGATGTCTGCTAGAAGATCACTGTCTCTTGCTGGCCAGGAGTGTGGCTGAGCTGAGACAGAGCTTACGTGTCCTCAGGCAGGCTCTCCAAGCAAAGGAAATGTCCCTGCTGGCCTGAGCCCACAGTCCAGGCCCAGCATGCAAGGGAGCAGCTCTGGGGAGATCTTGTGGCCCCAGAGGGTAGGGGGGAAGGGAAGAAGGTGTACCTGGATAAAGGCTAGGACAGAATTCGGGAGTGCTCCGCAGGGAGGGCCCGCCTCTGCCTGGTGACCAGAAAGTCGAGGGGGGCGGGGAAAGTCTGAATTCCTCCTAGCCAAAGCCCTCGGGACAGGATAAAACTCACCCCTCCTCCAATGGATGTCTGCTAGAAGATCACTGTCTCTTGCTGGCCAGGAGTGTGGCTGAGCTGAGACAGAGCTTACCTGTCCTCAGGCAGGCTCTCCAAGCAAAGGAAATGCCCCTGCCGGCCTGAGCCCACAGTCCAGGCCCAGCGTGCAAGGGAGCAGCTCTGGGGAGATCTTGTGGCCCCAGAGGGTAGGGGGGAAGAGAGCGTTCTGTATGCTTCTTGAACCTTCATAGGAATATCATTCTTTATGTTGGGAAAGTTTTCTTCTATAATTTTGTTGAATATATTTTCTGGGCCTTTGATCTGCCGTTCTTCTCCTTCTTCAATCCCTATCAATCTTAGATTTGTTTTTTTTTATTGTGTCCCAGATTTCTTGAATGTTTTGTGATGAGAATTTATTGGATTTGCTGTTTTCTTTGATCAGAGCATTTATTTTCTCTATGGTATCTTCAGACTCTGAGATTCGTTCTTCCATCTCTTGTATCCTATTGGTTATGCTGATTCTGTAGTCTCTGTTCATTTACCTAGATTTTCCATATCCAGCTGGCCCTCGTTTTGTGTTTTCTTCATTGCCTCCATTTCAGTTTTCAATTCTTGAACTGTTTCCATTACCTGTTTGATTGTTTTTTCTTGGTTTCCCAGTGTATCATTCATGGATTTACTCATTTCTTTGAACTTTTTGTTATACTTCTCATCCATTTCTTTACTCATTTCTTCAATCTTTTTGTTGTATTTCTCATCTAGTTCTTTAAGGGAGTTATTCATATCCTGTTTAAGGGACTGTATTGCTTTCATAATGGCAATTTTTTCCACTTCTTCTGAATTAAGAGGTTCAATTCCTTCTATTGTAGGGTCGTTGGGATCCGGTGTTTTCATGTTGTTTTTTAGATTGTTGGAGGAGTTCTTGCCTTGGCATCTGCCCATCTCTTCCTTCAAATGCTCTCTATTGGATCTTCTGGTACCAGGTCAGGTTCCCTTGTTGGGCAGGGACTTCACTGACAGAAGGCCTACCTTTCGGCAGGTAGTCTATTGAAACACAGGCACTCCCTCCTGCCGGGTTGCACTCACAGCCCCGGCCCAGTGCGCAAGGGAGCAGCTCTGGGGAGATCTTGTGGCCCCAGGGGGAAGGGGGGAAGAGAGGAAGGTGTACCTGGATGAAGACTGTGATGGGATTCGGGAGAGCTCCGCAGGGTGGAGCCACCACTGCAGAGTGACCAGAAAGTTGAGGGGGGCGGGGAAAGTCTGAATTCCTCCTAGCCGATGCCTTCGGGCCAGGAGCGAACTCACCCCTCCTCCAATGGATGTTTGCTAGAAGTTCACTGTCTCTTGCTGGCCAGGAATGTGGCTGAGCTGACACAGGGTCTGCTGTCCTCAGGGAGGCTATCAAAGCACAGGAACTGCCCTGCCGGGCTGAGCCCACAGCCCAGGTCCAGCATGCAAGGGAGCAGCTGTGGGGAGATCTTGTGGCCCCAGGGGGAAGGGGTTCCCTCTTCAACACTTTCAAAGACTACACAATATGACATTTAAACTGTTTTAAGAACTTAGACTTTTCATAACGACAAGACACATCTGCTCCTAGCAGCACCAATCTTCTTCAAGAGGATGATGGGCATTGAAGAGGCTCCTTATGGAGCTGGTTAGCCATTTGGGCAAGAATCTGCTCTTGCTTGGACTGCTTGATGGTATGCTATATGATGTGGACATGCAGGACCCACAGAAAAATGACTTTTGAAGTTGCCTAAAGAAGGTGAGATGGTCCTTAGGGTTCCCGCTTCATGAAAGAGTCTGCCAGACATTCTACAGGACACAGAAGACAGTGACTGACAAACTGCGTATATAGGCAGAGCAGTCTTTGAAATTTCCTGCTTCATGGAAAAGTCTGCCAGATACTATGGGCTGAAGGTAGGTGCCTCAATGTTACAGAAGAACTTTGGGTGACTGTCCAGGCAGTGAGATGTCTCTGTCAATTCTAGAGTTTTGGAAGTTGCTTACAATGCACTTCAGGTAATATTATATCCTTCTAGGGTCTTTAATGAAGTTGAAGAATAGATAATTATAGTTTCCTTAGTTATCATAAAAGATAAAGTAGATATAAATTTTGTAACTGTAATTCTTGCTTGATAACTGTTTTGTTATATGTAATTATACTACATTAAATTTAAAACCTTCCTTTTTATTTAGACAAGGAGAGATGATGAGGGAAGTCCTGTATATGTGATGCCTTTATTGGTTAATGAACAAAGAAGCTACTTTGGCCTGTGATAGGGCAGAGAGTAGAGCTAGGCTGAAAAACTAAACTGAATACAGGGAGATAGAAGGTAGAGTCAGTGAAAAGCCATGGTGCTGCTGCAGGAGACAGATGTTGGACAGAACCTTGATGGTAGACCACAACACTCATGGTAAGATATAAAATAATAGAAATGGGTTAATTTAAGATATAAGAGGTAGCTAGAAATATGCATAAGCTAATAGGTGTAGTAAGAAGGAGCTGCTTGTTCATCCTGGCTGCCCAGAACCGGAATAACCATACAGAAACCATATTAATTAAATCACTGCTTGGCCTATTATCTCTAGCTTCTTATTGGTTAGCTCTTATATTAATTTAACCAATTTTTATTAACTTGTTTATCACCACGTGACAGTGGCTTACTGGCAAAATTTGGTATGTCAGACTTTGTTGAATCCCCGAGGACGACTTTACCTCCTCCGAGGAATGAATAAAGCTTGGGAAGGGGGAGAAAGGGAGGGTGGGGAAACTGGAGTTGGTGTGTAAAATGAAACATAACTTTATTCAAATAAAAAAAAGAAAAATTATGGAAAGGGCTGGAGAGATGGCTCAGAGGTTAAGAGCACTGACTGCTCTTCCAAAGGTCCTGAGTTCAATTCCCAGTGCCCACATGGTGGCTCACAGCCATCTGTAATGGGATCTGGTGCCCTCTTCTGGCAAGCAAGCATACAGACAGACAGAATGCTGTATGCATAATAAATAAATCTTAAAAAAAATCAGGGGAAAAATTTCTTTAAAAAAAAGAAAAATGAAAAAATGAAGTAAAATCAAGTAAGCTAAAAGACATATGAGTATGGAGTTCTGCCTCAAAAAGTTGAAAAGGGCTGACTTTGGAAAGCTGCATGGAGCAGCTTCTCCTAACCCTCTCTGCTTATTTCCATTGCTTGAGTGCTGGGGTCACAGATGTGGGACAGCATATCGAGTTTTGCAGTTTAGAGTATGGAACCTAGGGCTTTTTGCATCTAGGCCAGGACTCCCTCTTTCCCCATAATACAGCTCCCCAGCACTGCCTTTCTTTGTTTGATTCCAAGTTTTATATATTTTTTTATTCAGTGAATTAGTTGGTATAGCGGCCTCTCTACAAAGCCTGGGAAATCACTACCTAGATCAGGTCTGTTTCCAATTCATAGAGGTCTACCATCCTCTGTCTTCTGAATAATGGAATTAAAGTTGTGCACCATGACACTGGGCTTCCTTTTATTTCTTTAACCTCAGGAAGGTTTTCTCTCTGTTTTTAATTTCTTGTCTGTTGCATTATTGTACATCTGAACTCAGAGAGATTTGCTTGCCTCTACCTTCCAAGTGCTGATTTTAAAGGCATGCATCACCATGGCCCAGCAAGAAATGGAGATTTACAGACAGGAAAAAAAAACACAAAACAAAACAAAAAGTAAAGAAAAAACAGAAGGTCACTGAGACCCTAAAGACCTGGAAAGATGAGGATCAGTCCCGCTCCTACCCCTGTGGATTGGAGTTTTTCTTGATTTTTCCAGCAACTTTCAAGTTGATGAAAGGCTCTTGCAAAATGTGGTTAAATATGATTCTCTGCTCATTAGATGTTCCCTCAATGCTCTGTCTCTGTCCTTTATGATGACTGAACTCAACTTAGGAACTCATACTCTGTACACAACAGACAGACAGACAGACAGACACACACACAGTGAGAAATCAAATGAGTGAACGTGAGAGACAGACAGAAATGAGTAACAGTTCCTCTTTCAGAAATGATTGCTTTATTCAACCTTCAATAACCTTGATTTTTCTAGCAGCCTACTGTGGCAAATTGTGGCTGAATCTGACTTTCCGCTCATCAGACAAGGGGCCCTCAGGGTCCCGTCTCTGTCTTTCATGATCACTGAATTGTCTTAGAACTTGGTGAATTTCAGAAAATGCACATCTTTATGTGTGAATAGCAGGTGACTGCCCTCTGATTTGTTTGTTTCTTTAAGTTTTAAGATTTTTTATTTTATGTATAGGAGTGCTCTACCTGCATGTATGCCCTTCCACCAGAAGAGGGCACCAGATCCCACCATGTGGTTTCTGGAAATTTCAGAACGAAGAGTAGCCAGCATTCTTAATGACTGAGCCATCTTTCCAGACCTGGGTCTTTAATTTTGTTTCTGCATGTGTCATTGCTGGGAGAGTGGGCACCTGTATATTTGTGTATGATGCTGTAGGCATGGGGTGGGGGTTGGGGGAATTGTCTTTATACATGTGGGGACTGCACTGCTGAATTGCCTTTTTGATATCAAGATAATCAGTGCAGTCCCTTGGCCCCACTGCCAGGATGATAGAATTTTGAAGGTTATTCCTTTTGTGGGCATATGGGTTCTCATTTCCTATGTAGAAAAAATATTATAGATTAATGTTAACAGTGATGAATGATCAAACAGACCTTTTGTTGAGAATGAGCATACATTGAAATGTGCTGCAGGTCTCCTCTGGCTCCTGGAATTCTCAGGGAAGAAACTCTAGTGAAGTAAGCATCCAAGTATGGACTTTAAAAGTTTAGAAGATAAAATTTGAACATGTTGCCTTGCTATACAAAATGTACACACTGGAGATCTGCTAGAGCCTTCTAGCTCTAGACTCATTGTTTTAGTCATGTGTCCTCCATATGTCAGACTTACCATGAAAGAAGAATATATTAACTTCTTGTTGGTTACTATCTCTTCAATAACTTAACAATGCATATTAGAATAGCTCTGATTAGTATTTTCTACATAATGATTCCTAACAGATTTGTAGAGACAGCTAATTTCCCTTTGTGAGTTCTCAATCTAGCATCTCTAGTGGAGTGGAGTCGTTTTCCTTATGCGTTCCTTCCACTGTTTTCCACCAGACAACAATCAGAGAAAGTCACAGGATATGAGAGACACAGAAGACCATGCACTGTCTTGTCACTGTATACATGTATCATCCTTGGTTTGTCTTGTGCTTTGAAGTACTTTCTCTACAAATAATTCTCAAAGATCCTGCACTGTCAAAATGACTTTTCTTTTCTTTTCTTTTCTTTTCTTTTCTTTTCTTTTCTTTTCTTTTCTCTCTCTCTCTCTCTCTCTCTCTCTCTCTTTCTTCCTTTCTCTCTATCTTTTTTTTTTTTTACAGAAGTCTCCTTTTCTCATTAATTGCTGATGCAATTTGGAAGTTCTTGTTTTTCTCTTCCTTGTAGCACAGAGGCAATGCATTTGGTACCAAACGACAGCAGCAATGTAGTTTTATTCAGCAGCAATGATTGGGGCCCAGGAAGCTTCTATGGGACAGACACAGAAATATCTACAAGAGTGTCAGGGGCTGGAGAGATGGCTCAGTGGTTAAGAGCACTGACTGCTCTTGCAGAGGACCTGGGTTCAATTCCCAGCACCCACATGGCAGCTTACAACTGTCTGAAGATCCAGTTGCAGGGGATCTGACACCTTCACACCAATGCACATAAAATAAAGTTAAATAAACCATAAAAATATTAAAAAAAGAGTGTCAGGATAATAGTTAATGAAAACATGAGAACTGAGTGTGTTTGAATTCAGAAGAAGCCTGTGCTGGTTGGTGTTATGTCAAATTGATACAAGCTGGACATTTGCGAAGAAGGATTCTCAATTGACAAAATGCCTGAATATGTCTAGCCGGAAGGCAAATCTGTGGTGGTTTGGGTTCTGGAACCCTCACTAGGGGATGTGAGAGGAAAAAGAAAAGACTGACACAGAGACCTACAAACAGTAAAGTTAGGGAATTTGCTAAACTTCACAACTCAGAACTTTAGCATGTTTATTAGGTACAGAACAGAGGTGGGGTTTAGCTGGTCTCCCTCTGAGGTCTCTGTAGGTGACCACTTTCAAGTTGTAAACACCCTGGAGGAGGAAGCTGCAGTTGCTAGTCTTACACAACCTGGCCAATCCTATAAAAACACTCAGACTCTCAAGAAAAGCTGTGCCATTTCTCTTGAGCCTGGTACATATAAGGAGATAGCTTTGCTAACTATTCCATGTGTCCAAGTTTTTGAAACCCCCAACATGGTAATGATTTTGCCAAAATACACATTCACTCAGGACATCCCTCATTCAGGGATCCCTCTGCTCCCTACAGTGATTAATGTGGGAGGGCCCATCCAATGGGGGTGGTGCCTTCCCTGGGCCGATCATCCTTGATGCTATAAGCAAAAAGTCTGAGCAAAGCAATGCAGACTAAGCCAACTAAATAACAATCCTACATGGCCTCTGCATCAACTCCTGCCTCCAGATCTCCAGCTTGTTTGAGTTCTTACTCTACGTTTTCAACAGTAGACTGTCAGAGGAAAATAAAAGAAACCCTTTCTTCTCCAAGTTGATTTTTGTCATGATGTGTTATCATAATAATATAAAACCTAATTGAAACAGAACCACCATGATTGACAGGTTATTACAAAAACCTCAATCCAGACATGGTGCACAAACCTGTTCTAAGTTTTTATGCCAAAATAACATTTTATAAAGTTAATACACATATTAAAATACACGTAGTTCCAGTTTCTGTCTGCTCTCTGTCTGTGTCTTAGGTACTCCTTGTATTTAAGACCGACCAGATATTGTTGCATGCAGAGATCTATGGCATTTAGCAATCAGAGAACACGTGTTTGCTGGGTCCACAACTGCAATTGGTACAGCTACATTGCAATTTCTACACCCAAGGTTAGGCAGCTGGGAGAGTAGAAAGAAAGCTTGTGAGAACTAGAGAATCAGGATCTTTTCTAGGAGAAAACAAAATAACCAAAAGTCATAGTGTACCCTTCCCAGTACATACTTTAAGTGCATATTTTTTTCTCTTCTGCATCTCTAAAACTGGAATATATTAAGACAGGCAAGAATTCTCTTCTATGCAAGAGGAGGCTGTCATTGGAAATTTGTGGGGCAATATTATACAGGTCACATATTTCTGCACTGTATTGGTGGCCAGGCTCTCAAGCCACAGTAAGCACCTGAGGTGGTCACCTTTACTTACAGACTGGCTATCTCCTGACTCAGGATATGCTAAAGTTGTTCTGCTCCCTTTTTTGTAATTATGAAGATCGCCTGGGAAGAGGTGTTAATCCAAGCTAGTGACAGAGCTGTAGATGTGACTTTAGTCCGGCTACCCCAGAAACAGAATGCTAATGAACTTCTTCAGTTTACCTTGGGATATAAAAGCTGTTTTGAGAATAAACGCGAGTGATATTCAGGATTTGAATGGACCCTGAGACTCCCTTCTGATATTGCCTTGTGAACTGTGTCTCAATTATTCTGGCACCTCCAAGCCAGACCAGAGAGAGAGTTTATGTTGTGGTTGGACCCCTACAGAAATTAACAGTGGTGAGTTCAGTGGTCCCTGCCTACCCTGAAAATCTGCAAAGAACCAAAGTTCTTGATTTCTCATTTCTGGTAGAACACAGATTTGTGGGTGAAAAAAAATATATTTTCTGTTATATTTTTGTGACATTGGGAATAAGAAATCACTCCAAGCCCTGTCTCCAAGAAAGAAAAGTGTCCCTATCATCCATATACCTACAGGCTTTGGAGAATGTTGAGCTTTGCCATAATGTGTTCCTGCCCAGACAATTTATTACCCCAGTGCCACATGCCCATCATGTATATGATGACTGAACAAAGCTAAATTTAGAACCCTTGGAACCTCAACAACCCCAGTAAAAGACAAAAAAGCTAGAAAGGCCTGAAGGAGATTAATATATAAAATCGGTATTTGACATTCATTCAGAGACTCCCCATCCTACAGAGAGAAAGGACAAGTATAATAACAACAACAAATATAACAACCCAGAAGCAGAAAAATAAGATATACAACAGATTTACATTTCACAGTCCTGGGATCCATTTGAAACAAAGAAATACAAATTATGTAGCATCTGTTGAATTATGTTAGAGCCCCACATTAGCTGCCAAATAAAAATGCATCAAATAGAGTTATGACTTATTAATAGCTTGATAACTTTTGACCCCTGATAGAAAATAATGACCTTTACTTGCAGAGTGAGATCTCATTTATAATATTGTGATAATTAGAAATCTGCACTCCTACAGATATAGGGAAACACACATATACACACAGCCAAAATAGAAATGAACGAGTTAATGGACTATATTCAAGGTAATTTTCAAGATATGTTTCCTTCTTTACCAGTTATTTCAGATATCATTTATAAGATTCTTGGGACCAGCATTCAGAGGACATAGTTGTAGTGATATAGTCTACTTGAAATTGTATATCAATCCTATCATGCTTTAATTTTTAACTTGAGATTTTGTCCTTAAGGAAAAATCAGTATAAAAAATGTCTAAATGACAAAGAAGATATAGAAAAATGGCACCAAAAGGTATCCAGTGATTTGTATTAACAATTTTACATCATATTCATTGGGTTTACATACATACTTACAAACAATTTATGTATATATGCATTTTCATGTGCAATACACACACACACACTGTTTATTGTGCTCTAGTGGTACAAATGCACTTCCCATCCTGTTTATTGATATGAAATTTTACTAGATAATACAAGAGCAGTGGCTATATGTAGACTAATGTAACATGTCAGTTGACTTCTGAAGTGAAGGATGATAGAAAATTTTCATACATAGAGTAATCAGGTATTTGGCAGTGATGTTTATACATGTATATAAATATTAATAGATCATAAAAAGACATTGAATAAAAAAGTTTTCAAGTCTATAGGCAAAATAGTCTTTCAAATTTTCTGCTTCATGAAAATCTGTCAGATACTACGGGCCTGTAGATTGAAGATGGATGCTCCAATGTTACAGAAAAACTTTGGGTGACTGTTCAGGCAGTGAGATGTCTCTGTCAATTCTAGAGTTTTGAAAGTTGCTTACAATACACTTCCTGTTTACTTAGATAATATTATATCCTTCTGGGGTCTTTGATGGAGTTGAAGACAGATATGGTTTTTCTTAGTTATGATAAAAGATAAATTAGATATAAAATTTTAGACTTACAAAGAAATATTGTAACTGTAATTCTTGCTTGAAACCTGTTTTGTTATATGTAATTTTACTGTGTTAAATTGAAAACCTTTCTTTTTATTTATACAGAAAAGGGAAGATGATGTGGTGTTCCTCCTCTGAATATTTTTAATATTTTATTACCATTGGTTAATAAAGATTCTGTTTTGGCCTATAGTCAGGTAGAATATAGCTAGGTGGAAAATCCAAGCAGAGATAGAGGAAGAAAGAAGATGGAGTCAGGCAGATGCCATCTAAGCCACCCAGGAAGCAAGAGGTTAAAAACCATGAGGCTCATGGTAAAATATAAAATAATAGAAATGGGTTAATTTAAGAAGTAAGAGTTAGTTAATAAGAAACCAGAGCTAATAGACCAAAGAGTATATAATTAATAATAAACCCCTAATGGCTATTTCATAAGTGACTGTAGGAGCTAGTGAGCAGGACCCAGTGGGTAGAGAGAAAACGGTCCAGGGAGACCAGCAGAATGAAGAATATTTGTAGCTACCATGTCTCTTATAGGTTTTCCAAGCAATTGACATAAAGTCTTGATGATACCATTCACTGTGTCCACTTATGCTGCTGTTACAGTGAACAACTACAGAAAACACAGAAAAATATTAACTAATAATACAAAAAAAACACATTTGATAGTTATTTATCCAAACATTATCCACATCATATACCCAAAACTCAGTTTGGTTAATGGCAAATTACACATGTAAGGCTTGAATCATGAGTATGATTTGCTGTACTCTGTAAAGACTTGTCACTTGTATTGGTTTAATAAAACACTAATTGGCCAGTAGCCAGGCAGGAAGTATAGGTGGGGCCACCAGACTAGGAGAATTCTGGGAAAAGGAAAGGTTCAGTCTGCAGTCACCTCCCAGACACTGAGGAAGAAAGATGAAAATGCTACACAGAGAAAAAGTACCAAGCCTCATGGCTAAATATAGATAAGAATTATGGATTAATTTAAGTTTTAAGAGCTTGTTAATAATGAGCCTGAGCTAATAAGCCAAACAGTTTGCAATTTTTATAATCTTCTGTGTGTTTCTTTGGGACTGAATAGCAGCAGTACTGGGCGGGACATAAACTTTCATCCTCAATGATTTTTCTTTCCTTTACATAACCTGAGGACAATGATAGGGATTTTAGTCTAATATATATCTCTTTAAGAATTTGGATCAGTCAAAATATAATAGGATGTGCACTGATGAACTAAATTATGGTAAAATAAAAGAGCTTCCCCCCCAGGTTTATGATACTAAATGGAACCCTAGCATATACATGGTAGAATGAGAATTATGGCTGTCTTCAGAATTATATAACACACACACACATATAAAGGATAAGAATGAGAATATATTTTAAGAAGAGACACGGGTTCTGATCTTCAGCTATGAGTCTGCTTTTATATAGGGAGGGAGGTCATTTGATGAGATGTGGAAGCATTTCCTTGTTTTCACACAATGTGTTTATAGAATTGATAATGCTGCCTAGTGCACCAGCCACTGGGCAGCACAGGGCACAAAGGGAAAATCCACAGCATCAGTGTGAACTGGACTTTTCTATTTGAGGTGTTTAGAGGAAAAGGCACTCACACATTCTTTTGATGGTTTCTTTATTCTCACAGTCTCTCTTCCTCCACAGCTTATATACTCAAACAAAAATCTTTGAGGCAGTGTAGGAGTCAAATGTTGGAGGAGGGGAGGCCACTTGGCTGTTTGTTGGTTCCCGGCCACATAGCCCCAAAATAATCACACAGAAACTGTATTCATTAAATCACTGATTGGCCCATTAGCTCTAGCTTCTTATTGGCTAACTCTTACATATTAGTTTAACCAATTTCTATTAATCTGTGTATCATCACATGGCTGTGGCTTACAGGGTAAGATCCCAACATCTGTCTGTCAATCTCTGGTAGCTCCATGGCTTCTCTCTGACTCTGCACCTCTTTCTCCCAGCAAACAGTTCTGTTCCCCATCTAGTTCTGTTCTTCCCTGTCACACGCTCAAAGCTGTTCTTTAGTCATTAATGGTAAACACAGCACAAAGAGGGGACTCCCACATCACCTCCCCCTTTCTGTTTAAACAAAAAGGAAGGTTTTAACTTTAACATAGTAAAATTACACATAACAAAACAGTTACCAAGCATGAATTACAGTTACAATATTTATATCTACTTTATCTTTTATCATAACTAAGGAAAACTATAACTATAAATTCTCCAACTCTATCAAAGACCTCAGAAGTATATAATATTACCTAAGTAACAGAAAGTGCATTGTAAGCTACTTCCAAAACTCTAGAATTGACAGAGACATCTTGTTACCTGGACAGTCACCCAAAGTTCTTCTTTACTGTTGGGGCATATATTTTCAGCCCACAGGCCCATAGCAACCAGCAGACTTTTCCATGAAGCAGGAAATTTCAAAGACGGTTCTGCCTATATTGGCAGTTTGTCAGTCACTTTCTTCTATGTCCTGCATAATGTCTTCCAGACTGTTTTGTGTAGCAGGAACCCCAAAGAACCATTTCACCTTTAGGCAAGTTGAGCAGTCATTTCTCTGTGGGTCCTGAATGTCTAGTTCAACAGTCCAGGCAAGAGCAGTTTCTTGCCCAAATGGCTAACTAACTCCATAAGGAGCCTCTTCATTGGCCATCATCCTCTTTAAGTCGCTTGATGTTTCCAGGAGCAGATGTGTCTCACTGTCATGAAAAGTTCTAAGCTATTAAAACATTTTAAATGTCATATTCTGAAGGTCTCTGAAAGATTTGAAGAATACTTAACTAACTGAAATATCTCTCTCTCTAGAAAACCTAACTACCATGACTACAATCTTGATTATTATACATGATTATCTATTAACCTATATTTCTTAATTATACATTACATTTTAAATGAGCTGGACAAAAATAATACCTTAATCAAGATCAGAAATACATATACACAGTATCAATTGACCTTAAATTTGTATCAATAAAGCAAGATCCATACTAATGCAAACTATCCAGCTCTATAGAATATCCCCCTTTAAATGTAAAGAAACATTTACAAACAATATTTGGAAATATGGGTGCAGTTCTGTCCAATCTTCTTCCTGCTGTTTATTGGGTGAAGAATTTTCTTTGTGGGGGTATTTACAGCAACCTTTTGGGGGGATCTTGTTCCATCAAACCATATTGGTCTGGAAGCAATCCACAGGTTCGCATCTTCTGTGAAAACAAGAGAAGAACCTCTTTTCCAAAGCAACATATCCTTAGACTCAAATTTGGAAGTCATGATACCTTTATAATATACATACTGGTTTATCTTAACAGCCCTTACAATGAAATGTCTCTCTGTAGTTACTTATTCACAGTCAAAAAATTAAAAGGTAACTCAATAATATGCATACAGAATGGTACCTAATGTGTGGACAATCGCAACTACATAAAGCCTGAGAGAGCTTGGGTAGTAATTCTAGACACAAAATAGCAATGTTAAGCATGGCTTTTTGATAGCATTTTCTCAGGTGGGCTCTGCTTGCTAGAGGCAAATTCTCTCATTTAAGAAAGGCTTTTTGACTCAACTTTAGCTGCAAAACCTTGCAGCTCTTTTAATACTTAAATGGTGTTGTTGAAAACCTGACTGAATGCTTTTTGGTGGTGGCAGGGATCTTGAAATGCCATAGAGTTGTGGCAATAAACATGACTCTAGCTGGTATCTCCACCATGAGGCTGGAATCTCAGAAAGCTAAGGAATGGGCTGGATCTAGCCATCAGATTATTGCTTTAATCCTAGCAATATTGCTTAGCAAATTAAAGACTCCTGTGGCCAGAGAAAGAGAGAGAGATACAGTAAAGATAGATTCAAAGATGAAGAAAACCTCTAAATGGCTTGCTGTGTGTTTAAAAATATATATAGGCTTGGGGAAAAAAAGCCTAAAGTCCTTACAAGAAAAAAGAAAAAAGAAAAAAGAGAATAGTTGGGTATGGTGGCACACACCTTTAATCTTAACACTTGGGAGGCAGAGGCAGACAGATCTCTGTGAGTTCAAGGTCTTGTGGCACACACCTTTAATTCCAGCACTTGGGAGGCAGAGGCAGGGAGATCTCTGTGAGTTCAAGGATAGCCTGGTTTACAGGGTGAGTTCCAGGACAACCAAAGATACACAGATAAACCCTGTCTCAAAAAGTCAAAAATTAAAAATAAAAGTAAAAGAAATGAGGTTAAAATAGTCACATAAAGATGAAAAATACACAGAGAGTCTGGGTACTGTATGTTATTATGTTCTCTTTGAATTGTTTAAATGCTGAGGGAGGAGCTACGGTTGCTAAAAGGTATTTGTTTATAAATGCTGCTGAATTAATCCAAGATAGGTATTTTGAAAATACCTTGACTTCAAAATTGAAGTCAAAAGAAATGTTAGATTGGAGAAGAGGTTTTCCTTTTATTTCCACAGGAAATGAGAGGCTGTGAATTCATTCCTGGTTAAAAAAAAGTTATGTTTGATCAAGGAAGATCCCCTGAGAAATCTCTGATAGGAACGAATGACCCAGATGTCTGAGTTCTACATCCGGAACAGATTCAAGACTGCTGCCTGAGATGATCAAGCCTCACAGGATACTCCAGTCATGACTTGATCATAATTGTAAATTTTTTTTAGGTCCTCATAAGATTATCAGCACCCTCAATCAGCAGAAAGTAGCCTAGAAAACTACTCCCACATTCCCAAAAAATGGACTATGGATATTTTCCTTTGTTTAGAATGTTGGTTACAAAATGTGATTAATAATGGTCAGGAGAAAAGCTAAACAAAGGATATTAGATTTAGAGTTCTTTTTTAAAGGGGGTGTTGTGGGACAATGGTCTTTTATCCTGTCACTTGTATTATTTTTAATAAAGTTCTGATTGGCCAGTAGCCAGGCAGGAAGTAGAGGCATGCCAATGAGAATTCTGGCAAGAGAAAGTTTCAGTCTGCAGTCATGACCCAGCCTCAGAGGAAGCAAGATGTGACTGCCTCACCAAAAATGGTACCAAGCCACATGAATAACTCAGACAAGAATTATGGGCTAATGTAATTTATATGAATTAGTTAATAAGAAGCCTGAGTGAATAGGCCAATCAGTTTATAACTAATGTAGACCTCTGTGTGATTCTTTGGGACTTAATGGCTACAGGACTGGGTGGGACAGAAAATCTTGGTCAACAGTCACAACGTAGTTACATTCCATTTCTCAAGTTAATGTTTAAAAACAGTCATCCGGACAACTCACTGCTGTGGGACAATGGTCTTCTACCCTGTAAAGATTTGTCACTTGTATTGCTTTAATAAAACTTTGATTGACCAGTAGCCAGGCAGGAAGTATAGGTGGGGCGACCAAAACATGAGAATTCTGGGAAGACGAAAGGCTGAGTTTGCATTAGTTATCCAGACACAGAGGAAGCAAGATTAGAATGCCTTGCAGATAAGAGGTACCAAGCCATGTGGCTAACACAGACAAGAATCATGGGTTAATGTAAGCTATGAGTTAAAAAGAAGCCTGAGCTAATAGGACAACCAGTTTATAACTAATGTAGACCTTGGTGTGATTCTTAGGGACTAAATGACTATGGGACCAGGCAGGACTGAAACCTCTGTCAACAACTCACATGTAATATATCCTTTTGCCCTACATTTCCCCAGGTATGGGAGAGGCCAATTTTATACTTACCCATGACTTTTTTTTTAAAGCTAACATTCTGTAATCAGAAGTCATAAATTCTACATTCTCTTTGGGTCCCACAGGCTCTCTGAGAGTATGGATTTTGGACAGAGAGATGTGTGGGGTGTTGTAAATCCTCTAGTTCAGGCTCAGGTCAACATTCTTGAGATACCGTAAATCTCTTATCTTTAGCTCAAGCCAGCACTCCCAAGATACTGCAGCTTTAAATCTTAAAGTGTGCTTTTTGCCCTGTGTGTAACCTTTGACTATAAAAAAGAGACTTGTAGGTCTTTCTTGGGGTTAGAGTCAAATTATTTTCTGTAGCCTTGACTAGTTAGAATTTCTTTTGCTGTGGTGTTTCTGAACAAAAGTT
Source organism: Myodes glareolus (assembly GCF_982192425.1). NCBI lineage: Eukaryota > Metazoa > Chordata > Mammalia > Rodentia > Cricetidae > Myodes > Myodes glareolus. The sequence continues at coordinate 653,100 of NC_142033.1, read as the reverse complement.
GTTTCTCTTTCTAGATCTTGGTTCTCTATTCCTTGTCATCTGTGCAATTCTAGGACCCAACACTTTTATACATAAAAAACAGTTGGCTGAACTTTGAATCTTCAGGGAACATATCCATATCAGAAAACTGATGTCAGGAATCTGAGCAGAGAATTCATCATCATTCTTGGTCATCAACCAGAACCCAGCAAGGAAAGGAGTGAGTGCAGCAATCAGTTTATTTTGCACTTTCAACCCTAGTCCAACAAGTCAGACAGCTCAGCTACATGTCCTTGTAAACTTTTAGATTGTTATTCTGGGGTTGTTTATCTTAAAAACCACAAGAAAAGCATCTGGTATAACCTAAAGCTATTTTAAAGCTTTGTTTTAGCCAATGGTGCATACATTTTTCTAAAACTAAAAGGAATTTAAAAAAAAATAAAACTAAAAGGAATTTTAGTTTTATTGCTCACAGTCAACATCAATTTGAGCTATGATCTGAAGTAGCTCCTTAGGGGGAACTCATAGGCCCTGACTGTGTAGCATTTCCTTGTGTTTATTTTTATTCAATAAAATTCTGCATAAGCTAACATTATTAATATCAATTAGAAATACAGATTAAGGAGAAATCATCTTCTTGACAATCCACAAATGAAAATGCCTAGTTGATCAGGATGTATTCATGAGATAAACATACTACAATTCAGGCAATTGGGGGGGGGGTGTCTCTCCATATCCATTCTCACCATGCCAGATACCAGGGAAAGACTGAAATAGCAAAACATGTCAAGGGGACAGCTAAAAGGTGCTTTTAAGGGCCAGCCTTAAAACTTCCTCTCAGGGTCCAAAGGAAATGCTACAATAAGTGAAGGAATGAGGATTTGAGAGCCAAAGATAAGAATCTGTTCACCACACATTCTTTCTATCTAAGTATCTTTATTATTGTACAAAAGTCTTATTCTACAGCAAGGGTACTTACTGGCTTATATACATTTACTGCTGTGGGACAATGGTCTTTACCCTGTCGCTTGTATTTAAATGAACACTGATTGGCCAGTAGCCAGGCAGGAAGTAGAGGTGCGGCAATGAGAATTCTGGGAAGAGGAAAGAGTCAGTCTGAAGTTGTTACCCAGACACAGAGGAAGCCAGACACAGAGCAAGCAAGATGTGACTGCCTTGCTGAAAAAAGTACCAAGTCACATGGCTAACACAGACAAGAATTATGGGCTAATATAAGAGTTAATATGAAGCCTGCACTAATAGATCAATCAGTTTATAAGTAATGTAGACCTCTGTGTGTTTCTTTGTGACTAAACAGCTGTGGGACCAGGCGGAACAGAAAGCTGGGTCAACAATTTACAACAGTAATTCTTTTGGCAATGCAATGCAAAGCTTGAGTTACTCAGGATCACCAAGGCAAATAAGATTCACACACAGAGAAATCACTGTCCTTTATCATTTATGGCACAAGGTAGCAGTGGTAGTGAAGGCCCCTTGATGAGATCAACTAAGGATTAAATCAATCTGAGAGGGAGAAATTGTATGCTTATCTATGTCCCTAAGTGTAGCTAAATATTAAAATAAAAATCTACTAAACCAACCAATTTCATGAATACAGTAGAACTTTTTTCTCCATGAGCCACTTGGCTCTGGTACCATTTTTCCGATGGGCAGGGTAAGCATCCTGGTAGGTAGGCAACCTGCCTATGCCTTAGAGGAATACATGCAACTTTTGGCTGGAGCACTTTCGCTATAGTCAGGTGCTTCAAAGAAGCTATCTAAGGATAACACCTATTGCTTAAGGCTGTAGAACAAAGAGAGAGTTTAAGCTTAATGTTAAGAAACTGAGGTAAGTGCAAGGAGTTAAGAATCGTTTAGTGCAAGATTAGTTTAAATTATTGTTTCTCTTATCTGTAAGTGAGGTAAAACCAGGGCTGTGTAGTACTTTCAGGCATGCAATTCTATGTCCTTGAAATACTTTTGCCTAGACTCTTAAAACTGACCAAATGTCTGCCAATAAAGATAACTGCAGGAAGGTAGATCTCTACATTTTACACTGGAGAAAGGAACAAAGACCTGGTTGTGGGAAACAGGTTTTTTTTTTTTTTTTTTTTTTTTTTAACGGTGTGACTGTTTTCAGACATAGCTAGGGGATGTCATGTCATCAATATACCCCAAATACATAGGGGAAATTGTGCCCAATAAATGATCGAATAGTGTTGAAGTATGTGAAATAAACCCCAAATCTGTAACAAGTGGGAATAAGCGACAGCAAAAAATTGACAGCAAGAAAGTCAATTCATTTAAAAGACAATAATGGCAGCATGCTCTATGTCTTGGTTTAAATCCTCCAACAGAATCCTTAATTCTGGTGGGCTGACTTTATAAAATGACAATTGAATAATTACTGCAAAATCCTGCAGACTATAACAGACAGCAGAAGCAAAGACATTCTGGGGGCTGTAGCCTTGCTTAAAACTAGATTTCCCCATCAAAGAATTTCCTCCTGGTGGGTTGACACCTTGAATTTCAATTACCAACTGCTGTTCTTGTGAACATGGAACAATTATTAATAAAATACCTGCAAATCAAATTAAATAACACACACAGGTTTTCTATTATGTTCAAGTCAGCTTCATTCCAGAGAGGAGGAAAATTTCAATATGTATAAATTTAAAAATGTAGTCCACCTCATACGTGAACTGAAGGATAGAAAAATGATCACACCATTTGATTCAATAAATGACCTTTGACAAAATACAGCACCCATCCGTGATAAAAGTCCTGGGGAGAATAAGGATACAAAGGATATATTTTAACATAATAAAGGCAATATACAGGAATCTCATAGTCAAAATTCTAAAAAGAGAAGAAGCTGAAAATGTTTATGCTAAAATTAGGACTTAGACAAATTCTTCTTGCTTCTCTTTATCACAATTTCTATAATGTTAGCTAGAGCAATAAAACAAGTGAAGGAGATAAAGCAGATACAAATGAGAAAGGAAGAAGTCAAAATATATTTATTTCCAGTTGATTCGATTGTATACACAAAAACCTAGAGTACACAGAAACCCCTAGCACTGATAAATATTCAGAAAAGTATCAGGATATAAAATTAAAACACAAGTCAGTATCCTTCTCACATACAAATGACAAACAGAAAGAAATCAAGAAGACAATTCCATTCTCAATAGTCTAATTAAAAAAAAAAAGCAAAACCAAAAATCTTGAAAAAGATTTGATCAAAGAAACAAACGATTTGTGCAATGAAAACTTTAAAACACTGAAAAATTTGATTAATGATACCAACGTATGGAAAGACCTCACATGCCCATGGATTAGCAGGATTAATGTGAAAATTGCCAAGAAAAATTTTCAAAGCAATTAAAAATATTTTTTGAATTTCATATGGAAATACAAATGACTGATGATATCCAGAACAAAACTAAATATTAACATCCTTAAAAACAACAACCAACATGCTGGGGTTATCAGCATAACATATCTCAAGTTATGTTGCAGTGCAATTATAAATACAAAATTTGTACTGGTATAAAAGAGTCACTTATCCAAGGGATAGAATTGATGTCGTCATATCAATCCACATTCCTACAGTCACCTAATTTTTGACAAGGGAGCCAGTCATACACAATAGAGAGGTTACAGCATCTTTAATAAATAGTTCACTTCAAAACGAAACATATCAGGGGCCTCTCAGTACCGCTCTCAGCTGTCCCTCAGGGTTCAGACGGGATGCTTAAAGCAAGCAAAACTAGCCAAAGGGGTCTGAGCAGGAATGAATCAGTCCACACATGTCTTCTTTTTAAGTCTTTATTCTTCAAAAAAGTTCTGTCTTGATCCCACAAGATTTTCAGTTTATATACCCACACAAGACACAATTAACATTTCTCTGACAATAGCAGGGATACTAGGCATGCATTTTTCAGGGCCAGGAAGACAGAAATGGCTGACAAGGTGGGTGCCTATTATCTTATTTATGTCTCAGAGGGGGTATGGTTGTGAAGTGCCTGGGCATATCTGAAAAGGGTAAAGAGAGGAGGGGCTGACTGTGATTTCTAAGCGGAGGGAGAGGGAGTTTGTGTGCTAACTACATTTGTGTAGTTAGTTAAGCTAGAAGTTTGTAATCGATAAATGTAGAAAAATGGGAGAGAACACAGTAATGTTGTGCACTGTCTGAGCATTTTTTCCACTTCCTTCCACTGCAGCTGGGAACACAGCATTGTGGCAACCATGGCAACCAGCATAAGTCACTGAACGAAAATGGATGGCGTTTGATCTGCTTTTAGCATTTTGCCAAATGATAGCAAAAGGGAATCTCTTAGCACTAGATCAAAGTGAAAATCTGCAGCTATGTAAAATCTGGAGGTTGCTGCTTCCAGCCTCAGGCTAAGCGGCTGGGCACTGATACCTGGTGATGCCCAGGTGAGAAGGAATTCCTTTCTCTGGGATTAATTTAAGTGTTCCAAGGCTTTCCCCCTGTATCTCTAGGGATAAAGGCACAGTTAATTTCCTAGACTAAGATCTTTTATCAAACGAAACTGAGGTGAAGGTAAGTAAGCTTGTTAGAGTATGCAGGGGCCAGTGGTTTGTGCTCTCCTAAGACAATGGTTAGAGAAATCAGGGTGCCTGGTCCTCTTTTCTCAGTGCCTGTCTTTTTGAGGCTCTAAATGTGGTCTATTTTGCAAGGCTCCTTTCCTTGTCGGATATCCTGCCATAAAAGATAACCATGGGAGGGCTATCTTCATGTCGATTTGACTATGAGAACAAAGGTTTCTTAGACTGAATGATTACTTTCACACAAGGACCTCATACTGTGGTAAAGGTCATCCAGTACAGAAGGGAATTATGCCCAATAATTAATTAATACACTACTGAGGATTTTAGGGACAAATCCCATTATGGGAGAGGGTAGTACTATGGCTTCACAAGGGTCTTGAATTATTTACTGCAACTCCTAATCCTGGGAACTTTTCTGACTCAATAGAGGCAGTTAAAATTAGTAGGCAATGCTTTCATAATTGTTCTAAGGAAAAGGTAGATAGCACCATCTTGTGGAGAAAGTGAATCATAGACCTATAGTGGTAGGAAGTCATGGGTACATAGGAGGAAACAACACCTGGAACATTAACCATGTATCACAGTTCTTGGAAGGAGATTAAGGTGATGCATATTCTCACCTTAAGATCATAAAGCATCTTCTTTCAATACTGGTATTTCAGTAAATATAGTCATCTGGTATTTGAGACTCTCTGTTGAGATTTCGACAGTGTGACAGACACTGCACTAAATATGTCTTACGTGGATCTCCCTCATAGCTGGCACTGTTCATTTATCAAAATAAAACTTCGCTAGAGCAAACTGTGGGGAGGTTACTCAATAGGACAGATCCTGAATTTTAATCCCAAAAATCTACATAAAGCCAGATACAGTAATGTATGTCTGTAATACTGTTACTCCTAAGGTTGGTGTTAGAAGAATACCCAGAAGCTTGCTGGACACAGAACCGAGTATACCTATCTGAAAAAAAAACAAAACAAAACATAAGGGGACAGTTAAAAATTAGAAGAATACAAGCAGAGGGTCCCATAGAGGCAATAGATAGAAGCTAACCTTTTTTGCCAGTACCTGCCTAGCTGGAAAGCAGGGAGGCAGGAAATGATTGTTAAATGCTTACCTCTGTACACAGTGGCTGCCAGGATGTTTGTTCTTAAGGCAGAAAGTGTTTGCTAAAGGTTCACAGTGGTTGCCAGCTTTCTCTCTCTCTCTCTCCTTCTCTCTCTCTCTTTCATTCTCTTTCTTTTTCCAAAATGTGTTTGGGCTTACAACTTTATATTTCTATATTTCTGGACTGGACCCTTAATTTCTATATTTTATTCTTGGACTCTTCATTATTGAAGAAGGAAGCTCTCTCTTTGCCTGCTTGCCCTAGCTCTGGCTACCAAGTTCATTTCTTTACCAGCATTAGAGTCTACTTCCTTGAAATTTTGGTATATACTGAAGACCAGCTGAGATATCCAGCCCAATGAACTTAACAACTACTACTCTTCAAATTTCTATTGTTAGGCAGTCATTTTTGGATTACCTGGACCACAGCTTGTAAGACATTCTAATAAATCCACTTTCTATATACATGGAGAGAATCATTCTACCAGTGCTATTCATGTAAACAACTTTGAATAATACTGTTGTGGGTATTTTCATCTGCCCTTTGAGGAGGATGTGATGGCATTAGTGCTCATAAACACCTTTTTCCTAGTCTCATTATTCTCTAAGTATTCAGCTTTCCCTGAAGACTACTCTTTATTATTATCCATTTGCCAACAGTTTGTTCTGATTTTCAGGAAAGAAACTCCAAAGGAATGGAACCATCATGCGGCTCTCTAGTTTTAATCTGTGATCTAGTTCTTTAATTTCTTTCCTGGTTATCTGAAGTCTCTGTGACAACCAGGTAAAAATTATCTTCAGTTCACCTGAACTCGGTATGGTGTCACATAACAAATATTTCCTTTTGTGTCTTTAAATCTCCCTTTAGCTGTTAATATTCTGGGCATCCTTCCACCTGTGGGACAGGAACATAGTATGTTGTAGTGGCCTGTATAAGTGAGCTAGCTACATTGTGTCAAGAAGAGCAGGAAGATAGCAGGGTCTGCTATTGGAGCCAGGGGGCACGTGCTATGGAAACGCATCTTTGCTGATCTAGAAAAGGTCTTTGGGATGAAAGGCAGGGTCAGAAACCATTATTTTTCATTTTTTAAATTTTTATTTAATAGCTAATTTTATTTAATATAACTAATAAATAATCATTTTTTTTTTGTTTTTCAAGACAGGATTTCTCTGTAGCTTTGGAGCCTTTCTTTCTTTCTTTTTTCTTTAATTTTTAATTTATTTTTAGTTTTTTGAGGCAGGGTTTCTCTGCACCTTTGGAGCCTGTTCTGGAACTAGTTCTTGTAGATCTATCTATCTATCTATCTATCTATCTATCTATCTATCTATCTATCTATCTATCTATCTATCTATCTATCTATGTGTAGATCTATCTATCTATCTATCTATCTATCTATCTATCTATCTATCTATCTATCTATCTATCTATCTATCTATCTATCTATCATCTATGTATTGTCTTTTGAGACAGGGTTTCTCTGTAGCTTTGGAGCCTTTCCTGTAACTAGCTAGCTCTTGTAGACCAGGCTGGTCTAGAAATCAAAGAGATTCGCCTACCTCTGCTTCCCAAGTGCTGGGATTAAAGGCATGCACCGCCACCATCACAACCCGACCGAGCTGTGTCTTTAAGCACAGTATAACTCTATGGGAGGTGCTTTTGTCACTCAGGCCTCACTAGCCAATCAGGCCCTTCAGGCGACCTGCCAGTCAGAAGTTGTGCAGGATTTTTCCTGTGGCAGCTACTTTCAAGCTTGACTTTGAAGAGAAGATGGCGTCAGTGGTTTTGTGTGCTCTGCTGTGAGTTTAGGGAGCTGAGCAGGGAGCATGAGCAAGCTGGAAAACCGCTACGTGGTGAGCTTGGGGTTATCCTCAGATCGGGAGAAGCGGCTAGTTGAGCCATGGGAGACAATGTGGTGTGTCCTACTCTGGCCGGGTGGGAGCCGGTGACCAGATGCAGAGTTCATGTTTCTGCCTGATCCTGCTGGTCCTGCATGCCCCAGCAGGCTCTGCGAGATCCTGCGTGATTCTGCATGTTCTTTGAAATTCCAGAGCTGGCTGGCAGCCTCTGAGTGACTTCACTATCCTTAGTGCGCCTGTTCAGGGATTTGGTAACGGGACTGTGCTTTGAAATAACCTTTTTGTTGACTTCACTGTGAAATGCGAGCTCCCTTAGTGCTTGTATTGTCGCAATGGAACACAGATTTGCTGATGTCAGACAGCCCTGGTCCCTCTAGTATCTTCGAGAAGTTCTGCACTTTGAACATTTAATATTTAGGTTTAGGATCCATCAGGAGTTAATTCTGTGGAGCTTGTAAACAGTATTTCCTGTATAGAGTAGCATTCCACTGCTAAACTGTGGTGTAGAAGAGTAGAATTGATGGAAATAGTAATTGATGGTAATGTTTCCCAGTTCTTGGAATTTAGTAGAATTTAGGTAAGGGAGAGTGTAGAGAGCCACGTGATGCCACGCCTTACAGGTGGTGCTGATTCCCACCTTCCACCTTTCCAATGGTGTGTGCTCTCAGGTGTGTAACAACTCCATGTATGGCTAACACTAAGATCTGGCTTGCTTCCGTGTTTCTGGACCTATCTGCATCTCCCACGTGGCTTGCTGGGGTTGGCTACCCAGAGGTTATTTAAGCTGCAAACTGGCTTTTCCCCGGGGCGAGAGGTTGCGAGAGGTAGCCAAAGGATGAGAAGATTATTTTAAGAGCCTGAATAAACCGCAGTTAAGAAGAGTCCGGTGTTGCGTCTTCATTGCTAATAAGGCGGATGCGACAGGAGAGCTGCATCCCAAACACCCCAAAGGTAATGGTATTCTAACCTTGCTTGTTAGAGATTAGTATGATAATATATAAAAGTTTGTTCCCCAGGATTAAACAGCTACATTCCTATAACAAAGGAGACAAGCCTAATTTACAACCAGTACAAATGCCCAAGGGACCGTTACAGGGCCACAACCAATATTAAGTGCTGTTGTGCCATAAAGGTATATTAATTCTAGAATTAATTTCCAGTCTTTTTGAAAAGTGATTTTAAGTCAAGGTCTCCTATTTTGATTACGAAGTGCTTGAACCCTGTCTGTAGCCCCACAAGGCATTGTCCTTGTTCTCTTGACTAAACACTAAACCTTGGATTACATGTCTGTCTAGAACTCAAGGCAGTCATCAAAACACACACACTAATACTTCAACACACCTCTCTCACCAATGGACATGTCAATCAGACAGAACCTAACAGAGAAATAAGAGAATTAATAGAGGTAATGAATCAAACGGAATTAACAGACATCTATAGAACATTCCACCCAAATAGGAGAGAATATACCTTCTTCTCTGCAGCTCATGGAACCTTCTCGAAAATTGACCACATACTTGGTAACAAAGCAAACTTCCACAGATACAAAAAAATATTAGTAACCACCTGTGTCTTGCCAGATCACCATGGATTAAAGTTAGAATTCAACAACAATGCTACCCCCAGGAAGCCAACAAACTCATGGAAGTTGAACAGTCAACTACTAAATCACCCCTGGGTCAAGGAAGAAATAAAGAAAGAAATCAAAGTCTTCCTTGAATTTAATGAAAATAAAGACACAACATACTCAAACCTATGGGACACTATGAAAGCAGTGCTAAGAGGAAAGTTCATAGCACTAAGTGCCCAATTAAAGAAAACGGAGAAAGCACACATTGGAGACTTAACAGCACACTTAAAGCTCTAGAAAAAAAGAAGCAGATTCACCCAGGAGGAGTAGAAGACTGGAAATAATCAGACTGAGGGCTGAAATCAACGAAATAGAAACACAGAAAACAATACAAAGAATCAACGAAACAAAAAGTTGGTTCTTGGAGAAAATCAACAAGATTGACAAACCCCTATCCAAACTAATCAAACGGCAGAGAGAGAACATGCAAATTAATAAGATCAGAAATGAAAAGGGGGACATAACCACAGACACAGAGGAAATTCAGAGAATCATCAGATCTTACTACAAAAGCCTGTACACCACAAAATTGGAAAATGTAAAAGAAATGGACTTTTTTTTTTTTTTAGATAAGTACCATATACCAAAGTTGAACCAAGAACAGGTGAACAATCTAAATAGGCCTGCCAGTTGTGAAGAATTAGAAGCTGTTATCCAAAAACTTTCTACCAAAAAAGCCCAGGACCAGATGGTTTTAATGCAGAATTCTACCAGAACTTCTAGGAAGAGCTAATACCTACACTCCTTAATGTATTTCACAATATAGAAACAGAAGAGTCATTGCCAAACTCTTTCTATGAAGCTACAGTTACCCTAATACCAAAACCACACAAAGACACAACCAAGAAAGAGAATTAAAGGCCAATCTCACTCATGAATATCGATGCAAAAATTCTCAACAAAATCCTAGCAAACCGAATCCAAGAATACATTAGAAAAATCATCCATATGATCAGGTGGGTTTCATCCCAGAGATGCAGGGCTGGTTCAACATACGCAAATCTATCAATGTAATCCATCATATAAATAAACTGAAAGAAAAAACCATATGATCATTTCATTGGATGCTGAAAAAGCATTTGACAAAATTCAACACCCCTTTATGATAAAGGTGTTGGAGAGATTGGGGATACAAGGATCATACCTAAATATAATAAAAGCAATATACAGCAAGCCGACAGCTAACATCAAACTGAATGGAGAGAAACACAAAGCCATTCCACTAAAATCAGGAACACGACAAGGCTGTCCACTCTCTCCATACCTCTTCAATATAGTGCTTGAAGTTCTAGCAATAGCAATAAGACAACATAGGGGAATCAAGGGGATTCAAATTGGAAAGGATGAAGTTAAACTTTCGTTATTTGCAGACGATATGATAGTATACATAAGCGACCCCAAAAACTCTACCAAAGAACTCCTACAGCTGATAAACACCTTTAGTAATGTGGCAGGATACAAGATCAACTCCAAAAAATCGGTTACCCTCCTATACACAAAGGATAAAGAAGCAGAGAGGGAAACCAGGGAAACATCACCTTTCACGATAGCCACAAATAGCATAAAATATCTTGGGGTAACTCTAACCAAGGAAGTGAAAGACCTATTTGACAAGAACTTTAAGTCTTTGAAGAAAGAAATTGAGAGGGCACCAGAAAATGAAAAGGCCTCCCCTGTTCTTGGATTGGGAGAATCAACATAGTAAAAATGGCAATTCTACCAAAAGCAATCTATAGATTCAATACAATTCCCATCAAAATCCCATCAAACTTCTTCAAAGACCTTGAGAGAACAATAATCAAGTTTATATGGCAAAACAAAAAACCCAGGATAGCCAAAACAATCTTATACAATAAAGGAACTTCTGGAGGCATTACCATCCCTGACTTCAAACTCTATTACAGAGCGACAGTAGTGAAAACAGCTTGGTATTGGCATAACAACAGAGAAGTCGACCCATGGAATCGAATAGAAGACCCGCAAACCTATGAACACCTGATTTTTGACAAGGGAGCTAAAGGTATGCAATGGAAGAAGGAAAGCATCTTTAAACAAATGGTGATGGCATAACTGGATGTCAACCTGTAGAAGAATGAAAGCAGATCCATATCTATCAGCATGCACAAAACTCAAGTCCAAATGGATTAAAGACATCAACATTAATCTGACCACTTTGAACCAGATAGAAGAGAAAGTGGGAAGTAGTCTACAAGATAAAGGCGCAGGAGACCACTTCCTAAGTAGAACCCCAGTAGCACAGACAATAAGAGAATCAATGAATAAATGGGACCTCCTGAAACTGAGAAGCTTCTGTAAAGCAAAGGACACTGTCAGTAAGACAAAAAGACTACCTTCTGCCTGGGAGAAGATCTTCACCAACCCCTCAACAGACAAAGGTCTGATCTCCAAAATATACAACGAACTCAAGAAGCTAGGTACTAAAACTCTAATTAACCCAATTAAAAAATGGGGTACTGAACTGAACAGAGAATTCACAACAGATGGCCAAAAGACACTTAAGGTCATGCTCAACCTCCTTAGTGATCAGGGAAATGCAAATCAAAACAACTTTGAGATACCATCTTACACCTGTCAGAATAGCTAAACTCAAAAACACCAATGATAGCCTATGCTGGAGACGATGTGGAGTGAGGGGAACACTCATCCATTGTTGGTGGGAATGCAAACTTGTGCAGCCACTGTGGAAATCAGTGTGGCGGTTTCTCAGGAAACTGGGAATCAACCTCCCACAGGACCCAGCAATTCCACTCTTGGGAATATACCCAAGAGATGCCCTAACATACTACAAAAGCATTTGTTCAACTATGTTCATAGCTGCACTATTTGTAATAGCCAGAACATGGAAACAACCTAGGTGCCCCTCAATAGAAGAATGGCTAAAGAAGGTGTGGAACATATACACATTAGAGTTTTACTCAGCGGTAAAAAACAATGACGTCTTGAATTTTCCATGCAAGTGGATGGAAATAGAAAACGCTTTACTGAGTGAGGTAAGCCAGACCCAAAAAGAGGAATATGGTATTCACTCATAAGTGTACTCACTCATAAGTGGATTCTAGCCGTAGTTAAAGGTCTTTGAGCCTGTAATTCGTGATCCTAGAGAAGATAAATAAGAAGGTGAACCTGAGGAAAATCATATAGTTATCCTCCTGGATATAGGAAGTAGTCAAGATTGCAAGGCAAACTTGGGTCACGGGAAGGGGGTGTGGGGGGGTGAAAGTAAGGGGAGATGGTTAGAGAGAAGGGGGAGGGGGAGGATTGGGGATGGCGTGGGGGAATGAGATGGGGGGGAGGAAGGATGGATATGAGAGCAGGCAAGTATATATCTCAACTAAGGGACCCATTTTAGGGTTGGAAAGAGACTTGTTTCTGGAGGGCTTCTCAGGCCCAAGGAGAGGTCCCCAGACTGTTCCCTGGGCAGCAGAGAAGAGGGTGCCTGAACTGGCCTTGGCCCATAAACATACTGATGAATATTTTGCATATCACCATAGAACCTTCATCGGGCAATGGATGGAGATAGAGACAGAGACACATATTGGAACACTGGACTTAACTCCCTAGATCCAAATGAGAAGCAGAAGGAGGGAAAATGTGAGCAAGATAGGCAGGACCAGTGGGAACCTTCATCCGAAGATGGATGGCGATACAGATGGAGACCCACATTGGAGCACCGGACTGAGCCCCCCAAGGTCCAAATGAGGAGCAGATGGAGGGAGAACATGAAAAAGGAAATCAGGACAGCGAGGGGTGCGTTCACCCACTGATGCAAGGGGACTGATCGAATGAGAGCCCACCAAGGCCAGCTGGACTGGGACTGAACGAGGACGCGATCCAACCAGATTCTCTGAATGTGGCTGACGTGGGAGCTGACTGAGAAGCCATTGACAATGGCACTGGGTCTTGTTTATTCTGCATGTACTGGCTGTTTGGGATCCTAGTCTGTTTGGATGCTCACCTTCCGAGGTCTGGAGGGAGGGGGGAGGAACTTGAACTTCCCACAGGGCAGGAAACCCTGACTGCTCTTAGGACTGGAGAGGGAGAAGGAGAGGGACTGGGCGGGGGGGGGGGGGGGGGGGGGGGGGGGGGGGGAGGGGAGGAGAGGGTGTGGGAGGAATGGGAGGGTATGGTGAGGAGGGGAGGAAGTGGAAATTTTTATAAACAAACAAATAAAAAAAATTTAAGACTAAAAAAATAAAATAAAAAAATAATAAAAAAATAAAACTGAACCCACTGATTTACATTAGCAAGAGACTTGCTGTTGAATTTGGCATAAATTTCCAGCCAATCTGGTACAGGTCTGTCTTTAGATTAGAGCCAGCTGAGTCTCTTCTGTTCACCTGGCCCTGTCACTTAGACCTCACCGGCCAATCAGAGCCTCCAACAGACCCGCCAGTCAGATGGGAGGGCTCTTCCCGGAGCCGACTTCCTTTCAGAGATTTAGCTCGCTCACGTACTGCAGCTCTGGCTGTCTTGTGGGCAGATAGCACGTTGGCTTGGCAGCTGCACCATGGTGAGTCAGGGGTTGCTCTCCCCAGACGGAGGAGTGGCCGGGCTTGGCGAGCGAGGGGCCGCTGTACCTAAACTAGGTGGAGCGGCCGCTGAGGCTCCCAGCCGGTGTGGTGGCCGGGTGGGAGCCAGCAGACAGACACAGAGTTTAGCATCTTCCTGCCTCAGTATTCCTAAACTTGCAGCTCTCTGCTGGCAGCCTCTGAATCCCTTCACTGCCCGGGCTGTGTCTGCACAGAGCAGAGCGTCGGGAGCCGCAGATGGTGGTGTCTGTCGTGCTTATATTGTCGCATGTGGAGTGAGATCAGCACATTTGCCAAACGCGGAGACTCCTGGTCTCTCCTGGGTCTTCAGACGTTCTGCACTTTTAACATTTAGGTTTGGGCTCCGCCTGTAGTTAACCTCGTGGGACTTGTAAATGGTTTCTCCTGTGTAGAGTAGCGCTCCACTACTAAACTGTGATGTAAATGAGTATAGTTGGTAATAGAATTAATGGTAAAAGGATTTAGCGGTTCTTAGGAGATACTGAGTTACACAAAGTAGAATTTAAGTGAGGGAGGACTGCATCCCAAATATCCAAAGATGGGTAGCATGCACATCGTGCCTGTTAGAGATTAGTATTATGAGTTGCAAATGTTTGTTCCCCAGGATTAGTCAGCCATTAAGCAGCATTCCTATAACAAATGAGATAACCATTTGGTTGATATACAACCAGCCAGAAGACCCACTTCCCCATCAAAGGCCTCTGACTTGCTACTCAGGCACCGTTATGGGGTCACAACCTTGTGTGCCTAGAGAGTATAGCAATTCCAGAACAGCTGGATTTTTCAGCTCTGAGGAAAGCAGTTGTGACTCAGTGTCCCCTGTGCTGATTGAGGTGGACTTGAATCCTGTCTGCAGCCCCACAGGGCATTGCCCTTGCTATCCTCTTGGCTAACCATCATACATTCTTAGATTATGAGTACACTGCTCCACCGAGCTCTAAAATTACCAGTTTGAGTCATACAGTGCGACTGTTCATTGTAGTAACAATGAAAGGATTTGCATGTGGAGCATGGCTTCTCCCTTCAGACCAGAAAGTAGAAAGGATGTACTGTGTACGTTGGAGAGGGTAAACACACTGGACGATAGCTAGATCTTAGACTGAAGTTTAAGGCCATGAACTGCAGGGGTGTCCATTACAAAGAAGGACACAGTGATGGGGCACAGTGAGTGACTTAATGTGTATTTGCCATCATACATCAATTCCTTCCTTGTGAATGAAGACAGACACTGGTGGGTGTACAGTTTAGGGAGGAGAGCTTGAACTCCTAAGTATTTAGTTTCCAATTAGTGAACTCTCCCATGCAGATATGTTCAATCCTGGTTGACACAGTGAAGTCAGCTCAGATGTTTGTAACACAGGCCATTGGCTGTAACTCCATGTGTCAGCTTACAGCACTCAGCAGCTAACATTTTACATGGGACAAAGTCATGCATTCTCTTATTAATGGCATTCTCCCTACCAGGGAAGTGCTTACTCTGTTTCAAAGTCAGTATAACTAAGTGTTCAATTATTTTTTATCATTTTAAGAAGTCAATTATTGGTTATCATTTTTTAGATTTCATTTTCTTCAATGACACGACTGCTTTAATCTCTTTCTTTCTATTTTCCAATGTTTCCCAGTTTTTGAATTTTATTCTAATTTTTAGTGCTGTTTATTTATTCATCTATTTATTTATATCAGTTTAGAGCAGTGATTCTCAACCTGGTGGGGCATGACTCCTTTTGGGAGATCAAATTAACCTATCACAGGACTGGCCTAAGACCACCAGAAAGTACAGATATTTATATTATCATTCCTAACAGTAGCAAAAATATAGTTATGAAGTAGCATTAAAAATAATTTTATAGGTGGGGAGATCACTACATCATGAGTAACTGTGTAAAGAGCCACAACACTAGGAAGATTGAGAACAACTGGTTTAGATTAATGTCTCCTGTAGCTCAGGTTTGCATCATACTATGTAACTGAGAATTGCTGTGAACACCTAATCCTGCCTCTGCTACCTAGTGCTGGAAAGAGAGTTCTGCAACTCCTACCAGGCAGGACCTTGACTGGTCTGTGTGAAGGAGAAATAGATCAGTGAATGAGCATCCTCCAATTTCTCTAGATTTTATTGTGAATTTACAAATGAAGTGCTACCCATGTTAGAATTGTGTTCACTGACTAACTGTAAAGCCAGTGTAGTCACAACAGACAAAGGATGGGCAAGAAGGAGGGTAAAAGCTTTCCTGCTGTGATGGTAGTTGACATTAGCTGTGAGTAGTGATGTGATCAATTTTAGATGTTCCATAAATGTCCTGTTTGGACATTTCATGGGTTCACAGACCACACACAATGCCCAGTGCCTTGGAGGAGGAACAGAAAGTGCTTTGGGAGAATGGAAGATTTTATTAAACTACAAATTTCCAAGATCACGGTCTTGTCTGACTATAGTGTGGAAGGACAAACCAGGAGGATGTTTGCTTTTTGAGACATTCAATCTCTGCTCACCCAGTAGGGTAACTGCTAATGTCTTGAAGCCCAACTGGGTGGTCCTAGTGGGACTCTGGTTGGTAATTAGGAGCACCAGAGGTAGTTTACAGGTTCTTTCCAGGATTCTCTTGTTCTGCTCTTGGGAGCTGTAAGAAGGACCACAAGCCATGCCATGGTGAATGTAGGAGCGAATGTCCCCAGACCAGGAAGAGCAGGTTGGCTGAGGTGTCAGAGCTGCTTGGACAGGGATGAACCATGAGCCAGACAGGTTCTATTGTTCTTTGTGGTTACCTGGGTGTGGCCTTTGGCCTTTGAGCTTTGTTGAGAGTGCAGGAGACTATGAGCTTGTAATATTGTTGCCTCACACTATGTAATTGAGAAATGCTTTGAAAACCTATTCCTGTCTCTGCTGCCTAGTGCTGGGTAGGTAGTCCTTCAACTTTTTCAGGACTGGGCCTTGACTGGCTAGTGAGAAGGAAAAATAAACCAGGTGGTGAGTGACCTCCAGTCTCTCTGACTTTCAGTGTATGATTATAGATGAAGAGGGTGAGTACATAGGTCAAGCTTGAAGCTGGTAGCTTCACAGTGCAGAAAGGGAGAGACAGGACAGTGGCTGAGAACTTTCCTACATCAACAGTAGTTGAGATTAGCATTACAGAACCAGGTAATCAATTTTAGGTGCTCCTCAAATGTCCTGATGGTCATTTTTTGATGTCCACAGACCAGGCAATAAAGAATCTGCATAAAGAACTGAACTTATCATGAAACCAAATAGCTATAGTTACTGTAGTTCAACCAAAATCGATCTGTGTAATTAATATGTGGCCCTGCCTAACAGAATGTTATTTTACTGGTTTTAAATATACACCCTGAGATAAAAGGTTTGAGAAATCTTTGATGTGCTCTAATATAAGTCCCTTGTTTCTGAAGCACATGGCCATATATCCTGTTTCAACTTTTCAAAATAATTTTTGAGATTATAACTATATCATATCCACATTCTCTTTCCTGTCCCAAGCCTTACCATGACCCCTTAATATCTTCTAATCCATGGCCCATTTTTCTTTAACAGCAGTTGTAATTGTGACTTGTGTTTGGCTGCAGGATTTCCCAGGTATGAGGCGATGGGTTTGCTGCACTGCACATTGAGTGTGTAATGGAATGTGCATACAAAGGACTGTGTGCTTTGGATGATTAACAGGGTATGCTCTAGGATATTGGCTGAATGTGTACTGAAATACAAACTTTCTGGACTAAGGCCCTGTCTATTGCGCTGGGAGGGCAGAGCAGGAAGTACTGTGCTGTCTGAGTCATTTGATCTCTGATCACCATTAGGGGAGCTGATAATATTCTGAGGCCCATCAGGGTGGCCTTAGCCAGTGAGGGACTCTGGAAAGTTTTAGCAATCAGGAATAATAGTGGAAGGTAGGTGGCAGGTTCTTTCCAGGATTCTTCTCTACTTTTGTTGTATTGAGTTGTAAGGAGAACCACAAGCTATGCCATAGTGATTCAGAGGGTATTCAGAGAAGGTCTGTTGATCTGTCATTTCTGCTTGGATTTGGATGGACTATGTGCCAAGCTGTGGTTCTATTGCTTTATGTACTGACTTACACAGTGCTCCTTGTCTTCTGAGCCTCCCTGTGTATGGATTTCCTGGGGAGAGGGAGACTCTGCAGCCCTGGCATGGTCGGATATTATGCCTGTAATCGTACTGTCCAGTGTACACACAGAGTCATGCTTTTGGTGCATATTTGAAAACTAATAATCTGGTTTCTAGAAGTTCTGAATATTGCAGTCTACTTTCAAGTTTGTCTTATAAATGTTTTAAGTAGTTTAAAAGCTGGTAGAACTACAGTGATGTTGAATTAGCTTTGCATGATTTAAATGTTTCTAACTTTCTGCTACCACCAGCTGCAATGGTGTGATCCATTGATGTTTTGTTCCAAGGGACAAAGGGAGATTCTGAGCTGCAGAGGTTTCTTAGGTGTGTTTGGTGTTGGGCAGGTAGATAGGGCAGAGTCTATATCTTGTGCTATAATCCATGTGACAGAAAGCAAAAATTATTCTATATTGTTTTGGGATTGGGCATCAGTGGGGCTGAGTTTACCTTAAAACACAAGGAGGTCTAAGGGGCTTCAGAACCATAGCAGTAAATCATCTCTTTTTGCAGAGAGGACTCTAGAGCATGGGATCTCTCTGGAAGAAATACCTGCAATTGGAGGGTCAGAAACAACAATTTAAGGATCACTTTGAGGTAATTTTGTGAAAATTGTGAAGTCTTTATTTATTTAATTTCTATATACATAGTATTATAGGTAGCTGGATAACATTGGTCAAGATCACACATTTCCTGACTAAGTTTACTTTGGTCTTTTGATTAATTGCTGACTATATTTTCCTGCCTTTGTTCTTCGCTTTTTCTCTCCATTCTCTTTATTCTTTCCCAAATATCATACACATTCTTGATTGCTCAGCTTTGTGATAATATTTTTCCCCCGAGACAGGGTTTCTTTGTAGCTTTGGAGCCTGTCCTGGAACTCTCTCTGTAGACAAGACTGGCTTCAAACTCACTGAGATCCTCCTGTCTCTGCCTCGTGAGTGCTGGGATCAAAGGTGTATGCCACCACCACCCAGAAAGAAGTCATATTATGTCAGTCTGTGTACTATTTTTTCATAATCCCATTGATTACTCTGTGTGCTTCCAATACGAATGTAGTCCTGTAATCAGTTTTTCTGTTATAAATTGTTGGGAATTGTCATTGTACTATATTCATTTATGGTGCAAATTTAACATATACATCATCTTAATATTGATGTATCATGTTTCCAAGGATAGTTTATTTTCTTCTTTATTTATTTAGGTTTTGTTGCTCTAGTTGTTAATCTGTGAGAGACGTTTGGTTTTTTGGATAAACAGTATTATTGATGTTGGCAGGTTGTTCAGCAAATATTCATTTTGGAGGTGATCTGAGTTCAGATACCTACACTTAAATTGTGAGGTTGAGAAGTTTACCATTTCAGATCCAGGGCATTCGAACTCCTCTTTTTTGTGTTACTTCTATACATATGGAAGACATTCTCACTCTTGCACAAACATATGCAAAAAATAGCAGTAAACTTGTTTTCAGAAGTGGTTGTGATTTATAAAGCAATAGAGTAAAACAAGTTGCTTTAGGTGTGCACTGATTCTTTAAAAATCTGTTATCTTGTGTTTTGTTTTAAAATGTTTTCATTTCCTCACTCTGATTGCAGATTTATAGGCAATCATCAATCAGTGGGACCAAAATGGTGACTAAGTGATCCTAACAGATATACTTTTCTTTATTATAAGACAATGAAATGTTTTTAGTAGTCAGAATTATTTTCTACAAAGTTAAAACATGAGAAGGTTTCAAGGGAATCTCTCCAATTTTGGTGGAACAACCCTCCTCACCTGGCCATTATCTATAATTGGTAAAAGATAAAGAATTGAAGTGTATAGGATGAGTGCTGGTCAGTGATTTTGTAATGTTTGATTTTGATTAGAATCTTGTAGTTTTTATTTAAAGGACCATAATGTGTCTTTGTGTTGTTTGTCAGGGCTACCCTTCTATGTTAATTGATTTTATTAATTGTTATTTAAGTATATTGCTCATTTTCTGGAAAATAATGGTTTCACCAATTTTGTTTTCAGGTTTCTCATGTTATGAGTTCCTTGAGTTTTTGTTGGTTTGGAAGTTTCTGTAGAGAAACTATTTTAGTTTTCTCTTCCTTATCTTAGATGTTTGCCTCTTTCCATTTCCTCGCATATGTATGCTCATTTTGTGTTTTTGCTGCTTAAAGATCCAAAGGCAATGTACTAATCATGTTTAAAAACTTGTTGAATATTATTATCTCTTTCTTCTAATTGTCCTCAGCTATCAGCATGACATAGCTTAGAGTGATCTGAAAAGATACCAATTGAGAATATGCCTAAATCAGAATACCTGATTAAGGTATCTGAGAGAGATTGTGTTGATTTTGATTGATATAGCAAGGCTCTTCCATTGAGTTGGCAATATCTCTGAACAAACAGCCCTGGAATAGATAGGAGAGCTAGCTGAGCACAAGACAGAGACAAAGCAAGAGGCAAAGACAGAGAACAATGGTTCCACATATTTTGCCTTTAGTTATTATCTTGAGTATCTATCCTAAGCTGTCATAAGGAGGAATTGTGAAATAGGGTTAACAAACAAATAAATATGTTCATTACCTGAGTCGCTTTTGATTGCATAATTTCATAACAGCAACGGAGAAGAAAGTCAGAACAAAAATGGGACTCAAAGGGGATTTTGTTGCTTCAAAAGACCTGGGAATGTTGACTCTGAAAAGAATGCTCAAGATATCAGAAAACTGGACAAAGAACTTAATCAGCTGTTATTGTAGAACCTAGATGGGAATGTTGAGAGTAATGACAGACAGTGGAGGTCAAGGTCATAGGATTTTAGTAGGCAGTAGGCTCTTCAGGGAACCATGGAGTTGGCCCCTGACCTAACTGGCTTGCGAGAACTGTATCATAGGTTTTTCAGGTTAAAGTCCATGGTTCCTGGGTCACAATATACCTCCCAGTTCCTGACAGACTGTTGCATTACCTTAGGCAGTAAGCATTCAGGCTGATTTGTGCTTCTTTGTATGATCCCTTAGTAGTCAAGGAATCATGAATGCTTAACAGGACAATTAAACTTAGACATCAATCTTGTGTATGCTGTATTATATCCTGGTATAGACAGAGATTGCTTGTTCATTTCCCAACTGACCAGACTTGTAATAATTATACAGAAATTGTATTAATTAAGACTACATATCCAATAGCTTAGACTTATTAAGTACTTTTCCCATCTTAAATTAAGCCATTTTTACAAATCGGTGTATCACCACATGACTGTGACCTGCCAGTAAGGTTTCATCTGGCGTCTGTCTCCTTCAGTGGCTACATGTCATCTCCCTGACTCTGCCTTCTTTTCTCCTCTATCTCTGCTTGAAATTCCCACCTTGCTCTATTATGTGCTGCCACAGGCCCAAAGCAGGTTTTTCTGTATTAACCAATGGGAATAAAACCTATTCAAGCTTACCTAGGGGAATTCCACAACATCCTGGAAGCTACAACTGTTTGATCCTAGAAATTGCCGTTATCTTCTATTTTTGATAAATAAAAAGTCTCACTGTTCTCAATAAAACAGTCACAGCCTTGTCTTTTTGTGGCCTTTCTAGCCCAAGTCTGGCTTCATTCCTTGTGGCACCATCAGGTGATCTTGGCTTAGTAGACAAGCACAGGTACTTAGAAGACTTCATGAAAAAATTATCTACAGATCATTTGTGTGATATTTTTGTCCTAATCTTTCTTATTCACTCCATGTCCCGAAAAAGTGCATAGGCAGAATTACAAAGGAATAAACTGATTTTCTATACAAAATACTGCTTCTATTGAATGGTTATTACTGATGACTCATTCAGGTCTACAGTGAAATAAACTAGAAGAAGAAGATGACAAGTGTAGCTGCAAGTTTTTCTCCCATCTTCCAGCTTCCAAATAACCATTCAGAGGCTTATATTAATTAGAAATATTTAGCCAATGGCTCAAACTATTACTAGCTAACTCTTAAAATTACATTAACCAATATTTTGTTTATGTCTGCTTTGCTACCTGATTCTTGACTTGTTACCTCCCATCTTGTTCCTCCTGCAGCTCTTGGAGTCTCCTTGACTTCACCTTCTTTCTGTATCTGTTTGGATTTCCTAGCTAGCTATATTCTGCCCTGTCATAGGCTAAAACAGCTTTATTCATCAACCAATAAAAGCAACACATATTTGCAGCATTCAGAGGGACATCACACATCTGAAAAGTGTGTTTTGATAAGAACAACAATACTAGGTATTTTCAGATGGCAGTCCAGTGGTTAAAACAATGCAGAGTTAGTTTGTCAAGGATTTTAGCACCATTAAAGGGAAGAGCCTGGCTGTACATATGAAGCCTAGGAACATGCTCCAAGTGTAAGACTGCATCTAACTAAGCCCTTAACTCTTGGAAGGAGTACACAAAGTAATTCCTTGTCCCAGGGGCAACATCATATAAAACTTACAGCAAGTTTGGTCCAAGCTTGGTAGGGTCTTTCAAATCTTGGCAGTATTACCTATGTCATACTGATTCAGAAAACAAGAAAAATGCAAAATATAAAGGTCATGGATTCTTCTTTTGTGACCAGATCATCACTATTTTTCCCATCTATGTTTGGCAGAGTCAGAGCCCCAGTAAAGAAGAGATTTACATGAAGTGGTGGAGATAAAACTGGGTCACATTTCAGACCACAGGATGTTGAGATACCCAAGCTATGGGACATCTGCCCTGGAGAACTGCATAGGGGTGTGGAAGTAGCAAGAGTGAGATATATGAGAGGTTGCAGGGTGTTGTGTGATATTTTGATCATAATTGATAAAAGCATGTTTGGGGTCAGAGAACAGAGTTTAGCTATTTACTGACCAAAAGATGTCATATGGGTTTGGAGGACTGTGGATACATAGGAGACAAGAAGTAGTAAGGTTGTGCTGAGAGAGGATCTTGACCTTTTTTGGATAGAGGAATGGAAAAGAAAGATTCACTGGTGGCTTTTCCACTGTTTCTCTGATCTTTTGGGTTTTTACTCCTGATATCAGACTCCCAATTTTTATTGATAAAGATTAATTAGTTAATGTTTCAAACAGAAAGGAGTATCAAGACACCTAGATAGAAATTGCACAGTAGTTTATTAACTTTAATTTTTTGATGCTAATGAAAAGGAAATGGCAGCTGTGGAGAAAGTTAAAAGTCATAACTTTTCATTTTTTATTTAGACAAAAAGGAAATTAATTGAAGATGTGTTACATCCATTTATGCTGTGGAATATTTGTTTTAACTCTGTGAAGCTGTGTTACTTTGCCTGCCTAAAACACCTGATTGATCTAATAAAGATCTGAATTGCCAATAGTTTGGCAGAAAAGGGATTGATTGGGAGGCCAGGCAGAGAGAATCAATAAAAGGAGAAAGAGAGAAGGATTGAGGACCAAGAGGAGAAAGAGAAGAATGTCGGGGACCAGCCACCCAGCTTCACTGTTAGCCACAGAGTAAGAAGTAAAGAAAGGTGTAGAGAATAAAGATAAAATCCCAAAGGCAAAAGGTAGATAGAATAATTTAAATTAAGAAAAGCTGACAAGAACCAAGCTAAGGCTGGACATTCATAGGTAAGAGTAATACTCCATGTGATTTATTTAGGAGCCTGATGGTGGGCTTCCAAAAGAGCCAAAGAGTAAGAAAACTAACTATAGGATGGATCATCTGTGGGTATATGCCCAAGACTGCTACAATAGCATGCTGGTGTAGATCTATTCCCAACTTTTTGAGGAACTTCCATTTTGATTTTCATAGTAGCTTTATAAGTTTGTAAAAGCTTTTTTCTCCATAGATAACCAGAGTGGTATAGCTAAAGTGTTGCTTAGCTCATGCCAGTCTATATTTTAAGACTTTTTCAATGACTTGAAATTATTAGTCCTGTTAATATCCCAATATTTAATTTGGGAGGCTCAGAGTCACCTGCTTCTCCAGATTCAGGGGATGTGACACTCTCTTTCCTTATATGTCACCTGTATACACATGGAAGACATTCTTTCTCACACATAAACATATACAAACTGTGGGGAGAAACTTCTTTTGAAAAATCCTTGTGACTCATAAAACAATTAGAGCAAAACAAGTTGCTTTAGGTGTATAATACAAATCATACACTGTTTCTTTAAAAATTTATTGTATTTCATTTGGTTTGAAAAAGTTTTTATTTCCTCCCTCTGAAGCAGACTTACAGGCAATCTTCAGTCATAGGAAAAGGGATGGTGCCTAAGTGATCTTAATGAATATAATTTTTTAAATAAGAGAATGAGATTCTTTTCTTAATTAAAACTTTTTTATAAAGTTAAAATATCTGAAAATTTTATACAAATTTCTCCAGTTTTGGTGGAACAGCTTTCCTTACCCAATCCATTTTCTATTATCAGCAAAGGAGAGAACTAGAGTGCACAGGATGACTGCGGGCCAGTGATGTCTTCTTATTTAATTTTGGTTAGTAACTTGTCATTCTTGTTTAAGGAACCATGTTATGTATTTGTAGGCCTGTCTTGCTTTGCCTATGATACCATCTATATTGTTGATTTTATTAATTATCATCTAAATTTTTTGTTATTTCTCTAGAAAATGATAGATCTTCATCATTATTTTTCAGAAAATTTACTATATTATGAGGTCCCTAAGCATTTCTTGGTTTAGGAAGTTTCTGGGGGAGAGACAGTGTTAGTTTTCTCTTTTAGGTCTTAGAGGCTTATTTTTCCTCATTTCTTGACCTGTCTGTGTTTTCCAGTTCTTCATGTTTGATATGGTTAATATATTGATTTTGTGTTTAAAAAACCTTCTCATCTATTATCATCTCTACCTTAATTAGCTACAACTGTCAACTTGATATAGATCAGAGTCAATTGAGAAAACATCAATTGAGTCTTTGCCCAGGTCAAAATTGCTACTTACTATGTTTGTGTTGATTGATGATTGATGTGGGAAGACTCTTCTCTTCCACTGATGTTTCAATACCATAAGCAAATGGGACTAAGAGGGATCAGAAAGCTTGCTGAACATGAGAGATTGACTAAACAAGAGAAAAGTCCAGTAAGCATTTTTCCCTGTGTCTCTTGCCTTCAGTTCCTAACTGGAGTTTCTATCCTAAGCTTCCACAATTGTGGGTTGTGATCTGGAAATATCAGTCAAACAAACCTGTTTATTTACCTCATATGCTTTTATTTAGAGAATTTAATCACAGCAAGAAATGAACAAATTAGGTCAAAATGTGGTACACCAAAAGTGATTTTTTTTTTCTGGGTAGAACGTGGGAACGTTGTCTTTTGGAGGAATGTGGAAGATATTAGGACTTTAGATTGCAAAAGCCATAGAAAACTGTGCACAGAGCTTAATTAACTATTCTTGTGGGACTAGGAATATGGGGGGATGTTGAAAGTAATGCACATAGAGGTGCTTGAGTTTATAGTATTTCAGTGGGAAAGAGACTTCATGAAAAATTTATCTGTGGGTCATTTGTGTAAAGTTTTGTTCCCAAATCCCTCCAATTTTTTTTTTTCATTCACTGAGGAATTGAGTAAGGCAAAATTCAAAAGTAATTGGGTGGTTTCTTCAGCAAAGTATTGATTCTGTTGGGTGTTTATCACTGATGATTTATTTAGGTCTACAGCAGGAAAAAAGTGGTATAGAAAGAAATGAAAAGTCTGTTTTGTGGAGAAAAACAACACTAGAAAGATTCAAATGGCAGTCCTGTGGTGAAAGAGGAAGAAAATTTCAAGGAGTTTAGAACCATTAAATAGAAGGTCCTTCTTATCATTTGAAGCCTAGGAAGGTAAATTAGGGTAAGATTCCACCTATCTAAGTCTTCAATTTCTCAAAGGAATAGGCAACTTGATTCCTAATCTGAGGAAGCTACTTCATGCAGATGCTGCTGGAACTCTGATCCAAACATGGTATCATCCATAATAACTTAGAAGCCAAATTGTGGGGGTGACCCATGTTGTATTTTTTTCTGGATAAAAGAAAGAAGCAAAATGTATAGGTCATAGATTCTTCCTCTTTAGTTTCAATTTAGCACTGTTGCATCCGTCTATGTTTGGCAGTCAGAAACTTAGTGAGGAGACTGTGATAGTTCATTGCAGGAAGCTGTATAGATGAAAACAGAGCTGTATTTTTGGATGATAGGATATCAAGATACCCAAGCTATGAGATATCTGCCATGGAGAACTACATACAGGAAGTAGAAGTAGGAAAGGATATATATATATATATATATATATATATATATATATATATATATATATAAATAATTTTTCATGGATAGTGCTATCTAAGCTCTTTGAAAATGAATGTCCACCTGTCTGAGGCAGAGCTAAAGGGTTTGTTGTTTGCCGTATTGAGTTTTAGTGTTACTGTGAACCAATCTTCCCTCACTGTGTCCACAGTTCTATCTCTTTAAAATTTGTTCTTCTTGTTAACAGAGACTGCTTATTCATTTCCCGGGCACACAGACCTGAAAAAACACAGGGACTATATTAATTACAGCACTGTTTGGCCTATTAGCTCAGGCTTCTTATTAACTAGCTCTTTCATCTTAATCTATGTCTATTAATCTCTGTATCACCATGAGGCTGTAACCTACTGATAAGCTTCTCGGGTGTTTTTCTGTTTAGGTAGCTACATGGCATCTCTTAGACTCTGTCTACTGTCTCTCTATATCTCTTCCAGCCTGGCTATATTCTGCCTTGCCATAGGCCAAAGCAGCTTTATTCATTAACCAGTAAAAATAACACTTATACAGAAGGACATCACGCATCACTTTTCTTATAATCTATCCCAACTGCAGTTTCCCCTTCCTCCATTCCCTTCGGTCCGCTCCACTACACCCTTCTCCACCAGATCCACTGAATCTTCATTTCCCTTCAGAATAGAGCAGATATCCCAGAGATACCAATAAAGCCATACATAGCAAATTGATATGATAGGCACATATCAAAGACTGGATCAGTCAACCCAGTAGAAAGAAAAGGGTTCCAAGAACAGGCAAAAGAATCAGAGACAACCCCACTCCCACTATTAGGAGTTGCACAAAAACACCAAGCTACACAATGATAACATATATGCAGAGGACCTGGTGCAAACTCCTGTGGGCTCCATGGTTCCTGTTTCAGTCTCTATGAGCTCCTATGAACCCTACTTAGTTGATTCAGTGGCTTGCGTTCTGTGTCAGTTTAGTTAGGAAAGATTTTGACTATGAAATTGTTTGAAATTTTTTTTTCTGTGCCTCTGGGGTGAGATTCTTCTCCTCCATTTCCTATTATTCTTAGTATTGGTGTTTTCCTAGTGTTTCAGATTTCCTGAATGTTATCTTTTAAGAAATTTTAGGTTTAACATATTCTTTGACAAATATATGTATTTCTTTGATCATGCTTTTAAAGTCTGAAATTCTCTATTGAATGTCTTATTTTCTTTTGATGAATCATGCCTCTGTAGGTCTTATTTGATTACTTAGGTTTTCATTTTCACAATTTCTTCAGTTCATATATTTTAGTTGCTCCTATTTCTATTTTAGGTCTTGAACAGATTCATTCATTTCTGTCAACTGTTTCTTTGTTTATGTTTTGGCTTTCTTTAAGGGGTTATTAATTTTCTCCAATACTTCATTTATCCTTTCTCTGCTTTCTTTAAGGGATTCATTTACTTCGTCTTTAAGGACTTCTGTTATCTTTATAAAGTTGGTCTTAATTGTGCTTCAACTGGGTTGGAATATTCAGGACTTGCAATAGTAGGATTGTTGGAATCTGGTAGTGACTTATGGCTTTGGCTGTTGTTGATTGTGTTTTTATGCTGGTGTCCAGATATCAGGGTTTGAGGTATTTGTGGGTCTAGGTACTAATTTCTCAGTTTGTCTGTGTTGCATGGGTGTTTTGCTCCTTGGTTTCTATTTGCTCTCTAGTTTTCTGCTTTATGTGGCCTATGGTTGAACAGGGGCTCTCATCCCAAGTTAGGGCTGGAAATCTTACAGATGGTGTAGCCTTTCCTCCAAAAGGGAGTGTCTGCCCATGTTTGGGCCTGAAAGGGGAGGAGAGGGTAGGCAACTTGGAGATAGTGTTGAGGGGGACCGAGAGAATGAGAAACGTCAGTTGGAAGGTGGCCTACATAGACTTCTTGCAGACAGTGTGTGGGTCTCCACCCAAGTTGAAGGCTACAGCACAGAGAAGAGGAGGGAAGTGGGATTGGGGATAGTGTTGGGATTATTAAAAGAATGGAGGAGGTACACAGCCAAACCTCAGTGAATTTCTGGTAACTGGCATAGGTTCTGATCTAGCAGAGTCTTTACCTCAGTTTTCCTCCCTGTTTTTTTGTGTGAGGTGGCCTGCATTTGAGCAGAGGCTATGCATCTGTTATAGGTGTGGGTAAGTGGTTTGGGGTACAGCTGTAGGGTTGCTGTACATAGGTGGGTACAGCTGTAGGGTTGCTGGAGGGTTGTGTCTGTGGGAATGCAGGGAATGTGGAAATTTTATGGGCTTGTGGTCTGCCTATCTTTTCTTCTGACTGGTGTGACATACACATGAGTCTGCCTAAGTTGGGAGGTGTAACACAGTCATATTCCTGTTTTTATTTTAAAAACATAAATTTTTATTTTAAAAAAGATTAATACTTATTTATTTTTTATTTACAACATGTGACAGTCAAGAGATTGTCTTAAGTGTCAGAAGAGACTTTGGACATTTGTGATGTTTGGGGTGTTACAGATTATAAGGATCATTGAACTTAGACTAAATGCAGTTTTATTTTATTTGTATTTATTCTTCTTTCATACTATATATCCTGATTGAATTCTCCTTTTCCTCTACTCATTCCAGTTCCTCCCCCACCAAATCCCCATTCTCCCAGTTCCACTGCTTCCTTTTCCCTTGAAAAAAAGTGCAGAAGTGCAGACCTCCCAGGGTTATCAACTAAATAAATCATACCAAGGTGCAATAGGACTAGGCACAAACTCGTCTTTCAAGGCTAGACAACATAATGCAATAGAAGTAATAGAGTCCTAAGAACAGACCAAAAAGTCTGAGATACCATGACTCCTACAGTTAGGAGATTCACTATCATCCCAAAGTAAACAACCATAGCATGTATGAAGACTCTGTAATTGCTACATCAGCTTCTTTGAGCCACTATATGTCCTACTTGATTGTGTGGGCTATGCTCTCCTTATTTCCTCAACCACTGAATGCTACAATACTCATACCCTCCTTCTACAAGATTCCTAGAACTCAAGCTAATATTTGGTTATGGATCTCTGCATGGGCTTCCATCAGACCCTGGAAGAAGCCTCTTTAATAACAAGTAGGCCGAGTACCAACCTATGATTATAGCAGGAAATAGTTAAGAATCATTTTATTGATATTTTTTCTGGTCAGTATTTGGTTCTACTCTTGTTCTCTGAACCGTTTGAGTTCTAGTTCCTTACCATCTAGGCAGTGTCAGTTATGGGCTTCCTCTCACAGCATGGGCTTCAAGTTAGACCAGTCATTTATTGGCCACTAAGAAAGCTCTGAGTCACCAGTGCCCCAGCATATCTTGCAGGTAGTACAAGTGTGGGTTGAATGTTTTGCAGTTGGCTTGGTGTCCCATTCCCACTGGGAGCTTTATGTGGTTAGAGAACTTGGCTAGTTCAGCCTTCATACTCTTGATTACTAGGAATTGTCACTAGGGTCATGTTTATAGGTTCCAGAAAGTTTTCGCTACACTGTTTCTACATCTCCTGTTAAAATCTCCCCTAATCCAGTCATTTCTCCCTGTCTGCTCCCCATCTGTCCCTTCCTTGCTCACCTAATCCTTCTTCTTATTCCCCCCCGCCTCCAGTACACCCACAAAATCTATTTCTGCTTACCAGGGAGATCCATGCATCTCCTCTAGAGCTGTTCTTGTTACTTAGCCTCTGTGTCTCTGGATTGTACTGTGATTTCTGTGATTATAGTTTACTTAACTGCTAATATCCCCCTTTTAATGAGTAAATATCATATTTTTCTGTGTGATTCTGGGTTTCCTCACCTAGGATATTAAAGAATTTGTGAAACTAGACAAAAACAAGCCAAATAATCCAATTAATGGGGAACACCTCTAAACAGAATTCTCAATAAAAGAATCTAAAGTGACTGAGAAACACTTGAAGATATGTTCAACATCTTTAGCCATCAGGGAAATTAATATTAAAACTTCATCTTACACCTGTTTGAATTGTTAAGATTCATAATACAAGTGACAGCTAAATGCTAGCAAGGACATGCAGCAAGGGGATCCATTGCTGTTACAAATGCAAACTTGCCCAGCCAATGTGGAAATTAATTTGCAGTCCTCAGGAAATTGGGAGTCAATCTACCTCAAGACACAGCTGTACTACTGTTGGACATATATCCAAAAGATCCTACCACAAGGATATTTGTTCAACTCTATTCATAGTGGGTTTGTTCATTAAAGTCATAGACTGTTGTATCTGGAAGAAATTGTGTTGATTGATGATTGATGTGGGAAGGCTCCTCTACTGAGGGTGGCAATATCCCTAAGAAATATACCCAAAAGACCGTATAACAAGAACATTTGCTCATCTGCATTTATAGTGGCTTTGATCATAAAAGCCATAGACTGCTGTATCTGGGAGAGATTGTGTTGATTGATGATTGATATGGAAAGGCTCCTCTACTGAGGGTAGAAATATCCCTAAGAAAGTGGACTTGGGCTACATACTTAGCATGAATGAGACAGTGACTAGGCATGAGAGAAAGCCAGGGAACAATCTTTGTCGGTGGATTTTTGCCTTCAACTATTAGGTTGATTTTTCTCTCCTAAACTCTGAAAATGATGAAGTCAAATTATCCCACTCATTGTTTGAGCTGCTTTTGGTTAGAGGATTTTATCAGAGCATTATAAATACAACTTAGAACAAAAAATGGAAAACCAAAAGTAACATTGTTGCTAGGCAGAACCTGTAATGATGTCTCTTGAAAGAGTATAGAAGATATCTAGACTTTAGGTAGCAAGAGATATAGAAAGTAGTACATAGAACTAATTGGCTGTTCTTGTAGGACCAGAAAGATGGAATTGTTAAGAAGAATGCCAGAAAGTAGAGATTGAGATTATAGGATTTCCATTGGAAATGATAGACACCATAACAGATTAACTTAGATGTCATTTGTATGATGCTTTTGACTCCAAAATATTTCTTTTTCTTCGTATGACCTTGAAATTTAGTAAAGCACAATTAAAAAATAATGGGCCAATTCCTTAAATGAAATATTGGATCAGTTGGAAGGTAATTCCTGATGATTCATTTAGGTCTACAGTAAAAAGAAACATTTGGGATTCAAATAAATTAAAATGAAAAGATAGTTTCAGGTGGCAGCCAATTACTGAAACAATCAGGGATTTTCAAGGAGTTTTTTCTATTATAGACAAGGCTCTTGCAGTGGAATAGAAGTCTATCAAGATACTCCCAAGAGTAAGACTCAATCCACATAAACCTTCAATTTATGTAAGAAGTAAGCAAAGTGATTCCTAGTCCTAGCAAGCAACTTCTTACAAAACCTGCTACACCTGTGATCCAAGTGTGTTACTATCTATCAATTAAGAAGTTAAACTTTTTAGACCTACTCACCATGTGCTGGTCCTGGAAACAAGAAAGAATCAAAACTTAAGGTAATGGGTTCTTAGTTTGTGGTTACAGTTCAGCATTGTTACTGGCATCCATGTTTGGCAGAGGCAGAAACCCAGTGAAGAGACTGTGAGAGTTTACTTCATGAAACTGTGAGGATGAAACCTGTTGTTGTTTTTACCCTTTTTGGGGCCTCCACCTAACTCTCAAAAAAGTGACATACACTGAGTCTTATTATTTCTTATAAATTCCTGGTCTGAGATTGTCTTGTTTCTAGTCAGCCATTCTTAACTAATTGTCCCATCTCCCTTTTGCCTCTGGGCTTTTTCTCTCTCCATTCTGTATACCTTTTTTTTTTTTTTAAAACTTCTTCTATGGCTTGCTGTGTAGCTGAGTGGCTGGCCCATGCCTTGCTCTCCTTTTCTTGATCATCCTTCCTTTTTCCCTCTAAGATTTCTCCTCCCATTTATTCTCTCTACCTGCCAGCCCATTTTATTCTTTCCTACCAAGCTATTGATTTTTCATTAGACCAAACAGGTATTTTAGACCACCCAGCATCACAGCTTCACACAATTAAACAAATGCAACATAAAAGAATGCAACACATATTTGCATCATTGAAACAATTGTTTCACAACATAAATAAATATAACACATTTTACAATAAAACTCCACAACTGAAAGGATTCTATTTTGATACAGCTCAAGTTGCATTTTGATACCACAAGATATTGAGATCCCTAAATTATAAGACATCTGCTATGGAGAACTAACTGAATATAGAGAGTAGAAGTAACCACAGAGAGAGATGTATGAGAAGACACATCTATGCCCTTTGAAACTGAAGCCCTATACATCTGAAACAGCTACAGAATTTGATGTTTGTCTTGTTATGCTTCAGTCTTGGTTCAATCTTCCCTCACTATGTCTCCATTTCTCTATTTTGTAGTGTGAATGGTATTTTGTACCATTGTATGTTGGAAAGATATAACTTGTTTTCTGATATTTAGAAGATGTTACTTGCTGTGGGACAATGGTCTTGTACCTTGTAAGGATTTGTCACTTGTATTGGTTTAATAAATTGATTGACCAGTAACCAGGCAGGAAGGATAGATGGGGTGACCAGAGCAGGAGAATTCTGGGAAGAGGAAAGGCTCAGTCTACAGTTGTTACCTAAACACAGAGGAAACCAGAGGAGAATATCTCACTGGTAAAAGGTACCAAGCCACATGAATAACACAGACAAGAATTATGTACTAATCTAAGATGTAAGAATTACTTAATAAGAAGTCTGAGCTAACAGGCCAACCAGTTTATAATTAATGTAGACCTCTGTGTATTTCTTTGGGACCAAATGACTATGGGACCAGGCAGGACTGAAAACTCTGTCAACAAATCACTGTCAAGTGATTGTCTTGAGCATCAGAAGAGACCTTGAACATTTGAACAGCCTAGGGCCTATTGCAGACTATGAGTGTCATTGAAGTGACTAAATTAATTTTCTTCATGGATGAAGAAAACTATGAGCCTATAGTGACCCAGGTTAGAATGTAATTGAACGAAAAACCTCCCAGATTGGAAGATATATTTTAACATGTGCTTCTTCTTGGTAACTTTCGTTAGATTGCTTCTGAAACCATTAGTAGGAGGAGCCCTTCCTGAATGAAATTTCTCATTGGAATGTGAAATGATATAGTAAATAGGGATGCTTGTTTATTCCAAGCTACTCAGCCCCCAAATAATCACACAGAAACTGTATTAATTAAGTCACGGCTTGTCCCATTAGCTCTAGCTTCTTACAGGCTAACTCTTACATTTTAACTTAACCCAATTCTATTAATCTATGTATCACTATGTGGCTGTGGCTTACTGGGTAAAGTTCCCAGCATCTGTCTCTGGCGGGTCAACATAATTTCTCTCTGACTCTACCTTCTTCCTCCCAGCATTCATTTTAGGTTTTTCCCTGCCTACCTAAGTTCTTTCCTATAGCTTTGCTATTGGCCAAAAGCAGGTTTTTTTTTATTAAACAATGATAATCACAGCATACAAAGGGGAATCCCACATCACTTTCCCTTTTCTGTTTAAATAGAAAGGAAAGATTTGTTTTAACATAGTAAAATTACAAATTCCAAAACAGGTATCATGCAAGAATTACAGTTACAATATTGATATCTACTTTATCTTTTATCATAACTAAAGAAAACTATAAATTCTTCAACTCCATCAAAGACTCTAGAAGGATATTATATTACCTAGGTAAACAGGAAGTATATTGTAAGCACCTTCCAAAACTCTAGAAATGACAGAGACATCTCATCGCCCAGGCAGTCACCCAAAGTTCTTCTGTGTTATTGGGGCATCCAGTCCACAGCCCACAGACCCATAGTATCCGGCAGACTTTTCCATGAAGCAGGAAATTTGAAGACCTGTTGTGCCTTGCAATGCAAAAGTTCATCAGTTGCTGTCTTCTGTGTCCTGCAGAATGTCTGGCAGACTCTTTCATGAATCAGGAACCCCAAAGAATCATGTCACCTTTAGGCAAGCTCATGAGTGATTTCTCTGTGGGTCCTGCATGTCCAGTTCATCAAGCCTTCCAGGCAAGAGCAGTTTCTTTCCCTAATGTCTAACAAACTCCATAAGGAGCCTCTTCGATGTTTATCATCCTCTCAAAGTAGACTGGTGCCACCAGGAGCAGATGTGTTTTATTGTCATGAAAAGTCTTAATGTCTTAAAACATATTAGATGCCATTTTCTGAAAGTCTCTGAAAGAATTGAAGAATCCCTATTTGAAATACATCTCTGTACATCTAGAAAACTTAACTAACATTAGTACAAAGTTGAGTATTACTACCATAGTTGACACTCTACCTCTATTTTAATTATATATTACATTTTTAAATGAGCTGCACAAATACAATACCTTAATCAAGAGCAGAAATACACATAATACAATTGACCTTAAATTTGTATCAATAAACCAAGATCTATACTATTGCAAATTTCTATAGCATATCCCCCTTTAAAGGTAACGAACCATTTATGAATTGTATATGGGAATATGGGTATAGTTCTCTCCAAACTGCTTCCTGCTTTTTATTTTGTGAAGTAATTTTTGGGGGCATTCATGCAACCTTTTGTGTGGTCTTTATTCATCAAGCTACATTAGTCTGGAAGGATTCCACAGGTTCTCATCCTCTGTGGTAACAAAAGCAAAACCCCTTTTCCAAAGCAACAAATCCGTAGACCCAAATTCTGAAGATATGATACCTTTAAAGTATATGTGTTGGTTACTTAGCTCCTTTACAGTCAAAAAATTCAAAGAAAACACAATAAAATGTATAATCCAGACCCTCTATATATACTCCATCTTTATGTGGCTTATTTATTTTTATTACTTTTTACTATTTATTTTATTATCTTTACTCCTTTATGATGATCTGTACTCTGTCTTTTTAAAGTCTTCATTTTTGACTTTTTATAAACCATTTACTTCTTTTTATAACTCTCTGTATTATTTTTCCTCTTTCTCCCAGGCCTATGTACATTTTTTTAGAACACACTGTGTCTCATTTAGAGGTCTTTTGTGTATGAATCTGTAATATTGTGTATCTGTAATTCTTCCCTGTTCTGGGGCAGTTCTTAAGATGCTATGCACTTCTTATGCACTTAAGCTGTGCTCAACAGTCCGACATGGCAGAGGAACATTTGCTGCCTGTGAGAGCCATGTACATTACCCCATTTTCAGGCATACACGCGGTCTAAGTTGCCATTAACAATCTTCTCACAGACCCCATAGCTGGTCCTCCAGAAGGAGTCAAGAGTTGGCGCTGACAACACAGCCCAGAAAACCAACATTTCAAAATGGTGAAGCTTTTTTTATGCTACCTCTAAATCAGGAAAACCTCTCTTAAAGGTGCTACAGCCCGTCATCAGTAAGCAAAGCCCATTTGGGGAAATAAATATGGCTAAACTTCAGTTTTTACTGTCTAGAATTCCTTTCCAAGCTCTCTAAGATTTTAAGGGGACTTTAGTTGGCCACATGGGCACTAGTTTGTTATGGGAAGCCACTCGTTAGTTCCCAGCTTCTCAGCCTGAAAATAAGCACACAGAAACTGTACTAATAAATCACTGCTTAGCCCATTAGCTCTAGTTTCTTATTGGTTAACATTTACATATTAATTCAATCAATTTTTGTTAATTTTTGTATTGCCATGTGACTGTGGCTTATGAGGTAAAGTTCTCAACATCTGTCTTCCGCAGGGCTCTATGACTTCTCCCTGACTCCACTTTCATCCTCCCAGCATTCACTTTAGTTTTCCCAACCTACCTTAGAGTTGTCCTAAAGCTCTGTTATAGGCCCAAAGCAGTTTCTTTATTAAACAGTGATAGTCACAGCATCCAGAAGGGAATCCCACAATATGAGTTTCTATAGCCTCAACCCATTTCTTGTTTTCTCCTTTTGCTGCCATAACTTCCTCACCATCATAAACTGTATCACTAAATCACACAAGATTCAGCAGAATGAGCTGCTATTTGGTGCTAAGGTGGTTTGGTAGCCTACTGTTTATGTTTTCTGTTTGTTTATTTTTGAAGACAAATTTTGTCGGTGTAGCCCTAGCTGTCCTGAAAGTAGTGCTATATGCCAGGTTGGCTTCAAACTCAGAGAACCTTCAACTCTGACTCCCAAGTGCTGGGATTAAAAGTGGACCAGCATTCCTGGCTTTTTTGTTTTTATATTATTGTATGATGGTTTTGTTTTTATCAAGCATATGCTGTTGTAGTGAACTTCACCCATTTCTTATATGTTATATTTTACAGAGGGTATCATTATTTTTCCCAGGATGGCATGTATTCATGACATTAATACTGCCTGTGTCTTTTGAGTCATTGGATTGCAGGTGCATAACCTTCTTTCTGCCTGTTTTGTTTTGAATTTTTATTTTAAAAAGAGTATTTAACCTGTATGCATGGATATGCACCATGTGAGTACCTAGTCCTTACATTGATCAAAAAAATGGTACTAGAAACCTTGACCTTGGAATAATGGATAGGTATGATCCTTCATGGAAGTCCTTGAGCCCACCTGTATGCAACACCAGGAGGACTCTTTACTATTGATCCATCTTTCCTGCTCTGTGATCATTAATTGTAATCAGCATATTAATTGTTATTATTTTCATTTGTCCATTTGTAACTTTTTAAACACACAGTGCCTTTTAGTAAAATCTTATTTATGTTTCAGTTTAAATTGGGGTGCTTCAGATTTCTGGTAGATGAATAAAGAGTTGAAGTGAATGCATAACTTTTGTAGAAACTTCAGCAAAAGCCTATGAGTTATTTCTAACTTTTATGTTTGATTGATTTTTATCATGTGAAAGAGGTATTTAACATGTATTTCTGGCTGCCATAGAAGTGATTGTGTGGCCTAGGCTGGTATTCAACTCAGAGGCAGATAGATACATACATGCCTCTGCCTTCTGAGTCCTTGTATTAGAGAACTCAATGCATCCAGCTTTTTCATCCTATTTTTCTTTTTTGTAATTAGAAATTAATCATTCATACAATCTCTCTTATCTGTACTCTGTATTATTGATCTGTTTACATATCTTTCATTGTTGGTTAGTAAGCATTTCTCTTGCAAAGTGATATCCCATTCAACGGGTTCATAAATGACAATGGTGAACTTCGTATTCAGTTTGCTTCTAAAGTGACTTGGTGATTAAATTATGATGTCTATGTCATGGAATAAGTATGGGGAGCACCAGAATACTATGACTATACTGTCAAAGAAGTATACATTTACAGTGTTGTCAAAATCATACTTTCTGTTGTACACATGTACGGGATTTTAGAATGCAGTGACCTATGATGACGTGCATGTTGACTTTACTTGGGAAGAATGGACTTTGCTGAATCCTTCCCAGAAGAATCTTTACAAAGATGTGATGGTGGAGACCTACAGAAACCTCACTGCTATAGGTAAGACTGAATTATCTTTTATGTTTCAAATAAGGGGACAACTGTTCATTGGTTAATGATTCTCTTTTGTAATATGATTGAGAAAGAAGAATGGGTAAAGAAATTAGACATGCTTTTAAGTTTTGCTTCAAATGGTAACTAAAGTTTTTATAATTTTTAATATATAACATACATTTTTCTGGCACTGTATTTTAGGATATAATTGGGAAGACCATAATATTGAAAAAAGTTGTCAAAGTTCTAGAAGACCTAAAAGGTAATTTCCATGTATAAGCTGATACAGATGTACCCCTGAAGAATTTGTAATGTATCCTATATGTTTTAAACCAAAACAACAATGTACATAATAAAGTGCATTGGTGCTTATTAAACTATCACAAAACCATATACCTAAATTTCAGATAGGTAAATTGTATTGGAAAGTCATTCTTTTCAGAAAGAAGTCAGGGAAACAATGCCTTAACCTATATTTCCATTTCATTCATAATACAATGAGCTATTCTGTAAAATTGTCAATGCATTTATTTCATATTCATATTATAAAAGATATACATTTTGAAAAGGTAATAAGTATATCTCTGAAACTCTGTATTACACTAATAGTCCTTAGAAAAGGTAGTTTAAACCATATACTTGTGACTGTGTTAAGTTTAGTGAGGGGGCAGTTAGAGTCACAAATCAAGGGTCAGCTGTTGTAGAGAGGCCTTAATCCATACCACAAGGCTATGAGGACAGAAAGTCAAACTGTGAACTCAATGTGGAAGCCTTATATTTGTTATTCTTCCTTTACTAAGTATATCATATGTTCCTCTGGATAAAAGCCACATGAACATAGGGATGTAAAAAAATATAACATACCCCTCTCTCAGAATAAATAGAAGATATGTAACAGTCTCCATGTTGAGTATACTTGTTGAATTTGATGTACAAGTATACAAGTAATTGGTTTTCTAGTCTCATTGTTAATATATCAACAAGCTCACATTTCAGAAAAGCACCATGAGTACTAGGACTGTGTAAAAACTTTTGTTTGTCCTAGTTCACTTAACAAATGTAGTATCACTCACAGTGTAGGAAACGTTATGAATGCAATAAGAGTGGTAAAGCTCTGAGTGTTTACAGTTCTCTTCAAATACATGAAAATTCTCATACAGAAAAAAAAGATTCTGTAAATGTGAACCATGTAATAAAGGCTGTTTTCAGTTATCCTCAAAGATGAAAAACATGCCTTAATAAAGGGGAAAAACAAGATTGTAAAATGGTGATAAAACCTTAACATGTAATTCTTCTTTAAAATAGTACTAAATTGTAAAATTATAGATATAAAAATATTCAACAATGTATTAAATGTAGTTATTCTTTCACATGTACCATTATCATTGTAGGCATGAAAAAAGTCAAACTAGAGAGAAAACTTCTGTATATACTCAATGTGTTAAAGCCTTTGTGTGTCATCTTCACAGGCATGAAAGAACATATACTAGATTAAAACCCTGTGAAGAAAATGAATGTGGTAAAGCCTTTTTACATCACAGTCACCTTCAACTGCATAATAGATCATGTACTGGAGAGAAACCCTGTGATTATAATCAATGTTGTAAAATCTTTGCACATCAGCATACTCTACAAATGCATAAAACAACACATACTGGAAAGATGCATACTGGAAATGAATGTAATCAGTGTGGTAAAGCCTTTGCACAGCACAATCATCTACAAAGTCATGAAAGAACACATACTGGAGAGAAATCCTATGAATGTAATCAGTGTTTTAAAGCCTTTGCATGTCCCAGTTATATCCGAAAGCATAAAAGAACCCATACTGGAGAGAAACCCTACGAATGTAATCAGTATGGTAAAGCCTTCACATGGCACATTCATCTTCAAAATCACGAACAAGCCCATACTGGAGAGAAACCCTATAAATGTAATCAGTGTGGTAAAACCTTCACTACACACAGTTATCTCCAAATTCATGAAAGAAGCCATACTGGAGAGAAACCCTATAAATGTAATCAGTGTGGTAAAGCCTTTTCATGTTCCAGTACTCTCCGAAAGCATGAAAAAAGCCATACTGGAGAGAAACTCTATGAATGTAATCAGTGTGGTAAAGCCTTTGCACAGCACTTTCGTCTACAAAGACATGAAAGAACGCATACTGGAGAGAAACCCTATGAATGTAATCAGTGTGGTAAAGCCTTTGCACAGCACTCTCATCTACAAAGTCATGAAAGAACGCATACTGGAGAGAAACCCTATGAATGTAATGAGTATGGTAAAGCCTTCACACAGCACATTCATCTTCAAAATCATGAACAAACCCATACTGGAGAAAAACCCTATAAATGTAATCAGTGTGGTAAAGCCTTCACTACGCACAGTTATCTCCGAATTCATGAAAGAAGCCATACTGGAGAGAAACCCTATAAATGTAATCAGTGTGGTAAAGCCTTTGCACAGCACTCTCATCTACAAAGTCATGAAAGAACGCATACTGGAGAGAAACCCTATGAATGTAAACAGTGTGGTAAAGCCTTTGCACGGCATGGTCTTCTTCAAATTCATGAAAGAAGCCATTCTGGAGAGAAACCCTATGAATGTAATCAGTGTGGTAAAGCCTATGCATGTCCCAGTTCTCTCCGAAAGCATAAAAGAACCTATACTGGAGATAAGCCCTATCAATTTAATCAGTGTGGTAAAGGCTTTTCACAGCACATTCATCTTCAAAAATCATGAAAGAACCCACACTTGAGAGAAACCCTATGAATGTATTCAGTGTGTAAAGC
Organism: Myodes glareolus; assembly: GCF_982192425.1. Classification (NCBI taxonomy): domain Eukaryota; kingdom Metazoa; phylum Chordata; class Mammalia; order Rodentia; family Cricetidae; genus Myodes; species Myodes glareolus. Next base: position 612,878 of record NC_142033.1, on the reverse strand, counting down.
CTTTGTGTGTCACAGTTATCCCTGGATGCATGAAAGAAGCCATACTGGAGAGTAACCCTATGAATGTAATCGGTGTGGTAAATCCTTTATACAGCACACTTATCTACAAAGTCGTAAAATTAGCCATTCTGAAGAGAAAACCCTATGAATGTAATCAGTGTGGTGAATCCTTTTTACAGCTCATTCATCTACAAAGTCATGAAATTAGCCATGCTGGAGAGAAAACCCTATGAATGTAATCAGTGTTGTAAAGCCTTTGTATGTCACAGTAGTCTCCAAACACATGAAAGAACCCATACTGGAGAGAAACCCTCTGAATATAATCAATGTGGTAAAGCCTTTGCATGTAGAGTGATCTCTGAAAACATAATAGAACCCCTACTGGAGAGAAACATTACGTATGTAATTAGTGTGGTAAAGGCTTTGTTTATCATAGTCATCTTTTTTTTTTCAAGATGTTTTTAGAATTTTATTTTTTAAAAAAACCCTCCAAAATGGATGAAAAGAATGATCATCAAGGATATGAGTGCCAGACACAGGCCAACCAAGACGGTAGCTTAGAAAGTATGACTTAGGACCACGAAAGACTTCATCACTTTCCTGCATCTCTAAGCCATGACTAACAGCTGTTACCCACTGGCTTAGCTTCTGTACCTATAAACCATGTATGGCACAGGTAGCTTAGTCTTGCAAGGCCTGTTGAAGGATCGCCTCATATACAAATGGACCATTCTTTATAGCAGTCCTCTTGGTCAACAAAGATCTACATACAATCTCAAGGTTCATGACAAGACTACTATATGTGAAATGGGTTTCACACTTTGAAAACATGGCTCCTTCAGCACAAACCAGATATATCTTAATAATGATTGGTATATAGTCCCACCCCACCCCTTTACACGTGGCTGAAACTAAATGGCTAGTGACAGAATGGTATGAACTGCTACTTCTGAATTACCACCCATTAAATGAGTTAGCTAATTTTCACTACATATATTTATTAAGGAAATTATATAGGTTACTGCAAAAACACAGTAAAAAGACTGAAGTTTGACCCTTTTCTGCTCAGGATGTCCCTTTACGCCCAAGCTTCATGTTGTCCTTCTGGCCTTTCTCAATGCCTTGCCACTGTTACTGTTTCTCCTCCTTCTGTTCTTCCTTCTGTTCCCCAGTACCAGAACTTCCAGAACCTTCCCGTTCAGATGCCATCTTTTTATATGCCATCTCAAAGAGCTTCAGTGATGCCTGCTGCAGTGAAGATGCTGCCTGTCTAATGTTTCCTCCCATTTCACTGTCCTTTTGAGCGAGCAGTTCTCTCGTTTGGGAAATCTCTTCCTTTAGCTTGTTGCACTCATCAGCAGGTAACTGGTCCTTGAATTCTTCCATCTTGGTTTCTGTGTCATGAATAATTCCTTCAGCCATATTAACTGCTTCAACGCGTTCCTTCTTTCTCCGGTCTTGCTCAGCATACTTCTCTGCATTTTTAACCATATTTTCAATGTCATCTTTGCTTAATCCACCAGAAGACTGGATCACAATCCGTTGTTCACGTCCTGTTCCTTTATCTTTGGCAGAAACATGTACAATACCATTGGCATCAATGTCAAATGTAACTTCAATTTGAGGGATTCCACGAGGGGCCGGGGGAATTCCAACCAAAGTGAACTGTCCTAGAAGTTTGTTGTCCCCATCCATCTCTCACTCTCCCTGACACACTTTAATCTCTACTTGAGTTTGTCCATCAGCAGCGGTTGAAAATACCTGTCTCTTTTTGGTTGGAATTGTGGTGTTCCTATAAATAAGTTTAGTAAAGACTCCTCCCAGAGTCTCAATACCCAGAGAGAGGGGAGTGACATTCAGGAGCAGCACATCTGTGACGTCACCAGCCAGCACACCTCCCTGAATGGCAGCTCCGATGGCTACAGCCTCATCAGGATTCACAGCTTTACTTGGGGCTCTGCCAAAAATATCTTGCACAGTCTGCTGAACCTTGGGCATTCTCGTCATGCCACCAACCAGAATCACTTCTCCTATGTCACTCTTGCTGACTTCTGCATCTTGCATAGCTTTCTGGCATGGAGTAATAGTTCTCTTGATCAGATCTGCGACGATACCCTCAAACTGAGCTCGAGTTACCTTCATATTCAAATGCTTGGGTCCAGAAGCATCCATTGTAAGATATGGCAAGTTGATGTCAGTCTGCACAGATGAGGAGAGTTCACACTTAGCCTTCTTAGCAGCTTCCCAAACCCTCTGAAGTGCCATGTTGTCTTTGGTCAAATCAACCCGTCTCCCTCTTGAACTCCTTAACAATGTGACGTAACAAAGCCTGGTCAAAGTCTTCACCGCCCAAGAAAGTATCCCCATTGGTGGATTTCACCTAGAACAGATACTACACTTGATCTTAGCCAAAAGGCCGAGAAGCGATATCATAGTCATCTTTAAAGACATGAACTTACATATGCTGGAGATAAACTCTATGAATATAATGAGTGTAGTAAAGCCTTTGCACTTCACAGTACTCTACAAATGCATAAAAAAAATCACACAGTGGAGATAAACTCTCTAAATGTAATCAGTGTGGTAAGGCATTTGCATGTATGAATAATCAAAATCATGAGAAATATCATACGGCATAGAAACCCTGTAAGTGGTTTTATTGTGATAAAGTTTTGCACTTTATATAGGAGTAAAACTTTTTGTGTGCAACAATCTCTTAAAATCTTTGTATATTTCAATAGACATTGACTACCTGAAAAAGATACTGAGGACTTCTTATAAAGTATTTGGTAAGATCTTTAGCCAAAACACTTATAATCAGCTACACAATGATTTGGGTTTCCCTTCTGTATGTTATGAATGTATTTTGTTACCATTGATAAGCTCCAGATCTACTAACACCTGAGCATACAATTCAGCCAATCTCTGTATTGTTCAAGATCAGGGAATGACATCTAAACAATTCCCACCCCGAGAATCTTCTCCCTAGGAAATCTCTGCCCCTAACAATTTCTATATAAGTTCTGTACATGTTCAGTTGGCATCTGTGTATTTCTGCCCTGGCAGAGGCAGCCCTTCTCCTGGATTCTTCCCTTCCAAATAAATTTTTTGAATTAGTTTTGGGTGAAGACCTTTCACTGGTGTGATCAGAAGCTTTGTAGTGTATTTGAACAGAGAAGCTTTGGTCACCTCTGCTGGCAAACTCCCTTAAAGGAGCAGAGTAGAAGTAGCGACTCTTCACCAGAGACTGCAACATTTCTGCAAGTTTCCCATCAACTCCAATGAAGCAGAGAAGTAACAAATTGGGCTGAAGTTGAGAAAGAAATTGACATTTCCTTTAGGAAAGTCCCTAGTCGGGTGAACAAAGAAGCATTGGACAACTCTGCTAGGAAACTCCCTTAGGGAAATGGAGTAGAATAGCCATGGATGTCTCTGCTTTGAAGTTCTCTTAACAGAGTGAAACAGGGCCCAGCTGTGATGGCTCTCTTTTGTAGGGGAGCAGCACTGCTACACCCTTTAGGGCAACATCTCCCACTGGAACACAGCTTCAGGTATAGCCAGACTTCTCAACAGTCAGGATTCCTTTCTCTTTATAGCTATAGATGTCCAGTACACTTTCACAGCAGTAGATATATCCTGACATGACAGTGAGGGTACCTTTCTCTTCAGAGCTATAAGTATTCGGGATGCCTCTTGTCCACAGTTTCAGGGACAGCCTGACTTAATAACAGTCAGGGTAACTTTCCTATCAGCTGTAGATATCCAGGATTGTAGTTGGAGACTGCTTTGGCAGTTTCTGTAGCCATCTAGACCCACATAGTCACCCAGAAAATATATTAAATACAACACTGTTTGGCCTGTTAGCTGAAGATTCTATTAACTAATTCTTACATCTTAAATTAACCCATTTCTGTTCATCTCAGCACAAGGTTGGTTGCTTATCAGTAAGGTTCTTCTGGCATCTTTTTGCTTCATCAACTTTAATCCACCTACTCTCTATGTCTCATCCAGCCTGATTATATTCTGCCCTGCTGTAGGCCCAAGCAACTTCTTCATTAATCAATGACAATAAATCATGTTCACAGCATATAGAGGGTAATCCCAGATCGCAGGATACCTTCCCTTCACAACTGTATGTATAACCTGACTTCGGACAATCAATGTTGTACAGAGGTTGCTTGTTTGGTTCCCAGCTATCTAGCTTGTTTAGAGATTTAATAAAGTAGGATAATCATCATTCAACTGTGTAACTTATACCGTAGCTTCATGATTTATGTGTGTGTGTGTGTGTGTGTGTGTATGTGTATGCATATATATTGGTGGCCCATGCTTTCCTCATTCCCATTAGTTAACCATTTGGCATTTTATCTTGAGGAATTGCTTTCTCAGGAAATTATCCAGAGATGTCAGGTAATATAATGGCACTAAGATTTATTTTGTAACAAAGATTTATGGAGTGTGTGTGTGTGTGTGTGTGGTGCGGATGAATTGTCTATGTTCTGTCAGTCATGTTTTAAATAAATACTGATTGGACAGTAGGCAGTCAGGGAGTTTTGGCAAGACATCCAGACAGGAATTAGAGGCGGGCCAATGAAAACAGGAATATTCTGGGAAAAAGGAAGGTCTTTTGCCAGTCCTTCCCCGATCAAGAAAGGAGCAAGATGTGACCTGCCCCACTGAAAGAAGTACCAAGCCATGTGGCTAACATATACTAGAATAATGGGCTAATATAAGTTAATACGAGCTAATTCAACCCTGAGCTAATGGGCCAATCAGTTTATAATTAATGTAGATCTCTGTGTAATTTTCTATGGAGGTTACCGACTGTGGGAACTGGATAGGACCGAAATCCCAACATGCAAGCCCTCATCTTACATGTGTACAATATGATTATTGGTTTGTAGGATGAATGCAGATATGTGGACATCAGAAAACAACTTTGCATTTTCTACTTTTGGTACTCTTAATGTGATGATCAAGGTTAATTTTCCATCCTTGCACACCACAGACCTTTCCCATGGTGCTATTTCACTGGGCCTCAAATAAGATTATTAGGAATATTGTAATAGTAAACTCTTGTCTCCTTTTCATATGAGGATGGAGGCACACAGTTTAATTCGAATAATAAATCCTTTTGCATAGGAAAATATTTATATGGTTATACATCTTTTTAATTTGTTTATGCTGGATACTAAACATTTGTTTATAACACTTTCTCAAAAACCATGATTGAATGCCAAAGAATTGCCCCATTCATTAAAATTGGTTGCTGATGAACCTAATGACCTGTGCTCTATCTCTGCGTGATCCATATTGCTCCTACAAGTTTTTTCTTTTATTTCTACATTTGGACAGTGGCATATGCACACTCCTACATACAAAAATGATTTTTAATCCTGAATAAGGTCAATTGTAGTCAAATGAATTCCTAAGTTTCATCATTAAACTCACATAGGGGAAGATAATAATAGACACCTATGAGTTGTCCTCTCAGTGGTACATACACAGGCTCAGGTGTATACACAAAAACACAGTTCAATCAACTTTACATGCATAAAGTTAATAAAGCAAAAAATAACCCACTTTTTGAGCACATATTAAATGGTTACATGTTTAAATTATAGAATTTCAAGAAATATTACTGTTCATCAGAACAGTGGTGGTCTTTTTTAAGCCATACTTTATCCTTTTATTCTCTGATTCAATGATAGGTCATTTAAAACACATACTTCAGCTGAACCTAGAAGTGCATGGCTAAAATCCTAGTACTTGCAGGATTGTGTTGGACCAATCTCTGAGTCTGTGGCCATCTTGGTGTCCATAGTGAATTTCATTGAAGCTATGGATCTGTGAACATGCCCTGTGTCAAAAATTCCAAAAATGCAATCTTATCTCAAATTTTGGAACTTTTCCTAATATAATCTGGCTGGACTCTGACTGGTTTCAACAACAGCTTTTGTTATCTTACGTCAAGAGAATTGTGCTAACAATGAAACTGAGAAGTAATGTGGAGAAGTTTAGAAATCCATTGAATTACTTGACAACCATCAAGAGGGGACTTTCCTCACCTGCAAGTGATAGGAGACAGAATGAATAGTAACTCGTCTTCATCTTCAGCATTATTATGACCTGGAGAGTTTGCTCAGGAGTGCTGCTCCTCTTGGATATCAAAGTTTAATTCCAGGCACTTCTATCTGATTCTTCAGAACTACTTGTTTTTCCTGGTCCTGGAGATCTGGTGCATTCTTCTGGCCTCCTAGGAATCAGATATGTAAATGGTAGAAAGACAGATAGACATATGATTATATATTGTTAAAACAGTTTTTCTTCATGTGTCCATTATCTTAGAAAAGAATAAAATTTAAGTGTGGTAAGTTTTGCCAGTGAGTATACCAATGACATGCCAGGAACCAGCAGTGACCAGAAGATGCTGTCTAATCCCCTGTGACTGAAGGTACAGGCAGTTGTGAGCTGTCTTTTGGGTGCTGGAAATCAAAAGTCAGGCCCTGAGGGTGAACAGCCAATGTTTTAAGTGCTGAGCTTTCTATTCAGCCCCATGAACATGTCATTAATAGCAGTAAGGTGTGATTGGCTGATCTAAGTTCATCTTTACCTCGGCCTTGATGATCAAGAAGATTGATAGCATCAGAAACTAACTTAGACTTGGTGCTTAAAGAATTTTCCAAGTCAAAATCTCCACAAAATGAGGGAAATGTACAATGACTGTTCAGAAGAGAAACTGACAAGGAAAGTCTTTTAAAGATGGTTGACTATTTAACCAGAGCCACAAGAGTGAGTTTATCTCCAGTAAGGTAAATAACCTCCAAGTGGAGCCCACAATGTCACATGTCAGGTGTACCTCTGATTAAATTTATACCTCTTGTAAGGAAAGAAAAGTAACTTGCAGGCATGAAGTCTGACTTGTTTGAATGGTTTCATATTCTGTTTCCCTGATGCCTGCAAAACCTGCAGTTAGGTGCCCTGAATGGCGGTCACTCTAGATGACATCCAGGTTGTGAGGAGAGCCTGAGACTTGAACTTAAGTCACTCTAAGGCTAAGGCAATCAGGTATTTACAAAGTGCTGTGGAGTTTGGAAGAAGTCTTAGGTTTGGGTGTGAAAGCCCAAAGTTCAAATGCCTGAGAGCAGTGCTTGGGGTGTACCTGAGTACCAGTTGATATGAACTGTATTCTATGCACTCAACTGGTGGATCATCTCCCTCTAGGCCTTCTATTCTTTTTCAATTCATGTAGCTTGTCAGTAACAGTACCCTACGTCCCCCACTTTGTGGCCCCCACTGGGACCTTAAAGATACTCTGTCTCCAACTCATCAATCCCTGGTACCCGCCTCCTGGCATGAATATGGATATTTTAAGTGACATTTATATCTTTTTCTTTGGCTAACAATTCATGAAATAGTGGATACCATGAAATTCTTATTTGTTTGATAATTTTATTCTGGGAAAGGGCTGACTGCTGATGAGACTGTACTGAAAAAACATTTTCTCCTCTGAACTCCTTGAAGGAGAGATAGGAGCTGAAGTTAGGGAAGGGCTTTAGAGATGGGAAAACTTTAATTATAGGACTTAGTTATATTTCTTTGTTGTGCATATGTCTTGCTATTTGTCTAAACCTGTTAGGACCCCAAGGATGAATTAATTGCCTTATATCTTCATCACTGTTCTAAATTAGTCACAATGAAAAAAGTAATGTTTACCCTTTTTTTAATTAATGATACACTCCTTTCTATTGCTTGTTTTATTTTAAAAAATATTCTCACTGTGAAACTCTAGGTGGCCTGGAACTCACTATATAGACTAGGCTCTTCTAGATATTAGAGAAATTTGCCCACGTTGTCACCAGTTTACCTGAATTATAGGTGGATACATCACAGATATCTAACATTTTTTTGGGAGGGGGTTTCAAGAAAATGTTTCTTTGTGTAGCCTTTGCTGTCCTGGAAGTTGCTCTCTAGTTCAGGCTGACTTTGAATTTATAGAGATTCGTATGCCTCTTCCTCCCAAGTGTTGGGATTAAAGATATGTACCACCGCTAACGGTAATGTGCTAATGTAATTTGGGTCTTTTCATTGGTTTAATAAGAGTGAGTGACTGAGCCTGACTTGTTGGGTTAGCAAAGACACAGTAACAGAGGAAGACTCCCATCAAATGCAGCCTTCCTGCCTTAAAGTTCACTGTCTTCCAACTATGAGCAGTATTGTTTTTCTTTATCTTTGTATTATAATTCATCAAGGGACTAGAGCACACTACTGTCTTTATTATACATATGGTTGAAACCCGGGCTCTTGGAGATCAGTGGAATTTTAATATAATTAAGCATAACTGCTCATCTTACTCATCCCGTCATTCTAATGACTGATTAAATGGAGTTGAAGCCAACTAAGCCAAGCGTGGTGGCACAGATGTGTAACCATGAAACTTAGAAAGTGGAGGCAGGAATGTCAGGATTTCAAAGTCATCCAAAGTGAGAATGGTCAGTAGGGTATGGTGGGAGGCCCATTGAACCCAGGGAGCCTGTCTGTGATTTGCTCAGGACAGTGTTCATAATCTTTCCTGCATCCCTAGAACTTCAGGGGTGTGTCACCATCAAATGTTAGCTGAGGTATTTACCGATCCAAGTTTTCTATTCTTTTATTTTTAAGATTTATTTATTTATTATGCATACAGTATTCTTAGTATTCTGCATGTATGCCTGCAGGCCAGAAGAGGGCACCAGATCTCATTACAGATGGTTGTGAGCCACCATGTGGTTGCTGGGAATTGAACTCAGGACCTTTGGAAGAGCAAGCAGCACTCTTAACCACTGAGCCATCTCTCCAAAAATGTTTTCTGTCCAAGTCAGCCTAGGTCACTTAAGGGTCAGACTCATGTTGGTCAATAAAGATTAAAATTCTCCTATAATTGGGTGAATTAGCCTCAGGCAGGGATGTGATCCTTATTTGTGTATCTGAAACGGCATGTTCAATTCTGAAACCACAAAACAAACAGAAATGGACCCAGCTGGTTATGTTCATATATTTGCACATACTTATTCACATAGACTTAACAAGGAAGGAATTAGAAGGGGAAAATTTGGAAACAGATGGAGAGGACAAGGAAGGGGGAAAGTGATGCAATATGTTTTATTTAAAATGTATAAAAAATAAATTTTGAATAAAAATGCAGTTTGTAAGATAGCTTAGCAATTAAGAGCACTGGTGTTGTTGCAGAGTACACAGGTTACATTGCCAGAAACCATGGTTGCTACCTGTCTCCTGTAACTCTAGCTCAATTCACTCATTTGGCCTCTGCAGGTACTACACACAGACACCTGTGGGCAAACACCCATATAAATAAAGTAAAACTTAAAAAAAAATGAGATTCTGTACAGTAACATCACAGACTTGAAATAAACGTCAGTCAGGACTGTCCATCAAAGAAACATCTGTGGCCTTTGAGCCAGCTTGCTTGTTGGCAATAGAAGGCTTATTCTGAGGTTAGAATGGCTCAGAATAGCTGTTGATTTAAGAACAGTTACAGTGTAAATAGGTGACTTTCCCATAACATTGTTATAATTTGTGTTCTATGTCCTTTGTATGTACGAAGATTGTGGCATCAAGACAACTTTTAAATGTATCTTTTAGATCATATATTAAGATCTATTTATCTTTTAAATCATACATTATGATATATTTTTATTTTGATCATAATGCATAATCTAAAAGATAGTTTTGCTCTGTAAATCTCCATCTGCCTAAGTGGCTAGCCTTGCATCCTCCTGTCCCTATTTGAACCGTTCAATGTATAACCTCATGCCTGAACCTAAAAGAGACTTAAGGATGACAGCATATATGGAATGCAAAATCTTGGGCCAGGTTGTCTCCTATTTTAGCATTAACCACTACTTAATGCATACTGTTATTATTGGTATTTGTGTCTATTAAACTTTAAGTGTGTTAATGATTTATCATTGGGAAGACATATGAATTCTAGAATAGCAGTACCTCCAGCATTGTAGAAAAATATTTCTGAGACAAACATTTTTATGTTGTATCAGGTAGGCTTGATCCCACACCATTGCTTTCCAGAAAAATGACCTTGTCCTTGTGATTAAATTATCTAAATTCTTAGATTAAAGAACTCAACCACCACTGAGCTCTAAAGTTAAAAATTTGAGTCATGTAGTCAACTGTCCATTTCAGTTACAGGGAAAAGGATTTGGATGTGGAGCATGGCTTCCACCTTCAGGCCAGAATAAGAGGAATAGTTTATTGCACACACTGTAGGTAGGCAAACAGGTGCCAGAGACACCATTATGAAATAGGACCTGATTATGATAGGATTAGTAATTCTGTAATTTCCCAGCATGTGTTAGTTATGTCATGCGATTGAAGACGGGATAGATTTTGGGTATACAATTTGAGAAGGTTAATTTGAGTCAATAAATACTGAATTTCTAACAAGGGAACTCTCCTATGCTTATATGTTCAATCCTGCCTGTCATGATTATATCCATTAGCTGTAGCTGTGTTTCAGGTCACAGGTCTCAGCAGCTGACATTGCACTTAGGGACATGGTGAAGTAATATGTTTTTAATGTCAATCTCTCTAGCAGGGAATGTTTTCTTCTTTTTTACCTGTGTGATTTTTTAAATTATATTTATGTTTATAAAAAAATTTGCTATTTTCACTTTTTAAATTTTATTTACTTTAAATGCATTACTGCTTTAATCTATTTGCTTCTATTCCCTATTGTTTCCAGGTCATTAATTATTTCTTTCTATTTTACTCAAATGCTGTTGATTATTTATTTCTATCTTCTGTAGCTTTAGGTTATCTCACACTATGTAGCTGAGAATTGCTTTGAACACCTAATCCTGCTTCTGCTGCCCAGAGAGCAAGTCCTGCAACTGTTTCAGGACTGGATCTTAACTGTTCAGTGAGAAGGAAAATAGATGAGCAAATGAGTGTCCTCCAACTTCTCTGGCTTTTATTGCGAATTTGCAAATAAAGAGGGACCTGTGTAAGAATTGAGTTCACTGACAAACTGTAAAGCAGGTGTAGTCCCAGCACAGAAATGGATGGGCAAGAAGGAGCATGAAAGTTTCCCCCCTTAGACCATAGCTCACATTAGAAATAAGTAGTGAGGGAATCAATTTTAGGTGATTATTAAATGTCTTGACTAGCCATTTCTTGCAAGGAATCAAGACAGAATTTATCATGAAACCAAATTAAAAGTTACACTCATTTGACCAAAGTAGAACAGAATAAAATGGTATGGCCCTTCCTAAAAGAACTATTATTATTTTACATATTTAAGATTTACAGCCTGAGATAAAATGTGTGACTAATATTTTGTGCTCTCTAATATAAATCCCTAGTCTCTGGAGCACATGATCATAAAGCCTTTTTATAAATAATCTTTAGAATAATTTTGTGGATTGTAATTGCATCATTTCCATCATCTCTTTCTTGTCTCTTAGCCCTTCCATAGACACTTCATTGTTTTATAATTCAATGCCTCATTTTGACTTAACAATTGTTACTGTTTGAATGTGAGCTATGTTGGCTTCAGGACTTCTGAGCTCTGAGGGAAAGAGTTGGTTACACTGCTCAGTGATGCTGTAATGGAATACCTGCACAAGGGACCCTGTATCTTGGAAGAGGAACAGGAGTCTGGAAGACTTTCTACTAAAATACAAATTTACCAGTAGGGCCCTGTCGTCCCCTAGGGTGGAATGGCAAAGCTGGAAAGGGCCGTGCTGGTTTAGTCATTGGTTTCTGCTCATCGTGTAGGGGAGCTGCTACTGCCTTGCAGCCCAGCTGGGTAATACTAGCTATTGAGGGACTCTGGGAAAGCCTAGCAATGAGGAGCTCCAGTGGGAAGTAGATTGTGAGCCATGATGGAGCCATGAGGTTTTTTTTTAACCCTAAATTGTTTAATTTTTACCTCCAGTTCTTATCCCACCTTCCTCTGATGAGATAACACTACCATTGTGGGATTGGGGCAATGGCTGATCTGTTTTCTTCCAGTTGATTTTAGGGTATCAGGTGGCAGTATTGTGATACCCTTTCAGAGAAACTCTTGTAAAGACCACACTCTCAGATGTAGACAGAAAAAGAATTCCTTTACTGTTGTCTGGGAAGAACTAAAATGTCCAAATTTCATAAGACATTCTTGATGAGCTCATAATAGTCCCTGTCTACTAGATGTTTTCCTTTAATCTCTACAGTTGGTCTCCAGAATGATGAATCCACAACCAACTTTCACACCCATTTATAGCTGTTTTATCAGTCCAAAGTTGGCATGATTCCCTTCCCATGTAGCTTTTGAATAGAGAGAGAAAAGGGTATTTAACATCATTTAATTTGAATGTTAAAACAATAAATGTCCTGTCCTTCTTTGCTGTGGTAAGGAGTTCCAGGAGCCAAGGTCTGATGTCTCACATCTGGACAACATCTTTTTATCAAGGAGAAAATGTTAGTGAGATTTGCTATCTAAATAACATCTCATGTAGACTTATATCTAATATCTGTGGGGTGAGAGCCCTTGTGTTGTTACCAGTTCTCTTAGTGTTTGATTAAATTTTCTCCTTAAGTTCTGAAGAATAATGCAGGTTGCCAAAATTAATCTTTTTTTCTGAGTTGTCAAGGCCAGTTGACCAACTAGTCCTCAGAGGTCACTTGGGCTTAGAAGGAATCTTAGACTCTTCAAGTCTCTCTTTTATTATGTGTCCATCAATGTGAGAATAAGGCAAAGGCTTTGTTTTATGTACTGTGGCTTTCTTTGAAGCCTTGAGGAAATATTTCCCACGTTGATTCTCCATTTTAGACTGGATAATGTTTCAGATTCATTGAGTGGATTCTCCATGGCCGCCATGAACTGGACAATACATGATCAATGGCCTTTTGTTCCTAGGAACGTCACTGACCTTGTATGGAAAGGGGAGAAAAACTCCCCCTTTTAGTCCTTCTAACCACATTAGAATAGCTTCTAAGGATGATAATTAAAAAGCTAGAAGGTCATTTTTACACCAGTTTTGTACTTTTAACTACTTTATAATATTTCAATATTCAGATACAACTTAATAAACTTTATTTGACATACATTTTAGCCAGTCCTTAAAATAGTTGATATCTGACATTGCCAACGTCAATAAATATATGATCTCTAAATCTCATCCTTTATATACCTTAAGCAACTTACTCAGACCCTCATAGCTCACAAAATCTTTCCTGTCTTGTTTATTCTGGAGCCACCCAGTCATCATTATCTTCATATATCTAAGTCTTTTTTTCATTAAGGACATTTACACATTTATGTTCTTCTAACATGTTCTTTTATGTACTGCTTCTTTTTTCTAATATCATGAGAAATAGAAACATTGGCAAATATGTTTATGATCTGTTGTGAGATTTTTCTCCCCTGTGGAGGGGGAGGAAGCAATGTCTATCCCAGCTGTAAGTCCCAATGAAGATTGAAAGTATAATTTCACCAAAGTTCATCCTGAGGAACGAAGGAGTTTGTTGAGTTTTCTTACTGAGCATGGGTGAAAAGATACTAACAAGGATTTTGATACTGTAGTAGTTTTAGTCAAAATGACACCCAATGTCCCATGGAGAGTGACACTATAGAGGTGTGGTGTTGTTGGAGGAAGTATGTCATAGTCACTTTCTGCTGCCTGTTGATCTGGATGTAGAACTCTCAGTTCTTTCTCCAGCACTGGTCTGCCTGTATGCACCATGTTTTCTGTCATGATGATAATGGACTAAACCCCCTGAAACTGTAAGCCAGCCTCAATCAAATATTTTCCTTTATAAGTTTTGCTACGGTCATGGTGTTTCTTCTCAGCAATAGAAACTCTAAGATACCCAAAAGCCATAGAACTAAAAGATGACTATTATATGTGATTATCTATTAACCTATATATCTTAATTATACATTACATCTTTTGTGGATTTTTGAGACAGATTTTCTCTGTAGATTTGTAGTCTTTCCTGGAACCAGCTCTTGTAGATCAGGCTGGCCTCAAACTCATAAAGATCCACCTGCCTCTGCCTCCCATGTGTTGGGATTAAAGTTATGCGCCACCACCGCCCAGTTATACATTACATTTTAAAATGAGATGCAGAAGCACAAGACCTTAATCAAGAGCATAAATATACATATATAACAAAATTGAACTTGAGTTTGATCAATAAACTAAAATTGATACCAATTCAAATCTCCTTGGTAGAAAATATTTTATTAGATTACACATCCTAGTCACAGTCCTTCACTGAGGGAACAACAGTTAGTACCTGAAGCAGAGACCATGGAGGAAATCTGCTCACTGGCTTGCTCTCCATGGTCACTGAACTTGCTGTTTTATACAACCTATGGCATCCTGCCCAGGCATGGCACTAGCCATATCAATCACTAATCAGGAACATACCCACACAGTCTACCCGTACCAAGTATAATAGAGTCATTTTCTTGAGTAAGGTTCTCTCCTAATAGATGTCTAATTGAAAAAACTCACCCTCACAAATAATCCCCTTTCAATTTGAGTCTTAAACATATAACTATTAATCTTCACAAATAAGCTCCTTTCAATTTGGTACTTAAACACATTACTACTAAGCCGGAACCTTCCCTTTCTTACTTATCCCTAAGATCTCAAGTCAGTATCACATCATAAAATACAACATAGCTTTAAAAATCCCAAAATGTTTTATTCTTTTTAATTTCAAAACTTACAAAGATTAGTCTCTCAATTGTGGGCTCCTATAACATTAAAAACAAGTTAAATACTTCTTTATTCCAAGATGGAATAAATGAAAGAACCAAGACATGGTCAGTTAGATGATGCCTATGATTCCAGTCTTGCCCCTTCTTAATCACCCCCAGATACACAAATGTTTAAATAAACGATGCCCAGGGGTCTCCCATGTCTCTTACCAAGTTGAGAGCACCCATATTATAACTCATCATGTACTCCACCTAAAACAAGTCCACATGAGACATGTCTCCATGAAGGAATTGCTTTCTTGTGTGAGAGCAGAAAGGTAGCAGGGGTGTGTCTCAGCTGGGAAGGACTTGTCTAGGGTGTTTCAGTGAGAGACTGTGGGTGTGGCTCAGTGGCAGAGTGCTTACCCAGCATGCATGAGGCCTGTCATAAAAGAATCATCCTGAGTTGTCTGTGGTTTTGATGTCATAACCAAGAAAACAGATGAGGTCATTATGGCTTAGCTATTCAGTGTTTTCTAGGGATTCTCTGCTTCCATTTTGGATGGCCTTCCATACACGCCCAAGATGAGGGTGGGATTTATTTCTAGCAATGGAGATCCAGCTTTCTCAATTCCATTTGCAGAAGAGCCCTTCTTCCCAGTTATGTGTTCTTGGTAACCTGGTCAGAAGCCATTTAACCATTTTTATAGTTGGTCTTCTCAAACATCGTTCAGGCCGTGTGACTCCAGAGGAAACTCCACAGATGAGGAGGAGCGCTGACAGCAGGTTCTGGAGTGAAGCAAGCAGTCAACAGACATTTCTATAAATGCCCTCGACATGCCCAGAGGTGTTCCCACAGAGGGTCTAAGATTGGTGAAGTTGGTCATGAAGATGAGCCATCGTGGGCCATTAGAAAGAACCACAAGAGATAGCTAGAGGGTGAAGGCAGTGACTGTCACAGCAGCTTCCTTCTCACACCCCTGGTTCCTGACATGAGTTGAGTTTTAGAGTTGAACCCATTAAGTGTAGATGAAGTGGCTTCCTAGGGAACTGAATCCTGTGGTCAAATGGTGGACAGAGCCATGCTTCCCCCAGTGGACATGCATTCGTTACTCAGTGAGTGGGTCCTGGAGAGGAGGGAGTTACCAACCTTAGGTAGAAGATTAAAGTTGAAAACTGGGCTTGAAAACCCAAAGTGTCTGTCATCAAGCCTTGCCATTCACCTGGCCAGGGTGAATGCTAAGTCAGAACCAAGATGGCACCCACAGGAAGAACATGGATGAGCACTGTGCTGAGGGCCAAAGGGCTCTTGGGCAGGTCCAGTCTGGAGCTAGTATGATACAGTTCAACATGGCTGTCACGGTGGTATGAAAGTGTCAGTTGTGGTCATCTTACTCCATCTGAGAGATGATCTTAAGTCATCTTGTTGTCATGGAAACCTGACCCAGCCACCTTATGATTCCTCCCTAAGGCAGCTCATCACTCATTCCTGTAGCCTGTTGTTAGCCTCCATGGTCCTTATCATTGGGAAGGGTCACTCCTTCATATAGACAGGTGATGTGGCCATTATATATCACGTGTAGACTTGCTTTATAGTGTGAGGTACATGATGGTTCCCCTCAGGTTAGCAGGATATATGAGGGACCCCTGGGCATTGGTTTTTAAAACCTTCTCTGTGTATCTAGGGGTGTTTCAGAAGAGGCAAGACTGGAATAGTAGACAAGCATCATCAGAGTCACCAGGGTCTCAGCTAGAGCACAATGTAGAGTGTTTTATATTCTGAGGTGTAAGGGACATGCACCTTTTCACACTCCATGACACTGGTTCTCCTGGTTCTCAGGGCTATTAGAGTAAAAACTGAATGAATAATGACGGGAAGGACACACACACACACACACACACACACACACACAACCAGTTATTTAGAGAGTGGACACCAGGGACAGGAACAGGCTTCGGGAACAGATGCCCTGTGCAATGCCCTGAAATCTTAAGTAAGCAGGGTACAAGAGTTGAGGTCACAAGTGTTTTTTTTGTGTCTGACAAATGAGCCACTGGTTCACAACACTAAACTACTGAACCATTAGGTTTCTGTGTGGAGGGTGTGTGTGTATGTGTGTGTGTGTGTGTGTGTGTGTGTGTGATTCCAGTCCTCCTTTTAAACATCGTGCTGAAGAAGGAGGTGACAGTGCCACATCTTGATAAGCAGGGGACATAAAGAACTGTGTGTTACACATTTGTGTAGCTTTAGCCACAACCTCCTTAAAATCCACCTCCACACTGACACACATCTTCAACAAGGCCACACCTATTCCAAGAAAGCCACCCCTGCTAATAGTGCCACACCCTGTGGGTTCCATTTTCTATCAAACCATCATAATCACCAATCAACATGTGGTGAAAAATTTGGAGGAATTGACAGAATGTTTTTTGAACTAGTAAACAAATCAACAAAGTCACAAAAGAAAGGCCAAAGCAGGTCACATGAAAGGAACTCACACACAGCTGCACAAGCCATGCATAGGGAGGCTTAGAGAATGGGGAAGGCTTTACATTTTAGGAGACACAGCTCCCCCTGATGGCCACTGGGTGAACTGCTACTATTAACTTACAGACATGACCACCTGTGCTTTAGGAGAGCCATGGAAACAAAACAGAGTCTCAGGCAGCAGGGAATGAGAGGCCAACCTGGGAGTAGGAGCAGGGCAGAATGCTGTGGGAAGCTGCAAGGTGCTTAGACCCCTGCTGAATGGAGGAGGCTCAGAAGGAGTGACCCAGAAATGAGCTGGGAGGGCATTCCCAGAAGCCTGTTTTGGTCATGGACTTGCCCAGCTTGAGTCAGCTCAAGCTGGAGTAGGGAAGTAGGGCCACAGTAGTAGGAGACCACTTGTTTGTTTCCCAGCTGCCCAGACTCCCGAAATAATCAACAGAAACCATATTATTTAAATCTCTGCTGGTCCATTAACTCTAGCTTCTTATTGGGTTAATTTTAATTTGACATCTTAATTTAACTCATCTCCATTAATCTGTGTATCACCACAAGGCTGTGGCTTACCAGATAAAGTTCCAGCCAGTGGCTGTCTCAGGCAGGGGCCACATGGCTTCTCTCTAAATTCTGCCTTTCTTTCTCCCAGCATTCAGTTTTGTTTTTCCTGCCTTCCTCTATTCCCTGTGTAGGCCCAAGACAGTTTCTTTATTAACCAATGGTATTCACAGCATAGAGAGGGGAATCCCACATCACCTTCCATTTTCTGTTTAAATAAATAGGAGGTTTTAACTTTAACATAGTAAAAGTACATATAAAAAACAGGTATCGGGCTAGAGAGATGGCTCAGTGCTTAAGAGCACTGCGTGCATATCCAAAGGTCCTGAGTTCAATTCCCAGCAACCACATGGAGGCTTACAACCATGTGTTATGAGATCTGGTGTTCTCTTCTGGCCTGCAGGCATGCATACAGGCAGAACACTGTATACTTAATAAATAAATCTTTAAAAACAAAAACAGGTACCAAACAAGAAATATACTTACAACATTTATATCTACTTTATCTTTTAGCAAAACCAAGGAAAACTATGATAATAACTACCTATTCTTCAACTCTATCAAAGTCTTCAGAAGTATAATATTACCTAAGTTAACATGGAGTGCACTGCAAGCAACTTCCAAAACTCTAGAATTGACAGAGACATCTCTCTGCCTGGACAGTCACCCAAAGTTCTTCTGTATCATTGGAGCATCCATCTTCAGCCCACAGGCGCATAGTATCCAGCAGACTTTTCCATGAGGCAGGAAATTTCAAAGACAGTTCCACCTATATTGGTCAGTGACATTCTTCTGTGTCCTGCAGAATGTCTGGCAGACTCTTTCATGAAGCAGGAACCTTGAAGGATCGTCTCACCTTTAGGGAGTTCAGCAGTCATTTCTCCATGGGTCCTGAATGTCCATTTCATCAAGCAGTCCAGGCAAGATCAATTTCTTGCCCAAATGTCTCACAAACTCAATAAAGAGCCTCTTTAATGCCCATCTTCCTCTTAAACTAATTGTTGTTGCCAGGAGCAGATGTGTCTCAATGTCATGAAAATTCCTAAATTCTTAGAACATTTTAAATGCCACATACTGTAGTCTTTGAAAGTATGCAGTGTGCTCTATTTCAGCCCCTGATGACCCTGTAGAGTGTGATTTGTTCTTAGGTCTAGGTGACATGCAACTTCTCATACTCCAGGACACTGGGGCTCCTGGTTCTCAGGTCTATTAGAGTAAGGACTGAATGAATGATGGCTGGAAGGTCACACACACACACACACACACACACACACGCTCACACACAGTTCTTAAGAAACTGGGCACTGGGGACAGGAGCAGACTTTGGGAGCAGGTGCCCTGTGCAATGCCCTGAACTCTTAAGTAAGCAGGGTACAAGAGTTGAGGTCACATGTGTGTTTTGGTGTCTGACAAATGAGCCACTTGTTCACAACACTGAACTATGGAACCATTAGGTCTCTGTGTGGAGGGTGTGTGTGTGTGTGTGTGATTCCAAGGCTCAGGAGACTCAGGCAGGAGGATGCCTATGAGTTCCAGGTCAGACTATGCCACATAATGAGGTCTTGACTCAGAAAGAGTAAAAGGAAGCAGACACCCACTGTGATTTAACTTAGTGCATCAAAAGTTCATCGTCACCACAGATAACCATGTGTCTGTTTTTGTGACCGCCAGTCTCACAAATTCAGTTCATTTTTGTCATACACCTCTTCAAACCCCTCCCTGCATGTTGCAGGAACCATGCATCTTCAAGTGCACTGCTCACATTCCCAGGTCCCTGTAGCCATGTGCAGCTGCAGAGTCAGATGGGGCATGTCTTGAGTCTTGTCTTGGGGACATGGACAAAAAGAACCAAGGATTCCTGCCTTGGGATGATGTCTAAGTGACCTGGGGAACCCACGCCGTATGACATCATAGCTGTAGAATCTGGCTTGATTCTGCTCTGTCTAGGACTGAGCGCTCAGTGCCTGTACTTGTGGGTAGCATGAATCAAGTGCTCAATAAATGCATCTAGTTAACTATAGACACACACACACATAAACACAGAAACACAACACATACACATATCTACACACATAACACGCACACGCACACACACACACACACACACACACACACACCTATACCTCTTTGGTTCATCTCACACAGTCTCATGGCATCTTTTGTGGTTTACTGTCATTGATCAGACATTGAACAGATATTCCCATTACATATACAGACAGAAGTCAAACTTGAGTTCTCCCTCCCCTTCTGAATCTCTTGTCCCACAGATGACACTGGTAGAGGATAAGACAGATAAAGCAGGCTGTGAGGAAGGCTGTCTGTGATGGGACTGGATGGAAGGGTCGGCGGGCAGGGGTAGGAAGCCTGGAGTCTAATCCCAGCTTGGATACTCACCATTTGGGGGCTTGGGCAGCATCCTGCCCTCTCTGGTCAAGGCCTGCAGCAGAGGAGCACATCTCCTGACTCAGGACCCTTGTGGGCAGATGCTGCTGCACTCACAGGAGGACACAATTCCAGTTCTTGTCTACCTGAGAATGGAGGGAAGGCAGAGAACATCAGGTCTACAATTATCTCAGCACTAAGGCAGGAGGATGGCAATGACCAGGCCACCTAGGACTACACAGCATAAGTCCACTTCAAGACAACCAAAACAACAAAGAAAAATAGCTAACCTGTTATTGTGGCACAGGAACTTCGGTCTGTAACAGAAAACACCAATCATGTCATGAGACATGAGCCCACATTGGTAGTTGGAAGGGTATGCAAATGAGCCTGGGAGTAGGGCACCATGACTGGCTACCTGGAACCCCTCAGAAGAAGGGACAGCATATCCCCAACTTGTGAAGATGGCAGTTAGGACTTTTGGGGGTGGGGGAACTTATCCCGTTGAAAGTGTACATAGCCCTACCTGAGTACCCTTCATTCAATAACAGATCTTCCAAAATGGGAGAGAGAGCCAAGCCACCTTTTTGCTGTGTGACAGTCCTAAATGTCACAGCAGTCACAGGTGTCTCCCTCCTGGGTCTATTCTCCTTTTCTTCCTGACCTTCTGAGGTTTGCTTCCCACATCCCTGAACCCATTCTAAGCTCAATCCTGAGGCCATGCATGATATCATCTGTTCCCTAGCATCAGAAAAGTCCTGCCCCAGGAGAGGAAAGGTTCAAGTGTAGGTCCCTCTGTGCCACGTTGTGACTGTGACGCAGCCCTGCTGAGTTCCATGGGTCACATGGCAATGAGATAGGAAAGATGAGCTGCTTCATGGAGCTGAGCATTTACTTCTGAGTCCATGGGAATCCCAGCCACACATCTCCTTAGCTGACAGTACTTGAGTCAGTGGCTTCAGCTCTCTCATCCTACTGGCCTCCTGTGTGTGTTGTGTGCATGTATGTATGTGTGTGTGTGTTTCTGTGTACATGTGTATTTTCATGCACATATATGCTTTTGTATGTGTGCATATTTGTGTGTGTGTAATCAACACAGAATGCTATACTCCTCAAGTGCTGTCTCCTTGACGTTTGGGTTGCATTGCATTGAAACTCACCAAGGAGACTATGCTCCCTTGCTGGCCAGTGCAGGGACCTCGTTGTCCACATATTGGAATGGCAAGTGCACATCTCCTTGTCTGACTCATTTATGTGATTCTGGTGATGATATTAGGCTCCTGATCCTTGCTTACGTGACAAGTGTGTTATTGACCGAACCTCCTCATATCATCAGAGAGAGAAGGATTCTATTAAGCACAACTTATAGAGCCCTAGTGGGGATTCTGTGAGCTACTGTCTGATAAAGATCACAAGACAAGCATGTGTGCAGATCCTGTGAGCTACTGTATGATAAAGACCACAAGACAATCATGTGTGCAGATCCTGTGAGCTACTGTATGATAAAGAACACAAGACAAGCATGTGTGTGGATCCAGTGAGCTACTGTATGATAATGCAGGATGGAGCCTGAACACAAAGCAGACTCTCAGAGTAGAGGCTGTCATTTCTTAGGAGGCTGAGCAACAGGAACTCTGCAGGGGTGATGTGACAATCACTGAGACCAAGAATGACTGTAAAGCAAGCAGTGTCTCTCTGCTGTTTGGGTGTAGTCTTGGTCTCTTCATCTACAGACAGGAAAGCCCACCTCTGCCTCCCAGGGCTGCAGGTCTTCATGTCAATCATGTGACAAGTGAACAGTGTTCAACACAGTGACAGGACAGGAAACGCTCCATTGACACGGAGCTCCCACCTCCCCATTTCGACACTGCTACAGCATGGTCTTCCCTGGTGGGGAGGTTGAGTCTTGAGGAGACAGGCTACCTGGCTCTTGTGAGCTGACTCAGCAGGTACATTGAGATTTCCTGGTCTTGAAAGTCATAATAAACTGTCCAATGGACTTGAAGCTGCTTGTATTTTGTGATCAGTTCCAAAACTGTCTCGAAGCCCTGGACTGTATTGAACTCAGTGACTCCATTCCCACATTCCCAGGCATAGACTGTCAGCAGCTCCAGGGCATACTGTGGGGACAGCGGCTCACCCAACTTCTCCTTACAATATGAAGAGAACGACATTGAGATAAACAGGGTTGTCAGCTGTTGTGTGGGGACTGTTTATGTAGATTTAGTCTATGGACACTCCCCTGCTATAGCCAAGGACTGAGTGTTTGAAATGGAGGCTGCATGATCCACACTGAGCATTTACCAGCAGGCATAGGAGGAATCATGACACAGTGATTGACAGCCAAGAAGTGAGGGTCAGAGCAGGATAGTCATGATGCTCACTATTTATGGTTTTATAACAGGCTCTGAAATAACAGGGGAGGAGAGAGGGAGAGGGCCCAGTCAGTAAAGTGCCCCCCCACTCATGTCAGGGAGTTCAGATCCCAGCACACACAGGCTTATGAGAGCAGTGACTCATAATCCCAGCTTTAGGTGGAAGAGATGGAGTTCCCAGGGCTCTACAACTGTTTAGAACTGTCGATTTAGCACTCTGTGGGCTCAAGTGTAAGGCCCTGAGTGGATTTACAAAATGGAGAGTGACTCATACTCTGGCCTCCACATGTATGTGCACACACATATAAGCACAGACACATGCGCTCCCTAGAACAGGTATATAGACAGAAACATCATGCAAACATTTTAAAAGGTACAGAAAATAAAAAGAGATTGCCTGTTTAAAGAGCTAATAGCTTGAAATGGCAGGAAAATAGAAACCAGAGAATGTGACAGGCTTAGCCCCAGAAGGAAGCAAAAATCCAGACACAAATGATGTAGCAACCAGGAAGCAGTGGACCAGATATGGCTGAAGAAAGAGTAGGCTAACTGGAAAGTGGACTAGAAGACACCTACTGGAACAAGCGTGAAAAGTCCTCCTTCCTCCAGCTCCCCTCCCCCTTCCTTCTCCCTCCTACAGCATCACCTTCCCCTGCTGTCTCCCCTTTCCTTCTCTTCTCTCAAATCCTCCCCTTCTGCTTCTCCTTCCCCTCTTTTCCTTCTCATTTTCTATTTTCTCACCCCCTGTTTTTCTTTTTTTCCTTTTTGTGAACCTGACATAAAGGTAGAGCCATCCTGAGACGATGGACTCACAAATGAGAAAATGCTTCTATCAAACTGCCCTGTGGGGCATTTTATTAATCAATGATTAACGAGAGAGAGACAGCCCACTGTGACAGGTGCCATGTCTGGGCAGATGACCCTGGAGTATACAGAAAGGCAAGCTGCATGAGTCATGGAGAGCAAGCCAGTGAGCAGAATTCCTCCATGGTTTCTGCTTCAGTTACTGCTCTGACTTCCTCAGTGATGGACTGTGACTGGGAATGTGCAACCTAATAAGACATTTCCTTACCAAGAGACGTTTGGTCATGTGATAAAATATTGTGTCAACAGAAAGCAAACTAGAATATCCCTGCTTTTCTCTGGCCTGTATCCATCCATGTATAAACAGGACCCACAGTGGCTGGACTAGATGCCATACCAGTTGGTACCAGTGCTTGACCAGGCAGATAAGATTCTTCAGCTTGGGTGGACGATCCTTGAGGAGGTTACTCTGCAGCTCTGTGAAGCTGGTGGAGAACGCGCTTTTCTTCCCCAGGGAGGTGCACTCATTGATTAGCCTTCTGTAGACTTGGGGTTCAGGCTTGTTGTAGACATTGACATCACCTGTAAAGGAGGCTTCACTTAGTTAATACCACAGCTCTTTTCTGAGGTTCTTTGGTTTGTCTGGGGTGACAAGCTCACAGGCTGTGGGATTCTGTGAATGGGGCAGAGATTAACCACTGCAAGCATCACTCCCAATACATCCATGTGTCCCAGCACACCTCAGAACTGCATACACCATGTGTTCCTAATATAGTGCCTTCCTCACAGGCCTGGAGACAGTGGTGGGAGGAAACATCATACTGAGGTCACACACAAGAGGGTTGTGCGGTCATCTAATAATGGTCAACCACATCCTGTGTGCCCAGTATTTTCTGCACAGGGCTTGTCATGTGTGTGCACTCCTGCTCATGCCAAATTTACTGTGGAGCAGTCTGGGAGCAGTCTGCTGCATTTTATATCATGCATCTCAGGCTTACAGAGTCTGATATTTGTGTTCATGAAAAGTTATACATGTATGATTGGAGGTAGTATGGGACATTGGGTGTCTTCCTTTATAGTATGTCACCTGATCCTTTTTTTCTCTTTGAGCAAGGAGCTGGACTAGCATCCAGAAAACCACAGAGATTCTCCTGTCTCTGCCTCCATAGTGCCAGGGTTACAGGTCCATGACTAACACTTTCTAAGTTAGGTGGATGTTGGGGATTTGAACTTAGGTCTTCGTGCATGTTCAAAATTCCCCTTATCCACTATGCTATCTCCCCAGTCACTGTGTGTTTACATTGAAGAACCTAACTTAATGTCATGTGACTTTATTTATCTAGGTTCTGAGAAGAGCAGGGTGTGTGTTTGTGTGTTTGTGTGTGTGTGTGTGTGTATGTGTGTGTGTGTATATGTGTGTGTGTGTCCTATGAACTTGTAGATGGACAGCATGCTATGGAATAGCTGTATGTGTGCAATTGTGTGTGGGTGCATGTGCACATTTGAGTGGATTAGGCAGGCAGCAGGCTACATCTTAGGTGTGTGCACATGTGTGACTGTGGCTGTAGCAGGCCACACCATTAGGATTTGATGCTGACATAGTAAAAAGTCACCTCCTGATGGAGTTGGGGACTTACCTCATGGACTGATTTTCAACTTGAGGGTCCAGCAGAATAGGGCTCATTGGCTATGTCATCTTGGGTAGGGTTGTGGCAGGGTCCTCTCTTGGGTTGTCACCCACACAGCCATTCCTAAGGGGTTCTTCTGTGGTGGCCTTATTTCCTTACTAGAAAGCTGCCTGAGGTTGGGGAAGTCTATGACCAAGACAGGTTTCTGGGGGAACCGCATTATGGTGTTTCTTGATCATTCCCTGTGGGCCCCCTCTCCTTACAGCTTCCCACAGCATACAGTTGCCCTTTCTCCCAGGCTTGCCTCTCATTCTCTGATGCCCGAGACTCTACTGTTTCCATGGCTCTCCTAAACCAAGAGCAGTGACCTGGTCTTTAAGTTAACAGCAGCTGTTCACACAGTGGCCATCAGGGGGTGCTGTGTTCCCCAAATATAAAGCCTCAAGTATTCTCTTCACTTCCCAAGGCCCAGTGTGCTTTCAGGGGTGTCCCTGGTTGTCTTTGGGAAGAGCTGGATAATTTTCAATTTTGGAGGTACATTGTGTGTCAGGCCTGATATAATATCTTAATGTAGAGGGTCATTTCATGAATAATATAACGTGTATACATGTTGGAGGCTGGGGTGGTGACGACTGGGTTTCCAGGATTCTTGAGGCAGATAGCACTCCTCTGACAAGTTATACATCTTGCACTAAACCTCCCACAGACACCCAGGCCTCTGTCCATGTCTGAGGTTTCCACTGGAAAAAAATGCATCAGTTTATAAATTTCAGTGAGTTCTCAACTGCCTCATGTTTAGAAAGACAAAATCCAGTCAGCCACAAATATTGGTGGTAAACTGATGGCAAATTTAATGTGCCTTTATTCCCTCAGTGGGCCAGCTTGCTTCTTAATGTCCTTCTCTGATGGATTCTCATTCCCCACTCCCAAATTTCTAAATCCCTCCTCCCCAGCTCACCTCTAAAGCGATCCTCTGTTTGGGTGAATTTCTCTAATGATAAACACTTTCAGTTCAGGAATAGGAGGTGTGAGTTTGTGAGATTATCAATAATGTGATTAGCTCACAATCATGAGGACCCATCTTGGAAGCCCAGGACTCATGGAAACACTGGGAGTGGTTGCACAGGATTGTAATTGCAGAGCTGGGGAGGTGAAGAAAAGAGGTTTCCCAGGGCTCTGTCCAGTCAGTCAAGATTAATGTGTAATTCCAGGTCACAGAGAGACCAGGACTCAGAAAAGATGGATGACTGTTGAGGTGTGTTAGCCATGGTTCATGATAACATCCTCCCCACAATGAATCCACATATGACACGAGAGAGAGAGAGAGAGAGAGAGAGAGAGAGAGAGAGAGAGAGAGAGAGAAGAGGGGATGAAGGCAATCAGAAGGATGAGCTGAGGCTCTGACTGGCTTACCCAGGATATCATAGGCCAGCAAAACATCAAACTCCACCTCCTGCTGGAGCTCGGCAGAACTCAGCTTCAAGATTATCCCGGGGAGTTGTTCTTTCATGATCTGAGGACCCAAATTTCACTGGGAAATTTTGCTTGCCCTATAACTGGCACAACTGTTTCTCAATCTCCTTTAGGAATTCTTCTCATTGCTTTAACTGATCCTCAATACTGGTGAAATTGTTAAGGAACATCATGAGTTTTTCATCTGACCTGCCCATGAACATTTTCCCTTTGCCTGAGGAGCCACCCTGAAAGACAACAATGAGAAAGACTAGGAACAGAGAGTCCAGATGCTGTACAGCCTAAGGGTACACCAACTAGCGTGATGATGGATAGAGAAAGCCGGATTTGCACTGAGCAGTAAAATCAGGATCTATGTGGTAAAATAGTTGGTTCTGGATCTCTTCATGGTAGGAGAGATAAGTCAGACTCAGAATGACAGACATCAGATTTATTCTCTGGAGTTTAGAGTTAAATATCTGCACGTCTGTGTGTGTGTGTGTGTGTGTGTGTGAGAGAGAGAGAGAGAGAGAGAGAGAGAGAGAGAGAGATAGAGGGACAGAGAGAGACAGAGAGAGAAAGAGACAGATAGAGGAGAGGGAGAGAGTATGAGAAAGACAGAGGGGTCTAAAGGAAATGAGGTGCAAGGGATGGCAATGGTGGTAGAAAGGGTAGCACATTTCCTCTAAGGTCTTAGAGTGCAGATGTAGCTGCACTCATGTGATATGAAATCAGAAGGAGACTCTCTGGGAATGTTCTGATGGGGGAGGGGCAAATAACAGGATGGTAGTCTGTGGGAGGAGAGTATATACATATATAATTAATATATACATATGAAAGTATTGTCAGGAGCTTCATTGTTAGCATTGTTAGTTGGAGGGAATACATTTATACAATATCACATTATTAAAACAAATTGGCTTTATATAATCTAGAATAACATAAAAGTCATAGAACCACAGAAAAAAGAGTAAAAATGAATCCAAACCTATAAAACAACAATAAAATAAAGAAGAAGAACTTATACTAGGAGAGCCTCCCTAAATAAAATGCTGAGAACAGTCACTTAACTCATGTGAGCACTGGCCAAAGGTCATTACAAATGTCATTTCTGGGGACCCACAGCCAAACATCAATGGGAGACTGGGAAATCCTGTGGAAGGGAGAAGGAAGGATTATAAGAAGGTGAGGGGTCAAGGACACTGCCTGGAAACCTGTAGCATCAGCTAACCAGGATTCATAGGGGCTCACAGAGATTGAGCTGAAAACCAGGGAGGCTGCATGGGACTGACCTAGGCCTCTGCTTATATGATGTGGTTGTATAGCTTGGTCTCTTTATGGAACTTCTAACAGTCTCTGACTCTTTTGCCAGCTTTTGGAACCCTATTCCCCCTACTTGGTTGCCTCATCCAGCCTTATGTGAGGAGAAGGATATGCCATGGCTAGTTAATAGTCGTGGGAGGCCTTTCTGCTTCTATAGAGAAACTGTGGAGGAGTGGACTTGGAGGACACAGGGGAGGTAGGAGAGGAAGGAGAGAAAACCATAGTCAGGATGATGATGATGATAATAATGATGATGATGATTAAAAACATCATATCTGGGGAAAGAAAGGTGGCTCAGTAGTTAAAAGACCCTGTTGTTCTTAAAAATGTCCTGAGTTTAGTGTCCAGCACCCACGTAGCTCAGTTCACAACCACCTATGTAACTACAGCTAAAAGGGATGTGACATCCACTCTTCAGCTCTGAAGGCACCCCACTACCATGTGCACAGCACACATCCACAGGAATTTAAAAGTAA
Source organism: Myodes glareolus (assembly GCF_982192425.1). NCBI lineage: Eukaryota > Metazoa > Chordata > Mammalia > Rodentia > Cricetidae > Myodes > Myodes glareolus. The sequence continues at coordinate 584,688 of NC_142033.1, read as the reverse complement.
AATGAGAAATAAACCAACAGCAATATTATTTCTGCAGCTTTAACAGTGAGTGAGACTTAGGTACTATCATGAAGTTCGGTCTGACAGACTCTGACTCAAGCCCAGTGAGGACCCATCAATCCAGTTACCTACACATGGGGTACTGTCCTGTCCCGTGTCACATTTGACTTAGTCTACATGTCCTGTGCCATCACAGGAGGTGTGCAGAGAACACTGTACAAACAGAAGGTAGGTAACTAACCAAAGGCCACACAGCAGTGTGAAGATTGGTTCCTCTGATCCACCACCCTCCAGAAAGCTACTTCGCCAAGCTTGGGCTCAGGTTCCCTGACTCTGAAATGAATGTGACCTTGGAGGGTGGAGTACAAACTGTAGTTGGGGCTCTTTTCCTAACACAGATGTGGGACCTGGGGGCAGAAACCACTACACGGCTGTGAACAGAAGTGGGGAACAGGATCAGGGCTACAGTCTGATTCCTGAGGGTCCTCTCCTCCCATCTGGGTCAGTTCAGGCTGAGAGGGGCTTACCTTCATGACCTTGGCAACCCTCACAGGGTAGTCAGTGTCTCGGTAGCACCTCTCCTTCAGGAAGGCACACATGGTGTTGATGACAGTTCTGACATCATTACGGAAGCTGATGTTGGTTTGGAGGTAATAATCTATGAACCTGTCCAGCTCTGAGGCCCAGGTGCTGCCGAGTCCCTGCCCCATCCTCAGGCCCTGAAGCTTTTCTTCTCTCTGCATCCTGAGGCTCCTGTGTCTCCCAGGCTGGCTGAACCCAGGCGCAGGGCTTCTCAGTTTTTATTCCTAGGAATGGGTGAGGCTGCCTGTATTTCCAAGTCTGTGATTCTGAGGATCCTGTGGGCACATGTCCAGAATGATTCACTGTGAACACTGCCCTGGAGAACTGTGAGAAAGGGTCCAGGAAAAGAGGCCTCAAATGCACTTTGTTTTCTGTTGCATGTGGCATTGGGCCTCAGGTAACAACCATTTACATTTGATTTATAATACATGCTTATTCATAACACTAAGTGCCTACATACAGAAGCTGGAAAAATCCTGCAATAGAGAGCTAACAGAACACCTAAAACTCTAGAACAAAAAGAAGCAAACTCACACAAGAGGACTAGGTGAAGGAAATAATCAAATTGAGAGCTGAAATCAATAAAACAGAAACAAAGAAAACAATACAAAGAATCAAGGAGACAAAGAGTTGGTTCTTTGAGAAAATAAAATAAACAAACTTTTATCCACACTAACCAAAAGGCAGAGAAAGAATAACCAGATTAACAAAATCAAAAATGAAAAAGCAGGTATAACAATAGACACAGAGAAAATCCAGATAATCATCAGGACATACTTCAAAAACCTGTACTCCACAAAAATGCAAAACTTACAGGAAATGGACAATTTTCTTGATAAACATCACTGGATAAATCAAGGCCAGATAAACAAATTAAATAGACCTATAACTGCTAAGTAAGTAGAAGCAGACATCAAAAGTTTCCCACCCAAAAAACCCCCGAGGACCAGAGGGTTTAATCTCAGAATTCTACAAGATTTTCAAAGAACTAATACCAATACTCCTCAAATTATTCCACACAATAGAAACAGAAGATATATTACCAAACTCTTTTTGCGAGGCTACAGTTATCCTGATACCAAAACCACACAAAGACATTACTAAGAAAGAGAGTTACAGACCAGTCTCACTTATGAACATTGAAGCAAAATAGTCAAGAAAATACTGCCGAACCAAATCCAAGAACACATCAGAAAAATCATCCACCATGAACATGTAGGCTTCATCTCAGAGATGCAGGGATGGTTCAACATACAAAAATCTGTCAATGTAATTCACCATATAAACAAACTGGAAGGAAAAAAACCACATGATAATCTCATTAGATGCTGAAAAAGCCTTTGACAAAATTGAACACCTCCTCATGATAAAAGTCTTGGAGAAAGCAAGGATACAAGAAACACACCTAAACAGAATAAAGGCAATAAACAGCAAGCCTGTAGTAGGAGGCAGCTTGTTCATTGTCTGGTTGCCCAGACACCAATATTATTACACAGAAACTGTATTATTATAACACTGCTTGGTCTATTAGCTCATGTTTCTTATTGGCTAGCTCTTATATCTTAAATTAACCAATTTATTTAAATCTGTGTATTGCCATGTGGTTGTGGCCTACCGTTAAGTTTCCATCCATCTGGTGTCTATCTCCTGCAGCAGCTACATGGCTTCTCACTGACTCTGCCTACTCTCTCTCTCTATCTTCTTGGAACACTTACCTTGCCCTACTCTGCACTGCAATAGGCCCAAAGCAGCTTCTTTATTAACCAATGGTATTCTCAGCACACAAAGGGGAATCCCACATCAGCAAGCCAACAATCAATATCAAACTAAATGGAGATCCCACTGAAATCAGGAACAAGGCAGGTTTCCCACTTTCCATATCTATTCAAAATAGTATTTGAAGTACTAACCTGAACAATAAGACAAGAAAAGGCAATCAAGGGTGTAACATGACGGGCCTGCTTGTTGAGGTTTCTGTCCCGCTTGGTACCCCAAAGCCAGCATTTCCCAAGGAAAATCACACACAGGACTCCATAAGATTATAAACTGATTGGCCCATTAGCTCAGGCTTCTTGTTAACTCTTGTAGTTTATATTAACCCATTATTCTGATCTATGTTAGCCATATGGCTTGGTCCCTTTTCCAGCTGTCAGCTCACATGTTGCTTCTTAGGTGATCTGGGCAGGAATGGCGGAGGGAGCTTCCTCCTCCCTAGCTGCCTATTCTCATTGCCGCGCCTCTACTTCCTGTCTGGTTGACCCGCCTCTACTTCCTGCCTGGCCAATCAGCGTTTTATTAAAATACATGATTGACAGAATACAGACAATTCTCCTGCACCATTTTCTTTTTTTTTTTTTAACAAAGGAAAATACCCATAGTCCATTTGTTAGGAATGTGGGCGTAGTATTTTAGGCTACTTCCGGCTGGTTGAGGGCACTGATAATCTTATGGGGACCTAAAAATTTAGAGTTATAATCAAGTCCTGACTGGAGTATCCTGTGAGTCTTGATCATCTCAGACAGCAGTCTTGACTCAGTTCTGGATGTAGAACTCAGACATCCAGGCCATCTGTTCCTACCGGGGATTTCTCAGGTGGTCGTCCTTTGTCAAACTGGATTTTCCTTAACTCAGAATGAATCCACAGTCTCTCATTTCCTGTGGAAACAAAAGCACAATCTCTTCTCCAAAGTAGCATACCTTTTTTTTGAAAGTAATTTTATTAAATTATAAAAGTTTCAATTTCCACCCCTCTTCCCAACACCCTCCCACTCCCCCCACTCCCTATCCTCCTCCCTCTTCGTCCCTTAGGGCAGTCAGGGTTTCCTGACCTGTGGGAAGTTCAAGTTCCTCCCCCCTCCCTCCAGGTCCAGGAAAGTGAGTATCCAAACAGACTGGATCCCCAAAATCCAGTATATGCAGAGGAAACAAGTCCCAGTGTCATAGTCAATGGCTTTTCAGAAAGACTTCGGGACAGCCACATTCAGAGAATCCGGCCAAATTCCGAGAATCTGGTTAGATCACGTCCTCGTTCAGTCCCAGTCCAAGTGTCCTTGGTAAACTCTCATTAGATCCGTCCCCTTGTATGAGTGGGTGATAGCATCCCTCGCAGTCCTGATTTCCTTTTTCATGTTCTTCCTCCTTCTGCTCCTCATTTGGACCTTGGGGGGCTCAGTCCGGTGCTCCAATGTGGGTCTCCGTCTGTATCGCCATCCATCGTCGGATGAAGGTTCCCTCTGATCTTGCCTTCCTTGCTCACGTTCTCTTTCCTTCTGCTCCTCATTTGGACCTTGGGGGGCTCAGTCCAGTGCTCCAATGTGGGTCTCCGTCTATATCGCCGTCCTTCGCCAGATGAAGGATGTATGGTGATAAGAAAAATATTCATCAGTACGGTTATGGGCCAAGGCCGGTTCAGGCACCCTCTCCTCTGTCCAGAGAACAATCTGGGGATCTCTCCTTGGACCTGGGATCCCATATATAATCATGTAAAACCTAAAGTCTCCTGTAAACCCTAAAATGACTCCCTTAGTTGAAATAAATTCTTCCCTGATCCCATATTCATCCTTCCTCTCTCCCCCATCCCAGGCCACCGAGCTTTCCCCATTCCTCCCCTACTCCCTTCTCTCTAACCCTCTCCCCTTCCAACAACCCTCCCACCCCCCCATGCACCCGAGGTTACCTGGGACTCTTGTCTATTTCCTACCTCCTGGCGGATAGCTAAATAATCTTCATCAGGTTCATCTTCTTATTTAGCTTCTCTAGGATCACGAATAATAGGCTCAAAGACCTTCAATTATGGTTAGAATCCACTTATGAGTAAATACATACCGTGTTCCTCTTTTTGGGTCTGGCTTACCTCACTCAGTAAAGCGTTTTCTATTTGCATCCATTTGCATGCAAAATTCAAGATGTCATTTTTTTTTTTTACCGCTGAGTAAAACTCTAATATGTATATGTTCCACACCTTTTTTAACCATTCTTCTATTGAGGGGCACCTAGGCTGTTTCCAGGTTCTGGCTATTACAAATAGTGCTGCTATGAACATAGTTGAACAAATGCTTTTGTAGTATGTTAGGGAATCTCTAGGGTATATTCCCAAGAGTGGAATTGCTGGGTCCTGAGGGAGGTTGACTCCCAGTTTCCTGAGAAACTGCCACACAGATTTCCACAGTGGCTGCACAAGTTTGCATTCCCACCAACAATGGATGAGTGTTCCCCTCACCCCACAACCTCTCCAGCATAGGCTATCATTGGTGTTTTTGACTTTAGCTATTCTGACAGGTGTAAGATGGTATCTCAAAGTTGTTTTGATTTGCATTTCCCTGATCGCTAAGGAGGTTGAGCATGACCTTAAGTGTCTTCTGGCCATTCGAAGTTCATCTGTTGTGAATTCTCTGTTCAGTTCAGTACCCCATTTTTTAATTGGGTTAATTAGAGTTTTAGTGTCTAGTTTCTTGAGTTCTTTGTATATTTTGGAAATCAGACCTTTGTCTGATGAGGGGTTGGTGAAGATCTTCTCCCAGTCAGAAGGCAGCCTTTTTGTCTTACTGACAGTGTCCTTTGCTTTACAAAAGCTTCTCAGTTTCAGTAGATCCCATTTATTCATTGTTTCTCTTATTGTCTGTTCTACTGGGGTTCTACTTTGGAAGAGGCCTCCTGTGCCTATATCTTGTAGACTACTTCCCACTTTCTCTTCTATCAGGTTCAAAGTGGTCAGATTAATGTTGAGGTCTTTAATCCATTTGGACTTGAGTTTTGTGCATGGTGATAGATATGGATCTACTTTCATTCTTTTACAGGTTGACATCCAGTTATGCCAGCACCATTTGTTAAAGATGCTTTCCTCCTTCCATTGTATACCTTTAGCTCCCTTGTCGAAAATTAGGTGTTCATAGGTTTGTGGGTTAATATCTGGGTCTTCTATTCGATTCCATAGGTCGACTTCTCTGTTGTTATGCCAATACCAAGCTGTTTTCAATACTGTCACTCTGTAATAGGGTTTGAAGTCAGGGATGGTAATGCCTCCAGGAGTTCTTTCATTGTATAAGATTGTTTTGGCTATCCTGAGTTTTTTGTTTTTCCATATAAACTTGATTATTGTTCTTTCAAGGTCTGTGAAGAAGTTTGATGGGATTTTGATGGGGATTGCATTGAATCTATAGATTGCTTTTGGTAGAATTGCCATTTTTACTATGTTGATTCTCCCAATCCAAGAGCAGGGGAGGTCTTTCCATTTTCTGGTATCCTCCTCAATTTCTTTCTTCAACGACTTAAAGTTCTTGTCAAATAGGTCTTTCACTTCCTTGGTTAGAGTAACCCCAAGATATTTTATGCTATTTGTGGCTATCGTGAAAGGTGATGTTTCTCTGATTTCCCTCTCTGCTTCTTTATCCTTTGTGTATAGGAGGGCCACTGATTTTTTGGAGTTGATCTTGTATCCTGCCACGTTACTAAAGGTGTTTATCAGCTGTAGGAGTTCTTTGGTAGAGTTTTTGGGGTCACTTATGTATACTATCATATTGTCACCAAATAACGAAAGTTTAACTTCATCCTTTCCAATACGAATCCCCTTGATCTCCTTATATGGTCTTATTGCTATTGCTAGAACTTCAAGCACTTTGGTATATGGTACTTATCTAAAAAAATGTCCATTTCTTTTACATTTTCCAACTTTGTGGCATATAAACTTTCATAGTAAGATCTAATGATTCTCTGAATTTCCTCTGTGTCTGTGGTTATGTCCCCCTTTTCATTTCTGATCTTATTAATTTGCATGTTCTCTGTCTGCTGTTTGATTAATTTGGATAGGGGTTTGTCAATCTTGTTGATTTTCTCCAAGAACCAGCTTTTTGATTCATTGATTCTTTGAACTGTTTTCTGTGTTTCTATTTTGTTGATTTCAGCCCTCAGTTTGATTATTTCCAGTCTTCTAGACCTCCTGGGTGAATCAGCTTCTTTTTTTTCTATACCTTTCAAGTGTGCTGTTAAGTCTCCAATGTGTGCTTTCTCCATTTTCTTTAATTGGGCACTTAGTGCTATGAACTTTCCTCTTAGCACTGCTTTCATAGTGTCCCATAGGTTTGAGTATGTTGTGTCTTTGTTTTCATTAAATTCAAGGAAGAGTTTAATTTCTTTCTTCATTTCTTCCTTGACCCAGGGGTGATTTAGTAGTTGACTGTTCAACTTCCATGAGTTTGTTGGCTTCCTGGGGGAAGCATTGTTGTTGAATTCTAATTTTAGTCCATGGTGATCTGACAAGACACAGGTGGTTACTAATATTTTTTTGTATCTGTGAAAGTTTGCTTTGTTACCGAGTATGTGGTCAATTTTTGAGAAGGTTCCATGAGCTGCAGAGAAAAAGGTATATTCTTCTTCAGTGTGGCAGTTTCTCAGGAAACAGGAAGTCAACCTCCCTCAGGACCCAGCAATTCCACTCTTGGGAATATACCCAAGAGATGCCCTATCATAATACAAAAGCATTTGTTCAGCTATGTTTATAGCAGCACTATTTGTTTTAGCCAGAACTGGGAAACAACCTAGGTGTGTCCCTCAATAGAAGAATGGTTAAAGAAGGTGTGGAACATATACATATTAGAGTTTTACTCAGTGGTAAAAAACACTGATATCTTGAATATTGCATGCAAATGAATGGAAATTGAAAACGCTTTACTGGCTGAGGTAACCCCGACCCAAAAAGAGGAATATGGTATGTACTCATTCATAAGTGGATTCTAGCCATAATTAAAGGACATTGAGCCTATAATTCGTGATCCTAGAGAAGATAATAAGAATTTGAACCCTAAGAAAATCATATGGTTATCCTCCTGGATATTGGAAGTAGACAAAATTGCCAGGTAAAACTTGGGTACACGGGAGTGTGGGGGGTGGATGTAAGGGGAGATGGGTAGAGAGACGGGAGAAGGGGAGGATTCGGGAAAGCTTGGGGTTAGGGAATGGGTGGGATGGAGGAAGGGTGGATATTGGAGCAGGAAAGTAAATATCTTAATTAAGGGAGCCATTTTAGGGTTTCCAAGAGAGTTGATTCTAGAGGATTTCCCAGGTCCAAGGAGAGGTCCCCAGATTTTTTTTTGGGCAACAGAGAAGAGGGTGCCTGAACTGGCATGTCCCATAGCCACACTAATGAATATCTTTCATATCGCCATAGAACCTTCATCTGGCGATGGATGAAGATAGAGACAGAGACTCACATTGGAGCACTGGACTGAGCTCCCAAGGTCCAAATGAGGAGCAGAAGGAGGGAGAACATGAGCAAGGAAGTCAGGACCACGAGGGGTGCGTCCACCCACTGAGACAGTGGGACTGATATAATAGGAGCTCACCAAGGGCAGCTGGACTGGGAGTGATGGAGCATGTGATCAAACTGGACATTCTGAATGTGAATGACAATGAAAGCTGACTGAGAAGCAAAGGACAATTGCACTTTGTTTTGATTCTACTGCATGGGCTGACTTTGTGGGAGCCTGGTTTGCTTGGATGCTCACCTTTATAGACCTGGATGGAGGGAGGAGGACCTTGGACTTCCCACAGGGCAGGAAACCCTGACTGCTCTTAGGACTAGAGAAGAAGGGAGAGGTGGGGTGCGGGAGGGAAAAGGAAGGTGGGGAGGAGGTCGAAATTTTTGATAAATAAATAAATAAATAAAAGGTTCGTGGTCCATGCTGATATGGGCAAGGAAACTTCTTTTGCAGACTCATAATTGAGTTTAAGAGACGTTACAGGACTCTGTGATACCCCCTCAGAAAAAAAAGACAATGTAGATAGGAAGCCACTGTGGAGAGTCCTTAAAATTTTGATAGGGATGCTAAAGTGTAGCTCATCACAGGTGATGACTTCTATCAGGTCTGGGAGGAAGGACTGTTATCTTTAAGGGGCTGGCCACTGGATTTGCCCATGTTCCAGTTAGTATATGTGGAACACAAATGGTATTTGGTGTGTATTTTTCTTTGGGGTGGGACACAAGAGTAGGAGGAGGGACCTGGGAGAAATGGGAAGCAAGTATGATTAGGGTGCGTTGTGTAAATTTCTCAAATAATAAAAAAGCTAGGTTAAAAATAAATAAAAATAGTTGCTTACCTGTTGTTTCTTGAAAAAAAAAATAATGTAGCCACTTAAAAATTGTAATTCAGCTTTTGTTCATACAAGGCAATATGTATCCATCACCATTATCAGGCCAGGGAATATTTTATCCAAGAAAAGCCACACCTTTTCATTCCTGTCTTCCATTCCTCCTTGCAATAAAAACACCAGTTCACTGTTCCTGTAGATCTGCCTATTCCTGCTATACCATAAAAATATGTTATAAATATGTCATAGAATATATAGGATTTAGTGACTAGCTTCTTTCACTTAACAGAATATCTTAAGCAGAACCATTTGTTGCCACTCCCGTGTTCTGTAGACAAATCAGATTCTATAGCATCTGATGGTCATTCAACTTATTTTCAGATTCGGAGTGCTGTAAATAAGCTGTCATGAACATGGGCATCTAACATGGTTGAACACTTGTTTTCATGTTTTCTGGGTATGCACTTGGGGTGTAATTAGCAAATGACATAGGAATTCCGTGTTTGACTTATTGAGCAACTGAGAAGTTTCTTCTTTGATAGACGCAGCATTTTATGTTCTGGTTAGGAGTTCATGAGGACTCCCATTGGACACCTTGGGTTATTGTAGTTACATGATGTTCATTCCTGCCCCCTAGTGGACATTAAGTAGTACAGCACCATGAGTGCTGGGCTGTGTTTTTTCCAAGTGGTAATCACACTCAGAGACATTCTTGTCTTTCTTAGATAAACATTTGTGCAACCTTTGCTCCTGCGTAGCTGAATTGTGTGCACACTTGTCATTGATCTGTAAGATTGGCGTGTGTATCATGAGTAACAGTCACTTTCCAGGCGTATAATTGGTATACTTTCTCTTTTTTAGATGGCTTTTACTGTTCTTGATGGGATCCTTTGAAGTACACTTTTAAAATTTTTTATTTTTAAAATAAATTTAGCATTTATAAATGTTTTAAAGTTTTATAATGTACAATTTTATGAAGTACTGTGACTTAATCTCTAAATCACATGGTGAGAGCTGAGGTTATAAACATTTAATGCTCCCCCAGTTTCATTTTATTTGGACAGTATATTCCTGAAAACTTTTATTTATTTGTTTATTTTTTGGGACACAGGGCCTATGTTGCCCTGGCTGTTCTTGAAATTGTTCACTGAGATCGAACTGCCTCTATCGCCAGAATGTTGAAATTGAAAGCATGTGCTCACCATGCCCATTTTATTTTTTTCAAATTTATTTATTTATTTGTTTATAAAAATTTCCACTTCCTCCCCTCCTCCCCATACCCTTTCATTCCCCCCACTCCCTCTCCTCCCCCCTACTCCCTCTCCTCCTCCCTTTCCAGTCCTAAGATCAGTCAGGGTTTCCTGCCCTGTGGGAAGTTCAAGTTCTTCCCCTCTCCCTCCAGGTCTAGGAATGTTGCCTCCGCACTTTTCTGTGAACACTCGAACCTCGAAACAGGCACGGGCTTTCCTGACTCAAGCCCACAAGAACGGATTAATATCCTAAAGGGTTGAAACAGACACACACACAAGAGACCGGTCTCATTTACCAAGGAGCAAGTGGCAAATGGCATCTTTATTAAGCAAAAGTTGGGTATATATTTTGTGGGGCAAAAGACACCAGCCCCCCATCAGGAACAAGGAAAGAGAAAAATCAGGGGGCTGCACCCAATGTCGGAGAGCAGCTGAACAGGGAAAAGAGGAAGCCAGGTGGGCATGCTCAGGGTCAGAGAGAAGCTGACCTGGAAACCTTGCCTGCTGTGAGAACCTTGTTTGCAGGTAGAATTACCATAACAGAAGAGGGAGAGTTTTCTCTAAGCTATACCCTTGGGCCGTAGGTGAAATTATCATAACAGGAGAGGGCGAGTTCTCTCTATGCTACACCCTCAAGCTGGTGCAGTGGAACCAGGAAGCAGAACAGCCCTGCATAGCTCCTCGGGAAAAATGGGGAACGATCTGTGCACCTACAAGTCTCCCTTTAAATATATATAAAATATGGTGATTAGCAGCTGTCTTAGGCATGTCGGTTATTGGGTCAGATTTCTAAACCGTCTACGGGAATGTGTTTAGGTCCAAACGCACCCCTTGTCTTAGGTGAGACCGCCCCCCCCGTGCAATAAACCCGTCATTGCTTCATTAGTCATACATTGAGTCCAGCCATATTTATGCTGAAAGATATTCCGAGGCGAATGCCTATTAGGGCCAGCCCGTGGTGGACCTGAAGCCATTGGCCAAGTGAAGATGTTCCAGCATACATATGAGCAATCCTGGAAGAGACTGTGCTTGCACAGTGTCTGAAACAATTAGCTCTGAATAGAGCCCCTTGAGTAAGACTACAGCACCGGCAAATGGGACCCCTGGAATCATTAGTTAAACTAAATTAGAGCCAATTAGCAATTTTGTATTCTGGGGTCCGAGAAAAGCAGCAAAATCTTATCCAGCAACCAGCAGAGGTCAAAATCCATATCCAGTTTGTAAAGATTAACTATAGCATCCAATCGAGAATTTAAATTAATTTGAATGTCCATGGTATTTTTGTCTGACTGGCAGGGTTCTCCTCACGAGTTTTCAATGCTGCAATTAGGGTAGGGGAAGTAGCTGCTTCCCCTCAGGGGGTAGAGCAGCCTTGGCTAAATAGGCAGATCAAGGCAGAGCAAGGATAAGAAGCTGGGAAAGGGTCAAAGGCAGGTGCTGGATCATCTCTCAGGAATCTGTCATTTTTGTCGCCACCTCCGCCATGCCGCCATGTCCATGGGAGCTCTTGATTTTGCCTCGTCCTCAGGTTTTTGAATAGAGGAATCCATGGTCCGCATCAGACGTTCAGGGACCCAAATGGGTTGCTTTGCATCCTGTGGAAACACATAAACCGCTCCTCTACCCCAATTAATACATGAACTGGACCATGTTACATATTGGGAGTAACAAATACTCAGAACAAAAAATTAGCTCACCAGTATTGACATTGGCTGGTCTTGAACTTAGAGACCTGTAGGTCTCTGCTCCAAAGAGCAAACATAATTGGCCTGTGCCATTGCAACCGGCCTTAATATTGGGCTGAATAGCCAACCCCAAAACATCCTTTTTTATTGGCCCGTACCATTATAGCAACCTTAAAATTGAGCTGAATGGCCAGCCCCAAAACATCTTAGAATTAGTTTTGCCTGGAACTTTTCCAGGGGCAGAAAATAATTATCTGATCCAGTACGTGAGCACTTATATAACTGGATAGAATTATTAAAATTGTTATCTTTATGGGGGCATATTGCCTCCCGCCAACATTTTGAGAAATAATTAATAGGATCGACATATCTGGCTATAGATGTGGAAATCTTGTCAGTCATCAATCCATATAAAAAACATAAGGACTCTATAAATTAGTCCTCCAAAGAGCAATTAATACAATTAAAAATATATGCAACAAACCTAACTGAAAACTCTCATTAGACAAACTTAAAAATGACTGAAAGACATTTTAAAAAATCCTCAATTATAACATCTTTAATCATTGAAGAAATGTGAAGCAAAATAACTTTTGAGACTCTGTCTTATTTTAAATGACATGACCAAGATCAAACATTGCTCATAATTTATATTTAAGAGAAACTTTTCCACCATTGGTGGAAATGTAAATTGGCACAGTCTGGATTTTTAGAAAATTAGGCAACATACCATCTCAAAATTTAGCTATACCTCTTTTTTGGGCCTATATATAAAAGATGTTTAACACATAAGGACATGTGTTTAACCATGAATATGACAGAATTACTTTATTAATATAGAATCTGAAAACAACCCAAATGTATTTCTTTAACATGCCTGATAAATGAGATAGCCATAAATGTTATAAAATATTTTGAATAACTCTAAATATATAAATTAAAAAATCCGTATAACAAGACTTTAAACCTTATAAGAAATTTAAGCCATTAGATAATGGAGAGATCTCCATTCATCCGTGAAAACAGTATCAAATAAGCCAAATGGATAATATTATTGAAAATTAATCCATGAATTTAATGTAAAGTCCATCAAATTTATGATGAAAATTTAGATCTTGAATAAAATAATTATTACCCTTACAAGAAAGTGTAAACTTAAAATCCTATGTAATTAAGGAACCTTTGAATCTATAATAATACTTAACTTAAAACTGTCTAGACTTATGTCTTAAATAAATTGTTTTAAATCTGGTATAGTTGAGCTATTGCTCTAAAAATATAATTTGAGAAAACCGTTCTCCCGCTCCTAGCCTGGAGCCTTCTAAAAATGTGTAAGCAACCTTTCTTTAGAAAGGAAAATATTAGATTTAAAACCAGACAGCTGTTTCTTTCAACAACCTCTTTAACTTTGATTTACCCGGGGTATTTTCCATTTTTTTAATTATCTCTTATCTCTTAATTATCTTAAGTATCTCTTATTTAATTATATCTTAATTCTCAATGCATCCTGGCCAGACAACAGGATGACCCGGTCCATAATCCTCATCTTTCCAATCTCGTCCATGAGTTTCGGCGGAGGGTGTCCAGGTTGAATGAAATCCATAGAACATGAGGTTGAGGCGAAACGACAGCTCGCTTATTGTTCTGCTGGGGCTAGCTTTTTACCATGGCACCAAATGCGGAGCCAAGGAGGGACTTTCATCTGACCCCAGTAGGGGTCAAGGACTGATCATGTGTATTCAACCTTCATCTGCCCCAGTAGGGACTGTCATCTGACCCCAGCAGGGATCAAGGAATAATCATGTGCATTCAATCTTCCTCATCCAACTCCAGGAGCAGAGGGAAGTTATGATTCTTTGCAGATAAGTATCTTATCAATACAGGTTGTCTGTATATCTTTGTCCTGGAATAACTCTGTAGACCAGGCTGTCCTTGAACTCATAGAGTCCCATTGTCTCTGCCTCCCCAATGCTGGGATTAAAGGCGTGTGCTACAACATCTTGAATTTACAGAGATCTGTCTCTGCCTCCCAGGCATTGGGATTAAAGGTGTGTACCACCACACCCAATTACTCTCTCTCTTAAAGAACTTTAACTTTTAGCCTGCATATATTTTTAACATATTGTAAACTAGTTAGAGGTTTTTTTCTCTTAGAATCTCTCTTTACTGTATATCTCTCTTTTTCTGACTACATAAGCCTTTAATTTATTAAGCAATATGGAGACCCGTGGCTTTGACGGCTAGATCCAACCCATTTCTTAGCTTTCTATTGAGATGGAAAATCCTTGAGTTAGCAGCCTTGACGTTGCTTGCCATACCCATTGCCCCAGGCTATTGGTCTGCCTTTGTTATCTAGGATATGGGCAACCTGCTGAAGTGGCAACCTGCTGAAGTGGCTCTCCAGCTATGGCACGCTTTCTGAGCTAGCCCAAAGGTAGCAACTGCCTGCCAGAAAACTGTAGGCTCGTGGCCTCTGTCAGATTAAAGGCATTTGTTTGGCCTGGCCTTAGTCGCAGGTGTGCGCAGCCTTTGCTGTGTTGGCGCTGCTCCAAGCCTCATATAATGCTATATACAGCCTCCAACGTAAACCTGCCCTTAGCCCGCCCACTTGTGGCAGGCACCTTTTGGTGCCGCAGTGCTCTGCATCTTGGCTGCCAGTTTCCTAGGACTACTAGAGTTGCCAGCCGCGGTCGCGCAGCCCGCCAAAGTCCCGTGTATGGACCCTGTATGGTCTGTCAGCCTCTGCGCAGGCGGATCGCATTCCACCTGCGCGGAATTAGCCGTGGGTAATATCCAGCTCCATCTACGGGCTTGGGGCTCAAGGCTGGGGCGCTCTCTTGTTTTGTCAAAACTCTCTCTCTTTTGCTCTTTTGCCTTTTGTTACTCAAAAACTCTTAACAGAACTGTTAGACATACTTTTGAATATTCTCTCAGCCTGAGGCCCACAGTTATATGGCCATCGGCTATTGCTAGTGTGCTTGTTTACGCTGGGCCCTGTAACCTTGGGAACGGATTCCAGCTGGGAGCTAGCTGTGCCCAGCCTGTTCTCTTTGGCAAAATTAAAGTTCCCTGCATGTGAGAATCAGGGACTGAGTTTTAAAATAGTCTAAATGGTCTCTTGTGCAGTTTCATCCTAATCCTGGTGCCTAGTTTCTTTACGAATTTTAGCAGCTGATTTGCCCATTGGCCTTCAGCTCTGGATCAGACCTTTCGGCCCCCATACTTCTAAAAATAAAGCTCATTCACCCCCTTATCATATGTGCACAATTGCACACTATAAAACTGGCCAGATTTCTCGTGGGGTGACCCTTACCTTTTGGGGTTCTCGTGGTGGATCCATAGACGGCAGAACGCGGTTCTTCAGTCCTTCTTCAAAGCCCACCCAGGGACAACATCTGTTGCCTCTGCACTTTTCTGTGAACACCGAAACCTCGAAACAGGCACGTGCTTTCCTGATTCAAGCCCACGAGAACGTATTAATATCCTAAAGGGTTAAAACAGACACACACACAAGAGACTGGGCTCATTTACCAAGGAGCAAGTGGCAAATGGCAGTTTTAGTAAGCAAAAGTCGGGTATTTATATCGTGGGGCAAAAGGACACCAGCATCCAACCAGACTAGGATCCCAAAAAGCCAGTACATGCAGACAAAACAAGACCCAGTGCCATTGTCAATGGCTTCTCAGTCAGCCCCCATGTCAGCCACATTCAGAGACTCTGGTTTGATCACATATTCATTCAGTCCCAGTCCAGCTGGCCTTGGTGAGCTCTCATTCGATCAGTCCCCTTGTATCAGTGGGTGAACGCACCCCTTGCAGTCCTGACTTCCTTGTTCATGGTCTCCCTCCTTCTGCTCCTCATTTGGACCTTGGGTGCTCAGTCCAGTGCTCCAATGTGGGTCTCTGTCTCTATCTCCATCTATCTTCAGATGAAGGTTCCCTCTGGTCCTGCCTTTCTTACTCATGTTCTCCCTCCTTCTGCTTCTCATTTGGACCAAGGGAGTTAAGTCCAGTGTTCCAATATGTGTCTCTGTCTCCATCCATCACCAGATGAAGGATCTATGGTGATATGCAAAATATTCATCAGTATGGTTATGGGCCAAGGCCAGTTCAGGCACCCTCTTCTCTGTTGCCCAGGGAACAATCTGGGGACCTCTCCTTGGGCTTGGGAACACCTCTAGAATCAAGTCTGTTGCAAACCCTAAAATGGCTCCCTTAGTTGAGATATATACTTCCCTGCTCCCATATCCATCCTTCCTCCCCCATCCCATTCCCCCAAGCCATCCCCAATCCTCCCCCTCTCCCTTCTCTCTAACCATCTCCCCTTACTTCCACCCCCCACCCCCCGTGCACCCAAGTTTGCCTGGCAATCTTGTCTACTTTCAATATTCAGGAGGATAACCATATGATTTTCTTCAGGTTCACCTTCTTATTTAGCTTTTCTAGGATCATGAATTATAGGCTCAAAGACCTTTAACTACGGCTAGAATCTACTTATGAGTGAATACATACCATATTCCTCTTTTTGGGTCTGGCTTACCTCACTCAGTAAAGCGTTTTCTATTTACATCCATTCGCATGCAAAATTCAAGATGTTATTGTTTTTTTACCGCTGAGTAAAACTCTAATATGTATATGTTCCACACCTTTTTTAACTATTCTTCTATTGAGGGGCACCTAGATTGTTTCCATGTTCTGGCTATTATAAATAGTGCAGCTGTGAACATAGTTGAACAAATGCTTTTGTAGTATGATAAGGCATCTCTTGAGTATATTCCCAAGAGTGGAATTGCTGGGTCCTGTGGGAGGTTGACTCCCAGTTTCCTGAGAAACCGCCACACTGATTTCCAAAGTGGCTGCACAAGTTTGCATTCCCACCAACAATGGATGAGTGTTCCCCTCACTCCACATCCTCTCCAGCATAGGCTATCATTGGTGTTTTTGAGTTTGGCTATTCTGACAGGTGTAAGATGGTATCTCAAAGTTGTTTTGATTTGCATTTCCCTGATCGCTAAGGAGGTTGAGCATGACCTTAAGTGCCTTTTGGTCATTTGAAGTTCATCTGTTATGAATTCTCTGTTCAGTTCAGTACCCCATTTTTTAATTGGGTTAATTAGAGTTTTAGTGTCTAGTTTCTTGAGTTCCTTGTATATTTTGGAAATCAGACCTTTGTCTGATGAGGGGTTGGTGAAGATCTTCTCCCAGTCGGAAGGTAGCCTATTTGTTTTACTGACAGTGTCCTTTGCTTTACAGAAGCTTCTCAGTTTCAGGAGGTCCCATTTATTCATTGATTCTCTTATTGTCTGTGCTACTGGAGTTCTACTTAGGAAGTGGTCTCCTGTGCCTCTACAGTCAGAATGTTGAGATTACAGACATGTGCTCACCATGCCCATTTTAGACCTAGAACTTTGACATCCTTTTACTTAATTAGTATGCACTGTTATCAAATTTATTTTTATCTTTAGAGGAATGCAGAGAATCTAAATGCTGAAAAGTGAGGTGGAACATCATCTTTTGGACTTGAATGGCTATCACACCCTCAATCTCACATAAGCTACTCTAGATCTAGCTGATCAATATTCCCACTATATATGTGAGAGATGCTCTCTGTGTCCCACCCCTGTCTGAGGGACTTAGGGAAAAGAGTCACTGTTCAGTTTCCCATGCTACAGAGGATGGTCCCACAGCCATGCACACGGGGGCAGCCCTGAAGACATCAGAGTTATTAAACAACATGATGTTGTGAAAGGGAAGTCTGAGGGAAATGCTGGAGAAGCTGCAGAGGGAATAGTGGGAATGGGATGATAATCTTATTTCATTGCATGTATCTATGAAGTAATCAAAGAATAACAAATGTTTCTTCCTATTTTAAGTATTTTTAATTTTGTTATATTTCTTATCATGTATGCATATGTGTGTGTATCCATGTTAGTGCTGGGCCTCTAGAGTCCAGCAGAGGGAGGTGGATCCATAAGGGTGGGAGTTGCAGTGATGAAGCATTCAATGCCAAGTACTGGGCACTGAACTTGGGTCTCTTTTAAGCAGCAAATGCTCTTCACTGTGGCATGCCGAGTCCATCAGCAGAAGAGACGACTACAACAGGATTCTTCTCAGAATGTACTTTTATTGGGAGCGCACAAACTTGAGGTTGATGGCGAAGGACCCCGGACCCTGGCACGCACGGATTATAAACTGTGCAGAACAAAGCCTGAGACATGTCCGAGTCTGAATGGCTCTGGCCGCTCCTGATCTTATGCGTCAGCTCACGATTGGTGGCTAGATCACGCCATTCGGGAAAGCGCGCCAAGCGCCTCGTGGTGAGGCCAAAGCTGCTTGAGAGGCAGGAAATGACAGCAGGGTTGTGGCATCTTGGCCACATCTCCCCCTTATATATATTTTAATAGACGCCCAGGACGTATCCGATCAGTTCAGAACCTCATGATGCTCCAACCGATCAAGGACAGTGGTTCCGGAGGGAAAGGATGCCAACGCCTTCCCAAGCGCAAGGGCAAGAAAGCTGATTGGGGTGCAAAGGCCATTGACCACCAACGCCTTCCCGAGTGCAAGGGCAACAAGGCCAATCGGGGTGCAAAGGCCATTGGCTTTCTGCAAGAGCCCCACCCTACCAGGTGCAATGACAATAATGTCGCTGGGTGCAAGGGCTGAGGCCTCACAAATCCCTCTTAAGGCTGGCAAGCCATACCTGGGGGGAGACACCCTGATCAATCACTGCTAGCGCCTGAACAATCACAGCTTTATCTCGAGCCTGTCATGCTCGGAGACGGTACAGTAGCCACAGACATAGGAAAATGTCTAGGCATATTAAAGCGCCAAACAATCCCACCCCAACCCGTTCCTTAAAGAAGGTGAGAACTGAAGTCAACCAAGAGGTCAGTTCTTTGAGGGTGACAGGATCAACATGGGTTCCATTAAATTCAGCAATTTGGACCAGTTGCTGCTGAATGAGTTGTTCTGCCTCTCGCGACCAGTTTCCAGCTAAATAGTTTCCCAGCCTTTTGCTCTTATTTCCTGCATCAATAAATCTCAAAGGGGTTATGCACATATGTTTCATTTGTGAAATGCATCCTACTTGTATCAAACTATATAATTCCTCTACTTGTACTTGCGCTAAGTCTATTCTTTGATTAGCTGCCACAATGCCTGACAGCAAGTGTTTGTTAACCACATTCTGGGTTTCGAGGACCCTTGATGTTTGTTCCACAACTTTGTTAATGGTTTGTGCCGTTTGCACTTGATTGGCCATAACCACTGCCGCAGTTATAGCGCTGCCTGCCGAAAAGACTATGGCAGCCACTATTGCAGAAGTAATACCAAAGTCCCTACGTTCCCTTAGCAATTTCATCAGCGGAAAAGTATCCGGATCTACTTCCACTGGAATGGGAACTATAGTAGGCACTTTCATGACCACTGCAGTTGGCCAGGTATTATGCCAGCATTCTGCAAGCCAGCATAGATCTTCAGCACAATTTACAATGTGATTAGTAGAACTCACAAGTAAAAATGCAAAAGGTGCCTGTACACACACCTCAGCCCTGGAATAAATGGTGTTAGACTTCTCTCCATTAACAGTGATATTATATAATCGCCCAGTTTTTTCTGTTCCTGAGATGTTAAGCATTTTATGTACTACATCATGGGTCCGAGCCAAGGTGGAAATATCAGACACGGCACCAGCCTCATTAGAGACAAGCCACTGAAACCAAGGCCAACCATCTCCAACACTTGAAGCATTTCCTCTCCCCATACAAATCACTTTAGTGGGGGTGGCATAGTAAAACCCTCACTAACTGATTTTTTCTCCCACGATTTGCTTTGGCATATGGTAAAAACTGGGGGAAATGAGGTATCTGGTTCACAATGGGGCAAAGCTGTAAATCGAGTGCCAATCTGGGTCCCATCATAAGGTTGGGGTACGCGTGCAGTGCTTGTAATGGCTAGGGTGGTAATATTTACTGCTTTTGAGCCATTTTCATCACTACCGCTGCCTGTGTGCTGTCCTTGAATATCCTGAGTCAGGACGGAAAATATCGTTCCGACAGAGACCCTAGCATTCTGAAGAGGATTTAACCAGGCAGTAATATTTCTCTTCCTTAATAGAATGCAGTTGGCATTGTTCAGGGAAAAACAATAGGACCCTAACAAGTTAATCTTAGAAGCATTAAAGTGTTGCGGGTTACTGTCAATAGGAATCATGCAGGGCACATCCATATTGTAGGATGTAGAAAAAATTACCGGAAGTGCACTAGAATTTGCATGCACTGGCATCGGGATGGGCCAGGTTCTGGTCACTGCCCACAGCATCATCTTCTTGGTGACGATTGTGCGGATTGTCATCAGGCTCAGCACTATTATGAAGGTCTTCATGGCGTAGCACTTGAGTCAGTCTTTCCGGCACCCAAACAGGATTGTCTTGGTCCTGCGGAAAGACACAAACAGCTCCCCTGGATCTGGCTATAACCGGATCCAGGCCTTTCCATGTGTTATCCAACATATCCTTCCATTTTACAGGAGGAAATTTTATCTGAATCGGATCCACATGCCTACAGGCAGCAGATTGCCCTTTATCATTGACAATCAAAAAATTTAAAGTAAAGAGCGCAATAGATATTTTGTTCCTGGGAGAGTAGCCTTCTGCTATTCCCCCTTTTGTTTTTGTATGAGTTCTTTCAGGGATCGGTGAGTTCGCTCCACCACACCTTGACCCTGGGGATTATATGGCAGGCCTGTGACATGGGTCACCTGCAGTTGCTTACAAAAGGCTTGAAAACCTTTTGAAGTGTAGCCAGGGCCATTATTCGTTTTAAGAATCCTGGGTTTTCCCCAGGCTGCCCAAGCTTCCAGACAGTGTGTAAGAATATTAGCCGTTTTTTCTCCCGAAAGAGGGGAGGCATGGATAATGCCTGAGCAGGTGTCGACAGACACATGAACATACTGTAATCTCCCAAAACTAGAAATATGTGTAACATCCATTTGCCACATCTCACCAGGTCGCAACCCTCTAGGATTGACCCCAGTATGAGGTGGATGTTGGAAGGTTTCACAAGAGGGACAGGAAGTCACAATCTCCCTGGCAACATGGCATGGTATTTTAAACTTTAAGCGCAGAGTTGTAGCTGGAACATGATATAATTGATGGAACTGTTTAGCAAGTTCCGGGTCAGTCAGGACTGGCAACGGCAGGGTCCTAGCAGCAGTATCTGCCAAGGCATTATGCTCTGTCATGGGGCCTGGAAGGAGAGTATGAGCTCTTATATGTTCAATATAAAAGGGTTTAGTTCGCTGCCTAATGAGGCTGCAGAGTTCAATCAAGACGCTTGCCACAGGACTTTTTGGGCTGATATCTGCAGCTATTTCAAGGTGTCGAACTACATTGACAACATAATGCGAGTCGGAGATCAGATTAAACGGCCCCGAAAACGTTTTAAAAACGTGGCAGACTATGCAACATTCCACAATTTGAGGTGCCTCTGGTTCAAACTGAACAACAACTGGGTTCTCTCCAAGCACTACATAGGGCTCCTCGGCCACTTTTGGAGCCATCTGTATAAATGTCTTTGACTCCTGCCAAGGGCTTGGTGGAGGTAATTTTGGGAAAAATAACTGGGTGATGGGTTACAAACTGTAGTAAGGGACTTTTAGGATAATGGTTATCTGTTTTTCCAGAAAAGCTACAAAGAAGAACAGCCCAATCATCTACTGTGGCCCCTAGAACTTGAATTTGGGAAGGAGTGTATGGTACAAGCAGAACATGTGGGAAAATGCCAAAATGCAATATGGCTGACTTAAGTCCTTGTAATGCTAAATTCGCCACAGCAGTAGGGTAGTGCTCAACTGTTTTTTGTGGGGAAGCATGTGCATGAATCCAGAGTAACGGGCCCTTCTGCCATAAAACAGCAGTGGGTTGCAAGGCGGTAGGAAGAACACAAAGGTATAATGGTTCGGTGGACACTATGCATGTCAGATGCGCCGTTTCAATGGCCTTTTCTATCTTATTGATCACTTCCCATGCTTCTGGGGTTAAAATGCGTGGAGACATGACGCTGGGGTCTCCTTCTAGAATGGCAAATAATGGTTTAAGCTAGGCCGTAGTTATAGGCAAATATGGCCTAAGCCAATTAATATCTCCTAGCAACTTCTGAAAATCATTTAGAGTCTCCAATCAACCTGTCCTGATCTGAATCTTTTGCGGCCGAATCTGAGTTGTTGAAAGAAGGGCTCCCAAAAACTTCCCCACTTTGTCCCTCTGTACCTTTTCGGGGGCTATAACTAGGCCTTTGTTCTCTAGATCCTTAACGATCTGTACATAAACTTCTTCCAGCAATAGCGACATTGGTGCAGCTATTAATATGTCATCCATATAATGACAAACCCAGATGTTGGGATACTTCAGGCATTCTGGATTAAGAGCCTGTCCAACAAAGAGCTGACACATAGTGGGACTGCTGGCTATCCCCTGTGGCAAGATGCACCACTGAAATTGTGCATCTGGTTGTTCATGATTGACAGAGGGCAATGTAAAGGCAAAACGGCAACAGTCTTCCTTTGCCAAGGGTATTGAGAAAAAACAGTCCCTAATGTCAAGTATGATTACTGGTCAATCAGCAGGGATACTAGAAAGGATTGGTAAGCCCCATTGTACTGGGCCCATAACTGCATTTGTTGATTAACCGCCCTAAGGTCATGCAACAACCTCCACTTGCCTGATCTCTTTTTTATTACAAATATGGGCGTATTCCAAGGTGATTGAGAGGGTTCAAGGTGACCTGTAGCTAGCTGTTCTTGGACTAATTCCTGGGCAGCAAGCAGTTTTTCCTGGGAGAGGGGCCACTGGGGGATCCAGACCGGGGTGGAGGTAGTCCAAGGTATAGGAATTCCATCCCCAGTGGCCCCTACGAAAAACCCAGCCCTCTACGATCTATGTTTCCTTGTGCCTCTATAGGTTCTGTCATGCCTTGGAGACATTTTCCAAGCCCTTTTCCTGGTACAAATCCTGAACTCATCATAATATTTTTGCTAGCCAAAGAATATTCAGTAGACAGTTTCATGTCCATTTGGCTTAACACGTCTCTTCCCCAGAGGGTAATGGGAAGATTCACCACAAAGGGTTGGAATCTCCCTTTTTGTCCCTCACTAAAGGACCAGGTTAATTCCTTTGCACTTATTTCTGGAGCCTGGGCATAGCCCAAGACTAGTAATGTCTGGGAGGATGACTGCAGTGGCCAGCGTTTAGGCCAAAAGCCTTTGGCTTTGATGCTACGGTCGGCTCCAGTATCCAACAGTCCAGAAAATGTCCTCCCTTCTATCTCTAAATCTATTATCAGACGATTGTCAATTGTTAATGAAAGACATGCCAGATCAACTCCGGTGGAGCCAAGGCCCCTGTCACCTCTATACTTATCCTTAGTGGGGAAGCTAGCATGCAGACTGGGTAAAATTATTAATTGGGCTATCCGATCCCCTGAAGAGATAGCTGTTATACCTCGAGGGGAAGCACACAATATTTTTACAACTCCTTCATAATCAGGATCTATGACTCCTGGAGTAATGACCAATCCCTTCAAGGCAGACGAGGATCTGCCAAGAAGCAGACCCACCGTGCCCTTGGGTAATGGGCCTTTAAAATCTGACTCTACTGGCTGTACTCCCATTTGAGGTGTTAATACCACTCTGGAGGTGGCACAGATGTCCAGCCCTGCAGAGCCTGAGGTTGCTCTCCTGGCTGTGACGGGGGGGTGGTGAAATGATGGGTTCTGCAGTGCCCCATATATTCGTGGGCCCTGGGGATGGGGGCCCCTGTTCCCGTTTTTTGACTCTTGAGGTGTTGTAATGGGCTGCCCATGTATATCTTTTACCGACTGGCACTCATTTGCCCAATGTTTCCCTTTCTTACACCTAGGGCAAACATCCGGCTTGCGGTTTCCTGTTTTGCTCTCCCCTCCATTGTTTGGACATTGTTTCTTAGAATGTCCTTCCTGCCCACACCAAAAACATCCGCCACGCCCTTTACCAACTGTTTTTGCAGCTGCCAACATGGCTGCTGCTAACCCTGAATTGGACAAGGGCCCTCCAACTTCCCTGCATGCTTTCATCCATGCCTGCAAGCCTTTTGCCTTCCACGGGGCTATGGCACGCCTGCAGTCCTTAGTACATTGCTCGTACACTAATTGCTCTACGAGGGGCATGGTGTGGTCCATGTCCCCAAACGTGCGGCCTACAGCCTCCATCATATGCGCCATGAAGTCCGAGAATGGTTCTGTGGCGCCTTGGATTATTTTTGTAAGATTACCGGCCACTTCTCCTTTGTTGGGGATGGCTTTCCATGCCCGTGTGGCTATTGTGTTAATTTGTGTATAGACTTCTACTTGGAGAGTTGTCTGATTATTAAGCCACTGCCCCTGTCCCAGTAACATGTCTGCTGTCCAGAACTGATTCCTATTCATCACATTTGTTCTGGCCTGGGAATAGGTGAAGTCAGTATAAATTGATTTAAACTCCAAATACTGCCCTAAGGTTAAACATGCTTTGGCCACACCAAACCAATCTGAAGGAGTCATGGCATTTTGGGCAAGATGCTCCATGAGGGCCAGGGTAAAACTAGCACTCACCCCATACGTCCTGACCGACTCGGCCAGATCCTTCAGTTGCTTATATCCTACTGGCTCATGATATCTATTTTGCGTAGCGGGGTCTTCAAATACTGGAAATGCACTGGCCAGCCGACTCCATGTGCTGGGTTTTATAAAAAATGCACCTGAGGCAACTGGTGCAGATGGGATCCCTGTCAGCTGCCCCTTTCGCGGGCAATATGGAGGTGGATTGGAGTTGTCCGGACTATACCATCCCCGCGCATACTCCGCGGCAACTTCTTCTAATTCTTCCTCCTCTTCTAAATCCAACTCCTCCTCAGAGGTATCTGAGAGAGTCAGGTGTACAAACTCATCCAGTACTGGGTACAGCCCAGAGGGTTTTTGTCCCATTTTCCCATGGTCTGTCTTTTCTTTATTTCCTTTAGAGCTCTTTTTACTATCCCTAGGTTTCCTTTCTTTTAGTTCTCCCTCCTTTTTGCTATCTGATTCTGACATGCTATCCTGGTGGGCAGAGAGAGCTCTGTGACTCTCGCTGACAATTTCAATGCACGTGCCATCTTTAAGGCAAGAGTGTATCAACCGCCACAGGGGCTTTGTTCCTGGCCGTAATTTCCCCTCAGCTTTAGCCTTTTCGAGATCTCGTCCTAGCTTTACCCAACAGGGGAGATTGACGTCCCCTGTCACCCCGAACCATGGAGCCGCCTGGTCAATGTCCTCCAAGAATCCCCTTATAGAGCGATCAGAGATCTTTAGACCTCGCTGTTTCAACAATCGCTGAAGCGGGCGGAGAAAACTCTCTGCGACTCGCGGGTTTGAAGTGTCATTCCCCATGATGTTAAGACGATCACATCTACTACCCACAATAGGACTATTCCTCCCACCAGCACATCACTGTTACCTTAGGAGAACTTACCGGTACCGCTGCTCCGTACGCCTAAGTTCTGAATCCTTCCCGATGAGCTGGGGGTCCTTGCACGGTGACCAGATGTCAACTTCCTGGGTGTCGGCACCACTTGTGGCACGCCGTGTCCGCCAGCAGAAGAGATGACCACAACAGGATTCTTCTCAGAATGTACTTTTATTGGGAGCGCACAAACTTGAGGATGGCGAAGGACCCCGGACCCTGGCGCGTACGGCTTATAAGCCGTGCAGAACAAAGCCTGAGATGTGTCCGAGTCTGAATGGCTCTGGCTGCTCCTGATCTTACGCATCAGCTCACGATTGGTGGCTAGATCACGCCATTCGGGAAAGCGCGCCAAGCGCCTCGTGGTGAGGCCAAAGCTGCTTGAGAGGCAGGAAATGACAGCAGGGTTGTGGCGCCTTGGCGCCCTACACTTCACCATTTGAGAATTGCTCCACCTCATATCTTGAGTGGTTTAAGTTTGGATGTATTATAAAGACAGCTATTTGTTAACATCACTTTGGTACCTTCCTTTGATTTGAATAAAAATACAAGTGGATCCTGGGCTTAGCAGAAGTTGTACTTGATATCTAATAGGAGAATATGAATTCAGTGAAGATTTTCATTACTCTTTCTCCTTTTACTCTGTAAGTTATGATTTCATTCCGAACTCCACTATATGAGATGCTAAGTATCCCTATTATTCCAAACTGGCTAATGTCCTTTTTCTATGAATTTGTAATTCATATGAAGCAAATCACCTTGAGTCAAATCAGAAGGTAAAATGTTGTGTTACTGTCAGAATGCTCATGATTTGATCATGTGTCAGGCTGTGAATATGTCATTTGAGCCCTTTCTCTAAATGACTGCCATCGACTTTTCTCTTTCTGTTTCAAGACCCAAGTGGATTTTATTCAGCTGATGATGACTCCAAAGGCAAAGAGTTCCTGGAAGGTAACCCGTGGTGCTTCACGATGTATGGACCAAGAAGCCCAGAGAACTACCACAACAGGTGGTTAAACAATGGCCATCCTCCCTGGACTCCACACATCTCCTGACAGGGCTGCAGCAGCATGTGGGAACAGTTCAGCTGTGAAACCAGACAAGGACATTAAGAAAGAAAAGAAGGGCCTGCTGAAGCTCATCTCTGGTGCCTCCACCAAATGTGAGCACCCCTGCCAGCCTCACCTAGTTTGGACATGGAGCTGGGTGCAGGTCAGGTGACCTGCAGGAAGCACTGGGTCCTGAGTTGTTGCTAGTAGGTAATCACAGCTGGTCTGGCTCCTACCCCACAGATGGAGATGGTCCAGTGGTCTCAGGGACAGTAGCCACAGCCCAAGATGTTTTCATAGCAAGGCAAGCTCCCTGGACTCCTCAGTGCCCACTGCTCCAGCACCTCAGTGGGACTGCTCCTCCCTGGTTCCTGTCATGCTTGAGGCCAGACCTGTTAACTGTGAAAGGCACAGGGTGGTGCTTTCCTATCCTCCTCAGAGTGAGGCAGAGCTTGAACTTGAAGAAGATATTGTGTTCTTTCATAAAAATGAGAGTATGGTGGTTCAAAGGCACATTACAAAGAATTGGAAAGATCGGCCTTTTGGAGGGGAGCTTTGTGAAAATATACGAGAAGATTCCATGTCAAGAAAGGGTAACATCACATCACGTGAGTAAAGAGCACAGAGGAGGGTCATAGTAAGAGTACAGATGTGGAATTCCAGATCTCCAGGAGCTGAGCAGAGGTGGGCACCTGACTCCAGAACCCGGGCCTGGCTACCCCTGTGGGCAGAGTGAAAGAGGTACCTTGTGTGGTTTCTGTCCCTCTGGATTCTGATGTGTGAAGTGTGCCTTGTACTGTTTAATGAACTACACAGAGAAATGCCTATATTATGAAGATGTATAACTAAAACGGACAATTGTTTACAAGGCTTAACTGATTTATTTGCCTTTTTAAAACTTAAACTTTCTTGTAATCGCAAATTCTTTGAATTTTGATTTTTAAAAATTACTAATTTATGAAATGATGGCTAAGAATAAGTTAGATTTTTCTCCTGTTGATGTGAAGAGATTCTTTTTGGAATAGTCTGTTCCTTCTCCTCTTCTTGCTGCCCTCCTCCCCTGGTTATATTTTGCTTCTTTTAGGCAAAAATGCCAGTTTCCCAAACAGACAACTGAATCGGTACCAACAGGGATCTGGGGCAGGGAGACAGTGGCTCCTGAAGAGAGGAGTCAGTGGGCCCCATCTTTCTGTTTTGATCAGAAATCCGCCCAAAGACCTAATCCTCGATTTTACATTGTGGATGTTTCATTTTTCCTAGAATGAAGTGGGTAAAGTAAGAAGAAAAATTAAGCACAGCCATTGACTAAAAATACATCATTGCTAACACAAGCAGCTCACTGCTTTGGTTGAAAAGGAAGAGAAATTGAAGTTGTAGCTGCTGTGTGTGAATGACTTGGAAACACAATTCCCATTTTACCCTCAAGTGATCTGCCTGCTCACAACACAGTAAAAATTGTAGAGACAGTGGGGGTAAGAGATGCAGTCGTATTGAAGTCAAAGGCTGTAAAGAACAAGAGAAAGTTTCCATTCATCCACTGTGAGTCCCCTGCCATCTTGCATGTGTTACTGGATTTACACAGTGATGTGGACGGTGCACGGTGTGTATATGCCATTGCCATTATTACTCAGAATTGATAGATACAGGAGGTTTAAACAATAAACAGCATTCTCTTCTCTACTCCACCACCATTACTGACCAAGATATCCTGAGTGTGCTTGCTCTGTCTCTGAAGCCATGTATTAGCCAGCACACAAGTCGTTAGTTAAAAGGCCGACTGATGTGCCAGGCAAGTTTATCCAGGAGACCACTGGCTTCTGTGACTGTGGTGAAGCTCTTCAGGACTTGCTGGGAGTGTCTGTACCCACACCTTGCAAATGCTGCAGGGTCGAACCAAGTCCATCTCTTTATAGAAATCCTGTGACATCTGGTGGTGTCTTCTTCCAGTTTCATCTCAACCAAGGGTCTGGGTAGTCCTGGAAACAGCTGGAGGTAGACATCCTGGGAGTGAATGAGACTGTTCCACGGTTCTCTTGTGGGTAAGTTAAGTAAGAACGTCAACATACCTTTTCCTTTTCTGGGAAATTGTCACATGAATTGAAGAATCAAGTAAAGGCAAGAGATTCCATTGTCTTCAAAACCTGTGTAATGTGATTGGAAGAGGAATCATTCCTGTTAATCATTTTTGATATATAATCAGCATGTATTACATTCCTTTGTGTTGAATTAAAAGATACTTTACTAGGATATCCAGATAACATAATAAGGTTTGGAGACATGAACTTTATTTAGAAAAACAGCTGACATCAGCTTTCATCTGAGTGAGTTGACACCAACATGTCATTATATTCTTTACTTTCACAAATTTGTGTATTTTATAGAAATTTTAGAAGAGCAAAAAGACTACTACCTGTTAACAAATTTTTTACCTGTCCTTCCTCCTTATTTTCAGCTATGTGATTGACATATATCTGGTAACAGTTTTCTGGTATAAGTTTGGCTAAAATTTCATCTGTTGGTAGATAATTAGATGACAGAATGTGTGGGCTCTCTCTTGGATATTTTTGAAGACAGTAGATAGGTGTTGAAAAAAGGGCTTGTTACACAGTGGTGGTAATGATGGAATTAGAATTTACCATTTCTTTTATGTTAATTTTGAGGACTGGCTGAAAGGTTTCATTATTAAAATTTGATTTTCAACCCATAAAAGAGCCCAGAAAAAAGAGATTGTCAGGAGATATGTATGGAGTGGGCTTAAAGAATGGAAGCATTTCTGCCAAATTCCAGAAAGATGTGCACATGGATATAACTTTGGTGTCGACTGGAGCTTTCTAGATGTCCACTGGTGTAAATGGACCAGAGCTTCTAGAACAGTCACAGAGAATTTCGTGCTTAGATTCTTCAGTGGTGTTTGGTCATCTGTCTGATTCTCAATCCCTTCCAATCCCAATGATTCTGGATTTCTACCCGGAAATTTGCATCTGGGCTCCAAAGAGGAAGAACATTCTCCAGCAGTGAAAGTGATATCTGGGAGTGAGTGACTGAACTGTGATTAACAGTTTAGTCTGCAATTTATTCTGCTCTGTGTAAATAGCATCTGAGAAACTATATGCCCAGCTCTTCTTTATTTTTCAGGCCCCTGGTTTTATAACACTGTACATGCTATGTCTCTGACACAAATATTATTAGTATTATAACTACAGAAGGGTTTTAAAATTTTCATATTTATTCCATATTTCTAGTTATTATACAGTATGGGAAAGTTTTTCAAGCCTTATTTATTTACTTTTAAAAAATGACTTTTTAAAACAGTCATTCAAAAATATATTCATTCATTTATAGTGGTGTGGGTCTTCCCACATCAATGAATATAATCCCACATGGTAATGTTCAGTCTTGACTTCTAGGCCATCCTAGATCCTGTCAAGTTGTCAGTCAGTATTAACCACTGCATTTCTTTATGTTTATAAGTATGTATGAGGACAGGGTGTGGTGGGTAGAGCTACACATTTGTGGTGGTTGAGTCTTATCTAACAGGACAGATGGGCCACAAGTGGGCACCAGAGTGGAATTCAGTCCCAGTGACTCTGGACCTCCTTCCTCTGTTCTTCCCTAGACAGCTGAGAGCACCATTTGAATTTCTTCTCATCTCCACTGGAATGTTCTGCTTTGATCTTCATTATCTACAATGTTCTTTTCTTCTGATCTCAATCTGATATTGAGACCACAGCCCAATCAGTTTTTTGTATTTTCCCTGGCTGTAAGCCCACTGGAACTTCTATTTCCTTCATTTTATTATACTGGCAACCCACCATGATGTGCAGAAGAAACTTCAGGATGAGATTGACAGAGCTCTGCCCAGTATGGTGAGTGGATGGTACCCAGAGAAGGCGCTCATAGGAAAAGAATTAGCAAGAACATGACTCATCAGTCTCAATAAGAATTTTTACAGCAGGCCATGCATTGGTTCTTCCACCCAACAAAAGTCTAAGATAAATAGGGGAGGGACATAGGAGATGAACGCAACCCATAGAAATACACAATCTTTAATACAGTCCTGGCTCTGATGTATCTTTTTCTGTTATTACAATAATACTAAGAGACACACAGAAAACCTAGGTGACCTTGAAAATAAGCAGCAGTCCCCCAGGTGTCTGGATAGTTATCTCTGCTGATGTCCTCAGGGTGCTGTCCCCACTATATGGTGGTAGGCTGCCTGTCACTTGTTATGGCAGGCTGGCCTGACACTCCTCTCAATGGCTCCTCTTTCCAGGCCATTAGCATGGCATTTGTGTGTGTGGGTGTGTGAG
This sequence comes from Myodes glareolus, assembly GCF_982192425.1. Lineage (NCBI taxonomy): Eukaryota > Metazoa > Chordata > Mammalia > Rodentia > Cricetidae > Myodes > Myodes glareolus. The sequence continues at coordinate 554,219 of NC_142033.1, read as the reverse complement.
TCATCTAGGAATTTTTTTTCCCTGAGGTTTTGATGGTGTATTAGACTCCTTCCTGTCTTGCAGTTAGCATGACTTTTAAAAGTTCTTTGAGTGTCAGTGCCCTCTGCTGACCATAGTATGCATTACAGTCAGTGTGCTGGACAGGTTCTCTCAGGAAGTATCCAGGTCAAACCCTGTGAGGTGGCTAATGTTCTAGCTTCAGCTATTTTGGAAAGCACCTAGATACGCAGTAGAGCGGTGCCTGCCTTTGTGCTTTCGTGAATTCCTAAGTATTAGTCACCTGCTTGTGGGATGCAGCCATGGGTCCAGTTGTGCTGTGGGGAGCATCTCATGGCTGAAGTGCAGGGAAAGGACAGCTCGGCAAGTTCCCATATCCTTGTCATCCTGTCTAGGGAGGGGTTTGTTTGGTGGTGAATAGAACTTTAGAAAAAGAGGAAGCCCAAACAGTTTGGGGAGTTTAAAGCGTCACTGAGCTCTGGCCAACAACCTAAAGAAGAAGATGGGAGGAGAAGACAGCTGTGCCTTACAAAGTCAACACTCAGAAAGGCAGCAGACCCAGCAGAGCCTCATGGTATCAGGCTGACTTGTAGGGGTCATACTGGGTACGGATAGAGGTCGGGAGGGGGCTAGTGGCCTCCTGAAAGAGAAAAGTGCATGATCAGCAGGTGAACTCACATTCCTACAGGCCTATTATAGCTGACTCCCTGACCTGCCACCCTGGAGCAGAGATTGGGTAAGTCTCTACCTAGATGGAGAGTCCTTGGTTAACCTTGACATTGTTTTTAAAATTTCCTTATTATTTCATAAGTATGGGTTTGTGGAGTCTAATCTTGGTTGTCATTTACACTACATCTCTAATGCATGCATTCAGGCACTGGTGAGGGATTTTATTGATTGGTTAACTTGAGGTGCCAAGACCCATCCTAAATCTTGCACACACCTTCTGGAGTCAGCCCACAGAAAAGAACATGGAAGAGGGAAGCTTCTGTAAATTTGTCTATTTGTCCTCACTCTCTTCAGCAAATCCATCTCTCCTGAGGCATTCCCTCACTGGTATTAGACCCTGCTTTGGGATTTCAATGCACACTGAAGTCTAGCAGCTCTCTTGGACTCACTTTGGGAGTCCTGCAACTGACAGGGACTGCTGAGACATTCAGGTTCCTAGACTGAAGAACTGCCATGTGCTTGTCCTTTACATCAGGAGACCACATGTGTAGGACTAGCTGGACCTCTGCTTGTGAACCACTAATATAAACAGCCCTTAATATATATGTTTCTGCATTTGTGGATGTAGGCTATGTGTATGCATGCGTGTCTGTGTGTGTGTCTGTATGTGTGTCTGAGTCTGTATGCATGGGTATTACTTCCAGTAGCTCTGTTCTTTGGTGAGCACTGATTAAATTGGCTGTTTGGTTTACTCTTAGTTTTCAATGAACCACATTCTGTCACTGAACAGCTCGCCAATCGGGAAAACTGTCTGACCAGTGAACTCTGGTGCCCTGCTGTCTTGTCAGGTGTCTTTGCCTTCTTTCTTCTTGCTGTGATAGAATACTGACCAAAAATAACTTCAGAAAAGCAGACATTTCTTTCAAATTGCAGATAAATGTCTACCATGAAGGGAAGCCAGGACAGAAGCTCAGAAAGAAACCTGGAGGCAGGAACAGAAGCAGAGGTCATGGAGGAACACTGCATATTGGATTGCTCCTCATGGGTTGCCCAGCTTGCTTTCTTAAACTACCCAAAATGACCATTACAGGGTGGCACCACCCACAGAGGGCTCTCTTTCCCAAACCAAGCACTGATCAAGAAAACATGCCACATATTTCCCTTCAGGCCACTCTGATGGAGGCATTTTCTCAACTAAGGTACCCTCTTCCCAGCTGACCTGACTTTGTATTGAGTTGAAGACAATGAAAGAAAGAAAGAAAAGAATGGAGGAAGGAAGAAAGAAAGATAGAAACTTCTAGCATATAGGGTAACAGATTCACTCAACCATGCCATTTTTAAAAAATGTGAATGCTAGGTTTTCATATTAGGTCCCCGTGCTTTCTCAGCAGGAAGCACATGGACCGCCATCTCCCCACCTTTGATCCGTGCTGTTTTGATTTTTTTTTTTTCTTGAGAGAGGGTTTCTCTGAGACAGGGTTTTCGTAGATGTTTGGCCTTGAACCCACAGAGACCTGCCTGCCTTCTTTGTAGAGTATTGGGATTATAGCCTTGTGCCTCCAACAACAAGTTCATTTCTTTTTTTTTAATGCCAGGTTATTTAGTTTAATTTTAGTTGATTTTCTGAAATTGTATACTTCCTTTTAAAACTGAACCCACTGATTTACATTAGCAAAAGACTTGCTGTTGAATTTGGCATAAATTTCCAGCCAATCTGGTACAAGTCTGTTTTTAGATTAGAAGCCAGCCCTGTATCTCCATGCTGAGTCCCTTCTGTTCACCTGGCCCTGTCACTCAGACCTCACCAGCCAATCAGAGCCTCCAATAGACCCGCCAGTCAGATGGGAGGGCTCTTCCTGGAGTCGACTTCCTTTCAGAGATTCAGCTTCCTCACGCACTGCAGCTCGGACTGTCTTGTGGGCAGATAGCAAATCGACTTGGCAGCTGCACCATGGTGAGTCGGGGGTTGCTCTCCCCAGACGGAGGAGTGGCCGGGCTTGGCGAGCGAGGGACCGCTGTACCTAAACTAGGTGGAGCGGCCGCTGAGGCTCCCGGCCGGTGTGGTGCCGGGTGGGAGCCAGCAGACAGACACAGAATTTAGCATCTTCCTGCCTCAGTATTCCTAAACTTGCAGCTCTCTGCTGGCAGCCTCTGAATCCCTTCACTGCCCGGGCTGTGTCTGCACAGAGCAGAGCGTGGAGAGCCGCAGATGGTGGTGTCTGTCGTGCTTATATTGTCGCATGTGGAGTGAGACCAGCACATTTGCCAAACGCGGAGACTCCTGGTCTTTCCTGGGTCTTCAGAAGTTCTGCACTTTTAACATTTAGGTTTGGGATCTGTCTGTAGTTAACCTCGTGGGGCTTGTAAACGGTTTCTCCTGTGTAGAGTAGCGCTTTACTACTAAACTGTGATGTAAATGAGTATAGTTAATAATAGAATTAATGGTAAAAGGATTTAGCGGTTCTTAGGAGATATTAAGTTACACAAAGTAGAATTTAAGTGAGGGAGGGCTGCATCCCAAATATCCAAAGATGAGTAGCATGCACACCGTGCCTGTTAGAGATTAGTATCATGACATGCAAATATTTGTTCACCAGGATTGATCAGCCATTAAGCAGCATTCCTATTACAAATGAGACAACGATGATATACAACCAGCCAGAAGACCCACTTCCCCATCAAAGGCCTCTGACCTGCTACTCAGGCACCATTATGGGGTCACAACCTTGTGGTGTCTAGAGAGTATAGCAATTCCAGAACAGTTGGATTTTTCAGCTGTGAGGAAAGCAGTTGTGACTCAGTGTCCCCTGTGCTGATTGAGGTGGACTGTCTGCAGCCCCACAGGGCATTGCCCTTGCTATCCTCTTGGCTAACCATCATACATTCTTAGATTACAAGTATGCTGCTCCACCGAGCTCTAAAATTACCAGTTTGAGTCATACAGTGCGACTGTCCATTGTAGTAACAATGAAGGTATTTGCATGTGGAGCATGGCTTCTCCCTTCAGACCAGAAAGTAGAAAGGATGTACTGTGTACGCTGGAGGGGGTAAACACACTGGACGATAGCTAGATCTTAGACTGAAGTTTAAGGCCGTGGGCTGCAGGGGTGCCCATTACAAAGAAGGACACAGTGATGGGGTACAATGAATGACTTAATGTGTAATTCCCATCATACATTAATTCCTTCTTTGTGAGTGAAGACAGACACTGGTGGGTGTACAGTTTAGGAAGGAGAGCTTGAACTCCTAAGTATTTAGTTTCCTATTAGTGAACTCTCCCATGCAGATAATGTTCAATCCTGGTTGACACAGTGAAGTCAGTTCAGATGTTTGTGACACAGGCCATTGGCTGTAACTCCATTTGGCAGCTTACAGCACTCAGCAGCTAACATTTTATATGGGACAAAGTCATGCATTCTCTTATTAATGGCATTCTCCCTACCATGGAAGTGCTTACTCTGTTTTAAAGTCAGTATAACTATGTGTTCAATTATTTTTATTATTTTAAGAAGTCAATTATTGGTTATCATTTCTTAGATTTCATTTTCTTCAATGACATGACTGCTATAATCTCTTTTTTTCTATTTTCCAATGTTTCCCAATTTTTGAATTTTATTCTACTTTTTAAGTGCTGTTTATTTATTCATCTATTTATTTATATCAGTTTAGAGCAGTGATTCTCAACCTGGTGGGGCATGACTCCTTTTGGGAGATCAAATTAACCTATCACAGGACTGGCCTAAGACCACCAGAAAGTACAGATATTTATATTATCATTCCTAATAGTAGCAAAAATATAGTTATGAAGTAATAATGAACATAGTTTTATAGGTGGGGAGATCCCTACATCATGAGTAACTGTATTAAAGATTTCCAGCACTAGAAAGATTGAGAACAACCGGTTTAGATTAATGTCTCCTGTAGCTCAGGCTTGCATCATACTATGTAACTGAGAATTGCTGTGAACACCTAATCCTGCCTCTGCTACCTAGTGCTGGAAAGAGAGTTCTGCAACTCCTACCAGGCAGGACCTTTACTGGTCTGTGTGAAGGAGAAATAGATCAGTGAATGAGCATCCTCCAATTTCAGTAGATTTTGTTGTGAATTTACAAGTCAAGTATGACCCGTGTAGGAATTGAGTTCACTGACTAACTGTAAAGCCAGTGTAGTCACAACAGACAAAGGATGGGCAAGAAGAAGAGTAAAATGTTTCTTGTTGTGAGTAGTGAGGTGATCAATTTTAGATGTTCCATAAATGTCCTGTTTGGACATTTGATGGGTCCACAGACCACACACAGGACCCAGTCAGTGCCTTGGAGGAGAAACAGGACGTGCTCTGGGAGAATGGAAGATTTTATTAAACTACAAATTTCCAAGATCACGGTCTTGTCTGACTATAGTGTGGAAGGACAAACCTGGAGGATGTTTGCTTTTTGAGACATTCAATCTCTGCTCACCCAGTAGGGTAACTGCTAATGTCTTGAAGCCCAACTGGGTGGTCCAAGAGGGACTCTGGTTGGCAATTAGGAGCAGCAGAGATAGTTTCCAGGTTCTTTCCAGGATTCTCTTGTTCTGCTCTCGGGAGCTGTAAGAAGGACCACAAGCCATGCCATGGTGAATGTAGGAGTTCCCCAGACCAGGAAGAGCAGGTTGGCTGAGGTGTCAGAGCTGCTTGGACAGGGATGATCTATGATCCATACAGGTTCTATTGTTCTTTGTGGTTACCTGGGTGTGGCCTTTGGCCTCTGAGCTTTGTTGAGAGTGTGGGAGACTATGAGCTTGTAATATTGTTGCCTCACACTATGTAGTTGAGAATTGCTTTGAAAACCTATTCCTGTCTCTGCTGCCTAGTGCTGGGTAGATAATCCTTCAACTTCTTCAGGACTGGGCCTTGACTGGCTAGTGAGAAGGAAAAATAAACCAGGTGGTGAGTGACCTCCAGTCTCTCTGACTTTCAGTGTATGATTGTAGATGAAGAGGGTGAGTACATAGGTCAAGCTTGAAGCTAGTAGATTCACAGTGCAGTGAGGGAGAGACAGGTCAGTGGCTGAGAACTTTCCTACATCAACAATATTGAGATTAGCATTACAGAACCAGGTAATCAATTTTAGGTGCTCCTCAAATGTCCTGATGATCATTTTTTGATGTCTACAGACTGGGCAATAAAGAATCTGGATAAAGAACTGAATTTATCATGAAACCAAATAGCTATAGTTACAGTAGTTCAGCCAAAAGAGATCTGAGTAAAATGTGGCCCTGCCTAACAGGACTGTTATTTTACTGGTTTTAAATATACACCCTGAGATAAAAGGTTTGAAAAATCTTTGATGTGCTCTAATATAAATCCCTTGTTTCTGAAGCACATGGCCATATATCCTGTTTCAACTTTCCAAAATTATTTTTTGAGATCATAACTATATCATATCCACATTCTCTTTCCTGTCCCAATGATGTAGGTAGGCCTTCTGTCTATGTTATTTTCATTGGTCAATAAAGACACTGCCTTGGCCCTTTGATAGGACAGAAAATTAAGTAGGCGGAGTAAACAGAACAGAATGGTGGGAAGAGGGCAATGAGGCAGATGCCATGGAGCCAGCCCCCAGGTCAGACATGCTGAATCTTTTCCCGTAAGCTGCCACCTCGTGGTGCTACACAGATTATTAGAAATGGGTTAATCAAGATGTGAGAGTTAGCCAGTAACTGACTCTCGAGAGATAATGGGCCAGGCAGTGTTTAAATGAATATAATTTGTGTGTTGTTATTTCCGGGGCTAGGCCAGCCATGCAGGAGCTGGGCAGGATGAAAAGCAGGCCTGCCCACAGCTCTTCCTTCTACATCCCAAGTCTTACCATGACCCCTTAATATCTTCTAATCCGTGGCCCATTTTTCTTTAACAACAGTTGTAATTGTGACTTGTGTTTGGCTGCAGGATTTCCCAGGTATGAGGCGATGGGTTTGCTGCACTGCACATTGAGTGTGTAAAGGAATGTGCATACAAAGGACCATGTGCTTTGGATGAGGAACAGGGTATGCTCTAGGATATTGGCTGAATGTGTACTGAAATACAAACTTTCTGGACTAAGGCCCTGTCTATTGCGCTGGGAGGGCAGAGCAGGAAGTACTGTGCTGTCTGATTCATTTGATCTCTGATCACCATTAGGGGAGCTGATAATATTCTGAGGCCCATCAGGGTGGCCTTAGCCAGTGAGGGACTCTGGAAAGTTTTAGCAATCAGGAATAATAGTGGAAGGTAGGTGGCAGGTTCTTTCCAGGATTCTTCTCTACTTTTGTTCTAATGAATTGTAAGGAAGACCACAAGCTATACCATAGTGAGTGTAGGGTATTCAGAGAAGGTCTGTTGATCTGTCATTTCTGCTTGGATTTGGAGGGACCGTGTGCCAGACAGTGGTTCTGTTGCTTTATATACTGACCTGGACAGTGCTCCTTGTCCTCTGAGCCTCCCTGTGTATGGATTTCCTGGGGAGAGGGAGACTCTGCAGCCCTGGCATGGTAGGATATTATGCTTGTAATCTTACTCTCCAGTGTACATACAGAGTCATGCTTTTGGTGTGCAGTGGGAAGACATATTTGAAAACTAATAATCTGGTTTCTAGAAGTTCTGAATATTGCAGTGTACTTTCAAATTTGTCTTATAAATGTTGCAAGTAGTTTATAAGCTGGTAGAACTACAGTGATGTTGATTTAGCAATGCATGTTTTAAATGTTTCTAACTTTCTGCTACCAACAGCTGCAATGGTGTGATTCATTGATGTTTAGTTCCAGGGGACAAAGGGAGATTCTGAGCTGCAGAGTTTTCTTAGGTGTGTATGGTATTGGGCAGGTAGATAGGGCAGAGTCTATATCTTGTGCTATAATCCATGTGACAGGAAACAAAAATTATTCTATATTGTTTTGGGATTGGGCATCAGTTTACCTGAAACACAAGGAAGTCTAAGGGGCTTCAGAACCATAGCAGTAGATCATCTCTTTTTGCAGAGAGGGCTCTATAGCATGATGTCTCTCTGGAAGAAATACTAGTAATTGGAGGGTCAGAGACAACAATTTAAAAATCACTTTGAGGTAATTTTGTGAAAATTGTGAAGTCTTTATTGAATTTCTATATACATAGAATCATATGTAGCTGGATAACATTGGTCAAGATCACACGTTTCCTGCCTAAGTTTCCTTTGGTCTTTTGATTAATAGCTGACTATTTCTTCTGCTTTTGTTCTTAGCTTTCTTTCCATTCTCTCTATTCTTTTCCAAATATTATACACATTCTTGATTGTTCACCTTTGTGGGAATATTTTTTTTTCCCCCAGACAGGGTTTCTCTGTAGTTTTGGAGCCTGTCCTGGAACTTGTTATGTAGACCAGACTGGCTTCAAACTCACAGAGATTTCCTCTCTGTTTCCTGAGTGCTGGGATTTAAGGTGTGTGCCACCACCATCCAGAAAGAAGTCATATTATGTCAGTCTGTGTATTATTTTTTTCATAATCACATTGATTACTCTGTGTGCTTCCAATACGAATGTAGCCTTGTAATCAGCTTTCCTGTTATAAATTGTTGGAATTTGTCATTGTACTATATTCATTTATGGTGCAAATTTAACATACACATCATCTTAATATTGATGTATCATGTTTCCAAGGATCATTTATTTACTTCTTTATTTTTTTTAGGTTTTGTTGCTCTTGTTGTTAATCTGTGAGAAACTTTTTGTTTATTGGATAAGCAGTATTATGGATGTTGATAGTTGGCTCAGCACATATTCATTTTGGGGGTGACCTGAGTTCAGATACCTACATGTAAATTGTGAGGCTAATAAGTCATCTCCCATTTCAGATCTAGGGCATCTAAACCCCTCTTTTTTGTGTTACTTGTATACATATGGAAGACGTTCTCACTCTTGCACAAACATATGCAAAAAATAGCAATAAACTTGTTTTCAAAAGTGCTTGTGACTTATAAAGCAGTAGAGTAAAACAAGTTGCTTTAGGTGTGCACTGATTCTTTAAAAATCTATTATCTTTCATTTTTTAAAAAATGTTTTCATTTCCTTACTCTGATTGCAGATGTACAGGCAATCATCAATCAGCAGCAAAATTGTGTCTAAGTGATTCTAACAGACATCCTTTTCTTTATTATAAGATAATGAAGTGTTTTTAGTAGTAGTCAAAATTATTTTCTGCAAAGTTAAGACAGGAGAAGGTTTCAAGGGATTCTCTCCACTCCTGGAGCTTTCCTCACCTGGCCATTATCTATTATTGGTAAAAGATAAAGAACTGAAGTATATAGAATTAGTGCTGGTCAGTGATTTTGTAGAGTTTGATTTTGGTTAGAATCTTGTAGTTTTTATTTAAAGGACCATAATGTGTCTTTGTGTTGTTGTTTGTCAGTGTTACCCTTCTATGTTTTTGATTTTATTAATTGTTAGTTAAGTATGTTGCTCATTTTCTGGAAAATAATGGTTTCACCAATTTTGTTTTCAGGTTTCTCATGTTATGAGTTCCTTGAGTTTTTGTTTTTTCTGAAGTTTCTGTGGAGAGACAGTTTTAGTTTTCACTTCTTTATCTTAGATGTTTGCCACTTTCCCTTTCCTGGCATTTGTATGTTCATGTTTGTGTTTTTGCTGCTTAAAGATCCAAAAGCAATGCACTAATCATGTTAAAAAAAACTTCTTGTATATTATCTCTTTCTCCTACTTAGTCTCAGATATCAGCATGACATTGCTTAGAGTGATCTGAGAAAATACCAGTTGAGAATATGCCTAGGTCAGAATACCTGATTAAGGTATCTGAGAGAAATTGTGTTGATTTTGATTGATATAGGAAGGCTCTTCCACTGAGTTGGCAATATCTCTGAACAAACAGCCCTGGAATAGATAGGAGAGCTAGCTGAACAGAAGACAAGGACAAAGCAAGAGGAAAAGCCAGAAATCAATGGTTCCACGTATTTTGCCTTTAGTTATTAGCTTGCATATCTATCCTTAGCTGTCACAAGGAGGAATTGTGAAATAGGGTTAGCAGCCAAATAAGCATGTTCATTACCTGAGTTGCTTTTGATTGCATAATTTAATAAAAACAACAGAGAAGAAAGTCAGAACAAAAATGGGACTCAAAGGGGATTTTGTTGCTGCAAAAGACCTGCGAATGATGACTCTGAGAAGAATGCTCAAGAAATCAGAAAACTGGACAAAGAGCTTAATCAGCTGTTCTTGTAGGACCTAGAAGATGGGAATGTTGAGAGTAATGACAGACAGTGGAGGTCAAGGTCATAAGATTTTAGTGGGCAGTAGACTCTTCAGGGAACCATGGAGTTGGCCCCTGACCTAACTGACTTGAGAGACCTGTATCATAAAAGTCCATGGTTCCTGGGTCACAATATACCTCCCAGTTCCTGACAGACTGTTGCATTCCCTTAGGCAGTAAGCATTCAGACTGATTTGTGCTTCTTTGTATGATCCCTTAGTAGTCAAGGAATCATGAAGGCTTAACAGGAAAATTGAACTTAGACATTAATCTTGTGTATGCAATATAGCTTGTAAACTTCATTATATCCTGGTATACAGAGAGATTGCTTGTTCATTTCCCAACTGACCAGACTTGTAATAATTATACTGAAATTGTATTAATTATAAGACTGCATATCCAATAGCTTAGGCTTATTAAGTAATTTTCCTATCTTAAATTAAGCCATTTTTATCAATCTGTATACCACCACATGGCTGTGGCCTGCCAGTAAGGTTCCATCCAGCATCTGTCTCCTTCAGTAGCTACATGGCATCTCCCTGACTCTGCCTTCTTTTCTCTTCTATTTCTGCTTGGAATTCCCACCTTGTTCTATTCTGTGCTGCTATAGGCACAAAGCAGGTTTTTTTTTTGTATTAACCAATGGGAATAAAACATATTCAAAGCTTACAGAGGGAAATTCCACAATGTCCTGGAAGCTACAACTGTTTGATCCTAAAAATTGCCATTGTCTTTTATGTTGGATAAATAAAAACTCTGAGTATTCTCAATAAAACAGTCACACCCTTGTCTTGTTGTGGCCTTTCTAGCCAAATATGGCTTCATTCCTTATGGCCCCATCAGGTGATCTTAGCTTGGTACACAAGCACAGGTACTTAGAAGACTTCATGAAAAAATTATCTAGAGATCATTTGTGTGATATTTTTGTCCTAATCTTTCTTATTCTCTCCATGTCCTGAAAAAAGTGCATAGGCAGAATTACAAAGGAATAAACTGATTTTCTGTACAAAATACTGCTTCAATTGGATGGTTATTACTGATGACTCATTCAGGTCTACAGTGCAAAACAAGAAGAAAGAGATGACAAGTGTAGCTGTAAATTTTCCTCCCATCTGCCAGCTCCCAAATAACCATTCAGAGGCTTATATTAATTATAAATATTTAGCCAATGACTCAGACTATTACTAGCTAACTCTTACAATTAAATAAATCAATATTTGTATATATCTGCTTTGCTCCCTGATTCATGACTTGTTACCTCACATTTTGTTCCTCCTGCAGCTCTTGGAGTCTCCTCAACTTCACCTTCTTTCTCTCTGTATCTGTTTGAATTTCCTAGCTAGCTATATTCTGCCCTTTCATAGCTAAAATAGCTTTATTCATCACCAATAAAAGCAGCACATATTTGCAGCATTCAGAGGGACATGGCATATCAGAAAAGTGTGTTTTGATAACTACAGCAATAGGTAGTTTCAGATGGCAGTACAGTGGTTAACAGGATGCAGAGTTAGTTTGTCAAGGATTTTAGCACCATTAAAGGAAAGAGCCTGGCTGTACATTTGAAGCCTAGGAACATGATCCAAGTGTAAGACTGCATCTAACTAAACCCTTAACTCTTGGAAGGAGTACACACAGGAATTCCTTGTTCCAGGGGCAACGTCATACAAAACTTTCAGCAAATTTGATCCAAGCTTGGTAGGGTCTTTCAAATCTTGGCAGTATTACCTATGTCATACTGATTCAGAAAATAAGAAAAATGCAAAATATAAAGGTCATGGATTCTTCTTTTGTGATCAGATCATCACTATTTTGCCCATCTCTGTTTGGTAGAGTCAAAGCCCCAGTAAAGAAGAGATTGTGAGAGTTCATTACATGAAGTGGTGGAGATAAAACTGGGTCACATTTCAGACCACAGGATGTTGAGACACCCAAGCTATGGGACATCTGCCCTGGAGAACTGCATAGGGGTGTGGAAGTAGCAAGAGTGAGATATATGAGAGGTTGCAGGGTGTTGTGTGATATTTTGATCATAATTGATAAAAGCATGTTTGGGGTCAGAGAACAGAGTTTAGCTATTTACTGACCAAAAGATGTCATAGAGGTTTGGAGGACCGTGGATACATAGGAGACAAGAAGTAGTAAGGTTGGTCCTAGAAAGGATCTTGACCTTTTTTGGATAGAGGAATGGAAAAGGAAGATTCGCTGGTGGCTTTTCCACTGTTTCTCTGATCTTTTGGGTTTTTACTCCTGATATCAGACTCCCAATTTTTATTGATAAGATTAATTAGTTAATGTTTCATCTGTCCCCCTAAAAGATATACTTAATAAACAGAAAGGAGTATCAAGACACCTAGATAGAAATTGCACAGTAGTTTATTAACTTTAATTTTTTGATGCTAATGAAAAGGAAATGGCAGCTGTGGAGAAAGTTAAAAGTCATAACTTTTCATTTTTTATTTAGACAAAAAGGAAATTAATTGAAGATGTGTTACATCCATTTATGCTGTGAAATATTTGTTTTAACTCTGTGAAGCTGTGTTATTTTCCATCCTAAGACACCTAATTGATCTAATAAAGATCTGAATTGCCAATAGTTAGGCAGGAAAGGGATTGATTGGGAAGCCAGGCAGAGAGAATCAATAAAAGGAGAAAGAGAGAAGGATTGAGGACCAAGAAGAAAGGGAGGAGAATGTTGGGGACCAGCCACCCAGCTTCACTGTTAGCCACAGAGTAAGAAGTAAAGAAAGGTGTAGAGAATAAAGATAAAATCCCAAAGGCAAAAGGTAGATAGAATAATTTAAATTAAGAAAAGCTGACAAGAACCAAGCTAAGGCTGGGCATTCTTAGGTACGAATAATCCTCCAAGTGATTTATTTGGGAGCTGGATGATGGGCTCCCTAAAGAGCCAAACACTAAAAAACTAATTACAGGATGGATCTTCTGTGATTATATGCCTAAGACTGGTACAACAGCATCCTGGGGTAGATCTATTCCCAATTTTCTGAGGAACTGCCATTTTGATTTCATAATAGCTTTATAAGTTTGTAAAAGCTTTTTTCCCCATAGATAACCAGAGTGATATAGCTAAAGTGTTACTCAGCTCATGCCAGTCTATATTTTAAGACTTTTTCAATGACTTGAAATTATTAGGCCTGTTCATATCCTAATATCCATTTGGGAGGCTCAGAGTCACCTGCTTCTCCAGATTCAGGAGACGTGACACTCTCTTTCCTTATATGTCACCTGTATACACATGGAAGACATTCTTTCTCACACATAAACATAAACAAACTGTGGGGAGAAACTTCTTTTGAAAAATCCTTGTGACTCATAAAACAATTAGAGCAAAACAAGTTGCTTTAGGTGTATAATACAAATCATACACTGTTTCTTTTTTTTTGAAAGTAATTTTATTAAATTATAAAAGTTTCCATTTATGCCCCTCTTCCCAACACCCTCCCACTCCCCCCTCCCTCTCCTCCTCCCTCTTTGTCCTTAAGGGCAGTCAGGGTTTCCAGCCCTGTGGGAAGTTCAAGTTCCTCCCCCCTCCCTCCAGGTCCAGGAAGGTGAGTATCCAAACAGACTGGATCCCCAAAATCCAGTATATGCAGAGGAAACTAGTCCCAGTGTCATTGTCAATGGCTTCTCAGAAAGACTCCGGGCCAGCCACATTCAGAGAATCCGACCACATTCAGAGAATCTGGTTGGATCACGTGCTCGTTCAGTCGCAGTCCAACTGCCCTTGGTAAACTCTCATTAGATCCGACCCCTTGTATCAGTGGGTGATAGCATCCCTCACAGTCCTTCGTCATTTTCTTCGTCCTTCTGCTCCTCATTTGGACCTTGGGGGCTCAGTCCGGTGCTCCAATGTGGGTCTCCGTCTGTATCGCCATCCATCGCCAGATGAAGGATCTATGATGATAAGCAAAATATTCATCAGTATGGTTATGGGCCAAGGCCGGTTCAGGCACCCTCTCCTCTGTCCAGAGAACAATCTGGGGATCTCACCTTGGACCTGCGATCCCATATATAATCAAGTCTCCTGTAAACCCTAAAATGACTCCCTTAGTTGAAATATATTCTTCCCTGATCCCATATTCAACCTTCCTCCGTACCCCCCCCCCCCACCCCCATCCTGGTCAACCGAGCTTTCCCCATTCCTCCCCTACTCCCTTCTCTCTAACCCTCTCCCCTTCCAACAACCCTCCCACCCCCCCCCCCCATGCACCCGAGGTTACCTGGGACTTTTGACTATTTCCTACCTCCTGGCGGATAGCTAAATAATCTTCATCAGGTTCATCTTCTTATTTAGCTTCTCTAGGATCACGAATAATAGGCTCAAAGCCTTTAATTATGGTTAGAATCCACTTATGAGTGAATACATACCACCGTGTTCCTCTTTTTGGGTCTGGCTTACCTCACTCAGTAAAGCGTTTTCTATTTCCATCCATTTGCATGCAAAATTCAAGATGTCATTGTTTTTTACCACTGAGTAAAACTCTAATATGTATATGTTCCACACCTTTTTTAACCATTCTTCTATTGAGGGGCACCTAGATTGTTTCCAGGTTCTGGCTATTACAAATAGTGCTGCTATGAACATAGTTGAACAAATGCTTTTGTAGTATGTTAGGGAATCTCTAGGGTATATTCCCAAGAGTGGAATTGCTGGGTCCTGAGGGAGGTTGACTCCCAGTTTCCTGAGAAACCGCCACACTGATTTCCACAGTGGCTGCACAAGTTTGCATTCCCACCAGCAATGGATGAGTGTTCCCCTCACTCCACATCCTCTCCAGCATAGGCTATCATTGGTGTTTTTGACTTTAGCTATTCTGACAGGTGAAAGATGGTATCTCAAAGTGGTTTTGATTTGCATTTCCCTGATCGCTAAGGAGTTTGAGTATGACCTTAAGTGTCTTCTGGCCATTCGAAGTTCATCTGTTGTGAATTCTCTGTTCAGTTCAGTACCCCATTTTTTAATTGGGTTAATTAGAGTTTTAGTGTCTAGTTTCTTGAGTTCTTTGTATATTTTGGAGATATTTTGGAGATCAGACCTTTGTCTGATGAGGGGTTGGTGAAGATCTTCTCCCAGTCAGAAGGCAGCCTTTTTGTCTTACTGACAGTGTCCTTTGCTTTACAGAAGCTTCTCAGCTTCAGTAGATCCCATTTATTCATTGTTTCTCTTATTGTCTGTGCTACTGGGGTCCTACTTAGGAAGAGGCCTCCTGTGCCTATATCTTGTAGATTACTTCCCACTTTCTCTTCTATCAGGTTCAAAGTGGATGGATTAATGTTGATGTCTTTAATCCATTTGGACTTGAGTTTTGTGCATAGTGATAGATATGGATCTACTTTCATCCTTCTACAGGTTGACATCCAGTTATGCCAGCACCATTTGTTAAAGATGCTTTCCTTCTTCCATTGTATACCTTTAGCTCCCTTGTCAAGAATTAGGTGCTCATAGGTTTGTGGGTTAATATCCATGTCTTCTATTCGATTCCAAAGGTCTATTTCTCTGTTCTTATGCCAATACCAAACTGTTTTCAATACTGTAACTCTGTAATAGAGTTTGAAGTCAGGGATGGTAATGCCTCCAGAAGTTCTTTTATTGTATAAGATTGTTTTGGCTATCCTGAGTTTTTTGTTTTTCCATATAAACTTGATTATTGTTCTCTCAAGGTCTGTGAAGAAGTTTGATGGGATTTTGATGGGGATTGCATTGAATCTATAGATTGCTTTTGGTAGAATTGCCATTTTTACTATGTTGATTCTCCCAATCCAAGAGCAGGGGAGGTCTTTCCATTTTCTGGTATCCTCCTCAATTTCTTTCTTCAAAGACTTAAAGTTCTTGTAAAATAGGTCTTTCACTTCCTTGGTTAGAGTAACCCCAAGATATTTTATGCTATTTGTGGCTATCGTGAAAGGTGATGTTTCTCTGATTTCCCTCTCTACTTCTTTATCCTTTGTGTATAGGAAGGCCACTGATTTTTTGGAGTTGATCTTGTATCCTGCCACGTTACTAAAGGTGTTTATCAGCTGTAGGAGTTCTTTGGTAGAGTTTTTGGGGTCACTTATGTACACTATCATATCCTCAGCAAATAACGAAAGTTTAACTTCATCCTTTCCAATTTGAATCCCCTTGATCTCCTTATGTTGTCTTATTGCTATTGCTAGAACTTCAAGCACTATATTGAAGAGGTATGGAGAGAGTGGACAGCCTTGTCGTGTTCCTGATTTTAGTGGAAAAGCTTTGAGTTTCTCTCCATTCAATTTGATGTTAGCTGTCGGCTTGCTGTATATTGCTTTTATTATATTTAGGTATGATCCTTGTATCCCCAGTCTCTCCAACACCTTTCTCATAAATGGGTGTTGAATTTTGTCAAATGCTTTTTCAGCATCCAATGAAATGATCATATGGTTTTTTTCTTTCAGTTTATTTATATGATGGATTACATTGATAGATTTGCGTGTGTTGAACCAGCCCGGCATCTCTGGGATGAAGCCTACTTGATCATAATGGATAATTTTTCTAATGTGTTCCTGGATTCGGTTTGCCAAGATTTTATTGAGAATTTTTGCGTCGATGTTCATGAGTGAGATTGGCCTGTAATTCTCTTTCTTGGTTGTGTCTTTGTGTTGTTTTGGTATTAGGGTAACTGTAGCTTCATAAAAGGAGTTTGGCAATGACTCTTCTGTTTCTATATTGTGGAATACATTAAGGAGTATAGGTATTAGCTCTTCCTGGAAGTTCTGGTAGAATTCTGCATTGAAACCATCTGGTCCTGGGCTTTTTTTGGTAGGGAGATTTCTGATAACAGCTTCTAATTCTTCACGACTGACAGGTCTATTTAGATTGTTTACCTGGTCTTGGTTCAACTTTGGTATATGGTACTTATCTAAAAAAATGTCCATTTCTTTTACATTTTCCAACTTTGTGGCATATAAACTTTTGTAGTAAGATCTAATGATTCTCTGAATTTCCTCTGTGTCTGTGGTTATGTCCCCCTTTTCATTTTTGATCCTATTAATTTGGATGTTCTCTCTCTGCCGTTTGATTATTTTGGCTAGGGGTTTGTCAATCTTGTTGATTTTCTCCAAGAACCAGCTTTTTGATTCATTGATTCTTTGGATTGTTTTCTGTGTTTCTATTTTGTTACTTTAATCCATGGTGATCTGACAATTCACTCCACCCAAAATAGGAAAAAATATACCTTCTTCTCTGCAGTTCATGGAACCTTCTCAAAGATTGACCACATACTCGTTAACAAAGCAAACTTCCACAGATACAAAAAAATATTAGTTACCACCTGTGTCTTGTCAGATCACCATGTATTAAAATTAGAATTCAACAACAATGCTACCCCCAGGAAGTGTACTCTGTCTTTTTAAAGTCTTCATTTGTTTTTTTATAAACCATTTACTTCTTTTCATAACTGTCTGTATTATTTTTCCTCTTTCTCCCAGGCCTATGTACATTTTTTAAATACACTGTGTCTCATTTCGAGGTCTTTTGTGTATGAATTTGTACTATTGTGTATCTGTAATTCTTCCCTGTTCTGGAGCACTTCTTAAAATTCTATGCACTTCTTATGAACTTAAGCTGTGCCTGCTTGCTCCACACAGTCCGACATGGCAGAGGCACATTTGCTGCCTGTGAGAGCCATGTACATTATCCAATTTTCAGGCATACACGGGGTCTAAGTTGCCATTAGCAATCTTCTCACAGACTCCATTGCCGGTCCTCCAGAAGGACTCAGAGTTGACGCTGACAACACAGCCCAAAAAGCCAGCATTTCAATATGGTGGAGCTTTTTTTATGCTACCTCTAAATCAGGAAAACCTCTCTTAAAGGTGCTACAGCCCGTCATCAGTAAGCAAAGCCCATTTGGGGAAATAAATATGGCTAAACTTCAGTTTTTACTGTCTAGAATTCCTTTCCAAGCTCTCTAAGATTTTAAGTGGATTTTAGTTGGCCACGTGGGCATCAGTTTGCTATGGGAAGCCACTCGTTAGTTCCCAGCTTCTCAGCCTGAAAATAAGCACACAGAAACTGTACTAATAAATCACTGCTTAGCCCATTAGCTCTAGTTTCTTATTGGTTAACACTTACATATTAGTTCAATCAATTTCTGTTAATTTCTGTATTGCCATGTGACTGTGGCTTATGAGGTAAAGTTCTCAATATCTGTCTTCCGCAGGGCTCCATGACTTCTCTCTGACTCCACCTTCATCCCCCAGTATTCAGTTTAGTTTTCCCAACCTACCTTAGAGTTGTCCTAAAGCTCTGTTATAGGCCCAAAGCAGTTTCTTTATTTAACAATGATAATCACAGCATCCAGAAGTAAATCCCACAATATGCGTTTCTATAGCCTCAACTCATTTCCTGTTCTTTGTGCCTACTGTGTTGTGGTTGAACCTAATCAGTCAGCTTTCTTCTTTTGCTGTCATAACTTCCTCACCATCATAAACTCTATCACTAAATCACACATGATTCAGTAGAATGAGCTTCTATTTGGTGCTAAGGTGGTTTGGTAGCCTACTGTTTATATTTTTTGTTTGTTTATTTTTGAAGACAAAGTTTGTCGGTGTTGCCCTAGCTGTCCTGAAAGTAGTGCTATATACAAGGTTGGTTTCAAACTCAGAGAACCTCTGACTCTGACTCCCAAGTGCTGGGATTAAAAGTGGACTAGCATTCCTGGCTTTTTTGTTTTTATATTGTTGTATGATGGTTTTGTTTTTATCAAGCATATGCTGTTGTAGTGAACTTCACCCATATCTTATATTTTACATTTTACAGAGGGTATCATTATTTTTCCTAGGCTGGCATGTATTCATGACATTAATACTGCCTGTGTCTTTTGAGTCATTGGATTGCAGGTGCATAACCTTCTTTCTGCCTATTTTGTTTGTTTTTAATTTTTATTTTAAAAAGAGTACTTAACCTGTATGCATGGATATGCACCATGTGAGTACCTAGTCCTTACATTGATCAAAAAAATGATACTAGAAACCTTGACCTTGGAATAATGGATAGGTATGATCCTCCATGGAAGTCCTTGAGCCCACCTGTATGCAACACCAGGAGGACTCTTTACTTTTGAGTCATCTTTCCTGCTCTGTGTTCATTATTTGTAATCAACATATTAATTGCTATTATTTTCATTTGTCCATTTGTAACTTTTTAAACACGCAGTGTCTTTTAGTAAAATCTTATTTTTATCATGTGAAAGAGGTATTTAACATGTATTTCTGGCTGCCATAGAAGTGATTGTGTGGACTAGGCTGGTATTCAACTCAGAGACAGAGAGATTCATACATACCTCTGCCTTCTGAGTCCTTGTATTAGAGGACTCAATGCATCCAGCTTTTCATCTTATTTTTCTTTTTTGTAGTTAGAAATTAATCATTCATACAATCTCTCTTATCTGTACTCTGTATTATTGATCTGTTTACATATCTTTCATTGTTGGTTAGTAGGCATTTCTCTTGCAAAGTGATATCCCATTCAACGGGTTCATAAATGACAATGGTGAACTTCGTATTTAGTTTGCTTCTAAAGTGTCTTGGTGATTAAATTATGATGTCTATGTCATGGAATAAGTATGGGGAGCACCAGAATACTATGACTATACTGTCAAAGAAGTATACATTTACAGTGTTGTCAAAATCATACTTTCTGTTGTACACATGTATGGGATTTTAGAATACAGTGACCTATGATGACGTGCATGTTGACTTTACTTGGGAAGAATGGACTTTGCTGAATCCTTCCCAGAAGAATCTCTACATAGATGTGATGGTGGAGACCTACAGAAACCTCACTGCTATAGGTAAGACTGAATTATCTTTTATGTTTCAAATAAGGGGACAACTGTTCATTGGTTAATGATTCTCTTTTGTAATTTGATTGAGAAAGAAGAATGGGAAAAGAAATTTGACATGCTTTTAAGTTTTGCTTCAAATGGTAACTAATGTTTTTACAATTTTTAATATATAACATACATTTTTCTGGCACTGTATTTTAGGATATAATTGGGAAGACAATGATATTGAAAAAAATTGTCAAAGTTCTAGAAGACCTAAAAGGTAATTTCCATGTATAAGCTGATACAGATGTACCCCTGAAGAATTTGTAATGTATCCTATATATTTTAAACCAAAACAACAATGTACATAATAAAGTGCATTGGTGCTTATTAAACTATCACAAAACCATATACCTAAATTTCAGATAGGGAAATTGTATTGGAAAGTCATTTTTTTCAGAAAGAAGTCAAGGAAACTATGCCTTAACCTATATTTCCATTTGATTCATAATACAATGAGGTATTCTTTAAAATTATCAATGCATTTATTTCATATTATTCATATTATAAAAGATATACATTTTGAAAAGGTAATAAGTATATCTCTGAAACTCTGTATTACACTAATAGTCCATAGAAAAGGTAGTTTAACCCATATACTTGTGACTGTATTAAGTTTAGTGAGGGGGCAGTTAGAGTCACAAATCAAGGGTCAGCTGTTGTAGAGAGGCCTTAATTCATACCACAAGTCTATTAGGACAGAAAGTCAAACTATGAACTCAATGTGGAAGCCTTATATTTGTTATTCTTCCTTTACTAAATATATCACATGTTCCTCTGGATATAAGCCACATGAGCATAGGGATGTGAAAAAATATAACATACCCCTCTCTCAGAACAAATAGAAGATATGTAACAGTCCCCATGTTGAGTATACTTGTTGGATTTGATGTACAAGTATACAAGTAATTGGTTTTCTAGTCTCATTCTTAATATATCAACAAACTCACATTTCAGAAAAGCACCATGAGTACTAGGACTGTGTAAAAACTTTTGTTTGTCCTAGTTCACTTAACAAATGTAGTATCACTCACAGTGTAGGAAACATTATGAATGCAATAAGAGTGGTAAAGCTCTGAGTTTTTTTTTCACTTCTCTTCAAATACATGAAAATTCTCATACAGAAAAAAAAAGATTCTGTAAATGTGAACCATGTAATAAAGGCTGTTTTCAGTTATCCTCTAAGATGAAAAACATGCCTTAATAAAGGGGAAAAACAAGATTGTAAACATGATCATAAAACCTTAACATATAATTCTTCTTTAAAATAGTACTAAATTGTAAAATTAATTTATACAGATAAAAATATTCAACAATGTATTAAATGTAGTTATTCTTTCACATGTACCATTATCATTGTAGGCATGAAAAAAGTCAAACTAGAGAGAAAACTTCTGTATATACTCAATGTGTTAAAGCCTTTGCATGTCATCTTCACAGGCATGAAAAAACATATACTAGATTAAAACCCTGTGAAGAAAATGAATTTGGTAAAGCCTTTTTACATCACAATCATCTTCAAATGCATAATAGATCATGCACTGGAGAGAAAACCTATGAATATAATCAATGTTGTAAAATCTTTGCATGTCAGCGTACTCTTCAAATGCATAAAAGAACACATACTGGAAAGAAGCTATATGAATGTAATCAGTGTGGTAAAGCCTTTGCTTGGCAGAGTTATCTTCAAATTCCTGAAAGAAGCCATACTGGAGAGAAACTTTATGAATGTAATCAGTGTGGTAAAGCCTTTGCACAGCACAATCATCTACAAAGTCATGAAAGAACGCATACTGGAGGGAATCCCTATGAATGTAATCAGTATGGTAAAGCCTTCACATGGCACATTCATCTTCAAAATCGTGAACAAACCCATACTGGAGAAAAACCCTACAAATGTAATCAGTGTGGTAAAGCCTTTTCATGTTCCAGTAATCTCCGAAAGCATGAAAGAAGCCATACTGGAGAGAAACCTTATGAATGTAATCAGTGTGGTAAAACCTTTGCACAGCACTTTCATCTACAAAGACATGAAAGAACGCATACTGGAGAGAAACCCTATGAATGTAATCAGTGTGGTAAAGCCTTTGCACAGCACTTTCATCTACAAAGTCATGAAAGAACACATACTGGAGAGAAACCCTATGAATGTAATCAGTGTGGTAAAGCCTTTGCATGTCCCAGTTATCTCCAAAAGCATAAAAGAACCCATACTGGAGAGAAACCCTATAAATGTAATCAGTGTGGTAAAGCCTTTGCACAGCACGTTTATCTGCAAAGTCATGAAAGAACGCATACTGGAGAGAAACCCTATGAATGTAAACAGTGTGGTAAAGCCTTTGCATGGCATGGTCTTCTTCAAATTCATGAAAGAAGCCATACTGGAGAAAAACCCTATAAATGTAATCAGTGTGGTAAAGCCTATGCATGTTCGAATTCTCTCCAAAAGCATAAAATAACCCATACTTGAGAGAAATCCTATTAATGTAATTGGTGTGATAAAGTCTTTTCATGTCCCAGTACTCTCCAAAAGCATAAAAGAACCCATACTGGAGATAAGCCCTATCAATGTAATCAGTGTGGTAAAGGCTTTTCACAGCACATTCATCTTCAAAATCATGGAAGAACCCACACTTGAGAGAAACCCTATGAATGTATTCAGTGTGTAAAGCCTTTGTGTGTCACAGTTATCCCTGGATGCATGAAAGAAGCCATACTGGAGAGAAACCCTATGAATGTAATTGGTGTGGTGAATTCTTTATACAGCACACTTATCTACAAAGTCATAAAATTAGCCATTGTGAAGAGAAAACTCTCTGAATGTGATCAGTGTGGTAAAGCCTTTGTGTGTCACAGTTATCCCTGGATGCATGAAAGAAGCCATACTGGAGAGAACCCTAAGAATGTAAGCAGTGTGGTGAATGCCTTTTTACAGCACATTCATCTACAAAGTCATGAAATTAGTGATGCTGGAGAGAAACCCTATGAGTGTAATCAGTGTTGTAAAGCCTTTGTATGTCACAGTAGTCTTCAAACACATGAAAGAACCCATACTGGAGAGAAACCCTCTGAATATAATCAATGTGGTAAAGCCTTTGCATGTAGAGTGATCTCTGAAAACATAATAGAATCCCTACTGGAGAGAAACATTACGTATGTAATTAGTGTGGTAAATGCTTTGTTTATCGTAGTTATCTTTAAAGACATGAACTAACATATGCTGGAGATAAACTCTATGAATATAATGAGTGTGGTAAAGCCTTTGCACTTCACACTACTCTATAAATGCATAAAAAAATCACACAGTGGAGATAAACTCTCTAAATGTTATCAGTGTGGTAAGGCATTTGCATGTATGAATAATCTAAATCATGAGAAATATCATATGGCATAGAAACCCTGTAATTGGTTTTATTGTGATAAAGTTTTGTGCTTTATATAGGAGTAAAATTTTTGTGTGCAACAATCTCTTAAAATCTTTGTATATTTCAATAGACATTGACTACCTGAAAAAGATACGGAGGACTTCTTATTATAAAGTATTTGATAAGATCTTTAGCCAAAACACTTATAATCAGCTACACAATGATTTGGGTTTCCATTCTGTATGTTGTGAATGTATTTTGTTACCATTGATAAGCTCCAGATCTATTAACACCTGAGAATACAATTCAGCCAATCTCTGTATTGTTCAAGATCAGGGAATGACATCTAAACAATTCCCACCCTGAGAATCGTCTCCCTGGGAAATCTCTGCCCCTAACAATTCCTATATAAGTTCTGTACATGTTCAGTTGGCATCTGTGTATTTCTGCTCTGGCAGAGGCAGCCCTTCTCCTGGATTCTTCCTTTCCGAATAAATTTCTTGAATTAGTTTTGGGTGAAGACCTTTCACTGGTGTGATCAGAAGCTTTGTAGTGTATTTGAACAGAGAAGCTTTGGTCACCTCTGCTGGCAAACTCCCTTAAAGAAGCAGAGTAGAAGTAGCGACTCTTCACCAGAGACTGCAACATTTCTGAAACAGTTTCCCATCAACTCCAATGAAGCAGAGAAGTAACAAATTGGGCTGAAGTTGTGAAAGAAATTGACATTTCCTTTAGGAAAGTCTCTAGTCGGGTGAACAGAGAAGCATTGGACAACTCTGCTAGGAAACTCCCTTAGGGAAATGGAGCAGGATAGCAGTGGATGTCTCTGCTTTGAAGCTCTCTTAACACAGTGTAACAGGGCCCAGCTGTGATGGCTCTCTTTTGTAGGGGAGCATCACTGCTACACCCTTTAGGGCAACATCTCCCACTGGAACACAGCTTCAGGTATAGCCAGACTTCCCAATAGTCAGTATATTTCAGGGACCATCTTTGACAAGTATACCACTTACCAGGGTAGGAGCATGGGGATTAGAACATAAGTAAAGATAATGAAGACACAAGTAAAAATAATAAAACAAAAGCATAGGATAGTACTGGGAGGGAGTACCTGTGAATACTATATATCTGCCTGCATTCAATTTTTCATTTACTTTTTAAAAATATATTTATTGTGTATATATTTTTCTGCCTACATGCATGCCTGCAGGTCAGAAAAAGGCACCTGATCTCATTACACATGGTTGTAAGACACCATGTGGTAGCTGGGAATTGAATTCAGGACCTTTAGATGAGCTTGCTGTGCTCTTAATCACTGAGCTATCTTTCCACCCCTGTTTTTCATATAGTTTTATACCCCAATACAACAGGAGGAAGAGGACAAAAGACCGCTTTTGCATATTGCAAAAGACAACTAGAACAGTTACTTTCTTCAATACTTTGAGCCACCAAGTTCTTAATTTTTGAGAAAAACATTCTGTTATTCAGGGAGTGAACTCTCCCTAGACAAGTATCCTAAAGGCAGTCATTCCCTAAGTCAAACCTCTTAATTCAAAAGAAGTATCAGAAGTATGTTTGGATTCTTTTACCTTTGCTCAAGGGGGAGTGGATTTACCTGTTTGGGCTCTTTTAAAGTCCAAAACACAAAACAACCACACCTTAGGTCAAGGTGTGTAGTCACATCTGTTAACAATTTTGTGCAAACTCAAACTCTGACCTTCAGATAAGGTGGAAATAGGCTCATGGTTTTGGGCCTCCACAAGGATACCTTTTCACCTCACAGTTGTAGGTATTCAATACACTTTCCCTTCTCAACTCTAGGTATGGCCTGACTTCTAACAGTCAGGGTAATTTTTTCTTCAGAGCCCTAGGTATCAGGCTATTTTCCCTCCACAGCTTCAGTTATAGCCAGACTTCTCAACAGTCAGGATTCCTTTCTCTTTATAGCTATAGATGTCCAGTACACTTTCACAGCAGTAGATATATCCTGACATGACAGTGAGGGTACCTTTCTCTTCAGAGCTATAAGTATTCGGGATGCCTCTTGTCCACAGTTTCAGGGACAGCCTGACTTAATAACAGTCAGGGTAACTTTCCTATCAGCTGTAGATATCCAGGATTGTAGTTGGAGACTGCTTTGGCAGTTTCTGTAGCCATCTAGACCCACATAGTCACCCAGAAAATATATTAAATACAACACTGTTTGGCCTGTTAGCTGAAGATTCTATTAACTAATTCTTACATCTTAAATTAACCCATTTCTGTTCATCTCAGCACAAGGTTGGTTGCTTATCAGTAAGGTTCTTCTGGCATCTTTTTGCTTCATCAACTTTAATCCACCTACTCTCTATGTCTCATCCAGCCTGATTATATTCTGCCCTGCTGTAGGCCCAAGCAACTTCTTCATTAATCAATGACAATAAATCATGTTCACAGCATATAGAGGGTAATCCCAGATTGCAGGATACCTTCCCTTCACAACTGTATGTGTAACCTGACTTCAGACAATCAATGTTGTACAGAGGTTGCTTGTTTGGTTCCCAGCTATCTAGCTTGTTTAGATCTGAAATAACCACACAAATACTGTATTAAATCACTGCTTAGCCCATTAGCTCTGGCTTCTTATTGGCTCACTCTTACATATCAATTTAAACCACTTCTATTAATTTGTGTGTTTCCATGTGGCTGTCACTTACTGGGTCAACATCCCAACATCTGTCTCTGGCAGCTCCGTGGCATCTCTCTTGTTGTGCCCTTCTTCCCCCTAGCATTCAGTTCAGTTTTCCCTGCCTACTTAAGTTCTGCCCTATCAACAGGCCAAGGCAGTTTTTTATTCATTAATAGTAATCACAACACAAAGAGGGGAATCCCCCATCAAATCAGGATATCTTTCTCCCACAGCAGTAGATATCCAGACTGCCATCCTTTCTTAGTTATAGGTGTAGCCTGACTTCTGACACTCAGAATCACTTTCCCTCCAGAGCTATAACACATGCACTATTTTAACAATAATGTAACCCCTTTTAATTTTTTCCTCTTCAATTAAATGGAATCACTGATTCTGGTGTAAAACTTTATTGATTCGTATTAGTTCATTTTCTGTTGTGATATAATGTCTATCTATAAAAATTATAAACTTATAAAAATGAATTTGGCCTTTGGTTCCAGAGTAATACAGAATTGTCATGAAAGTCAGTGACACAAAAGTGGGCAGTTGTGGTGCATACTTTTAATCCCACACTCAGGAGGCAGAGGCAGGTGGGTCTCGCCAGCATGATGTACAAGAACTAGTCCTAGGACAGACTTCAAAGCTACAGAGAAACACTTTCTCAGAAAAGAAAGAAAGAAAGTGTCATGGCTACAAGTGTTTAACATGACAGCTAAAGCAGAAAGCTAAGAACTCAAATTCTTAACCTACAGCATGACGCAGAGAGTATAAACTAGAAAAGCCTACCCACAGTGACTTATTTCCTCCAGCAGGACAGCATTCCATCAACTTAGAAGTCTTGATTTCTTAGACTTCAAGCCTACCTGATTGCTTCATGATGAAGAAAAACTAAGCAATTAGGTGACTTAACACCTGTAGTATAGGAATGAATTCCTACAAAAGAGAAACTTTCATGAGTGAAAATGTTTAAAGAGTTGTTTTAGTTGTGATTATAGTATCAGTGTGTTTTTTGTGTGGGTATGTGAATATGCATGCTGGTTTCTGATAATATTAGATCCTAGGATTTTATAGCAGAATTTACAGGATGTTGTCAAAAATCAGACCTTGGCCCTGGAGTGAATATTTCTTTACTGCCTAGCCATGTTTCTGGTGCTCTAAATATTTTAAAGCCTATTTGCATCAATTCAACGTCAGGAAATAGGGATAAACTCACACTGATGAAAACTCTTCCTGAAAATGATTTTTTAAGACTTTAATTATCAAAGTTGTCTTCAGCTGCAAGAAAAAAGTCATGTTTTATTTAGTTTTCATCATATCCTTGATGGAAATAAATTACTTACCATCTTCACTGAAGACTGATGGTACAGATCACTGCACTTTAGTTTCTATTTTGAAGCATTTGAGGTAGATAGTAAAGTGTGCTCCAAGTGTGACATATCCATTTAGTGAAGTTTTATTTTGTGGTCCTTATATTTCTTCTGTGACTTTTGTTAATCTATCTTGTTTTTACTTATTGATAGCTATTTTTCTAGTATAATGTGTAGAGTGTTCCATTGTTTCTTTAAATTTCAGGCAGTGTGTGATCATACTTTTCAAGTAAGAGTGTCTATGGAATGGTGATGGGTTGTTGCTCTTGGTTTTGTATTTGTATTTCCACAAACTCTCAGGTTTTCTTGAGATTTTCTTGTTTCTTATTCAGTTTTCCTTAGATGTTAGTAATGATTCAGGGATACATTTGAACTCATGATCCTCATGTGTCTACCTCCTGAGTACAAATCAAAATGTAGACGATGTACTCCCAACATTTGCTGTTTTGTCAACACAATTTCACATTGTTAAAGTTAAAATGCTTAATAGGAGAGACTATAAGAAACATTAACGATCTCGTGTGTATTCAAAAACAGTGTTTTTGTTTTTCTGGTAGAGATTTAATAAAGTAGGATAATCATCATTCAACTGTGTAACTTATACCGTAGCTTCATGATTTATGTGTGTGTGTGTGTGTGTATGCGTATGCATATATATTGGTGGTCCATGCTTCCCTCATCCCCATTAGTTTATCATTTGGCATTTTATCTTGAGGAATTGCTTTCTCAGGAAATTATCCAGGGATGTCAGGTAATGTACTGGCACTAAGATTTATTTTGTAACAAAGATTTATGGAGTGTGTGTGTGGGGGGGATAAATTGCCTATGTTCTGTCAATCATGTTTTAAATAAATACTGATTAACCAGTAGGCAGTCAGGGAGTTTAAGCAAGACAACCAGACAGGAATTAGAGGCAGGCCAATGAAAACAGGAATATTCTGGGAAGAAGGAAGATCTTTTGCCAGTCCTTCCCCGACCAAGGAAGGAGCAAGATGTGACCTGCCCCACTGAAAGAGGTACCAAGCCATGTGACTAACATATACTAGAATAATGGGCTAATATAAGTTATAAGAGCTAATTCAAAGCCTGAGCTAATGGGCCAATCAGTTTATAATTAATATAGACCTCTGTATATTTTCTTTGGGGGTTACCAGCTGTGGGAACTGGGTAGGACAGAAATCAAAATATGCAAGCCCTCATGTTATATGTGTACAATATGATTATTGGTTTGTTGGATGAATGCAGATATGTGGACATTGGAAAACAACTTTGCATTTTCTACTTTTGGTACTCTTAATGTGATGATCAAGGTTAATTTTCCATCCTTGCACAGCACAAACCTTTCCCATGGAGCTATTTCACTGGTCCTCAAATAAGATTATTAGGAATATTGTAATAGTAAACTCTTGTCTCCTTTTCATATGAGGATGGAGGCACATAGTATAATTTGAATAATAAATCCTTTTGCATAGGAAAATATTTATATGATTATACATCTTTTTAATTTTTTATCCTGGAGACTAAACATTTGTTTATAACACTTTCTCAAAAAACCATGATTGAATGCCAAAGAATTGCCTCAGTCATTAAAATTGGTTGCTGATAAGCCTGATGACCTATGTTCTATCACCGGGTGATCCATATTGCTCCTACAAGTTTTTTCTTTAATTTCTACATTTGGGCACTGGCATATGCACACTCCTACATACAAAAATGATTTTTAATCCTGAATAAGTGCAATTGAGGTCAATTGTAGTCAAATGAATTCCTAAGTTTCATCATTAAACTCACATAGTGCTGAGGGAACTCCTTCCGCTCCCTCAGCCAATAGCCGCTGAGATACCAGCCCATTGGGGTGTTGTCTCTCTCTCTCTCTTTAAAAAAGCAGCAGCTGTCCTCCACTCCCTCTCTAGCTTCTGGCTCTGCTTCTGGCTCCTAGACTCCTTTCCTGTTCGTGCAGAGGGGCTGTTGTCTGGGACGGTAATCTGTTAGTTTTTTCCCCTTTGAATAAATAACCATTCTATTAATAATAATTTTAAACTGGTGTGGGATTGTTTGTGACTTATGCCTTCATCTGGCGCCCAACGTTTGGTTGTAGAACACCCCCCCACTCAACTGCTTGCCACCAGCTCGGCTAGTCATGAGCCCTCCCTCAGCTGCGGCCTGTGCCCTGTGTGTGGAGCCAGCAGTTCAATTAAACCCCACGCCTCTCAAGCTCCACAGGCTCAGGACAGCCTCTGCCTGCCTGGTTTGCTTTTTTCTGAGTTGCTTTTAAATTTCCCTGGTAAGTACATCACTTGAGTGGTGTGAATCAGAATGCAAGCAGTTGCCAAAAGCTGCAACCCCTTGGGGCGAATCAGTCACTTGGAGGCATACGAGGCTTCCAGGTTGCTCTTTTCTACCCCTGGATTCTGGGTTTCTGGTTCTGTGTATGGAATAGATTTAATTACATTTTCTTTCTTGAGCAACTTATATTTCCTAGTTATTAACAAATACTAAGGCGGACACTGAAACAGGACCCTGTTTCCGTCACCTTTGCAGTGGTTCTAGACGCGACTTGGCAACAGCGCTGCCTACTAGACATGAGGTAATATGACAGTTTTTGTTTCCAACGCCAACTTTACTGTTTTCTTTATTAATACAATGGATTATGTCATGCAAGGTTTATATGACTATGGGGATACATTAATTTACTTGTAACTAGGTTTCAGTTTTCTTTTCAATATTTTATCATTAAGGAAGATACAATTTTTACGGACTAATAATGAACAACTCGTTGAAAGGATTTAAGTTAATGAAAATCAGGGGTTATCTGAACAAGTGGATACTATGGTAGACAAAATTGACTCAATATCCAAGGTTACTAGGAAGTTACCTGAAAGGGTTCAGACTGTTGAATTTGACATTCAGACATTAGCACAAAGTTTTGATAAGGTAACAGATAGAATGTACCTCCAGAATGGGAACCAAAAAATTGATACCTTAGTGAAATTCCTAGAAACACGGGTAGGTCAGGAGATTCAGGATTTAAGGGAGACAATGATAAAAAAGATTAGAAATGATTGAAGAAATTATTGGAGCTGGTGAACAGAGTAAGAAGGCACAAGGACAGGATACAATGCCACCACCAGCTGTTAGAACTGGCTTACCTAGGGTTCTAATGACATACCCTGTAATTTATTCTGACAAAGGGTCAACTTCTAAAGGCTCAAAGGGAGTTAAAGAAGCTAGATGGACACCAATAGCAATGAATGATTTAAAAGAAATTAAGCAAGCTGTCGTTAATTTTGGCTTGCACTCTGCATTTGTTAAGGAAATG
Organism: Myodes glareolus; assembly: GCF_982192425.1. Taxonomy (NCBI): domain Eukaryota; kingdom Metazoa; phylum Chordata; class Mammalia; order Rodentia; family Cricetidae; genus Myodes; species Myodes glareolus. Next base: position 523,720 of record NC_142033.1, on the reverse strand, counting down.
ATAAGGACTTGGGCTTCTAATGTCAGAGCTACCCCCCATGATTTCTCTCAGCTAGTGTCTGCAGTTTTAGATGATGGACCTTCCTTGATGTTTGGAATTTATTTCAGAGAAGAATCCAAACATATGGAACAGCAAGGAAGAGCAAAAGGTGTGGAGGTTTCCCAAGATCAAATTCTTGGTGTAGGAGCATATGCTGATCCACAGGTCCAAGCTCTTTATGACGAAGAAGTGCTGTCCTTATGTCACAAAGCAGCCTTGAATGCTTTGAATAGAATACAAGATCCAGCAAAAAGGGTCGAATCATATACCAGGGTTAGGCAGGGACAGAGAGAACCCTTTACTGACTTTGTGCAAAGATTAATTAAGGCTCTGGACAAAGGGGTAACAGACCCAGAAGCTAGATGAATACTTCTTGAATCTCTAGCTTTTGAAAATGCAAATAATGAATGTAAAAAGATAATTGGGCCTTTAAGATCTAGATCAGCACCAATGGAAGAATGGATACAGCATACCATGAATGTTGAGACGTTTAGCTATAATGATGAATCCTGGGTAGGAGAAGCGATGTCCAAAGCTATGAGGAGACATCAAACTACCAGGTGTTTTAATTGTGGTAAATTAGGACATCTGAAAAGGAATTGCAGGCAAAGAAATTCTAGGAATATCACAAAAGTAGGAGACCTCAGCCTTCAGGTATATGCAGGAGATGCGGTAAAGGCCGACATTGGTCCAACGAATGCAGGTCAACAACAGACAGACAAGGCAACCCGATACCATTGGGAAACTCCTTGAGGGGCCTCTCGCAGGCCCCCAAGCCAAAAGTGGCCCAGTCATTCCCAGTTACAATGGAAAATGTATCTCACCAAGAAAATTGAAAACTCCAATGTCTGCTATAAAAAGTAATACTGGTCTAAATAATGAATTACATGTGGAGAATGAGTCAAAAAATTCAGTAGGACAGAGTAAATGTGTATTTTGGCAGACTTCTATTAACGATCAAAGACTAAAGCTAAGAGTCTGTATAAATGGCATTTTTATTGAAGGCTTATTAGACACAGGTGTGGATGTAAGTATAATTACTCCAGAATCTTGGCATCCGAATTGGCCTCTTCAAGAGGTAGATGTTCAGTTCCTGGGAATTGGAACCCTATCTCGTGTAAAACAAATCACAAGATGGGTGGAATCCATAGGGCCTGAAGGGCAAATAGGAAGACTAAGGCCATATATAGCCAATATTGCAATAAATTTATGGGGCCGTGACCTGCTACAGCAATGGAATACCCAGATTAACATTCCTGTAGTTCCAGGAATTCACAATTCTGGGAAGGATATAATGAGGTATTATGGAAAAAGGTCACCAGCCATTCAGGCTGTACAAGAACATACAACCAATAGCAAACCTTTAGAGGTACCAACAGCCCTACCTTTAAAATGGCTAACTGAGAAGCCAATATGGATCAAGCAGTGGCCTCTGGCTGAAGATAAATTACAGACTTTGGAACAGCTGGTACAAGAGCAACTAGATGCTAACCATATTGAAGAATCAACCAGCCCTTGGAATTCTCCTGTGTTTGTTGTAAAAAAGAAATCTGGTAAATGGAGAATGGTGACAGATCTAAGAGCTGTCAACATGGTAATTCAACCTATGCATCCGCTACAATCTGGAATTCCTTTGCCTTCTCTATTACCAAGAGGATGGCCTCTCGTAGTTATTGATTTGAAAGACTGTTTTTTCACTATCCCTTTGCAAGAAAAGGATAGAGAAAAATTTGCCTTTACAGTTCCAACTTATAATAATTCTCAGCCTACTAGGAGAGATCAATGAACTGTCCTCCCACAGGGGATGCTCAATAGTCCCACATTGTGCCAATATTTTGTTAATAAGTCATTGGAAATAATTCGTAAGCAATTTCCTAAGTCCATAATTTATCATTACATGGATGACATTTTATTATCTGATTCAAATAAAGATACTTTGGAAAGTATGTTTGAAGAAGTAAAGAAAGTATTGCCTAGGTGGGGATTATAAATTGCCCCTGAAAAGATTCAAAGAGGAGATTCTATTAATTACCTAGGCTTCAGAATAGGGTTAGAGATAATTTGCACGCAAAAGGCACAAATTAGGAGAGACCAGTTACGGACTCTTAATGACGTCCAAAGATTGTTAGGAGACATTTCCAATCTACGACCAGCTGTTGGGATAATACCTGATCTAATAGTTCATTTAAACAAAATCTTAGATGGTGATAAAGATTTGAATAGTCCCAGAAAATTGACACTTGAAGCAGAAAAGGAACTGATAATGATTGAGGAAAAATTACAGGAGGCACATGTGGATAGGGTGAACCTGAATCTTAGTTCCATCCTAGTCATATTGCCTTCCAGAATTTCTCCTACAGGGATTTTAATGCAGAGGGAAGATATTATTTTAGAGTGGATATTTATACCTCATAAACCAAGTAAAAAATTAAAAACTTATGTAGAAAAGGTCTCGGAATTAATTATAAAAGGTAAACTGAGACTTTGTCACCTAGCATGTATAAACCCAGCAGAAATTATAGTGCCTTTTACTACTGAGGAAATAAGAAAGTTATGGGAAGATAATTAACCATGGCAAAGAGCTTGTGCTAATTTTTTGAGAGAAATTAACAGCAACTCTCCCAAAAGTGATAGACTTAACCTCATAAAGAGAACTTCTTTCATTCTTCCTAGAATTGTACATGGTCCTCCAATAACTGGAGCCCGGACATTTTATACCGATGCAAATAAATCAGGGAAAGCAGGTTATAAATCGGAAGAATTGAGTAAGGTGGAACAAAGCCCTTATAATTCTGTCCAGAAGGCAGAATTATATGCCATTCTTATGGTGCTAAGGGATTTTAAAGAACCTCTTAATATAGTTACAGATTCACATTATGCAGAAAGAGTTATCTTGCATATTGAAACCGCTGAATTCATACCAGATGAAACAGAGTTGACTTCATTGTTTATCCAGGTACAGGACATCATTAGAAATAGGCTTTGTCCAATGTACATAACACACATCTGGTCCCATACTGGTCTGCCTGGCCCTCTAGCACAAAGTAACGCTGAAATTGACCAATTATTGATTGGAAGCGTTCTGCAGGCCTCAGAATTTCATAAAAAACATCATGTCAATAGTAAAGGCTTAAAGAAAGAGTTTTCCATTACATGGCAACAAGCTAAGGACATTATAAAGAGATGTCCTACTTGTTCTTTCTATAATTAAACACCGTTACCTGCAGGGAGTAATCTAAAGGGTACTCAAAGGAATGAAATCTGGCAGGTGGATGTGTTCCACTTTATGGAATTTGGTAAATTAAAATATGTACACCACACCATAAATACGTATTCAGGTTTTCATTGGGCAACTGCCCTGAGCTCAGAAAAGGCTGATTCGGTAATCACACATTTATTGGAAGTTATGGCCATCATGGGTATACCTGCACAAATAAAGACAGACAATGGTCGAGCATATGTATCTAAGAAAATGAAATGCTTTTTTGCTTATTATAATATAAAACACGTTACAGGTATACCAAATAATCCTACAGGTCAGGCACTTATAGAAAGATCAAATCGTTCTATAAAGGATATGCTAAACAAATAGAAAGGGACGAAATATACTCCCAGTAATAGATTGTATAATGCTCTATTAACCTGGATATTTGAATACTGACTGATGGAAAATAACGGCCCAATAGGGACTACCAAGAAAACTTAATAGGTTCTGTAAGTAAAATATACTAAATCGTATTTCTAAATTTATAGCGCTGGTTTTCGAGTTGGACTCTGGCTCAGTCCCTCTCTAATTTCATGCCTGTTGTTAAAAGAAAAACCCAGAGTTTCTGGAGTTTCTGTCTCATGTCAAGAGCCATGATATGGTACAGAAAGAAATATGAGTTTAGAAAACATCTTTAGTTTTCTTCATATCTATCATATCTTTCATTAAATATATCTATCATGCCTTTCATTTAATATATGTATGTCTGTATATGTCTATATGATTACTGTTTAAGTTTTCCACAATGAACAATGAGTTTTTCCTGCAGTGACATTTGAAGTTTCCAGGAAGAAGATGGAGCCCCATAACAACTCCACCTGTTTGATATGACGTCATGATACTGATAGCACTACTACAAGTCCTGTTTTGGGTACCAGCTGCACAAGATGGTTCCAACATGGTTAGCTGAAATGGTGCACATCTTGTACAACATTCTGGTCAGACCTCCACAAAATTCTCAGAGACTATTTGCAATTTTAAAAGACACTGATCTTGAAATTTAACCATCATTTTACTTTCACAGGATCCCCCAGAAAGAATGTCACCCCCATGACAGCTGGAAGTAATTCTAGAGAATGACATCCCCTCTCCCAGTAAAGTTTGTCCATGGGTTTAGGGACATCATTTAGAGGTTGGTTATAATTAGTATATGGTTGAGGGTTGGGGGAGGAATTTTATAAGCACAGGAATCTTGGGAAAAAAAAAGAGGGATAATTGGATTATGGGATAATAGATTTGTACTTGTGAGTTATTGTTTTTAGACAAATGTATTGGTATCGATTCTTATATATTGATACAAAGTTAAATTATGTTGACTATTGTATGCATGCATGATTCCACCTCTGTTTAAAACATTTTTATGTATTGATATATATATATATTGTATTGATATATGTATATTTACCATATTGCATTGTACACTTCTACCTCTGATTAAGATACTTATATATTGTTTATGTATTGATATATATATTTACCATATTGCAATGTATACTTGCACATTGTTTATATTTGGAGGTCATGTTGTCCTCATTTATTGCACAGTTGTTTATTGTCTCAGTCTTTAAGTTAGATAGGTATTGAGAATTATATAGATCAACAGTCATCCAAGTTTGTCATTTATAATTAGACTAATCAGGTTCTTTAGATACATAGAGATTATATCAGTATAGATAGATAATCTTCAACCTCTTCAAAGAGCTGTAGAAAATGGCCTTTAATCTAATTCAGAGTTCTGTGGTAGGGAGACACAATCGCTCCTGGCAACACCAATGTATTCCTGAGAGAATGTTGACCACCAAAGACACTCCACCTGGATCCTTTCTTCTTGCCAGAACTGGCCTTTGGGTAAAAAAATGCCCATACCTCAACTACTGACAGAGTTACAGAATATCCGTAAATGGATAAAACAGAACTGTCATATCCTGCCAAGACAGGGTAAGATAGTTTTGAAAAGTTTCTTGCCTTTGGAAATGATATGTCAGTTACGTCAGGCCTTAGCCAAAGTTGATTGCTTCAATGCTGCAAATGTGACTTTGGGTGTTTGCCCAGGTAGTCAGTTGTCTCTGTGATTTGTTACATGTTCTGGAAGTTGTTTGACTGCACTTCCTAATTAATCAGGTAACATTATTTCCCTTCTCAGATCTTCAATGGGATTGAAGATTATATAAATGTAGTTACTATCCTCTCATGACTTGGCCAAGTTATTTGTTATACAAGACTTAAGATAGTTAGAATAGGATATTTGTATTTATTGTATATAATTTCGTAGGTTTGTACTTATTGTATATAATTTCGTAGTAGGCTTAGAACTCTTACTTAAATAAAAGGGGGAGATGCTGCAGGAGCTCCTTCCGCTCCTTCAGCCAATAGCCGCTGGGATACCAGCCCATTGGGGTGTTGTCTCTCTCTTTAAAAAAGCAGCGGCTGTCCTCCACTCCCTCTCTGGCTTCCGGCTCCTAGACTCCTTTCCTGTTCGTGCAGAGGGGCTGTTGTCTGGGACGGTAATCTGTAAATTTTTTCCCCTTTGAATAAATAACCATTCTATTAATCATAATTCCAAACTGGTGTGGGATTGTTTGTGACTTATGCCTTCAAAATAGGGGAAGAAAATAATAGACACCTGTGAGTTGTCCTCTCAGTGGTACATACACATGGCTCAGGTGTATACACATAAACACAGTTCAATCAACTTTACATGCATAAAGTTAATAAAGCAAAAAAACCCACTTATTGAGTACATATTAAATGGTTTCATGTTTAAATTATACAATTTCAAGAAATATTACTGTTCATCAGAACAATGATGGTCTTTTTTAAGCCATAGTTTATCCTTTTATTCTCTGATTCAATGATAGATCATTTAAAACACATACTTCAGCTGAACCCAGAGGTGCATGGCTAAAATCCTAATACTTGCAGGGTTGTGTTGGGCCAATCTCTGAGTCTGTGACCTTCTTGGTGCCCATAGGCAATTTCATTGTAGCTATGAATCTGTGGACATACCCTGTGACAAAAATTCCAAAAATGCAATCTTATCTCAAATTTTGGAACTTTTCCTAATATAATCTGGCTGGACTCTGACTGGTTTCAACAACAGCTTTTGTTATCTTACATCAAGAGAACTGATGTTCATCTTACATCAAGAGAACAATGAAACTGAGAAGTAATGTGGAGAAGTTTAGAAATCCATTGAATTACTTGACAACCATCAAGAGGGGACTTTCCTCACCTGCAAGTGATAGGAGACAGAATGAATAGTAACTCGTCTTCATCTTCAGCATTATTATGACCTGGAGAGTTTGCTCAGGAGTGCTGCTCCTCTTGGATATCAAAGTTTAATTCCGGGCACTTCTATCTGATTCTTCAGAACTACTTGTTTTTCCTGGTCCTGGAGATCTGGTGCATTCTTCTGGCCTCCTAGGAATCAGATATGTAAATGGTAGAAAGACAGATAGACATATGATTATATATTGTTAAAACAGTTTTTCTTCATGTGTCCGTTATCTTAGAAAAGAATAAAATTTAAGTGTGGTAAGTTTTGCCAGTGAGTATACCAATGGCATGCCAGGAACCAGCAGTGACCAGAAGATGCTGTCTAATCCCCTGTGACTGAAGGTACAGGCAGTTGTGAGCTGTCTTTTGGGTGCTGGAAATCAAAAATCAGGCCCTGAGGGTGAACAGCCAATGTTTTAAGTGCTGAGCCTTTTATTCAGCCCCATGAACATGTCATTAATAGCAGTAAGGTGTGATTGGCTGATCTAAGTTCATCTTTACCTCGGCCTTGATGACCAAGAAGATTGATAGCATCAGAAACTAACTTAGACTTGGTGCTTAAAGAATTTTCCAAGTCAAAATCTCCACAAAATGAGGGAAATGTACAATGACTGTTCAGGAGAGAAACTGACAAGGAAAGTCTTTTAAAGATGGTTGACTATTTAACCAGAGCCACAAGAGTGAGTTTATCTCCAGTAAGGTAAATAACCTCCAAGTGGAGCCCACAATGTCACATGTCAGGTGTACCTCTGATTAAATTTATACCTCTTGTAAGGAAAGAAAAGTAACTTGCAGGCATGAAGTCTGACTTGTTTGAATGGTTTCATATTCTGTTTCCCTGACGCCTGCAAAACCTGCAGTTAGGTGCCCTGAATGGCGGTCACTCTAGATGACATCCAGGTTGTGAGGAGAGCCTGAGACTTGAACTTAAGTCACTCTAAGGCTAAGGCAATCAGGTATTTACAAAGTGCTGTGGAGTTTGGAAGAAGTCTTAGGTTTGGGTGTGAAAGCCCAAAGTTCAAATGCCTGAGAGCAGTGCTTGGGGTGTACCTGAGTACCAGTTGATATGAACTGTATTCTATGCACTCAACTGGTGGATCATCTCCCTCTAGGCCTTCTATTCTTTTTCAATTCATGTAGCTTGTCAGTAACAGTACCCTATGTCCCCCACTTTGTGGCCCCCACTGGGACCTTAAAGATATTCTGTCTCCAACCCATCAATCCCTGGTACCCGTCTCCTGGCATGAATATGGATATTTTAAGTGACATTTATATCTTTTTCTTTGGCTAACAACTCATGAAATAGTGGATACCATGAAATTCTTATTTGTTTGATAATTTTATTCTGGGAAAGGGCTGACTGCTGATGAGACTGTACTGAAAAAACATTTTCTCCTCTGAACTCCTTGAAGGAGAGACAGGAGCTGAAGTTAGGGAAGGGCTTTAGAGATGGGAAAACTTTAATTATAGGACTTAGTTATATTTCTTTGTTGTGCATATGTCTTGCTATTTGTCTAAACCTGTTAGGACCCCAAGGATGAATTAATTGCCTTATATTTTCATCACTGTTCTGAATTAACACAATGAAAAAAAGTAATGTTTACCCTTTTTTTTTATTAATGATACACTCCTTTCTATTGCTTGTTTTATTTTAAAAAATATTCTCACTGTGAAACTCTAGGTGGCCTGGAACTCACTATATAGACTAGGCTCTTCTAGACATCAGAGAAATTTGCCCACGTTGTCACCAGTTTACCTGAATTATAGGTGGATACATCACAGATATCTAACATTTTTTTGGGGGGGGTTTCAAGAAAATGTTTCTTTGTGTAGCCTTTGCTGTCCTGGAAGTTGCTCTCTAGTTCAGGCTGACTTTGAATTTATAGAGATTAATATGCCTCTTCCTCCCAAGTGTTGGGATTAAAGATATGTACCACCGCTAACGGTAATGTGCTAATGTAATTTGGGTCTTTTCATTGGTTTAATAAGAGTGAGTGACTGAGCCTGACTTGTTGGGTTAGCAAAGACACAGTAACAGAGGAAGACTCCCATCAAATGCAGCCTTCCTGCCTTAAAGTTCACTGTCTTCCAACTATGAGCAGTATTGTTTTTCTTTATCTTTGTATTATAATTCATCAAGGGACTAGAGCACACTACTGTCTTTATTATACATATGGTTGAAACCCGGGCTCTTGGAGATCAGTGGAATTTTAATATAATTAAGCATAACTGCTCATCTTACTCATCCCGTCATTCTAATGACTGATTAAATGGAGTTGAAGCCAACTAAGCCAAGCGTGGTGGCACAGATGTGTAACCATGAAACTTAGAAAGTGGAGGCAGGAATGTCAGGATTTCAAAGTCATCCAAAGTGAGAATGGTCAGTAGGGTATGGTGGGAGGCCCATTGAACCCAGGGAGTGATTTGCTCAGGACAGTGTTCATAATCTTTCCTGCATCCCTAGAACTTCAGGGGTGTGTCACCATCAAATGTTAGCTGAGGTATTTACCGATCCAAGTTTTCTATTCTTTTATTTTTAAGATTTATTTATTTATTATGCATACAATATTCTTAGTATTCTGCATGTATGCCTGCAGGCCAGAAGAGGGCACCAGATCTCATTACAGATGGTTGTGAGCCACCATGTGGTTGCTGGGAATTGAACTCAGGACCTTTGGAAGAGCAAGCAGCACTCTTAACCACTGAGCCATCTCTCCAAAAATGTTTTCTGTCCAAGTCAGCCTAGGTCACTTAAGGGTCAGACTCATGTTGGTCAATAAAGATTAAAATTCTCCTATAATTGGGTGAATTAGCCTCAGGCAGGGATGTGATCCTTATTTGTGTATCTGAAATGGCATGTTCAATTCTGAAACCACAAAACAAACAGAAATGGACCCAGCTGGTTATGTTCATATATTTGCACATACTTATTCACATAGACTTAACAAGGAAGGAATTAGAAGGGGAAAATTTGGAAACAGATGGAGAGGACAAGGAAGGGGGAAAGTGATGCAATATGTTTTATTTAAAATGTATAAAAAATAAATTTTGAATAAAAATGCAGTTTGTAAGATAGCTTAGCAATTAAGAGCACTGGTGTTGTTGCAGAGTACACAGGTTACATTGCCAGAAACCATGGTTGCTACCTGTCTCCTGTAACTCTAGCTCAATTCACTCATTTGGCCTCTGCAGGTACTACACACAGACACCTGTGGGCAAACACCCATATAAATAAAGTAAAACTTAAAAAAAAAATGAGATTCTGTACAGTAACATCACAGACTTGAAATAAACGTCAGTCAGGACTGTCCATCAAAGAAACATCTGTGGCCTTTGAGCCAGCTTGCTTGTTGGCAATAGAAGGCTTATTCTGAGGTTAGAATGGCTCAGAATAGCTGTTGATTTAAGAACAATTACAGTGTAAATAGGTGACTTTCCCATAACATTGTTATAATTTGTGTTCTATGTCCTTTGTATGTACGAAGATTGTGGCATCAAGACAACTTTTAAATGTATCTTTTAGATCATATATTAAGATCTATTTATCTTTTAAATCATACATTATGATATATTTTTATTTTGATCATAATGCATAATCTAAAAGATAGTTTTGCTCTGTAAATCTCCATCTGCCTAAGTGGCTAGCCTTGCATCCTCCTGTCCCTATTTGAACCGTTCAATGTATAACCTCATGCCTGAACCTAAAAGAGACTTAAGGATGACAGCATATATGGAATGCAAAATCTTGGGCCAGGTTGTCTCCTATTTTAGCATTAACCACTACTTAATGCATACTGTTATTATTGGTATTTGTGTCTATTAAACTTTAAGTGTGTTAATGATTTATCATTGGGAAGACATATGAATTCTAGAATAGCAGTACCTCCAGCATTGTAGAAAAATATTTCTGAGACAAACATTTTTATGTTGTATCAGGTAGGCTTGATCCCACACCATTGCTTTCCAGAAAAATGACCTTGTCCTTGTGATTAAATTATCTAAATTCTTAGATTAAAGAACTCAACCACCACTGAGCTCTAAAGTTAAAAATTTGAGTCATGTAGTCAACTGTCCATTTCAGTTACAGGGAAAAGTATTTGGATGTGGAGCATGGCTTCCACCTTCAGGCCAGAATAAGAGGAATAGTTTATTGCACACACTGTAGGTAGGCAAACAGCTGCCAGAGACACCATTATGAAATAGGACCTGATTATGATAGGATTAGTAATTCTGTAATTTCCCAGCATGTGTTAGTTATGTCATGCGATTGAAGACGGGATAGATTTTGGGTATACAATTTGAGAAGGTTAATTTGAGTCAATAAATACTGAATTTCTAACAAGGGAACTCTCCTATGCTTATATGTTCAATCCTGCCTGTCATGATTATATCCATTAGCTGTAGCTGTGTTTCAGGTCACAGGTCTCAGCAGCTGACATTGCACTTAGGGACATGGTGAAGTAATATGTTTTTAATGTCAATCTCTCTAGCAGGGAATGTTTTCTTCTTTTTTACCTGTGTGATTTTTTAAATTATATTTATGTTTATAAAAAAATTTGCTATTTTCACTTTTTAAATTTTATTTACTTTAAATGCATTACTGCTTTAATCTATTTGCTTCTATTCCCTATTGTTTCCAGGTCATTAATTATTTCTTTCTATTTTACTCAAATGCTGTTGATTATTTATTTCTATCTTCTGTAGCTTTAGGTTATCTCACACTATGTAGCTGAGAATTGCTTTGAACACCTAATCCTGCTTCTGCTGCCCAGAGAGCAAGTCCTGCAACTGTTTCAGGACTGGATCTTAACTGTTCAGTGAGAAGGAAAATAGATGAGCAAATGAGTGTCCTCCAACTTCTCTGGCTTTTATTGCGAATTTGCAAATAAAGAGGGACCTGTGTAAGAATTGAGTTCACTGACAAACTGTAAAGCAGGTGTAGTCCCAGCACAGAAATGGATGGGCAAGAAGGAGCATGAAAGTTTCCCCCCTTAGACCATAGCTCACATTAGAAATAAGTAGTGAGGGAATCAATTTTAGGTGATTATTAAATGTCTTGACTAGCCATTTCTTGCAAGGAATCAAGACAGAATTTATCATGAAACCAAATTAAAAGTTACACTCATTTGACCAAAGTAGAACAGAATAAAATGGTATGGCCCTTCCTAAAAGAACTATTATTATTTTACATATTTAAGATTTACAGCCTGAGATAAAATGTGTGACTAATATTTTGTGCTCTCTAATATAAATCCCTAGTCTCTGGAGCACATGATCATAAAGCCTTTTTATAAATAATCTTTAGAATAATTTTGTGGATTGTAATTGCATCATTTCCATCATCTCTTTCTTGTCTCTTAGCCCTTCCATAGACACTTCATTGTTTTATAATTCAATGCCTCATTTTGACTTAACAATTGTTACTGTTTGAATGTGAGCTATGTTGGCTTCAGGACTTCTGAGCTCTGAGGGAAAGAGTTGGTTACACTGCTCAGTGATGCTGTAATGGAATACCTGCACAAGGGACCCTGTATCTTGGAAGAGGAACAGGAGTCTGGAAGACTTTCTACTAAAATACAAATTTACCAGTAGGGCCCTGTCTTCCCCTAGGGTGGAATGGCAAAGCTGGAAAGGGCCGTGCTGGTTTAGTCATTGGTTTCTGCTCATCGTGTAGGGGAGCTGCTACTGCCTTGCAGCCCAGCTGGGTAATACTAGCTATTGAGGGACTCTGGGAAAGCCTAGCAATGAGGAGCTCCAGTGGGAAGTAGATTGTGAGCCATGATGGAGCCATGAGGTTTTTTTTTAACCCTAAATTGTTTAATTTTTACCTCCAGTTCTTATCCCACCTTCCTCTGATGAGATAACACTACCATTGTGGGATTGGGGCAATGGCTGATCTGTTTTCTTCCAGTTGATTTTAGGGTATCAGGTGGCAGTATTGTGATACCCTTCCAGAGAAACTCTTGTAAAGACCACACTCTCAGATGTAGACAGAAAAGGAATTCCTTTACTGTTGTCTGGGAAGAACTACAATGTCCAAATTTCATAAGACATTCTTGATGAGCTCATAATAGTCCCTGTCTACTAGATGTTTTCCTTTAATCTCTACAGTTGGTCTCCAGAATGATGAATCCACAACCAACTTTCACACCCATTTATAGCTGTTTTATCAGTCCAAAGTCGGCATGATTCCCTTCCCATGTAGCTTTTGAATAGAGAGAGAAAAGGGTATTTAACATCATTTAATTTGAATGTTAAAACAATAAATGTCCTGTCCTTCTTTGCTGTGGTAAGGAGTTCCAGGAGCCAAGGTCTGATGTCTCACATCTGGACAACATCTTTTTATCAAGGAGAAATGTTAGTGAGATTTGCTATCTAAATAACATCTCATGTAGACTTATATCTAATATCTGTGGGGTGAGAGCCCTTGTGTTGTTACCAGTTCTCTTAGTGTTTGATTAAATTTTCTCCTTAAGTTCTGAAGAATAATGCAGGTTGCCAAAATTAATCTTTTTTTCTGAGTTGTCAAGGCCAGTTGACCAACTAGTCCTCAGAGGTCACTTGGGCTTAGAAGGAATCTTAGACTCTTCAAGTCTCTCTTTTATTATGTGTCCATCAATGTGAGAATAAGGCAAAGGCTTTGTTTTATGTACTGTGGCTTTCTTTGAAGCCTTGAGGAAATATTTCCCACGTTGATTCTCCATTTTAGACTGGATAATGTTTCAGATTCATTGAGTGGATTCTCCATGGCCGCCATGAACTGGACAATACATGATCAATGGCCTTTTGTTCCTAGGAACGTCACTGACCTTGTATGGAAAGGGGAGAAAAACTCCCCCTTTTAGTCCTTCTAACCACATTAGAATAGCTTCTAAGGATGATAATTAAAAAGCTAGAAGGTCATTTTTACACCAGTTTTGTACTTTTAACTACTTTATAATATTTCAATATTCAGATACAACTTAATAAACTTTATTTGACATACATTTTAGCCAGTCCTTAAAATAGTTGATATCTGACATTGCCAACGTCAATAAATATATGATCTCTAAATCTCATCCTTTATATACCTTAAGCAACTTACTCAGACCCTCATAGCTCGCAAAATCTTTCCTGTCTTGTTTATTCTGGAGCCACCCAGTCATCATTATCTTCATATATCTAAGTCTTTTTTTCATTAAGGACATTTACACATTTATGTTCTTCTAACATGTTCTTTTATGTACTGCTTCCTTTTTCTAATATCATGAGAAATAGAAACATTGACAAATATGTTTATGATCTGTTGTGAGATTTTTCTCCCCTGTGGAGGGGGAGGAAGCAATGTCTATCCCAGCTGTAAGTCCCAATGAAGATTGAATGTATAATTTCACCAAAGTCCATCCTGAGGAACGAAGGAGTTTGTTGAGTTTTCTTACTGAGCATGGGTGAAAAGATACTAACAAGGATTTTGATACTGTAGTAGTTTTAGTCAAAATGACACCCAATGTCCCATGGAGAGTGGCACTATTTGGAGGTGTGGTGTTGTTGGAGGAAGTATGTCATAGTCACTTTCTGCTGCCTGTTGATCTGGATGTAGAACTCTCAGTTCTTTCTCCAGCACTGGTCTGCCTGTATGCACCATGTTTTCTGTCATGATGATAATGGACTAAACCCCCTGAAACTGTAAGCCAGCCTCAATCAAATATTTTCCTTTATAAGTTTTGCTACGGTCATGGTGTTTCTTCTCAGCAATAGAAACTCTAAGATACCCAAAAGCCATAGAACTAAAAGATGACTATTATATGTGATTATCTATTAACCTATATATCTTAATTATACATTACATCTTTTGTGGATTTTTGAGACAGATTTTCTCTGTAGATTTGTAGTCTTTCCTGGAACCAGCTCTTGTAGATCAGGCTGGCCTCAAACTCATAAAGATCCACCTGCCTCTGCCTCCCATGTGTTGGGATTAAAGTTATGCGCCACCACCGCCCAGTTATACATTACATTTTAAAATGAGATGCAGAAGCACAAGACCTTAATCAAGAGCATAAATATACATATATAACAAAATTGAACTTGAGTTTGATCAATAAACTAAAATTGATACCAATTCAAATCTCCTTGGTAGAAAATATTTTATTAGATTACACATCCTAGTCACAGTCCTTCACTGAGGGAACAACAGTTAGTACCTGAAGCAGAGACCATGGAGGAAATCTGCTCACTGGCTTGCTCTCCATGGTCACTGAACTTGCTGTTTTATACAACCTATGGCATCCTGCCCAGGCATGGCACTAGCCATATCAATCACTAATCAGGAACATACCCACACAGTCTACCCGTACCAAGTATAATAGAGTCATTTTCTTGAGTAAGGTTCTCTCCTAATAGATGTCTAATTGAAAAAACTCACCCTCACAAATAATCCCCTTTCAATTTGAGTCTTAAACATATAACTATTAATCTTCACAAATAAGCTCCTTTCAATTTGGTACTTAAACACATTACTACTAAGCCGTAACCTTCCCTTTCTTACTTATCCCTAAGATCTCAAGTCAGTATCACATCATAAAATACAACATAGCTTTAAAAATCCCAAAATGTTTTATTCTTTTTAATTTCAAAACTTATAAAGATTAGTCTCTCAATTGTGGGCTCCTATAACATTAAAAACAAGTTAAATACTTCTTTATTCCAAGATGGAAGAAATGAAAGAATCAAGACATGGTCACAGTTAGATGACGCTGCCTATGAGTCCAGTCTTGCCCCTTCTTAACCACACCCAGATACACAAATGTTTAAATAAACGATGCCCAGGGTTCTGCCATGTCCTCCCTCCAAGCTGAGAGCACCCATATTATAACTCATCATGTACTCCACTCTAAAGCAAGTCTACAGGAGACATGTCTCCATGAAGGAATTGCTTCCTTGTGTGAGAGCAGAAAGGTAGCTGGGTGTGTCTCAGCTGGGAAGGACTTGTCTAGAGTGTTCCAGTGAGAGACTGTGGGTGTGGCTCAGTGGCAGAGTGCTTACCCAGCATGCATGAGGCCTGTCATAAAAGAATCATCCTGAGTTGTCTGTGGTTTTGATGTCAGAACCAAGAAAACAGATGAGGTCATTATGGCTTAGCTATTCAGTGTTTTCTAGGGATTCTCTGCTTCCATTTTGGATGGCCTTCCATACACGCCCAAGATGAGGGTGGGATTTATTTCTAGCAATGAAGATCCAGCTTTCTCAATTCCATTTGCAGAAGAGCCCTTCTTCCCAGTTATGTGTTCTTGGTAACCTGGTCAGAAGCCATTTAACCATTTTTA
Source organism: Myodes glareolus (assembly GCF_982192425.1). Taxonomy (NCBI): domain Eukaryota; kingdom Metazoa; phylum Chordata; class Mammalia; order Rodentia; family Cricetidae; genus Myodes; species Myodes glareolus. The sequence continues at coordinate 507,838 of NC_142033.1, read as the reverse complement.
TAGTTGGTCTTCTCAAACATCGTTCAGGCCGTGTGACTCCAGAGGAAACTCCACAGATGAGGAGGAGTGCTGACAGCAGGCTCTGGAGTGAAGCAAGCAGTCAGCAGACATTTCTATAAATGCCCTCGACATGCCCAGAGGTGTTCCCACAGAGGGTCTAAGATTGGTGAAGTTGGTCATGAAGATGAGCCATCGTGGGCCATTAGAAAGAACCACAAGAGATAGCTAGAGGGTGAAGGCAGTGACTGTCACAGCAGCTTCCTTCCCACACCCCTGGTTCCTGACATGAGTTGAGTTTTAGAGTTGAACCCATTAAGTGTAGATGAAGTGGCTTCCTGGGGAACTGAATCCTGTGGTCAAATGGTGGACAGAGCCATGCTTCCCCCAGTGGACATGCACTCCTTACTCAGTGAGTGGGTCCTGGAGAGGAGGGAGTTACCAACCTTAGGTAGAAGATTAAAGTTGAAGACTGGGCTTGAAAACCCAAAGTGTCTGTCATCAAGCCTTGCCATTCACCTGGCCAGGGTGAATACTAAGTCAGAACCAAGATGGCACCCACAGGAAGAACATGGATGAGCACTGTGCTGAGGGGCAAAGGGCTCTTGGGCAGATCTAGTCTGGAGCTAGTATGATACAGTTCAACATGGCTGTCACGGTGGTATGAAAGTGTCAGTTGTGGTCATCTTACTCCAAATGAGAGATGATCTTAAGTCATCCTGTTGTCATGGAAACCTGACCCAGCCACCTTATGGTTCCTCCCAAAGGCAGCTCATCACTCATTCCTATAGCCCGTTGTTAGCCTCCATAGTCCTTATCATTGGGAAGGGTCACTCCTTCATAGAGACAGGTGATGTGGCCATTATATATCACGTGTAGACTTGCTTTATAGTTTGAGGTACATGATGGTTCCCCTCAGGTTAGCAGGATATATGAGGGACCCCTGGGCATTGGTTTTTAAAACCTTCTCTGTGTATCTAGGGGTGTTTCAGAAGAGGCAAGACTGGGATAGTAGACCAGCATCATCAGGGTCACCAGGGTCTCAGCTAGAGCACAATGCAGAGTGTTTCGAATTCTGAGGTGTAAGGGACATGCACCTTCTCACACTCCGCGACACTGGGTCTCCTGGTTCTCAGGGCTATTAGAGTAAAAACTGAATGAATAATGACAGGAAGGACACACACACACACACACAACCAGTTATTAAGAGAGTGGGCACCAGGGACAGGAACAGGCTTTGGGAGCAGATGCTCTGTGCAATGTCCTGAAATCTTAAGTAAGCAGGGTACAAGAGTTGAGGTCACAAGTGTTTTTTTATGTCTGACAAATGAGCCACTGGTTCACAACACTGAAGTACTGAACCATTAGGTTTCTGTGTGGAGGGTGTGTGTGTGTGTGTGTGTGTGTGTTTCCAGTCCTCCTTCTTTTAAACATCGTGCTGAAGAAGGAGGTGACAGTGCCACATCTTGATAAGCAGGGGACATAAACAACTGTGTTACACATTTGTGTAGCATTAGCCACAACCTCCTTAAAATCCACCTCCACACTGACACATATCTTCAACAAGGCCACACCTATTCCAACAAAGCCACCCCTGCTAATAGTGCCTGTGGGTTGCATTTTCTTATCAAACCATCATAATCACCAATCAATATGTGGTGAAAAATTTGGAGGAATTGACAGAATGTTTTTAGAACTAGTAAACAATTCAGCAACGTCACAAAAGAAAGGCCAAAGCAGGTCACATGGAAGAAACTCACACACAGCTGCACAAGCCATGCACAGGGAGGCTTAGAGAATGGGGAAGGCTTTACATTTTGGGAGACACAGTTCCCCCTGATGGCCACTGTGTGAACTGCTACTATTAACTTACAGACTTGACCACTTGGCTGTTAGGAGAGCCATGGAAACAACACAGAGTCTCAGGCAGCAGGGAATGAGAGGCCTGCCTGGGAGTAGGAGCAGGGCAGAATGCTGTGGGAAGCTGCAAGGTGCTTAGACCCCTGCTGAATGGAGGGGGCTCAGAAGGGGTGACCCAGAAATGAGCTGGGAGGGCATTCACAGAAGCCTGTTTTGGTTATGGACTTGCCCAGCTTGAGTCAGCTCAAGCTGGAGTAGGGAAGTAGGGCCACAGTAGTAGGAGACCACTTGTTTGTTTCCCAGCTGCCCAGACTCCCGAAATAATCAACAGAAACCATATTATTTAAATTTCTGCTTGGTCCATTAACTCTAGCTTCTTATTGGGTTAATTTTAATTTGACATCTTAATTTAACTCATCTCCATTAATCTGTGTATGATCACAAGGCTGTGGCTTACCAGATAAAGTTCCAGCCTGTGACTGTTTCAGGCAGGGGCTATATGGCTTCTCTCTAAATTCTGCCTTTCTCCCAGCATTCAGTTTTGTTTTTCCTGCCTTCCTCTATTCCCTGTATAGGCCAAAGACAGCTTCTTTATTAACTGATGGTATTCACAGATAGAGAGGGGAATCCCACATCACCTTCCATTTTCTGTTTAAATAAATAGGAAGGTTTTAACTTTAACATAGTAAAATTACATATAAAAAACAGGTATTGGGCTAGAGAGATGACTCAGTGCTTAAGAGCACTGCGTGCATATCCAAAGGTCCTGAGTTCAATTCCCAGCAACCACATGGTGGCTCACAATCATCTATTATGAGATCTGGTGTTCTCTTCTGGCCTGCAGGCATGCATACAGGCAGAACACTGTATACTTAATAAATAAATCTTTAAAAACAAAAAACAGGTACCAAACAAGAATTATACTTACAACATTTATATCTACTTTATCTTTTAGCAAAAGCAAGGAAAATTATGATAATAACTACCTATTCTTCAACTCTATCAAAGTCTCCAGAAGTATAATATTACCTAAGTTAACATGGAGTGCACTGCAAGCAACTTCCAAAACTCTAGAATTGACAGAGACATCTCTCTGCCTGGACAGTCACCCAAAGTTCTTCTGTATCATTGGAGCATCCATCTTCAGCCCACAGGCGCATAGTATCCAGCAGACTTTTCCATGAGGCAGGAAATTTCAAAGACAGTTCCACCTATATTGGTCAGTGACATTCTTCTGTGTCCTGCAGAATGTCTGGCAGACTCTTTCATGAAGCAGGAAACTTGAAGGATCGTTTCACCTTTAGGGAGTTCAGCAGTCATTTCTCCATGGGTCCTGAATATCCAGTTCATCAAGCAGTCCAGGCAAGATCAATTTCTTGCCCAAATGTCTCACAAACTCAATAAAGAGCCTCTTTAATGCCCATCTTCCTCTTGAACTAATTGTTGCTGCCAGGAGCAGATGTGTCTCAATGTCATGAAAATTCTTAAATTCTTAGAACATTTTAAATGCCACATACTGTAGTCTTTGAAAGTATGCAGTGTGCTCTATTTCAGCCCCTGATGACCCTGTAGAGTGTGATTTGTTCTTTGGTCTAGGGGACATGCATCTTCTCACACTCCAGGACACTGGGGCTTCTGGTTGTCAGGGCTATTAGAGTAAGGACTGAATGAATGATGGCTGGTAGGTCACATACACACACACACACACACACACTCACACACACAGTTCTTAAGAAACTGGGCACTGGGGACAGGAGCAGACTTTGGGAGCAGGTGCCCTGTGCAATGCCCTGAACTCTTAAGTAAGCAGGGTACAAGAGTTGAGGTCACATGTGTGTTTTGGTGTCTGACAAATGAGCCACTGGTTCACAACACTGAACTATGGAACCATTAGGTCTCTGTGTGGCGAGGGTGTGTGTGTGTGTGTGTGTGTGTGTGTGTGTGTGTGATTCCAGAGCTCAGGAGACTCAGGCAGGAGGATGCCTATGAGTTCCAGGTCAGACTATGCCACATCATGAGGTTTGATTCAGAAAGAGTAAAAGGAAGCAGACACCCACTGTGATGTAACTCAGTGCATCAAAAGTTCATCGTCACCACAGATAACCATGTGTCTGTTTTTGTGACCACCAATCTCACAAATTCAGTTCATTTTTGTCATGCACCTCTTCAAACCCCAGCCTGCATGTTGCAGCCACCATGCATCTTCAAGTGCACTGCTCATACTCCCAGGTCCCCGTAGCCATGCGTGCTGCAGAGTCAGATGGGGCATGTCTTGAGTCTTGCCTTGGGGGCATGGACAGAAGGAACCAAGGATTCCTGCCTTGGGATGATGTCTAAGTGACCTGGGGAACCCATGCCATATGACATCATAGCTATCGTGGCTTGATTCTGCTCTGTCTATTGCTGAGCGCTCAGTGCCTGGACTCGTGGGTAGCATGAAGCAAGTGCTCAATAAATGCATCTAGTTAACTATAGACACACACACATACATGCACACACAGACACACATACACACACAAACACAACACATACACATATCTACACACATACACGCACAGGCACATACACACACACACACACACACACACACACACACCTACACCTCTTTGGTTCATCTCACACACTCTCATGGCATCTTCTGTGGTTTATTGTCATTGACCAGACATTGGACAGTTATTCCCATTACATATACAGACAGAAGTCAAACTTGAGTTCTCCCTCCCCTTCTGAATCTCTTGTCACACAGACAACACTGGTAAAGGATAAAGCAGGCTGTGAGGAAGGCTGTCTGTGATGGGACAGGATGGAAGGGTGGGCAGGCAGGGGTAAGAAGCCTGGAGTCTGATCCCAGCTGGGATACTCCCCATTTGAGGCCTTGGGTAGCATCCTGCCCTCTCTGGTCAAGGCCTGCAGCAGAGGAGCACATCCCCTGACTCGGGACCCTTGTGGGCAGATGCTGCTGCACTCACAGGAGGACACAATTCCAGTTCTTGTCTACCTGAGAATGGAGGGAAGGCAGAGAACATCAGGTCTACAATTATCTCAGCACTAAGGCAGGAGGATGGCAATGACCAGGCCACCTAGGACTACACAGCATAAGACCACTTCAAGACAACCAAAACAACAAAGAAAAATAGCTAACCTGTTATTATGGCACAGTAACTTCGGTCTGTAACAGAAAACACCGATCATGTCATGAGACATGAGCCCACATTGGTAGTTGGAAGGGTATGCAAATGAACCTGGGGGTAGGGCACCATGACTGGCTACCTGGAACCCCTCAGAAGAAGGGCCAGCATATCCCCAAGTTGTGAAGATGGCAGTTAGGACTTTTGGGGATGGGGTAACTTAGCCCGTTGAAAGTGTACATAGCCCTACCTGAGTTCACCTCATTCGGTAACAGATCTTCCAAAATGGGAGAGAGAGCCAAGCCACCTTTCTGCTGTGTGACTGTTCTAAAGGTCACAGCAGTCACAGGTGTCTCCCTCCTGGGTCCATTCTCCTTTTCTTCCTGACCTTCTGAGGTTTGCTTCCCACATCCCTGAACCCATTCTAAGCTCAATCCTGAGGCCATGCATGATATCATCTGTTCCCTAGCATCAGAAAAGCCCTGCCCCAGAAGAGGAAAGGTTCAAGTGTAGGTCCCTCTGTGCCACGTTGTGACTGTGACGCAGCCCTGCTGAGTCCCATGGGTCACATGACAATGAGATAGGAAAGATGAGCTGCTTCATGGAGCTGAGCATTTACTTCTGAGTCCATGGGAATCCCAGCCACACATCTCCTTAGCTGACAGTCCTTGAGTCAGTGGCTTCAGCTCTCTCATCCTACTGGCCTCCTGTGTGTATTGTGTGCATGTATGTATGTGTGTGTGTGTTTCTGTGTACATGTGTATTTTCATGCACATATATGCTTTTGTATGTGTGCGTGTTTGTGTGTGTGTTATCAACACAGAATGCTATACTTCTCAAGTGCTGTCTCCTTGACGTTTGGGTTGCATTGCATTGAAACTCACCAAGGAGACTATGCTCCCTTGCTGGCCAGTGCAGGGACCTCATTGTCCACATATTGGAATGGCAAGTGCACACCTCCTTGTCTGACTCATTTATGTGATTCTGGTGATGATATTAGGCTCCTGATCCTTGCTTACGTGACAAGTGTGTTATTGACCGAGCCTCCTCATATCATCAGAGAGAGAAGGATTCTATTAAGCACAACTTATAGAGCCCTAGTGGGGATTCTGTGAGCTACTGTCTGATAAAGACCACAAGACAAGCATGTGTGCAGATCCTGTGAGCTACTGTATGATAAAGAACATAAGACAAGCATGTATGCAGATCCTGTGAGCTACTGTATGATAAAGACCACAAGACAAGCATGTGTGCGGATCCTGTGAGCTACTGTATGATAAAGAACACAAGACAAGCATGTATGCAGATCCTGTGAGCTACTGTATGATAAAGAACACAAGACAAGCATGTGTGTGGATCCAGTGAGCTACTGTATGATAATGCAGGATAGAGCCTGAACACAAAGCAGACTCTCAGAGTAGAGGCTGTCATTTCTTAGGAGGCTGAGCAACAGGAACTCTGCAGGGGTGATGTGACAATCACTGAGACCAAGAATGACTGTAAAGCAAGCAGTGTCCCTCTGCTGTTTGGGTGTAGTCTTGGTCTCCTCATCTACAGACAGGAAAGCTCACCTCTGCCTCCCAGGACTGCAGGTCTTCATGTCAATCATGTGACAAGTGAACAGTGTTCAACACAGTGACAGGACAGGAAATGCTCCATTGACACGGAGCTCCCACCTCCCCATTTCGACACTGCTACAGCATGGTCTTCCCTGGTGGGGAGGTTGAGTCTTGAGGAGACAGGCTACCTGGCTCTTGTGAGCTGACTCAGCAGGTACATTGAGATTTCCTGGTCTTGAAAGTCATAATAAACTGTCCAATGGACTTGAAGCTGCTTGTATTTTGTGATCAGTTCCAAAACTGTCTTGAAGCCCTGGACTGTATTGAACTCAGTGACTCCATTCCCACATTCCCAGGCATAGACTGTCAGCAGCTCCAGGGCATACTGTGGGGACAGCGGCTCACCCAACTTCTCCTTACAATATGAAGAGAACGACATTGAGATAAACAGGGTTGTCAGCTGTTGTGTGGGGACTGTTTATGTAGATTTAGTCTATGGACACTCCCCTGCTATAGCCAAGGACTGAGTGTTTGAAATGGAGGCTGCATGATCCACACTGAGCATTTACCAGCAGGCATAGGAGGAATCATGACACAGTGATTGACAGCCAAGAAGTGAGGGTCAGAGCAGGATAGTCATGATGCTCACTATTTATGGTTTTATAACAGGCTCTGAAATAACAGGGGAGGAGATAGGGAGAGGGCCCAGTCAGTAAAGTGCCCCCCCACTCATGTCAGGGAGTTCAGATCCCAGCACACACAGGCTTATGAGAGCAGTGACTCATAATCCCAGCTTTAGGTGGAAGAGATGGAGTTCCCAGGGCTCTACAACTGTTTAGAACTGTCGATTTAGCACTCTGTGGGCTCAAGTGTAAGGCCCTGAGTGGATTTACAAAATGGAGAGTGACTCATACTCTGGCCTCCACATGTATGTGCACACACATATAAGCACAGACACATGCGCTCCCTAGAACAGGTATATAGACAGAAACATCATGCAAACATTTTAAAAGGTACAGAAAATAAAAAGAGATTGCCTGTTTAAAGAGCTAATAGCTTGAAATGGCAGGAAAATAGAAACCAGAGAATGTGACAGGCTTAGCCCCAGAAGGAAGCAAAAATCCAGACACAAATGATGTAGCAACCAGGAAGCAGTGGACCAGATATGGCTGAAGAAAGAGTAGGCTAACTGGAAAGTGGACTAGAAGACACCTACTGGAACAAGCGTGAAAAGTCCTCCTTCCTCCAGCTCCCCTCCCCCTTCCTTCTCCCTCCTACAGCATCACCTTCCCCTGCTGTCTCCCCTTTCCTTCTCTTCTCTCAAATCCTCCCCTTCTGCTTCTCCTTCCCCTCTTTTCCTTCTCATTTTCTATTTTCTCACCCCCTGTTTTTCTTTTTTTCCTTTTTGTGAACCTGACATAAAGGTAGAGCCATCCTGAGACGATGGACTCACAAATGAGAAAATGCTTCTATCAAACTGCCCTGTGGGGCATTTTATTAATCAATGATTAACGAGAGAGAGACAGCCCACTGTGACAGGTGCCATGTCTGGGCAGATGACCCTGGAGTATACAGAAAGGCAAGCTGCATGAGTCATGGAGAGCAAGCCAGTGAGCAGAATTCCTCCATGGTTTCTGCTTCAGTTACTGCTCTGACTTCCTCAGTGATGGACTGTGACTGGGAATGTGCAACCTAATAAGACATTTCCTTACCAAGAGACGTTTGGTCATGTGATAAAATATTGTGTCAACAGAAAGCAAACTAGAATATCCCTGCTTTTCTCTGGCCTGTATCCATCCATGTATAAACAGGACCCACAGTGGCTGGACTAGATGCCATACCAGTTGGTACCAGTGCTTGACCAGGCAGATAAGATTCTTCAGCTTGGGTGGACGATCCTTGAGGAGGTTACTCTGCAGCTCTGTGAAGCTGGTGGAGAACGCGCTTTTCTTCCCCAGGGAGGTGCACTCATTGATTAGCCTTCTGTAGACTTGGGGTTCAGGCTTGTTGTAGACATTGACATCACCTGTAAAGGAGGCTTCACTTAGTTAATACCACAGCTCTTTTCTGAGGTTCTTTGGTTTGTCTGGGGTGACAAGCTCACAGGCTGTGGGATTCTGTGAATGGGGCAGAGATTAACCACTGCAAGCATCACTCCCAATACATCCATGTGTCCCAGCACACCTCAGAACTGCATACACCATGTGTTCCTAATATAGTGCCTTCCTCACAGGCCTGGAGACAGTGGTGGGAGGAAACATCATACTGAGGTCACACACAAGAGGGTTGTGCGGTCATCTAATAATGGTCAACCACATCCTGTGTGCCCAGTATTTTCTGCACAGGGCTTGTCATGTGTGTGCACTCCTGCTCATGCCAAATTTACTGTGGAGCAGTCTGGGAGCAGTCTGCTGCATTTTATATCATGCATCTCAGGCTTACAGAGTCTGATATTTGTGTTCATGAAAAGTTATACATGTATGATTGGAGGTAGTATGGGACATTGGGTGTCTTCCTTTATAGTATGTCACCTGATCCTTTTTTTCTCTTTGAGCAAGGAGCTGGACTAGCATCCAGAAAACCACAGAGATTCTCCTGTCTCTGCCTCCATAGTGCCAGGGTTACAGGTCCATGACTAACACTTTCTAAGTTAGGTGGATGTTGGGGATTTGAACTTAGGTCTTCGTGCATGTTCAAAATTCCCCTTATCCACTATGCTATCTCCCCAGTCACTGTGTGTTTACATTGAAGAACCTAACTTAATGTCATGTGACTTTATTTATCTAGGTTCTGGGAAGAGCAGGGTGTGTGTTTGTGTGTGTGTGTGTGTGTGTGTATGTGTGTGTGTATATGTGTGTGTGTGTCCTATGAACTTGTAGATGGACAGCATGCTATGGAATAGCTGTATGTGTGCAATTGTGTGTGGGTGCATGTGCACATTTGAGTGGATTAGGCAGGCAGCAGGCTACATCTTAGGTGTGTGCACATGTGTGACTGTGGCTGTAGCAGGCCACACCATCAGGATTTGATGCTGACATAGTAAAAAGTCACCTGCTGATGGAGTTGGGGACTTGCCTCATGGACTGATTTTCAACTTGAGGGTCCAGCAGAATAGGGCTCATTGGCTATGTCATCTTGGGTAGGGTTGTGGCAGGGTCCTCTCTTGGGTTGTCACCCACACAGCCATTCCTAAGGGGTTCTTCTGTGGTGGCCTTACTTCCTTACTAGAAAGCTGCCTGAGGTTGGGGAAGTCTATGACCAAGACAGGTTTCTGGGGGAACCGCATTATGGTGTTTCTTGATCATTCCCTGTGGGCCCCCTCTCCTTACAGCTTCCCACAGCATGCAGTTGCCCCTTCTCCCAGGCTTGCCTCTCATTCTCTGATGCCTGAGACTCTACTGTTTCCATGGCTCTCCTAAACCAAGAGCAGTGACCTGGTCTTTAAGTTAACAGCAGCTGTTCACACAGTGGCCATCAGGGGGTGCTGTGTTCCCCAAATATAAAGCCTCAAGTATTCTCTTCACTTCCCAAGGCCCAGTGTGCTTTCAGGGGTGTCCCTGGTTGTCTTTGGGAAGAGCTGGATAATTTTCAATTTTGGAGGTACATTGTGTGTCAGGCCTGATATAATATCTTAATGTAGAGGGTCATTTCATGAATAATATAACGTGTATACATGTTGGAGGCTGGGGTGGTGACGACTGGGTTTCCAGGATTCTTGAGGCAGATAACACTCCTCTGACAAGTTATACATCTTGCACTAAACCTCCCACAGACACCCAGGCCTCTGTCCATGTCTGAGGTTTCCACTGGAAAAAAATGCATCAGTTTATAAATTTCAGTGAGTTCTCAACTGCCTCATGTTTAGAAAGACAAAATCCAGTCAGCCACAAATATTGGTGGTAAACTGATGGCAAATTTAATGTGCCTTTATTCCCTCAGTGGGCCAGCTTGCTTCTTAATGTCCTTCTCTGATGGATTCTCATTCCCCACTCCCAAATTTCTAAATCCCTCCTCCCCAGCTCACCTCTAAAGCGATCCTCTGTTTGGGTGAATTTCTCTAATGATAAACACTTTCAGTTCAGGAATAGGAGGTGTGAGGTTGTGAGATTATCAGTAATGTGATTAGCTCACAATCATGAGGACCCATCTTGGAAGCCCAGGACTCATGGAAACACTGGGAGTGGTTGCACAGGATTGTAATTGCAGAGCTGGGGAGGTGAAGACAAGAGGATTCCCAGGGCTCTGTCCAGTCAGTCAAGATTAATGTGTAATTCCAGGTCACAGAGAGACCAGGACTCAGAAAAGATGGATGGCTGTTGAGGTGTGTTAGCCATGGTTCATGATCACATCCTCCCCACAATGAATCCACATATGACACGAGAGAGAGAGAGAGAGAGAGAGAGAGAGAGAGAGAGAGAGAGAGAAGAGGGGATGAAGGCAATCAGAAGGATGAGCTGAGGCTCTGACTGGCTTACCCAGGATATCATAGGCCAGCAAAACATCAAACTCCACCTCCTGCTGGAGCTCGGCAGAACTCAGGTTCAAGATTATCCCGGGGAGTTGTTCTTTCATGATCTGAGGACCCAAATTTCACTGGGAAATTTTGCTTGCCCTATAACTGGCACAACTGTTTCTCAATCTCCTTTAGGAATTCTTCTCATTGCTTTAACTGATCCTCAATACTGGTGAAATTGTTAAGGAACATCATGAGTTTTTCATCTGACCTGCCTATGAACATTTTCCGTTTGCCTGAGGAGCCACCCTGAAAGACAACAATGAGAAAGACTAGGATCAAGGAGTCCAGATGCTGTACAGCCTAAGGGTACACCAACTAGTGTGATGATGGATAGAGAAAGCCGGATTTGCGCTGAGCAGTAAAATCAGGATCTATGTGGTAAAATAGTTGGTTCTGGATCTCTTCATGGTAGGAGAGATAAGTCAGACTCAGAATGACAGACATCAGATTTTTTTCTCTGGAGTTTAGAGTTAAATATCTGCGTGTGTGTGTGTGTGTGTGTGTGTGTGTGAGAGAGAGAGAGAGAGAGAGAGAGAGAGAGAGAGAGAGAGGGACAGAGAGAGAAAGAGACAGATAGAGGAGAGGGAGAGAGTATGAGAAAGACAGAGGGGTCTAAAGGAAATGAGGTGCAAGGGATGGCAATGGTGGTAGAAAGGGTAGCACATTTCCTCTAAGGTCTTAGAATGCAGATGTAGCTGCACTCATGTGATATGAAATCAGAAGGAGACTCTCTGGGAATGTTCTGATGGGGGAGGGGCAAATAACAGGATGGTAGTCTGTGGGAGGAGAGTATATACATATATAATTAATATATACATATGAAAGTATTGTCAGGAGCTTCATTGTTAGCATTGTTAGTTGGAGGGAATACATTTATACAATATCACATTATTAAAACAAATTGGCTTTATGTAATCTAGAATAACATAAAAGTCATAGAACCACAGAAAAAAGAGTAAAAATGAATCCAAACCTATAAAACAACAATAAAATAAAGAAGACAAAGAACTCATACTAAGGAGAGCCTCCCTAAATAAATGCTGAGAACAATCATTTAACTCATGTGAGCACTGGTCAAAGGTCATTACAAATGTCATTTCTGGGGACCCACAGCCAAACATCAATGGGAGACTGGGGAATCCTGTGGAAGGGAGAAGGAAGGATTATAAGAAGGTGAGGGGTCAAGGACACTGCCTGGAAACCTGTAGCATCAGCTAACCAGGATTCATAGGGGCTCACAGAGATTTAGCTGAAAACCAAGGAGGCTGCATGGGACTGACCTAGGCCTCTGCTTTTATGATGTGGTTGTGTAGCTTGGTCTCTTTATGGAACTCCTAACAGTCTCTGACAGACTCTCCAAAACAGGGTCTTTTGCCAGCTTTTGGGACCCTGTTCCCCCTACTGGGTTGCCTCATCCAGCCTTGTGTGAGGAGAAGGATATGCCATGGCTAATTAATAGCCGTGGGAGGCCTTTCTGCTTCTGTAGAGAAACTGTGGAAGAGTGGACTTGGAGGACACAGGGGAGGCAGGAGAGGAGGGAGAGAAAACCATAGTCAGGATGATGATGTTAATAATAATAATAATGAAATACATCATATCTGGGTACAGAAAGGTGGCTCAGTAGTTAAAAGACCCTGTTTTCTTACAAATGTCCCGAGTTTAGTGCCCAGCACCCACGTAGCTCAGTTCACAACCACCTATGTAACTACAGCTAAAAGGGATGTGACATCCACTCTTCAGCTCTGAAGGCACCCCACTACCATGTGCACAGCACACATCCACAGGAATTTAAAAGTAAAATGAGAAATAAACCAACAGCAACATTATCTCTGCAGCTTTAACAGTGACTGAGACTTAGGTACTGTCATGAAGTTCGATCTGACAGACTCTGACTCAATCCCAGTGAGGACCCATCAATCCAGTTACCCACACATGGGGTACTGTCCTGTCCCGTGTCACATTTGACTTAGTCTACATGTCCTGTGCCATCACAGGAGTTGTGCAGAGAACACTGTACAAACAGAAGATAAGTAACTAACCAAAGGCCGCACAGCAATGTAAAGATTGGTTCCTCTGATCCACCACCCTCCAGAAAGCTACTTCCCCAAGCTTGGGCTCAGGTTCCCTGACTCTGAAATGGATGTGACCTTGGAGGGTGGAGTACAAACTGTAGTTAGGGCTCTTTTCCTAACACAGATGTGGGACCTGGGGGGCAGAAACCACTACAGGACTGTTAACAGAGGTGGGGAAAAGGATCAGGGCTTCAGTCTGATTCCTGAGGGTCCTCTCCTCTCATCTGGGCCAGTTCAGGCTGAGAGGGGCTTATCTTCACGAACTTGGCAACCCTCACAGGGTAGTCAGTGTCTCGGAAGCACTTCTCCTTCAGGAAGGCACACATGGTGTTGATGACAGTTCTGACATCATTACGGAAGCTGATGTTGGGTTGGAGGTAATAATCTATGAACCTGTCCAGCTCTGAGGCCCAGGTGCTGCTGAGTCCCTGCCCCATCCTCAGGCCCTGAAGCTTTTCTTCTCTCTGCATCCTGAGGCTCCTGTGTCTCTCAGGCTGGCTGAACCCAGGCGCAGGGCTTCTCAGTTTTTATTCCTAGGAATGGGTGAGGCTGCCTGTATTTCCAAGTCTGTGATTCTGAGGAGCCTGTGGGCACACGGTCAGAATGATTCATTGTGAACACTGCCCTGGGGAACTGTGAGAAAGGCTCCAGAAAAAGAGGCCTCAAATGCACTTTGTTTTCTGTTTGATGTGGCTTTGGGCCTCAGGTGACAAACATTTACATTTGATTTATAATACATGCTTATTCATAATACTAAGTGCCTACATAAGGAAGCTGGAAAAAATCTGCAGTAGAGAGCTAACAGAACACCTAAAACTCTAGAACAAAAAGAAGCAAACTCACGCAAGAGGACTAGGTGAAGGAAATAATCAAATTGAGAGCTGAAATCAATAAAACAGAAACAAAGAAAACAATACAAAGAATCAAGGAGACAAAGAGTTGGTTCTTTGAGAAAATAAACAAAATAAACAAACTTTTATCCACACTAACAAAAGGCAGAGAAAGAATAATCAGATTAACAAAATCAAAAATGAAAAAGCAGGTATAACAATAGACACAGAGAAAATCCAGATAATCATCAGGACATACTTCAAAAACTTGTACTCCACAAAATCACAAAACTTACAGGAAATGGACAATTTTCTTGATAAACATCACTGGATAAATCAAGGCCAGATAAACAAATTAAATAGACCTATAACTGCTAAGTAGAAGCAGTCATCAAAATTTCCCACCAAAAAAAAAAAAAAAAAACCCAAGGACCAGAGGGTTTAATCTCAGAATTCTACAAGATTTTCAAAGAACTAATACCAATACTCCTCAAATTATTCCACACAATAGAAACAGAAGAAATATTACCAAGCTCTTTTTGTGAGGCTACAGTTATCCTGATACCAAAACCACACAAAGACATTACTAAGAAAGAGAGTTACAGACCAGTCTCACTTATGAACATTGAAGCAAAATAGTCAAGAAAATACTGCCAAACTAAATCCAAGAACACATCAGAAAAATCATCCACCATGAACATGTAGGCTTCATCTCAGAGATGCAGGGATGGTTCAACATACAAAAATCTGTCAATGTAATTCACCATATAAACAAACTGGCAGGAAAAAAAACATATGATAATCTCATTAGATGCTGAAAAAGCCTTTGACAAAATTGAACACCTCCTCATGATAAAAGTCTTGGAGAAAGCAAGGATACAAGAAGCATACCTAAACAGAATAAAGGCAATAAACAGCAAGCCTGTAGTAGGAGTCAGCTCGTTCATTGTCTGGTTGCCCAGACACCAATATTATTACACAGAAACTGTATTATTATAACACTACTTGGTCTATTAGCTCATGCTTCCTATTGGCTAGCTCTTATATCTTAATTAACCAATTTATTTTAATCTGTGTATTGCCATGTGGTTCTGGCCTACCAGTAAATTTCCATCCATCTGGTGTCTGTCTCCTGCAGCAGCTACATGGCTTCTCACTGACTCTGCCTACTGTATCTCTATCTTCTTGGAACACTTACCTTGCCCTACTCTACATTGCAATAGGCCCAAAGCAGCTTCTTTATTAACCAATGGTATTCTCAGCATACAAAGGGGAATCCCACATCAGCAAGCCAACAATCAATATCAAACTAAATGGAGAGAAACTCAAAGCAATCCCACTGAAATCAGGAACAAGGCAGATTTCCCACTTTCCATATCTATTCAAAATAGTATTTGAAGTACTAACCTGAACAATAAGACAAGAAAAGGCAATCAAGAGGATAGAAATCAGAAAAGAAGAAGTCAAACTCTCACTATTTCCTGATGATTTAATAGTATACATACGTGACCCCAGAAAATCTACCAGGGAACTCTTACAACTCATAAACACCTTCAGTAATGCAGCAGAATACAAGATTAACTAAAAAAAATCAGTAGCCTTCCTGTACACAGATGATAAATGGGGTGAGAAAAAAATCAGAGAAATATCATCCTTTACAATAGTCACAATAGTATAAATATCTTAGAGTAACTCTACCAAAACAAGTGGAAGACTTGTATGACAAGAACTTTAAATCTTTGAAGAAAGAAATTGAAGAAGACACCAGAAAATAGAAAGATCCCCCATGCACTTGTGGAAGTAGAATCAACATAGTAAAAATGACAATCTTACCAAAAGCAATGCCCAGCAAAATCCCAGCAAAATCCAAAATCCCAGCAAAATCCAAAATCCATTGTTGAAAGAACAATACTCAATGAAAAAAAAAAAAACAGGATAGCCAAAGCAATTCTGTACAGTAAATGTACTTCTGGAGGCATCACAATCCCTGACATCAAACTCTACTACAATGCTACAGTAGTGAAAACAGCCTGGTAGTGTCATAAGAACAAACAGGATGACAAATAGAATGAAATAAAAAACCCAGATATCAGTCCACACACCTATGAACACCTTATTTTTGACAAAGAAGCTGAAAATATAAAATGGAAAAAAGAAAGCATATTCACAAACAGTACTAGCATAACTGAATATCAACACATAGAAGAATGAAAATAGATCCATATCTATTGCCATACACAAAATTGAGTCCTCAACATAAAACCAACCACACTGAATCTCATAGAAAAGAAAGTGGAAAGTATATTTAAATGCATTGGCACAGGAGACCACTTTCTAAATATAACCCCAGTAGCACAAACACTGAAAGCAACAACTAGTAAATGGGGCCTCCTGGAACTAAGAAACTTCTGTAAAGCAAAGGACATGGTCAACAAGACAAAATGGCAGCAACAGAATGGAAAAAGATCTTCACCAACTCCACATTGAACAGAGGACTTATTTCCAAAATATAAAAAGAATTCAAGAAACTTGACATCAAAAGAAAAACAATATAGGGTCCTGGAGAGATTTCTCAGTGGTTAAGAGGCACTGACTGCTCTTCCAGCAGACCCGGGTTCAATTCCCAGTACCCACATGGCAGCTCACAACTGTCTGTAATTCTAGTTCCAGGAGACCCAATACTCATGGCAAAACACCAATGTACATAAAATATAAATAAATACATAAATAATAATAAATAAATATATTTTAAAAAGAAAAAAACAATCTGATAAAAAATGGGATACAGACCTAAACAGAGAACTCTCAGTAAAAAATCTCAAATGGCTGAAAGTCACTTAAGAAAATACTCAATATTCTTATCCATCAAAGAAATAAAAATTGAAATAACTCTGAGATTCCATATTTCACCTGTGAAAATAGCCAAGATTAAAAATACTGATGACAGCTTATGCTAGAGAGGATGTGGGGTAAGGGGAACACTCCTCCATTGCTGGTGGGAATGCAAACTTTATAGTCAACTGGGAAATCAGTATAGTGATTTGTCAGCCAATTAGAAAACAATCCTCCTCAAGGCCCAGCAATACCACTTTTGAGTACTATACCTAATGGATGCTCAATTATACCACAAGGACATGTGCTCAACAATGTTCATAGCAACATTGTTTGTTATAGCCAGAACCTGGAAACCAAATGCCCCTCAACCAAAGAATGGTTAAAGAAAATGTGGTACATTTATGTAATGGAGTTACACAGTAGTTAAAAAAAAATGACATCTTGAAATTTCCATGCAACTGGATGGATCTAGGAAAAAACATATTGAGTGAGGTAACTCAGACAGAGAAAGACAAATAACATATGTACTCACTCATAAATGGCTTTGAGACATAGAGCAAAGAAAAACCAGCCTACAGTCCACACCCTAGAAAACCCAGACAACAAAGAGGACCCTAAGAGACACATACATAGATATACTTAGGAAGGAGAAAAAGACAACATCTCCTGAGTAAATTGGGAGCGTGGGAGTCACAGAAGAGGATAGAAGGGGAGAGGAGACGAAAGGAGGGGAGTGGAGAAAAATGTATAGCTCAAAAAAAAAACAATAAAAAGTAAACCTTAAAAGGAAAGTTATAAAACAGTACACTGAAACTGAAGTCAGGCCGTCTGCAGCATTGCACTGCAGTCTGTCCCCTTCCTTCATGTCCTCAGATCCCAGGCCAGGCTGACAAGATCTGCACAGGTCAATGAAAGTTGACAAGTGGCACCTGAACCAGGGACCTAAATGAAAATTTACAGGAAGACTGGTGGACCCCTGCACTAGTAAGGAGGTAAGCAGGAATTAATGGTGGGCAAAAGCCAGAAAAACTGGCACCATATATTGAGTTGATGCATTGTTTCTTTAAAGAGAGAGGTGCTATAATGTCTAAATCCCTGTTGCAAGAGTGTTGGGATTTAAGAATTAAAGTGTAATTCATAGTTTCCTGAAAAGAGCACTTTAGATCCCAGAGTGTGGAGTCAAGTTAAAGGAAAAATAGTGAAAACCCATTTACAAGAAGAAAGAATTCTGATACAGTTCTGGGTAGCATGGACATTGGTCTATATTGCGATACAAACAACAAATGGGGACAAGTCAAAGATTTAGAAAAAACTATGCCAGATTCTTCATGTGGGTATGAGATAAATAATGAAACACACACACACACACACACACACACACACACACACACCTCACAAAGTCTTACAAGTTAAAAAGGGTTTTTTTTTCCAGTGCAAGTTCAGAAGGGACCCAGTGAAACAAAATCGAAAGCAAAAATGTCTGCTCTGTTCAAGGATGAACACCTGGCTGTCCACTCCCCTGCCTATCTATTATACCCTCCTCTGTCTGAGGACTTTGAGGAGTGCAATGAATGAGGGAGGGGAAAATGATGTTCTACCATTCCCTAGAAGAGCACCTTTTTTTCTGGGAGTGAGGACACAAGGTATACGTTACCAGGTTCTGGAAAAAAAGATAGAGTTAACTTCTAATACAGATAATTGTGCCCCCTTGAGATTTTTTTCTCATCCCCAACAGGTGGTCAGGTGTCATGTGGCTGATGGAGAGGCAGAAATCCTACTCTTAAGCAACTGGCATGTGGGGATGCTGATATCGCCGGCCAGGCTGCCACCCGTTCCTTCTGACAGAAAGGACATGTTAATGAGTATATCCACTACTGTGCAATATTGGGCCTCAGCATGCTCAGGGGTTGACCAGGCCTCTATGGCCTCCAAGAGCAGGAACAACTTGGTTTAATAGGAAATTGATGAAAGATAATATCTCTTTCCTGGACTTAATTACCTTTTTTTAAGTTCATGTGTATGTTTGTGCTTTCGGTAAGTGTGTATTTGTGAGTATGTGACACACCTATGTATATGTGTGTTTATAAATGCATGCACATGTGTGTGTGTGTGTGTGTGTGTGTATTTGTCTGTGTGTCTGTGTGTCTGTGTGTAGAGAATAGGGGTTGGTGTCGGGAATCTTCCTAGATCACTCTCTGCCTTCTTCTTTTTGAGGCAAGTTCTCTAAAGTCAAACCTAGAGTTTATTGTATGGTTAGTCCTCTCAGCACCCTGCTCAGGGTTCTATACCTTCCAAGGGTGGAATTACTGCTGCCATGTTCACCCAGAGTTTATGTAGGTTCTGGCAATCTGACCTGATTGTTTTGCATGGCAAACACTTTAGCCACTGAGTTCTCTCCCCACCCCGTTTTTGCTATTACATAGAAATAATGTATTTTCTGTGCATGTGCCCTTGAACTGACCATTGCTTCCAGTCACCCCACTAATTCATAGATGGTTTCTGTTCCCCTAAAGCTTCAAGGCCATTTGTAGTTGGTTTGTTCCTGGGGTCACAAGTTCATGGCAAAACTTGATCTGTGTTTTTTGTCCCCATAGATTTGCCTTCCTTGTTCTCTAAATGGAGTTGTATTCTCCAGAGTGGTGTCTGTACTTGCCTCTGCTGTCTTTCACTAGGCAGGAGTGCTGAGAGTCATGAGTGAACTACTTCTCTAAAGTCAATAAGAAAGGGAAAGAGAACCTGACTCTGCCAGTAGACTACATTTTTTCTTTCTTTTTAAAATTTTTATTGTGTATGTGTGTGTAGTTGGTTCTCTGCTTCCTCCTTTATGGGGTTCCAGGACCTAACTCAGGTCACGAGGTTTACATGGCTTGTACTGTTATCTCCTGAGCCACCTTATTCCCCAACTGCATCTTTTTCCTTCTTTAGATGTACTCTCCCTACTGAGCCTGGTTGCCATGATTTACTATAGTAACAGGCTAGTCTCCAATTTGCAGTGATCCACCTGCCTCTGCCTCTCAAGAGGTAGAATTACAAGCTTTTAACATCAGACCTGGCTTAAGCTATATGATTTATTTTTGTTTGTTTGTCATGGTTTTAGTTTTTCAAGACAGGGTTTCTCTGTGTAGCTCTGCTTCTCCTGGAACTCATTTTGTAGACCAGGCTTTCTTTGAATTCAGAGAGTTTTACCTGCATTGGGATAATGCTCTTGAACACTGTAAAGATTTGTCACTTGTATTGCTTTAATGATATGCTGATTGGCCAGTAGCCAGTCAGGAAGTATAGGTGGAGTGACTGGACTAGAAGAATTCTGGGAAGAGGAAAGGCAGAGAGTCAGTCACCAGCCAGATGCAGAAGAAACAAGATGAGAGTGCCTTAATGACAAAAGATACCAAGACACATGGATAAACATGAATAAGAATTATGAGCTAGTTTAAATTTAAAGAGCTAGTTAATAATAAGCCTGAGCTAATAGGCCAAACTGTTTATGATTAATATAAGCTTCTGTGTGTTTCTTTGGGATTGAAATGCTGCAAAGCCAGGCAGGAAAAAAATTTCCATTATCTTCCTGCTTCTGGCTCCTGAGTGCTGGGATTAAAGGTATACACCACGGCCACCCAGCAAGCTATGTAATTTTTTTAAAGATTTATTTATTTATTATGTATTCAGTGTTCTGCCTGTATGTATCCCTGAAGGCCAGAAGAGGGCACCAAATCTCATTACAGATTTTTGTGAGCACATGTGGTTGCTGAGAATTGAACTCAGGACCTTTGGAGGAGCAGGCAAAGCTCTTAACCACTGAGCCATCTCTCCAGCCCAAGCTATGTAATTTTTAAATTTTTTGTGTGGGCAATTAACAATTGTTCTAAAGTATGAAGGAAATATTAATCTGATCTCTTGTAATGGAATTATGTTGTGTTTGTTAGGCTCTTTGTTTTTTGGAGACAGGGTCTCAGCTGGCATGGAAGTCTGTAAAGGTTTAGCAATTGTTTTAAAATAAAAACCACTTTAGATTACTGTCTCACTATGTAGCTCAGGCTGGCATTCATCTCAAGATCCTTAATCTCCAGAGGGCTACGTTGTGGGCATTGACCACCATGACCTGATGAATGGAGGTGTTGTCCCTTGGTGTTGAGTCAGGAAAAGACATTCAGAGCTCCTCAGAGTAGCCCCAGCCAATTTCTTGCCACTCCAATTTATGTTAGTGGGATGACTAAGAGGACTGGATGAGCCAGGAGATGGTGGCTCATGCCTTTAATCCCAGCACTTGGGAGGCAGAGGAAGATGACTGTTCATGACTTTGAGGCCAGCCTGATCTACTAAATGAGTTCCAGGACAGCAGACAGGGCTACACAGAGAAATCCTGTAAAAAAGGACTGATTGATTTTTGAGCCAGTGTTTTGCTGACTGGCCTGGAACTTGTTAGGAAAACCAGGGTGGTCTCACAGAGATCTACCTACCTCTGCATCCTGAGTGTTAGAATTAAAGGTGAATGCTGCCATGCCTGGCATTGACTTATATTAAAAAGATGTGCCTGTGTGTGTACCTGCCTGTGGGAGGCAGAAGAGGTCATTGGATCCTCTAGATCTGGAGTTACATGTGGTTGTGTTCCACCTGTCATGGGTACTATGAGATGAAAGCTGGCTATCAGGAAAGTAATAAATAGGAGGTGGGAGTGTGAATTGAAGGCCTCAAAAAGAATGAGAGAGAAAGAGTAAGTTTAAGAGAGACATAGTATAGACAGTCAGATTAAAAGGGGTAAAGAAATAATAAGCCATGAAAAGATGGAATGTGTGTAGAGAATTTAAATTATGTATATGTTTTTTCATCCCCAGAGATGCTCTGAAGGATGACCTCTGGAAAACTGGCCAGTAGGAAAGTAATACAGAGGAGGCAGGAGGGTGAATTGAGGGCCTCAAAAAGATAGAATGTATATAGATGTATGTTATTGTGTTGATTGTGTTGTCTTTTGTGTCCTGGACTGGAGAAAGACACTTAATTCTGGGAACTGCTAAGAAAGGTATTTTGGCTTTAAAATACAGGCCTAAGGATTTGATGCTTTGGAAAAGAGGTTCTGCTTTTGTCTCCACAGATGATGAGAACTTGTGGAGTCATTCCAGATTCATGTGGTTTGATTCATGGAGACCCCCTGAAATGTTGCTGTAAAATACCCCCAAGAATGCAGCACCCCCACTCAGCAGGAGGTAGCCAGTTTGACTATGCCCAAATCCCCTTAAACATTGTTTAAGTGGTGCCCCTTCAGTGATTCCAGAGCAGCAAGCCTACTTCCCCAAGTTCTGCTCTGCTCTATGCACCAACAGTTTGGAGAGAGGGTTACTGCCAGTTTCCATGATCAATCTAGTAAGGGTCTCTTTTAGGTTCTGATTTATATGCTCTACCTGGCCGAAACTCTGGGGCCTATAATTTCTAATCTGCCCCAAGGGGGCTTTCCCCTGAATCACCCATGCTGTAAAAACTGGTCCATTGTCTGAACTACTCAGAATGGGGGTGCCATACCTGGGAATGGTATCCTCCAGAAACTCCTAAAATACCAATTGGGCTGTTTCATGTTTGTTGGGATAAGCATATTATTACATTTTGTCTTAGAGTTTCTTTTGTTGTGAAGAGACACCATGACTACAACAACACTTATAAAGGAAATTATTTCATGGGCTGGCTTTCCAGTTTCAGAGGTTCAGTCCCTTGTCCTCATGGTGGAACATGGCAACATTCAGGCAGACATGGTGTTGGAGAGGTAACTGAGAGTTCTACATCTTGTGTAGCCAGCAGGAAGTGGTCTGTCTTACTGGTGTGGCTTGAGCATATATAAGATTTCAAAGCCGTCTTCCACAGTGACACACTTCCTCCAACAAGAACATTCCTATTCCAACAAAGCACACCTCCTAATAGTGCCACTCCCTAGGAGCTTATGGGAGCCATGAGAATTCAACCATGAGCCTCCACAAAGGAAGAAATGGGGCACCACAGGAAAACCCGAACTGTGATCCTTACAAAACAGTGCAGTATGCTAAGATAATACTGAGGGACTGTCCTGCCACATGGGACGAAATGAGTTCTGTGTATCCTTGTTCCCTGTTCTTGCCTTGGGGAGTACCATGTCCTTGATGGGCCATGGTATACTTCTGGCCTCCATGCATGGGGGACAAGGGCCTCTTTCTTGGATTAGGTTAAGGACAGGCCTGTGATTCTGGGGAATGGCCTGTGAACAGAGAGGTGGAGAAGTGACTTTTCTGTCCTTTTTTCTTTGGTGTTCTTGTTTGCCACTTGTCTGCATGTACATGTCTTTCCCTTGTCTGTGGAAATTTTCTTCTATGCCTTTTACTGAGCATATTTTCCATGAAGGATTCTTTTCATTCTTCTGTTCTCAAAATTCATAGTTGCATATTTTTCATGGTTTCCAAAGAGCTCACATACTTCCTTCATACTAAAAAAATGAAATCATCACAAGCCTTTTATTTGAATGATTGAGTTTCTCTTGTCTTATAGTCCAGTTTTCTGTACAATACATTCTAATTTTGTTGCTCTTATTCTGTTTTGAGTTAGGTTTATGTATTTTTTATTTCTTGGGTTGTTTATTTATCTAGATTCTAGGATTGTTTAATTCTTTATGTCTGTCTAATAAGTTCTGTTTTCATATCTTGAATTTTTATTTAAGATTTTGTTTTCTGAATTAATTCATAAAATTATGTGTATCCCAAAATTATTTGTGCCCTGATAAATTCATTGGTGAATTTCCTGAACACATTCAAAATCATTCTTTTGTATTTTTTGCGTTGAATTTTATTTATGTCACTCTTACTGTTTACCACTATTGTGAGATTGACCATGTTGGGGGGAATTATGTTTTCCTGGGTTTTCCATGTAACTTCCATTTTTGTGATGGGACTTCTTCATCTTGATTTAGTTTTCCGGTGAAGTGTTTCTGATACCTTTCTGTTCATGGAGTTTTGGATTGCCGTTTGGTGTTCCCAGTTGGGTTCTTCTTGGCTCATCTATGTTTTGCTTTAGCTCATATTGGAGACACATGGCACTGGCAGGTTTGTAGATGGATAGAGGACTGATGTGGGATGAGCTAGAGGTGCAATCCTTCTGACCTCACAAACCAGGTTTTGGGAACTGTGATGGGATATTTGGTGGGGCAGGGTTCAGCATGTCCCACATCCTCCAATCTCATGAGCCAGGTTATACTTATTACACCGGTTTAGTGCTTGTCCCTATGTGTTCACATATATTCTGACCTCATGAACCACTTTACACATAGTGCCATGGGTATATACACTAAGGGTTTGATCAAGGTGGTGAACCATCCATGACATTGCCACAGTTCTGCCAGACTCCTAAACTGATGTTCCTGCAATCACTTTTGTTGCTCTCTTGTCCCATGTTTAACTATCTTAAGTCATATGACTGCACTTCTCTGTTTGTATCCTCTGATGAGTCTTCGACATCTTAAAAATAAACTCAGATTCCTCCTGTAGAGATTGTATACATCTTTGGGCACATTTATTTTGGTATCGTTGTTTTGCTTGTTGTGTCCACCCTCATTCAGTATGATTTCTCAAATCCCTCTGCTTGAGATACTTCCTATGATTTCCTTCATTAACATTAGCCTCATTCCATGTAACTGTATTTTCTTTGGCTATGATTTGTTCTCATGCATCTCTCTACTAATAAAACTGCTGTTTGTTCCTATAGTGTTACAGTGCACACGTGTATCCCAACACTCAGGAGGTAGAGACAGGAACACCCTGCCTTTGAGAACAAGTCCTGGGGTACTTTCCTAGTGTATTAGGAAAATACACTAGGAAATGTGTATTAAAACACTAATAAAAACACAGAGACAGATATTGGGGTTCAAGTTAAAGATCAGAGAAGCAAAGCATTCATGCCACCAGAGAGATCTTAACTTGACCAAGGGTCAGACAAACACAGGGACCATTCTGCAGTACTCTCCACCAACCTCAGACTCCACACTCCACAGAGTGAGTTTCTGTCTCTTCCCTTTCATACGCCTCTCTCCTCCCAGTCACATCACTTCTGTCTCCACCTCCCTAGTGCGGAAATAAAGGTGTATGATCCCAACTTCTGGGATCACCTTTATGTGAGCTCTCTCATTTAGACAGATTCAATCTTGCATAACCCATGGTAGCCTTTAACTCTCAGAGGTACTTTTGCTTCTGTCTCCTGTGTTCTGGAACTAAAGGGGTGTTCCATCACTCACTGGCCCGTATGACTGACTTGGATGACTATTTTGCCCTCTGATCTTCAGCAAGCTGTATTTATTAAAACTCAAATAATATACCACTATAGTACTATCTATTGCTAATAGAAGCCATAACAAAATCCACTGCTGTGGAAGGCTTTATTTGTCTCTCATGTCCTATTCAAAGACTATCTTAAGAAACGTTTAGGTAGAAACTCAAGCAAGAGCAGATAATAGATATTTCCTGGCTTGCTCTTCTTGGCTACCTTAGCTTGCTTTGTTACACAATTCAAGACCAACTTACAGGTGTGGAGACACCCGCAGTGGACATGGATCTCCCATGTTAGTCATTACTAAAGAGGGAGGGTAGAGAGAGCTGCTGTAACCTCCCAGCAGCTGCTGTAGGAAGTCTTACAGCCAGTGGTTTCCCACCCACTGGGGTGTGGCCTCTTATACTATATATGCTCATGTAGAGCAAGTGCCGACCTCTTTTCCAGGCTCTCTGTTCAGGTTGTGGATTTTGGTTTCTGATCTCCATTGAAGCAGAGGATTCTGATTTGTGAGTTGACTGCTAAATAAATAACCATCTATTTCTCAATTCTGAGCTAGTGTGGGATTTCTTTTAGGCATCCTTCCACAAGCAGCTGTAAAGTCACCAGCCTAGTTTCAGGCAATCAGTACATCAACTCTTTTCGGTTTTGAGTCATCTTTCTGTGTAAATGAATGTTTGAGGAAACACTATCAAGTGACAGAACCCAGATCCAGAAAGACTTATGCAAGGGTTTTATTTTTCATTCTGATTTTCCTATTTCCCAAACTTCTGAGGCAAGAATAAAATATGGAGAAGCAAAGAGCAATGGGGGAAGTGGGGATGCCAAGAGGAACCGACATCTATCTTTACTTGTGTAGTTTTGCCTGTAGGGGAGATTGTACCTAGCAAGAGTTGAAACCTAGCCCTGTATGTGTATAAAAGTCTTTTGCTGTGGGGTAGGAAATGTCTAGTAGAACCAGACATTTAGCTGTTTATGTCTATGAGATAGTTTGGCTAGAGGTTTTGTGTTAACTAGTAGGACTTACACATAGACAGGTGTCTGCCTTTGGGTATATGGGAAAGAATTCATAAAAGTACCAGGCTCCTTGTGTGGGAGAGGGGAGGGAGAGACAGACATACAGAGAGAGAGAGAGAGAGAGAGAGAGAGAGAGAGAGAGAGAGAGAGAGAAGAGTGAGAGAAAGAAAGAAAGAAAGAAAGGAAGGAAGGAAGGAAGGAAGAAAGAAAGAAAGAAAGACTGAATTTAGTTTGAGGTGCCACATAAATGTGCTTCCTATCTATCCCTTAAGATTGACTGTTCATACACCAAAGTAAATAATAACTCTGACTCCACCCAGTGAAATCCTCTACAGATACCACACTCACTGTCTATAGATGTTGCTTATGAGGAAAACAGTTAACTCAGCAGGTGGTTTCCACATCACACTACATTCTGGGCCATGATTCTTGGGCACTGCTTGGCAGATTCCTTATTGGGATGATATCGATTTGAATGAAATTACAATGAAGCAACAAAGAGTTGGCTCTGATGACATGTCACATTTCCCCATAGTGACAGAGTTAGGAAGAGAAGCTGAAACTAGTTGATGCCGTTACTACAGGTCCCCATTTCTTATCTGCACTTTAGCGGACCTTGCCATGATGCTGAAGAGATGTGGGAAGAGCTCCCAAAGGAATGCTCTACAAAATCAGAGGATCATGTGACAATTTGATGAACAAACATTTACCCAAAGCTTTCTAAGCCTCATAATCCTTTGATGAAAACAAATTTACCATGTAATTTAAAAGACTGGAGAAGAATTCCTTCACAGTTTATTTGAACTGAACACACATTTTGAGTGGGGTGACCACAGAGTGGATAAAGCAAAAGAATCCAATCTCAGCAGTAGCCAGGCACCCCCAGTGCAGTCAGATATTGCCAGTGCAACCAGCAGTGCAACCAACAGTGCAACCAGACACTCCCAGCATAGCCAGGCATTCCCAGTGCAGTCAAACACCCCCAGTGCATCCAAACATCCCCAGTGCAGCCATGCACCAAAGATCAGATTTTACCTGTGCAAGAGGGGTTTACATTTAAGAAGAGACTTTGTAATGAAGATTTGAAGCCATGCCCTGTGGGTAGGTGACACCCAGGTTTATTAAGGTTATGAGGTGTTTTCAGTGAAAATATATTGAGTATAGTTAAGAACCTGCCACTGAACATCAGTAGACACTTACAAGTCATGTTTGTTTGATATATTTTCTGTGGCTATGGACATACACATAACTTCTGCAGGGTGAATTGTTGTCAATTTGAACTCTAGACTTTTGGTCCAGAGGGACTTATGGAAAAGGCCACTACCATATCTGAGGATGAAGAATGGAAGAGGCTTGGAACACTGCTGTCTCCAACTTTCACCAGTGGAAAACTCCAGGAGGTGATGCTGGAGAGGGCATCTTCTTATGGGACAAATATGGGGACAGGTAGAAAACAAGCCAGTGTCCCTTTCCAAGGGTTGGTCTTCTGAATCACAGTTCCCCTAAGCTGGTCTTTTGTCTTCATACCCATAGGACCCATTACAAAATTCAACATCCTGCTCATGACTTCATGACTGGGGATGACTTGTCCTTCTGGGACCTGAGTTTCCACATTTAGCTACAGATGATGTACTTTGTGCTTAGATGTTCCCCATCATTGCACAGTATGGAGATACGTTGGTGAAAAAATTGAGACAAGAAGAAGAGAAAGGGTAGCCCATCACCATGAAAGAGTAAGTGGTGGTGCAGTCGATGGGACTGTAAGTACTGTCGTGTCCCCTCCACTCTAGGAAAAGGACATCTGTATAGTAACCATGGGTAAACACCCCATGTGTGAGTGTGATAGGAACCTTGACCCCACCGATGGTCTAGCAGGTGGTTCTGACTGTGTGGCTCCCTGCCTGGGTAGCTCAGAACTAAGAGCAGCCTCAGATCCAGATCTTGCTTCCCATGTCTCTCTCTGCTCAGCATCCTGGAGCTTATAGCATGGATGTAATCACTGGCATATCATCTTGAGTGAACGTTGATTTCCTCAAAACCCCAGAGGATCCCTTTGTGCAGAAAGTCAAATAAATCTTAACAAGTTTGAATTTTCTTGGCTCATTTCTTCTCTGTGTATGTAAGTAGCTGTCCTTTTCTTCCTCCCTCACATACTTCCATCAAAAAATATCATCCATCATTACTGAGATACAATTCATATATAAAATTAATGTAGCTGCTTACAATTTGTAATTCAGCTTTTACTCATACAAGGCAATATGTATCCATCACCATTATCAAGTCAGGGAACATTTTATCCAAGAAAACCCACACCATTTCGTTTCATTCCTGTCTTCCATTCCTCCTTGCAATAAAAACACCAGTTCACTGCTCCTGTAGATCTGCCTATTTCTGGTATGCCATAAAAATATGTTATAAATATGTCATAGAATATATAGAATTTAGTGACTAGCTTCTTTCACTTAACAGAATATATTAAACAGAACCATTTGTTGCCACTCCCGTGTTCTGTGGACAAATCAGATTCTATAGCATCTGATTGTCATTCAGCTTATTTTCAGATTTGGAATGCTGTAAATAAGCTGACATGAAAATGGGCATCTGACAAGGTTGAACACTTGTTTTCATGTTTTCTGGGTATGCACTTGGGGTGTAATTAGCAAATGACATAGAAATTCCATGTTTGACTTATCAAGCAACTGAGAAGTTTTTTCTTTGATAGACGCAGCATTTTATGTTCTGGTTAGGAGTTCATGGGGACTCCCATTGGACACCTTGGGTTATTGTAGTTTCATGATGTTCATTCCCTCCCCTGAGTGGACATTAAGTAGTACAGCACCATGAGTGCTGGGCTGTGTTTTTTCCAAGTGGTAATCACACTCAGACACATTCTTGTCTTTCTTAGATAATTATCAGTGCAAACTTTGCTCCTGCATAGCTGAATTGTGTACATACTTGTCATTGAGCTGTAAGATTGGCATGTGTGTCATGAGTAGCAGTCACTTTACAGGCGTATAATTGGTATACTTTCTCTTTTTTTTTTAGATGGCTTTTACTGTTCTTGATGGGATCCTTCGAGATAAACTTTAAAATTTCTTATTTTAAAAATAAATTTAGCATTTATAAATGTTTTAAAGTTTTATAATGTACAATTTTATGAAGTACTGTGACTTAATCTCTAAATCACATGATGAGAGCTGAAGTTATGAACTTTTAACGTTCCCCCAGTTTCATCTTCTTTGGGTGGTCTATTCCTGAAAGCTTTTATTTATTTGTTTATTTTAGGGACACAGGATCTATGCTGCCCTGGCTGTTCTAGAAATTGTTCACTGTGATCCACCTGCCTCTACAGCCAGAATATTGAGATTAAAGACATGTGCTCACCATGCCCGTTTTAGACCTAGAACTTTTACCCCCTTTTAGTTAAATAGTATGCACTGTTATCAAATTTATTCCTATCTTTAGAGGAATGCAGAGAATGTAAATGCAGGAAAGTGAGGTGGAATATCATCTTCTGGACTTGAATGGTTATCACACCCTCAATCTCACATAAACTACTCTAGATCAAGCCAATCAATATTCCCTCCATAGATGTGGGAGATGCTCTCTGGGTCCCACCCCTCTCTGAGGAACTTAGAGAAGAGAGTCACTGTTCAGTTTCCCATGCAGCAGTGGACGGTCCCACACCCATGCACACGAGGGCAGCACTGAAGACATAAGAGCATTATTAAACAACATGTCATGGTGAAAGGGAAGTCTGAGGGGAATGCTGGAGAAGCTGCAGAGGGAATAGCGGGAGTGGGATGATAATGCTATTTCATTGCATGTATCTATGAAGTAATCAAAGAATAACAATTGTTTCTTTCTATTTTAAATATTTTTAATTTTGTTTTATTTCTAATCATGTATGCATATGTGTGTGTATCCATGTGAGTGTCTTGATTCTAGAGTCCAGCAGAGGGAGTTGCAGTGATGAAGCATTCAATGCCAAGGACTGGGCACTGAACTTGGGTCTCCTGTAAGCAGCAAATGCTCTCCACCACTTGACAATTGCTCTAGCCCATATCTTGAGTGCTTTAAGTTTGGATGTATTATAAAGACAACTATTTGTTAACATCACTTCGGTACCTTCCTTTGAGTTGAATAGAAATACAAGTGGATCCTGGGCTTAGCAGAAGTTGTACTTGATATATAATAGGAGAATACAAATTCAGTGAATATTTTCATTACTCTTTCTTTTTTTACTCTGTAAGTTATGATTTCATTCCAAACTCCACTATATGAGATGCTAAATATCCCTATTTTTTCCAAACCAGCTAATGGCCTTTTTCTATGAATTTGTAATGCAGATGAAGCAAATCACCTTGAGTCAAATCAGAAGGTAAAATGTTGTGTTACTGTCAGAATGCTCATGGTTTGGTCATGTGTCAGGCTGTGAACACGTCATTTGAGCCCTTTCTCTAAATGTTCACCATTGACTTTTCTCGTTCTGCTTCAAGACACAAGTGGATTTTCTTCAGCTGATGATGAACACTCAGGACTCCAAAGGCAAAGAGTTCCTGAAAGGTAACCCGTGGTGCTTCACGATGTATAGATCAAGAAGCCCAGAGAACCACCACAACAGGTGGTTAAACAGTGGCCATCCTCCCTGGACTCCACACATCTCCTGACAGGGCTGCAGCAGCATGTGGGAACAGTTCAACTGTGAAACCAGACAAGGACATTAAGAAAGAAAAGACGGGCCTACTGAAGCTCATCTCTGGTGCCTCCACCAAATGTGAGCACCCCTGCCAGCCTCACCTAGTCTGGACTTGGAGCTGGGTGCAGGTCAGGTGTCCTGCAGGGAGCACTGGGTCCTGAGTTGCTGCTAGTGTGCAATCACGGCTGGGCAGGCTCCTACCCCACAAGGACGGTGGTCTCAGTAGCCTCAGCCCAAGATGCTTTCATTGCAAGGCAAGCTCCGTGGACTCCTCAGTTCCCACTGCTCCAGCACCTCAGTGGGACTGCTCCTCCCTGGCTCCTGTGATGAGTGAGGCCAGACCTGTTTTCTGTGAAAGGCACAGGGTGGTGGTTTCCTATCCTCCTCAGAGTGAGGCAGAGCTTGAACTCAAAGAAGAAGATACTGTGTTTTTTCATAAAAACAAGAGTATGATGGTTCAAAGGCACATTACAAAGAATTGGAAAGACCGGTCTTTTTCTGGGGAGCTTTGCAGAAAACATATAAAAAGATTCCATGTCAAGAAAGGGTAACATCACATCACGTGAGTAAAGAGCACAGAACAGGGTCATAGGAAGAGCACATCTGTGGATTTCCAGATCTCCGGGAGCTGAGCAGAGGTGGGCACCTGACTCCAGAACCCAGACCTGATTACCCCCGTGGGCAGAGTGAAGGAGGTACCTTGTGTGCTTTCTGTCCCTCTGGATTCTGGTTTGTGAAGTGTGCCTTGTACTGTTAATGAATTAAACACAGAAATACCTATATTTTGAAGATGTATAACTAAAACGAACAGTTGTTTACAAGGTTCAACTGATTTATTTGCCTTTTTAAAACTTAAACTTTCTTGTAATAGCAAATTCATTAAATTATGATTTTTAAAAATTACTAATTTATGAAATGATGGCCAAGAAGAAGTTAGATTTTCTCCTGTTGAGGTGACGAGATTCTTTTTGGAATCAACTGTTCCTCATACTCTGCTCACTGCCATCCTCCCCTGGTTATATTTTGCTTCTTTTCTGCAAAAATGCCAGTTTCCCAAACAGACAACTGAATCGGTACCAACAAGGATCTGGGGCAGCGAGACAGTGGCTCCTGGAGAGAGGAGTCAGTGGGCCCCACCTTTCTGTTTTGATCAGAAATCCACCCAAACCCTCTTTTTTTTCCCGCCTGGAACCATGGAGGCTGTGCCGGAGAAGAAAAAGATTCCTGCTGCTCCGGGAACCCTGAAGAAAAAGAAGGTTCCTGCAGTGCCAGAAACCCTGAAGAAAAAGTGAAGGAATTTCGCAGAGTTGAAGGTGAAGCGCCTTCGGAAGAAGATTGCCCTGAAGTCTCTGCGAAGGGCCCAGAGAAAGCTCATCTATGAAAAGGCAAAGTACTATCACAAGGAGTACAGGCAGATGTACCGGACGGAGATTCGCATGGCTAGGATGGCAAGGAAAGCTGGGAACTTCTACGTGCCCGCAGAATCAAAGCTGGCGTTCATCATCAGAATCCGAGGTATCAATGGTGTAAGCCCAAAGGTGCCCAAGGTGTTGCAGCTTCTTCGTCTTCGGCAGATCTTCAACGGCACCTTTGTTAAACTCAACAAGGCTTCAATTAACATGCTGAGAATTGTGGAACCATACATTGCATGGGGGTACCCCAATCTGAAGTCAGTAAATGAGCTCATCTACAAACGCGGCTATGGCAAAATTCATAAGAAGAGAATTGCCTTGACAGATAATTCCTTGATTGCTCGATCTCTTGGTAAATATGGCATCATCTGCATGGAGGATCTAATTCATGAGATCTATACAGTTGGAAAACGCTTCAAGGAAGCGAATAACTTCCTGTGGCCCTTCAAATTATCTTCTCCACGAGGTGGAAGGAAGAAAAAGACAACTCATTTTGTGGAAGGTGGAGATGCTGGCAACAGGGAAGACCAGATAAACAGGCTTATTAGATGGATGAACTAAGGTATTGCCCATGGTATTTTTATAATCTGGTCAGTTAATAAACAGTCACAGCCTGGCCAAAAAAAAAAAAAAAAAAAAAAAAAAAAGAAATCCACCCAAAGACCTAATCCTCGATTTCACATTGTGGAATTTTGTAACATGAGGGCCGGCTTGTTGGGGTTTCTGTCCCTCCCAGTACCCCAACAGCTGGCAAGCAACAAAGAAAATCACACACAGGACTCCATAAGGTTATAAACTGATTGGCTCATTAGGTCAGGCTTCTTGTTAACTCTTATGACTTATATTAACCCATTATTTTCATCTATGTTAGCCATAGTGGCTCCGTACCTTTTTCAGCTGGGCAGGTTACATGCTGTCTCTTCGGTGATCTGCTCAGGAGTGCTTGAGGAACCTTTCTCCTCCCTAACCTTATCCTATTCTCATTACTCCGCCTCTACTTCCTGTCTGGTTGACCCGCCTATACTTCCTGCCTGGCCAATCAGCGTTTTATTAAAATACATGATTGACAGAATACAGATAATTCTCCCGCACCATTTCCCTCTTTTTTTTTTTTTAAACAAAGGAAAATACCCACAGTCCATTTGTTGGGAATGTGGGCGTAGTATTTCAGGCTACTTCCTGCTGGTTGGGGGCGCTGATAATCTTATGGGGATCTAAAGAAAATTTAGAATTATCATCAAGTCCTGACTGGAGTATCCTGTGAATCTTGATCATCTCAGGCAGTAGTCTTGAACCTGTTCTGGATGAAGAACTCAGACATCTGGGCCATCTGTTCCTGTCGGAGATTTCTCAGGTGGCCTTCCTTGATCATACTGGATTTTTCTTAACTCAGAATGAATCCACAACCTCTCATTTTCTGTGGAAACAAAAGCAAAATCTCTTCTCCAAAGTAACATACCTTTTGACTTCAGTTTTGAAGCCAAGGTATTTTCAAAATACCTATCTTGGGTTAGTTCAGCAGCATTTATAAACAAAAGTCTTTTAGCAGCTGTTGCTCCTTCCTCAGCATTCAAACAATTCAAAGAGAGCATAATAGCATACAGTATGAAGATTCTCTGTGCATTTTCCATCTTTATGTGGCTTTATTTTAACCTCTATTTCTTTTATTTTTACTTTTACTTTTTGAGACAGAATCTTTGTATATCTTTGTCCTGGAATAACACTGTAGACCAGGCTGTCTTTGAACTCAGAGATCCTCCTGTCTCTGCCTCCCCAGTGCTGGGATTAAAGGTGTATGCTACCACACCTTGAACTCACAGAGATCTGTCTCTGCCTCCCAGGCATTGGGATTAAAGGCGTGTACTACCACACCTTGAGGTCACAGAGGTCAATCTACCTCTACCCCTTGAAGTCACAGAGGTCGATATGCCTCTGCCTCCCAGGCATTGGGATTAAAGGTGTGTACCACCACACCCAACTACTCTCTTTCTTTCCTTTTAACTTTAAGAACTTTAACTTTTAGCCTGCATATACACACTGTAAACCATTTAGAGGTTTTCTTCCTCTTTGAATCTCTCTTTACTGTATATTTTTCTTTTTCTGACCATATGAGTCTTTAATTTACTAAGCAATATGGAGAGCTGTGGCTTTGACGGCTAGATCCAGCTCATTCCTTAGCTTTTCAGCCTCAAGGCTGAGGTACCAGCCAGAGCTGTGTTCACTGCCACAACTCTATGGCGTTTCAAGGTCCTTGCCAGCAAGCAAGCTGCAGCATTCTGCTCACAGACCACACTCAGTCGGACTGCCTGCCTGAAAGAGTCAGAGATTGCCCTGGCAGGACTGCCCAGAAAGCCGGCATTTTAAAACAGCGCAGCTTTTTTCCTGCTACGGCTAAAAACCAAAAAGCATGCATTCAGTTTTTCACCAACACCGTTTAAGTGTTTCGTGGCAGGACCCCTTAATGAGCTACAAAGTTTTACAGCTAAAGCTGAGTCAAGAAGCCTCTGTTAGATGAGAGCATTTGCTTGCCTCTAGCAAGCAGAGCAGACCCGAGAAATTGCTGCTACCAAGAAAACATGCTTTACTCTATTCTTTCCCAAGCTTTCTCAAGCTTTCTGTGGATTCAGTTATCCACGTCTGGGCGCCATATGTAACACGAGGGCTGGCTTGTTGAGGTTTCTGTCCCACCCGGTACCCCAAAGCCGGCAACTCCCAAGGAAAATCACACACAGGACTCCATAAGATTATAAACTGATTGGCTCATTAGCAATGAGAACAGGAGAATTCTGGGAAGCAGGGAAGTTCCTCTGCCACTCCTGAGCAGACCACCGAAGAGGCAACATGTAAGCTGTCACATTGAGAAAGGTACTGAGCCCGTGTGGCTAACATAGATAAGAATAATGGGTTAAGATAGGTCATAAGAATTAATAAGTAGCCTGACCTAATGGGCCAATCAGTTTATAACCTTATGGAGTCTTGTGTGTGATTTTCTTTGGGGCCTGCCTGCTGTGGGGTACTGGGCGGGACAGATACCCCAACAAGCCGGCCCCCTCATGTTACAGAATTTTTATTTTTTTAAAATGAAGTGGGTAAAGTAAGAAGAAAAATTAAGCACAACCGTTGACTAAATATACGTCTTTGCTAACACAAGAGCTCAGTGTGTTGGTTGGGAAGGAAGAGAAATTGAATTTGTAGCTGCTGTGTGTGAATGATTTTGAAACACAATTCCTATTTTACCCTCAAGTGATCTGTCTGCTCACAACACAGTAAAAATTGGAGAAACAGTGGGGGTAAGAGATGCAGTCATGTTGAAGTCAAAGGCTATAAGGAACAAGGGAAAGTTCCCATTCATTCACTGTGAGTCCCCTGCCATCTTGCATGTGTTACTGGATTTACACAGTGATGTGGACTGTGCACGCTGTGAATATGCCATTGCCATTATTACTCAGAATTGATAGATACTCAGAAATAATAAACAGCATTCTCTTCTCTACTCCAGCACCATTACTGACCAAGATATCCTGGGTGTGCTTGCTCTCTCTCTGAAGCCGTACATTAACCAGCACACCGGTTGTTAGTTCAAAGGCAGACTGATGTGCTGGGTAAGTTTATCCAGGAGACCACTGGCTCCTGTGACTGTGGTGAAGCTCTGCAGGACTTGCTGGGAGTGGCTGTACCCACATCTTGCAATTGCTGCAGGGTCTAACCAAGTTCATATCTTTATAGAAATCCCGTGACTTCTGGTGGTGTCTTCTTCCAGTTTCATCTCAGCCAAGGGTCTGGGTAGTCCTAGAAACAGCTGGAGAAAAGACAGCCTGGGACTGAATGAGACTGTTCCACGGTTCTCTTGTGGGTAAGTTAAGTAAGGAAGTCAACATACCTTTTCCTTTTCTGGGAAATAGTCATATGAATTGAAGAATCAATTAATGGCAAGAGATTCCATTGTCTTAAAAACATGTGTAATGTGATTGGAAGAGGAATCATTCCTGCTAACCATTTTTAATATAAAAATCACTGTATATTACATTCCTTTGTGTTGAATTAAAAGATACTTTACTTGGATATCCAGATAACATAATAAGGTTTGGAGACATGTACTTTAGTTAGAAAAACAGCTGACATCAGCTTTCATCTGTGTGAGTTGACACCAACATGTAATTATATTCTTTACTTTCACAAATTGGTGTATTTTATAGAAAGTTTAAAAGAGCAAAAAGACTACTACCAGTTATCAATTATTTTTACCTGTCCTTTCTCCATATTTTCATATATGTGATTGACATATGCCTGGTAACAATTATCTAGTATAAATTTGGCTAAAATTTCATCTGTTGGTAGATAATTAGATTACAGAATGTGTGGGCTTTCTATTGGATTTTTTTGGAGACAGTGGATGAGTGTTGAGAAAACGGCTTGTTACACAGTGGTGGTAATGATGAAATTAGAATTTATCATTTCTTTTATGTTAATTTTGAGGATTGTCTAAAAAGTTCCATTATTAAAAATCAATTTTCAACCCATAAATAGCCCAGAAAGAAGAGATTGTCAGGAGATATGTATGGGGTGGGTTTAAAGGATGGAATCATTTCTGCCAAATTCCAGAAATTGAGCACTTGAATGTATCTTTGGTGTCTACTGGAGCTTTCTAGACGTACACTGGTGTAAATGAACCACGGCTTCTAGAACAGTCACAGAGACAATTTCGTGCTCAGATTCTTCAGTGGTGTTAGGTCATCTGTCTGATTCTCAGTCCCTTCCAATCCCACTGATTCTGGATTTGTACCTGGGAATTTGCATCTGGGCTCCAAACAGGAAGAGCACTCTCCAGCAGTGGGGGTGATCTCTGGGAGTGAGTGATTGAACTGTGATTAACAGTTTAGTCTGCAATTTATTCTGCTCTGTGTAAATAGCATCTGGGAAACTATATGCCCTGCTCTTCTTTATTTTTCAGACCCCTGGTTTCATAACATTGTCCATGCTAGTTCTGTGACACAACTATTATTAGTATTATAACTACAGAAGGATTTTAAAATTCTCATTTTTATTCAATATTTCTAGTTATTATCCAGTATGGGAAAGTTTTTCAGGCCTAACTTATTTGCTTTTTTAAAAAATGACATTTTAAAACAGTCATTCAAAAATATATTCATTCATTTCTAGTGATGTGGGTCTCCCTGTTAGATCCTGCCTTCCAGTGGATACCCACACCCAATTCAGGTGCGCGCCTTCCCAAACTCGGGCCCACGAGAATGGACGACTGTCCTGAGGGTTTAAAAACAGACACACACAAAAAAGAGACCTTTGCTCATTTACCAAGAGTAAATGGCAACTTTATTAAACTCAAGTCGGGTATTTATAGAAGTGGGCAAGCAGGATCAAAAAGGCAAGGCCTCCTCCCAACAGAAGCAAGAAGGAGAATAAAAGCCCCAGTAAAGGAAAACTCCTCCCAGCCAGAGGGGGCTGGGGAAACTGGCCTCTGTGGGAGTTTTTCCCCAGGCTGGTGGTTGAGGGTTCAAGGCAATGTCAGACAGGTTAGATGGGCCTTGGCACCTGAGTTTCTTTGAGGCAGGTTGAGAAATTACCATTTTAAAGTAAAATAGATCCCTCAGGCTAATGTACCAGGCTGTAGCAGAACCAAGGACGGAACTAGCAGGAAGCTTAGCTGGTTAGCGTAAACATTATTTGCATCCAGTATTTTGGTCTCAAGGATCAGGGAGGACAGGGTCCCACATCTCCCCACATCAATGAATATAATACCACATGGTAATGTCCAGTCTCGACTCCTAGGCCATCCTAGATCCTGTCAAGTTGTCAGTCAGTATTAACCACTGCATTTCTTTATGTTTATAAGTATGTATGAGGACAAAGTGTGGTGGGTAGAGCTACACATTTGTGGTGATTGAGTCTGATCTAACAGGACAGATGGGCCACAGATGGACACCAGAGTGGAATTCAGTCCCAGTGACTCTGGACCTCCTTCCTCTGTTCTTCCCTAGACAGCTGAGAGCACCATTTGAATTTCTTCTCATCTCCACTGGGATGTTCTGCTTTGATCTTCATTATCTCCAATGTTCTTTTTCTTTGATCTCAATCTGATATTGAGACCACAGCCCAATCAGTTGTTTTTATTTTCCCTGGCTGTAAGCCCAACAGAACATCTATTTCCTTTATTGTGTTAAACTGGAAACCCACCATAATGTGCAGAAGAAACTTCAGGATGAGATTGACAGAGCTCTGCCCAGTATGGTGAGTGGATGGTACCCAGAGATGGCACTCATAGGAAAAGAATTAGCAAGAACATGACTCATCAGTCTCAATAAGAATTTTTACAGCAGGCCAAGCATTGGTTCTTTCACCCAACAAGAGTTTAAGAGAAACCCTGTGAGGTGGCTAATGTTCCAGCTTCAGCTATTTTGGAAAGCACCTAGATATGCACTAGAGTGGTGCCTGCCTTTGTGCTTTCATGAATTTCTAAGTGTCAGTCACCTGCTGGTGGGATGCAGCCATGGGTCCAGTTGTGCTGTGGGGGAGCATCTCATGGCTGAAGTGCACGGAAAGGACAGGTGGTCAAGTTCCCACATCCTTGTCATCCTGTCTAGGGAGGGGTTTGTTTGGTGGTGAACAGAACTTTAGAAAAAGAGGAAGCCCAAACAGTTTGGGGAGTTTAGAAGCTCACTGAGCTCTGGCCAACAACCTAAGGAAAAAGATGGGAGGAGAAGACAGTTGTGCCTTACAAAGTCAACACTCAGAAAGGCAGCCGACCCAGCAGAATCTCATGGTGACAGGCTGGCTTGTAGGGACCATACTGGGTACAGATAGAGGTCAGGAGGGGGCTAGTGGCCTTCTGAATGAGAAAAGCTCATGATCAGCAAGTGAACCTGCATTCCTACAGGAGATCTCCTAGCTGACTCCCTGACCTGCCACCCTGGATCAATCCTTAATGGCAGAGATAGGGCAAGTCTCTACCTAGATGGAGAGTCCTTGCTTAACCTTGAAATTGTTTTTAAAATTTCCTTATTATTTCATATGTGTGGGTTTGTGGAGGCTAATCTTGGTTGTCATTTACACTACATCTCTAATGCATGTATTCAGGCACTGGTGAGGGATTTTATTGATTGGGTAATTTGAGGTGGCAAGACCCACCCTACATCTTGCACACACCTTCTGGAGTCAGCCCACAGAAAAGAACATGGAAGAGGGAAGCTTCTGTATTTTTGTCTGTATTTTCTCTCTCCAGCAAATCCATCTCTCCCAAGGAATTCCTTCATTGGTGTTAGACCCTGCTTTGGGATTTCAATGCACACTGAAGTCCAGCAGCTCTCTGGAACTCACTTGGGAGTCCTGCAACTGACAGGGACTGCTGAGACATTCAGGTTCCTAGACTGAAGAACTGCAATGTGCTTGTCTTTTCCATCAGGAGATCACATGTGTAGGACAAGTTGGACCTCTGCTTGTGAACCACTAATATAAACAGCCCTTAGTATATATGTTTCTGCATTTGTGGATGTAGGCTGTGTGTATGCATGTGTGTCTGTATGTCTGTGTCTGTATGCATGGGTATTATTTCCAGTAGCTCTGTTCCTTGGTGAGCACTGATTAAATTGGCTGTTTTGTTTACTCTTAGTTTTCAATGAACCACATTCTGTCACTGAACAGCTCACCAACTGGGAAAACTGTCTGACCAGTGAACTCTGGTGCCCTGCTGTCTTGTCAGGTGTCTTTGCCTTCTTTCTTCTTGCTGTGATAGAATACTGACCAAAAATAACTTCAGAAAAGCAGACATATCTTTCAAATTGCAGATAAATGTCTACCATGAAGGGAAGCCAGGACAGAAGCTCAGAAAGAAACCTGGAGGCAGGAAGAGAAGCAGAGGTCATGGAGGAACACTGCATACTGGATTGCTCCTCATGGCTTGCCCAGCTTACTTTCTTATACCACCGAAAATGATCAGTACAGGATGGCACCATCCACAGAGGGCTGTCTTTCCCAAACCAAGCCCTGATCAAGAGAACATGCCACATATTTCCCTTCAGGCCACTTTGATGGAAGTGTTTTCTCAACTAAGGATTCCTCTTCCCAACTGACCTAACTTTGTATTGAGTTGAAGACAATGAAAGGAAGAAAGAAAGAAAAAAAGAAAGAAAGAAAGGAATGGAGGAAGGAAAAAAGATAGATAGAAACTTCTAGCATATAGGGTAACAGATTCACTCTACCATGCCATTTTTAAAAAGTATGAATGCTGGGTTTTCATTTTAGGTCGTCGTGCTTTCTCAGCAGGCAGCACAAGGATGACCATCTCCCCATCTTCGATCTGTACTGTTTTCAGCGTCCATCAAACCTGCATAGGGACAGTGACATGAGCATTCTCACTGCTGCCCATAGCAATGGAACGGATGTGCTGATTGATTCCTGTGTGAACAATTTCAAAAGTGTGGTCCTTTATCCACAAACCTGCCATTTCTACATCAACTGACTTTCCTTGTCAGTTAGCTACATGTTACGATTTCTGCTATCTGTCTTACCCATTGCAGAAGTTTTCTTAAAATTCTCTGGAGAAAAGATAAGGTACACTGTGGAGAGCCAGGACAAGGCATGTGACAGGATGATGACTGTTTGAATTGCTGTATCTGCATATTTTCCTGTTGATGTGCTTTTAAGTTGATACTCTCATCTGGATTCCTCCCTGTGCATGGCTGGTGTGCAGCTGTGTGGTGAGTCCCTTCTATGTGACCTGTGTTGGCCTGTTTTTTGTGACTTTGTTGAATTACCAGCTCTAAAATCATTCTGCCAATATCTCAAAATTCTTCTAGACATATTGATTGATCATTATGGTGGTTTGATAGAAATTGGCACCCACAGGGTATGGCACTATTAGGAGGTGTGGCTTTGTTGGAATAGGTGTGGCCTTGTTGAAGATGTGTGTCAGTGTGGAGGTGAGCTTTGAGGATTTTGTTGCTAAAGCTACACAAGTGTGTAACACACAGTTGCTTATGTCCCCTGCTTATCAAAATGTGGAACTCTCACCTCCTTCTCAGCACCCTGTCTGCCTGCATACTGCCATTGCCATCCACCGTGATAATGGACCAAACTTCTGAAGTGCAAGACAGCTCCAAATAAATGTTTTTTTCCTATAAGTATTGCTGTAGTCATGGTGTCTCTTCACAGCAACAGCAACCCTGACTAAGACAATGAAGGATAAGTTCACTAGCTCACTCTGACCGTGTATAGGAAGGACAGCTAGACCACTGCTGTCAGTCAATTCTTACTACTATGCCTCTCTGTCCTCTGTGCTGGACAGTCCTCCATTGGTCTACAGGGAAGCTTGTCTCCACCTGCAGCCCAAGTGGGCATTCCCTCAGAATGGCTAGTTCATTTTTGGGTAACTAAGTTCTGAGAGACCTTGGACACGCCAGTTCTGTGACTAGATGATATGTACAGCTCACGTCTTCTTTTTTTTTTTTTAAAGATTTATTTATTTATTATGTATACAACGTTCCTTCCATGTGTGCTTGCAGGCCAGAAGAGGGCACCAGATCTCATTATAGACGACTGTGAGCCACCATGTGGTTGCTGGGAATTGAACTCAGGACCTCTGGAAGAGCAGTCAGTGCTCTTAACCTCTGAACCATCTCTCCAGCCCCAGCTTACTTCTTGATGAGACCTGGACTAGCCTGATGTACATATCCCAGTTTTAGGTCTAATTTACTTGTTTTTTTTCTTTATAGGCTTATTTATTTATTTATATGAGACAGTGGTAGTTGGTTTTTGGAGTTTGAGAAAAGTCAAGAATACGAGAGTAGAGCTTCAGGATTATAGTGAAATTATAAATTCTCAAGATTCG
The DNA here is from genome assembly GCF_982192425.1 of Myodes glareolus. NCBI lineage: Eukaryota > Metazoa > Chordata > Mammalia > Rodentia > Cricetidae > Myodes > Myodes glareolus. Next base: position 465,801 of record NC_142033.1, on the reverse strand, counting down.
ATGACTTTTTAAAGCCACCACACTTGATGGTGGCTGTGATGGATGTGCCCTGATCTGGAACCTGAAGACAGAATTGCTCACTCTACATCTCACAGTTCTGCTTTCAGGGACCACTAGACACAGGGTCCAGATGGACCAATTTCTTTATATGACAAGACACCTATTGAATATACATGCTGGTGGTGATGCAGGCCTTTAATTTGAGCACTCATTAAGCAGAGGCTGGAAAATCACTGAATTCAAAGCCGGATTGGTCTCTAGAGAGAGTTTCAGGACACCTGGGGCTACACAGAGAACAGCTGGTGGGAAACAAACAAAAATAAATAATAAATAAACCAAACAAAATACACAATGTTTGGTGAATATGCCTGTCTTCCTGTTCATACCTCATGAGAGGCTGTGCTTGTGTCCTTTCCCCATCCTAGTGCAGATGATCCAGTCCCCCACCAGAGGGATCACTCGCCTGACCATATCAACCTCATAGGGAGGGGTTGAGTCTTCTGATTCAACCACAAAAGCAACCAAACATTCTGGACACTGGCAAGGGATGAATATTCGTCAAAAAGATATTACTCTCGGGTTCATAATCAAAGGAATTTCCAAACCTCTGCATAGCCTGACGGCTGATGCTGTGTGCAGTAGCACCTGCTGCAAGAATGCATAGCACACTCCAATAAACCCCACTTGGCTCTACCGGAGGTCTGATGCCTGCCTGCCAGCTTCCTCCTTGACTCCTCCCAGCTGCTGTGTTGGGAGAATGGTGAATAGAGATGTGTGTGTGTGTGTGTGTGTGTGTGTGTGTGGTGTTTGTGTGCACATATGTGTATTGGCCTACACACAGAGTGGTAAGCACATACTTGGGAACACTCATCAATGTGACACTACACAAGCAGAGGTCAGAGGACAGCTTTAGGGAGTTGCTTTTCTCCTTCCACTATGTAGGTCTTGGAGATCAAACTCAAGTCACCAGGCCCAAGTAGGAAGGTGTCTAACTTTTTAAGACAAGGAGTTGTCTTGTAACTCAGGCTAGCTTCAGACTCTGTAGCATCCTTCTGGACTCAGTGTCCCAACTGTGAGTTGTGGTTATAAATGTACACCACACCACTGTACTGGGCTGGGCTGACTCTCCAAGACTGAGTTCTAAACACGTTTCCTTTTGCCTTGCTTGCCTTCTCATTTCTGACTGAAGGGCAGACAGCAGCCATACTGTGAGCTGCCATGTGGTCCCTTTGTTGAGGAACTAAGAACACTTTGCTTTCAGCAGGCAATTACCCAGCAATCCAACCATCTTTTGAGTTTGAGAACTGCCCTACTTTTACTCAAGCCCAGGTGAAACCCTGGCCTCAGCCAGCAGTGGGATTCATCACAGTTCTAGTAGAGACCTTGAGCCAGAGAAGCAGCCAACACCTGCTTATTGTTTCACAGAGGGAGAATCAGAAGTAATCTCTTCTATGGCCACATACAGCTCATATACAAGCCAAATGGTCAGATCACTATGTGTAATGTCAGCCTAGACTACATACTCGGTAACAAAACAAGCCTCAAGTCTATTTGGTGTTCTGTAAGCTTCTTGTATCTTCATAGGCATATCTTTCTTAAGGTAGTGAAAGTTTTCTTCTATGATTTTGTTAAATAAATTTTCTGTGCTTTTGAGTTGAACTTCTTCTTCTATACCTATTATTCTTAGGTTTGGCCTTTTTATATTGTCCCATATTTCGTGGATATTTTGGGTTAAACTTTTGTTAGATTTAATGTTTTCTTTAACTGTGAGTCTATTTTCTCTATTGTATCTTCTGCACTTGAGATTCTCTCTTCTATTTCCTGTATTCTGTTGTTCATAATTGCAGTTGTTGTTCCTGTTCTTTTCCTCATGATTTCTGTTTCTTTAATTCTTTCAGCTTGTGTTTTCTTTATTTTTTTCTATTGCAGTTTTCAATTCCTGAATAGTTTCTGTTAAATGTTTGAGTTCTTTTTTTTATTTTTCTTTAAGTGATTTGCTGATATCTTTCAATGTTTTGTTTGTTTTTTCCTTCATTTCTTTAAGGTGATTTCTCATCTTTAAGAATCTTTAAGAATTTCTAAAATTCTCTTGAGGTTATTTTTTAGATAATTTTCTTCTGGTTCATCCATATTTGGTTGTTCAGGTCTTGCTTTTGTAGAGTCTTTAGGTTTTACTGGTATTGTGTTGCTCTTTGTGGTATAGCATGTGATCTTACCTTTTCTCCTCATCTTTTCCTCTAATAGGTGTTTTTGGGGCTGTCTGAGATTTTATTGAATAATCTTCTAGGTGATGGTGAATCCAAAGCTAAGATGGTTTTCCTCATGGTACAGTCAGTGTCCCAATTCTAGTTACCCCGTTGGTTATTCCTGTCCCAGGAGGCAGCTGAGTGCTCATGTGCTTTGGTCTGCTCCCTTGGAGTTTGCTTTCTCTAGCCTACTTTGGCCTAGGCTGCTGGCTTTGATCTGTTTCTGTAAATCTTGGTCTGGATCTCCTCCTGCAGAAGTCCCTGGGTTGGAGTTGGACCTGTTGTGGTGGCAATTGCTGACTCTGGTTCTGGTTGCTGGTTCAGTCCTGATCTGCCATGTCCTGGAACTGGGTTTGCTCCTGGCTTCTGCTCCTGGTGGAGCTTGGTCTCTCTGTGTCTTAGGTAGCTGGTTCAGTCCCACTCCAGTTACAGTGGAGGTTGCAGACTCTGAGTCAGGTCGTTGGCTCAATCCTGGTCTACCAATCCCAGGACTGGGTTGGCTTCCAGGGCTGGATTTGCTCCTGGCTTCTGCTCCCAGTGGAGCTTGTTTCTTCTGGCCCTCTTGGTCCTAAGAGTCTCTTTCAGTTCTTCCCCTGTGGAATTTGTTGTCCAAGGTAGAGTTTCTTGCCTCAGGGCAACTTTGGCTTAGGTTACCAGCTTTGACCTGTATCTGTAAATTCTGGTCTGGATCATATCTGCAGAAGTCCCTGAGTTGGAATTGAACCTGGAAAGTTTTCTGGTTCTGGTCTACTGCCTTGGAGGTCCCAGGCTTGGGGGTTGCCCGAACCCACAGAGGACCTGCTTACTTCCTCAGAGGTCTCAGACTCAAGCCCAGATCCACAGGGGTTCCAGGTTCCTGCCTATTTCCTTTGATGTCCCAGACCAATCCCTGAACCCACAGAGGACCTGTCTCAGGCCTACTCTCTCTAAGGTCTCAGGTCACGCCTGGCTCCACCAAAATCTCTGGTTCCTGCCTATTCCCTCGGAGGACCCAGATTCACTCACACCTAGGGTGGCAGAGGTCCTGGCTCCAGCCTAGTTCCTAGGAGGTCCTAGACTCTCACTCAGACACACTGGGGTGTTGGCTTAGGTCTATTCCCTTGAAGATCCTGGATTCACATCTGGAACTTCAGCAATCTCTGGCTCTAGCTCACTTGCTCAACAGTTACTCCCTTGTACCTGTTCTGGTGGAGATTGTTGACTCTGTACCTGGTCACTGGCTCAATCCTGCAAAAGTCCCTGGGTTGAAGTTGGACCTGTTGTGGTGGTGATCACTGACTCTGGTTCTGGTTGCTGGCTCAGTCCTGATCCACCCATGTCCTGGGACTGTGTTTGCTCCTGGATTCTGCTCCTGGTGGAGCTTGGTCTCTCTGTGTCTTAGGCAACTGGCTCAGTCCCACTCTGGTTTCTAAGGAGATTGCAGACTCTGAGTCAGTTCATTGGCTCAATCCTGGTCTGCCAGTGTCCCAGGACTGGGTTGGCTCCCAGGGCTAGATTTGCTCCTGGCTTCTGCTCCCAACGGAGCTTGTTTCCTCTGGCCCTCTCTGTCCTAAGAGTCAAAAGATGAGAATCTTATGGTTGACACACATCAACCTCTTGAGAAAAACTTAAAACAATGCAGCGGGGTCAGACACACAGATGCCCAGTGAATGCTTGCTATTCTCCAGTACACCATATGAGGGGAAGTTTTGCCCCTAAGGATTTTGGAACAACTAAAACCCTGTTGTCTTTTCCATCATCCATTCATTCCCCAAAGAGGACACCTGGATGTTTTAAAGGATTTGGTTTTGTTTCATTTAAGTAGAAGGTTCCTCAGACATAACTCTGAAAACACTAAAATGGAATAGCCAGTTTCTACTCAATTCAGTTTTCTACCAAAACTCCTGTCTAGCATGTCTTTGTCTTTGGTGAGTTCCTGTCCCACCATCCTGACAGCAGTCAAGAAACAGTTAGCATCCATCCATAACTCTAATTTCAGCAGAACCCCTCCTCCCAATCTTCTGTTTTCTGAAGGTACCAGGCACTCTCACAGGGTTCACTGAGGCAGGTGGGCATGTAGACATACAGGCAGTGTATGTGTGTGATATCAAGCATGCATGTACATAGTGGCCTCATCCTTTATGATAGGGCAATAGCACTATTAAATTGGGGTAGGTCTCAGGAGCACATAATTCCAAATCTCTGCTGGGCAGTGAGCACAGGAAACCAGGCTCTAAGCTGTAGCCTTAAAATGGGTTCTGAAACTCCCAAGTGCTGATATTAAAGGAATGTGCCACCACTGCACTGTCCAGCAGGATCTCTCCTCTTCTCTGCAGGTGGACATCAGCTTGACTGACTGACATGGAACTACCCAAGACAGGAACAAACGTACAAATACCACTGTGGGCATCCAGCTCCTCTGTGCCCACATCTTAATCCCTCTGTCCCTGTCTCTGCTTTACAAGGGGCCAGGCCTCCATTAAGAATCCCCAGGAGGTGCCTCATCTTCTCCCTCACTGTGCCTGATGGCTCTCTGAAACTTGGTAAGACCAAAGGAAGAAGGTTGTCTGAACAGCCTGTGAAGGCAGAGCAGCCACAGTGTAAGAGGATGAGGCTTTCAATTTTAATCCCATAAAACCTCTCTCTTATAAGTCATGTCTCCCCCCCACCAGCCAGCACTATCTTTCTTTGTTGATTTTTATTTTTTGGTTTTCCTTTTTTTCTTTTTCTTCATGTACTCCTTGTCACCAGAAGAGGGCACTAGATTCCCCACCATGTGGTTTCCTGAAATTCCAGAAATTCCACATCTCCAGTTCTGATTCTTTCATTGTTCTTTCTGTATGTCTCCCTTTAGTGAGAGAGTGGGCACCATTCCTCCCTGTTTCTCTGTGGTGTCTGTGTCTGTCACATACTAGGGAGCCAGAGGGCTTGCCACAGCTGAGATGTAGCTGGCAGCCCTGGGGCTGGGGAAAAGGGAAAGAATGGGTCTCCTGGAGAGCTTCTGTGGATTTCCATCAGGAGGCCTCAGCTCCTCTGAAGAGCCCATGGGAAGGGGAGGTTACCACCATACAGTCCTGCATGGTTTTTGCTTTGTTTTGTTTTGCTATGTTTTCAGGTACAGCTGTGACCAGGTGTGACTCCAGGAAAGACTCCAAAGCTAGAGAGAAACCCATAACACATAAACAAATAATGATAATATTAACAAGAACAACAAAAATATCTGAGAGGTCAAACAATTGACTTTACCCACAATTCAAAAATCATAAAATAAAAATAAAAATAAATCAAACACAAACCAAGTAGAAATAAATACCTTAAGTATGCCATTCAACAATTAGAAAAAGCTTAATCCCAGCACTTGGGAGACAGAGGCAGGGGGGGGCATCAGTGAATTATAATTCAGGCTAATCTGCCAAGTGAGATCATAAGGCTCATGAACTGTCTCATAGGCTCTAAGTTCCCATGATCAAGTTTCTAGGACCAAGAAGACAGTTCAGTTTTCTCCTCCTTCCTTCCTTCCTTCCTTCCTAAAGGCACAAGTCACAAAACAATCCCACACCAGTTTGGAATTATGATTAATAAAATTTATTTAAAGAAAATCTTACAGATTTCTGTCCCTAGACAATAACAGCACTCTGCATGACCAGGCAAAAGAATCTAGCAGCCAGTAGCCGAGTCTGAAGCAAGAAAGAGAGCTCAGGGCTATTGCTGCTTTAAAAGCAGCAGAGATCATGCCCAAGTGGACTGGTATCTTAAAGGCTATTGGCTGAAGGAGCAAAAGGAGCTCCCACAGCACCTTCCTCCTTTTTTATGTCCAAGAAAGGGCTTCTCCATAGTTTTGGAACCTGTTCTGGAACTCTCTTGTAGACCAGGCTGACTCCCAAGAACTGAGATTAAAGGAATGGGCCACAACCACCTGGCAGGATCTCCTTCTTGTTGCTCTCCTGCAGGTGGAAATCAGGTTGAGTGAAGTGTCAGAATCAAAGGCCTATTCTACCACCTCCCAGCCCCAGCAGTGTTTTGAACATCATGCTTTGTTGCTCTCTCCTCATACACTGAGTTTAATAAATTTTGAAGACAGACTGAGGGAAAAAATAAAACAAAACAAAACAAAACAAAACAAAACAGAGAAGTTCCTATGTGGAACAGGACAAAATAGAGATCTAGAATGAGAGGAAGAGAAAGAGGGGAAGGGATGACACAGTATTCCCTCAAGCAAATGAAAACATAACCCTACAGAATACCTGGAACACACAGTGAATTCAGTCCTTTGAGGGAATTTATAGGTCTTATTGCTTACCATTTAGAAAAAACCATCTAGCTGCGTAGTGGTGGCAGCATGTTTCTTTATTTCCAGTTCTACAAGAGTTGTTGTATAAGAGTTAGGTCCAGGACAGGGTCCAAAGCCAGAGAGAAGAAGTTTATATGATTTATTTAACTTTATTATATGTGCAATGATGTGAGGGTGTCAGATCACCTGGGAACTGGATTTACAATCACTTATGGGGTGCCATGTGGGTGCTGGGAATTGAAGACACTTCTTCAGGAAGAGCCACTAATATATCTCTCCTGGGAGTTAAACTCAGGACCTCTGGAAGAACAGCCAGTGCTCTTAAAGTCTGAACTATTTCTCCAGCCCTTGTTTGTTTCTTTAATTTGGGAAAAAATAATGAATTTATTTTATGCATGAGCACTCTATCTGCATGTACTCCATTTTACCAGAAGAGTGCAATAGATCCCTACCTTGTGGTTTCTGGAAGTTGCAAAAATTTCATCTCTCCAGTTCTGATACTTTCCTTGTTCAAGAGGAGAACTATCATCACTATGGGATGTGAATAACATTAAAAACCAAAATTCCCTGGCAGAATTTCATCACCAAATGCATGACAGTCCTGCATGAGACCACCCTGTAGCTTGTCTTTATTGTATATTTTTGCTGTTTTGTTTTTGTGTTCTCTGACTCTCTCGTACATTGAGATTAATTTCAAATTTTATTTGTTTCTCTCAGTCTGAAACAAAGACTGAAACAAAAAATGTCTGTCCCTGTGTGTGTGTGTGTCTGAGGGAGGCAGGGTCACAGTTCAAAACATTTTAGTGAAGGCCCTTTGCACACAGCATGGATATTGACTTCACCAAGATGGAAGCTTATAGGAGGCTGCCTCTGGTAACCACCTTGATGAGTGCTGACTTCAGCAAGATGGTAGACACTACGAGCCATATTTTCAAGGTCCATTTTGTTCTCAGTATCCTAGCCTCTAGAAGATCATGATTTAAAATCGGTGTCTCCAGATTCTCCACATTGTGACAATATACTATATATGTAAATAAAAATACTGTAAACCTTTAGCTTCCTTTCTAGGGTGAGAGGGTTAAAGAGAGAGAGAGAGAGAGAGAGAGTATTCCCCCAAGCAAAAGAAAACATAACCCTACAGAATACCTGGCACACAGTGAATACATCCTTTGAGGAAATTTATAGGTCTCATTGCCCACCATAAGAAAAAAACATCTAGCTGGGTGGTGGTGGTGATGCATTGCTTTTTTCCAGTTCTAGGGGACAGACTCCAAAGCTGGAGAGAAACCTTGTCTTGAAAAAGCAAAAAAATTAATAAGTAAGGTATTAAATGAATAGACAGATAGATGTATAGACAGATACATAGATACCTAGGTTGATAGACAACTACACAGATAGAGATGATTAAAGACCTCAGAGATCAGGGGAGGCAGAGTCAGGCTGATTACTGTGAGTTTGAGGCTACCTTTCTCTGCAGTGTGAATTTCATGATAGGCAAGGTGCCACCGAGAAACCCTGTCTTGAAAAAAAGTGTGTTTAGTACGTGCTTTTAATCCCAGCACTAGGAGGCAGAGGCAAGGGCAGCTGGATCTCTGTGAGTCTGAAGCCCATCTTGTCTGCAAAGTGAGTTCCAGGGTACAAAAAGATACACAGGGAAACCCTATGTCAAAAAAACAAAACCCAACTAATAATAGTAATGATAATAATAATAAAAATTGAAAGGCCCCCTACACTTGAAAGACCTCCATGTCCACATACTATGTTAAACTCTGCTGAAACTTAACTGAGCCATAGAAAGAAAACCTCCAGGCTCAGCTAATGACTCTGTGAAATTTAGCTGGGCCATAGAAGAAAAGTCCCCCTGACCCAGTTGATGCTAAAACAGGATATCTATGGGTTGCAGACTTGCTGACTAGGCTGAGGAGAGGGAGTACCCCACCCCCAAGGCATTCTATCAAAACTGTCAACTTGCTGCAGGGCTCTCTATCTAGCTTTGTAGTTTATTGGGGAAATTCGAGAATAGACATGGGGCCATTCCCGGGGTGAGCTAAGCCTGCCAATTTGAGAACCAATGAAATGCTTGTTGCTATGCAGCCTCTTATGTAACTCTTAAATCCCTATAAATACATAATGTGCCCTCAGCCTGACATGCTCAGTAAATTGGTTGCTGTAGCATCCACAGGCGCCTGTGTATCCAATAAACTACCTCGTGCTTTTGCATCCAGTGGACTGGTTCTTGGACAGAGGGCTCCAACTGAAACCCCCTGACATTTGGGGTCTTTCAAAATAATAATAGATCTAAGAGTTCAAATAATTGACTTCACCCATAATTCAAAAATTAAAAAATAAAGAGTGTGTCTGACTGATCAGCAAAAGGACTATGTGTGCTGCCGGGCTACCACAATCATGACATGGTGAGAGGGAGGGACCGAGGGACTGAGGGAGGGAGGGAGAAAGGTAGCAAGGTCAGTTTCCTGCCATCTAAGTCTCCTTTCAAAGACATTTCACCATGACCACCACTTGCATGCTTGGGGTTCTCCTTTCTGTTGTTCTGTTTTTACAGTCTCACACCCCCTTCTCAGAGTAAGTACTGAGTCAGAGAAAATCAAAACATCTGTGGAATAATTTTAGAAATTCCCAATTGGATATCATGTCCAGGAATAATATTGACATAGTGCTTTGTTTTGAATCTTTTTATTTCAGACATGAAAAGTAAAAATGTCATTTTATTGATTTCTTTTAGAGGGTCTGTTTCACAGCAGGATGTTCACATTTGTTGTGCTGCTTAAGATGATCTCCTGATCCTTGTATTTCCAGTTCCTGAATGCTGCTGACATGACAAACAAGGGCGTGCACACTCGAGTTTTTCATGTAGTACTGACAGCATAGAGCCCATAAGACCAAGATGAAAGCATTAGAGGGGACTGGCTCCATATCTTGCATACACAAGTGAATCTCTGGGAGCTTGAGGCCAGCCTGGTCTGCAAGAGCTAGTTCCAAGAACAGAGAAAAACAAAACAAAACAAAAAACCCCACATAAAGTAAACAAGAGAGAGAAAGAGAAGAAATATCAATTTAGAGATAGAAAATAAGGAAAAAAAACCCAGAATGTTACCAAGAAGACAGCCTGGTCTATAAAGAGAGTTCCAGAATGGCTATGGCTATTACACAGTGAAACTGTGCCTCAAAAAATAATAAATAAAGAAAACAAAAAAGAGGGAAAAATGCTGCTTTTTCCCTGTTTTTCTTTGTTAATCCCAGATTATTTATTTTAATTTTAGTTTTCATTTTTAAATTGTAATTGCAGCAGCAATGTTCAGAAGAAAATCCTGGGCCATGTAGTGAAATAGTTTGGCTGAAGCACAAATAAAAAGACAGGTCCTGTCTCAAAAAAAAATCAAGTTAAAATTTGTAATAAAACAAAGAAGGCAAATAAAGGTTTTTAATTTTCTTTTTTTTTTTTTGCTAAGAAACCCAAAAATGACTGAATTCAGCAATTTCTCAACTTCAACGAGAAGATAATGTTTTCCAACTTCAGCAAGAAGGCAGCAAATTTGCATGTCTATCTGGGTCATGTGGTGGTGGCCTGTGCCTTTAATCCCAACACTTGGGAGGCAGAGGCAGGTGAATCCCTGTGAGTTCAAGGCCAGCTTGGTCTACAGGAACTAGGTTCAGTACAGCTAGGACTGTTATGCAGGGAAACACTTTCTCAATAAACAACAACAACAAAAGCATATCTAAGCAGAGCATTCAAGTTGTAACCTCACCCTTTAATGGTTCAAGCAGGAATTCAAGACTTTAGCAAGGGGTGGTGACCTTGAATCTTACTAGTCTGAGTCTCATTCCTACCAGGTGCCTTCAGGTTCCTTCAGGGGACAGGTGTGGAGCCTAGGGTCCAGGGAACAGATGATCTAAAAACTCAAAACAGCAAACAATCAAACACAAACCAAGTAGGAAGAAATGCCTTTGATAGTTACTCCCATTTAAGAATTAGGAAAAAATCTAGCCTGACGCCTATATTCCCAGCACTTGGGAGGCTGAAGCAGGCAGATCTCTGTGAGTTTGAGGCCAGCCTGGTCTACAAGAGCTAGTTCTGCCTGGTGCTGGTGGCACAAGCCTTTAATCCTAGCACTCGGGAGGCAGAGACAGGTGAATCTTTGTGAGTTTGAGACCAGCCTGATCTACAAGGTGTATTTCCAGGACAGGCTTCAAAGTTACAGAGAAACCCTGTCTCAGAAAACAAGAAAACAAAATACCACCACCACCACCAACAAAAAAGAATTAGCAAAAGCCAAGCATTGGTGACATAATACTCATAATCCTAGCACTTGGGATGCTGAGGCAGGAGGGTATCAGTGAGTTCAAGGCCTGACTCATTTATCAAGCAAGTTCCAGGGATGTTATATAGAGAATTCCTGCCTCAAAAAACAAAATAAAACAAGACACAAAAAACAAAAGAGTTAGAAACGTGCTCATGAAACACCATGAATCAACTAGATGGCACTTAATAGCAATCAAAGGTGAAATAAAAAAGGCAGGTCTCCACTGTCACCCTTTTGTTTCCTGTGTCCTTGAGGTGCCAGCTGCCCCTGTTTCAGTGCTGAGGAGTTCCATCCAGAGAGGAAGAGATGGGCAGGTGCCAATGCAAGAATTCCTCCAACAACCTGAAAGGCAACATGACATAACCAGAATCCAGGGATCACAAAACTAGAAGAATTGAACACCCTACTCCAGAAAAAATGGAAGAAATCAACTCTAAGCGAAACTACATGAAAATAATAGAGGAACTTAAACAGGAGGTGAAAATCTGCTGTAAAGAAATGGAAGAGAAGTATAACAAAAAGATTGAAGAATTGAGTAAAGAAATGAAAGAGAAGTATAACAAAAAGTTTGAAGAAATGAGTAAATCCTTAAATGAAACCCTGGGAAACCAAGAAAAAACAATCAAACAGGTAATGGAAACAGTTCAAGAATTGGAGACTGAAATGGAGGCAATGAAGAAAACACAAACCGAGGGCCAGCTGGCTATGGAAAATTGAGGTAAATGAACAGAGACTTCAGAAACAAGCATAACTAATAGAATACAAGAGATAGAAGAATGAATCTCAGACTCTGAAGACACTATAGAGAAAATAGACGTTCTGACCAAAGAAAACAGCAAATCCAACAAATTCTCATCACAAAATATTCAGGAAATATGGGACACAATAAAAAGACCAAATCTAAGAATAGTAGGGGTAGAAGAAGGAGAAGAATTGCAGATCAAAGGTCCAGAAAATATATTCAACAAAATTATAGAAGAAAACTTTCCACACCTAAAGAACAATATCCCTATGAAGGTTCAAGAAGCATACAGAACACCAAATAGACTGGATCAAAAAAAATCCCCTCGCCATATAATAATCAAAACACAAAACATTCAGATTAAAGAAAGAATATTAAGAGCTGCAAAGGAAAAAGGTCAAGTAACTTTTAAAGGTAAACCTATCAGACTTACACCGGACTTCTCTATGGAAACCATGAAAGCCAGAAGATCCTGGATAGAGGTACTGCAGAAACTAAGAGACCATGGATGCAAGCCCAGGCTACTATACCCAGCTGAGCTATTGTTCACTATCAACAGAGAAAGCAAAATATTCCAGGATAAAAACAAATTTAAACAATATGTAGCCACAAATCCAGCCTTACAGAAAGTATTAGAAGGAAAATCGCAACCCAAGGAATCCAACATTGCCAATACTGCCTACAATAACTCAGACATCTAGCGACCCTTCACAAGCACAACTCAAAGAAGGGAAACACACACTCTACTACCCCCCCAAAAAAGGAAAATATCTGGAGTCAACAACCAATGGTCATTAATATTACTTAATATCAATGGACTCAATTCCCCTATAAAAAGACACAGACTTAGAGATTGGATATGAAAACAGGATCCAATGGGGGCTGGAGAGTTGGCTCAGTGGTTAAGAGCATTGCCTGCTCTTCCAAAGATCCTGAGTTCAATTCCCAGCAACCACATGGTGGCTCACAACCATCTGTAATGAGGTCTGGTGCCCTCTTCTGGACTGCAGACATACACACAGAATATTGTATACATAATAAATAAATAAATAAATAAATAAATAAATAAATAAATAAATATTTTAAAAAAAAGAAAACAGGATCCAACATTCTGCTGTTTACAAGAAACACACCTCAAACACAAAGACTGACAACTACTCAGAGTAAAGGGTTGGGAAAAGGTTTTCCAAGCAAATGGACCTAAGAAACAAGCGAGTGTGGCCATCCTAATATCTAACAAAAATGACTTCAAACTAAAATCAATCAGAAGAGATGGAGATGGTCATTTTATACTCATAACAGGAACAATTCATCAGGAGTAAGTTTCAATCCTGAATATCTATGCCCCTAATACAAAGGCACCCACTTATGTAAAAAAAACACTTCTAGAACTCAAGGCAGTCATCAAACCACACACACTAATTGTAAGAGACTTCAACACACCTCTCTCACCAATGGACAGGTCAATCAGACCGAAACCTAACAGAGGAGTAAGAGAATTATTGGAGGTATTGAATCAAATTGACTTAACAGACATCTATAGAACATTCCACCCAAATAGGATAGAATACACCTTCTTCTCTGCAGCTCATGGAACCTTCTCAAAAATTGACCACATACTCGGTAACAAAGCAAACTTCCACAGATACAAAAAAATATTAGTAACCACCTGTGTCTTGTCAGATCACCATGGATTAAAGTTAGAATTCAACAACAATGCTACCCCCAAGAAGCCAACAAACTCATGGAAGTTGAACAGTCAACTACTAAATGACCCCTGGGTCAAGGAAGAAATAAAGAAAGAAATTAAAGTCTTACTTGAATTTAATGAAAATAAAGACACAACATACTCAAACCTATGGGACACTATGAAAGCAGTGCTAAGAGGAAAGTTCATAGCACTAAGTGCCCAATTAAAGAAAATGGAGAAAGCACACATTGGAGATTTAACAGCACACCTGAAAGCTCTAGAAAAAAAAGAAGCAGATTCACCCAGGAGGAGTAGAAGACTGGAAATAATCAGACTGAGGGCTGAAATCAACAAAATAGAAACACAGAAAACAATCCAAGGAATCAATGAAACAAAAAGCTGGTTCTTGGAGAAAATCAACAAGATCGACAAACCCCTATCCAAACTAATCAAATGGGAGAGAGAGAACATGTAAATTAATAAGATCAGAAATGAAAAGGGGGATATAACCACAGACCCAGGGAAAATTCAGAGAATCATTAGATCTTACTACAAAAGCCTGTATGCCACAAAATTGGAAAATGTGAAAGAAATGGACATTTTTTTAGATAAATACCATATACCAAAGTTGAACCAAGATCAGGTGAACAATCTAAATAGACCTGTTAGTCATGTGGAATTAGAAGCTGTTATCAAAAATCCCCCTACCAATAAAAGCCCAGGACCAGATGGTTTCAATGCAGAATTCTACCAGAACTTCCAGGAAGAGCTAATACCTATACCCCTTAATGTATTTCACAATATAGAAAGAGAAGAGGAAGGATGAATATGGGAGCAGGGAAGTATATATCTCAACTAAAAGAGTCATTTTAGTGTTTTCAAGATAATTGATTCTAGAGGAGTTCCCAGGGCCAAGGAGAAGTCAGCAGATTGTTCCCTGGGCAGCAGAGGAGAGGGTGCCTGAACTGGCCTTGGCCCATAACCATACTGATGAATATTTTGCATATCACCATAGAACCTTCATCTGGTGATGGATTAAGATAGAGACAGAGACACATATTGGAACACTGGACTTAACTCCCTAGATCCAAATGAGAAGCAGAAGGAGGTAGAACGTGAGCAAGGAAGGCAGGATCAGAGGGAACCTTCATCCAATGATGGATGGAGATAGAGACGGAGACCCACATTGGAGCACTGGACTGAGCCCCCAAGGTCCAAATGAGGAGCAGAAGGAGGGAGAACATGAACAAGGAAGTCAGGACTGAGAGGGATGCCTTCACCCACTGATACAATGGGACTGATCTAATGAGAGCTCATCAAGGTCAGCTGGACTGGGACTGAATGAGCATGTGATCAAACTGGATTCTCTGAATGTGGCTGACATGGGGGCTGACTGAGAAGCCATTGACAATGGCACTGGGTCTTATTTCATCTGCATGTACTGGCTTTTTGGGATCCTAGTCTGTTTGGATGCTCACCTTCCTAGACCTGGAGGGAAGGGGGAGGATCTTGAACTTCCCACAGGGCAGGAAAGCCTGACTGCTCTTAGGACTGGAGAGGGAGGAGGAGAGGGAGTGGGAGTAGTGGGAGGGTATTGGGAGGAGGGGAGGAAGTGGAAATTTTTTTTTGTAAAAAAATAAATAAGTAAATTAAAAAAAAGGCAGAAAATTTCTTTGATGGAATCCAGCCTGCTTCCATTTTCAAAGCTGTACAGCCAGTAGAACTAGAAGGAACATGTGCCCATCTATCAAATAAAAAAAGCTAGACTCTGACATGATCATAAAAGATGAAAATCTTATGAGAAAAACTTGAGAAAATGTAGCAGGAACTCGTGCTATTCTCCAATTTCCAGAGTTTGAAGAGTCCAGACATAAGAAAATAAAAATGTAAAAATAAAGAAATATAAAGTTATAAGTCTAGGAGAATAAGAACAGACTATCAGCAGCTTTCTCAGCAGATCAAGGATCATTCATTCACAGTGAGCTATTTTCTCAGATGCTTGGGAAGCATAGGTCATTTTACAACTGGCTGTTTTATTTACAAGGCCAGAGTGTCTCTCTACAAATTAAGAGCAGTGTCCTGACCATCCTTAATAAACAGTAGATGTGAACTGAGTTTAACCTTTAGGAGACAGAGATATGTGACCTCTGGGTCAGACACCGTCTCTGTTATGGGAAACTGGCACCACCAGAGGAGAGGCATGACCTCAGTTTACACCCGGAGGTACCAGGAGACAGTGGATAAATAAAAAGGTTTAATTAATGAGCTCTGATAATGGAGATTATAAAATATGACAGTCAGTATCTGAAGATTTACCTGAAAACAGTGTAAAAGGTTTATCCTCCTAAATTCTCAGCCCAGAAACCAGTTAATTCCAAATTCTTCCTAGACATTAGCACTCACTCCCCTCCCTAGGGTCTCTGCTGACCAACCCAAGGGTCAGGGCAAGGTTGTAAAGATTCCTTTACCCAGACCTAATGCTTGGTGTCCTAACTATAAAAGGTGGGGTAAAAAACTGGCCTTTTGCCACAGCCTAACAAACACCATTTCTGGCTGTGGTCTCAGCTAGCTGATAAGCTTCTGTGCCCCACGGTGTTTTATTTTTATTTTTTATTTTTAAGTTTGGTCTGGTTTTCCTAGGATCTGGTTTCTGGAATAAAGTTTGCTTCTGGTTTATTAGACTTGGTGGTGTTCTCATCTTTGTGCGACCCCCCTGGACCCAACAAGTTCACAGAGTTCACTCTGCCTTCTAAGTGATGGAATGATGACAGTAAAGGTGTTTGCTTCTTTTTCTTGTATATTTAGTTTAATTTTAAATTTATTCAAATGTTTCTGTGTGTGTGTATGTTTGTGTGTGTGAGAGAGACAGAGACAGAGACATAGAGATGGGGGGGGGGGGTGTTGAGTATAAAGGTATACTCCAGACACTTTCTAGGTCATATGTCAAAAGTTTTCATTATGAAAACAAAAGTCAATAAACATCTGTGATCTTTTTCTTTATTTGTTTGTTTGTTGGTCTGTTCGTCCATTCGTTCATTCATCTGTTCACATATTTGCTTTATTTATTTACAGTGGAATAGTTCAGTTTGGGTTAGGAATCAGTAAAGAACAATCCATCAGAATGGTAGGTAGGAAAGTATCCTGGGGAAAGAGTAAGACCTCATGTCCTTCCCTATTGAGAGGGAGCATTCTGAGGGGAACAGGTCCGAAGGCAAGACTAAGATAAGAAACCTTAATTTCAAGTGCTGCCTGCTTCCCACAAATCCTTTCCCCAAAGTCAGACATTTAGATAAGAAAGGGTCTCCATTCACTCCCTTTTGAGGAACTTCAGGCCCTGACATTAACATATGGCTGGGGCCTATTGGTAAGGTCAATGCTAGCTACACTCCTCAGCCAGGGACCTGAAACCACACCCCAGTTCACTTCTGCTGGCAGCCATTGGAATTCATTCTCAGATCCTGCAGCCTCTTCAGGCCACAGACCATTTCTTTTAGAAATCCCTTCCCCACCACCCACATATGTCAGATAAATAAATACTCACCAGCAGAAGCTTTAAAGCCGCTTCTCAAAAATTATTTTGATTTTTTTTCTCGAGACAGGGTTTCTCTGTGTAGCATTCCTAGCTGTCTGGCCTTGGACATACAGAGACCAGCCTGCATTCTTTGTGGAGTTTGGGGTTATAGCCCTGTGCCTCCACCAACCAGTTCATTTCTTTTTTTTTCATTCCAGGTTATTTAGTTTAATGAAAGACCCCCAATATCGGGGAGACTCTCACTCAAGCCTCGGGATGACGCGACCCCCCTCCCCCTGCCATAATTCACGAGAGACCATCCTTGCTGCAATCACATGAGGTTTAATTGATGGGAAGACGGGAACCAGTGCACTGAGGCCAAGACTCATAACCCACGCAGGGGAAGAGTTCGACCCCGAGTAGCTGGGAGAAGGGGTTTTTAAGGGAAGAAACCACAGCCCAGTAATCCGAAAGGGGCAGGGAGGGTGTCACAGAAAATTCCGAAAGTACCAGTGATGGTCACAAGGGGCAACTCCCTGCCTCTCAAGATCACTCTCAAGGTCATAATCAGTTAGTTCCAGAAACACAGCATTCCAAAAAATATCAATGATAATCACAAGGGGGGAAAATCCCTGTTTCTCAAGATTATTCTCAAGATTACAATCTAACTTTCTCTTCAGCTAGTTCCTGAAACACTGAACCGGCTAATCCTAGATTTCTGATTCTTCCCTCCCTGCTTAGATTTTTGGCTCTATGTTTTCCTGATAGCGGGATCTGGATTTATCCAGGTCTTTCATCTAGTTTAGTTAATTTCCTGAAATTGTATGCTTCCTTTTAAAACCAAACCCATTGATTTACATTAACAAGAGACTTGCTGTTGAATTTGGCATAAATCTCCAGCCAATCTGGGATAGGTCTGTCTTCAGATTAGAAATCAGTGCTCCACCATGGTGCTGAGTTCCTTCTGTTTACCTGGTCCCATCACTAAGAGATCACCAGCCAATCAGAGCCTCCAGCAGACCCGCCAGGCAGATGGGAGGGCTCTTCCGGGAGCCAGACTTCCGGTTCAGCTCTCTCGTGCACTGCAGTTCGGCCTCTCTTCTAGGCAGATAGAGTGTCAGCTGGGCAGCTGCACCATGGTGAGTGAGAGGTTGCTCTCCACAGATGGAGGAGAGGCTGGGCTTGGCGAGCAAGGGTCTCGTGCACTGAGGCTCGGGCTCTCTTCTGGGCAGATAGCGTGTCAGCTAGACAGCTGCACCATGGTGAGTGAGAGGTTGCTCTCCACTGATGGAGGAGAGGCCGGGCTTGGCTAGCAAGGGGCCAATGTCCCTAAAGTAGGTGGAGCGGCCGCTGAGCCTCCCGGCCGGTGTGGTGACTGGGTGGGAGCCGGCAGGCAGACAGATTTAGCATCTTCCTGCCTCTGTAGTTCTAAACTTGCAGCTCTTTGCTGGCAGCCTCTGAATCCCTTCATTGCCCGGGCTGTGTATGCACAGAGCAGAGCATCAGGAGCCGCAGACGCTAGTGTCTGTCGTGCTTATATTTTTGCATGTGGAGAGAGATCACCATATTTGGCAAACGCGGAGACTCCTGGAGTCTCCTGGGTCTTCAGAAGTTCTGCACTTTTAACATTTAGGTTTGGGATCCATCTGTAGTTAATTTCGTGCACCTTGTAAATGGTTTCTCCTGTGTAGAGTAAGCGCTCCTCTAGTAAACTGTGATGTAGAAGAGTATAGTTGATAATATAATTAATGGTATAAGTATTTACTGCTTCTTAGGAGACATTAAGTCACACAAAGTAGAATTTAAGTGAGGGAGGGCTGCATCCCAAATATCCAAAGATGAGTAGCTTGCACACCATGCCTGTAAGAGATTGGTATCATGAGTTGCAAATATTGTTAACCAGGATTAATCGGCCATTAAGGTACATTCCTGTAACAAATGAGACAACCATGATTTACAACCAGAAGACCCACTTCTCCATCAAAGGCCTGTGACCTACTCAGGAGCTGTTATGGGGTCACAACCTTGGGTCCCAGGAGAGTATAACAATTCTAGAACAGCTGGATTTTTCAACTCTTAGGAAAGCAGTTGTGACTCAGTGTCCTCTGTGCTCATTGAGGTGGACTTGAATCCTGTCTGCAGCCCCACAGGGCATTGCCCTTGCTATCCTCTTCGATAACCATCATACATTCTTAGATTACAAGTTTGCTGCTCTACCGAGCTCAAAAATTACCAGTTTGAGTCATACAGTGCGACTGTTCATTGCAGTAACAATAAAAGGAATTTCATGTGGAGCATAGCTTCTCCCTTCAGACCAGAAAAGTAGGAATGGTGCACTGTGTTCGCTGGAGGGGGTAAACACACTGGACAATAGTTAGATCTTAGACTGAAGTTTAAGACCATGTACTGCAGGGGTGTCCATTACAAAGAAGGACCTGATGGGGCACAGTGAGTGTCTTAATATGTAATTGCCATCGTACATCAATTCCTTCCTTGTGAATGAAGACAGACACTGGTGGGTGTACAGTTTAGGGAGGAGAGCTTGAACTCCTAAGTATTTAGTTTCCGATTAGTGAACTCTGTCATGAAGTTATGTTCAATCCTGGTTGACATAGTGAAGTCAGTTCAGATGTTTGTGACACAGGCCATTGGCTGTAACTCCATGTGTCCGCTTACAGCACTCAGAAGCTAACATTTTACATGGGACAAAGTCATCAGGAAAGTGCTTACTCTGTTTCAAAGTCAGTATCACTGTGTGTTCAGTTATTTTTATCATTTTAAGAAGTGAAATATTGGTTATCATTTTTTTAGATTTCATTTTCTTCAATGGCATGACTGGTATAATCTGTTTCTATTTTCCAGTGTTTTGCAGTTTTTGAATTTCATTCTATTTTTAAGTGCTGTTTATTTATTCATCAGTCATTTATTTATATAAGTTTGTAGTAGTGGTTCTCAACCTGGTGGGCCACGACCCCTTTTGGGGGATCAAATGAACCTATCGCAGGACTGACCTAAGACCACCAGAAAGTGGTACAGATATTTATATTATCATTCATAACAGTAGCAAAAATATAGTTATGAAGTAGCATTAAAAATCATTTTATCAGTGGGGAGATCACTACATCATGAGTAACTGTATTAAAGGGTCACAGCACTGGGAAGATTGAGAACAACCGGTTTAGATTAATATCTCCTATAGCTCAGGTTATACTATGTAACTGAGAATTGCTGTGAACACCTAATCCTGCCTCTGCTACCTAGTGCTGGAAAGACAGTCCTGCAACTCCTACCAGGCTGGACCTTTACTGGTCTGTGTGAAGGAGAAATAGATCAGTGAATGAATATCTTCCAATTTCTCTAGATTTTATTGTGAATTTACAAATGATGTGGGACCCATGTTAGAAATGAGTTCACTGTCTAACTGTAAAGCCAGTGTAGTCACAACTGACAAAGGATGGGCTCTTGCTTCCCTGCTGTGATGGTAGTTGATATTAGCTGTGAGTAGTAAGGTGATCAATTTTAGATGTTCCATAAATGTCCTGTCTGACAATTTCATGGGTCCACAGACCACACACAGGACCCGGTGCCTTGGAGGAGGAACAGGAAGTACTCTGGGAGAATGGAAGATTTTATTAAACTACAAATTTCCCAGATTACGGTCTTGTCTGACTATAATATGAAAGGACAAACCGGGAAGATGTTTGCTTTTTGAGACATTCAATCTCTGCTTGCCCAGTAGGGTAACTGCTAATGTAAGCCCAGTTCGGTGGTCCTAGAGAGACTCTGGTTGGTAATTAGGAACACCAGAGGTAGTTTCCAGGTTCTTTCCAGGATTCTCTTGTTCTGCTCTTGGGAGCTGTAAGAAGGAGCACAAGCCATGCCATGGTGAATGTAGGAGCAATTGTCCCCAGACCAAGAAGAGCAGGTTGGCTGAGCTGTCAGAGCTGCTTGGATAGGGATGAGCCATGAGTCAGACAGGTTCTATTGTTCTTTGTGGTTACCTGGGTGTGGCCTTTGGCCTCTGAGCTTTGTTGAGAGTGCAGGAGACTATGAGCTTGTAATATTGTTGCCTCACACTATGTAATTGAGAAATGCTTTGAAAACCTATTCCTGTCTCTGCTGCCTAGTGTTGGGTAGGTAGTCCTTCAACTTCTTCAGGACTGGACCTTGACTGGTCAGTGAGAAGGAAAAATTAACCAGGTGATGAGTGACCTCCAGTCTCTCTGACTCTCAGTGTATGATTATAGATGAAGAGGGTGAGTACACAGGTCAAGCTTGAAGCTAGTAGATTCACAGTGCAGAAAGGGAGAGAAAGAACAGTGGTTGAGAACTTTCCTACATCAACAGTAGTTGAGATTAGCATTGCAGAACCAGGTAATCAATTTTAGGTGCTCCACAAATGTCCTGATGGTCATCTTTTGATATCCACAGACCAGGCAATAAAGAATCTGCATAAAGAACTGAACTTATCATGAAACCAAATAGCTATAGTTACTGTAGTTCAACCAAAATAGATCTGTGTAATATGTGGCCCTGTCTAACAGGGCTGTTATTTTACTGGTTTTAAATATACACCCTGAGATAAAAGGTTTGAGAAATCTTTGATGTGCTCTAATATAAATCCCTTGTTTCTGAAGCACATAGCCATATATCCTGTTTCAACTTTTTAAAATTATTTTTTGAGATTATAACTATATCATAACCACATTCTCTTATCTGTCCCCAAGCCTTATCATGACCCCGTAATATCTTCTAATTCATGCCCTGTTTTTCTTTAACAACCGTTGTAATTGTGACCCATGTTTGGCTGCAGGATTTCCCAGGTATGAAGTGATGGGTTGGCTGCACTGACATTGGGTGTGTAATGGAATGTGCATACAAAGGACCATGTGCTTTGGATGAGGAACATGGTGTGCTCTAGGAAATTTGATGAATGTGTACTAAAGTACAAACTTTCTGGACTAAGACCTTCTCTTTTGGGCTGGGAGGGCAGAGCAGGAAGTACTGTGCTGTCTGAGTCATTTGATCTCTGATCACTTTTTAGAGGAGCTGATAATGTTCTGAGGCACATCATGGTGGCTTTAGCCAGTGAGGGACTCTGGAAAATTTTAGCAAGCAGAAATAAAAGTGGCAGGTAGATGGCAGGTTCTTTCCAGGATTCTTCTCTATTTTTGTTGTAATGAGTTTTAAGGAAGACCACAAGCTATGCCATAGTGAGTGTAGGGTGTGCAGAGAATGTCTTTTGATCTGTCATTTCTGCTTGGATTTGGATGGACCATGTGCCAGGCTGTGGTTCTGTTGCTCTATTTAATGACCTAGGCAGTGCTCCTTGTCCTCTGAGCCTCCCTGTGTATGGATTTCCTGGGGAGAAGGAGACTCTACAGCTCTGGCATGGTAACATATTATGCTTGTAATCTCACTGTCTAGTGTACACTCAGAGTTATGCTTTTGGTGTGCAGTGGGAAGACAGATTTGAAAACTGATAATCCAGTTTCTAGAAGTTCTGAATACTGCAGTCTAATTTCAAGTTTGTCTTATAAATGTTGCAAGTAGTTTATAAGCTGGTAGAACTACAGTGATGTTGATTTAGCAATGCATGATTTAAATGTTTCTAAGTTTCTGCTACCACCATCTGCAATGGTGTGATTCATTGATGTTTAGTTCCTGGCAACAAAGAGAGTTTCTGAGCTGCAGAGGTTTCTTAGGTGTGTATGGTGTTGGGCAGGTAGATAGGGCAGAATCTATGTCTTGTGCTATAATCCATGTGATAGCAAGCAGAAATTATTTTACATTGTTTTGGGATTGGGCATCAGTGGGGCTGGGTTTTCCTGAAAATACAAGGAGGTCTAAGGGGCTGCAGAACCATAGCAGGAGATCATCTCTTTTTGTAGAGAGGGCTCTAGAGCATGGGGTCTCTCTGGAAGAAATACCTATAGCTGGAAGGTCTGAAACAGGGTCTGAAACAACCATTTAAGGGTCACTTTGAGGTAATTTTGGGAAAATTGTGAAGTCTTTATTTAATTTCTATATACATAGAATCATAGGTAGCTGGATAACATTGGTCAAAATCACACGTTTCCTAAGTTTCCTTTGGTCTTTTGATTAATAGCTGGCTGTATTTTCCTGCCTTTGTTCTTGGCTTTCTCTCCATTCTCTTTATTCTTTCCCAAATATCATACACATTCTTGATTGATCAGCTTTGTGGTACTATTTTTTTCCCAAGACAGGGTTCCTCTGTAGCTTTGGAACCTGTCCTGGAACTCACTCTATAGACCAGGCTGGCTTCAATCTCACAGAGATTCTCCTATCTCTGCCTCCTGAGTGCTGAGATTAAAGGTGTGTGCCACCGCTTCCCAGAAGGAAGTCATATTATCTCAGTCTGTGTACTATTTTTCATAATCCCATTGATTACTCTGTGTGCTTCAATATGAATGTAGCTTTTTAATCAGCTTTTCTGTTATAAATTGTTGGGAATTGTCATTGTACTGTTATCCATTTATGGAGCAAATTTAACACACACATCATCTTTATATTGATGCATCATGTTTCCAAGGATCATTTATTTACTTCTTTACTTCTTTAGGTTTTGTTGCTCTTGTTGTTAATCTGTGAGAGACTTTTGGTTTATTGGATAAACAATATTATGGATGTTGGCAGGTGGCTCAGCACATATTCATTTTGGAGGTGACCTGAGTTCAGATACCCACACTTAAATTGTGAGGCTCATAAGTCTACCATTTCAGATCCAGGGCATCTGAACCCCTCTTTTTTGTGTTACTTTATACATATGAAAGAAATTTTCACTCTTGTACAAATATATGCAAAAATAGCAGTAAACTTGTTTTCAAAAGTGCTTGTGACTTATGAAGCAATTAGAGTAAAACAAGTTGCTTTAGGTGTACACTGATTCTTTAAAAATCTGTTATCTTGCATCTTGTTTTAAAATGTTTTCATTTCCTCACTCTAATTGCAGACATACAGGCAAACATCAATCAAGGGTAGCATATTGGTGTCTAAGTGATTCTAACAGACATACTTTTCTTTATTGTAAGATAATGAGATGTTTTTTAGTAGTCAAAATTATTTTCTACAAAGTTAAGACATGAGAAGGTTTCAAGTGAATCTCTCCAATTTTGGTGGAACAACCCTCCTCACCTGGCCATTATCTATTATTGGTAAAAGATAAAGAACTGAAGTGTATAGGATGAGTGCTGGTAAGTGATTTCTTAGAGTTTTATTTTGGTTAGAATCTTGTAGTTTTTATTTAAAGGACCATAATGTGTCTTTGTGTTGCTGTTTGTCAGTGCTACCCTTTTATGTTATTGATTTTATTAATTGTTATTTAAGTTTTTTGCTCATTTTCTGGAAAATAATGGTTTCACCAATTTTGTTTTCAGGTTTCTCATGTTATGAGTTCCTTGAGTTTTTGTTTGTTTGGAAGTTTCTGTGGAGAGACAGTTTTAGTTTTCTCTTCTTTATCTTAGATGTTTGCCTCTTTTCATTTCCTGGCATATATATGTTCATGTTTGTGTTTTTGCTGCTTAAAGATCTAAAGGCAATGTACTAATCATGTTTAAAAACTTCTTGTGTATTATTATCTCTTTCTTCTAATTAGCCTCAGCTATCAGCAAGACATAGCTTAGAGTGATCTGAGATAATACCAGTTGAGAATATGCCTAGATCAGAATACCTGATTAAGGTATCTGAGAGAGATTGTGTTGATTTTGATTGATATAGGAAGGTTCTTCCACTGAGTTGGCAGTATCTCTGAACAAGCAGCCCTGGAATAGATAGGAGTGCTAGCTGAGCACATGACAGAGACAAAGGAAGAGAAAAAGCCAGAAAACAATGTTTCCATATGTTTTGCCTTTAGTTATTAGTTTGAGTATCTATCCTAAGCTGTCATAACGAGGAATTGTGAAATAGGGTTAACAAACAAATAAACATGTTCATTACCTGAGTTGCTTGTGATTGCATAATTTAATAACAGCAACGGAGAAGAAAGTTAGAACAAAAATGGGACTCAAAGTGGATTTTGTTGCTGTGAAAGACCTGGGAATGTTGACTCTGAGAAGAATGCTCAAGATATCAGAAAACTGGACAAATAGCTTAATCAGCTTTTCTTGTAGAACCTAGAAGATGGGAATGTTGAGAGTAATGACAGACAGTGGAGATCAAGGTCATAGGATATTAGTGGACAGTAGGCTCTTCAGGGAACCATGGAGTTGGCCCAACTGGCTTGAGAGACCTGTATCATAGGTTTTTCAGGTTAAAGTCCGTGATTCCTGGATCACAATATACCTCCCAGTTCCTGACAGACTGTTGCATTCCCTCAGGCAGTAAAGCACTGAGACTGATTTGTGCTTCTTTGTATGATCCCTTAGTAGTCAAGGAATCATGAAGGCTTAATAGTACAATTGAACTTAGATACTAGTCTTGTGTATGTTGTATAGCTTGTAAACTTCATTATATCCTGGTATAGACAGAGAATGCTTGTTCATTTCCCCTCTGCCCAGACTTGTAATAACTATACAGAAATTGTATTAATTATAAGACTGCATATCCAATAGCTTAGGCTTATTATGTAATTTTCCCATCTTAAATTAAGCCATTTTTATCAATCTGTGTATTGCCACATGGCTGTGGCCTGCCAGTAAGGTTCCATCCAGCATCTGTCTCCTTCAGTGGCTACATGGCATCTCCCTGACTCTGCCTTCTTTTGTCTTCTATTTCTGCTTGGAATTCCCACCTTGTTCTATTCTGTGCTGCCATAGGCCCAAAGCAGTACTTATGTTAACCAATGGGAATAAAAACATATTCACAGCATTCAGAGGGGAATCGCATATCACCTCCCCTTTTTTTTATCTTAATAAAAGGAAGGTTTTAACTTTGATTTAGCAAAATTACATATAACAAAACAATTATCAAGCAAGAATTATAGTTACAATATTTTGTCCATGTATATTATGGAAATTATGTATATTAAGGAAAATACTTTTCATCTATTCTATCTTTGTGAGTCTAAAGTTTTATATCTAATGTATCTTTTATAAGTATAAAACTGTCTTTCTACAACTCTATCAAAGACTCCAGAAGGATATATATTACCTAAGTAATTATATGTACCTCCAATACTCTATAATTAATAAAGACATCTTGCTGCCTGGACAATCACCCAAAGATGAATACATTGGGGCATCTGTCTTCAGTCTACAGGCTCATAGTGTCTGGCAGACTTATCCATGAAGCAGAAACATTCAAAGACAGTTCCACCTGTATTGGCAGTTTCTTATTTACTTTTTTTCTTTGTCCTGCAGAATGTCTAGCAGACTCTTTCATGAGGCAGGAAATGTTTCATCCTCTTTAAGCAACTTTATCAGTCATTTTTAGGTCCTGCATGTCCAATTTATACAACATACCATCAAGCAATCCAGGCAAGAGCAGTTTCATGCCCAAATGTCTAGCCTTGTCACATTGAAGGTAAATTCCATAATGAGTTTCTTCAATGCTCATCAACCTCTCAACCTCTCTGAAATAATTGGTACTACCAGAAGGAGACATGTCACACTATCATGAAAAAGTCTAAGCTTTTAAAACATTTAAAATGCCATATTCTGTATGTCTTTGAAAGATTTGAAGAATACCTATCCATATGAAATATATCTGTGTACATCTAGAAAACCTAACTAACATGACTGCAAGTTTAACCATTATATTAAATGACTATCTATTAATTTGTATTTAGTTATACATTGCATCTTTTTTTTTAAAGTTTTCTTATTTATTTTTTTTATAAAATTTCCACTTCCTCCCCTCTTTTCCATACCCTCCCATTCCCCCCACTCCCTCTCCTCCTCCCTCTCCAGTCCTAAGAGCAGTCAAGGTTTACTGCCCTATGGGAAGTTCAAGTTCCTTCCCCCTCCCTCCAGGTCTAGGAAGGTGAGCATCCAAACAGACTAGGATCCTAAAAAGCCAGTAAATGCAGACGAAACTAGACCCAGTGCCATTGTCAATGGCTTCTCAGTCAGCCCCCATGTCAGCCACATTCAGAGAATCCAGTTTGATCACATGCTCATTCAGTCCCAGTCCAGCTGACCTTGGTGAGCTCTCATTAGATCATTCCCATTGTATCAGTGGGTGAAGGCATCCCTCTCAGTCCTGACTTCCTTGTTCATGTTCTCCCTCCTTCTGCTCCTCATTTAGACCTTGGGGGCTCAGTCCAGTGCTCCAATGTGGGTCTCCGTCTCTATCTCCATCCATCATCGGATGAAGGTTCCCTCTGATCCTGCCTTCCTTGCTCACGTTCTCCCTCCTTCTGCTTTTCCTTTGGACCTAGGGAGTTAAGTCCAGTGTTCCAATATGTGTCTCTGTCTCTATCTCCATTCATCGCCAGATGAAGGTTCTATGCAAAATATTCATCATATGGTTATGGACCAAGGCCAGTTCAGGCACCCTCTCCTCTGCTGCCCAGGGAACAATCTGGGGACCTATCCTTGGCCCTAAGAACCCCTTTAGAATCAATTATCTTGCAAACCCTAAAATGGCTCTTTTAGTTGAGATATATACTTCCCTGCTCCCATATCCATCCTTCCTTTCCCTCCCCATCCCATTCCCCCAAGCCATTCCCAATCCTCCCGCTCTCCCTTCTCTCTAACCATCTCCTCTTACTTTCACCCCCCAACCCCCTGTACACCCAAGTATGCCTGGCAATCTTGTCTACTTCCAATATCCAGAAGGATTACTATATGATTTTCTTTGGGTTCACCTTTTTTAGCTTCTCTAGGATCGTGAATTATAGGCTCAAAGACCTTTAGCTATGGTTAGAATCTACTTATGAGTGAGTACATACCATATTCCTCTTTTTGGGTCTGGGTTACCTCACTCAGTAAAGCATTTTCTATTTCCATCCATTTGCATGCAAAATTCAAGATGTCATTGTTTTTCACTGCTGAGTAAAACCCTAATGTGTATTTGTTCCACACCTTCTTTAACCATTCTTCTATTGAGGGGCACCTAGGTTGTTTCCATGTTCTGGCTATTACAAATAGTGCAGCTATGAACATAGTTGAACAAATGCTTTTGTAGTATGATAGGGCATCTTTTGGGTATATTCCCAAGAGTGGAATTGCTGGGTCCTGAGGGAGGTTGACTCCCAGTTTCCTGAGAAACCGCTACACTGATTTCTACAGTGGCTGCACAAGTTTGCATTCCCACCAGCAATGGATGAGTGTTCCCCTCACTCCACATCCTCTCCAGCATAGGCTATCATTGGTGTTTTTGACTTTAGCTATTCTGACAGGTGTAAGATGTTATCTCAAAGTTGTTTTGATTTGCATTTCCCTGATCGCTAAGGAGGTTAAGCATGACTTTAAGTGTCTTTTGGCCATTCAAAGTTCATCTGTTGTGAATTCTCTGTTCAGTTCAGTACCCCATTTTTTAATTGGGATAATTAGTGTTTTAGTGTCTAGTTTCTTGAGTTCTTTGTATATTTTGGAGATCAGACCTTTGTCTGATGAGGAGTTGGTGAAGATCTTCTCCCAGTCAGAAGGTAGCCTTTTTGTCTTACTGACGGTGTCCTTTGCTTTACAGAAGCTTCTCAGTTTCAGTAGGTCCCATTATTCATTGATTCTCTTATTGTCTCTGCTACTGGGGTTCTACTTAGGAATTGGTCTCCTGTGTCCATGTCTTGTAGACTACTTCCCACTTTCTCTTCTATCTGGTTCAAAGTGGTTTAGATTAATGTTGATGTCTTTAATCCATTTGGACTTGAGTTTTGTGCATGGTGATAGATATGGGTCTTCTTTCATTCTTCTACAGGTTGACATCCAGTTATGCCAGCACCATTTGTTAAAGATGCTTTCCTTCTTCCATTGTATACTTTTAGCTCCCTTGTTGAAAATCAGGTGTTCATAGGTTTGTGGGTTAATATCCGGGTTTTCTACTCGATTCCATAGGTCGACTTCTCTGTTCTTATGCCAATACCAAGCTGTGCATCTTTAAATGAACTGAACAAATTTAATAACTTAAACAAGAGCACATATTTATTTAACAGAAGTGACCTTAAATTTGTATCAATAGACCAAAATATATACAAATGCGAAGTATTATCTTTATATCATATCTCCTTTTAATGTAAACAAACTTTTATAACCAATATTTGGGAATTTTGAAGTAGTTCTCTCCAAACTGCTCTCTGCTTTTAGTTGGGTGAAGCATTTTTGAGGGTTCATGGAGACCCATCAGGGGATCTTGGTACATCCAACCACCTTATACTGGAAGGAATCCACAGGTTCTCATACTCTGTAGAAACAAAAGCAGAACCTCCTTTCTAAAGCAACATATCCTTAGATACAAATTTTAAAGTCAAGATACCTTTAAAATATTTATGTTGGTTTGGCTTAGCTGCCTGTACAATGAAATACTGATGGAGGAGGGTTATCTGTCTATTGTGTTATTTTCATTGGTCAATAAAGAGACTGCCTTGGCCCCTTGATAGGACAGAAAATTAGGTAGGCGGAGTAAACAGAACAAAATGCTGGGAAGGGGGCTATGAGCCAGACACCATGGAGCCAGCCACTAGGTCAGACATGCTGAATCTTTTCCGGTAAGCCACTACCTCGTGGTGCTACCACGAGATTATTAGAAATGGGTTAATATCAAGATATGAGAGTTAGTCAGTAACTAACTCTCTAGAGATAATGGGCCAGGCAGTGTTTAAATGAATATAACTTGTGTCTTATTATTTCTGGGGCTAAGCTAGCTGTGCGGGAGCCGGGCAGGATGAAAAGCAGGCCTGCCTGCAGCCCCTCACTACAAAATACTTCTCTGTACCTAGCTCATTCACAGTCAAAAACTCAAAGAAAACACAATAATATACAGAATCTAGACTGTCTGTGTCTTTCCCATCTTTACATGGCTTATTTTTCTTTACTCTTTTAATTTATAACTGTCTTCTCTCTCCCAAACTTCCATACATTTATATACTGTGACCCATTTACAGGTCTTTTTTATCTGAATCTGGGTTTTCTATTGTATATTTGTAATTATTTACTGAACAGAAGACATTTCTTTAAAAGTGCTGAACAGGCATGGCTAGGACCTACTCCTCAGCCCTGCCTGCTTGCTCTACTTAGTCGAACATGACAGGTTTTTTATTGCCAGCTCTGCCCCAGCCTCAGGGACATGGCATGTCTATGTCTCCTTTAAGCAATCTGTACCATGCTATACACAGACATAATTTAAGTGCAGTATCTCCCAAAACAGTCAGAGCCATTTGTGCCAGCACAAACCAGGAAGCCCTTCCCTTAAGAAGCTGTGCATCCTTTGTTGCCAATGCTGAGTCAGGAAAACCTCTCTCATAGGAGCTGTGGCACCCTTGCTTGCTGACAGTTAACAAAACCCATCTGGAAAAATATGTGGCAACCAAGAAGTCTTGCTTAACTCTGTTCTTTTATGTCTAGATTTTAAAAAAACTCTCTCAGATTTTATGTTGATGTAGTTACCTAATTTTGACACCATTTTGTTGACAGAGGCTGTTTGTTTGTTTCCTGACTGCCCAGAAATAATTGCACAGAAACTACATTGATTGCAACACTGCTTCCCCAATAGCTTTGGCTTTTATTAATCAACACATTTTAAATTAACCTATTTCTATTAATCAGTGTATCACCACATGATTGTGACTTGCCAGTAAGGTACAGCATCTGTCTCCTTCAGTGGCTACATGTCATCTCCCTGACTCTGCCTTCTTTTCTCCCCTATCTCTGCTTAGAATTCCCACCTTGCTCTATTATTTGCTGCCATAAGCCCAAAGCATTTTTTTTAACCAATGGGAATAAAAACATATTGACAGCTTGTACACAGAGTGGAATTCAACATCATCCTGAAAGCTACGACTGTATTGATCATAGAAATTACCATTATCTTCTGTTTTTGAGAAATAAAAACTGTGAGTGTTCTCAATAATACAGTCACAGCCTTGTCTTGTTGTGGCCTTTCTAGCCAAAGTCTGGCTTAATTCCTTATGGCACCATCAGGTGATCTTAGCTTGGTACACAAGCACAGGTACTTAGAAGACTTCATGAAAAAATTATCTAGAGATCATTTGTGTGATATTTTTGTGCTAATCTTTCTTATTCTCTCCATGTCCTGAAAAAGTGCATAGGCAGAATTACAAAGGAATAAACTGATTTCCTGTACAAAATACTGCTACAATTAGATGATTATTACTATGACTCATTCAGGTCTACAGCGCAAAACAAGAAGAAAGAGATGACAAGTGTAGCTGCAAGTTTTCCTCCAATCTGCCAGCTCCCAAATAACGATTCAGAGGCTTATATTAATTATAAATATTTAGCCAATGACTCAGACTATTACTAGCTAACTGTTACAGTTAAATTAACCAATACTTTGTATATTTCTGCTTTGTTACCTGATTCATGACTTGTTACCTCCCATCTTGTTCCTCCTGCAGCTCTTGGTGTCTCCTTGACTTCACCTGCTTTCTCTCTGTATCTGTTTGGATTTCCTAGCTAGCTATATTCTGCCCTGTCATAGACTAAAACAGCTTTATCAACCAATAAAAGCAACTCATATTTGCAGTATTCAGAGTGATATCGCACATCAGAAGTGTGTTTTGATAAGAACAACAATACTAGGTACTTTCAGATGGCAGTCCAGTGGTTAAAACAATGCAGAGTTAGTTTGTCAAGGATTTTAGCACCATTAAAGGGAAGAGCCAGGCTGTACATTTGAAGCCTAGGAACATGCTCCAAGTGTAAGACTGCATCTAACTAAACCCTTAACTCTTAGGAGTACACAAAGTAATTCCTTGTCCCAGGGGCAACATCCTATAAAACTTGCAGCAAATTTGGTCCAAGTTTGGTAGGGTCCATCAAATCTTGGCAGTATTACCTATGTCATACTGATTCAGAAAACAAAAAAATGCAAAATATAAAGGTCATGGATTCTTCTTTTGTGATCATATCATCACTATTTTGCCCATGTATGTTTGGCAGAGTCAGAGCCTCAGTAAAGAAGAGATTGTGAGAGTTCATTACATGAAGTGGTGGAGATAAAACTGGGTCACATTTCAGACCACAGGATGTTGAGACACCCAAGCTATGGGACATCTGCCCTGGAGAACTGCATAGGGGTGTGGAAGTAGCAAGAGTGAGATATATGAGAGGTTGCAGGGTGTTCTGTGATATTTTGATCATATTTTGATGAAAGCATGTTTGGGGTCAGAGAACAGAGTTTAGCTATTTACTGACCAAAAGATGTCATAGAGGTTTGGAGGACTGTGGATACATAGGAGACTAGAAGTAGTAAGGTTGGGCTGAGAGAGGATCTTGATCTTTTTTGGATAGAGGAATGGGAAAGAAAGATTCACTGGTGGCTTTTCCACTGTTTCTCTGATCTTTTGGGTTTTTACTCCTGATATCAGACTCCCAATTTTTATTGGTAACAATTAATTAGTTAATGTTTCATCTGTCCTCCTAAAAGATATACTTAATAAACAGAAAGGAATATGAAGACACCTAGATAGAAATTACACAGTAGTTTATTAACTTTAATTTTTTGATACTAATGAAAAGGAAATGGCAGCTGTGGAGAAAGTTAAAAGTCATAACCTTTCATTTTTTATTTAGACAAAAAGGAAATTAATTGAATATGTGTTACATCCATTTATGCTGTGGAATATTTGTTTTAACTCTGTGAAGCTGTGTCACTTTGCCTGCCTAAGACACCTGATTGATCTAATAAACATCTGAGTGGCCAATAGTTAGGCAGGAAAGGGATTGGTTGGGAGGCCAGGCAGAGAGAATCAATAAAAAAAGAAAGAGAGAAGGATTGAGGACCAAGAAGAGACGGAGGAGAATGTCGGGGACCAGCCACCCAGCTTCACTGTTAGCCACAGAGTAAGAAGTAAAGAAAGGTGTAGAGAATAAAGATAAAAGCCCAAAGGCAAAAGTTAGATAGAATAATTTAAATTAAGAAAAGCTGACAAGAACCAAGCTAAGGCTGGGTGTTCTTAGGTAGGAATAATCCTCCAAGTGATTTATTTGGGAGCTGGGTGATGGGCTCCCTAAAGAGCCAAACAGTAGGAAACTAACTACAGGATGGATCATCTGTGGATATATGCCTAAGACTGGTACAACAGCATCCTGGGGTAGATCTATTCCCAATTTTCTGAGGAACTGCCATTTTGATTTTCATAGTAGCTTTATAAGTTTGTAAAAGCTTTTTCTCCCATAGATAAGCAGAGTGATATAGCTAAAGTGTTGCTCAGCTCATGCCAGTCTATATTTTAAGACTTTTTCAATGACTTGAAATGATTAGGCTTGTCCATATCCCAATTTCCAATTTGGGAGGCTCAGATTCACCTGTTTCTCCAGATTCAGGGGATGTGACAGTCTCCTTCCTTATATGTCACCTGTATACACATGGAAGACATTCTTTCTCACACATAAACCTATACCATATGTACTGTGGGGATAAACTTCCTTTCAAAAATCTTTGTGACTCATAAAACAATTAAAGCAAAACAAGTTGCTTAAGGTGTATAATACAAATCATACACTGTTTCTTTAAAAAATTTATTATGTTGCATTTGGTTTGAAAAAAATTTTTATTTCCTCCCTTTGAAGCAGACTTACAGGCAATCTTCAGTCATAGGAAACAAGATGATGCCTAAGTGATCTTAATGAATATAATTTTTTATAAGAGAATGAGATTCTTTTAGTTATTAAAACTTTTTTATAAAGTTAAAATATCTGAAAATTTTGTACAAATTTCTCCAGTTTTGGTGGAACAGCTTTCCTCAATCCATTTTCTATTATCAGCAAAGGAGAGAACTAGAGTGCACAGGATGACTGCGGGCCAGTGATGTCTTCTTATTTAATTTTCGTTTGTAACTTGTTATTCTTGTTTAAGGAACCATGTTATGTATTTGTAGGCCTGTCTTGCTCTGCCTATGATACCATCTATATTGTTGATTTTATTAATTATCATCTAAATTTATTGTTATTTCTCTAGAAAATGATAGATCTTCATCATTATTTTTCAGAAAATTTACTATATTATGAGGTCCCTAAGCATTTCTTGGTTTAGGAAGTTTCTGGGGAGAGACAGTGTTAGTTTTCTCCTTTTGGTCTTAGAGGCTTATTTTTCCTCATTTCTTGACCTGTCTGTGTTTTCCAGTTCTTCATGTTTGATATGGTTAATATATTGATTTTGTGTTTAAAAAACCTTCTCAACTTTTATCATCTCTACCTTAATTAGCTTCAAGTTTTAACTTGATATAGATTAGAGTCATCTGAGAGAACATCAATTAAGTCTTTGCCCAGGTCAAAATTGCTACTTAATATGTTTGTGTTGATTGAGGATTGGTGTGGGAAGACGATTCTCTTCCACTGATGGTTTCAATACCATAAGCAAATGGGACTGAGAGGGATCAGAAAGCTTGCTGAACATGAGAGATTGACTAAACAAGAGGAAAGTTCAGTAAGCATTTTTCCCTGTGTCTCTTGTCTTCAGTTCCTAACTGGAGTTTCTATCCTAAGCTTCCACAATTGTGGGTTGTGATCTGGAAATATCAATCAAACAAACCTGTTTATTTACCTCATATACTTTTATTTAGAGAATTTAATCACAGCAAGAAATGAACAAATTAGGTCAAAATGTGGTACACAAAAAGTGATTTTTTTTTTTGCTTGGTAGAATGTGGAAGATATTAGGACTTTAGATGGCAAAAGCCATAGAAAACTATACATAGATCTTAATTAACTATTCTTGTAGGACTAGGAATATGGGGGGGGTGTTGAAAGTAATGCACACAGTGGTGCTTGAGTTTATAGTATTTCAGTGGGAAATAGACTTCATGAAAAATTTATCTGTGGGTCATTTGTATAATATTTTGTTCCCAAATCACTCCAATGTTTTTCCATTCACTGAGAAATTGAGTAAGGCAAAATTCAAAAGTAATTGGGTGGTTTCTTCAGCAAAGTATTGATTCTGTTGGGTGTTTATTTTTGATGATTTATTTAGGTCTACAGCAGGAAAAAAGTCGTATAGAAAGAAATGAAAAGTCTGTTTTGTGGAGAAAAACAACACTAGGAGGATTGAAATGGGAGTCTTGTGGTGAAAGAGGGAGAAAATTTCAAGTAGTTTAGAACCATTAAATAGGAGGTCCTTCTTCTCATTTGAAGCCTAGGAAGGTAAATTAGGGTAAGATTCCACCTATCTAAGTCTTCAATTTCTCAAAGGAATAGGCAACTTGATTCCTAATCTGAGGAAGCTACTTCATGCAGATGCTGCTGGAACTCTGATCCAACCATGGTATCATCCATAATAACTTAGAAGCCAAATTATGGGGGTGACCCATGTTGTATTTTTTTCTGGATAAAAGAAAGAAGCAAAATGTATAGATCATAGATTCTTCCTCTTTAGTTTCAATTTAGCACTGTTGCATCTGTCTATGTTTGGCAATCAAAAACTTAGTGAGGACACTGTGATAGTTCATTTCATGAAGCTGTGAAGATGAAGACAGAGCTGTATTTTTAGATGATAGGATATCAAGATACCCAAGCTATGAGATATCTGCCATGGAGAACTGTTTGGCCTATTAGCTCAGGCTTCTTATTAACTAGCTCTCTCATCTTAATCCATGTTTATTAATCTCTATATCACCATGAGGCTGTAGCCTACTGATAAGCTTCTGGGGTGTTTTTCTGCTTAGGCAGGTACATGGCATCTCTTAGACTCTGTCCACTGTCTCTCTATATCTCTTCCAGCCTGGCTATATCCTGCCTTGCCATAGGCCAAAGCAGCTTTATTCATTAACCAATAAAAGTAACACTTATACAGAAGGACATCACGCATCACTTTTCTTATAATCTATCCCAACTGCAGTTTCCCCTCCCTCCATTCCCTTCAGTCCTCTCCACTTCACCCTTCTCCATCAGATCCACTGAATCTTTATTTCCCTTCAGAATAGAACAGATCCCAGAGATATCAATAAAGCCATACATAGCAAGTTGATATGATAGGCACATATCAAAGACTAGATCAGTCAACCCAGTAGAAGGAAAAGGGTTCCAAGAGCAGGCAGAAGAATCAGAGACAACCCCCACTCCCACTGTTAGGAGTTGCACAAAAACACCAAGCTACACAATGATAACATATATCCAGTGGACCTGGTGCAAACTTCTGTGGGCTCCATGATTGCTGTTTCAGTCTCTATGAGCTCCTATGAGCCCTACTTAGTTGATTCTGTGGCCTGCGTTCTCCTGTGTCATTTTAGTTAGGAAAGATTTTGACTATGAAATTGTTTGAATTTTTTTTCTATGCCTTTGGGGTGAGATTCTTTTCCTCCATTTCCTATTATTCTTTGTATTGGTCTTTTCTTAGTGTTTCAGATTTCCTGAATGTTATCTTTCAGAAAATTTTTGGTTTAACATTTTCTTTAACAAATATATGTATTTCTTTGATCATGCTTTTAAAGTCTGAAATTCTCTGTTGAATGTCTTATTTTCTTTTGGTGAAGCATGCCTCTGTAGGTCTTATTTGATTACATAGGTTTTCATTTTCACAATTTCTTCAGTTCATATATTTTAATTGCTCCTATTTCTATTTTAGGTCTTGAACAGATTCATTCATTTCTGTCAACTGTTTCTTTGTTTACATTTTGGCTTTCTTTAAGTGGTTTATTAATTTCCTCCAATAGTTCATTTATCCTTTTTCTGCTTTTTTTAAGGAATTCATTTACTTTGTCTTTAAGGACTTTTGTTATCTTTATAAAGTTGGTCTTAATTGTGC
The DNA here is from genome assembly GCF_982192425.1 of Myodes glareolus. Classification (NCBI taxonomy): domain Eukaryota; kingdom Metazoa; phylum Chordata; class Mammalia; order Rodentia; family Cricetidae; genus Myodes; species Myodes glareolus. Next base: position 429,202 of record NC_142033.1, on the reverse strand, counting down.
TTCAACTGGGTTGGAATATTCAGGACTTGCAATAGTAGGATTGTTGGAATCTGGTAGTGACTTATGGCTTTGGCTGTTGTTGATTGTGTTTTTATGCTGGTGACCAGGTATTAGTCTTTGAGGTATTTGTGGGCCTAGGTACCAATTTCTCAATTTGTCTTTGTTGCATGGGTGTTTTGCTCCTTGGTTTCTATTTGCTCTCTAGTTTTCTGCTTTATGTGGCCTATGGTTGAACAGGGCCTCTCATCCCAAGTTAGGGCTGGAAATCTTACAGATGGTGTAGCTTTTTATCCAGAAGGGAATGTCTGCCCATGTTTGGGCCTGAAAGGGGAGGAGAGAGTAGGCAACTTGGAGATAGTGTTGAGGGGGATTGAGAGAATGAGAAAGGTCAGTTGGAAGGAGCCCTACATAGACTTCTTGCAGACAGTATGTGGGTCTCCACCCAAGTTGAAGGCTACAGCACAGAGAAGAGGAGGGAAGTGGGATTGGGGATAGTGTTGGGATTATTAAAAGAATGGAGGAAGTATATAGCCAAACCTCAGTGAATTTCTGGTAAGTGGCATAGGTTCTGATCCAGCAGAGTCTTTACCTGAATTTTCCTACCTGTTTTTTGGCGGATGTGGCCTGCATTTGAGCAGAGGCTATGCATCTGATATAGGTGTGGTTACATAGTTTGGGAGTAGCAGCTGTAGAGTTGCTGGAGGATTGTGTCTATGGGAATGCAGGGAGTGTGAAAATTTTATAGGCTTTTGGTCTGCCTATTTGTTCTTCTGACTGGTGTGACATACACATGAGTCTGCCTAAGTTGGGAGGTATAACACAGTCATATTCCTATTTTTATGAATGGGAATATGTCCTGTGCCATTATATGTTGTAAATATTTATTAATTTTTTATTTACAACATGTGACAGTCAAGAGACTGTCTTAAGTGTCAGAAGAGACTTTGGACATTTGTGATGTTTGGGGTGCTACAGATTATGAGGATCATTGAACTTAGACTAAATGCAGTTTTATTTTATTTGTATTTATTCTTCTTTCATACTATATATCCTGATTGAATTCTCCTTTTCCTCTACTCATTCCAGTTCCTCCCCCACCAAATCCCCATTCTCCCAGTTCCACTGCTTCCTTTTCCCTTGAAAAAAAAAGGTGCAGAAGTGCAGACCTCCTGAACTAGGCAGGAACTCTTCTTTCAAGGCTAGACAACATAATGCAATAGAAGTAAAAGGGTCCTAAGAACAGACAAAAAAGTCAGAGACACCATGACTCCTACAGTTAGGAGATTCACTATCATCCCAAAGTAAACAACCATAGCATGTATGCAGCCATGAAAACTCTTGAATTGCTACATCAGCTTCTTTGAGCCACTATATGTCCTACTTGATTGTGTGGGCTATGTTCTCTTTATTTCCTCAACCACTGAATGCTCCAATACTCACACCCTCCTTCTACAAGATTCCTAGAACTCAAGCTAATATTTGGTTAGGGATCTCTTCATGGGCTTCTATCAGACCCTGGAAGAAGCCTCTTTAATAACAAGTAGGCCAAGTACCAACCTATGATTATAGCAGGAAATAGTTAAGAATCATTTTATTGATATTTTTTTCTGGTCAGCTGTATTTGGTCTACCCTTGTTCTCTGAACCATTTGAGCTCTAGTTCCTTACCATCTAGGCAGTGTCAGTTATGGGCTTCCTCTCACAGCATGGGCTTCAAGTTAGACCAGTCATTTATTGGCCACTAAGGAAGCTCTGAGTCATCAGTGCCCCAGCATATCTTGCAGGTCATACAAGTGTGGGTTGAATGGTTTTGTAGTTGACTTGGTGTCCCAGTCCCACTGGGAGCTTTATGTGGTTACAGAAGATGGCTAGTTCAGCCTTTATACTCTTGATTACTGGGAGTACTCACTAGGGTCTTCTATTTTCATCATCCTCTCAAAATAGACTGGTGCCACAAGGAGCAGATGTGTTTCATTGTCATGAAAAGTCTTAATGTCTTAAAACATTTTAGATGCCATATTCTGAAAGTCTCTGAAAGATTTGAAGAATCCCTATTTGAAATACATCTCTGTACATCTAGAAAACCTAACTAACATTAGTATAAACTTGAGTATTGCTATCATAGATGACTCTCTACCTCTTTGGTAATTATATATTACATGTTTAAATGAGGTGCACACATACAATACCTTAATCAAGTGCAGAAATACACATAATACAATTGACCTTAAATTTATATCAATAAATCAAGATCCATACCATTGCAGATTTCTATAGCATATCCCCCTTTAAATGTAAAGAAACATTTATGAATTGTATTTGGGAATATGGGTATAGTTCTCTCCAAACTGCTTCCTGCTTTTAATTTTGTGAAGTAATTTTTGGGGGATTCATGCAACCTTTTGTTTGGTCTTCATCAAGCCACATTAGTCTGGAATGATTCCACAGGTTCTCATCTTCTGTGGTAACAAAAACAAAACCTCTTTTTCCAAAGCAACAAATTCTTAGACCCAAATTCTGAAGACATGCTACCTTTAAAGTATATGTGTTGGTTATTTAACTCCTTTACAGTCAAAAAATTCAAAGAAAACACAATAAAATACATAATCCAGAACCTCTGTATATAGTCCATTTTTATGTGGCTTATTTGTTTTTATTCTATTACTTTTTACTACTTATTTTATTATCTTTTTACTCCTTTATGATTGTCTGTACTATGTATTTTTAAAGTCTTCATTTGATTGTTTATAAACCATTTACTTCTTTTTATAACTCTCTATTATTTTTACTCTTTCTCCCAGGCCTATGTACATTTTTTAAACACACTGTTTTTCATTTAGAGGTCTTTTATGTATGAATTTGTATTATTGTGCAGCTGTAATTCTTTCCTGTTCTGGAGTGCTTCTTAAAATGCTAAACACTTCTTATGAACTTAAGCTGTGCCTGCTTGCTCAACACAGACCAACACGGCAGAGGCACATTTGCTGCCTCTGAGAACCATGTACATTACCCAATTTTCAGGCATACATGGGATCTAAGTTGCCATTAACAATCTTCTCACAGACCCCATAGCTGGTCCTCCAGAAGGAGTCAGAGTTGGCCCTGACAGCATAGCCCAGAAAGCCAGCATTTCAAAATGGTGGAACATTTTTTTATGCTACCTCTAAATCAGGAAAACCTCTCTTAAAGGTGCTGTAGCATGTCACCAGTAAGCAAATCCTATTTGGGGAAATAAATGTGACTAAACTTCCTTTTTTTTACTGTCTAGAATTCCTTTCCAAGCTCTCTAAGATTTTAAGGGAACTTTAGTTGGCCACATGGGCACCAGTTTGTTATGGGAAGCCACTCGTTAGTTCCCAGCTTCTCAGCCTGAAAATAACCACACAGAAACTGTATTAATAAATCACTGCTTAGCCCATTAGCTCTAGCTTCTTATTGGTTGACACTTATTAATTTAATCAATTTCTGTTAATTTGTTTTTTTTTATTTTTTTATTTTTTATTTTTTTATTTTTTTATTTTTTTTTAGAGACGGGGTCTCGCTATGTTGCCCAGGCTGGAGTGCAGTGGCTATTCACAGGCGCCATCCCACTACTGATCAGCACGGGAGTTTTGACCTGCTCCGTTTCTGACCTGGGCCGGTTCACCCCTCCATAGGCAACCTGGTGGTCCCCCGCTACATGGAGGTCACCATATTGATGCCGAACTTAGTGCGGACACCCAATCAACATAGCGCACTACAGCCCAGAACTCCTGGACTCAAGCGATCCTCCTGTCTCAGCCTCCGAGTAGCTGGGACTACAGGCGTGCACCACCACACCCGGCATTTCTGTTAATTTGTGTATTGCTATGTGACTGTGACTTATGAGGTAAAGTTCTCAGCATCTGTCTCAGGTAGGGCTCCATGACTTCTCTCTGACTCCACTTTCATCCTCCCAGCATTCAGTTTAGTTTTCCCAACCCACCTTAGATTTGTCCTAAAGCTCTGTTATAGTCCCAAAGCAGTTTCTTTATTAAACAATGATAATCACAACATCCAGAAGGGAATCCCACAATATGTGTTTCTATAGCCTCAACCCATTTCCTGTTCTTTGTGCCTACTGTCTTGGGGTTGAAACTAATCCGTCAGCTTTCTTTTGCTGTCATAACTTCCCTACCATCATAAACTCTATCACTAAATCACACATGATTCAGTAGAATTAGCTGCTATTTGGGCCTAAGGTGGTTTGGTAGCCTACTGTTTATATTTTTGTTTGTTCATTTTTGATGACAAAGTTTGTGGGTGTAGCCCTAGCTCTCCTGAAAGTAGTGCTATATACCAGGTTGGCTTCAAACTCAGAGAACCTCTGACTCTGACTCCCAAGTGCTGGGATTAAAGGTGGGCCAGCATTCCTGACTTTTTTGTTTTTATATTGTTGTATGATGGTTTTGTTTTTATCAAGCATATGCTGTTGTAGTGAACTTCACCCATATCTTATATTTTATATTTTACAGAGTGTATCATTATTTTTCCCAGGATGGCAATGTATTCATGACATTAATACTGCCTGTGTCTTTTGAGTCATTGGATTGCAGGTGCATAACCTTCTTTCTGCCTGTTTTGTTTGTTTTTAATTTGTATTTTAAAAGGAGTATTTAACCTGTATGCGTGGATATGCACCATGTGAGTACCTGGTCCTTACATTGATCAAAAAAAAATGATACTAGAAACCTTGACCTTGAAATAATGGATAGATATGATCCTTCATGGAAGTCCTTGAGTCCACAAGCAAGCAACACCAGGAGGACTCTTTACTGTTGATCCATCTTTCTTGCTCTGTGTTCATTATTTGTAATCAGCATATTAATTGTTATTATTTTCAATTGTCCATTTGTAACTTTTTAAACACACAGTGCCTTTTAGTAAAATCTTATTTATGTTTCAGTTTAAATTGGGATGCTTCAGATTTCTGGTTGATGAATAAAGAGTTGAAATGAATGCATAACTTTTGTAGAAACTTCAGCAATAGACTATGAGTTATTTCTAAATTTTATGTTTGATTGATTTTTATCATGTGAAAGAGGTATTTAACATGTATTTCTGGCTGCCATAGAAGTGATTGTGTGGACTAGGCTGGTATTCAACTCAGTGACAGATAGACATACATGCCTCTGCCTTCTGAATCCTTGGATTAGAGGACTCAATGCATCCAGCTTTTTCATCATATTTTTCTTTTTTGTAGTTAGAAATTAATCATACATATAATCTCTCTTATCTGTACTCTGTACTGTTGATCTGTTTATATATCTTTCATTGTTGGTTAATAGGCCTTTCTCTTGCAAAATGATATCCCATTCAACGGGTTCATAAATGACAATGGTGAACTTCGTATTCAGATTGCTTCTAAAGTGACGATGTCTATGTCATTGAATAAGTATGGGGAGCACCAGAATTCTATGACTATACTGTCAAAGAAGTATATATTTACAGTGTTGTCAAAATCATACTTTCTGTTGTACACATGTATGGAATTTTAGAACGCAGTGACCTATGATGATGTGCATGTCAACTTCACTTGGAAAGAATGGACTTTGCTGAATCCTTCCCAGAAGAATCTCTACAAAGATGTGATGGTGGAGACCTACAGAAACCTCACTGTAAAGGTAAAACTGAATTATCTTTTATGTTTCAAATAAGGGGACAACTGTTCATTGGTTAATGATGCTCTTTTGTAATATGACTGTGAAAGAAGAATGGGTAAAGAAATTAGACATGGTTTTAAGATTTGCTTCAAATGGTAACTAAATGTTTTACAATTTTTAATATATAACATACATTTTTCTGTCACTATATTTTAGGATATAATTGGGAAGATCATAATATTGAAAAACATTGTCAAAGTTCTAGAAGACATAAAAGGTAATTTCCATGCATAAGCTGATACACATATACCCCTGAAGAATTTGTAACGTATCCTATATGTTTTAAATCAAAACAACAATGTACATAATAAAGTGCATTGGTGCTTATTAAACTATCACAAAGTCATATACCTAAATTTCAGATAGGTGAATTACATTTGCAAGTCATTCTTTTAAGAAAGAAGGCAAGAAAACAATAACTTAACCTATATTTTCATTTGATTCACAATACAATGAGCTATACTGTAAAATTGTCAATGCACTTATTTCATATTATTCATATTATAAAAGATATACATTTTGAAAAGGTTATAAGTATATCTCTGAAACTCTCTATTACACTAATAGTCCATAGAAAAGGTAGTTTAACCCATATACTTGTGACTGTGTTAAGTTTAGTGAGGGGGCAGTTAGAGTCACAAATCAAGGGTCAGCTGTTGTAGAGAGGCCTTAATCCAGACACCACAAGTCTATTAGGACAGAAAGTCAAACTGTGAACTCAATGGGGAAGTCTTATATTTGTTATTCTTCCTTTACTAAGTATATCATATGTTCCTCTGGATACAAGCCACATGTGAATAGGGATTTGAAAAACAATCCTCTCTCAGAACAAATAGAAGATATTTAACAGTCTCCATGTTGAGTATACTTGTTGAATTTGATGTTCAAGTTTACAAGTGATTGGTTTTCTAGTCTCATTCTTAATATATCAACAAGCTCACATTTCAGAAAAGCATCATGAGTACTAGGACTGTGTAAAAACTTCTGTTTGTCCTAGTTCACTTAACAAATGTAGTATCACTCACAGTGTAGGAAACGTTATGAATGCAATAAGGGTAAAGTTTTGAGTTTTTTAAGTTCTCTTCAAATACATGAAAATTCTCATACAGAAAAAAAAGATTCTGTAAATGTGAACCATGTAATAAAGTCTGTTTTCAGTTATCCTCAAAGATGAAAAGCATGCCTTAATGAAGGGGAAAAACAAGATTGTAAACATGGTGATAAAACCTTAACATATAGTTCTTCTTTAAAATAGTACTAAATTGTAAAATTAATTTATGCAGATAAAAATATTCAACAATGTATTAAATGTAGTTATTCTTTCACATGTACCATTATCATTGTAGGCATGAAAAAAGTCAAATTAGAGAGAAAACTTCTGTATATACTCAATGTGTTAAAGCCTTTGCATGTCATCTTCACAGGCATGAAAAAACATATACTAGATTAAAACCCTGTGAAGAAAATGAGTGTGGTAAAGCCTTTTTACATCACAGTCATCTTCAAATGCATAATAGATCATGCACTGGAGAGAAACCCTATGAATGTAATCAATGTTGTAAAATCTTTGCATGTCAGCGTACTCTTCAAATGCATAAAAGAACACATACTGGAAAGAAGCTGTATGAATGTAATCAGTGTGGTAAAACCTTTGCATGTCCCAGTTATCTCCAAAGGCATAAAAGAACCCATACTGGAGAGAAACCCTATGAATGTACTCAGTGTGGTAAAGCCTTTGCACAACACTTTCATCTTCAAAGTCATGAAAGAACGCATACTGGAGAGAAACCCTATGAATGTAATCAGTGTGGTAAAGCCTTTGCATTTCCAAGTAGTTTCCAAAAACATAAAAGAACTCATACTGGAGAGAAGCCCTATAAATGTAATCAGTGTGGTAAAGCTTTCGCACAGCATGATGGTCTTCAAATTCATGAAAGAACCCATACTGGCGAGAAACCCTATGAATGTAATCAGTGTGGTAAAGCCTTTTCATGTCCAAGTACTCTCCGAAAGCATAAAAGAATTCATCCTGGAGAGAAACCCTATAAATGTAATCAGTGTGGTAAAGCCTTTGCACAGCACTTTCAACTACAAAGTCATGAAAGAACGCATACTGGAGTGAAACCCTATGAATGTAATCAGTGTGGTAAAGCCTTTGTGTGGCACAGTTATCTCCGAATTCACGAAAGAATGCACACTGGAGAGAAACCCTATGAATGTAATCAGTGTGGTAAAGCCTTTGCATATCCCAGTAGTTTCCAAAACCATAAAAGAACCCATACTGGAGAGAAACCCTATGAATGTAATCAGTGTGGTAAAGCTTTCGCACAGCATGGTGTTCTTCAGATTCATGAAAGAAGCCATACTGGAGAGAAACCCTATGAACGTAATCAGTGTGATAAAGCCTTTTCATGTCCAAGTACTCTCCGAAAGCATAAAAGAATCCATACTGGAGAGAAACCCTTTGAATGTAATCAGTGTGGTAAAGCCTTTGCACAGCACTTTCATTTACACAGACATGAAAGAACGCATAGTGGAGAGAAAAATCTATGAATGTAATCAGTGTGGTAAAGCCTTTTTATGGTCCAGTACTCTCCAAAAGCATAAAAGAACCCATACTGGAGATACACCCTATCAATGTAATCAGTGTGGTAAAGGCTTTGCACAGCACATTCATCTTCAACATCATGAAAGAACCCACACTTGAGAGAAACCCTATGAATATATTCAGAGTGGTAAAGCCTTTGTGTGTCACAGTTATCCCCAGAGGCATGAAAGAAGCCATACTGGAGAGACATCTTATGAATGTAATCGGTGTGGTGAATCCTTTTTACAACACATGTATCTACAAAGTCGTGAAATTAGCCGTGCTGGAGAGAAACCCTATGAATGTAATCAGTGTGGTAAAGCCTTTGAGTGTCACAGTTATCTCCAGATGCATGAAAGAAGCCATACTGGAGAGAACCCTAAGAATGTAAGCAGTGTGGTGAATCCCTTTTACAGCACATTCATCTACAAAGTCATAAAATTAGCCATGCTGGAGAGAAAAGCCTATGAATGTAATCAGTGTTGTAAAGCCTTTGTATGTCACAGTAGTCTCCAAGCACATGAAAGAACTCATACTGGAGAGAAACCCTGTGAATATAATCAATGTTGCTAAGCATTTACATGTTTAGTGATCTCTGAAAACATGATAGAACCCCTACTGGAGAGAAACATTATGTATGTAATTAGTGTGATAAAGGCTTTGTTTATTATAGTCATCTTTAAAGGCATGAACTAACATATGCTGGAGATAAACTCTATGAATATAATGAGTGTGGTTAAGCCTTTGCACTTCACAGTACTCTAAAAATGCATAAAAAATAACACAGTGGAGATAAACTCTCTAAATGTAATTAGTGTGGTAAGGCATTTGCATGTATGAATAATCTAAATCATGAGAAATATCATATGGCATAGAAACCCTGTAAGTGGTTTATTGTGATAAAGTTTTGTACTTTATATAGTAGTAAAACTTTTTGTGTGCAACAATCTCTTAAAATCGTTGTATATTTCAATAGACATTGACTACCTGAAAAAGATTCTGAGGACTTCTTATTATAAAGTATTTGATAAGATCTTTAGTCAAAACACTTATAATCAGCTACATAATGATTTGGGTTTCCCTTCTGTATGTTGTGAATGTATTTTGTTACCATTGTTTAATAAAGAAGCTGCTTTGATCCTATGACAGGGCAAAATAGAGCAAGGCAGGAATTCCAAGCAGAGGTAGAGGAGAAAAGAAAGTGTAGTCAGACTCCATGTATCTGTTGAAGGAGACAGATGCCCTGGAACCTTACTGGTAAATCACAAGTCTTGTGATAAAATACAAAATAATAGGAATGGGGTTAATTAAGATGTCAGTGTTAGTTAACAAGAATCCTGAACCAATAGGCCAAGCAGTGTTAATTAGTATAGTTTCTTTGTGACTATTTTGGGTCTGGGCTTCCAGGAATGAACAAGAGTCTTCTGCCCATAACACAAGAGTGTTTCTTCTGTAGAAATGAATTTGACTGTGTTAACCATCTTCAAGCATTATGATGTCCTTTTTACTGTTTGTACTTACAATCATGGTAAAATGAATTTATGGAGCCCTATGTGTAGGGTAAATGGTCCAGCTAAAGAAATACATCCTGACCCTGAATCCAGAGCCATTGAACTATATAATTTTGACTCTGAAGCTGGAGCCAAAGAAATACATCGTGACTCTAAAACCAAGACAAAGAGACACAGTTTGTTCCTGAATTCAGAGCCAATGAAAGAAACACCTGACTCTGAAACCAGACTCTAAAGTTTATAAGAGGCCAGTGAAAGAACACACTTTGGCCCGGAAACAAGTGCCAAAAAAACACTCTACCCTAGACCACCTGAGCATAAAACCAGCTAATCCTTAAGCTCCAGATCTACCAATACCTGAGCATGAAATCCAGCCAGTCTCTGAGTTGTTCAAGATCAGGGATTGACATCTTAACAATTCCCACCCTGAGAATCTTCTCCCTGGAAAATCTCTGCCCCTAAGAAGGCCTATATAAGTTCTGTACATGTTCAGTTGGCATCTGCCCATTTCTGCCCTGGCAGAGGCAGCCCTTCTCCTGGATTCTTCCTTTCCGAATAAATTTCTTGAATTAGTTTTGGGTGAAGACCTTTGACTAGAGTGATCAGAAGCTTTGTAGTGTATTTGAACAGAGAAGCTTTGGTCGCCTCTGCTGGCAAACTCCCTTAAAGGAGCAGAGCAGAAGTAGCCACTCTTCACCAGAGACTGCAACATTTCTGCAACAGTTTCCCATCAACTCCAATGAAGCAGAGAAGTAACAAATTGGGTTGAAGCTGAGAAAGAAATTGACATCTCTTTTAAGAAACTCCCTAGTCAGGTGAACAGAGAAACATTGGACAACTCTGCTAGGAAACTCCTTTAGGGAAATGGAGCAGGACAGCAATGGATGTCTCTGCTTTGAAACTCTCTTAGAGTGAAGCAGGGCACAGCTGTGGTGGCTCTATTTTGTTGGGGAGCAATATTGCTACACACTTTAGGGGACCATCTCCCACTGGAACACAGCTTCGTGTATAGCCAGACTTCCCAGTAGTCAGCATATGTCAGAGATCATCTTTGACAAGTATACCACTTACCCGGGTAGGGTCATGGGGATTAGAGCATAAGTAAAGAGAATGAAGACACAAATGAAAATAATAAAGCAAGCATAGAATAGTACCAGGAGGGAGTTCCCATGTGCCACGGACCGCCTCTCGTGGAGGCACTCACACCAAGGGAAAACAGGGCGAAGGCTCAGGAGAGTTTAGGTATTGGCGAGGATTGACAGACAGACACACTCAATGTAGTTGAATATGCTGCTGTAACTTTACTTTAATTAGTGTAAGGATTTTATACTTTTACAATCAAGGAACTTGGCAAAGGCATATGTCATCAGATCATAAAATAGAAACAAAGAAAAGGAATAACACTGTCATTTAACAAGAATAGCAAATTTATGTGTCCATTGTCTATTCTAAACGTTAGTTGTGGTTGTTGCTCAAAGACATGATCTCACACTTTTCTGAGACTTGTTTCACACCATTGATCTCAACTCTTTCTGATTCCCAGGCTCAGATGTTGTTAACAGCCTAGGCCTTTTCTGCCCACAGGAAAGGCCTTATAGGCCTTCTGTGTATGGGAATGGATCAAGGTAATTACCAGACTTTGGGGTCAGCATGGGGGTGTCCACCATCTGCTTTCTATTTGCAACTGTGTGCATCTTCCCAGGCAGATGCCTAGTGGGGACTGCTGTAACTGTTTCTCTGCAGAAGGCTTCTAAGGTTTCTCCCAGTAAGACTAACTCCTTTTGCTCCACATCATTAAGGAATTATCCTATTGATGACCCCCAATTCCCAGAACTGGCTACTTCTTTAAAAGGCTTTAGTGAATGGTGGGGCAGAGCTCAAAATGTCCTCAGCAGTCTTGTTTGTATCCACAACTGCCTGGAATAGTCTGATCTGTTAGCAATATGCAAGAATAAAGACAAAGAAAAGACAGTCATATCGGCACCAAGGACAGCAAGGTCAAGTCAGTGCAGGTAGCAACTTCAGGTGGCATCATGACCACAGCTGATTGCCAAGGGACTGCCTGGAACACAACTCCGTGAAGTGCAGATTTCAATCCTACGGCAGCAGTCCATCCAGTCAGCATTTCTGCTACACTGGTGTGACAACCGTGGATGTAGCACCCATGAATACTGTAAATCTGCCTGCATTTAATTTTTCATATAGTTTTTTCTAAAGATTTATTTTGCGTTTATACAGTATTCTGCCTATGTGCATTCCTGCAGCCCAGAAAAAGGCATCAGATCTCATTACAGATGGTTGTAAGCCAACATGTTGTTGCTGGGAATTGAACTCAGGATCTTTAGAATGCAGGCAGTGCTCTTTATCACTTAGCCATCTCTGCAGAACAATTTTTTATGTACTTTTATGCCCCAATACAACAGGGGGAAGAAGACAAAAGACTGCTTTAACATAATGCAAAAGAAAACTAGAACAGTTACTTCCGTCAATACTTTGAGCCATCAAGTACTTAATTATTGAGAAAAACATTCTGTTATTCAGGGAGTGAACCCTCCCTAGACCAAGTATCCTAAAGGCAATCATTCCCTAGGCCAAACTCTTAATTCAAAAGAAGTAGCAGAAGTATGCTTGGATTCTTTCACCGTTGCTCAAGGGGGAGTGGATTTACCTGTCTAGGCTCTCTTAAAGTCCAAAACACAAAACAACCACACCTTAGGTCAAGTCACACCTGTTAACAATTTTGTGCAACCTCAAACTCTGATCTTCAGATAAGGTGGAAAGAGGCTCATGGTTTTGGGCCTCCACAAGGATAACTTTTCTCATAGTTGTAGGTATCTAGTACACTTTCCCTTTACAACTGTAGGTATGGCCTGACTTCTAACAGTCAGAGTACCTTTCTCTTCAGAGCCCTAGGTATCAGGCTACCTTTCCTTCACAGCTTTGCTTCGGTTATAGCCAGACTTCTCAATGGTCAGGATTTTTTTCTCTTTATAGCTAAAGGTATCTAGTATACTTTCACAGCTGTAGGTATATCCTGACATGACAGTGAGGGTACTTTTCTCTTCAGAGCCTTTTCTTCATAGTTTCAGGGATAGTCTGACTTAATAACAGGGTAACTTTCCTATCAGCTGTAGATATCCAGGATTGTAGTTGGAGACTGCTCAGGCAGTTTCTGTAGCCATCTAGACCCAAACAGTCCCACAGAAAATATATTAAATACAACACTGTTTGGCCTGTTAGCTCAAGAATCTATGAACTAATTCTTAGATCTCAAATTAACCAATTTCTGTTCATCTCAACACAAGGTTGGCGGCTTACCAGTAAGGATCTGTTCTGGCATCTTTCTGCTTCAACAACTATATTGCATCTCTTTTTCTCCACCTACTCTCTATATATCTCATGCAGCCTGACTATATTCTGCCCTGCTGTAGGCCCAAGCAACTAGCAACTTCTTTATTAACCAATGACAATGTTCACAGCATACAGAGGATAACTTCCCTTCACAACTGTAGGTATAACCTGACTTCTGACAATCAGTGTTGTACAGAGGTCGCTTGTTTGGTTCCCAGCTACCCAGCTAGTTTAGATCTGAAATAACCACACAAATACTGTATTAATTAAATCACTGCTTGGCCCATTAGCTCTGACTTCTTATTGACTCACTCTTACATATCAATTTAAACCATTTCTATTAATCTGTGTATGGCCACATGGCTGTGACTTTCTGGGTAAAAATCCCAGCATGTATCTCTGGCTGCTCCATGTCATCTCTCTTCTTCTGCTGTTCTTCCTCCTAGCATTCAGTTCAGTTTTCCCTGCCTACTTAAGTTCTGCCATATCAACAGGGCAAGGCAGTTTTTTATTCATTAATAGTAATCAAAACACAAAAAAGGGAATCCCACATCAAATCAGGATATCTTTATCCCACAGCAGTAGATATCCAGACTACCTTCCTTTCTTAGTTGTGTTTATAGCCTGACTTCTGACAGTCAGAATCACTTTCCCTCTAGAGCTATAAAACATGCACTATGCATTTAAACAATAATGTAACCCCTTTTTATTTTTTCTCTTCAATTAAATGGAATCACTGTTTCAGGTGTAAAACTTTATTGCTTCATATTAGTTCATTATCTGTTGTGATATAATGTCTATCTATAAAAATTATAAACTTATAAAAATTAATTTGGCCTTTGGTTCCAGAATAATACAGAATTGTCATGAAAGTGAGTGACACCACAACTGGACAGTGGTGGTGCATACTTCTAATCCCCTACTCAGGAGGCAGAGGCAGATGTGTCTCACCAGCGTTTTGTACAAGAACTAGTTCTAGGACAGACTTCAAAGCTACAGGGAAACCCTTTCTCAAAAAAGAAAGATTTATGACTACAAGTGTCTAACATGACAGCCAAAACGGAAAGCTATGAACTCAAATCCTTATCCTACAGCATGAAGCAGAGAGTGTAAACTAGAAAAGCCTACTCCTGGTGACTTATTTCCTCCAGCAGGGCAGCATTTCATAAGTCTTACCAAATGATTCCATTAATGTAGAAGACTTGATTTCTTAGACTTCAAGCCTACCTGATTGCTTCATAATGAAGAAAAACTCTGTAAGCCATTAGGTGATGTAACACCTGTAGTATAGGAATGAATTCTTACAAAAGAAAAACTTTCATGAGTGAAAATGTTTAAAGAGTTGTTTTAGTTGTGATTATAATATCAATGTGTTTTTTGTGTGGGTATGTGAATGTGCATGCTGGTTTCTGATAATATTAGATCCTAGGATTTTATAGTAGAAATTACAGGATGTTGTCAAAAATCAGACCTTGGTCCTGGAAGTGAATATTTCTTTACTGCCCAGATATGTTTCTAGTGCTCCAAATATTTTTTTAAATATACTTATTTATTTATAAAAATTTCCACTTCTTCCCCTCCTCCCCATATCCTCCCATTTCCCCCACTCCCTCTCCTCCTCCCTCTCCAGGCCTAAGAGTAGTCAGGCTTTCCTGCCCTGTGGCAAGTTCAAGTTCCTCCTTCCTCCCTCCAGGTCTAGGAAGGTGAGCATCCAAACAGACCAGGATCCCTGAAAGCAAGTACATGCAGACGAAACAAGACCCAGTGCCATTGTCAATGGCTTCTCAGTCAGCCCCCATGTCAGCCACATTCAGAGAATCCAGTTTGATCACATTCAGTCCCAGTCCAGCTGACCTTGGTGATCTCTCATTAGATCAGTCCCATTGTATCAGTGGGTGAACGCACCCCTCTCGGTCCCGACTTGCTTTTTCATGTTCTCGCTCCTTCTACTCCTCATTTGGACCTTGGAGGCTCAGTCCAGTGCTCCAATGTGGGTCTCCGTCTCTATCTCCATCCATCATTGGATGAAGGTTCCCTCTGGTCCTGCCTTCCTTGTTCACGTTCTACCTCCTTCTGCTTCTCCTTTGGACCTAGGGAGTTAAGTCCAGTGTTCCAATATATGTCTCTGTCTCTTATCTCCATCCATCGCCAGATGAAGGTTCTATGGTGATATGCAAAATATTCATCAGTATGGTTATGGGCCAAGGCCAGTTCAGGCACCCTCTCCTCTGTCCAGAGAACAATCTTGGGATCTCTCCTTGGACCTGGGATCCCCTTTATAATCAAGTCTCTTGTAAACCCTAAAATGACTCCCTTAGTTGAGATATATACTTCCTTGATCCCATATCCATCTTTCCTCCCCCCCCATCCCAATCCCTGTATCTTCCAGTATCTTCTGCACAGGGCTTGTCATGTGTGTGTACTACTGCTCATGCCAGATTTACTGTGATTCAGTCTGCTGAATTTTATATCATGCATCTCAGGTGTACATAATCTGAGATTTGGAGGTAGTAGAGGATATTAGGTGTCTTCCTGTATAGTTTCTCACCTGATCCTTTTTTTCTCTTTGAGCAAGGAGCTGAACTAGCATCCAGAAAACCACAGAGATTCTCCTGTCTCTGCCCCCATAGTGCCAGGGTTACAGATCCATGAATAACACTTCCTAAGTTAGGTGGATGTTACTGATTTGAACTCAGGTCCTCATGCTTGTTCAAAATTGCCCTTATCCACTATGCTACCTCTCCAGTCACTGTGTGTCTACATTGTAGTACCTAACTTGATATCATGTTACTTAATTTGTCTAAGTTCTGAGAAGAGCAGGGTGTGTGTGTGTGTGTGTGTCCTGTGAACTTGTAGATGGACAGGAGGCTATGGAATAGCTGTATGTGTGCAATTGTGTGTGGGTGCATGTGCACATTTGAGTGGATTAGGCAGGCAGCAGGCTATGTCTTAGGTGTGTGCACATGTGTGGCTGCAGCAGGCCACACCATCAGGCTTTGATGCTGACATAGGACAAAGTCACCTGCTGATGGAGTTGGGGACATGCCCAGTCACCCACTGACTCATGGGCTTATTTTCAACTTGAAGGTCCAGCAGAATAGGGTTCAATGGCTATGTCATCTTGGGTAGGGTTTTGACAGGGTCCTCTCTTGGGTTGTCACCCACACTGCCATTTCTAAGGGGTTCTTCTGTGGTGGCCTTACTTCCTTACTAGAAAGCTGCCTGAGGTTGGGGAAGTCTATGACCAAGACAGGTTTCTGGGGGAACCACATTATGGTGTTTCTGGATCATTCCCTTTGGACCCCCTCTCCTTGCAGCTTCCCACAGCATGCGGCTGCTCCTTCTCCCAGGCTGGCCTCTCATTCCCTGATGCCTGAGACTCTACTGTTTCCATGGATCTCCTAAGCCAAGACCAGTGACCTTGTCTTTAAGTTAACAGCAGCTGTTCACACAGTGGCCATCAGGGGGTGCTGTGTTCCCCAAATATAAAGCCTCAAGTATTCTCTACACTTCCCAAGCCCCAGTGTGCTTTCAGGGGTGTCCCTGGTTGTCTTTGGGTAGAGCTGGGTGATTTTGAATTTTGGAGATACATTGTGTGTCAGGCCTGGTATAATATTTTAATGTAAAGGGTCATTCCATGAATAATATAACATGTGTATACATGTTGCAGGCTGGGGTGATGACGGCTGGGTTTCCAGGGTTCTTGAGGCAGATAGCACTCCTCTGACAAGTTATGCATCTTGCACTAAACCTCCAACAGACACCCAGGCCTCTGTCCATGTCTGAGGTTTCTGTTGGGAAAAGATGCATCAGTTATTAAAGTTCAGTGAGTTCTTGACTGCCTCATGTTTAGAAAGACAAAATTCAGTCAGCCACAAATATTGCTGGTAAACTGAGGAGACATCTAAGGTGCCTTCATTCCCTCAGTGAGCCAGTTTGCTACTCAATGTCTTTCTCTGATGGATTCTCATTCCCCACTCCCAAATTTCTAAATCCTTCCTCCCCAGCTCACCTCTAAAGTGATCCTCTGTTTGGGTGAATTTATCTAATGATAAATACTTTCAGTTCAGGAATAGGAGGTGTGGGTTGGTGAGATTGTCAGTAATGTGATTAATTCACAATCATGAGGACCCATGTTGGAAGCCCAGGACTCATGAAAACACTGTGAGTGGTCACACAGGTTTGTGCAGAGCTAGGGAGGTGAAGACAAGAGGGTTCCCAGGGCTCTGTCCAGTCAGTCAAGATTAATGTGTAATTCCAGGTCACAGAGAGACCAGGACTCAGAAAAGATGGATGGCTGCTGAGGTCTGTTAGCCATGGTTCATGATCACATCCTCCCCACAATTAATTCACATATGACATGAGAGAGAGAGAGACAGAGAGAGAGAGGGGTGGGGAGAGGATGAAGGCATTCAGAAGGATGAGCTGAGGCTCTGGCTGGCTTACCCAGGATATCATAGGTCAGCAAAACATCAAACTCCACCTCCTGCTGGAGCTCAGAGGAACTCAGCTTCAAGATTATCCCAGGGAGTTGTTCCTCCATGATCTGAGGACCTCAAATTCCACTGGGAAATTTTGCTTGCCCTATAACTGGCACAACTGTTTCTCAATCTCCTTTAGAAATTCTCCTCATTGCTTTAACTGATCCTCAATACTGGTGAGATTGTTAAGGAACACCAAAAGTTTGGTATCTGACCTGCCCGTGAGCATTTTCCCTTTGCCCAAGAAGCCACACTGAAAGACAACAATGAGAAAGACTAGGAACAGAGACTCCAGATGCTGAACATCCTAAGGGTCTACCAGCTAGCGTGATGATGAATAGAGAAAGCCAGACTTGTGCTGAGGAATGAAATCAGGATCTATGTATGAAAACAGATGGTTCTGGATCTTCTCATGGTAGGAGAGATAAGTCAGACTCAGAATGACAGACATCGGATTTTATCTCTGGAGTTTAGAGTTAAATATGTCTGTCTGTATATGTGTGTGTGTGTGAGAGAGAGAGAGACAGAGACAGAGACAGACAGACAGACAGAAGAGAGAAAGAGACTATAAGAAACACAGAGGGGTCTAAAGGAAATGAGGGGCAAGGGATGGCAATGGTGGTAGAAAGGGTAGCAGATTTCCTTTAAGGTATAACCTAGATATAGCTGCACTCATGTGACATGAAATCAGAGGGGACTCCCTGGGAATGTTCTGATGGGGGAGCAAATAACAGGATGGTAGTCGGTGGGAGAAGTGTATATACATATGAAAGTAATGTCAGGAACTTCATTGTTAGTTGTAGGGAATATGTTTATACAACATCACATACTTATAACAAATTGGGTTTATGTAATCTAGAATAATGTAAAAGTCATAGACCCACAGAAAAAAAGAGTAAAAATTAATCTAAACCTATAAAACAACAATAAAATAAAGAAGACAAAGAACTCGTACTAAGGAGAGCCTCCCTAAATAAAATGCTGAGAACAATCACTTAACACATTTGAGCACCGAACAAAGTCATTAGAAATGTCATTTCTGGAGACCCACAGCCAAACATCAAGGGGAGGCTGGGAAATCCTGTGGAAGGGAGAAGGAAGGATTATAAGAAGGTGAGGGGTTAAAGACACTGCCAGGAATCCTGCAGCATCAGCTAACCAGGATTCATGGGACCTCACAGAGATTGAGCTGAAAACCAGGGAGGCTGCATGGGACTGACCTAGGCCTCTGCTTACATGACGTGGTTGTGTAGCTTAATCTCTTTATGGGACTCCTAACAGTGGGAGCAAGGGCAGTCTCGGACTCTTTTGCTGGCTTTTAGGATCCTGTTCCCCCTACTGGGTTGCCTCATCCAGCCTTATGTGAGGGGAAGGATATGCCATGTCCAGCTAATAGCCGTGGGAATCTTTTCCTCTTCTGTAGAGAAATTGTGGAGGAGTGGACTTGGAGAACACAGGGGAGGTAGGAAAGAAGGGAGAGAAAACCATAGTCAGGATGATGATAATAATAATAATAATAATAATGAAAAACATATCTGGGTACAGAAATGAGGCTCAGTAGTTAAAAGACCCTGTTGTTCTTACAAATGTCCCGAGTTTAGTGCCCAGCACCCACGTAGCTCAGTTCTCAACCACCTATGTAACTACAGCTAAAAGGGATGTGACATCCACTCTTCAGCTCTGATGTCACAACACTAACACTTGCACAGCACACATCCACAAGAATTTAAAAGTAAAATGAGAAATAAACCACCAGCAACACTATTTCTGCAACTTTAACAGTGACTGGGACTTAGGTACTGTCATGAAGTTCGGTCTGACAGACTCTGACCCAAGCCCAGTGAGGGCCCATCAATCCAGTTACCCACACATGGGGTCCTGTTCTGTCCTGTGTCACATTTGACTTAGTCTACATGTCCTGTGCCATCACAGGAGTTGTGCAGAGAACACTGTACACACACAGAAGCCACATAAAGAAAAAATCCCACTCCACAAAGTTGTCCTTTGATCTCCACATGAACATGGCATGCAAGCCCCCCATATATCATCCAAACACCTGCAAAGATGATAATGATGGTAAACCTAATGATGATGATATAACAGCAATAAAAATTTTAAGCAGTCAAGCTACTAAAAGGCCAAACAGATTTGAGCATCAGGATTTCTGGCTTCCTTACATTTATTTATTCACATACTTTTGTGTGGTTTGGAGATGGGACACACAGGAGTGCACCTGTGAAGGTCAGAGAACAACTTAAAATTTAAATTCCCTGGTCCTATTACCCAGGAATTTAGCTTGGGCAGACAAACACATAAGTAATAAAGATTACATGGATGTAGCATGTCCACGGTGAGTAGATAGAGTAGATAAAAGAAGAATAATGCTTGATGAACCATCAGGGATGAATGGACGGGGACAATCAGAGGACCAGGAACGTCAGAGCTTAGAGGAAAACAAGAGTAGGCTGAAGGTAAGGATATTATAGACTCTGAACAAGCTGTCTGGTTGAAATGTGCCATAATTCCTGACTACGATAAATCTTAGACATGGTCCTTGGAAAGGGGTGGGTAGCTGGACTGCATATGAAGGAGAGCAGTGACTATGAGACACACAATCAAGGAGCTGGGGGGGGGATAGAGAATTGAAGCAAGAATAGGATGGGGGCAGCATCCAATTGATCACAATGTCACCTTCTGGGAGGTAGGGCTTGTTCTGTATTGTCTTTGGTTCTTCCACAGAGCCTGTATTGTAACACTGACTTAGTTTTCCAGTAATCTGTAACTAATATTTAAATATTCTGAGCACCTACAATAATCCATGAGTCTTATGTAGTCTCTTTCCCATAAGGTGGAATGGCTCTGATGATTAACGTGATAACAATACTTTTATTTTTAAAATGCTAACCTTCGTAATTAATGATACATTCATTTCCACTTAAATTTATCTTTTAATGTGTATAATAACAAAAATATTGGCCACAGATTTTCAATCCCCATTGGCATCTTCTCACTTATATGTGAACACACCTATGTACACACATCTCTGCATTCATAAAATTAAGAAGACAGTCAGAACTGGTCTGTAGTGGTTTTTATTCTGTATCCCATGATGTCACAAGCACCAGTGGTTATTCAGAATTAAACTTCTATGCTGGAGAGGTCACTCAGCAGCTCAGAGTGTTCACTGCCCTTGCAGAAGACCTTGGCTTGATTCCCAGCACCTACATCAGGCAGCTCACAAACACCTGTAACTCCAGTTCCAGGTGAAACAACATCCCCTTTTGGTCCCTGAGGACTCTTACACACATGTGATACACATAAACTCACATAGACAAATAAATTTTGGAAAAAAAATAATTAAACTTAATTTACTAAAAGTAAAGAGTCAACCCCACAGGAACAGTAACTGATCTCGGGGCTCAGTAACTGTATGTAGCAAAAGGCTAGAATTAGAGTCTTGGACAGTGTAGGTAAAGAATACTTACAGCTGTAGAAGGACCGGTGGGCTACTTTCCTGCCACCCGGATCCCAGCTAGCTTATACCTGAAATAATTACACAGAAACTGTATTCTTTTAAACACTGTTTGGCCCATTATCTGTAGCCTCTTATTAGCTAACACTTACATATTGATCTAACCCATTTCTAATAATCTGTGTAGCACCACGAGGTGGTGGCTTACCAGGAGGATTTTAACCTGCAGCTGTCTTGGAGAGGAGAGTCATGGTGACTGTCTCATTGCCTTCTTCCTCCCAGCATTCTGTTCTGTCTACTCCACCTATCTAAGCTGCTGTCCTATCAAAAGCCAAGACAGTTTCTTTATTAACCAATGAAAGTAACACATAGACAGTTAACCCTCCTCCATCATATAGCATGTCAGAAAGTTCTCTCAGTCAGCACTGCCTGGAACAATCCACCATGACTCAGCAATGTGTCTTGCCTCAACTTTTTTTTCTGATCCGATTGTATCATCTTTAGACATTCTGCATGCAACTCTCCACAAGCCTTGCACATCCAAAATACATAATTTTGTAGGTGACTCTATTGGTAATTCTTGAACACCATTCATAAAGTCTGGCTAAATTAGAGAACTGTTACACTCATATAAAATTTTATGATCATGCTATAAATATGTTATAATATGCAATTGGGACAAAAAAAGATAGTTTAGTACATAAAGATGCTTGCCACCACACCCAAAACATAAATGTAATCCCTAAACCTTTTTCTTCTTTTTTTAAAAAATATTTATGTATTTATTTATTTATTTATTTATTTATTTAGTATACAATATTCTGTCCCAGGCCAGAAGAGAGCACCAGACCTCATTACAAATGGTTGTGAGCCACCATGTGGTTGCTGGGAATTGAACTCAGGACCTTTGGAAGAGCAGACAATGCTCTTAACCGCTGAGCCATCTCTCCAGCCCCCTGTAATCCCTAAACCTTAAACTGAGAATCCAAATACAGAGTGACTGATGAGGTGCAGGGTTTGCCTTAAATGATCTTTTCCTCTTGGTATTGAGGACAAAATTAGCTAACCTATTTTACTTCAGGAAAAGAATAAGGAAATGATATAATCTACAAAAAATTGGAAAATACATGTAATTCTATTTGTAGAAGCACTAATGAAATTATTCTGTTGTACCTAATCATTGAGATTTATATGTTATCAAATAAGATTTTCCTTTCAGTTTCTCATTGCGAGTGAATTCAGTGTACATCTGAAGACAATAAACAGTGACTCTTTGTCTTGAACCAGAAAGCTAGATGTAATGTTTTTGAGATGGGAGGAACTTGTAAGATTTATGTAAAATATAGTTTTGTGTGATTGGTTCAACCAAAAGATTATATATAATATAGTAATGGATTAAAAAGTTACTTTAAGGAGCTACAGAGATGGTTCCATGTTTAAGAGCACTTGCTGCTCTTATAGAAAACCTAGGTTCAGTTTCCAGAACCAACTTGGTAGCTCACAACCATCCATAATTCCAATTCCAAGAGATCTGATGACCTATTTTGACCTCTGTGGGTTCCAGGCACACACATGGTACACAGATACCAGTTCAAACAAAATATTTATAAGCATAAAATGAAAAAATAAGTCTTATTTTTTAAAATTCAAAAAACTAATCAAGCTAACTAAAATCTCAGGGCTCATTAGTAACAACAACAACAACAACAACAATAATAATAATAATATAATAAACTTAAGATCTCCCAACCTCATATACTTATTCTTGCCTTTGTTCATCTAAGGTTTCCATATTTCTCTCTCTCTCTTTCACATTTTAAAATGTGAAATGGAATTTAGAAAAGCAGGAAAGGCTAAATGAATGATGTAAAGAAAGAGAGAACACAAAGGAGAAAAAGAGGGGGTTGGAGAAGCAGTTAATGAGAAATGAGAAGAAAATAAGAAAGGGTTTTAACAAACATAGCAGAAACTCAAAGTTGTGAAGCTCTTAGAAGCTGGTGGAAACACATAGTAATCTCTTGGCCTGTTTTTTCTACAAATCTATCCTCAGTGTACCCATGCTCTGAACAGCCCGTGTTCACCGTTAGAGGTTCTGTATCCCATTGCTTTAAGATCATATGCCCAGCTACTTACCTCCCACCTCAAACTGAGAATGCCCCAGTCTGATCTAGTCTACCTTTCTCTACCCAAATTTGCTCCCCTTTCAATTTTTCTGTCCCATCTATTTGAACTAGAAAGGTCAGTTAACATGAATGGTCTCTGTATCCATCCTCACCCCTTCCTGCCCATCACCAACTCCAGACAATTCTTCCTTCTCTACCCCTCTAAGGTTTACACACATCTTTCCTTCACCATCCCCAGAGCATCAATCTTGTTAAAGAAAAGTACATTCATGGATACTTGTCAGAGCACAGAAAAAAGACTTACTCGAGACTCTCAAGATACATGGTGGTGAGGGCTGGAGAAATGACTCAGCAGTTAAGAGCACATGCTGCCCTTGCAGAGGACCAGAGTCCAGTTCACAACACCCATGTCAGGTGTCTCACAACTGCCTTTAACTCCAGCTTCTATGTTTCTTACCTCTGTGCATGCCTGCACTCATGTGCACATACCCCATACACAGACATATATATATATATATATATATATATATATATATATAATTAAAAATAAAACATACATTTATAAAAGATAGGTAGAAGAACCTCTTAAGTAAAAGGGCATTGATATCATAAATGCAGAACATATGTATTTATTTTTTTAACTGGATTAAGATTAAAAACAGTAATACTGTTTTAGTTAGGGTCTCTATTGCTGTAAAGAGACACCAAGACCACACAAACTCTTATAAAGCAAAATATTTAATTGGTGGCTCTCTTACAGTATAGAGGTTCAGTCCATTATCATCATGGTGGGACACGGTGATGTGAAGGCAGACGTGGGGCTGGAAAAGGAGCTGAGAGTTCTGCATCTTGATCTCCAGGCAGCAGAAGGAGACTGTGTGCTACACTTAGGTGTATCTTCAGCAAATGAGATCTCAAAGCCTGCCTCCACAATGACACTTCCTCCAAGGTCATACCTACTCCAACAAGGTCACACCGACTCCAACAAGGCCTTGCCTCCTAATAAGCCACTCCCTATACACCAAGCATTCAAACACATGAGTAGTTTATGGAGACCATTCCTACTCAAACCACCACAAATGCCTTCATCAAATTATTAATTTTAAGGTTAAATAATTTTTTTCTGGCTCATTAGGGAGCACTGAACATTAGTTAAAAATATAGTTTCACAACACAAACATTCAAATGTAAAATATATTTTTTTCTCCAGGGATAGTGGCTGAACAAAAGTTGTTGGGCCACTGAGTCAAATCTTCAACCTTGTAATGATCTATTATGTTTTGAGACGGGGTCTCACTGGTTGCCTAGGCTCAACTCACTCCGTAGCTCAAGTAAGTCTTGAATATGTAATCTTCCTGCCTCAGCCTCACAAGTAGCCAGGATTACATGCCTGTATCCCAGGCCCTGATAAAATAGCGAGGGGCTAGGAGTCCCACAGAAACCTAGATTAACAGACAAAGGAAAAATGATCTAGGTGGATCAATGGATTTTTTCACTTGAACATTTAACATGGCTCTTCTAAGACAAAAAGAGTCATAGTCTTCCCTATGGATTCACCCACCACCAAGCTAACAGGAACCATTTGGGAGCTTTTAAATGGGTCACCCGAAGACTCCTGTGGTCAGAATCAATCAGCTTTCTGGTCATTCCCTGAATTATGCAATCCCAAAGCATCCACTTCCAAGGTAGAAAGGGTACTGTTTCCATTCCCAAAGATATAATGCCTCTACCCCTATTCCAACGCTCATAACAGATGCTTTGGGCCCCTTTCCTACCTGTGAACTCTCTTTGTGTATTTTACTGTGCACAGTCATGCATGTGTGCTGGCCTGAGTTTTTTTTTTCCTCTCTCTCTGTGTCTCTCCCTCTTCCTTTGTGTGTGTGTGTGTATGTATGTGTTTCTGCTTTCAGTAAAATTTGGCTAATTGCCAAGACCTTGCCTTTCCTGCCTTTTTATTACTTTAATTGGTGGAGAAAAAAAATCGATTCCAACAACCCTAGAGGACATCATCCTGACAGTGTCAATGGGGTTTAAAATCCTGAGTGAAGTATGCTGTGTCACTCGGGGAGAACACATGTGCCAATTTCCTGCCAGGGCAGTTCATAGAGAAGCCTCTGTGTTGCCTTTAACTGTTTCTTCTTAGAGCTTTTAATGTGGCCATGCTCCTTCTGTGCAAACACCGTGAAAGCTCATTGGCTTGGTACTAGCAGAGGTCTAAACATCGAGCATGCGAGCATGTCCTGTGTTCCAAGCGTGGTGTCAGAAACTGGGGTTGAGAATGGTGAAAGAAGGTATGGTTCCTGTTCTCAAAAATCTCACAGATTAACACGACATCAGACAGGCCATTGTTTTCTGGGCACAGGAGGCATTTGCACACATGAACTTACAGCGATTGACAGCATGTACCAAACTTGCGCAAGCTGAGGCCAACCAAAATCCCAGCATGGAGTGAATAGTCAGTCAAGATTCCAACCCCAGCTGAGGAGTTATTGGTAATCCACAGCTTCTAAGAAAAGAAGAGTTGGATTTCTTTAAGGGTGTGGCCCTTGATCTCTGGACCATGGTCCAGCAGAAAGGCACACATTCAAGAGTATATGAACAGCACAAATTAACAAATAGAGTACACAGTTGGATGAGAAGGAAATGGGAAGATGGTGGTTCTAGGAGGAGAAGCAGTAAACATAAACAAAATGTACAACATTCTCAAAGAATTAATAAAATTTTAAATGATAAAAACAAAATTATAATTCAGAAAAGTGGATCTCAACAATTAACAGAACAATTCAGAAGAAAATCTATTATTAGTAGTATGTGAATATATATATGCTGGTATGCTGGGTGATGTATTGAGTTCTTCCAAGTGCTCCACAAAACTCTCTGAGAAGGTTGTGCCCACAGCCTTGGGAAGCTGAGGTAAGTGATTGGCCCCAAAACACAAAGTCACTGAACTAGAAAGCAGAGGTGACAGGAGCCAGGATCTGATGAGTCCTTGTCTTAGCCATTAATGAAGGTATCAATCTGTTCCATGTGTGACTGATGTCCAATACACCATGAACCCCATAAACAAAACCCAGTTCCAGTCTTGGTGAGAGGGCAACCTCTTTCTAGAAGGCACTTGAGAATTGAGAACAAGGAGAATGGGGTTGTGCCCATGGCAGGGGTGCCTAAAAAAAACCTTCAGCAAAAAAGATACTCAAATGTACTAAGAACCACCTTCCCACTCTCCTGAACATTGCACTTGGCCTTCAAGCTTCTTTGAACAGGCCAGCTTCATCTCTTGCCATCCCTTTGCTTCTCAATAGTAAAGAAAGGTTAAATATTTCTCAGTTGTTTTAAAAGATGAGTTGCCATTCTTCTTGTTGAATTCTGATCCCATGCAATCCAGAATCATTTGAAATCTCACTTTGATACTTTTTCTCCAGAAAGCCTGCCATCGGGATCCTCTTCACATTGGGCACAGGTTCCTTGTTTTGCAAACCTACAATTTTCTTTTAGCTCTGTTATTATAGTACTGAGTATACTACTAAATCCATATTCAAACATTACTGTGTAGCACTTTTTCTTCCAGTCATAACAAGATGCCGTCTTGGATTTTGCCATGGCAGTCATAGCAACTAGTAGACCAACACAGAGGTATCCCAGGTCTATGGTGACAATGATGGAAGTAATAACCCTGCCTAGAATGAGCAAGAGACCCTTGCCTGGGATTCCAGCTATCCTCCCCTCACTGTAAGTGATCTTTGGGGGTGATAGACCAGATACCGAAATAAAAGGTCTGTTAAAAGCAGGACACCATGATGCAGCTTTCTTGAAGTCCCCATCCATGATGAAAGTTGGACTTTGTGAAGATGTAGTTGTTTGAGGATCACCTGTTCTTCTCTAGGTAATGCCTCACCTATGCTCCAAGCCCGATAAACTCACCTATTTGGACTCCAGTGAAATCATAGTTTGCTTTGTTGTTGGTACCCATCTGGGGTAAGATGCTTGCTCATGTCTCCCCAGGAAAAGTCAACGCGACAATCTGCCTTCTCCCCAAAATCAAACACTCTGTTGAACAAGGCCTGCTTTGTTCGTAGAAGTGATCCCACAAGGCTGGGTACATAGCAGGCTCTCTGTTTTCAGAATGAATGAGAAGATCTGAGTCCATGGAGTAATACCCCCACCTTGTGGCCGTCCGGAAAACAGCTACACTCCCCCTGCTGTGTATTCAGTACCAAAAGCACAGGTGGGTTTCATGAACCGTTCTGCACACAGGGAATGAAATCACAGGAAAAGTGACAGTCCCTTTTGCAAATACAGCGTTCCCTATGACTAGCTGACATAAAGCAACCGACTCATTTGGAAGGAAATAAACCCAAACGCACAGTTGTAAACTCAAATGAAACACTTGTACTCCACAAACCAATCGCCTCATCTACCTCCACTTTGGAAGCAAAGGGTTTAATGCAGGTCTGCCATCTGGAAGGGCATTTTCCAGACACACATTGCCTCATGGGTTGAGTCGGTCTCCCGTTCATGGCTTCCTTTGAAGTGCAGAGCCTCTCGGGGAAAGAGAAAGTGGGTATTTTAGAGCGAAGGCACCCAGCTAATGAGTGCCACTGCCGGGTTCAGAACCTGAGCTAACGGGCTGGTGGCCAGTGTCAGTCATTTTCTCCCCGGATGAACCACAGCTAGGTTTGTTAATAAGGAAGCAGTGATCAGCTAGTGTTCTGTGGAGTGGAATGGTTGCTCTACTACATCGTGTCGTGGACTTAGCATAATTAGCTCAAACTCTTCCCTCCTTGTGGGTAGTCCAAGAGACAACGACAGCACAAAAATTGTAGCCAAATGGAATGCTTCGAGAATGTAGCAGAAAAGTAGCAAAAGCATCAGAGTTTTATAAAGGAATTTGTGTGAAAACAGAAATTTTGGGGTGTGAAACGGTCACATCTTGACAAACTAGTCTATTTATTTTGAAAATAATAACATTTGTGTCAGAATCTCAGACTACTTAAAGGGGAAACAGGCTGCAAATAGATTGACTCCAATGAAAAGGAGTAGCTTTTTGCTTATAACAGCCCCAAATCGTTACTGCTGAAACTTGGTGAAACACTTCCTATGTGTCATAAACTGTGCCAGGGTCAGTGCAGGCATCGTGTTGCAAGGTCCATGAGGACCTCCCAAATAGATGGCATCACTTGTCCATCTTAATGACAGGAAGGTAAAACAAAGTGGGCAGGGAGTGAGGTGTCTCCTCACAGCTTTGCACCAGTGGCAAACTTGAGAGTCAACTCTCCAGACACCACACGCGTGCTCTGTAACTTTTACAGAGTTCAAAATTAAATCCTATATCTTAATCACATAAAGCTTTCTCTTTAGGTTATGCCCTCATTCTCATTCACCCATCATCTTCCTTGCTTCAGTGCCTCCATTAGTAGGCAACCCCTTTAGTGACTTAGACACTTCCATGTCTGTAAGATTCAGCAGAAATGTTTTAAGTTCTTTTGTTTTGTTTTGTTTTGTTTCCATTGCTCTGCTACCTGCACAGCCCAAGGACAGGGGGCTGAATGAACAAGGAGGTACTGAGCAAATGTTCTCTGATCTCTGCACACAAAGAGAAAAATGACGGGCGATCTCCTGCTTCTGAATGTTAACAGGAAAACTAGAAACCAAAGGTCTTTGAGACAGGGTTCTAACTCAACTTGCTGTTAAATATTACTTGGCACAGACAGTGATGCCTTAAGAATCCCTCTTACAGGTCAGTTTCTTTTACTATCTGTGCAGTGGGTGAGGGAATAGGCTTATCCAAGGCTCAGAGCAATGCCCTGCACAAGAGTGGTCTTGGTGTTCCTGAGGGTACACACAGGTCTTCAGACTCAGAAACGTCTGCCTTCTATCTTATTTGGCAGAATGGAAAGGATAAACTCAGTTACAGAAGTGTGGCAATCAACAGAACACTTCCAAAGAAGTTCACAAGATACCCTCTGACCTTGAGAAAACCCTACCTTACAAAGTCAATGAAAATTGGCTACTGAGATTAATGTAAACATTTGGAGATGGACGATTAAGCTAATTTATCTGCATGAAGCCGGTGTTAACACAGGAGTTCATATTAAAAGGGAAGTAGGGAGGCCAGAGTTGGAAGTGAAATGATGAAAGCAAGGTGTTGGAGGGTTGTAAGTCCAGGGGCTTCAAGTTCAGCAGGGCCCAAAGGAGAAGATTCCCTCCATCAGGAGAATCCAACTCTGACACCACATCAGCTTGGGACATTGGCAGTGGTTCCAAACCCCTGAGTTTTATGACAGCAAGGTGACAAACATATATTGTTTAAGCTGCCCAGTCTTTGATTATTTATCACAGTTATCCTGTGAAACTATAAACAATACCCCATCCTCCTGATTCAAAGCTATATTTTTCTGCTGTACCCAGTGTAGGAGAATTAACTACACATCCAGATCATAATTCCAAGGCACTGGCTTTAAAGATCCAGAGGCATAGTTATAAATCCTAGGGCATGTTTGCTTAGTGTTCAAGACTTTGAAACTCCATGATACTTGTCCTGAGCAGCTTTCTTTTGTACACAAAGCTTCTTAGATCCAGCTTAACACATGTCCTGGACACTCCACTAACATTCTCTGTGTGTTTACCCCCTCCACTCCTGTGCAGTGATCTTAACAAAAACTCTCCTACCCCTCTGCTGGGTGGAGAGCCAACCCCAACTGTCACTTCCCAATGACCTGTTAGCATGGATGCCTTCCAGGGTTTCATTGCTATTTGGCTTCCTCAGCCCTTCTGTTTTGACCCCAGGTAGCTGTATCCTGGTACATATTTAGAAATATGATATCATCTGTTTCTTATGTTGCTGTCTTAGAGATGTGGGGGCACTTGAATGTTCAATAAAGTAGACACTGTTTACATCACTCTCTCTCCTAGACTCACCGGAGAAAATTAACCAGGTTAAAAGAAGCCAGACAATTCTGTACCATTGCTTTCCCAACAGAGCCCACCTGGACGCTTCTCGCTGCCTCAGAGCTGAGAACAGGAGATGCTCTTCTGCCCTTCACTAGGATTTTTGTTGCCTGAAACTGAACTGTTAAATGTCTTTCATCAACCCAGATTCTAATGGCTTTTCCCCAAAACCGAAACAGAAGCCAAAACCTTCTAAGTGTTTATTTAAGAACTAGATCTAAGCAGTTCCAGCTGGGAACACTCACTCACTCCATGCTGCTTGGTCCAGCACATGGGATACAGTGTCCAGCGTGTGGACCTCCACTGGTAAATTCAGTCTCATCTGTGAGCTGGGCTTTTTCCTCCTTAGTATAGTATGTCCTCACATTCATGTCTTGGCAGATTTTACTGATAGGAATTAGCAGGTCCCCAAATTCTTTCTCCATGCCAACATTTTACTCTTTGTTTACTTCTGGGACTTCTTAAATATCCATCCATACTCCTCAGGTCCTGGAGCCACCACTGGAGTGAAAGAACACACAGGAGATTAGCGTTTCTCACTTCGCTCTCCCTCAAAGGTGCATGTTGGCAACTTGGTCCCTGGTGTGGAACCTGTAGGAGGGGCATCCTGAAGGAGGCATTTAGGCCATGAGGACTTAAAGGTCCAGGCTTCTTGGTAAGATTGAGCCACATTTCACAGGACAGATTTACTTCCAGAAAAAAAAAGTTCTTCGAAAGGAGCCAGCCTGGCCCTCTTTGATCACCTGCTTCACTATGAATCCCTTGTGGGTGAGGTCGGTTCCTTCCCATTTCTCTGCCACACTGAGA
This sequence comes from Myodes glareolus, assembly GCF_982192425.1. Classification (NCBI taxonomy): domain Eukaryota; kingdom Metazoa; phylum Chordata; class Mammalia; order Rodentia; family Cricetidae; genus Myodes; species Myodes glareolus. The sequence goes on along the minus strand of NC_142033.1, from coordinate 398,242 downwards.
CAGCCAGGGGACCCTAACTTACATGATGATGCCATGTTCTTGGATCTCTAGAACTGGGAGTGAAATAAACATTTATAACATATATAATACTGTGTCAGATTTGTTATAGTAATATGAAGCAGCCTGTCCTGGTTTGTCTTCTGTTGCTGGGATAAATACCATGGACAAAACAACTTGGAGAGAACATTTATATCAGCTTACAGCTTACAGTACATCATGAGGGAAAACCAGGGCAGAAACTCAGGCAGGAACGGGGATACGAGAACTGAAGCAGAGGACATGGAAGAGCATTGCTCCCCATGTCGTACTCAGCTTGCTGTCTTCTACAACCCAATACTACCTGCCCAAAGGAGGCACTCTCCAAAGTAGGCTAGCTCCTCCCACATCAATCATTACTCAAGAAAATTCCTCACACAGGCATGCCAAGAGGCCAATCTGATGGGGTCATATTCTTGGTTGAGGTTCCCTGTTCCCAGCTGACCCTAGATTGTGTTAAGTTGACAAAACTCTAACCAGCACACAGACTAAGACCAAAGTCAGTATCTTCAGGGAAAACTGTCATAAAACAAATCCCCCAAAGTTAAGTGATGCTTGTGGAACTATTTCTGCAAATTTTTTACAGATATAAAACCTTCCACTATTATAAACCTCCACCAATGCTTGAAACCACTCAGCATGCCTGTTTGGGAATACACCTCTTCTGTGTTTCTGCATCATTCCCCCATACGTTTCTGCATTATGTCCTCAATAAGTTTGCATGTCTTCCTTGGGCTCTCACTATTCTCCTTGACTTCAATATTATATATTCTTCCCCTGTTTCCCTCATTCCCACCCGCAGTTTCAGCTATAATAACCACTGAGGTATTTTCCCTCGATACAAAGCCAAAGACTCTATGTCTCTCTTTAACTCTAACTCTGGCTCTCTAAGCATGGATTAGACACTCGGAGTGACCCAGCACCACAGCACCACTAGAACTCCAATCCCCTACTGCCGTAGCTTTGTCCAATGGTTCTCAAAGGATCTCATTATTTCAAAAAAAAACCAAAAAACCTCTCAACCAATAGTTGAGAGATTCATGCTCTGTGTGATCTGATAACCATTTCCAAGACCCATTGCTCTCCAAGAATATCACCAGCTCACCCCTCAGCCTCCAGCCTACACCAAGCACCTGTCCTCTCTCCTGTTCACCTTACTGCAATTGAGGTCTCTCCGTTCTCATGCGACAATGGAAGGAAAAGGATCCAGCCAGGAGCTGGTGTTGTGTTCTCGGCAGGGAGTTCTAGGTTGATCCAGCTTTCCTGGTTGATCATGAAGGGAAGGAAAGAAAGTGACCAAGATTTAAAGAAGAAGAGGAGGAGGAGGACAAGAAGAAGAAGAAGAAGAAGAAGAAGAAGAAGAAGAAGAAGAAGAAGAAGAAGAAGAAGAAGAAGAAGAAGAAGAAGAAGAATCCTGAATTTAGATGTTTGGGAAACACTAGAAGAGAGGGACTTTTGACTCTATGCCTAGAAAATCCCTAAGAATCATAGTGTTCTAACGTTCATGAGATCAAAGGGCAAATGTGGGAACACAGGGGCAAGTCCAGAACAAGGACTGTCCAGTATTAGTCAGAGCATCAGTGGGCAGCAGATGGTTGGAAGTTGGAAGACACATAAATTATTTGAGTGAAATGATCCATGGCTGATGGAAACGAGAAGATCTCAGTTATAAATATTGTGAAGAGAACAGTCTGTCTGTAAGAAACTCACACATCACATGACTCCTTTCAATGCCTGAATGCAGCTGCAATGTACTCCCTTCTCCCAACCTCCTTTCCTCAATGAACATAACCTGAGCAGGGAGAGGAGAGCATTAAATAGAGGAAGATGCAGTGCCTGTTACTTGGCAGAGTCAGGGAACAAAGATATCACACAGATACTAAGGTGAACCACTTCTTAACTGTCTGAATTCAGGTTTGAAATTTGTATCTGTCAATGTAGTGTGTGTGTGTGTGTGTGTATTTATGTACATATCACCACAAAGAACCCAATGACTAGTATGCATACTTAGTTCTAGAAGTGTATCAGGCATTGTCCCCATTGTATGAACATGTATGAACATCATAGTACACACATAAATACAGACTGCCTAGCTAAGTTGTGCAAGGCATTGAGCTACAACCAAAAGACACAGTAAACATGAGACCCAAGAGTCTGCTTTGGCATGATACTACATACTGTGTTTATGACTAGGAGAAGTATATTCTTAGAGAGGAAATCATGTAATTCAATAAGTGCAGAAACCAATAGTAGTGACTGCCAGAGTCCAGCTCCGGATAAGGGCAGGATCTGAAGATGGATGGAGGCAGGAGCCACGATGGGAGGATTCAGACACAGGACACTTCTTCGCTTTGGTTTAGGAGAGACAGACAAAGAGAAAGCTCATCCCTGGCAGAGATGCAGGTTCTAGCAGGGGATATAAGGAGTAGGTGAGGAGGGAGGGAGCCGGGTCGTGATGGTCTGGAGAATCTTGCAACCTGACTGACTAGCAGTCAGAGTGTTTCTTAATTTATACAGAATTTAGTAAGCAGGGATACATTCACGTTGTTCCAAACCATAGATCATATCGTTTTTGGTTTGGGGCACATGTTTCACTTCTTCTTGCTCATATGTTAGTCATCATTAATAAACTATGACAGAACAGAGTTATCATTTCCAATCATTTCCCTCAAGTTTTGATATCATTGATAAACAGAGATATCGTTGTTATTCATTAACCCCATAATCCAATTATTAAAAATATAGAGGCATATGACAGCTTGTTCTCAGGCTGGTTGCTTTTGTGGCTACAAGGACACTAGACCAAAACAAAATCTTCAAACCAGCCTGGGCATAGTGTCATGTCCCCAACAGTGTATTAGAGACACTTAAAGGTCAGAGTGTCCAGAAAAAATATCTTCAGGTCAAAGCTGCTGTCATTATTATTCAAATTCTGGCATAATACAGTGTTTATATTTTATATCTTTATAGGATTTATCTATATGTCTAATCCTGGCATTTTATTTTTCCTTGGGCATATGATACCACAGTGGCTTTGCATGAGCTAACTTTTTTAAGAAAGGGAGGTCTGGACATCTCATTCATTTATCATCTTTTTATCTTATTCTATGCTCATCAATTTAAATTTCTATTAGGGCAGAAATAGCTTCAGCCGATCTAACTTTGTTGCTGTATTTGGCACGTAAATGCCTGAGTGTCTAGTGAGAAGAGGCTTGCAATCTGTTCTGAGGCCATCTCCTCTAGCTCACCCAATCTTGTTGACCTTTTGAGTTTACTTTGTTTTGGATAGCTTGCTCCTGCACAAGTACAGAGACAGATGTTTCAAGAATGCCTCATAGTTTCTCGGAAAGACTGCAGGCCAGCCACATTCAGAAAATCCAACCACATTCAGAGAATCTGGTTGGATCACATGCTCTTTCAGTCACGGTCCATCTGGCCTTGGTAAACTCTCATTAGATCCGACCCCTTGTATCAGTGGGTGATAGTATCCCTCGCAGTCCTTCGTCATTTTCTTCCTCCTTTTGCTCCTCGTTTGGAACTTGGGGGGCTCAGTTCGGTGCTCCAACGCGGGCCTCCATCTGTATCGTCATCCAACGCCAGGTGAGGGATCTATGGTGATAAGCAAAAGCCATTGACAATGACACTGGGACTGGTTTCCTCTGCATATACTGGATTTTTGGGATCCAGTCTGTTTGGATGCTCACCTTCCTGGACCTGGAGTGAGGGGGGAGGAACTTGGACTTCCCACAGGGCAGGAGACCCTGACTTCCCTTGGGGACAAAGAGGGAGGAGGAGAGGGAGGGGGGAGTGGGAGGGCGTTGGGAGGAGGGGCGTAAATGGAAACTTTTTATAATTTAATAAAATTACTAAAAGAAAAAAAAAACAAAAAAAAAACAAAAAAAAGAATGCCTCATAGTTTCATAGAGATCTCTGGCTTCTTTATGTGTGTCACAACCTCCAAGGTGTAAGGAAGACCCTCAAGAAGATAAGGCTATCTCCCTAAAAACAGGGGAAATGGTCTGTTCAGGACTTTCCTGGGGAAGCTTAGGAGCAGTACTCCTGGAAAATGGCATAAATGATTCAAAAGACATTTTCCACCAATCCAATATTCCCAAATTATACAAATATTAAAAGTCCCCCAAATGTGCAGCAGGTAGAGATGAAAACCGTAGGTGGCACAGCGGCCATCAAGTGCCTCAGCTTTGCTGGATCTATGTCAACAGCTGTGCTGACTTGATGACTTTTGTCCTTCCCATCAGATAAGGCTGTGCCAAGTGACCATTATTATAGTTAAGTATTACATGCTGTATATAATTATAAGCACAATAGGTTTCTATGGCAGAACTCAGTCTGTTTAGCCCATAGCACTACAAACACATATTCTTCTAAGAGGTCAATTGCTAATGTATTTCAGCTCCACTAGAGTCTCACAGGACAACTGTCAGATATGTTGTCTATTGTAAGTCTAAACGTCATTATACTTTGAAGTGTATGTGGTGTGTGTGTATGTGGTGTGTGTGTGTGTTTGTGTGTGTGCGCGTGCATGAGTGTTTCACTAGTTGCATCTGGATGTAGTGATGCATACAGTGACAGCCAACAGCCTCTGGAAAAGACACTAGTCTGTGATTTGAGGAACACCACTCCAGTGTGAAGAACAATACCTTACTCACAACGCCGTGTTTTCCATGGGAAACTCTCTGAATGGCCTATAGTAAATCATTTCCACAAGCTCCCTCAGAAATCTGTGTAACAGTTTATTATACATAATGGAAAGGGACAGCAGCATTGGGAGGCAATTTGTAAATTCCATTCTATGACAAAATAGTGTTACTGGGAACTCAGAGAATGGACTGACAAAAAGGTCTTGGGAGTGGCTGAAAGACAGCTACCTCATTATGCGATATATCCTGATTTCTCTACTTTTGGATAATCCAAATGTCCAAACTGTGACTTCTCAGTATGGATCAGTGTGACATATCAGCATAAAAGATGTAAATCAAAATAACATAGAATGTTAAAAATATGTATTATATTTATATATACATTTTACCCTATATCATGTCCATTTTTAATATGCTTTGATGGATGTGTGTGTGAATCAGTTGTAGACATGCTGATTTACATAAGATCATTGAAAAAGCAACTTATTAAGGAATTAAACAGCATAAAATATTAACACATATGTTTATAAAGGATGAGAAATACAAATGTGAAATTTTTTTACTAAATATATTGATGACTAGTCAAGTTAAGGGAACTCTCTAAGCTCTTATCTCCAAGAATAACTGTTAAATATGTTTTTACAGCAATTATGCCTCACACGCATTGGTTCTCTATCCCTAAGGGACCCTATTTAGCATAGAACATAAACAAACTGCTTTAAAAATTGCTGAGAATGGATTTAATTACCAGACTTAATTCTTCTGTGATGGAAATCAGCCAGCTAACCAGGGAAAATGCTGACAGGATAGGACCTGAGTGACCTAGCTAAATGGAAGGGAATGTTTTTGATTAATGGAAGGGGCCAAGTTTTCCTCTTGAGACAAGCAGTAGGGGGATGTGTGGACAGGAACAAATCTCTAGCGCTGTTGAGCGGCCATCTTTCAAAAATCAGGGGAATGTCTTCTCTCACTCCAGTGTCATAAAAGAGACAAGATGCAAGTTTCTGCAGGTGTGTAGGGAGCCAGGCAGTCCCAAAATCTTCTCAGAGGCCCCCACGAAAGGACACAGGAAACTTTAGTTCCGTGTCCTTGTCAGGAACAGGCTAGACAAGGCTAGTCTGAGGCTGGAGCCAGGACCTTTAAGGAGTCAAGGTTACGGCTTCAGGGACCCAGCTCTTCCCCCTGAGCTGTGGTTCAGTTCTAAGGGCAACTGTGTCTGAGGTATCCTGTGTTCTCTTTGCCAACATTGTCTTATTTAGCTCTCTGCTGACCTTGGCAATCCCCCCCCCCCAAATAGTAAATAGGATGTAGTACTTCTTAATAAATCTGTTTGGCATAAGACGTGAGGTATCAGCTTATGCAAGACCTCCTGGTCTCAGCTACTGCTTGGCCTTATTTATTTCTTATCCCTGGTCCTCCCACTTGACACCTTGCCTGTGAAAATGGTTCTGAGAGTTTCCAGAAAAGCATTTCCTTTGCTTGTAAAAGCTCCAAATAGACAGTCATGAACACTTGATAACACTGTGAGCTTAAAGTATCAATGAGCTCAAAATAGCAGCCTAGTCTGATGACATGGAGGACACGGCTCTAGAGGGAAGGCAGAGGAGTCTTACTTCACAACACCTTGGCACTCAGAATCCTTGCTACTTGGATGCCAAATTTAAAATAACCTATAAAGTAAAAGGACAGAACTGCCAATAAGAATTGCCTACCATTCATTTGGTCATGCTCTCTTGGATGGTCCCACATCCGTGAACACATGTGCAGCACACACGGGAATTAGTGAGCTATTAAAAAAATAAAAGTTGGGGATATCAAGGCACACACCTACAAACACGTGATTTTTGACAAAAAAGCAAAAAATATAAAATGGAAAAAAACATATTCAACAAATGGTGCTGGCATAACTGGATATCAATATGTAAATCCATATCTATGTCCATGCACAAAACTCAAGATCAGAAGGATAAAACACCTCAACATAAGACCAATCACACTGAGCCTCACAGAAGAGAAAGTGGGAAGTACACTTGAACATATTGACACAGGAGACCACTTCCTAAACATAACCACAGTAGCACAGACACTGAAAGAAACAATAAATGGGACCTCTTGAAACTGAGAAGGTTCTGTAAAGCAAAGGACACAGTCAACAAGACAAACCAGCAGCCTACAGAATGGCAAAAGATCTTCACTAACCCTGATGTGGGAGTCCACTCTGTGTGCTGTGATTACCATTAATGAATAAAAAACTGCTTTGAGCCTACAGCAAGGGCAGAACAGAACTAGGTGGGAAAAGCTAGATTGCATGTTGGGAGAAAGAAGACAGAGTCAGTGAGAAGCCTTGGAGCTGCCACCAGAGACAGATGCTGGAAACTTTACCCAGTAAGCCACAGTCATGTGGCGATATATAGACTAATAGAAATGGGTTAAATTAAGATGTAAGAGTTAGCCAACAAGAAGCTAGAGCTAATTGGCCAAACAGTGATTTAATTAATACAGTTTCTGTGTGATTATTTTGGGTCTAAGCTAGCTGGGCAGAACCAACAAGTGGCCTGTTACTACATAACCCCATACTGGACAGAGAGCTGATCTCCAAAATATGCAAAGAATTCAAGAAATTGGTCACCAAAAGTGCACATAATCCAATTAAAAATGGGGGATACACACATAAACAAAGAACTCTCAACAGAGGAGTCTAAAATGGTTGAAAGACACTTAAGGAAATGCTAAACATCCTTAGCCATTAGAGAAATGCAAATCAAAATAACTCTGAGATTCCGTCTTACACCTGTAAGAATGGCCAAGATCAGAAACATTGATGACAACTTATGCTGGAGAAGTTGTGGGTTAAAGGGAACGTTTCTGCATTGCTGGTGGGAATGCAAACTGGTACAGCTTCTTTGGGTATCAGTGTGGCAATTTTTCAGAAAATTAGGAAACAACATTCCTCAAGACCCAGTAATACCACTTTTGGGTAAATATCCCAAGGATGCTCAATAGTGCCTCAAGGACATGCGCTCAACTATGTTCATAGTAGCATTGTTTGTCATAGCCAGAACCTGGAAGCAACCTAAATGGCCCTCGACCGAAGAATGGATAAGAAAAATGTGGCACATTTACACAATGGAGTACTAAACAGCAGAAAAAAATAATGACATCTTGAAATTTGTGGGAAAATGGATGGATCTAGAAAACATCATCCTGAGTGAAGTAATCCAGATCCAGAAAGACGAATGTCATATGTACTCACTCATAAGTGACTCTTAGACATAAAGTAAAGAAAAGCCAGCCTACAATTCACAACCCCAGAGAACCTAGACAACAATGAGGACACTAATGGAGACATATATGGATCTAATCTACATGGGAAGGAGAAAAAGACAAGAGAAAATGACAAGCTCTCGTGAGTAAGCTGGGAGCATGGGGACCATGGTAGAGGCTAGAAGGTGAGGGGAGAGATAGGAAGGGAAGGGGAGAAAAATATATAGCTCAATAAAAATAATAAAAAAATAGAAGTTGGGAGGGGGTCATAAGAGGAATTAGGGAGAAGAGTGATAGTAAATATCATCAAAACACACTGTGTACATGGATGACATTCTCAAAAATTAATAAAGAATATTGTACTAAAATATACCTACAAAAACAAAAACAGCAAAAATCACCTGAAAGATGACATGAACAGACAAATTAACTAAACAAAGCTCTAGAAAGTAAAGCTAGCAACGAGGAAACACTCTTGGGAATGGGCCAGAGAATCAACAGTTTGGATGGATGAAAAAGTCAGCAACTTGGATATAAGGCTAAGCCAGTAAATCTAGGTTTTTTGGAAATATAATCTTGAAAATGAAAATCTCAATAAGTCAAAAACAAAATAACAACAGCAACAACAAAACCCTCAACCAAATCAGTGGAAACTGTCACAGATCGATTTAGGACAGCAGAAGAAAGAGCAGGGAAGGAGAAAGATTCATAAAATGTTGCATCCAAATGCTATTCCGAGGAAAAATAAACAAGACACCGTATCAAGGAACTCTGCATTCCCATATACAGAGGACAGAACCAGCATTTAAACAGAGGGGGAGTTTAGAATTTCAAGTAGATGTAACAGGAAATAACCTGTAATAGGTCATGATACAAATCAGAAACACTGAAATCAGTAAGTAAAATTCTAATCTATCGACAAAGATAAAAACATTCAAATAATGTCAAATCTCTCATCAGCAACCTCAAGATCCAAGAGTGGTTGCAATGATGTATTTCCATCCCTGCGAGTACATTACTGCCAAACAAGATTACTCTACCTAGCAAACCCATCTTTTAAAATTGACAGAAAATAAGAATATTTCAACATAAGCACAGACCAAGGTGATTTATGGCCTACAGAAGGAATAGTATGCACAAAGGAGCAAGAGAGTCTCAGTCTTGAAAACATAGCAAAGTACAAATTTCAGGAGAATGGTTGTACAGAGGAGCTCTAGAGAGAAATCTATCCCGTCTAACAAAGCAAACCCCCACAGTGAAGAAAACAAAAGACAATGACGGTAAATCTATGATGTGAATGGCCCAAGTTACTGGCTCACACTGAAATAGACCATTGGTCATGGGGAAGGACGAGGTTCAAGAAAGGGTACCTACAAGGTAAAGCGAGCCTCTTCAGAGCCATGGAGACACCTATATAGCAGGTTTTCATCAACTTGACCCAAGCTAGGGTCATCTGGAGAGAAAGACTCTCAATGAGAAAATGTCTCTATCAGATTGGCTTGTGGGCAAAACTATAGAACATTTTCTTGATAAATGATTGATGTGAGAAGGCACAACCCACTGTGGCAGTGCCACCCCTGGGCAGGTGGTCCTGGGCTGTACAAGGAAGCAGGCTAAGCAAGCCATGGGGAACAACCCAGTAAACAACATTCTTCTATAGCCTCTGCATAAGTTCCTGCCTTCAGGTTCCTACCTTGAGTTCCTGCCCTAGCTTCCCTCAGTGATTAACTACTGATCATCTCTAAACCAAATGAACTCTCTCCTCCCCAAATTGCTTTTGCTTATAGAATTTTATTACAATAATAGGAAGTAGAAGTAAACATAATGCTGTATTTGAGACCAAATTGGGGTTTGTAGGTAGGGGAAGGGAAGCCAGAGTGAAATAACTTGAGAAATGAGAAAATGCATTCAACATGAATACAAAGTTATTTTTTCAAAATCAATAACAGGAGCAACTAGGACTCTGAGCTCTTTGGATGTGTCTTTCGTTTTCTAATAGGTCAGAGACTTCAACACATCTACAGAACAGGATGGATCAGCTGACAACATGACCTGGACCAGCATAGACAGCCCTACAGTGACTCCAATGGTCGAATTCACAGGAAAGGGGCTCAACGAGGCAATTACATCTCTGTCTTAAAGTATAAATTTTATGCTCTCTAGTGACAGGTTACTGAGAGAAAGGACCAGGGGATGAGAAAATAAAGAAGATGGAAAATCTGGGGTCAGTAAGCCTTGTACAAGCTATGTCTTATGCTAAACAAGATTACTAAGAAGTGCAGCATCTTAGATACAGTTCGCAAGGGCAAAATGAGACAGAGCCGACAGAAGGCTATCATAATGGGACCAAGTAGGCAAAGGCTAATCATTGTTACACTAAAGGAACACAGGATACCTCAAGAGCATCCCAGACCCAGCACACAGCTGCATTGGGATTGACAACTCCAGTCCCCTCAGGTTAACTCCCTCAAGGCCCAGGCCTCATCCCCAGATGGGACCTTGCCAAGTATGCCCTCGGCAAAGAGACAAAACCAGCATTCTTTTTGCTTCCTCATCAGGGTCTCTGAGATAGGCTCCCAAAAACAACCTTTCTAGCAGAAACCCATGAGCGGCAGAGAACATCCGAAACAACCACTGGAGAGAAAAGGAAAGAGAACAGAAACTGGAAGGGAGGCAATAATTTGAAGGTGGGCTGGAAACAGGAGGTTTTTGACTTTTGACTTTGGGCCCAAGGACAAGCAGTCATTCATATAGGCAGCTAAAACCCTGAGGAAAGGCACACAGTCCTCCAGCGGTGAAGAACCGGGAGACTAAAGCACTAGAAATATAGTAACAAGGCGGAGACAACGCTGGAGAAGAGAAAGTGTTGGGTCTGGTCCCTAACTCTACACACACTTCCAAAGTTCAGTTGCTGTGCCCACTAGAAACAATTTAAAACTTCTCAGTACCCAGAGCCAGAAGAGCATGACTCATGACAAGAAAGGCCACCAGCATAGACAGCCCTATGGTGACTCCAATGGTCGAATTCACAGGAAAGAGGCTCCACGAGACAATTGCATCTCTATCTTTTTTTTTTTTAAATTTTTATTTAAACTTTGTTTTGTTCCTTGAGTCAGTGTCTCTTCTGAGGCTGTCTGGCCTGGACCTTGAGACAGGTTTCCTGTATCTTCCTCCAAAGGCAGGTGTTGCAGGCAGATGTGAGTCGCCATCCTTGGCTCAGAGTCTTGTCCTCTCGCCTTTAAAGTGTGCAGTCATTGTGGGGTATCTGTGGCCACAGCGCTGTTCTATAGCCCCCCCCCCCAGGTTCCCGTTGCTTACTAGAACTTGGTGCCTTGATCAGCCTCTCATTACCTCTTCCCTACTCTTTCCAGTCATGGTACATTTAAAAACTTAACAGGCACCAGATAGTCATGGCTGGCACCTTTAATCCCAGCCCTCGTGAGGTAGAGGCAGGTGGATCTCTGTGAGTTCGAGCCCAGCCTGGTCTATAGAGAAAGTTCCAGAACAGCCAAGACTGTTTCACAGGGAAATTCTGTCTTGAAAAGCCAAAGAAAGAAAGAAACCAAAAACCAAACAAGCAAACACTGTCCCGCGCTACCATCTCGCCAGCAAGAACCACGCGGTACACATAGGATCCTTCTGCAGAAAAGCTTTATGTCTCTTGGGAGCTAGAGCATAAGCCACATGGCGGAGACCCAGATAAGATGGAACCCATCCCTTATATAGAAAACAGACCCTGCTTTGGACGTGTCACTCTTTGATTGGTCAACTGCTCCCAGTCCCAGGTGATACCTTGGGAGTAGTGGAAAAATACCAACACGTGTGAGCTTTCTAGCTCACCTGGCGGTGCAGCGCCATCTATGGTGGAGAGTGTGGTTGCGGCCTTCTACATCTCCCCCTAATTTTACTTCTTTGCAGAAAGGCAACTCCCTAGGAAGGTAAAGATAGAGGTCGCACTTCCCAAAATGAAAACATTAAAATGGGCTTACATGGAATCTGTCCCTAGGCTCATGACACCTGGAACCTATCCGGCCTGCCCTCTGCCAATTTTCTGGGAAAGGGAACATACGGCAGGAAACCCTTATGCAGAGCGACTTATCTCTCAGAGAGGGCCATTCTCTGTGCGATGCTTTTCAGCTCCACAACCTTCAGGGCTAGCTAAGCCAAGCACTCCACCCTGTGCAATGGACCACAGTCCTAGGGGTGCAGGAGCTGGTTGGCTTAAACCTTACTGCTTTAACATAGATAACCATATATCAGAAGAGGCTCCCTGTTCTAGGGCAGCCAGCGCTGAGCAAAAACCACTTTATCCCTATGGCTTTGGGATTTGAGTCAGCAGACCATCCAGAGGAGAAACACTATTCCATAGCAGGACCATTCCAAACATTCCAACCCCCACCCATTCTTTGAAGTAGGAGATGAAGGACACAATCCAGGACTGGAATTCTTTGGCCAAGCTTATGTCCACTCGCGTGGAGTTGATTGTCATGATGGACCATCTCAAGGAGGACAGCAAATCATCAAAATTCTCCTGCAAGATACAAAGACAATTCTCGGGACAAGTTAGCCACTTTTATAAAGTTCTCATATGGTATACTGGTCACACATAAGGCTGGAGTTTTCCATTCACAGTCCAATTGGGCAAGCTGTCATAAGATATCCACCTGTTCTTGTACTAGGTCAATTATTTAATTAAGAACCATTATTCCACCTCTAATAGATGTATCTATGGTAGTCTGCTGATCCAGGGCTGTAGTCACTGTGGTAGATAATTGATTGAGGGTCTCTGTTTTTTATGGTATAGGCTGTGCTGCCATTTAAAAAATGTATAATGAACAGAGCATCGGGGGCAGTTCCTATATTATTCCCCCCCTTTTTATTTAAATAGATATTTATCCAATTTTTAATTTAAATAACCATGGCATTTTGTAACCTGTCTTGAAGATACCCATAGTGTTTAGCAGAAATAATTGACAGGATAAGGGAAACTGATAGCAAGTAACAACTGACAAATCAAGGGGAAATCCAGCAGCATAGCAATGGCACAGCAACAATAACATTGCAATGTACAGCAACAACAGCACAGCAATAACTGACAGACCAAGGGCCGGAGCTGGACCATCCCTCAGGAACCCGCCAGCTCCGCAGCAATCAGGCCAGACAGCTCCATAGCAGAGGCTTTGTCCTCAGGCCTCTGGACAGATGAATCCATAGCATGAATGTCAGTAGATGTATGTCAGCATTTCTAGAAAAAAACATAAACAAACTCTTCTCCCAAAATAACATTTAAGAGTATTAAAAAACTCAGTGTAAAAATTTAGCATAGTCAGTACTGGAAGTAGGCTGGTCTTGAACTTAGAGACCTATAGGTCTCTGTTTTAAAGAGCAATCTTGTTTGTCTGTGTCATTATAGTAGGCCTTAGAATTAAACCATTTTAAATCTGGCACAGATGAGATTATTGTTTCAAAAATATGAGAAAACCGTTTTTCTGTTTCCAGCCTGGAGTCCTAAGATGACGTGGCCATTGGGGAACCCATATGGGGGTCTCTGTTTTTTACGGTATGGGCCGTGCTGCCCCAGTGGCGCCTAGGAAAAACCCAGGCCCTGTTTGTTGATATAAGGTTTAAGATTTATTGGCTCCTGTATTCCTTGCCGGTACGGTGGCCTTGGGTTCCAGAGCCCGCCCGCCATCCAAGGGCTGTGTGCGGCCCTGGGCCTGCTCACTGCGCAGCTCCCTGTGTCCCAAGCCAAGAAGTGGCGGCTCCACCCCCAGGCGCCCCTGCCTTCCCCGCGGGGCTAGCCTCGTTCTCTGAGGTCTGAGGCTGTGTTGGTGGCGGAGTGTGGCGGGAGCCGACACTCAGACCGAGGCGGCACAGGCAGCAACATCTCAAGGTCCGTGCCAGAGCCTCTGCGGCTCAAGGGGCCGATGGGAGAGGCGGCGAACAGGGCCGCTTCCCTACTAGCAAACTCTCAACATCTGTGCCACAGCAAAAGCGGCTGTAAACTCTCACAGATCCAGCCAACTACCCAATCACCCCAAAATCCAAGGGCCCTTCGCATTCACCTCCCTGCGGATCCTGAAACACCAGACAAGCCAAGCGTATACACAGCAATCTTTCAGGAGGACTTGAGTTCTTAAAATGCTAAGCAGTTCTTAAAAACTTAAGTCGCACTATGTAGATGTAATACGGTACTGCCTGTTTACTGCGTCTAAACCTTAATTGCGCTTTTATTATGATAAATACGACCAGCCCTGCCTGAAGTCAGCATCGTTTAGCATAGCCAAATGGAACCAGAGCCATTTTACCCTCAGAGACCAGCACAGTTTTAGGTACATTGTAAGCCTTCTGGCCCGGCTGCCTGTGGCACTGCTGTGACATCCTCCAGGCCAGGCACCAACCGAGCCGCACCAATTGAGCCGGCGCAACGTGCTCCCCACGATAGCCACAGAGCAAAGCTCCGCTCCAGCCGCAGCTGCACCCACTCTGAGCCCAAACCAGTGTACGGAGCAAAGTGGAACTCAGAGAAGCAGGCTTGCAGATCTGTAATCACTGAAAGGACCTCATTTAATCTTTTAGGGAATTTGGGCGTCGTTAGTCTCTGGCTGCTTCCTGCTGTTATTGGGCCGCTGAATTTCAGGGGTATACACTACAACATTTCAGGAGGTCTCGGTGATTCAAACCACGTGGATCTCAAGCACATACTTAGGCTCTCCTTTTCTGTGGAGACGAAAACAGAACCTCTTTCCCAAAACATAATATCCTTAGCAGTTTCTAAATTTGAATATCTTTCTCCTATCCGGTACACAAAAGACAACACACATAACATAACATAAAGCTTTTGACCTTATAAATCAGCCTTCTCCCCCATTTTTACTTTCTAGAATCACTGGGGGGGTCCTTTTTAACTTATTTTCTTTTCTGTCTCCCCCATTCTTTACCGGAGGGTCATTTTTTAACTTATCTGGGTGCGCGCACAACCTCCCACTGCTGCTCAGTTTCTGATATGCTCTCTGGACTTTAGAACGTACCTCTCTGAGCACGCATGCCTGCAGTTCTGAATCCTCCTTGTGTCCAAGGGGTCTCCGGCGGTGCAAAGTTCTTCTTTTTCTTCCTCCCGGGTATGGCACCAGATGTCCCGCGCTACCATCTCGCCAGCAAGAACCACGCGGTACACATAGGATCCTTCTGCAGAAAAGCTTTATGTCTCTTGGGAGCTAGAGCATAAGCCACATGGCGGAGACCCAGATAAGATGGAACCCATCCCTTATATAGGAAACAGACCCTGCTTTGGACGTGTCACTCTTTGATTGGTCAACTGCTCCCAGTCCCAGGTGATACCTTGGGAGTAGTGGAAAAATACCAACACGTGTGAGCTTTCTAGCTCACCTGGCGGTGCAGCGCCATCTATGGTGGAGAGTGTGGTTGCGGCCTTCTACAAAACACAACCAACCAAAACAAACAAGCAAAACCAGAAACCGAAACCCTGACAGGCTAACTGAGAAAGACGATCAGTGACGGAAGAGCGAGGATTCTGATTCCTTCTTCACTCTCCTCCTCCATTGAGTAAGGACCGCTAAGGAGGACCTTTGGCTAATGGACCCAGGAATTGAGGCAGCATGCTCTGCAAACACCCTAAACTTTCTTAGCACCTAGCAAGTTTAGACATGTAATTCTAAATGTTCATCCCTGCAGTTTGACAGCAAAGCTGAGCTCAGCTTCCTGTCATTGTGTCGTGAAATAGCCGCTACTGATGGGAAGAAGATTAAGACATTTTTTTTAAAAAAATCAACTAATATCGCTAAAGGAGGAGGTGAGAAAAGCAAAACAGAAAGATTTACTTGCTAAACACACTTGAAACCCTAAAGGAAGAGATTTTATGTGTTCTTCATTTAAATAGAAAGCAAATCCTTAGGATTTGATGCAACAGCCAAAATTCAGCCGACACAGGGAGAGAAATGGTTCGGAATAGGGCCGTCACTCATTAAACTTTGAAAAAGATTCAGTAGCAGAAAAAAAGAAAAGAAAAAGAGAAAGAGAAATACTTTACAAAGTGATGTGTAAACACATGAACACCCCACCCAAACTGATTGTTTTAGTGCTCCTTACAGAAAACATTCTCAGAGGGGAAGGCAAATCAGTTTTCCATTTTAACTTAGAGTATAGAAACAAAACATGCTTTCATTAGTACATTTGAAGCTTAGCATGCATTTGTCTTTTTTAAAAAAACATTTCTATTAACAATTTTCTTATTCCTTGCTATCTGTCTCTGAGGCTGTGACAAATTTTAAGTATAAAATACCTTCAGCTGTGCTAAGCAGGTAAAAACTGCTCAAGGAAGTCAGACTTCTGTTCCCTTCAGGAGAAAACCTGACCTGCATTTGTCTGTTGTGATTTATGCATTGTAAGCTTAAAATGAAATACAGCCATTTCCCTTCTATGTATTAAAATGCGGTTTCAAATTTGGAAGACACAGTTATCTTTTGTCACCAAGGAAACTGGTATAGTTACAGGAGACAAAAAAGTTACTATATTGACCCCAAGTGGTCTCTTCTGGTGTTGCATCAATAGTCTGGGCTGTCTACTGTAGGAAGGAAAGGATTAAAAGTGCAAAAGGAGGAGGCTTGGATCTGCTGGTGTGGGGGACTGGGAGGAGCGAAGGGAGGGGAAACTGTGGTTGGATGTTTTGTAGGAGTGAAGAATTCAGTAACAGTCACCCGCACCTAGGCAGCAGAGCTTGGCCTTTTCTCTTAGTGAGCCACACATACTTCCTGTGTGTGTGGTTAAGGTGTGGTTCGATTGTCTGGAGTTACTGTGGTGGGGCGTCTATATTGTTGAGGCATTATTCAGTTGTCTGTAGGTGTTGTAGTAGGACTATATTGCTACGGTGTTACTTGATTGTTCACAGTTTTTGTGGTAGGGTGGCTATATTGTTAAGCACAGATGCTGATTTGTTCGTGCAATTTAAGTTGCCTGGGCCACAAAATTATTTAGGATGACTTCAGAAATTGTCAGTCATTGGACATTCTTTTTCCACTTACGGATGTTTTGTAGCACACAAAGCTCTTGTAAGTGGGGCTGGTAATGGCTTTTCGACTCCGTGTGTGAGACTGCTACATCTGTCCTTTTGTGATACTTCCGCTGATCTGAGTTAGAGTCTTAGATGCTCTGCTAGTTTGAACGCCTTGGTTTATTTAAATGAATTAATACTGTGGTATAGAACTAAAAGCACGTCTTTCATCTCCTAGCACTCAAGGCGGAGATGGATGACCTCTCAGGGTTCTGCACACATGGTCAGAGCTGTGCTCTGTACCGATGGCAATATGAACGCATCTTTCATTTTTGCTAATTATCTCTCCATAGGCATTAGCATGAAAGGACCATCTTGATTGGTCCACCTCACCCTGCCCGCTGTGTCTCACAGATGTCCTCTTTCTCCATCCTCAAGCCTGTACAATCAGCTCTAATAATCTCTGTGAAACACACCCTTACATTTTGAGAAAAGAGACTGCACAGAGAAGGGACTCCTGTGACCCTCACCACGTGTGCCAGTTTGTAGCACGGCTCCCCTCCGCTCTGCTTCTTGACGCTGGCTGGCTCATCCTCCAGAATCCAACAATTCCAGGCATGGCCGCCTCACTTCTGAAGGCTGATTCCAAACCGATGCTTTGATAGACATTTCTAATACAACAGTTCTCACTAGAACCTTTTTCTAGGTAGATTGGAAGGGTAGGAGGTGTCCTCCAGGTGTCTGGTTCCCGGTTCATCACTGGGAAGGTACTGTATTCAAGTCACAGAGCCAATCATTATCCAAACGCAGAAGTCACCGAAGAAAAACATTAGGCTAAGGAAACATGTTTCACCTTACTTTACTGTGAAGGTGAAAAGAAATGTGACTTAAAATATGAATAGGCCAGCAATGACTCCTTTCAGAATGAATAATAAACAAATATTTGATTGCAGTCTGGCTCAAAGGAGAGAAAAACATAACATTAGTATGAGAACTGTGGGACTGGGTATGCAGGATAGGCAAAACCCTGAAGTGCTAACTCTACAGAACTGTGAAGGGATGTAGGGTAGAACGCTGACTTTATGGTATGTGTACGTATTTTACCCCCATTAACAGTTTAAAGATGTATAAAATAATAATAGTTTTAGTATGGATTCAGCGAGGTTTTTTTGAAAATCCTTTTTGAGATATTTAATGGGCTACACCTTAGGCAAGGCACCAGCAACAGAGAATAAAGTCTCTGCTTTTGTTGAGTTTATTCTTTTTTTATTTATAAAAGTTTATTAATTTATAAAAGTTTCCATTTCCGCCCCTCCTTCCAACACCCTCCCACTCCTCCCACTTCCTCTCCTCCTCCCTCTCCATCCCTAAGAGCAGTCAGGGTTTCCTGCCCTGTGGGAAGTTCAAGTTCCTCCCCCCTCCCTCCAGGTCCAGAAAGGTGAGCATCCAAACAGACTGGATCCCAAAAATCCAGTATATGCAGAGGAAACAAGTCCCAGTGTCATTGTCAATGGCTTTTCAGAAAGACCCCGTGCCAACCACATTCAGAGAATCCGGCCATATTCAGAGAATCTGGTTGGATCACGTGCTCGTTCAATCCTAGTCCAACTGGCCTTGGTGATCTCTCATTAGATCAGTCCCCTTGTATCAGTGGGTGAACGCACTCCTCACGGTCCTGCCTTTCTTGTTCATGTTCTCCCTCCTTCTGCTCCTCATTTAAACCTTGGGGGCTCAGTCCAGTGCTCCAATGTGGGTCTCTGTCTCAATCTCCATCCATCAACGGGTGAAGATTAACTCTGGTCTTGCCTTCTTTGCTCACGTTCTCTTTCTTTCTGCTTCTCGTTTGGACCTAGGGAGTTAAGTCCAGTGTTCCAATGTGGGTCTCTGTCTCTATCTCCATCCATCTCCAGATGAAGGTTCTATGGTGATATGCAAAATATTCATCAGTATGGTTATGGGCCAAGGCCGGTTCAGACACCCTCTTCTCTGTTCAGAGAACAATCTGGGGATCTCTCCTTGTACCTGGGATCCCCTTTATAATCAAGTCTCTTGTAGACCCTAAAATGACTCCCTTAGTTGAGATATATACTTCCCTGATCCCATATCCATCCTTCCTCCCTCCCCCCCATCCCAATCACCCGAGCTTTCACCATTCTTCCCCTACTCCCTTCTCTCTAACCCTCTCCCCTTCCAACAACACCCCCCCATGCACCCGAGGTTGCCTGGCACTCTTGTCTACTTCCTATCTCCAGGAGGATAACTACATGATTTTCTTCAGGTTCACCTTCTTATTTAGCTTCTCTAGGATCACGAATAATAGGCTCAAAGACCTTTAATTATGGTTAGAATCCACTTATGAGTGAATACATACCATATTCCTCTTTTTGGGTCTGGGTTACCTCACTCAGTAAAGCGTTTTCTATGTCCATCCATTTGCATGCAAAATTCAAGATGTCATTGTTTTTTACCGCTGAGTAAAACTCTAATGTATATATGTTCCACACCCTTTTTAACCATTCTTCTATTGAGGGGCACCTAGGTTGTTTCCATGTTCTGGCTATTACAAAGAGTGCTGCTATGAACATAGTTGAACAAATGCTTTTGTGGTATGATAGGGCATCTCTTGGGTATATTCCCAAGAGTGGAATTGCTGGGTCTTGAGGGAGGTTGACTCCCAGTTTCCTGAGAAACCGTCACACTAATTTCCACAGTGGCTGCACAAGTTTGCATTCCCACCAACAATGGATGAGAGTACCCCTCACTCCACATCCTCTCCAGCATAGGCTATCATTGGTGTTTTTGACTTTAGCTAATCTGACCGATGTAAAATGGTATCTCATAGTTGTTTTGATTTGCATTTCCCTGATCACTAAGGATGTTGAGCATGACCTTAAGTGTCTTTTGGCCATTCGAAATTCTTCTGTTGAGAATTCTCTGTTCAGATCAGCACCCCATTTTTTAATTGGGTTAATTAGAGTTTTAGTGTCTAGTTTCTTGAGTTCTTTGTATATTTTGGAGATCAGACCTTTGTCTGATGAGGGGTTAGTGAAGACCTTCTCCCAGTCAGAAGATAGTCTTTTTGTCTTACTGACAGTGTCCTTTGCTTTACAGAAGCTTCTCAGTTTCAGGAGGTCCCATTTATTCATTGATTCTCTTATTGTCTGTGCTACTGGGGTTCTACCTAGGAATTGGTCTCCTGTGCCTATGTCTTGTAGACTACTTCCCACTTTCTCTTCTATCTGGTTCAAAGTGGTCAGATTAATGTTGATGTCTTTAATCCATTTGGACTTGAGTTTTGTGCATGGTGATAGATATGGATCTACTTTCATTCTTCTACAGGTTGACAACCAGTTATGTCAGCACCATTTGTTATAGATGCTTTCCTTCTTCCATTGCATACCTTTAGCTCCCTTGTCGAAAATCAAGTGTTCATAGGTTTGTGGGTTAATATCTGGGTCTTCCTTTCGATTCCATAGGTCGACTTCTCTGTTCTTATGCCAGTACCAAGCTGTTTTCAATACTGTAGCTGTGTAATAGAGTTTGAAGTCAGAGATGGTAAAGCCTCCAGAAGTTCCTTTATTATATAAGATTGTTTTGGCTATCCTGGGTTTTTTGTTTTTCCATATAAAATTGATTATTATTCTCTCAATGTCTGTGAAGAAGTTTGATGGGATTTTGATGGGGATTGCATTGAATCTATAGATTGCTTTTGGTAGAATTGCCATTTTTACTATGTTGATCCTCCCAATCCAAGAGCAGGGGAGGTCTTTCCATTTTCTGGTATCCTCCTTAATTTCTTTCTTCAAAGACTTAAAGTTCTTGTCAAATAGGTCTTTCACGTCCTTGGTCAGAGTTATCCCAAGATATTTTATGCTATTTGTGGCTATCGTGAAAGGTGAAGTTTCTCTGATTTCCCTCCTTGCTTCTTCATCTGTGGGAGAATTGTCTGTATTCTGTCAATCATATTTTAATAAAACGCTGATTGCCCAGGCAGGCAGTATAGGCGGGAAAGCCAGACAGGAAGTAGGGGTGGAGCAAAGAGACTGGGAGTATTCTAAAAGCAGAAGCTCCCTCTGCCACTCCTGTGCAGACCACCAAAGAGGCAGCATGGAACTTGCCCAGCTGAGAAAGGTACGGAGCCATGTGGCTAATGTAGATAAGGATAATGGGGTAACATAAGTTATAAGAGCTAATAAGTAGCCTGACCTAATGGGCCAGTTTTATAACTTATAGACATCTCTGTGTGATTGATTTTCTCTGGGACTTGCCGGCTGTGGGGTACCAGCGGGACAGATACCCCAACAAGCCAGGCTGTCATGTGACATATGGTGCCCAGACGTGGATAACTGAATCCCCAGAAAGCGTGAGAAAACTTGGGATAGAATAGAGTAAAGCATGTTTTCTTGGTAGCAGCAATTTCTTGGGTCTGCTCTGCTTGCTAGAGGCAAGCAAGCACTCTCATCTAAGAGAGGCTTCCTGACTCAGCTTTAGCTGCAAAATCCTGTAGCTCTTTTAAGACTCCTAGCAGTAGTGGAGAGGGCATCTTAATTGGCACCCCAAAAGAAGCCTTGTAATCATATTCGTAAATATCCTGTCATGATAGTGCCTTCATCCAGTAACTGACAGAAGCTAATGCAGAGAGCCACAGCCAAGCACCAGGCTGAGCTCTGAAAGCCCAATGGAAAAGAGACAGGAGGGATTATTATATGAGCAAGAGGGTCATGATCATGATGAGGAACTCCATAGAGACAATCTCAGAGCAAACTCCCTGATACTTTGACTCTTATAATCTTTCTACCAATTCTTTATTATATAGTTTGTATATATGTATATGTGTGTGTATACATATGTGTATGTAAAAACAATTATTAACAAAAAAGAGGTCATAAATTTGAAAGAGAGCAAGAAGGGATACACAGGAAGGATCAGAGGGAGGGAAGAGTGGGAACAATGATGTAATTGTTTTATATTCTCAAAAAATAAAGAAATTTAAAAATACAAATAAAATTAAGCAAATATTAACCAATAGTGACTTTGACTCAGGTCAGCTACTCAGAGCCTTTTAGTTAGTTTATAAAGTCAGAGACTTCCATATGGTTTTTCCTACATTCTTAGTTTTTGTTCAACCTTCTCCATCACACTCACTTTCTTCCATCCCTGCCCCATTTAAACATTTCAATCTCTAGTATCTAAAAGTTTACATTTACAGCATGTGTGTTCTACTATTTCTGCTCCCTATATCCTCTCTTTTCTTCACACCTTTTTCGTTTCTTTTCTTGCTTTCAGAGATATATCTAAGAGATTTTAACTTAATACAGAAAAGCAAACTTTCAAACTAGGATCTCATGTGTAAGAGAACATGCATTATTTGTTCAATCTGGACCTGGGTTATCTCATTCAGTATAATATTTTTAGAATCAACTATTTATATAAATATTGCTTATTTTCATGTTTCTTTAGTGTGGAATAAAATTCCATTATGTATATTGTCACATTATTTATTATCCATTCATCAATGAATAATCATCTTGGTTAATCCTGTTTCTTAACTAGTGTGAATAGAGCAGCAACTAACACAAATGTACAGATATCTCTGTGAATACTCAGAGGGGTTATAATTGGGTCATATTGTTCAATTTTAAAAATTTTTTAAACCCTAACTGATTTCTCACCAGCATTTGTTGTCATTTGTTTGACCTCACTGAAGTTGAGAACAGAGTAAAGGTCACTACAAACTGAAACTGAGAAAGAGAAGGAACAACAGGAGCTGGAGTAACATATTACTAAATATGGTTTGATAGAAGTACATTATAAGCAGACTAGGGTGACAATAATACATAATAATTTATTTTATATTATACAAAATGGAACAGAATTTAAAGATTCTAAACACAAAGAGATGATAAATTTTTGATGTCATCGAAATCCTTATCATTCTGGGATTTTCATATACATTATCTACATGTATTATTACACTGTTCCTATTTCTTTAGTACAGAAATCATCCATTTGTAAATTCTGATGCAGAGTATAATAGGCATTATCAATTAAAGTCACTTAGGAAAAAGAAATCCACTTGAAACATTTCTAGATATTACTATATAAATATAGAAAAATCACTAAACTTCTTTAACCATAATGTGTCCTTATTTGACCCAGGAGTTTCTTAATAACTTTTTTGGTATCTTCATTTCTGAGGGTATAGATTAAAGGGTTCAACAGTGGTGTTACTAGGCTGTAAAACACACTCAAATTTTGTCAATGGGAAAGGAGGTCATTGGTCTTACATACAGGTATGAGCAAGATATAAAGAATGAGAAAACAACACAGGCATGAGAAGCACACGTAGATACAGCTTTGTGACGTCCTTCTGAACTGTGTTTCCCCAGGGAGTGAAGGATGACTATATAGGAAGCAATAAGTATACAGAAAATAAGTAAACACATTGACCCACTGTTGGCAGGAATCAGGGGCCCTATAATGTGAGTGTCAGTGCAGGTCAACTCCAGGATTGGTATTAAATCACATATAAAGTGATTAATGGTATTGGGGCCACAGAAGGGTAACTGGGCTATAAATGTAGTCTGTATCATTCCATGAACAAATCCCACAATTCCAGATGCTACCACCAAGGAAACACACACAGAACGGTTCATGATGGTCATAAAATGCAAGGGCTTGCAGATGGCTACATAGTGATCATAGGCCATGGCAATCAGCAAGATGATTTCAGCTCCTGCGAAAAAATACTCAGCAAAAAGCTGAGTCATGCAGCCATTGAAGGATATGCTGCTCTTCTCGGAGATCAAGTCATAGATCATTTTAGGTGCTATGGAAGAAGAGTAGAAACCATCTATGATGGACAAGTAGGACAGAAAAAAATGCATGGGAATAGCCAGGGCCGGGCTGATGAAGATGGTGACTGAGATGAGTGTGTTACCTGCCAGTGTGATCAAATAGATTATTAAGCATACAATAAATAAGAGTTTCTTCAGATCTGGGTCTTGAGTCAAGCCCAGGAGAATGAATTCTGTGACATTGTTCATCCTTTTCATCACTTTAGTTCAGGTTGTGAGCAAATGGTCATCTGAAAAGAAACCAAAGGGTGTCTCAGTGATGATATTTAAAAGGAAACACTGAAAAAAATCAATCATCTCATTACGTCTAGTCCCTGAGGTCAATATAGCGTCACTTCTTCTCATCTCTGCCGATAGTATCACATCCTGTGCAGTAATAAAGAGCAGAAGTAGGTTCTATTAGTCCTAATGAACTTTTTTTTTTTTTTTAGTAAATTTTATTAAATTATAAAAGTTTCCATTTCCGCCCCCCCTCCCAACACCCTCCCACTCCCCCCACTCCCCCCCTCCTTCCCCTCCGTCCCCCAGGGCAGTCAGGGTTTCCTGCCCTGTGGGAAGCTGCAGCTCCCTCCCCCTCCCTCCAGGTCCAGGAAGGCGAGCGTCCAAACAGACTGGATCCCCAAAATCCAGCATATGCAGAGGAAACAGGTCCCAGTGTCATAGTCAATGGCATTTCAGAAAGACCCCAGGCCAGCCACAGTCAGAGAATCCGGCCAAATTCCGAGAATCTGGCTAGATCACGTCCTCGTTCAGTCCCAGACAGACTGGCCCTGGTAAATTCTCATCAGATCCGTTCCCTTGTATCAGTGGGTGATAGCATCCCTCGCAGTACTGATTTCGTCTTTCATGTTCCTCCTCCTTCCGCTCCTCCTCCGGACCTCGGGGGGCTCAATCCGTTGCTCCAATGTGGGTCTCCGACTGCATAGCTGTCCTTCGCCAGACGAAGGATCTATGGTGATAAGCAAAATATACATCAGTATGGTCATGGGCCACGGCCGATTCAGGCACCCTCTCCTCTGTCCAGAGAACAATCTGGGGGATTTCTCTTTGGACCTGGGATCCCATATATAATCAAGTCTCCTGTAAACCCTAAAATGGCTCCCTTAGTTGAAATATATTGTTCCCTGATCCCATATTCATCCTACCTCCCTCCCCCCCCATCCCCGGCCACCAAGCTTTCCCCGTTCCTCCCCTACTCCCTTCTCTCTAGCCCTCTCCCCCTCCATCGACCCTCCCACCCCCCCATGCACCCGAGGTTACCTGGGACTCTTGTCTATTTCCTACCTCCTGGAGGATAGCTAAATAATCTTCATCAGGTTCATCTTCTTATTTAGCTTCTCTAGGATCACAAATAATAGGCTCAAAGACCTTTAATTATGGTTAGAATCCACTTATGAGTGAATACATACCGTGTTCCTATTTTGGGTCTGGCTTACCTCACTCAGTAAAGCGTTTTCTATTTCCATCCATTTGCATGCAAAATTCAAGATGTCATTGTTTTTAACTGCCGAGTAAAACTCTAATGTATATATGTTCCACACCTTTTTTAACCATTCTTCTATTGAGGGGCACCTAGGTTGTTTCCATGTTCTGGCTATTACAAATAGTGCAGCTATGAACATAGCTGAA
Source organism: Myodes glareolus (assembly GCF_982192425.1). NCBI lineage: Eukaryota > Metazoa > Chordata > Mammalia > Rodentia > Cricetidae > Myodes > Myodes glareolus. Next base: position 372,785 of record NC_142033.1, on the reverse strand, counting down.
CAAATGCTTTTGTAGTATGTTAGGGAATCTTTAGGGTATATTCCCAAGAGTGGTATTGCTGGGTCCTGAGGGAGGTTGACTCCCAGTTTCCTGAGAAACCGCCACACTGATTTCCACAGTGGCTGCACAAGTTTGCATTCCCACCAACAATGGATGAGTGTTCCCCTCACCCCACATCCTCTCCAGCATAGGCTATCGTTGGTGTTTTTGAGTTTGGCTATTCTGACCGGTGTAAGATGGTATCTCAAAGTGGTTTTAATTTGCATTTCCCTGATCGCTAAGGAGGTTGAGCATGACCTTAAGTGTCTTCTGGCCATTCGAATTTCATCTGTTGTGAATTCTCTGTTAAGTTCAGTACCCCATTTTTTAATTGGGTTAATTAGAGTTTTAGTGCCTAGTTTCTTGAGTTCTTTGTATATTTTGGAGATCAGACCTTTGTCTGATGAGGGGTTGGTGAAGATCTTCTCCCAGTCAGAAGGCAGCCTTTTTGTCCTACTGACAGTGTCCTTTGCTTTACAGAAGCTTCCCAGTTTCAGTAGATCCCATTTATTCATTGTTTCTCTTATTGTCTGTGCTGCTGGGGTCCTACTTAGGAAGAGGCCTCCTGTGCCTAAATCTTGTAGACTACTTCCCACTTTCTCTTCTATCAGGTTCAAAGTGGACGGATTAATGTTGATGTCTTTAATCCATTTGGACTTGAGTTTTGTGCATGGTGATAGATATGGATCTACTTTCATTTTTTTACAGGTTGACATCCAGTTATGCCAGCACCATTTGTTAAAGATGCTTTCCTTCTTCCATTGTATACCTTTAGCTCCTTGTCGAAAATTAGGTGTTCATAAGATTGTGGGTTAATATCTGGGTCTTCTATTCGATTCCATAGGTCGACTTCTCTGTTCTTATGCCAATACCAAGCTGTTTTCAATACTGTAGCTCTATAATAGAGTTTGAACTCAGGGATGGTAATGCCTCCAGAAGTTCTTTTATTGTATAAGATTGTTTTGGCTATCCTGGGTTTTTTGTTTTGCCATATAAACTTGATTATTATTCTCTCAAGGTCTGTGAAGAAGTTTGATGGGATTTTGATGGGGATTGCATTGAATCTATACATTGCTTTTGGTAGAATTGCCATTTTTACTATGTTGATTCTCCCAATCCAAGAGCAGGGGAGGTCTTTCCACTTTCTGGTATCCTCCTCAATTTCTTTCTTCAAAGACTTAAAGTTCTTGTCAAATAGGTCTTTCACTTCCTTGGTTAGAGTAACCCCAAGATATTTTATGCTATTTGTGGCTATCATGAAAGGTGATGCTTCTCTGATTTCCCTCTCTGCTTCTTTATCCTTTGTGTATAGGAGGGCCACTGATTTTTGGGAGTTGATCTTGTATCCTGCCACGTTACTAAAGGTGTTTATCAGCTGTAGGAGTTCTTTGGTAGAGTTTTTGGGGTCGCTTATGTACACTATCATATCGTCAGCAAATAACGAAAGTTTAACTTCATCCTTTCCAATTCAAATCCCCGTGATCCCCTTATGTTGTCTTATTGCTATTGCTAGAACTTCAAGCACTATATTGAAGAGGTATGGAGAGAGTGGACAGCCTTGTCGCGTTCCTGATTTTAGTGGAAAGGCTTTGAGTTTCTCTCCATTCAGTTTGATGTTAGCTGTCGGCTTGCTGTATATTGCTTTTATTATATTTAGGTATGATCCTTGTATCCCCAGTCTCTTCAACACCTTTATCATAAATGGGTGTTGAATTTTGTCAAATGCTTTTTCAGCATCTAGTGAGATGATCATATGGTTTTTTTCTTTCCGTTTATTTATATGATGGATTACATTGATAGATTTGCGTATGTTGAACCAGCCCTGCATCTCTGGAATGAAGCCGACTTGATCATAATGGATAATTTTTCTAATGTGTTCTTGGATTCGGTTTGCCAGTATTTTATTGAGAATTTTCGCGTCGATGTTCATGAGTGAGATTGGCCTGTAATTCTCTTTCTTGGTTGTGTCTTTGTGTGGTTTTGGTATTAGGGTAACTGTAGCTTCATAAAAGGAGTTAGGCAGTGACTCTTCTGTTTCTATATTGTGGAATACATTAAGGAGTATAGGTATTAGCTCTTCCTGGAAGTTCTGGTAGAATTCTGCATTGAAACCATCTGGTCCTGGGCTTTTTTTGGTAGGGAGATTTTTGATAACAGCTTCTAACTCTTCGCGACTAACAGGTCTATTTAGATTGTTCACCTGTTCTTGGTTCAACTTTGGTATATGGTATTTATCTAAAAAAATGTCCATTTCTTTTACATTTTCCAACTTTGTGGCATATAAACTTTCATAGTAAGATCTAATGATTCTCTGAATTTCCTCTGTGTCTGTGGTTATGTCCCCCTTTTCATTTCTGATCTTATTAATTTGCATGTTCTCTCTCTGCCGTTTGATTAACTTGGATAGGGGTTTGTCAATCTTGTTGATTTTCTCCAAGAACCAGCTTTTTGATTCATTGATTCTTTGGATTGTTTTCTCTGTTTCTATTTTGTTGATTTCAGCCCTCAGTTTGATTATTTCCAGTCTTCTAGACCTCCTGGGTGAATCAGCTTCTTTTTTTTCTAGATCTTTCAAGTGTGCTGTTAAGTCTCCAATGTGTGCTTTCTCCGCTTTCTTTAATTGGGCACTTAGTGCTATGAACTTTCCTCTTAGCACTGCTTTCATAGTGTCCCATAGGTTTGAGTATGTTGTGTCTTTGTTTTCATTAAATTCAAGGAAGAGATTAATTTCTTTCTTTATTTCTTCCTTGACCCAGGGGTGATTTAGTAGTTGACTGTTCAGTTTCCATGAGTTTGTTGGCTTCCTGGGGGGAGCATTGTTGTTGAATTCTAATTTTAGTCCATGGTGATCTGACAAGACACAGGTAGTTACTAATATTTTTCTGTATCTGTGGAAGTTTGCTTTGTTACCGAGTATGTGGTCAATTTTTGAGAAGGTTCCATGAGCTGCAGAGAAAAAGGTATATTCTTTCCTATTTGGGTGGAGTGTTCTATAGATGTCTGTTAAGTCCATTTGATTCAATACCTCCAATAGGTCTCTCAATTCTCTGTTTGGTTTCTGTCTGATTGACCTGTCCATTGGTGAGAGAGGAGTGTTGAAGTCTCCTACTATTAGTGTGTGTGGTTTGATGACCGCCTTGAGTTCTAGAAGAGTTTCTTTTACATATGTGGGTGCCTTTATATTAGGAGCATAGATATTCAGGATTGAGACTTCCTCCTGATGAATTGTTCCAGTTATGAGTATGAAATGTCCATCTCCATTTCTTCTGATTGATTTTAGTTTGAAGTCGATTTTGTTAGATATTAGAATGGCCACGCCCGCTTGTTTCTTAGGTCCATTTGCTTGGAAAACCTTTTCCCAACCCTTTACTCTGAGTAAGTGTCTGTCTTTGTGGTTGAGGTGTGTTTCTTGTAAACAGCAGAATGTTGGATCCTGTTTTCGTATCCAATCTCTAAGTCTGTGCCTCTTTATAGGTGAATTGAGTCCATTGATATTAAGTGATATTAATGACCAGTGGTTGTTGACTCCGGTCATTTTTTTTTTTAAGTAGTAGAGTGTATGTGTTTTTCTTCTTTGATTTGTGCTTGTGAATGGTCGCTAGATGTTCGAGTTATTGTAGATCGTGTTGGGAATGTTGGATTCCTTCGGTAGTGATTTTCCTTCTAATATTCTCTGTAAGGCTGGATTAGTAGCTATGTATTGTTTAAATTTGTTTTTATCCTGGAATATTTTGTTTTCTCCGTTGATAGTGAACAATAGCTTGGCTGGGTATAGTAGTCTGGGTTTGCATCCATGGTCTCTTAGTTTCTGCAGTACCTCTATCCAGGATCTTCTGGCTTTCATGGTTTCCATAGAGAAATCCGGTGTAAGCCTGATAGGTTTACCTTTATAAGTTACTTGACCTTTTTCCTTTGCAGCTCTTAAAATTTTTTCTTTAATATTTATGTTTTTTGTTTTGATTATTATATGGCGCGGGGATGTTTTTTTCTGATCCAATCTATTCGGTGTTCTGTATTCTTCTTGAACCTTCATAGGAATATCGGTCTTTAGATTGGGAAAGTTTTCTTCTATAATTTTGTTGAATATATTTTCTGGGCCTTTGATCTGCAGTTCTTCTCCTTCTTCAATCCCTATTATTCTTAGATTTGGTTTTTTTATTGTGTCCCAGATTTCCTGAATGTTTTGTGAAGAGAATTTGTTGGATTTGTCGTTTTCTCTTACCAGAGCATTTATTTTCTCTATGGTATCTTCAGAATCTGAGATTCGTTCTTCTATCTCTTGTATTCTATTGGTTATGCTTGATTCTGTAGTCTCCGCTCGTTTACCTAGGTTTTCCATATCCAGCCGGTTCTCGTTTTGTGTTTTCTTCATTGTCTCCATTTCAGTTTTCAATTCTTGGACTGTTTCCTTTACTTGTTTGATTGTTTTTTCTTGGTTTCTCAGGGTATCACTCACGGATTTACTTATTTCTTCAAACTTTTTGTTATATTTCTCATCCATTTCTATACTCATTTCTTCAAACTTTTTGTTATACTTCTCGACCAGTTCCTTAAGGGAGTTATTCATATCCTGTTTAAGGGACTCTATTGCTTTCATAATGGCACTTTTTTCCACTTCATCTGGGTTAGAGTGTTCAAATCCTTCTGTTGTAGGGTCATTGGGATCTGATATTTTCATGTTGTTTTTCAGATTGTTGGAGGAGGTCTTGCCTTGGCGTCTGCCCATCTCTTCGATCAAATGCTCTCTATTGGAACTTCTGGTATCGGGTCAGGTTCCCTTGTTGGGCAGGGAGTTCACTGATAGAATGCCTACCTTTCCCCAAGCAGGGTATTGAACCACAGGCACTGCCTCTGTCCGGGATGCCCCTATAGAGCAGGCCCAGTGTGCAAGGCAGCTGAGCTGGGGAAATTTTATGGGCTCAGTGGGAGGGGAGAAATATAGAAATTTGTACCTGGATGGAAGCTGGGATGGCAGGTGGGAGAGCCTAGCAGGGTGGAAACAGCACTGCAGGCTGACCTGGGAGTCTATGGGGTTGGGGAGAGTCCTAGCTCCCCCTCGCCGGGCCCCTGTCGTGGGCCCGAATCAACTCACCACTCCGAAGGCCCTCTGGATGGAAGCTGGGATGGCTGGCGGGGAAGCTAGCAGGGTGGAGCCAGCAGAGCAGGCTGACCTGGGAGTCTATGGGGTCGGGGAGAGTCCTAGCTCCCCCTCGCTGGGCCCGCGGGGACCCGAATCAACTCACCACTCCGAAGGCCCTCTGGATGGAAGCTGGGATGGCTGGCGGGGAAGCTAGCAGGGTGGAGCCAGCAAACAGGCTGACCTGGGAGTCTATGGGGTCGGGGAGAGTCCTAGCTCCCCCTCGCTGGGCCCGCGGGGACCCGAATCAACTCACCACTCCGAAGGCCCTCTGGATAGAAGCTGGGATGGCTGGTGGGGAAGCTAGCAGGGTGGAGCCAGCAGAGCAGGCTGACCTGGGAGTCTATGGGGTCGGGGAGAGTCCTAGCTCCCCCTCGCTGGGCCCGCGGGGACCCGAATCAACTCACCACTCCGAAGGCCCTCTGGATAGAAGCTGGGATGGCTGGCGGGGAAGCTAGCAGGGTGGAGCCAGCAGAGCAGGCTGACCTGGGAGTCTATGGGGTCGGGGAGGGTCCTAGCTCCCCCTCGCTGGGCCCGCAGGGACCCGAATCAACTCACCACTCCGAAGGCCCTCTGGATAGAAGCTGGGATGGCTGGCGGGGAAGCTAGCAGGGTGGAGCCAGCAGAGCAGGCTGACCTGGGAGTCTATGGGGTCGGGGAGAGTCCTAGCTCCCCCTCGCTGGGCCCGCGGGGACCCGAATCAACTCACCACTCCGAAGGCCCTCTGGATAGAAGCTGGGATGGCTGGCGGGGAAGCTAGCAGGGTGGAGCCAGCAGAGCAGGCTGACCTGGGAGTCTATGGGGTCGGGGAGAGTCCTAGCTCCCCCTCGCTGGGCCCGCGGGGACCCGAATCAACTCACCACTCCGAAGGCCCTCTGGATGGAAGCTGGGATGGCTGGCGGGGAAGCTAGCAGGGTGGAGCCAGCAAACAGGCTGACCTGGGAGTCTATGGGGTCGGGGAGAGTCCTAGCTCCCCCTCGCTGGGCCCGCGGGGACCCGAATCAACTCACCACTCCGAAGGCCCTCTGGATGGAAGCTGGGATGGCTGGCGGGGAAGCTAGCAGGGTGGAGCCAGCAGAGCAGGCTGACCTGGGAGTCTATGGGGTCGGGGAGGGTCCTAGCTCCCCCTCGCTGGGCCCGCAGGGACCCGAATCAACTCACCACTCCGAAGGCCCTCTGGATAGAAGCTGGGATGGCTGGCGGGGAAGCTAGCAGGGTGGAGCCAGCAGAGCAGGCTGACCTGGGAGTCTATGGGGTCGGGGAGAGTCCTAGCTCCCCCTCGCTGGGCCCGCGGGGACCCGAATCAACTCACCACTCCGAAGGCCCTCTGGATAGAAGCTGGGATGGCTGGCGGGGAAGCTAGCAGGGTGGAGCCAGCAGAGCAGGCTGACCTGGGAGTCTATGGGGTCGGGGAGAGTCCTAGCTCCCCCTCGCTGGGCCCGCGGGGACCCGAATCAACTCACCACTCCGAAGGCCCTCTGGATGGAAGCTGGGATGGCTGGCGGGGAAGCTAGCAGGGTGGAGCCAGCAAACAGGCTGACCTGGGAGTCTATGGGGTCGGGGAGAGTCCTAGCTCCCCCTCGCTGGGCCCGCGGGGACCCGAATCAACTCACCACTCCGAAGGCCCTCTGGATGGAAGCTGGGATGGCTGGCGGGGAAGCTAGCAGGGTGGAGCCAGCAAACAGGCTGACCTGGGAGTCTATGGGGTCGGGGAGAGTCCTAGCTCCCCCTCGCTGGGCCCACGGGGACCCGAATCAACTCACCACTCCGAAGGCCCTCTCCCTAATGAACTTTTGTGGGATAGTGATTATATAAATACTACAAGAAAACTGTCACTATAATTGATGACAAAGGTGACTTCCAAGTTTTCTTCTAACCAGTTCCTTAACTGGCTTATTTCATTGTGTTTTTGGACAGCGGATATCATCAATATCAATCATTTTGAAGCTTTGTTTGTCTATTTGCATAGATTTTTTTATACAAATGCAGTATTTAATGAATAACAACTGTTTATTACAAATTAAAAGGACAAGTATTGCTACACTTAAAGCTCTCATACTCTTTAACCTCCAATTCTTTTTTTTTCATATAAGTGCATGTGCTCCTAGAGTTAGAGATGTGACTCTGGATAGGGTTATCTTCTTTCTGGATGCTGGAACACCATATTTGTTTAGCTCAATGAGCATACCGAATTCCAGAAACCAAATTTTTTGCCTGGCAAAAATTTGCTATGGCAATTATTTTCATTGTTTCAATGTTTTTTGTCTCCATATCTGTATGTTTACAGGTAAGTACCGCAAAATGTCTCTAAACACCACATTATTTCATGAATAAATTTTTCTTGTGGTTGGACTTTGTTCAATTATAGGATTATTCTCAGATTTAGGTACATTTCTCCTCCCTAATCATATATACTTTTTTTACCCCTTAATTTCTTCTTGATAAGATACAAATGTCAGTATTAGTTAAGACACCACCCTTTTTCCTTAAACAGTAAATAAATCCAAAATAGGATAATTTGCAGTTTTCCTTGTGTAGTTGGAGAAATGGTGAGGATAGTATAATGTATTCTTTTCAATGAAGTAGATGAAATTTTCAAGTATGAATTAGAGTTGTTACTAATGAGCTGAGATCTTTTATACTTCTTTATCTTTTTCATTAAGACATACCCAAAATCAAACCAAAAATTTCCTCAGTCTATCCCAGCCTCAAAAAATAAAATTCTGGATAGAGTGCTCATCAGCATAATTTTTCAGGCTCTTCAGAGTGAGGAGAAGGTGAAATGAGAAGAAACCCATTTGGTTTTCAATTTGACTTAGTCCAGAGTGTCTCTATACTCACTGTGCATGATGTCTATAGATTGGGACAGTATAGTTAATAATTCTCAATAAATTTTGTTCACAAATTTTAAATTCATAATGACAGTGCATAAATCATGAAGAGGGAAAATCTTCAAGTCATTACAAACAACCATCTAGAATCAATGCATTTAGTGAGACATAGACATTAAACTTTGCATTTTAGAAATGATTCCAAACATTCTCAGCATCACCTAATTAAGTAAAATTACCAATAGTATTTCCATACTATTTTGTCTAAATTAATTTCATAGCAAAACAGAAAACTTTTAGTCAAGCATATAACTGCAAAGTCTACTTCAGTGAGAATAAATAGGCTAAATTAAGTTAATCTTAAATTTTGGGAAAAAGATTTAGGTTTCACTTACCAGGTTGTAGTTGATTGTGGATTGCTGTTTGTTGATTGATTGCAGTCATTGTTTCTTCCCCTCTAAGCACAGCCAGTACAGTGTTCAGTAGACTCTCTAAGCCAACATTGAAATTATCATTTTTCTATATAATTACATAATTTAGACATTTTTATTTATTTACCTTTTGCTCTTAGTGCCAGCATTTACATAAAAATGAGCTATTTCAGTTAGGAACTTTGATATTACTAGTGTTTACTTCCTTTTGTCTTGATTTTGTGTGATTGGTGGTGTGAATATACACAAACTTACACCACAAACACACACACATGTACCCACACATACCCAACAATAGTAGATTATATTCTTTCCAGATAACAATGCTGTGAATAAAGCCTAATTACTCAAATCAGAAAATCTTAGTATATTCAAATTTGACACATATAAGAGAGTAAAACCAAATGGTTTAGACTCTTTTCCTTATACTTTTGAGCATGTTTTCTGCTTCCTAAGAGTCTATGAACAACATGGAGAGAGAATTCCTATCATTCCTCTACCCCAGTTCCTCTTTACCTCCATCTCCCTAGAAACCTGTCCACACCCAGAATAGTTCCTCTTAAGCAGATCTTCATTTTATTGATTCACACTGTGCTCTAGTAATCAACACAATGACCTTTTGTTTTAATTCTTGATGCTAAAGAAATACTTAAATAGATTTGCATTCTAAAAGGTCTGGTGATTGTAGCATGAGGGCCGGCTCTTTGGGGTATCTGTCCCACCTGGTACCCCACAACTGGCATACCCCAAGGAAAATCAATCACACAGAGATCTCTATAAGTTATAAAGCTGATTGGCCCATTAGGTCAGGCTTCTTGTTAACTCTTATAACTTATGTTACCCCATTATCCTTATCCACATGGCTCCGTACCTTTCTCAGCTGGGCAAGTTACATGCTGTCTCTTCGGTGGTCTGCACAGGAGTCGTAGAGGGAGCTTCTGCTTCCAGAATACTCCCAGTCTCTTTGCTCCACCCCTACTTCCTGTCTGGCTTTCCCGCCTATACTGCCTGCCTGGCCAATCAGCGTTTTATTAAAATATGATTGACAGAATACAGACAATTCTCCCACACCAGGTGATGTTTTGGTTTAGCAAGTACTCAGAGGATTGGTAATTGTCTCCTATGAAATTTTCACCAAGGCCTTTTGATTAACCCCACTTGGTTCACATCATTACCAGTGGCAAGTTCCAGAAATTCATTTGGGTTATAAATTGAATTCAGGTTCTTGTATTCTGGCAAGTGTTCTGCCAATGAACTTCATATAGCCCCTCCTTATTTATGTCCTGTTTCATTTAGAGTAATGACTTTAATTCACTTATGTTGGATTATAGGCTTAAATTTGATTCCTTTTTGAGACTAAGGCAGTCTTCATGAAAAAAATTCCTGAACCAGATGGCTATGTTTATTAATTCTTACTACATCTTGCAGGACTATAATAGCACTTCTTGAACTCTTCCAGAAAACTGAGTAGGAAAAACACTTCAAAACTAATTTTCTATGGCCAACACTTAATATGGTACCTCAGTTAGACCACACTCCACAAAGAAAACAGCTGCCACTCTCAAAAACCCAAAACCAAACTTGGACTTCTAGATAAGATTGCAAACTATATGCTTCTTCTCAGTGTGAGCCAATGAAGGGAGAGTTGTAAACAAGGAAATAGTAAAAATGAAGAGATTCCCACAGAGAGACAATTAAGAACTTGGGAAATTCATGAAAAAAATGACATAATAGCAAAGAAAAGCAGAATGAAATGAAACAAAACCCACATGATTATGGAGAACTTGCCATCAGAGATAAGACGAGGAATCCTACTGCCAGTCCAGCTCAGCCAGTAGCTTGGGGCCAAGAATAGATCATGGAGTTAGTTCCTTCAGTGGCCAAAGAGGGAACTGCAACAGGATTCAGGCACTTGTAACATTCTGTTGAGGACCAACCTTGACAAAAATACCACTTGTCAGGGTAGGGCATGGGAATTTACAAATATTAGTAAAGAATACGAAAAGACGAATAAAAGTAATTAAACAGAAACATATAGAATAGTACTGGGAGGGAGTTCCAGTGAGTACTGAAATCAGCCACATTTAATTTCCAATTGCTTAAAATATCTCTGACCCTAAAAGGTAAGTGTCAGATAAAAAAAACTGCATTAATATGATACAAGGAAATGAACAGACCAATTGAAGGTTGTGGGCTACATCCATAGTTAAACTTTCATTTACTAGAAAAAAAATCATGTTCACACTCTAGACCAAAAAACTCTGTAGGCAAACCACTCCCTGGGTGGAATCAAATGTTACCTTCATAAAGGACCTGGAATCTTAGTTGAACCCTTAGATTTTGTTTGAGGTAGAAACATATATACTTCTATATTCCTGAAATACAAGGTCTGGATATTAGTCACATCTGTTGACAATAACCTTGAGAGAGGAGAACTTTCTGATCTTAATCTAAGTGGGACCTTTGAGATAGGAACAAATTAACTTTAAAGGAATAGAGGTAAGTTCCAACTCTCTAACCTTTGATCAATGTGGAAATAAGCTCACATTCTTGGGCCTCCACAGCAATCCAATCCAGAGCTTAAAGAGTCCTCAATAAATCTCTGGATAGTGCTGAATGGGGGGATATGGGGATTTAAAATAGAGAGATTAACAATGCCTACATCTTTTCTCCTCTGTCATGGTACAAAAGAGAAAGTAATGGGATATAGGTAACCTGGGAATGATCTAAACTTCAAGAAAAGTTTAGAATGCAGCAGGAGCTGAACTCAACTTGTGAAAATTCAAAAAGAGAACAGTTCTTTGGTTCATGGTCTCATATCCAGAGGGAGACATGGAAGGGCTACACAGAAACTTGTGTAGAACCTGGTGCAGTTATTGTTGGACAGACTGGTTATATACAACCTCGCACTTCAAGCTTTTAATGGGTTGTAAGGTATAGGTTGTTATAAAAATTCCTTTTATGTCTGTTTTTTCCTAGATCAACTATACAATATTTTTATAGATTTTCATATTTCTAGTTTATATACTTTTTTCCTTCACTCCTATGCCCCCTTTATTCCACATCCTTTCTCTCTTCAACTACTTAAATATGCCACATTTTTACATTTCATACTCATGTCTACATATATTACAGGAAGACAGTCATGAGCACAATTTCTTCTCCTGTAATTATCATTGAAGCTTTTTTTTTTTGTCAAACCATCATAGTAGTTACTTCAGTCAACGTTTCTTCTAAACATAAATGCAAGTGAAGTCAGCCTATATGGAGGACTCTCCCAAAATGCATAAATAAATAAATATAAAAAAATAAAAACAGAGAAAAGCCCATAAATAGAAAATTAAGGTAGTATTTAAATTATAGAAAAGATGTATATAAAACACGAGACAACTTTCACTATAAAGATTCCATAAACTAACATCTACCTCAACACCAGAAAACAAAGATGATGAGAAAACTGAACTGGAAGAAAATAATATCAGACTTAAGTGTCTTTTTTGTTGGCTAAAAATTTTATACAAGTATATACAAGTATATAATACATATTGACTACATCTTTTCTTCCCCGCCCCATATATTTCTGATCTCCTTCCAGACTTTTAAAAAAATAATCCAGTAGATGAAACTGGTGCTGCCATTTTAAGTATATGTTTTGGGTCATCTACTGAGGAATGAGCAAGCTCACAATTCCCAATGCCTCCAAGAAAAATAACTCTCTCTCCATTAACATTCATCAATGCCTTTAACTTATCAACAATGGGTAGAACATCAGGATCATCTAATTACATGCTTATTATTGTAAAGACCTTATGTTGGAACAGCCATGTCTTGTGTGTAACAGCATGCTCAGAGGTGAGTTTTTACTGAATTTCTCTCCAAATTCCACCTCCTCAATATAGATGAATGTTTCTGTACTACCTGGTTCTGCAACCATTAAGTATCAAAAAAAAAAAACCACACACATAAAGAAGCTTATCTCAATTGTAAACTGATTGGCCTATTAGCTCAGGTTTATTATTAACAAGCTCTTCCAATATAAATTAACTCATAATTTTTATTTATGTTTAGCCACATGGCTTAATACCTTACTCAGTGAGGCATTCTTATCTTGCTTCCTCTGCATCTGGCTGGTAACTGTAGACTGAGCCTTTCCTCTTCACAGAATTCTCCTAGTCTGCTCACTCACCTACACTTCCTACCTGGCTACTGACCAATCAGCATTTTATTAAACAATACAAGTGAGATATCTTTACAGGATACAAGAGCATTATCCCACAGCACTTTCCCTTTTTCGTTTTCAGAGCAAGAACTGCAAATCTAATCCCCTTTGTTTGGTTTTTTTCCTGATCATTATCCATAACAACTTGTAACAAACACTGTAAACAAAGACAAACGTCCATTATCCATTGGGGGGTGTGGGTGTAGTTTTCTAGACTATTTCCTAATGATTGGGGGCACTGATAATCTTATGAAACTAAAAACAATTTAGGATTATGTTCAAGTCCTAACTGGGGTATTCTGTGAGATTTGATCATCTCAGCCAGCAGTCTTGACATTGTTCTGAATGTAGAACTCAGAAGAAACCACAACAGGCATGCTCTGAAATGTAGGATCATCTGGGACATCTATTCATATTGAAGATATTTAAGGGTATCTTCCTTCATCGAATCTTATTTTTCTTATCCCAGAATGAATTCATAGTCCCTCACTTCCTAAGGAAACAAAAGCAAAACCTCTTCTCCAAATTAAAATATCTTTTGACTTAAATTTTGAAGTCAAGACATTTTTTTAAAAATATAGATGATGAATTAATCCAGCAGCATTTATAATAAAATATCTTCTAGTAGCTGTGGCTTCTTCCTCAGCAATCAAGCCATTATGAAACAGCATAATAACAGACAGTATACATATTCTCAAATAAGAGAATTAATATTGTGAAAATGATTATCTTAAAAAAGGAATTTAGCAAGACTAATTACAGAATGTACACAAATGGATGGAAATTGAACAATGGTAAATGTAATCATCCCTGGGTCAAGGAAGAAATTAAGAAAAAAAATACTTCCTAGAATTCAATGAAAATGAATGCACAACATATCCAAACTTATGGGACAATATGAAGGCAGTGTTAAGAGGAAAGTTCATAACACTAAGTGCCTACATAAAGAACCTGGAGAAATCTTGCACTAGCAACTCATCAGCACATCTCAAAGTTCTAAAACAAAAAGAAACAAACTTTCCCAGGAGGAGTGGATGCCAGGAAATAATCAAATTGAGGACTAAAATCAATAAAAAATAAATAAAACAATACAAAGAATCAATGAGACAAAGAGTTGTTTTTTTGAGAAAATCAACAAGATAGACAAACCCTTATCCAAACTAACCAAAAGTCAGAGAGAAAATATATAAATTAACATAATCAGAAACAAAAGTGGGTATATAATAACAGACACAGAGAAAATCCAGAGAATCATCAGGTAATACTTCAAAAACCTGTACTCCACAAAATTGGAAAATTTAAAGGAGATGAACAATTTTCTAGATAGGTTCCACATATCAAAATTAAATCAAGAACAGATAAAAATTTAATAGACCTATAATAGTTAAGGAACAAGAATTAGTCGTCAAAAGTCTCCCCCCCCCAAAAGGTTTCATCAGTGCAGAATTCTCTCAAATTTCAAACAGGAGTTAATACCAACACTCCCCAAATTATTTCACAGAATAGAAACAGAAGGGGCATTGTGAAACTCTTTTTACGAGGAGACAGTTACCCTGGTACCCAAACCCCACACATGTGCAAATAAGAAGAAGTATTACAGACCAATCTCCGTCATGAATATTGATGCAAAAATACTCAATAAAATTTTGGCAAACCAAATCTAAGAACACATAAAAAATATCATCCAACATGATCAAGTAGCCTTCATCCCAAAGATGCAGGGATGGGTCAACATATGAAGATACATCAATGTAATCCACCATATAAATAAGCTGAAAGAAAAAAAATATGATCATTTCACTAGATGCTGAAAAAGCGTTTGACAAAATTCAACACCTCTTCATGATAAAGGTCTTGGAGAGATCAAAGATACAAGGAAGATATCTAAACATAATAAAAACAATATACAACAAGCCAACAGCTAACATCAAACTAAACGGAGAGAAACACAAAGTGATTCCAGTAGAATCAGGAACAAGACAAGGCTGTCCACTTTCTCCATATCTGAATAATGCTGGTATGAACATAGTTGAGTAAATGCCCTTGTGGTGTGGGTCTGAATCCTTTGGGTGTATGCCCAAGATTAGTATTACTGTGTCTTAAGGTAGATTAATTTCTAATTTTCTGAAAAACCATTATATTGATTTCCAAAGTGACTGTACAAATTTGTACTTGCACCACAGTAGAGGAGTGTTCCCCTTACAATATATCCTCTCTAGCATAACTATCGTAGGTGTTTTTAATATTAGTTATTCTGACTGGTGTAAGCTGGTATCTAAGAGTCATCTTGATTTCCATTTCCTGGATGGTTAAGGATGTTGAACATTTTCTTAAGTGTCTTTCAGCTATTTGAGATTGTTGAAAAGTTGCTGTTTAGATCTGTATCCCATTTTTAACTGGATTATTTGATATTTTGATATCTAGTTTTTTTGAGTTCTTTAAAATTTTGGAGATCATTTCTCTGTCTGATGTAGGGCTGGTGAAGATTCTTTCCATATCTAAAGGTTGCCATTTTGTCTTGTTGACTGTGTCTTTTGCCTTACAGAAGCTTTTCAGTTTCAGGAGCTCCCATTTATTAATGTCAATCTCTGTGTCTGTATTGCTGGTGTTATATTCAGGAAGTGGTCTCCTGTGCCAATGTGTTCAAGGGTCCTTTTTACTTTCACTTCTAAGATGTTCCAAATAATAAAAGAGATGGAGTCCCAACTGGAAATCTCTTGACATCAAATGAAGCTTCCAGTAACAGAATTATGTTACATCCAAATCAGTTGTTGGCCAAAAGGATCCCACGGAAATATCCAAACAACTGAGGTCATTGCCAAGCTAGTATGATCCACTTCACAATTGAGAAAAAGTCCCCATTTAAAAAGACAACACCACAGGTGGAGCTTGTGCCTATAGAGAACCTTCATCCCATGTCTTTGGTATGGAAAGGTATTTTTCAGGCTTCTAAAAATGAAATGTAAACACCAACTCAGACACAAAACCTTTGATCTACAGACTATCTTGCCTTCAAACTATGCTAGGATAATGGTGGCACAAAGCTTGTGGGAGTAACTGACCAATATTTAATTTGGTTTAAGGAACACTCCACAAATTGGAACCCATATCTGACATTACTTGAGTGACCAATTGGTGTGGGAGAATTGTCTGTATTCTGTCAATCATATTTTAATAAAACGCTGATTGGCCAGGCAGGCAGTATAGGCTGGAAAGTCAGATAGGAAGTAGAGGTGGAGCAAAGAGACTGGGAGTATTCTGGAAAGCAGGAAGCACCCTCGCCACTCCTGCGCAGACCACCGAAGAGGCAGCATGTAAACTGCCCAGCTGAAAAAGGTACGGAGCCATGTGGCTATCGTAGATAAGGATAATGGGGTAACATAAGTTATAAGAGTTAATAAGTAGCCTGACCTAATGGGCCAATCAGCTTTATAACTTATAGAGATCTCTGTGTGGTTGATTTTCTCTGGGACTTGCTGGTTGTGGGGTACCAGGCAGGAACAGATACCCCAAAAAGCCACCCCCTCATGTTACATATGGTGCCCACGTGGATAACTGAATCCACAGAAAGCCTGAGAAAGCTTGGGAAAGAATAGAGTAAAGCATGTTTTCTTGGTAGCAGCAATTTCTCAGGTCTACTTTGCTTGCTAGAGACAAACAAGGCTCTCATCTAAGAGAGGCTTCCTGATTCAGCTTTAGCTGCAAAACCCTGCAGCTCATTAAGAGGTCCTGCCACGAAACATGTTGGTGAAAAGCTGAACGCATGCTTTTTGGTTTTCAGCCGTAGCAGGAAAAAAGCTGTGCTGTTTTAAAATGCCGGCTTTCTGGGCTGTCCTGCCAGGGCAGTCTCTGACTCTTTCAGGCAGGCAGTCTGACTGAGTGTGGTCTGTGAGCAGAATGCTACATCTTTGCTTGCTGGCAAGGACCTTGAAACGCCATAGAGTTGTGGCAATGAACATAGCTCTGGCTGGTATCTCAGCCAAGAGGCTGGAAAGCTAAGGAATGGGCTGGATCTAACTGTCAAAGCCACGGCTTTAGTCCTACCCATTGAAGACTCGTGTGGTCAGAAAAAGAGAGATATACAGTAAATAGAGATTCAAAGAGGAAGAAAACCTCTAAATGATTTACTGTGTGTTAAAAATATATGCAGGCTGAAGGTTAAAGTTCTTAAAAGTAAAAAAGAAAAAAAGGGAGTAGTTGGGTGTGGTGGTACACACCTTTAATCCCAACACAAGGGAGGCAGAGGTAGATTGACCTCTGTGACTTCAAGGGGCAGAGGCAGATTGACCTCTGTGACCTCAAGGTGTGGTAGTACACACCTTTAATCCCAATGCCTGGGAGGCAGAGACAGATCTCTGAGTTCAAGGTGTGGTAGCATATACCTTTGAGCCCAGCAATGGGGAGGCAGAGACAGAGGAATCTCTGTGAGTTCAAGGACAGCCTGGTCTACAGAGTTATTCCGGGACAAAGATATATACAGAGAACCTGTCTCAAAAAGCCAAAAGTTAAAAGTAAAAATAAAAGAAATAGAGGTTAAAATAAAGATGGAAAATACACAGAGAATCTTGATACTGTATGTTATTATGCTCTCTTTGAATTGTTTGAATGCTAAGGAAGGAGCAACAGCTGCTAAAAGACTTGTTTGTAAATGTTGCTGAACTAAACCAAGATAGGTATTTTGAAAATACCTTGGCTTCAAAACTGAAGTCAAAAGGTATGTTACTTTGGAGAAGAGATTTTGCTTTTGTTTCCACAGAAAATGAGAGGCTGTGGATTCATTCTGAGTTAAGAAAAATCAGGTTCGAAAAATGAAGACCACCTGAGAAATCTCCGATAGGAACAGATGGCCCAGATGACAGAGTTCTACATCCAGAACAGATTCAAGACTGCTGCCTGAGATGATCAAGACTCACAGGATACTCCAATCAGGACTTGATTATAACTCTAAATTTTCTTTAGGTTCCCATAAGATCATCAGTGCCCCCAACCAGCAGGAAGTAGCCTGAAATACTACGCCCACATTCCCAACAAATGGACTATGGGTATTTTCCTTTGCTTAAAAAAAGAGGGAAATAGTGTGGGAGAGTTGTCTGTATTCTGTCAATCATATTTTAATAAAATGCTGATTGGCCAGGCAGGCAGTATAGGCGGGAAAGCCAGATAGGAAGTAGAGGTGGAACAAAGAGACTGGGAGTATTCTGGATAGCAGGAAGCTCCCTAGCCACTCCTGCGCAGATCACCGAAGAGGCAGCATGTAAACTGCCCAGCTGAAAAAGGTACGGAGCCATGTGGCTATCGTAGATAAGGATAATGGGGTAACATAAGTTATAAGAGCTAATAAGTAGCCTGACCTAGTGGGCCAATCTGCGTTATAACTTATAGAGATCTCTGTGTGGTTGATTTTCTCTGGGACTTGCTGGCTGTGGGGTACCAGGCAGGAACAGATACCCCAAAAAGCTGGCCCCTCATGTTACAGCCAATCAGAGACTAGATAGCCATAAGAGCTAGGGTAAAACCAAATATTACTGACCTAATAAAAACAATAAATGACTTCTAATGATATTCTGCTATCCTCATAGATCAGTATCTTGCTGAACCATCATCAGAGAAGCTTCCTCCTGCAGCAGATTGGAATAAATACAGAAGCTCACAGCCAGACATTTTTCACAAATAGAATGAGTGACCTTCGAACACAGATTTGTCCCCATGAAACCCTTCCCCTCAGAGCTCAATCAACCCCACAGAAGAGGAAATAGAAAGAGAGTAAGAACCAGAGGGCATGAAGGACACCAAGAGAACAAGGCCCTCTAAATCAACTGAGCAAAGCTCTTATGAACTCACAAAGATGGAAGCAGCAAGCACAGGGCCTCCATGGGTCTGCAGCAGATACTCTGCATATATTTTAGTTTAACGTTTTTATGGGATGCCTGAATGTGTGAATGAGTGGGTTTCTGATTATTTTGTCTTCACTTGGAGCTCATTTTCCTCTGTTTGCTTTTCCTGTTCAACTTTGATTTTATAGTTTTCGTTTTAACTTATTATATTTTATTTTGTTGCCGCACACCGCGGCCCTGGTCTGCACTCTATGTACTAGACCCCAGTTTGCGAGCTTCGGGAAAGGGGCTGGAGGTTGAGAATACTCATGCAGAGACAGACCGACACACAGACCTTCAATCACTGGTACCAAAAGCCCACCTTTAATAGTACCATGGAGGCTTAAATACACTGCAGTCAATGCCCAACGTGTGAAAATCCCATCCTCTGATCCTCTAGGCAAAGCACAGCTTTTAGTCACTTCAATTAGAAGGCTCTAGTAGGGAAGAGCAGCTGAAGGCCAGGAACCCAATTGGTCCCAACATTTTGTTATGTTAAAAATGCATTCCATAGCCATGCCAAACTAACAAGTTAAATTCACTGTTCATATTATTGAAAACTATTTTTATAAAAGTACTAAATAAAAAAATAAAAACTAGAAAAGGAAAACAGCATCTTTTGGAAACAGAATGGACGTTCCAAATATGAACTCATAGCAATTTTTAAAGCACCAAAAGACCTGTGCAACCCATCAAGAAGAGTGCAACCCTTCAAGAAGTATAAAGATATGCATGAAATATCATCTCTATCTGAGGAACTGTTGTCAATTTTTAGTTGCTGGGGTAAGGAGCATAAGTCTTCTTACACATGTAGCCCCTGGTAAGTAACTCATGCTCCAGTGAAAGGCCACACATTCAACGATAGTGAGGCAGAACAATTGGAATTGGTAGAAAAAGAACGCAAAGCTGGGTGGGTAAGTAAATAGGGGGCAGACATGGGAGGAGTTGTGGAGTGAATATGAGCAATACATGTGACATAAAGTTCCCAAATATTGGAAGACTAGCTCCTAATTCTCAGTGGGTCCAATGACCTGGGATGGATGTGTGAAATCAGTGCAATGATGAAACTCTGATCAACTGATATAAATAAGTGGCCCCATATAGCCTGAACCATTTTTATTTATATAATTCCAATGGCTTGAATTAATAGTTTTATAATCAAGTTTATTTCCTTAAGTTTCTAATAATGGTTACAATAATTGTCAATTTGTTCCCTTACTTCATTCTCCTTTCATCCCTTAACTTTCTCACTGGTAACCATTACCTATATGGCTCATAGCGCTAATGATAAAATCATAATAGGTATTGCAGGGAACAAAGAAAGTTTTCTAACTAGACATACCTACAGTAGAACAGTGTACCCAGTTGGCAGCATTTTCAGTTACAGCATCATGCAAAATGAAAGAGAGTTTTGCCATTAGGTGGTTAATGTTTATCCCTGGACAAATATAAATTCTCATAATCAACTTATCAGTCAAGGTTGAATAAATTCATTTTTCATTATCTACTACTAGAACTCCGATAGTGGGTATACCAAGGTTTTTTTCTGTCATCCTGTAAACTATGTAACTAAAAAGTTTACTCTTAATAGCTAGCACTGCTTACCTTTTGTTCTCATGTCCTTCTCCTCTCAGTTTCCTACAGTTTTGACACAGCTTTTAGAAATTAGACCATTGTGGGTTTCTATGATTCTGCTTCATTCCATGTTCTTATACTATTCCAATTAACTTTTGATATCTATTTATTACCATTTCTCCTAGACTCTCATGGCTAACATCATTCTCTCCAAAGTAGTCATGCAGTTTTGCAATGCCATGAAGTACTGTGACTCTTTTAAGGCTAATCACAAAGTTTATTGGAAAGGCAACATCCTGTTCTTAAGATCTTGAATTCATGGTCACACTTGCAATATCAAAGGCTTTAGGGCATGAATTAGATGCACTGTTTATTTTTTTAAAAAAATATCTCCTCTGAGAGGGTGCCTGAACTGGCATTGCCCTGTAGTCAGATTGATGAATAGCTTAAATGTCACCATAGAACCTTCATCCAGCAACTTATGGAAACAGAGGCAGAGACTTTCAGTGGAGGACTGGGCTGAGTTCCCAAAGTTCAGTTGAAGAGTGAGAATATGAGCAAAGAGGTCAAGACCATGATGAGTTCACCCACTGAAACAATGAACCTGAGATAATGGGAGCTCGCCAACTCCAGCCTGACAGAGAAGGAACCAGCATAGGACCAAACTAGATCTTCTGAATATGGGTGACAGTTGTATGGCTGGGACAGACTGCGGGACCACTGGCAGTGACACCAGGATTTATCCCTACTGCTTGTATTGACTGTTTGGGAACCCATTCTCTTTGGATGGATACCTTGCTCAGTCTTCATATAGCAAGGAGTATCTTGGACCTTCCCCAAAGCAACGTGCCTTACTCTCTCTGAGGAGTGGATGGGTTGTAGAATTGGGGGGAAAGGTAGTGGGAATGGGAGGAGGGGAAGAAGTGCGAACTAGGATTGGTATGTAAATTTAAAAAGTTTGTTTTCATTTTAAAAAAATTAAAATTAAAAATAAAATTAAAAATAGTATGTTCTCTGGATCACCCAGAAAAGAGTCATCATGGAGAAATTCCCAAGGCAAATTTTAGCCATTTCATCCATAGCACTAAAGAAATTGAAACTAGAGGCAGCCAGCAATGTGATTTGGATAAAGAAGGCAAGGAGAACAGGTACACATATGCTCCTGGGGGGCATTCCGAGAACTATGCATTGAACTATCCATTGGCCTTAACAAAAAATTGGTCAGATTCTCCAGGGCCTTTCCAAAAGGAGAAGCTGTTCGTGAGAGTCTCAGGTTCCCACCACATGACTGAGCTACCGTCACCTGCAGCTTCCCACTGCAACCAACCACCCAATTACCCAGAGTAGCTTATAATTTTCTCTGGCTACTCTGACCCCTGACCCATGTGGTCCACTGCCACCACCCATGCTATGATCTGCTTTTGATGTTCAACTGAACCAGGTCTGCTCTTACCAGGCTGAACTCTAACCCAGGGAGCTCTTACCCTGCTTGGCTACTTGGCCAGAACGTGGAACACTGGCTTGCTTTCCCAGCTTTTTTACACGAGTGATAGGATCCCCTAACCCAAGCTCCTGCCAATAACCTCACGGCTTACAGGTGTCTGCAGTTTCTGAGTCCCTTGAGCTTCTACCCAATGCAACCCTCTCCGTGTGTGAGAGTGCTGCTTTTATCCAATCTAACCAAATTTGTTAGCAGCTCTGCTAGATCTCACAGGTAATTCAGTCTTGATCTAGGACCTACTTTAGTGCAATACTGGCGACATCTGCTGGCCATCATCCTTATTACACCTTAACGCTCAGCAAACACCTTAACCAGCCACCTGAACACTGGCTCCACCTGCTGGTCAATCAAGATTATTGTATCTATGACAATTTTTTGAAAATTATAGCAGAGGTGAGTTAATTTGATAACTAAATATTAGATTGATTAACAAATAAATAAATTTGAAATTTGTAAACCAACACCAAGATAATTGCAGAAAATATTACCATCCAGGAATTTAACCTTTTTTTTTTTTGTTTCTACTGTGGATAGATTTCTGGAAGAGCTAAATGACCTCCCAGGGACATGTACATTCTTAGCCATAGTGGCTATTAGTTTTGCCCTTAATATTATACCCTTAAAGAAATGATTTGATAACAGAGTTAAGAATGAGAGACTTTAAAAAATTATGCAGTCTTTATAGATTGGTAATGGAAAGTTAGAAGAAAGGATTCATACTATTGAAAATAATAATCTCAATTTGACAGACAAAATTCAATCCATATAAATGGGTATGAAACCTTACAAAATGCTACTGAGAGATTATTAGAAAAGTTTCATTCTTTTGAAATTGACAATCAAAATCTGTTAAAAAAATTATGATAAGCTAGCAGATAGAACATCCCTCCTGGAAGGCAAACTACCTGCCATTCAAATAATCTCTAAAGATTAGAAGATATTACTAATGGAAAAAAGAAAAAACCTTGGAATCACACGTGTATAATGAGAACTAGAAATTAATTGATTTTTTAAAATCATTAGAAATATTCACAGGTCAAGAGATTCATATTTTATTAAAAAACTGTGTTAAAAAGATTTGAAATGAAGAACTTGTCAGAACTGATAAACAAGGGGGGAGGTACATACAAAAGACAAGAGTAAAGATTTAGCATTGCCAGTACCTCTCAGAGTCAGAGATGTCTTACCAAGAATTTTATCTACTTGCCCTACTACTACTTCTGAAAAGCCAGCAAATACTCAACACCCAAAAGGATATAAAGAATTTAAATGGAAGCCTATACATATGAAAGGTCTAAAACATATCAAGGAGGCAGTAGTTGCTTATGTCATGTATTCATCATATGTGAGTCAGTTAGTAAAGACATAGGTTTCAAGAAATAACGTCACTTCACATGACTGGCTTCAACTAGCCTTAACTGTACTATACCACAGTCCACTGCTACAGAGGAAGAATTAATGGAGGGAGAAAGTTAAGGCCATTGAACATCCAGGTAGAAACAGAGGTTTCAGACCTCCCAAGATCAAATTACTGATAAAAGTCATTATGCTGATCCAGATAGTCAAGCTACATACCAATGAACACGTATGATGTGGGATTTCCCTTTTTATGCTGTAAATACAATTGGTTAATAAAGAAACTGTCTTGGACCTGAACAGGGAGCAGAGGGAGGTGGGGAAAACTAAACTGAATGTTGGGAGAAGAAAGGAGGTGTAGATAGAAGCCAGGTAGCCCTGCTGGAGCCAGATGGAACTTTAGTTGGTAAGTCACAGCCACATGGCAATACACAGATTACTAGAAATGTGTTAAATTAAGATATAAGAGTTAGCAAATAAGAAGCTAGAGCTAACAGACCAAACAATGTTTTAAATAATATAGTTTTTGTGTGATTATTTCAGGGCTAAATAGCTGGGAACTAACTAGCATCCTCTGTTAAACAAATTGGCGCTAATGTGGCTGACTAAAGTCCACTTAAAAATCTGAGAGAGCTTGAAATGAATTCTAGACACAAAAATACAGAGTTTAACACAGCTTCTTGCTGTTTGCTGGTGGGATTTGCAGTTCCCTTAAGAGAGGTTTTACTGATTTGGCAGTAGCAAAAAAAATGCCATGGCCATTTTGAAATGCTGGCTTTCTGGGCTCTGCTGCCAATGTGACCTCTAGCTCTTTCAGGAGACTGAGCACTTAAACGGGGATTGTGAGGAACGTGCTATGGCTTGCTTGGTGACAACATGATCCACATGGATCAGCTGTGTCTAGGGAAGGGGTTTTGTGCATAGCTCTCAGAGGTGGCAAGCAGCTCTGCCATACTGGGCTGGGTGGGGCAAGCAGGCAGCACCATTTTTCCCTTAGCAATGGTGCAGCTTAAGTTTTTAAGAAGCACTTAGCATTTTATGAAACAGTCCCAGATTATGGATATTATTATGTTTTCTTTGAATTTTTTGACTGCAGAGAGACATTTGATTCTGGGGATTGCTAAGCTAAATAATCAACATATATACTTTAAAGGTATCTTGTCTTCAAAATATGAATCTAAGGATATGTTGCATTGAAAAGAGGTTCTTCTTTTGTTTCCACAGAGGATGAGAACCTGTGAATCACTTCCAGACTAATGTGGTTTGATGCATCAAGATCACCTGAAAGGTTTCCTTGAACACCCCTCAAAAAATTACTTCACTTAATAAACAGCAAAAAGCAGTTTGGAAAAGAACTATGACCATACTTCCAAATATTGTTTGTAAATGTTTCTTTATATTAAAGGGAGATATACGATAGAGATGGATACTTTGCATTGGGATGGATCTTGCTTTATTGATACAAATTTAAGGTCAATTTTCTTATACTGTATATATGTATATTTCTGCTTTTGATTAAGGTATTCTGTCTGAGCAGCTCATTCAAAATGTAGTATATAACTAATAAATATAGGTAAATAGTCATCTATAATAGTCAAGCTTGTAGTCTTGTTACTTAGATTTTCTAGTTGTATAGATATGTATTTCAAATGGATAGGCATTCTTCAAAGCTTTCAAAGGCTATAGAA
Organism: Myodes glareolus; assembly: GCF_982192425.1. NCBI lineage: Eukaryota > Metazoa > Chordata > Mammalia > Rodentia > Cricetidae > Myodes > Myodes glareolus. The sequence goes on along the minus strand of NC_142033.1, from coordinate 348,135 downwards.
TATGACATTTAAAATGTTTTAAGAACTTAGGACTTTTCATAAGGTACAGAGGCATAATGAGGAGACAAGTTATAAATTTTGGAAAGAAATTCTTGGAAAAAAAGTACTTATTTCAGTGTGGTAAAATTTTTTTCTTGCAAATTTAAAGAATTAACCAAAATTTTATCACATTGTATAAAGATTCTTGACAAAGTATCTAAATTTATGCTTTAACTTCTTTACATATTGGTCACTATCACTAAAAATTGCAGGATAGAAAACAATTTAAAATTTTAATTAAAATAATACAAATTACAAAATATCACATGTAAAAATGTCAAACTTCTGAATGATTAAAACAAATGGAGAACAAAGCTACTGATTAATTCTAGAACATGAAGAAAGTTAGCTATTCTTGATCCCCAAAAGAAAAATTTACTGAGATCAAGAATCAGCCCTTCTGTAAACTACCTCACAGTTAATATACCACCAGCCAAAATTATTGTTATCTTGGAAATGTTTAAATGAAATTATTTAGTAGGATATATTTTACTTATTTTCTATACTTACTTCACTGGCATACAATAATAAAATATTAAATTAGGAAAAAGGTCAATTCACCAAATCAAATGATCTGGAAAGAGATCCATAAGAACATAAATATAAAATATACAGGATGTGGTACACCATCAAACAAGGAAATACTTTTAGAGCAACCAAAAGAGACAATTATTAAAAGAATAAGAAAAATATCACAGTTAATGAATATTAAGTAGATTGTGGGTTTCTCACCACACAGAAATAAATGCTATCATTCATAATAAGATAAAATTTAAGTCAATTTACCATTATATAATGCTTACACATCATGAGTAAATCACAGATTTGTTATAGGAAGAGGGGGGGCCCTTGTTTGTACTGGCTTACATCCAAAATAACCACACAGAAACTGTATTAAGTAAAACATTGCTTGGCCATTAGGTCTAACTTCTTGATTGGCTAACTCTTATATATTAAGTTAACCCATCTCCATTAATCTGTGTATCGCCACATGGCAGTGGCTTACTGAAGATTCTAACTGGTGTCCATCTCAGGCTGAGGATCCATGGCTTTTCTGACTCTGCTTTCTTCCTCCCAGAATTCAGTTCTGTCTTCTCTGCCTACCTAAATTCCGCCTTATCAACTAAGCCAAGGCATCTTCTTTATTCATTAACCAATGAAAGTAACACACAAACAGAAGGACCTCCAACACCATTTCCCCTTTTCTGTTTAAACAGAAAGGAAGGCATTAACTTTAAAATAGTAAAATTACATATAACAAAACAGTTATCAAGCAAGAATTACAGTTATGATATTTATATCTACTTTATCTTTTACCATAACTAAGGAAAACTATATCTAGCTATTTATTCTTCAACTCCATCAAAGACTCCAGAAGGATATAATATTACTTAAGTAATATTAAACAGGAAGTGCATTATAAACAATTTCCAAAACTCTAGAATTGACAGAGACATCTCATTCCCTGGACATTTACCCAAAGATCTACTGAACCGTTGGGGCATCCATCTTCAGCAAACAGGCCCATAGCATCCAGCAGACTTTTCCACAAAGCAGGAAATTTGAAAGACAGTTCTGCTTATATTGGCAGTTTGTCAGTCATTTTCTTCTGTGTCATGTAGAATGTCTGGCAGACTCTTTCATAAAGCAGGAACCCTGAATGACCATCTTGTCTTTAGGCAAGTTCAGCAATCCTCTCCCTGTGAGTTCTTCATGTCCAGTTTATGCAACAGTCCAGACAAGAGCAGTTTCTTGCCTAAATGGCTAACCAACTCCATAAGAAGCCTCTTTGATGCCCATCTTCCTCAGGAAGTAGCTTGGTGCTGCCAGGAGCAGACGTGTCTTATTGTCATGAAAAACCCTAAGTTATTAAAGCATTTTAAATACCATATTTTGTAGTCTTTGAAAGATATGAAGAATGCCTATCTGAAATATATCTATGCACATCTAGAAAATCTAACATAACATGACTAAAAACTTGACCATTATAGATGACTATCTATTAACCTACATTTCTCAATTATACATTACATTTTTAAATAAGCCACACAATCACAATACCTTAATCAAGATCAGAAATACATATACTTATAACAAAATTGACCTTAAATTTGTATCAATAAATCAAGATTTATACCAATGCAAAGTTATTCATATCTATATCATATCCCCCTTTAAATGTAAAAGAACATTTACAAACAATATTTGGGAATATGAGCATAGATTTATCCATACTACTTTGTGCTGATTGGGGGCGCTGTTAACTAGGTCTTTCATGGTGTATCCTGTGTGCTAGGTTCAGCTCAGTGACCAGTTCGGTGAAAGTAATATTTTGAGGGTGTTCATAGTGACCTTTCAGGAGGCCTTGGTCTATGAAACCAAATTGGTGTAGAAGCAGTCCACAGGTTCTCATCTTCTGTGGAAACAAAAGAAGAACTTCCTTTCCAAAGCAACTTATTCTTAGATTCAAATTTGGAAGTCATGATACCTTTATCATATACATGCTGGTTTAGTTTAGCAGCCTATACAATGAAATATTTCTCTGTACTTAGCTCCTTCACAGTCAAAAAATTCAAAGAAAACACAATAATATACAGAATCCAGACTCTGTAAATTTTCCATTTTTACATGGCTTATTTTTATTTACTCCTTTTAGTCTATGACTATTTGTACTCTGTCTCTTTAAAGACTTTACCCTTTTAAAAGCATTAGCTTTATTTTATGACTCTATATACTCTTTATCTTTTCTCTCCCAGGCCTATGTACATTTATCCAACACTGTGACCCTTTTAGAAGTCTTTTATGTCTGAATCTGTCCTATTGTGAATCTGTAATTCTTTACTGTCCAGGAACACATTTGCTTTGTGCTTTTAAAATGCTAAGCACTTAAGAATCTAAGTTGTGACAGTCCTAGGCCAAATACAGGTACTGCGGACTTGCTCCGCCCAGTTCAGCATGGCAGAACCACTCATGCCTCTGAGAGCCAAGCACACCACCCCACTTCCAGTCATGAAGCTGGTACATGTTGCTATCAAGTAAGCTGCAGCAATCTATTCACAAGCCCCATCCAAATGCTCTGTCTCCTGCAAGAGCCAGAGGTCACACTAGCAGCATAGCCCAGAAAGCCAGCATTTTCAAACCACCACTTCTTTTCTGCTGCGATTGCTGAGTCAGGAAAATCTCTCTGTGGCATGATGCTGGCAAACAGCAGAAAGCTCTGTTAAACTCTCTCTCTCTATTTTTTCTCCTAGAATTCTTTTTTTAAGCCCTCTCAGGTTTTACATGGATTTAGTTGACCATGTTGGATCGCCAAACAGTTGTAGCAAGCAGAAGGCCCTTGTTTGTCCCTGTGGCCCAGCTAGCTTACACCCAAAATAATCACATAGAAACTGAATTAATTAAAATACTTTTTGGTCATTAGGTCTAACTTCTTATTGGCTAACTTTCACATATTACTTTAACCCATCTCCATTAATCTGTATATCTCCATGTGGCAGTGGCTTACCGGAGATTCTAACTGGTATCCATCTCAGGCAGAGGATCAATGGCTTCTTTGACTCTGCTTTCTTCCTCCCAGAATTCAGTTCTGTCTTCTGCACCTACCTAAGTTCTGCCTATTAACTAAGATAAGGCAGCTTCTTTATTCATTAACCAATGAAAGTAACACACAAATAGAAGGAACTCCTACAACACAGATTGTATCTTAATCTATAAAACATTTGAAGAGAATTATTTCAAACTAAATTTAATTGAGAATTTTTATTAACCAAAATAAAAGAAAGTAGTATAGAAAAATTATGAATAGAGTAGATTTTGTAATACAAATGGCAATATAGAAATAGCTAAAATGAAAAACCAAAGATTTCTACCAAACCAATTATATTAAGAAAACCATTTAGGACTAAATACATCACATTTTTTTATAAATGGAATAGCTCCATAGAAGAGGAGTTGGAGAGATTATAAAAGTCAGAGATAGTAGATGAATTAATGGGCAATGATTTCCAGACAATGTTGCTTGTATGGATTCATAGAGACTGACAGCATGCACATTACCTATACAGATTCAAGTTACACAATACTACACTACTGGAAAGAGAAAGTAGAAACCAAGTCCCATACCTAACCAAGAGGCTACCTATAATTGATACCTACTGAGGGGAAACAACAATATGTCACCAGGTGTATTTACTGCACTCCAGCACAAACCTAATGCCTAAGAGTAGTTGGCCAACAGAAAATTAACTCCATGGATTTGGTTTGGTTAGTTTTGCTTCGTGTGTGTGTGTGTGTGTGTGTGTGTGTGTGTGTGTGTGTGTGCATGTGTGTGTCTATTTGTTGTGGTGGTCTTTCAAATTGTATCAATTGCCATTTTTATCTTTGTTTTTTGCTTCTTTGTTTTTGTTTTTACATTTTTATGTTTACTTTTGGGAGGTCTAGAGGGAAAAGTACAGAGAAAGAGAGAGCCAATATGAGAACATGAAGTTGGTTGAGAAGCAAAGGGAGAAGATTCCGGAAAAGACAGGGGAGAAGAAAAAAATGATTAAATATTGTGTAGGAAAAATTTTAAGGCAGATTATTTATTGAAAATTTGACATGAACTACAATAAACAGCTCATCAAAAATGTTAAAATAGATAGCATAGAAAATGAATGATACAACAAGCAACTACAGTATTTATTTTGTAAAAGTCACAACAATGAGCAATATTTACAAAGGACACAATTTTGGTAGTTTCACAATGGCAATGGATATTGTGAATGTTCAAGATGTAAACACATACTACTAGAATTCATTCATGATTGTTGCCTAGTGTTTAGAAATATAAGCATCAAGAAGAAGGTCTTATTCAATTGGGACTTAATAAATTTTGCAGGAGTTTTTCCACAGAATTTTTCATCTCTGAGTTTCTCAAAGTATATATTAAAGGATTCAACATGGGAGTGACAATTGTATAAAAGACAGTAATGGCCTTATCAACAGGAAATCTAGAAACAGGTCTAACATACATGAAAATACAGGGAATAAAAAAGAGGAAAACCACAGTGATATGGGAGCTGCAGGTAGACAGGGCTTTACGCTTTCCTTCCTGACTGTGAGTCTTGAGAGATCTTAGGATGATTCCATAGGAGAATAGGAGGAGGATAAAGATCACTATACACATGGCCCCATTATTACCAATGACAGAGAGGCCAATGAAGTAGGTGTCAGTACATGCAAGTAACAATAGTGGGTATATGTCACAGGCAAAGTGGTCAATGATATTGGGACCACAGAAAGGAAGTTTATACACAGCAAGAACTTGAAACAAAGCATGCACAAACCCTCCTGCCCAGGCCATCACTAAGAAAAGGATACATACCCGTCGATTCATGACAATCAAATAATGCAGGGGCTTACAGATAGCCACGTAGCGATCATAGGCCATTGCTACCAGAATGACAATATCAACACCACCAAATAAATGCTCTATAAAGAGCTGGCTTATGCATGCTGTGAAGGAGATGGTCTTCTTATCACGGAGCAAGTCTACAATCAACTTGGGTGAGATGGCAGTGGAATAAACAGCATCCATGAGTGACAGAGAGGCAAGGAAGAAGTACATTGGGGAGCCCAAGGAGGGACTGATAATCACTGTTGCCACAATGAGCAGGTTTCCCACCATTGTCACAAGGTAGATGAGTGAAAACATAACAAACAATATTTTCTGCCCCACAGGATCCTGAGTGAAGCCCAGCAGGACAAATTCAGTGACATTGTTGTTCTGGCCCATTTATTCTTCTATCAGGTTTGTTCCAGAGAAGGAACTCAGCAGAACAGGGCCTGCCACAAACTGTGAACAAGGCTATGAACCCATTCTGTTATAATACAGTAGTGAGCAGTAATAGGCATTTAACAAATATCTACTGAAGTTCCTCTTGAAAAAAGTTCCATAACTTTCTCTCAATAAATCTCTAAGTCCTAGGTAAAAATTTATACAGAGGTATCTCTGTCCCCCAAACTTTTAAATGTAGTTATTTAAAGCACATTACACCTTGCCATTGATAACAGCAGAGTAAAACTCTCTCCTTTAAGAAACTTAAGAAATGATTGTGGCATTAAACTAAAATACATCTACTAGCTATAAAGAGCAAGGTTGAGCTGGTGATATCTGTGGAGAATATTTTAAAACATGGATTTGTGTAATGCCCACAGTAACATTGGTCCTCCAAGATGCGTGCCAGTAGGCATACAAACTACACCTCACAAGATAAGTTTAGTCATCATACACATCTCATTCAATCTAGAAATTAAGTAGATTTTAATGTGTACCAAATATCTCAAATATTATTGAGCACATCATTACCAGAAGTAATTAGTTCATCTGACTCTGATCTATTTTAGTAGTTACAGTTGCATGTGATGCTTGTTTATCGTAATCAGTAACACAATTACATCCACCAGCAGGTTTTTGACAAAGATTTTTACTTTACTTTAACTAACCATTGCTCTTACCATGTCCTGAAACAGCAGACCATTTTTGTTTTTCCAGAAAAACAAAATCCAGAAAAATGCCTGGATCTCCAAAAGCTGAACACTCAAAGAAAATGTGTAGATAGAATGCAAAGGTGTTGGTTGGGTTCATGTTCTAAACATAATTATCAGCATATCTTTGTTTGTATTCTGAAAAACAAGGGGGTTGTACGATATTTCACCCTCTCCCAGTCTCCCAGTCTCTAAGCACTGTTTCTTCTGACCTCTCACTCTGCTTCTGTCATAATTTCCCTTTTCACATTTGCACAATATTTCCAAGTTTACCACTGCTTCCTGAATGATACTAAGTGGAGAATGAAATATAATAACTACTGTGTCAGAATAATATCTTTCATTTTATTGTACATGATGTATCAAGAAGGAATATGAGAAATACCTGAAACAAACAGAGCAGTGAGGAAAGCCATGGACCCTGAAGCCACACCTGGTTACAGCATGAGGTTCACTCAGTTTGTGTCATTCTGACCTTGACCATCTTAGTAAGTCTCCCTCTGCCTCTGTTTCAACATTTGTACCACAGGGACTTCAATAATATCCATCTTCTAGAGTGTTTGTTGGTGTTCTTATGAAACACCTACCACTGCCCAGAACATCAGACATCTCACTGGTGGCTGTGGTCACTATTTTTGGATGATTCACTTTGAGCATCAGCTGAGATAAAGTCATGAGAATTTCTGTTCACTTAACAGGAATGTAGACATAGTCTGGGTTAGAAAAAACAGCATAAATGTGTCCCATGAACCATTTTCTGTACTTCTGTACTTGGATTAAAATCATGCATCTTAGAAATAATTTGTTTTATTATATATACTAATATCAAAATTTACCTATGAAGAAATATAACCGAACTAATAGCAATAAAGAAAATTTCTTGTCCAAGGACTTGGTACCAGAGGACATGTGCAGAGTCAGAGCATATGTAAGAGCAGTTGGGATGCACCTTATACATGTCTCCTTCACATTTATACTGCCATCCGAGCCAAAACATCTGTCCTTGTCACTTTTGAGTTCCTAACTGCCATAGGCATGCCTGTCACAGAACAGAGGGTTATCACATAACTTATGTTCAATTCTGTCTTCTGCATTGTACTTCTACACATTCAGTTGCTTCAGTATTGATTAGCATTGGTTCTCACCAAATCAAACTTTCTAGTTATATATGATTATTATGTAATATTATAATAGAGAAAAAGCAGAGTTAATAGGCCACATAATACTAGACATATGCATAATGTAGATTATCAAAGGGTTGATTCTATAAACACTGGAGAATACTATGACTGCTTTCATTTTTATTTTTGTTTTTGTGTTGTTTTGTTTTGTTTTTCAAGACAGGGTGTCTCTGTAGCTTTGGAACATGTCCTGGAACTAGTTCTTGTAGACCAGGCTGATCTTGAACTCACAGAGATCTGCCTGCCTCTGCCTCCAGAGTGCTGGGATTAAAGGTGTGCACTGCCACTGCTTGGATGTTTACACACTTCTTGAAAAATAATAGCATTATCCATTATTAAGAATATGTCTTTTTTGAATTATATAATCTTTTCTTTTAAAAAATCTTTGCATAGCACTGAAATTTTATCACCAATAACTAATAAAAAGGTGTGAAATATATCACTTGACAAAACACTGATACAAATGAAAATATTAGTTTGTTTAAATCAGAGTCTGAAGGAATTGTATTATATTTTCTCTCATTTGTCAATTTTAGACATTTAGGAGATATCTCTATATATCTCTCTCTATATATATCATGATATATATATATATATATTATATATATATATAATCATGTACTCACAGAACACATAAGAGTGGAAGGGAAAATATCCAGGTAAACTATTCAGTTTTTTAATATCATGCACAATAATACACAATACCAAACTAAAAGAGAAAGATTTGAGAGTAGCTACTTGATAGACATTTGTTTCCCCACATACTGACCACTTGGAAAAATATGCTATTCTAAATATCTTAATTTAAATGTATCTAAAAGTATTTACACATCTTTGTTAATACATTCCACATGGAATAAAATAAAAGAATAAATCTGTTTGCTTTTTAAAACATACAATGTATTTTACTTGTTAACTGATAAAACAAAATAAATCAAATCAGCCTAGAAAAATACTTTGTATATTCTGTTTTTGTGCATGTGGTTTTGTGTAATTTTGTTTAATATTCCCAATTTTTGCATTTCTTATGAGAATGCATGACCTTTAAGACATTAGCAGAGGAATATTTAAAATATGTGTTTTTTGTTGGCATCATAAGCATACATATTAGGCCTAATTTTTGTACTGGAAAATGAAGGGTCTTTTAATGTATTGATTACAAATTCTTTATGTGCTTGTGTGCTTTTGACAACACATGGTAGCTTAAAGTTGTTCAGTAAACACAGAAAGATTACCAAGAGACAGTACCCAGCACATTTCATTAATATTTCCCTTTATCTCACTCTTTTTGAGAGGTGTAAGTGTATCCAAGTACGTGAATAACTAAAATAGAAAATCTTTAAATATAAAATCAACATCTACTGTAAAGCACAATTGGATAATCTCATCTTCTGAGAAAATATCTACAGAAAAAAGTCTGCAATTATACAGGTATACAAAAGTTAATAGATTAAATAAAAATTAATTTGTCAAACTTCATTATTTTCTGACAAACAAAAAATTGATCTCTAAATTAATTATGTGACTTTTTTTATTTTCAGTCCACTGAAGTGAAACATTCAAAAAAGCTACTGCTTTAAGGAGATATATTAGGATTGACATACCTCATATGTATATTAGTACCTAACAATCCAAAGCTAGTGATTTAAATTTTGAAACACTGATGATGAAGAATTTCAATGAGCAAAAGAAATCTTCTCTCTTTAAAGATAATGAAGTAGAAGCTCACTAAGGTCCCTTATTTCCCGTTTAGAAACATGTCCTTGTACGTCGAAGGTCTAGGAAAATCAAACCTTTCTACAAATTTTCATGATCAAACGTAATCACTATAAGAAAAACACAATTATCTCAAGGACTAAATGCCAAATGACAGCATGCTCCAGCTTGGCAGTCTTTGAGTTTTCAAAGGCTGCTAGATTATTTAATTAGAAAATAGTTCTTTAATTTATATTAGCTTTGTGGACATCTCTATTTTTTTTAGATAACCTCATTAAAATATTTGGAACAAATTCAAAAGAAATAATGTCTCTTGGACAGACTTATTCACTTTCATAGTCCCCAGAGGTAAGGGCCTCAGATCTTGCCAAAAAATGAGTAGCTGACTTTCAAAATGCTTTGGAAAACCTATGATGTGAGTAGAAAATTTCCAAAGTGTAATGTATAAGAACTATAAGCTACACATTATGATGCATTTACATAATACAAGCAATGATTAAACCAGCATGAAATATTAGCAGCCTTGATCCCTATAGATAAGGACAGTACAGCAAAGCATGGTCTCACTTAGTTCAGAAAGCCTTGAGTTGCCAAGTCTGATAACTGAGCCCTTTGCATCTCTTAGAGCTGAATATCAGTGATTTAAATTTTGGAAAACAATGTGTTGGATTAAGGATTGGATGTATGAGATGGAAGCATAATTACCTTCATTCCTTTCATCTTATCCCTTAATTTCTATCCAATATTAAGCTATCTTTGCTATTAGAAAAAAATTGATTCTTTGCTTGAGGGGTACCTGGGTTGTTTCCAGATCCTGGCTACTACAAATAGTACTGCTATAAACACAGTTGAGCAAATGTCCTTTTGATATGAGTGTGCAAACTTTGGGTATATGACCAAAAGTGGTATTGTTGGGGCTTGAGGTAGATTAATTCTCAATTTTCTGAAAACAGTCAGTGATTTCAAAAGTGGCTGTACAAGTTTGACGCCCACCAACAATGGATGAGTGTTCCTCTTACTCCTTATGCTCTCCAGCTTAAGCTATCATTGGTGTTTTTGATCTTAACCATTCTGACTGATTTAAGAAAGAAACTCAGAGTTGTTTTCATTGCATTTCTCTGATGGTCTAGGGTGTTGAGCATTTCCTTAAGTGTCTGTTGGTCATTTGCAATTCTTCGGTCAAGAATTCTGTTTAGATCTGTGCAATATTTTTTTTGATTAGAATATTTGGTAATTTGATGTTTAGTCTCTTGAATTCTTTATATATTTTTGAGACCAGTCCTCTGTCTGATGTGGGGTTAGTGAAGACCTTTGCCCAATCTGTAGGCCAACATTTTGTCTTAGTGAGAATATCCTTTGCCTTATAGAAGCTGCTCATCTTCAGAAGGTACCATTTATTAATTGTTGCTCTCAGTGTTTGTGCTACTGGTGTTATATTTAGGAAGTGATGCCCATGCATTTAAGGCTACTTCCTACTTCCTCTTCAAGGAAGTCCAGTGTGGCTAGATTTATATGGAGGTCTTTGATTAATTTGGAGTTGAGTTTGTGCATGGGGATAGATAAGAATCTATTTGCATTCTTCTACATGTTGACATCCAGCACCATTTGCTGAAGATGCTTTCTTTTTTTTTTTTTACCATAAAACGTCATTTAATATTAAATTATAAACAGTTTATTAGGTTACAAAAGTTACTTGAAAATTTCATTAACAATGGCTGCAATCAATTCCAACAAATGAATGCCTATTTCTCTATGGTCAAACACTCAGATTTTTTCTCTCTTTTTTTTCTTTTTTTTATTTGTTTGTTTATAAAAATTTCCACTTCCTCCCCTCCTCCCCATACCCTCCCATTCCACCCACTCCCTCTCCTCCCCCCCACTCCCTCTCCCCCCCACTCCCTCTCCTCCTCCCTCTCCAGTCCAAAGCAAAGAGCAGTCAGGGATTTCTGCCCTGTGGGAAGTTCAAGTTCCTCCCCCCTCCCTCCAGACCTAGGAAGGTGAGCATCCAAACAGACTAGGATCACAAACAGCCAGTACATGCACACGAAACAAGAACCAGTGCCATTGGCAATGGCTTCTCAGTCAGCCCTCATGTCAGCCACATTCAGAGAATCCGGTTTGATCACATGCTCGTTCAGTCCCAGTCCAGCTGGCCTTGGTAAGCTCACATTCGATCAGTCCCCTTGTATCAGTGGGTGAACGCGCCCCTCGTGGTCCTGATTTCCTTTTTCATGGTCTCCCCCTTTTTGCTCTTCATTTGGACCTTGGGGGGCTCAGTCCGGTGCTCCAATGTGGGTCTCCGTCTGTATCGCCATCCATCCTCGGATGAAGGTTCCCTCTGGTCCTGCCTATCTTACTGACGTTTTCCCTCCTTCTGCTTCTTATTTGGATCTAGGGAGCTAAGTCCAGTGTTCCAATATGTGTCTCTGTCTCTATCTCCATCCATCGCCAGATGAAGGTTCTATGTTGATATGCAAAATATTCATCAGTATGGTTATGGGCCAAGGCCAGTTCAGGCACCCTCTCCTCTGCTGCCCAAGGAACAATCTGGAGACCTCTCCTTGGGCCTGAGAACCCCTCCAGAAATAAGTCACTTGCAGATCCTAAAATGTCTCCCTTAGTTGAGATACATACTTCCCTGTTCCCATATCCATCATTCCTCCCTCCCCCCATCCCATTTCCCCAAGTTATCCCACATCCTCCCCTTCTCCCTTCTATCTAACCATTTCCCCTTACTTCCACCCCCAACCCCCGTGCACCCAAGTTTGCCTGGCAATCTTGTCTACTTCCAATAACCAAAAGGATAACTCTATGATTTTCTTCAGGTTCATCTTGTTATTTAGCTTCTCTAGGATCACGAATTATAGACCCAAAGACCTTTAACTATGGCTAGAATCCACTTATGAGTGAGTACATACCATATTCCTCTTTTTGTGTCTGGGTTACCTCACTAAGTAAAGCGTTTTCTATTTCCATCCATTTGCATGGAAAATTCAAGATGTCATTTTTTTTTTTTTTACCGCTGAGTAAAACTTTAATGTGTATATGTTCCACACCTTTTTTAGCCATTCTTCTATTGAGTTGTTTCCAGGTTCTAGCTATTACAAATAGTGCAGCTATGAACATAGTTGAACAAATGCTTTTGTAGTATGATAGGGCATTTCTAGGGTATATTCCCAAGAGTGGAATTGCTGGGTCCTGAGGTAGGTTGACTCCCAGTTTGCTGAGAAACCGCCACACTGATTTCCACAGTGGCTGCACAAGTTTGCATTCCCACCAACAATGGATGAGTGTTCCCCTCACTCCATATGCTCTCCAGCATAGGCTATCATTGGTGTTTTTGAGTTTAGCTATTCTGACAGGTGTAAGATGGTATCTCAAATTTGTTTTGATTTGCATTTCCCTGATCGCTAAGGAGGTTGAGCATGACCTTAAGTGTCTTTTGGCCATTAGAAGTTCTTCTGTTGAGAATTTTTTGTTCAGTTCAGTACCCCATTTTTTAAATTGAGTTAATTAGAGTTTTAGTGTCTAGTTTCTTGAGTTCTTTGTATATTTTGGAGATCAGACCTTTGTCTGATGAGGGGTTAGTGAAGATCTTCTCCCAGTCAGAAGGTAGCCTTTTTGTCTTACTGACAGTGTCCTTTGCTTTACAGAAGCCTCTCAGTTTCAGGAGATCCCATTTATTCATTGATTCTCTTATTGTCTGTGCTACTGGGGTTCTACCTAGGAATTGGTCTCATGTGCCTATGTCTTGTAGACTACTTCCCACTTTCTCTTCTATCAGGTTCAAAGTGGTCAGATTAATGTTGAGGTCTTTAATCCATTTGGACTTGAGTTTTGTGCATGGTGATAGATATGGATCTACTTTCATTCTTCTACAGGTTGACAACCAGTTATGCCAGCACCATTTGTTAAAGATGCTATCCTTCTTCCATTGTATACCTTTAGCTCCCTTGTCGAAAATCAGGTGTTCATAGGTTTGTGGGTTAATATCCGGGTCTTCTATTTGATTCCATATGTCGACTTCTCTGTTGTTAAGCCATTACCAAGCTGTTTTCAATACTGTAGCTCTGTAATAGAGTTTGAAGTCAGGGATGGTAATGCCTCCAGAAGTGCCTTTATTGTTAATATTGTTTTGGCTATCCTGGGTTTTTTGTTTTTCCATATAAAGTTGATTATTATTCTCTCAAGGTCTGTGAAGAATTTTGATGGGATTTCGATGGGGATTGCTTGGAATCTATAGATTGCTTTTGGTAGAATTGCCATTTTCACTATGTTGTTTCTCCCCAATCCAAGAGCAAGGGAGATCTTTCCATTTCTGGTATCCTCCTCAATTCCTTTCTTCAAAGACTTAAAGTTCTTGTCAAATAGGTCTTTCACTTCCGTGGTTAGAGTTATCCCAAGATATTTTATGCTATTTGGTCGTTTTCATGAAAGGTGAAGTTTCTCTGCTTTCCCTCTCTGCTTCTTATTTTTTGTGTATAGGAGGGCAACCGATTTTTTGGAGGTGATCTTGTATCCTGCCACATTACTAAAGGTGTTTATCAGCTGTAAGAGTTCTTGGGTAGAGTTTTTGGGTTCACTTATGTACACTATCATATCATCTGCAAATAATGAGAGGTTTAACTTCTTCCTTTCCAATTCGAATCCTCTTGATCCCCCTATGTTGTCTTATTACTGTTGCTAGAACTTCAAGAACTATATTGAAGAGGTATGGGGGGAGTGGGACAGCCTTGTTGTGTTCCTGATTTTAGTGGAATGGCTTTGAGTTTCTCTCCATTCAGTTTGATGTTAGCTGTCGGCTTGCTGTAAATAGCTTTTATTATATTTAGTTATGATCCTTATATCTCCAGTCTCTCCAACACCTTTATCATAAAGTGGTGTTGAATTTTGTCAAATGCTTTTTCAGCATCTAATGAAAAGATCATATGGTTTTTTCTTTCAGTTTATTTATATGATGGATTCATTGATAGATTTGCATATATTGAACTAGCCCTGCATCTCTGGGAGAAGCCTACTTGATCATAATGGATAATTTTTCTAATGTGTTCTTGGATTCGGATTTAGTTGAGGATTTTTGTGTCGATGTTCATGATGAGATTGGCCTGTAATTGTCTTTCTTGGTTGTGTCTTTGTGTGGTTTTGGTATCAGGGTACTGTAGCTTCATAAAAAGAATTTGGCAATGACTCTTCTGTTTCTATATTGTGAAATCCATTAAGAAGTTAGGTATTAGCTCTTCTTGGAAGTTCTGTTAGAATTCTGCATTGAAACTATCTGGGTCCTGGGCTTTTTTTGGTAGGGAGGGTTTTGGTAACAGCTTCTATTTCTTTGCTAGTAATAAGTCTATTTTGATTGTTCACCTGGTCTTGATTTAACTTTGGTAAATGTATTTATCTAAAAACAAGTCCATTTCTTGTACCTTTTCCAATTTTGTAGCATATAGGCTTTTGTAGTAAGATCTAATGATTCTCTGAATTTCCTCTGTGTCTGTGGTTATGTCTCCCTTTTCATTTCTGATCTTATTAATTTGCATGTTCTCTCTTTGCCATTTAATTAGTTTGGATAGGGGTTTGTCAATCTTGTTGATTTTGTCCAAGAACCAGCTTTTTGTTTCATTGATTCTTTGAATTGTTTTCTGTATTTCTATTTTGTTGATTTCAGCCCTCAGTTTGATTATTTCCAGTCTTCTACTCCTCCTGGGTGAGTCTGTTTCCTTTTTTTCTAGATCTTTCAGGTGTGCTGTTAAGTTTCCCATGTGTGTTTTCTCCGTTTTCTTTAATTGGGCACTTAGTGCTATGAACTTTCCTCTTAGCACTGCTTTCATAGTGTCCCATAGGTTTGAGTATGTTGTGTCTTTATTTTCATTAAATTCAAGGAAGACTTTAATTTCTTTCTTTATTTCTTCCTTGACCCAGGGGTGATTCAGTACTTGACTGTTCAGCTTCCATGAGTTTGTAGGCTTTCTGGGGTTGGAATTGTTGTTTAATTCTAACTTTATTGCATGGTGATCTGACAAGACACAGGTGGTTACTAATATTTTTGATATCTGTGGAAGTTTGCTTTGTTACCGAGTATGTGGTCAATTATCTAGAAGGTTCCATGCGCTGCAGAGAAGAAGGTATAATCTTTCCTATTTGGGTTGAATGTTTTAAAGATATCTGTTAAGTCCATATGATTCAATACCTCTATTAATTCTCTTATTTCTCTGTTAGGTTTCTGTCTGATTGACCTGTCTATTGGTGAGAGAGGTGTGTTGAAGTTTCCTACTATTAGTGTGTGTGGTTTGATGACTGCCTTGAGTTCTAGAAGTTTTTCTTTTACATAAGTGGGTGCCTTTATATTAGGGGCATATATATTTAGGATTGAGACTACCTCCTGATGAATTGCTCCTGTTATGAGTATAAAATGTCTGTCTCCACCTCTTCTGATTTATTTTGGTTTGAAGTCAATTTTGTTGGAAATTAGAATGGCCACACCTGCTTGTTTCTTAGGTCCATTTGCTAGAAAACCCTTTTCCCAACCCCTTACTCTGAGTAGATGTCTGTCTTTGTGGTTGAGGTGTGTTTCTTGTAAACAGCAGAATGTTGGATCCTGTTTTTATATCCAATCTCTTAGTCTGTGCCTTTTTATAGGTGAGTTGAGTCCGTTGATATTTAGTGATATTAATGACCAGTGGTTGTTAACTCCAGCTATTTTTTTGTTTTTTATTTTTTTTATGTAGTAGAGTTTGTGTGTTTCCCTTCTTTGAGTTGTGCTTGTGAAGGGTCACTAGATGTCTGAATTATTATAGGCAGTGTTGGCAGTATTAGATTCCTTGGGTTGTGATTTTCCTTCTATTACTTTCTGTAAGGCTGGATTTGTGACTACATATTGTTTACATTTTTTTTTATCCTGTAATATTTTGTTTTCTCCATTGATAGTGAATGATAGCTTCGCTGGGTATAGAAGTCTGTGCTTGAATCCATGGTCTCTTAGTTTCTGCAGTACCTCTATCCAGGACCTTCTGGCTTTCATGGTTTCCATAGAGAAGTCTGGTGTAAGTCTGATAGGTTTACCTTTATAAGTTACTTGACATTTTTCCTTTGTAGCTCTTAATATTCTTTCTTTAATCTGTATGTTTTGTGTTTTGATTATTATTGGCAAGGGGATGATTTTTTTTTATCCAGTCTATTCGGTGTTCTGTATGCTTCTTGAACCTTCATAGGAATATCATTCTTTAGGTTGGGAAAGTTTTCTCCTATTATTTTGTTGAATATATTTTCTGGGCCTTTGATCCGCAATTCTTCTTCTTCTTCTACTCCTATTATTCTTAGGTTTGGTCTTTTTATTATGTCCCATATTTCTTTAATGTTTTGTGATGATAATTTGTTAGATTTGCTGTTTTCTTTGATTAGAGTGTTTATTTTCTTTATGGCATCTTCTGAATCTGAGATTCTTTCTTCTATCTCTTATATTCTATTAGTTATGCTTGATTCTGTAGTCTCTGTTTGTTTACCTAAATTTTCCATATCCAGCTGGCCTTGGTTTGTGTTTTCTTCAATTGCGTCCATTTCAGTTTTCATTTCTTGAACTTTTCCATTACCTGTTTGATGGTTTTTTCTTGGTATCCCAGCGTTTCATTTATGGATTTACTCATTTTTTCAAACTTTTTGTTATACTTCTCATCCATTTCTTTACTCATTTCTTCAAACTTTTTGTTATACCTCTCATACATTTCTTTAAGGGAGCTATTCATATCCTGTTTAAGGGACTCTATTGTTTTCATAATTGCACCTTTTTTCACTTCTTCTGGATTAGGGTGTTCAAGTCCCTCTGTTGTCGGGTCGCTGGGATCTGGTGGTTTCATGTTGTTTTTCAGATTGTTGGAGGAATTCCTGCCTTGGCGTCTGTCTATCTCTTTCTTCAAATGATCTCTGATGGATCTTCTGGTACCGGGTCAGGTTCCCCCCTCTGATGAATCTTCTGCTAGAGGATCAGTGCCCCTTGCTGGTTAGGAATCTTGCTGAGCTGACACAGGGCCTACCTTTCCACTGGCAGTCTATTGAAACACAGGAACTCCCTCCTGCCGGGTTGCACTTCCAGTCCAGTCCTAACCTGCAACCTGTTGAGCTGGGTGATTTTATGGCCCCGAGGAGGAAGGGAGGAACAAAGGAAGGGATTCCTGGGTAAAAGGTGGGATGGGCTAGGAGGCAAGAGGGCTTAGCCCCTGCCAAGTGACCAGAGAGTCAAGGGGTACTGGGAATGTCTGAGCTCCTCCTTGCTGGGCTTCTGCCGTGGGTCAGAGCAAAGTCACCCCAATGATGAATCTACTGCTAGAGGATCAGTGCCCCTTGCTGGCCAGGAATCTTGCTGAATGACACAAGGCCTACCTTTTCACTGGCAGGCTATTGAAACACAGGAACTCCCTCCTGCCGGGTTGTACTTCCAGCCCAGTCCCAGCGTGCAACCCGGTTGATCTGGGTGATTTTATGACCCCGAGGAGTAAGGGAGAAATAAAAGAAGGGGTTGCTGGGTAAAAAGTGGGATGGGCTAGGAGGCGAGAGGGCTTAGCCCCTGCAAAGTAACCAGGGAGTCAAGGGGGATGGGGAATGTCTGAGCTCCTCCTTGCTGGGCTTCTGCCATGGGTCAGAGCAAACTCACCCCAATGATGAATCTTCTGCTAGAGGATCAGTGCCCCTTGCCTGCCAGAATTCTTGCTGAGCTGAGCTCGATGCTTTCTTTTTTTTTTATTAAAAATTTTCACCTCCTCCCATTTTCCTCTCCCTCTCCCCACTCCCCATCCTCCTCCCTCTCCAATCCAAAGAGCAGTCGAGGTTTCTTGCCCTGTGGGAAGTCCAAGGTCATTTCCTCTCCATCCAGGGCTAGGAAGGTGGGTATCCAAACAGACTATGCTCCCACAAAGCTAGTACATGCAGTAGAATCAAAACTCAGTGCCATTGTCCTTGGCTTCTCAGTCAGCCTTCATTGCCAGTCACATTCAGAGTGTTCAGTTTGATCACATGCTCCATCACTCCCAGTTCAGCTGGCCCAGTTCAGTCACACTCTGAATGTGACTGACATTAGATCAGCCCTACCGTCTCAGTGGGTGGACACACCCTTGTAGTCCTGACTTCCTTGCTCATGTTCTCCCTCCTTCTGCTCCTCATTTGGACCTTGGGAGCTCAGTCCAGTGCTCCAATGTAGGTCTCTGTCTCTATCTCCATCCATCGCCAGATGAAGGTTCTATGGTGATAAACAAGATATTCATCAGTATGGCTATGAGACAAGCCCAGTTCAGGCACCCTCTCCTCTGCGACCCAAGGAACAATCTGGGGACTTCTTCTTGGACCTGGGATCCCCTCTAGAATCAATTCTCTTGCAAACCCTAAAATAGCTCCCTTAATTAAGATATATACTTCCCTGTTCCCATATTCACCCTTCCTCCACCCCAACCATCCCATTCCCCTAAGCTCTTCCCATTCTCCCCTTCTCACTTCTCTTTCTTTTTCTCCCCTTACCCCCACCCCACACCCACCCCCAATTTCCCAATTTTTGCCTGGCAATCTTTTCTACTTCCAATATCCAGGTATGGATCTATTTTTATTCTTCTTCATGTTGAAATCCAGTTATTCCAGCACCATTTGTTGAAGAGGCTTTCTTTTTTTCATTGTATAATTTTAACTTCTTTGTCAAAAATCACGTGTTCATAGGTGTGTGGATTACTATCTGGGTCATCAATTTGATTCCACTGGTCAGCCTCTCTGTTTTTATGCCAATACCAATCTGTTTTTATTACTGTAGCTCAATAATAGAGCTTGATGTCAGGGATGGTGATGCCTTCCCTTATATTACCAGATTGTTTTGTCTATCCTGGGTTTTTTTTTGATTGGTATGTGGTTTATTTTGGTTCTTTCAAGGACTGTGAAGAATTGTGTTGGCATTTTCATGGGGATGGCATGGAATCTGTATGTTCTTTTTGTAGGATTGCTATTTTTATTATGTTGATCCTAGCTATTCAAGAGCATGGGATATCTTTCCAATTTCTGATATTTTCTTCAATTTCTTTCTTCAAAAACTTAAAGTTCTTGTCAAACAGGCCTTTCACTTTTTTGGTTATTCTTCAAAACCTGCAGCATTTCTGTTCTCTAAAGACAAATATCCCAATAAAGAAATCAAGGAAACATTTCCATTCACAACAACTTCAATAAATTTTGAAATTAATATAGAAAATGAGTGAAAGAGTTGTGCAATATATTCTGAGATACTCAAGAAAGAAACTGAAGATAGCAGAAGATATAAAGACCTCCCATGCTCATTGAGTTTCAAGATTATTACTGTGAAAATGGCCATCCTACCAAAGAATCTGTAGATTTTGCACAATCCCAATGTTCCTTTTTTTTCACTAATACGTGCATTTATCAGCTCTCATAAAAAAGCTATATATGACAGTTAATATCCAGATCCACACTGGCCACCGTGAAGAGAATACAAACCTGTGGAATGCTTAGCTCTAATTCAGACAACTATACCATACATATGAGCTACAAGGTTTACAGATCACAGCTGAAGATGGTATTGGAAGATCATACGAACTAGAGATAGTGGAAATTCATTGTAAAAGAGTTTTTAGGGCATGCTAAGATAATTACACATATATACTCATAGAATCTGACTGCATGAACATGACCTGTGTAAGGGAAGGCAGCCAAAATCCCAGCATGGATGAGGTTTGTTACTCAGAGAAGTCAAGGAGATCTTTTCCGTTTTTGGTTAATTTTTATTTTCACTTTTAGTTTTCTTTGGGGATGCCTCAAAGAACATGGAAGGAATGGAACATGAATGGGATTGGGGTATATAATGCAAAATTATCCCCCCCAAAATCAATAAAAAATGTTAGAACACAAAAAAAGAAAACTAAAGCTGAATCCACATGTCTCCACTAAAGCACATAACATTTAAAATAACAGGTGATGCAAGAAGAGATTTCCTGAGGTTGAGTGGTAGGTATACCCATGACCTTGACCTCAGCACCTAACGGGGAGAGAGGCAATATAATTCTGTGTGGCTGAGTGAGAGATATCCTCAAAAACATCAAAAAGTAAATGAAATTCATAAAATTGTAAAATAATCTGTGAAAGTATGTGGTCACTGTTAATAAACTTTGTTGATGGAATTCTCTTCCTATGAGTTTGAATCCGTGTGTCCATTTACACATAATACCTAGACAGTAAGACATGTGAGCACCAAAAGAGAGGTAAGTCCTTCCAACCTCCTTGCTATGAATGTTAAATGCTTTACCCTATCTAATTTTTGGTCAGGTAAAACAGTGAGCATAAATGAACATTGTACAAAAATGCAGCAAGAACACAGAGCCACAAGAAATCATGTCAAACGTTTCTGTGTACCTAACCTGAAAGGTGCTGCCATTGCATCCTTCGTCACCCTAGGAATACCCATTGGTCCAGGAGGTGGTATTTTAATAAAGAGAGGAGATGAGAAGTACCACTAACACGGTATTCTTAACACAGTAGAAATGGGAACACATAATAGTGTAGAGCTTTTAGAAGCACTGGAAGAACACTGGGTAAGCTAAATCTCAAGAAAACTAAACTAAAGATCCTGAGGATAGAGATATTTCTTCAAACCTACTCATATAACCACAGTTCTGAACTCATAAGCCCTGAGGTAAGCCTGCCATTATTTAGAGACTTGGGATACTAGACAGTAAGGTTTCAAAACTTATGCCTTCCTTTGAAATGGCTAAAGAGGACCTCAGAAAGAGACACACAGAATAATATTATTCTGAAGTAATTCAAGAATTCAGTAGAAAAAGTTCACTGTCCCTCACAAAGATACTGGTCTGTTGAATCCTGAATACTCAACCACAAGTATGATGAGATCCACTATTCTCCTGCCTTAGAAATGAGCAAAAAATACTAGTTTCTTTTTTTTATAAAGAAAGTGACAACATAGAAGAGTGATCTAATTTAGCTTGAATATAATGTATGATCTGTGGAAAAGAACAACAACAACAGCAACAAAACCCCACTAACAGTCATTAATTTTTCCAGAAATACATAAGGGAACAATATTTCCTAACTTATTTAGTGATGCTGGTATAGTATTTTAATACCAAAATCAAACAAAGCTACTAAATAATAATTCATAATAATATATAAAAATAGGTGCAAAATTCAATAAAAAGCTAGCATAGTACATTTAGTAGTTATGAAATTATTTTATATTATGTCCAAGTGAGGTGTAACCCAGCAATGAAAATTATTCAAAAAATTATTCAATAGAGTACATCCTATTAATAGAAAAAGGACATGACACTTACTAATTAGGACACAGAGCTTAATGACTGCAGTAATTAAGTTTTGGTTTCTGCACAGGGAAACTTGATAGGAGGATTTTAGATCTAGATATTACACTGCTTAAAGTTGTATCCGTTTCCGAATCTCAGTCCTTTGGACAGCAAGAGCACTGATGCACCCTCGTACAGTTGAGTGATTGTCTCCATCTTGTACAAGATTGCAGGCTGCAGAGAAGATTCCTCAGGGACAATCACTGAACAATACCCCAGACTGTTATCCACACAGTAGTGAGAGCCCTTCATGTCCCAGTCTTGGTCCTCAAGGGTTTATGTACAATATTCTAGCCCAGAGATATGGACTGTTAATAAATTAGTTTCAACTGCAGGAAAAAGAACTTATTAGGTGAATTGTTTAGAGATAAGTACTAGTGAATAACTCTTCCTAAAGCAAACTCTTCAAAAAAATAGAAATAATTAATTCCTGGGAGGATAAAGGTGAGACAGATTTATCCTTTAATAAAATACTCAGTAGCCTTTACACATGGTTTCATTATTTTTCTTCCACTGGAAGAACTGAAAGGTAAACATTTGTTTTTCTTTGTAACTTGATCTAGGTAAGGAAGATTAGAAGATTCTCTTTAGTAGAGAGAACCATGAATGCCTAATTCGACAGAATATTTTCTTTTTTTCTTTTCTTTTGATGGGCATTACAGAGCCATCAAGATTTGAAAGTGCTTGTTAAATGCATTTGAAGTTTGTGTCATTTGGCAGTCTCTGCCTCCTAATGTATTGTTTAGGAATTGCAGGTTTGGGATACATTCATTACACAAAATATTGTCTAAATATCTGTATGTAATGATTACTCTGTGTTTCTGAAGACACTGGACATTCTCAACTGCAACAGTAGCCAAAGTAAGCTCCCCAAATTCTGATTTTTAAACTAACTGATCATATTTCCACCCCCAAGAAGTTTTCCATAAAAATCATCCAAACAAAGCCTTTTGAACATTTTCAGATATTTTAAGAAGATGTTGCTAAAATATTTGTTCCTTTAAACTGTAGATATGGTTACAAAGGCATAAAGTATTAGGAGGAGGCTTACAATTCATGAAACTATAAGAACTCATTTCTATGGTTTGAGCACAGGAAGAATATAAAGGGACTGAAAAGGTTGGGTGGGTTACTGAGAGTTTATTGCATAGAGTGTGCTGATTTTGGTAGCTTCTTGGCTAATGCAGTCACACGTTTTCAGAAAAAAAATGTTTTGGCTATTCTCAGGGATTCAAGAGAGGAAAAATACAACTTGTACCAATAGCTGGAGACCCAAAATCCAGCTGAGAATCAAATAAGGCTCCTTAGAGTTAGAGCTATGATGCATGTGACCTTCACTACAGCTGAGACAGGTCAGAATACACGGACAGTAACAGCTTTAGAATTCTGCTTTTCCAAAGAATTCTTTCAATTCTAAAGCTGAGGTTCAAAGATGAATACATTAAAAATTCAGAATCTGGAATGGGAAAGGATACTCTCTGCTCTGATTGGAAATCTGAATTAAAAGTTCAGACTCGGGGACACTTAATTTTGACCTCATCAAATGTTCTTGGGTATTGAGTAGTGAGAGCTTGCCTTTGCAATAGTAGATCAGCTTCAAGTTGCATGACTAAATACCTGTCACCTTAAGTTCAGATTCAAGAAAGGTATTGATAAATATGAATCCTTTTGGCTATTGTTTCCCTTTATAAATTTACATAAGAAAGATGAGATGCAGAGGCAGAGAATACCAGTGTTATAGAATTTAACAGACCTAGGCTGTTATTGTTTTCTGTCATTGGCTGAAATTCGCCTGACTGCCCCTTCATTCCTCAACTTTATGTATAAGTTGACAAAATACAAGATACTCAGGGATTTCTAATGTAGGGCAATTCTGGAGGTTTGTCAACTGGAAATCTAACCATCTGGCTTTCTTTTGTAGCTTAGCAGAGGAATGTGAAGGATTTCTTATGTACATAGGTGGTGGTTTTAAGGCACTAGTTCACTTCTCTTAACTCTGGCAATGTTGACCTTCAAAAAAAAACTGATCCGCTTTGGAGACACAGGCACTGAGTAAATGCTAAAAAGATAGAGACCGACATCCTGGATTTGGATACAGGAACCTTTACATTTTACCACTGGGACTTTAGGTAAGTTCTTTATCTTCCAGCCACAGTCTAGTCTTCTTTTCTTTAAAATTCACACTTAAAAGTGTCTAAACCTTTTGACATTATTGTGAGGAATAGGTGAAACACTACACACAAATCACTTAGTATAGTGCCAAGTGCATGACAGGTGCTCAGTGAAAGATTGTCCCACAGGAAGCTTGTGCACGACATGCAAGCCTCAGCATGCTGCCTCAAATGTGGAGAAGCAGAGCGCAACAAAGGGTTCATGCCCAATTTTCTCAGTGTGAGATGAGGTTGCTCAGTTACATCCTTGCCTCTCCATGGCTGTCTTTCCTTTTATGGAAGACCAGTCTCTTCTTGCTCCTCTGCACAGTGTATGCTATTATTTTTTTGAGCCAGGGCAAGGAATGAAACTCATTTATTACTTTAAGATGAATTGAACACTAAAGACATCAGTTTTGACACATACTCAAATTGTTCAGTTTGCCTTTGTGTCTACATGCTGTGAGGGAAAAGGAAGCATCTGAGTACTTTAAAAGGATCAATATATATATATACAGATTACTTGAAAATCTGCAGGAAATGGAATGATTAACCGAATGAGTCAGGTTTTGGGGGTGTCGTTTTGATCATGAAATATGATTTTGGCATTTACATTCTAGAATTTATAAAAACTTATTAGCCCATTCTTTGTTATCCCAAGGATTAACTCCTCTAGAGAAGACCTGGCAATTAGAAAAGCATTCTTTTTTATTCCCAGGGATTCTTGTTCCTGGGAGGATTCTCTAATTCTTTGGGCTATTTAGAAGGGAGGTTGTGATCCTGGGCTTAGAGATGTAAAGTCTATGTCTCAACAAAGTATTCTTGAGGTCGCTTGGAAAGACATCTCTTTCCAGCAGACTTCAGTATGTATCATGACCACATGTGATGATCATGACCACATGTGATGGGGACAGTTCATCTTACCCACCATAGTTCTCGGGTGTCAGAACACGTGAAGATATTTTTTAAAAAGAGAAAAGGAAAGTAATCTGAAGCCCAGGAAAAATAATAAAAACCGATAATGAATGATATAGCAGTTTTAAATCATATTGTAAAGTTTGAGTGATAGCTGCATTCTTCATCAAGTAAATGAGACAGATTCTGTTATAAAGTGAATTCAGGCTTGACTTAGTTACTGTGCAAGCAAATTGTTGGTTAACAGGGTTAGTTCACATGAGAACCTATATTTGACTGTAGAACAGAAGGCAATATATTGTGTGGTGTGGTCAGGGCAATCTCATGCTCTGTCCTGAGCACCCATTCACTAGAGCTCATGCATCCCCTTGTCTTATGCTCATTTGGTGAATTCACAAGCACAGTTTTTGGTTACATTTAGACACCATTAGTTGGATTTCCTTCATTTTTGTTGTGCCATAATTTACTCAGCTTTGAATATTCATTTTTTCAATTATAGCACTAAATATAGAAATCAAAGTTATTTTCTGATCATAAAATTAGTAATGCAATCTATGGTAATTTGGAAAATGATAAAAAAGCTAAAGAAAAATAACAAGTCATCCATAATCTTATATTTTGAAGCAAATGTTCTCAATATTTTAAGTAATTATTTTTTAATATGGTTTGAATTGCTCTGAAACATTATTATGCTTTTATATTTTTGGAAAGGTGTGTGTGTGTCTATTTGTGGGTATGCATACATGTGACTGAAGGTTTTTGTAATATGAAGAATTCAAATTTATCTGGAGCTGGAGTTGTATCTTATTGTGAACCACCTGTTATGGGTACTAGGAACTGAACTGAGGTCCTCTGCAGGAGAAGCATGCACTCTTAACCATTGAACAGTGCCTTCAGCTTCTACCTTATTTTTGATTAACATGCAATAATTGCACATATTAATGGGTCACAATGTGTTTATCAACACATATACACAGTATGTCCTGATCAAGTCAGAGTCATTAATAGTCCCTTCTTACTATCAACTCTGTATTTGGAGACATTGAACTCCTCTCAGCTCTTCATAAAACATATATTATTATCAACTGCAGTTATCCAATTGTGCTGTGGAGCATATGCGAGCATTATTGTTGGGTACATAATTATTTGGTGCCTGTTCTTGAATACTTTGTTTTCCATTTCTACTTGTACCTTTGGATTAGTGCTGGTTTTAGAATCCAGTTATTCGAGAGCTAGCCCTGTTGCCCTGCTGAGCAGTTCTTCCCAGAGAGGTGAGTGGGTGCTAGCCTGGGCAGCCTGCCTACCTGTCTGGGAAGGGAGCACAGCCCTCCCCCCCTCAGCTTCTGCGGCAGGGTCTTCGGTGTTCCAAGGGACCCCTCCCCTCCCCCCACTGCTGCGGGCCCTTTGTCTCCTCAGTCCTGGGAAGACCAGCTAGCCCTGTTGCCCTGCTGAGCAGTTCTTCCCAGAGAGGGCTGAGGAGCTCTATCCAGAGAGTGCTGTGAAGTCCTACCCAGAGAGTGCTGAGGAGTTCTATCCAGAAAGTGCTGAGGAGTTTCATCCAGAGTGGAAGAAATGGGCAGGCGCCAATGCAAGAATTCCTCCAACAACCTGAAAGGCAACATGACACCGCCAGAATCCAGGGAGCTCGAAACTAGAAGAATTGAACACCCTACGCCAGAAGAAATAGAAGAAATTGACTCTAAGCGCTTCTTTATGAAAATAATGGAGGAAATTAAACAGGAGGTGAAAATCTGCCGTAAAGAAATGGAAGATAAGTATAACAAAAAAAATTGAGGAAATGAGTAAAGAAATGGAAGAGAAATATACCAAAAAGTTTGAAGAAATGAGTAAATCCGTAAATGAAATTCTGGGAAACCAAGAAAAAACAATCAAACAGGTAATAGAAACAGTTCAAGATTTGAAAACTGAAATGGAGTCAATGAAGAAATCACAAACCGAGGGCCGGCTGGCTATGGAAAATCTGGGTAAACGAACAGAGACTTCAGAAACAAGCTTAACCAATAGAATACAAGAGATAGAAGAAAGAATCTCAGACTCTGAGGACACCATAGAGAAATTAAACACTCTGTCCAAAGAAAACAGCAAATCCAACAAATTCTCATCACAAAACATTCAGGAACTGTGGGACACAATAAAAAAACCAAATCTAAGAATAATAGGAGTAGAAGAAGGAGAAGAATTGCATTTCAAAGGTCCAGAAAATATACTCAACAAAATTATAGAAGAAAACTTTCCCATCCTAAAGAACGATATTCCTTTGAAGGTTCAAGAAGCATACAGAACACCGAATAGACTGGATCAGAAAAAAACATCCCCTCGTCATATAGTAATCAAAACACAAAGCATTCAGACTAAAGAAAGGATATTGAAAGCTGCAAAGGAAAAAGGTCAAGTAACTTATAAAGGTAAACCTATCAGACTTACACCAGACTTCTCTATGGAAACCATGAAAGCCAGAAGGTCCTGGATAGAGGTACTGCAGAAACTAAGAGACAATGGATGCAAACCCAGACTACTTTACCCAGCCAAGCTATTGTTCACTATCAACGGAGAAAACAAAATATTCCAGGATAAAAACAAATTTAAACAATACGTAGCTACTAATCCAGCCTTACAGAGAATACTAGAAGGAAAATCACAACCCAAGGAATCCAACATTCCCAACACTGCCTACATTAACTCAGACATCTAGCGACCCTCCACAAGCACAACTCAAAGAAGGAAAACACATACACGCTACTACCCAAAAAAATGACCGGAGTCATCGATCACTGGTCATTAATATCACTTAATATCAATGGTCTCAACTCACCTATAAAGAGGCACAGACTTAGAGATTGGATACGAAAACAGGATCCAACATTCTGCTGTCTACAAGAAACACACCTCAACCACAAAGACAGACACCTACTCAGAGTAAAGGGTTGGGAAAAGGTTTTCCAAGCAAATGGACCTAAGAAACAAGCGGGTGTGGCCATTCTAATATCTAACAAAATTGACTTCAAACTAAAATCAATCAGAAGAGATGGAGATGGACATTTCATACTCATAACAGGAACAATTCATCAGGAAGAAGTCTCAATCTTGAATATCTATGCCCCTAATATAAAGGCACCCACATATGTAAAAGAAACTCTTCTAGAACTCAAGGCAGTCATCAAACCACACACACTAATAGTAGGAGACTTCAA
Organism: Myodes glareolus; assembly: GCF_982192425.1. Taxonomy (NCBI): domain Eukaryota; kingdom Metazoa; phylum Chordata; class Mammalia; order Rodentia; family Cricetidae; genus Myodes; species Myodes glareolus. The sequence continues at coordinate 320,050 of NC_142033.1, read as the reverse complement.
CACTCCTCTCTCACCAATGGACAGGTCAATCAGACAGAAACCTAACAGAGAAATAAGAGATTTACTGGAGGTACTGAATCAAATGGACTTAACAGACATCTATAGAACACTCCACCCAAATAGGAAAGAGTATACCTTCTTCTCTGCAGCTCATGGAACCTTCTCGAAAATTGACCACATACTTGGTAACAAAGCAAACTTCCACAGATACAAAAAAATATTAGTGACCACCTGTGTCTTGTCAGATCACCATGGATTAAAATTAGAATTCAACAACAATGGTACCCCCATGAAGCCAACAAACTCATGGAAGTTGAACAGTCAACTACTAAATCACCCCTGGGTCAAGGAAGAAATAAAGAAAGAAATTAAAGTCTTCCTTGAATATAATGAAAACAAAGACACAACGTATTCAAACCTATGGGACACAATGAAAGCAGTGCTAAGAGGAAAGTTCATAGCACTAAGTGCCCACCTAAAGAAAACAGAGAAAGCACACATTGGAGACTTAACAACACACTTGAAAGCTCTAGAAAAAAAAGAAGCTGATTTACCCAGGAGGAGTAGAAGACTGGAAATAATCAAACTGAGGGCTGAAATCAACAAAATAGAAACACAGAGAACAATTCAAAGAATCAATGAAGCAAAAAGCTGGTTCTTGGAGAAAATTAACAAGATTGACAAACCCCTATCCAAACTAATCAAACGGCAGAGAGAGAACTTGCAAATTAATAGGATCAGAAATGAAAAGGGGGACATAACCACAGACACAGAGGAAATACAGAGAATTATTAGATCTTACTACGAAAGTTTATATGCCACAAAGTTGGAAAATGTAAAAGAAATGGACATTTTTTTAGATAAGTACCATATACCAAAGTTGAACCAAGACCAGGTGAACAATCTAAATAGACCTGTTAGTCGTGAAGAACTAGAAGCTGTTATCAAAAATCTCCCTACCAAAAAAAGCCCAGGACCAGATGGTTTCAATGCAGAATTCTACCAGAACTTCCAGGAAGAGCTAATACCTATACTCCTTAATGTATTCCACAATATAGAAAAAGAAAAGTCACTGCCAAACTCCTTTTATGAAGCTACAGTCACCCTAATACCAAAACCACACAAAGACACAACCAAGAAAGAGAATTACAGGCCAATCTCACTCATGAACATCGATGCGAAAATTCTCAATAAAATACTGGCAAACCGAATCCAAGAACACATTAGAAAAATCATCCATTATGATCAAGTAGGCTTCATCCCAGAGATGCAGGGATGGTTCAACATACACAAATCTATCAATGTAATCCATCATATAAATAAACGGAAAGAAAAAAATCATATGATCATTTCATTGGATGCTGAAAAAGCGTTTGACAAAATTCAACACCCTTTTATGATAAAGGTGTTGGAGAGACTGGGGATACAAGGATCATACCTAAATATAATAAAAGCAATATACAGCAAGCCGACAGCTAACATCAAATTGAATGGAGAGAAACTCAAAGCCTTTCCACTAAAATCAGGAACACGACAAGGCTGTCCACTCTCTCCATACCTCTTCAATATAGTGCTTGAAGTTCTAGCAATAGCAATAAGACAACATAAGGGGATCAAGGGGATTCGAATTGGAAAGGATGAAGTGAAACTTTCGTTATTTGCAGACGATATGATAGTGTACATAAGCGACCCCAAAACCTCTACCAAAGAACTCCTACAGCTGATAAACACCTTTAGTAACGTGGCAGGATACAAGATCAACTCCAAAAAATCAGTGGCACTCCTATACACAAAGGATAAAGAAACGGAGAGGGAAATCAGAGAAACATCACCTTTCATGATAGCCACAAACACCATAAAATATCTTGGGGTTACTCTAACCAAGGATGTGAAAGACCTATTTGACAAGAACTTTAAGCCTTTGAAAAGAGAAATTGAGGAGGATACCAGAAAATGGAAAGACCTCCCCTGCTCTTGGATTGGGAGAATCAACATAGTAAAAATGGCAATTCTACCAAAAGCAATCTACAGATTCAATGCAATCCCCATCAAAATCCCATCAAACTTCTTGACAGACCTTGAGAGAACAATAATTAAGTTTATATGGAAAAACAAAAAACCCAGGATAGCCAAAACAATCTTATACAATAAAGGAACTTCTGGAGGCATTACTATCCCTGACTTCAAACTCTATTACAGAGCTACAGTATTGAAAACAGCTTGGTATTGGCATAAGAACAGAGAAGTCGACCTATGGAATCGAATAGAAGACCCAGATACTAACCCTCAAACCTACGAACACCTAATTTTTGACAAGGGAGCTAAAGGTATACAATGGAAGAAGGAAAGCGTCTTTAACAAATGGTGCTGGCATAACTGGATGTCAACCTGTAGAAGAATGAAAATAGATCCATATCTATCACCTTGCACAAAACTCAAGTCCAAATGGATTAAAGACATCAACATCAATCTGTCCACTTTGAACCTGATAGAAGAGAAAGTGGGAAGTAGTCTACAAGATATAGGCACAGGAGGCCACTTCCTAAGTAGGACCCCAGCAGCACAGACAATAAGAGAAACAATGAATAAATGGGACCTGCTGAAACTGAGAAGCTTCTGTAAAGAAAAGGACACTGTCAGTAGGACAAAAAGGCTGCCTTCTGACTGGGAGAAGATCTTCACCAACCCCTCATCAGACAAAGGTCTTATCTCCAGAATATACAAAGAACTCAAGAAACTCGACACTAGTTCCATCCAGAGGGCCTTCCGAGTGATCCTGCATCTGACGAAGGACGGCGATACAGTCGGTGACCCATATTGCAGCACCGGACTGAGCCCCCCGAGGTCCAAATGAGGAGCAGAAGGAGGAAGAACATGAAAAACGAAATCAGTACTGCGAGGGATGCTATCACCCACTGATACAAGGGAACGGATCTGATGAGAGTTTACCAAGGCCAGTTGGACTGGGACTGAAAGAGGACGTGATCTAACCAGACTCTCCGAATTTGGCCGGATTCTCTGACTGTGGCTGACCCGAAGTCTTTCTGAAAAGCCATTGACTATGACACTGGGACCTGTTTCCTCTACATATAATGGATTTTGGGGATCCAGTCTGTTTGGACACTCACCTTCCTGGACCTGGAGGGAGGGGGAAGGAACTGGAACTTCCCACAGGGCAGGAAACCCTGACTGCCCTGGGGGACGAAGAGGGAGGAGGAGGGGGAGTAGGGGGAGTGGGAGGGTGTTGGGAGGGGGGGTGGAAATGGAAACTTTTATAATTTAATAAAATTTACTAAAAAAAAAGAAACTAGACACTAAAACTCTAATTAACCCAATTAAAAAATGGGGTACTGATCTGAACAGAGAATTCACAACAGATGAACTTCGAATGGCCAGAAGACACTTAAGGTCATGCTCAACCTCCTTAGCGATCAGGGAAATGCAAATCAAAACCACTTTGAGATACCATCTTACACCTGTCAGAATAGCTAAAGTTAAAAACACCAATGATAACCTATGCTGGAGGGGATGTGGAATGAGGGGAACACTCATCCATTGTTGGTGGGAATGCAAACTTGTGCAGCCACTTTGGAAATCAGTGTGGAGGTTTCTCAGGAAACTGGGAGTCAACCTCCCTCAGGACCCAGCAATTCCTCTCTTGGGAATATACCCTAGAGATGCCCAAACATACTACAAAAGCGTTTGTTCAACTATGTTCATAGCAGCACTATTTGTAATAGCCAGAACCTGGAAACAGCCTAGGTGCCCCTCAATAGAAGAATGGTTAAAAAAGGTGTGGAACATATACACATTAGAGTTTTACTCAGCGGTAAAAAATAATGACATTTTGAATTTTGCATGCAAATGGATGGACATAGAAAACGCTTTACTGAGTGAGGTAAGCCAGACCCAAAAAGAGGAACACGGTATGTATTCACTCATAAGTGGATTCTAACCATAATTAAAGGTCTTTGAGCCTATTATTCGTGATCCTAGAGAAGCTAAATAAGAAGACGAACCTGATGAAGATTATTTACCTATCTGCCAGGAGGTAGGAAATAGTCAAGAGTCCCAGGTAACCTTGGGTGCATGGGGGGTGGGTGGGAGGGTTGATGGAAGGGGAGAGGGTTAGAGAGAAGGGAGTAGGGGAGGAATGGAGAAAGCTCGGTTGACCGGGATGGGGGGAAGGGAGGAAGGATGAATGTGGGATCAGGGAAGAATATATTTCAACTAAGGGAGTCATATTAGAGTTTACAGGAAACTTGATTATATATGGGATCCCAGGTCCAAGGAGAGATCCCCAGATTGTTCTCTGGACAGAGGAGGGGGTGCCTGAACCGGCCTTGGCCCGTGACCATACTGATGAATATTTTGCTTATCACCATAGATCCCTCATCTGGCGTTGGATGACGATACAGATGGAGGCCCGCGTTGGAGCACCGAACTGAGCCCCCCAAGATCCAAACGAGGAGCAAAAGGAGGAAGAAAATGACGAAGGACTGCGAGGGATACTATCACCCACTGATACAAGGGGTCGGATCTAATGAGAGTTTACCAAGGCCAGATGGACCGTGACTGAACGAGCATGTGATCCAACCAGATTCTCTGAATGTGGCCGGATTTTCTGAATGTGGCTGGCCTGCAGTCTTTCCGAGAAGCCAAATACAATGATACTGGGACTGGTTTCCTCTGCATATACTGGATTTTTGGGATCCAGTCTGTTTGGATGCTCACCTTCCTGGACCTGGAGTGAGGGGGGAGGAACTTGGACTTCCCACAGGGCAGGAGACCCTGACTTCCCTAGGGGACAAAGAGGGAGGAGGAGAGGGAGGGGGGGAGTGGGAGGGCGTTGGGAGGAGGGGCGTAAATGGAAACTTTTTATAATTTAATAAAATTACAAAAAAAAAGAATCCAGTTATTCGAGAGAATATATATGGCATTAATATTTGACTTATTTCAATTAAAATTTCCTCCATTTCTGCAAAGATGTGAAGAAAGGGGAACAAATATACTTGTGTTTTAACATCAATGAATCATAGTCTATATAAAATTTTATGTGAAACTTCAAAAACTAAGTTTATTCCTGAATTACACATATTAGTATTTGAATAGAGTTTTCAAATATTAATTACATAGTTATTATCACTAACTTTTTACTTTTATTAAATTTTCTTAACTAGAACTGGTGTTTAAGTACTATATCATGTTTGTAAATTACCTTATTCCACATATATAAATTTATATATGGGATATATTTATATGTATATATGTATATATAAGATATAAGATATATGTGTCATATATATATATATATGTCTTGTTAACCTCCAAAATTTTGCTGCTAATGATTGCTCTGTTCTATTATTCTGATGTAAAAGTGAAGTTTGTAATTGCTTTCCTGACTGCAGAAATGAGATTCTTTCTTCAGTGTATTCTTTGTCTTTTAAGAATTCTAGAATTTGTCATGTAAGAATTGTACATGGTAACAATTTCAGGCAACCTGCTCATTGTGGTCACCATCATCCATAGCCGGGCTCTGAGTTCCCCCATGTACTTCTTCCTGAGCCACCTTTCCTTGATAGATATGATTTACACTTCCTCTTCTGCTCCAAAGTTGATTGTGGACTCCTTTCAAGAAAACAAAGTCATCTCCTTCAATGGATGCATAGCACATGTCTATGCAGAGCACATTTTTGGTGCAACTGAGATCATTCTCTTGACAGTGATGGGCTATGACCACTATGTGGCCATCTGCAAACCTCTGCACTATATGACCATCATGAGCTACAAGCTATGCTTTCTCCTGGTGGGTGTGGCCTGGACCGGAGGGTTTCTCCATGCAGCTATTCAGATCTGCTTTACAGTCTGGCTGCCCTTCTGTGGCCCCAACATCATGGACCATTTTTTTTATTATTATTTTTTATTTGTTTGTTTATAAAAATTTCCATTTCCTCCCCTCCTCCCCATACCCTCCCATTCCCCCCACTCCCTCTCCTCCCCCCCCACTCCCTTTCCTCCTCCCTCTCCAGTCCAAAGAGCAGTCAGGGATTTCTGCCCTGTGGGAAGTTCAAGTTCCTCCCCCCTCCCTCCAGGCCTAGGAAGGTGAGCATCCAAACAGACTAGGATCACAAAAAGCCAGTACATGCACATGAAACAAGACCCAGTGCCATTGTCAATGGCTTCTCAGTCAGCCCCCATGTCAGCCACATTCAGAGAATCTGGTTTGATCACATGCTTGTTCAGTCCCAGTCCAGCTGGCCTTGGTGAGCTCTCATTCGATCAGTCCCCTTGTATCAGTGGGTGAACGCACCCCTCGTGGTCCTGATTTCCTTTTTCATGGTCTCCCTCCTTCTGCTCCTCTTTTGGACCTTGGGGGGCTCAGTCCGGTGCTCCAATGTGGGGCTCCGTCTGTATCGCCATCAATCTTCGGATGAAGGTTCCCACTGGTCCTGCCTATCTTGCTCACATTTTCCCTCCTTCTGCTTCTCATTTGGATCTAGGGAGTTAAGTCCAGTGTTCCAATATGTGTCTCTGTCTCTATCTCCATCCATCACCAGATGAAGGTTCTATGGTGATATGCACAATATTCGTCAGTATGGTTATGGGCCAAGGACAGTTCAGGCACCCTCTCCTCTGCTACCCAGGGAACAATCTGGGGACCTCTCCTTGGGCCTGAGAACCCCTCCAGAAACAAGTCTGTTGCCAACCCTAAAATGGCTCCCTTAGTTGAGATATATACTTGCCTGCTCCCATATCCATCCTTCCTCCCCCCTCATTTCATTCCCCCATGCCATCCCCAATTCTCCCCCTCTCCCTTCTCTCTAACCATCTCCCCTTACTCCCCCCCCACCCCGTGCACCCAAGATTGCCTTGAAATCTTGACTACTTCCAATATCCAGGAGGATAACTATATGATTTTCTTCAGGTTCACCTTTTTATTTAGCTTCTCTAGGATCACGAATTATAGGCTCAAAGACCTTTAACTATGGCTAGAATCCACTTACGAGTGAGTACATACCATATTCCTCTTTTTGGGTCTGGGTTACCTCACTCAGTAAAGCGTTTTCTATTTCCATCCATTTGCAAGCAAAATTCAAGATGTCATTGTTTTTTTACCACTGAGTAAAACTCTAATGTGTATATGTTCCACACCTTCTTTAACCATTCTATTGAGGGGCACCTAGGTTGTTTCCATGTTCTGGCTATTACAAATAGTGCTGCTATGAACGTATTGAAGCATTGAACAAATGCTTTTGTAGTATGATAGGACATCTCTTGGGTATATTCCCAAGAGTGGAATTGCTGGGTCCTGAGGGAGGTTGACTCCCAGTTTCCTGAGAAACCGCCACACTGATTTCCACAGTGGCTGCACAAGTTTGCATTCCCACCAACAATGGATAAGTGTTCCCCTCACTCCACATCCTCTCCATCATAGGCCATCTTTGGTGTTTTTAAGTTTAGCTATTCTGACAGGTATAAGATGTTATCTCAAAGTTGTTTTGATTTGCATTTCCCTGATCGCTAAGGAGGTTGAGCATGATCTTAAGTGTCTTTTGGCCATTCGAAGTTCCTCTGTTGTGAATTCTCTGTTCAGTTCAGTACCCCATTTTTTAATTGGGTTAATTAGAGTTTTAGTATCTAGCTTCTTGAGTTCGTTGTATATTTTGGAGATCAGACCTTTGTCTGTTGAGGGGTTGGTGAAGACCTTCTCCCAGTCAGAAAGTAGTCTTTTTGTCTTACTGACAGTGTCTTTTGCTTTACAGAAGCTGCTCAGTTTCAGGAGGTCCCATTTATTCATTGATTCTCTTATTGTCTGTGCTACTGGGGTTCTACTTAGAAAGTGGTCTCCTGTGCCTATATCTTGTAGACTACTTCCCACTTTCTCTTCTATCATGTTCAAAGTGGTCGGATTAATGTTGATGTCTTTAATCCATTTGGACTTGAGTTTTGTGCATGGTGATAGACATGGATCTACTTTCATTCTTCTACAGGTTAACATCCAGTTATGCCAGCACCATTTGTTAAAGATGCTTTCCTTCTTCCATTGTATACCTTTAGCTCCCTTGTCAAAAATCAGGTGTTCATAGGTTTGTGGGTTAATATCCGGGTCTTCTATTCAATTCCATATGTCGACTTCTCTGTTGTTAAGCCATTACCAAGCTGTTTTCAATACTGTCGCTCTGTAATAGAGTTTGAAGTCAGGGATGGTAATGCCTCCAGAAGTTCCTTTATTGTATAATATTGTTTTGGCTATCCTGGGTTTTTTGTTTTTCCATATAAAGTTGATTATTATTCTCTCAAGGTCTGTGAAGAAGTTTGATGGGATTTTGACGGGGTTTGCATTGAATCTATAGATTTCTTTTGGTAGAATTGCCATTTTTACTATGTTGATTCTCCCAATCCAAGAACAGGGGAGGTCTTCCCATTTTCTGGTATCCTCCTCAATATTTTTCTTCGAAAACTTAAAGTTCTTGTCAAATAGGTCTTTCACTTCCTTGGTTAGAGTTATCCCAAGATATTTTATGCTATTTGTGGCTATCGTGAAAGGTGATGTTTCTCTGATTTCCCTCTCTGCTTCTTTATCCTTTGTGTATAGGAGTGCTGATTTTTTGGAGTTGATCTTGTATCCTGCCACATTACTAAAGGTGTTTATCAGCTGTAAGAGTTCTTTGGTAGAGTTTTGGGGGTCGCTCATGTATACTATCATATCGTCTGCAAATAACGAAAGTTTAACTTCATCCTTTCCAATTTGAATCCCCTTGTTCCCCTTTTGTTGTCTTATTCCTATTGCTAGAACTTCAAGCACTATATTGAAGAGGTATGGAGAGAGTGGACAGCCTTGTCGTGTTCCTGATTTTAGTGGAATGGCTTTGAGTTTCTCTCCATTCAGTTTGATGTTAGCTGTCGGCTTACTGTATATTGCTTTTATTATATTTAGTTATGTTCCTTGTATCCCCAATCTCTCCAACACCTTTATCATAAAGGGGTGTTGAATTTTGTCAAATGCTTTTTCAGCATCCAATGAAATGATCAAGTGGTTTTTTTCTTTCAGTTTATTTATATGATGGATTACATTGATAGATTTGCGTATGTTGAACCAGCCCTGCATCTCTGGAATGAAGCCCACCTGATCATAATGAATGATTTTTCTAATGTGTTCTTGGATTCGGTTTGGCAAGATTTTGTTGAGAATTTTCGCGTCGATGTTCATGAGTGAGATTGGCCTGTAATTCTCTTTCTTGGTTGTGTCTTTGTGTGGTTTTGTTATTAGGGTAACTATAGCTTCATAGAAAGAGTTTGTCAATGACTCTTCTGTTTCTATATTGTGAAATACATTAAGGAGTGTAGGTATTAGCTCTTCTTGCAAATTCTGGTAGAATTCTGCATTGAAACCATCTGGTCCTGGGCTTTTTTAGGTAGGGAGATTTTTGATAACAGCTTCTAATTCTTCACGACTGACAGGTCTATTTAGATTGTTCACCTGGTCTTGGTTCAACTTTGGTATATGGTACTTATCTAAAAAAATGTCCATTTCTTTTACATTTTCCAATTTTGTGGCAGACAGGGTTTTGTAGTAAGATCTAATGATTCTCTGAATTTCTTCTGTGTCTGTGATTATGTCCCCCTTTTCATTTCTGATCTTATTAATTTGCATGTTCTCTCTCTGCCGTTTGATTAGTTTGGATTGGGTTTTGTCAATCTTGTTGATTTTCTCCAAGAACCAGCTTTTTGTTTCATTGATTCTTTGAATTGTTTTCTGTGTTTCTATTTTGTTGATTTCATCCCTCAGTTTTATTATTTCCAATCTTCTACTCCTCCTGGGTGAATCCACTCCTTTTTTTTCTAGAGCATCCAAGTGTGCTGTTAAGTCTCCAATATGTGCTTTCTCCGTTTTCTTTAATTGGGCACTTAGTGCTATGAACTTTCCTCTTAGCACTGCTTTCATAGTGTCCCATAGGTTTGAATATGTTGTGTCTTTATTTTCATTAAATTCAAGGAAGACTTTAATTTCTTTCTTTATTTCTTCCTTGACCCACGGGTGATTTAATAGTTGACAGTTCAACTTCCATGAGTTTGTTGGCTTCCTGGGGGTAGCGTTTTTGTTGAATTCTAACTTTAATCCATGGTGATCTGACAAGACACAGGTGGTTACTAATATTTTTTGTATCTGTGGAAGTTTGCTTTGTTATCGCGTATGTGTCAATTTTTTGAGAAGTTTCCATGGGCTGCAGAGAATAAGGTATGTTCTTTCCTATTTGGGTGGAATGTTCTATAGATATCTGTTAAGTCCATTTGATTCAATACCTCCAATAATTCTCTTATTTCTCTGTTGGTTTTCTGTCTGATTGACCTGTCCATTGATGAGAGAGGTGTGTTAAAGTCTCCTACTATTAGTGTGTGTGGTTTGATGACTGCCTTGCGTTCTAGAAGTATTTCTTTTACATAAGTGGGTGCCTTCATATTAGGGGAATAGATATTCAGGATTGAGACTTTCTCCTGATGAATTGTTCCTGTTATGAGTATGAAATGTCCATCTCTGTCTCTTCTGGTAGATTTTAGTTTGAAGTCAATTTTGTTAGATATTAGAACGGCCACACCCACTTGTTTTTTAGGTCCGTTTGCTTCGAAAACCTTTTCCCAACCCTTTTCTCTGAGTAGGTGTCTGTCTTTGTGGTTGAGGTGTGTTTCTTGTAAACAGCAGAATGTTGGATCCTGTTTTCGTATCCAATCTCTAAGTCTGTGCCTTTTTATAGGTGAATTGGGTCCATTGATATTAAGTGATATTAATGACCAGTGGTTGTTGACTCTGGTTATTTTTTTGGGGGGGGTAGTAGAGTGTATGTGTTTCCCTTCTTTGAGTTGTGCTTGTGAAGGGTCGCTAGATGTCTGAGTTATTGTAGGCGGTGTTGGGAATGTTGGATTCCTTGGGTAGTGATTTTCCTTCTAATACTTTCTGTAAGGCTGGATTTGTAGCTATGTATTTTTTAAATTTGTTTTTATCCTGGAATATTTTTTCTTCTCCGTTGATAGTGAATGATTGCTTGACTGGGTATAGTAGTCTGTGCTTGCATCCATGGTACTAGTTTCTTTAGTACCTCTATCCAGGACCTTCTGGCTTTCATGGTTTCCATAGAGAAGTCTGGTGTAAGTCTGATAGGTTTAACTTTATAAGTTACTTGACCTTTTTCCTTTGCAGCTCTTAATATTCTTTCTTTAATCTGAATGTTTTGTGTTTTGATTATTATATGGCAAGGGTTTTTTTTAAATCAAGTCTATTCGGTGTTCTGTATGCTTCTTGAACCTTCATAGGGATATCATTCTTTAGGTTGGGGAAGTTTTCTTCTATAATTTTGTGGAATATATTTTCTGGGCCTTTGATTTGCAATTCTTCTCCTTCTTCTACCCCTATTATTCTTAGATTTGGGTTTTTTTTATTGTGTCCCACATTTCCTGAATATTTTGTGATAACAATTTATTGGATTTGCGGTTTTCTTTGGTCAGTGTGTTTATTTTCTCTATGGTGTCTTCAGAGTCTGAGACTCTTTCTTCTATCTCTTGTATTCTGTTGGTTATGCTTGTTTCTGAAGTCTCTGTTTGTTTGCCTAGATTATCCATATCCAGCCGGCCCTTGGTTTGTGTTTTCTTCATTGCCTCCATTTCAGTTTTCAAATCTTGAACTTTTCCATTACCTGTTTGATTGTTTTTTCATTTCCCAGAATTTCATTTACAGATTTACTCATTTCTTCAATCTTTTTGGTATAATTCTCTTCCATTTCTTTACTCATTTCCTCAATTTTTTAATTATATTTATCTTCCATTTCTTTATGGCAGATTTTCACCTCCTGTTTAAGTTCCTCTATTATTTTCATAAAGATCCACTTAGAGTCGATTTCTTCTATTTCTTCTGGAGTAGGGTGTTCAATTCTTCTAGTTTCGTGATCCCTGGATTCTGGTTATGTCATGTTGCCTTTCAGGTTGTTGGAGGAATTCTTGCATTGGTGCCTGCCCATCTCCTCCTCTCTGGATGAAACTCCTCAGCACTCTCTTGATAGAACTCCTTCGCACTCTCTGGATAGGACTCCTCAGCACTCTCTGGATAGAACTCTTCAGCACTGAAACAGGGATAGCTGGTATTCCAAGGATCCAGGAGCCAAAAGGGCAGCAGCAGTGGGGGCAGGGAGGGGTCCCGTGGAACACCAACGACCCTGCCGCAGAAGCTGAGAGGCGAGGGGCTGTGCTCTCTTCCGGGACAGACCGCCCCGGCAAGCACCCACTCACCTCTCTGGATAGAACTTTTCCATCATGGACCATTTTATGTGTGACTTGTACCCATTGTTGGAACTTGTCTGCTTGGACACACATACCCTTGATCTCTTCGTTGCTGCCAACAGTGGGTTCATCTGTCTATTTAACTTCCTCCTCTTGATGGGATCCTATGTGGTCATCCTGCGCTCTCTAAAGAACTATAGCTTGGAGGGCAGGCGCAAAGCCCTCTCCACCTGTGTGTCTCACATCACAGTAGTGGTTTTATTCTTTATCCCATGCACATTTGTATATTTACGCCCAGTGACCACCCTGACACTTGATAAGGCTGTTACTGTCTTTTACACTGTGGTAGCTCCTATGCTGAATCCTTTAATCTATACCCTCAGGAATGCTGAGGTAAAAAATGCAATAAGGAAGCTATGGAGAAAAAAAGTGAGTACAGATAACAATTAAACATGTCATTGAACTTTACATACAGAGGCAATACATGGACTTCTGACTGAAAATTTTTGCTCTCAAGATGAGAATGTCGACTGTAATTTGATATTATTTGGATGTAGCTATTTTAGTAGAAATTTAAGCATGGGTTATTGCTCATATTTCTGTTCTCCTGTCTCATATGTCTGTCATCACAACTAATTGCTTCTAAATCAGCAAATATCTGTAAAGTGGTTGGAAATCTGAAACATCTCTAGAATCTAAAAAGTATGAGCCTAGAATGTTGGTTTGATAGTAATAACTTTATGTAATATTGAGATTGCTGATTATTAATGATGATAAAACTAACTTCTGTAGTGATCTACCTTTACTTGAGATTCTGGTATTCACATTAGTTCTTTGCTTTATGAATTTTGTTTTCTATTAGATATTGGCTATGTAGAAAAAGATATACTGCTTATTTTATACCTATAAACCTTCTATTCTTTTATATTTATCAGTTGAAATCTAATTAAGAGATAGACCACAAAGTATCCTTGACTTGAACAGATGAAATTTTCCCACAATGAATAATTTTAAGGTATTTATGATAGAGGAGTAATGATACCCTGGTATTTTATGACAAATATCTAAGAAAGATATATAAATTTTAGAATAGACTTCTCCATGAACTCTAGGATTCCAATACTTGGGAAAGGCATAGTTGGTATCCATTGAATAATGAAGTTCATTGTGTTTTCTAAGGCCTGGATAGTTCCTAGTACAAAATAAACTCCTTTACTAAGTTAACAAGCTTCAGATCTTCCCCTGGGATGATGATGATGATGATGATGATGATGATGTTTGTGTGTGTGTGTGTGTGTGTGAGAGAGAGAGAGAGAGAGAGAGAGAGAGAGAGAGAAAGAGAGAGAGAGAGAGTATGTGCATACATATGCACATACACATCACTGAGACTGATAAACAAGAAATTTGTCTTGCATTGATAGTCTAAGCTGCAGAGGACTGATACTGGCAGAACATTCTCATCACAGAGTAGACCAACAGACTTGGGAAATTGAAGGGTTCTAGTGTAATTACTGAAATCTGCCTACAGAAGTAACAAATGAACTAGTCATAACCTGCCCATGAAGATACCAATGAATTCAGTAAAATTAGTTTCAGTAGATATTTCCTCTATTGCACAAACACACAAATTGTTGGAAACTACAGTCAGAATTAAATACAAACAGAACTACACCGGGATCTGGAAGAGATATGCCATAAGTTTTTGCTTAGGCATTTTCTGGTATTTTATTAATCCTCCAGTGAAAATGCACAGACAGATGATGAACCATTATTTAGAGGTGGTTTGTAGAAGAGATGCAAATATTACACTGCACACTCAAGTGTGAAGGCTTAGTGTTCTTCATAAAACATGTTAGTAAATAAGACATGAATAAGCTGAAGTTAGAACCTGGCAACAGAAGATGAGACACTACTATACTAGGAAGAAAAGAGTAATAGGCAAATAAGATATTAATAACAGAGAGGGACAGTTAAAACCAGAATTAATAATCAGAAGTTGTTGTGGGATAATCTCTTTGTACACTGTATGAAGCTACATTACTGTTTTATTCTGATTGGTTTAATAAAGAAGTGAGTGGATAATAGCTAATAATAGCTAGGCAGGAGAGAATAGAAGCAACTTTCAGAGAGAGATAGGAACTCTCAGTGGATCTGAGGCATGGGAAATTCGCCAGCGAGGCATGCAGAAATTAGATGTACAGTAAGGAGGACAGGTAAGGAATGAGTCATGTGGCAGAATGTAAATTAATATAAATGGGTAAATTTAAGATTTAAGATCCATTTCGGAACAAGCTTAAGGCCAAGAGTTCACAATTAATAAAGAGAGTCATTTTTGGGGAGCTGGAGTCCAAAAGAAAATCTGACTACAAAAGGTGAATGAAAATCAGTCTGTCAGAAGTAAAATGTGTGTGTATGTGTGTCAAAAAAACCTACCTAACACCAGGGTGCCTAAGATATTTGAGAATGATGGGTAGAAATGCAGTCTGGGAGGTGCTGGGAACAACTCTATGCTGCTCTCAGTTTATTTTCAGGTTGTAATGAGCTAATACAGACTGTCTGTTTGGATAGAAAAGAGGTTAGTTTTAAATTTTAAAATGTTCTTATGGGTCTTTTTTATTAAATATTTTTCATACAGTATATTTTGATCATATGCTTTCTCTTCCACAACTCCTTCCAGATCCTTCCCATCTCCCTACCTACCCAACTACATGTTCTTTCTCTCTCATAGGAGCCCAAAATGCAAACAAAAATACAAAATAATCAAGCAACCAAAAAAACAAACCAAAAAGACAAACCAAACCAAACCAAAAAGCATATAAAGCATACAAAACCAAACAAAATAAAATATCGAGTGTGTTTTGTGTAGGCCAGCTGTCCCTGGGCTTGGGTTCTTCCCTGGAACATGACTGATAGACCCAGTGACACTTTATTGAAGAAAATTGATTTTCCCTTTTCCAGTAGGTATCACTTGCAAATAATTTCTTGTTTAGAAGGAGAAATTTGTGTCCTCTTCCTCTTGTCAATGGTAAAATATTTTTCTGGTTTGGTCCTGTGAGGTCTTGTGCTTCCTCTTATGGTTCTTCACTGATGTGTCTGGATGGGCCATCAGGAGACAATAATGAGATCCTTGCACTCTGCACTTACTCATGTGTGTTTGTTTGCCTTCTATTCCCCTCGGATTCTATTCTCTTGTATTTCAAGATAACTACTTCAATTTCCATTGGAAATAGCAAGCAGTAGTTTAGTAATGACTCACTGCCTTCCCCTTCCTTCCTTCCTTCCTTCCTTCCTTCCTTCCTTCCTTCCTTCCTTCCCTCCCTCCCTCCCCCCTCCTTATTTCTTAGGGTGAAAAGTTTATTGCAGCCACATTTTTTAATTAATTATTTTCCAGCCTGATCACATTTTCTTCTCCCTCCCTCTTGTTCTCCCAATCTTTCCTCTCTTCCCTCCCCCCATCCACTCCTCTTTTCTCTTAAGAAAAAGGTAGGCCTCCTATGTATATCAGCTAGTCATGGCATATCAAGTTGCGGTAAGATTAGTCATCTCCTCTCCTATTAAGGCTGGACAAGGCAACCTAGTTACAAGGTAGTTATAAGGTAGCTAAGTTCCAAGGAAGGTTCAATAGGAAAGTTACAATAGGAAAGGGTGTTAAAATCAGATAACAGAGTTAGAGACAGACCCTGCTCCCATTGTTCCGAACCCCAAGAGAAGATCAAACTACACAACTGTAACATATGTGCAGAGGGTCTAGATCAGTCCTATGCAAGTTCTCTGGTTGGCAGATCAGTCTCTATGAGCCCCTATGAGCCACAGTTAGTTGATTCTGTGGCTTTTCTTGTAGTATCCTTGGCCCTTTTGTCTCTCATAATCTTCCCCCCTCTTCCACAGGATTCCCCAAGGTTTACAGACTGTTTGGCTCTGGGTCTTTGCATCTGTTTCCATCATATAGGCCAAGTTGAACTAGGCAATGATCTAAGAGTATAGAAGAATAGTAGAATATCATTAGGAATCATTTCATTGACAGTTTACTGGTTTTGCCAGTCATGTTTGGTTCTATCCTAGGTTTCTGGCTTGTCTAGCCTCTGTAGCATGAGGGCCGGCTTGTTGGGGTTTCCGTCCCACCTGGTACCCCACAACCGGCAAATCCCCCCAAAAAAAATCACACACAGGACTCCATAAGATTATAAACTGATTGGCCCATTAGCTCAGGTTTCTTGTTAACTCTTATAACTTATATTAACCCATTATTCTCATCTATGTTAGCTATAATGGCTCAGTACCTTTTCCAGCAGGGGCAGCTTACATGTTGCTTCTTCGGTGATCTGGGCAGCAAATGGCAGAGGGAGCTTCCTGCGTCCCAGAATACTCCCAGTCTCTTTGCTCCACCCGTACTTCCTGTCTGGTTTTCCCGCCTATACTGCCTGCCTAGCCAATCAACGTTTTATTAAAATATGATTGACAGAATATAGACAATTCTCCCACACCAAGCCTCTCAGTCCTGGCCATTCTGCCATGGTATAGATTTCAACATGGATCAGTAATTGATTGGCTATTTCAAGATTTTCTGTACCACCTTTACCCCAGCATATCCTGTGGGCAGGGGAAATTGTGGGTCAAGGTTATATGGCTGAGTTGGTATCCCAGTCCCTCCACTGTAAATCTTGCCTACTTACAGTAGATGGTGGATTCAGGCTCCATATCTCCCATTGCTAGGAGACTTAGCTAGGGGTCACCATCATAGATTCCTGGGAGCTTTCACTGCCTTAGGCTTCTAGCTCATCCCTGAGATGCTCTGCTTCCAGTTGTCTTTCCTAGTACTCTCTTCTTCCACCATCCCCATAATGATTCCTCCTGTTCCAATATCCACCAACCATCCAGACTCTTCCCCCTGTCCACCTGAGATTTCTATTCTATTTCCTCTGCACAGAGATATTCGTGTGTCTCCCCTTGAACCTTCCTTGTAACTGAGCTTTTTTTGTAATGTGGTTATCTTTTATGTTACACTGATATCCATTTCTTTTGTAAGCCTGTGTATATTGAGACTTTTTTATTTATGAAAAATTTCCACTTCCTCCCATCCCCCCATTTTCCTCCCCCTCTCCCACTCCCCTTCCCCCTCTGTGCTTCCATCTCCTGATCATCTAACATGTTTTCATACTTTGAATAAAATGTTAATCATTGTCATGAGCTGTTAGAGATGCACCAAAATATGCTCAATTTTTATTTTAGGGAACAATTTGGATTTATGAAGGTAATAAATCACACTTACTAATATTTAAAATGTGTTATGTGGTGGAGGTGCATGCCTTTAATAGAAATTAGGGAATAGATATTATTTTGAGACAATATTTTCATGTACATTTGAACAAGTAATTGGACCCTCCATGGTCATTTTATTTTTAGCCTTTGTGAGGAATTTCTTCATTGTTTTCTCTAATTATATAGTCCCATAAAATTTTGAAAAGTTCTTTTTACTACTATTCCTTATAAATATTCACTATCTTTTGTCTTTTTTATTTATTTTATTGAGCTCTACATTTTTCTCTGCTCCCCTTCCTGCCTCTCTCCCCCCCTTTCAATCCTCTCCCACAGTTTCAATACTCCCATTTTACTCAAGAGATCTTGTCTTTTTCTACTTCCCATGTAGATTAGATTTATGTATGTCACTCATAGGGTCCTCATTGTTATCTCAGTTCCTTGGGATTGTGATTTGTAGGCTGGTTTTCTTTGCTTTATGTTTAAAAATCTCTTATGAGTGAGTAATGTGATAATTGTCTTTCTGGGTCTGGGTTACCTCACTCAATATGATGTTTTCTAGCTCCATTCATTTGTCTGCAAATTTCAAGATATTGTTACTTTATTCTGCTGTGTAGTACTCCTTTGTGTAAATGTACCACATTTTCCTTATCCATTCTTAGGTTGAGGGGAATTTAGGCTGTTTTCAGGTTCTGGCTATGACAAACAATGCTGCTATGAACATAGTTAAGCACATGCCCTTGTGGCACAATTGAGCATCTTTGGATATATACCCAAAAGTGGTATTGCTGGGTTTTGAGAAGGTTTTTTCTCAATTTTCTGAAAATTGCCATAATGACATCCAGAGAGACTGTACTAGCTTGCACTCCCACCAACATTGCAGGAGTGTTCCCTTTATCCCACAACCTTTCCAGCATAAGTTGTCATCAGTGTTTTTTATTTTGGCCATTCTTACAGGTGTAAGATGAAATCTCAGAGTTGTTTTGATTTGCATTTCTCTGATGACTAAGGATGATGAACATTTTCTTTAGTGTCTTTTAGCAATTTAGATTCCTCTGTTGAGAGTTCTGTTTTGGTATGTAATCTATTTTTTATTGAATTATTTGTTCTTTTGATAACTAATTTTTGAGTTCTTTGTATATTTTGGGTTTGTCTGGTGTGGGGTTTGTGAAGAGCTTTTCTCTTTCTGTAGGCTGTTATTTTGTCTTGTTGACCATGTCCTTTGCTTTATAGAAGCTTTTTAGTTTCAGGAGGTCCCATTTATTAATTGTTTCTCTCAGTGTCTGTGCTATTGGAGTTATATTTAGGAAGTAGTATCCCATGCCAATGTGTTCAAGTGTACTTTCCTCTTTCTCTTCTATGAGGTTTAGTATGTCAGTCAACAGTCATGGGTCATAGAAGGTGAGGCCTCAGACCTTAAAGCTCTTTTGAGGCCCCAGGCATCATCAAGACTCCTAGTCCTGTGGTGATAATTGTTATAGCTCTTACATGGGCCTAAGGTACTAGAACTCAGTGCTATGGTGATATCTGCTAAGCTCTTCTGTAGGACTGTAGATGTTAGGACTCAGCAGTATGGTGATAATTGTTATAGCTCTTACATAAGCCTAGAGCACTGGCATTTCATCCTCTAGTGACAAATGTTAAATCTCTTTTCGGGAGTTCAGACTCCTTAGCACTGACTACAGCTAGTGTTACAGTTCTTGAGGCTGGGTTGTTGAGATCTTTAGTTTTTAATAGTGGCTGTAACATTATGATGTCCACATCTCCTGGTTATAAGGAAAGATAGCTTTCTAGAGCTCTTATAAATGACTAATGCCTGGTTTCTCTTATATGAATCTTTACAACCTGACTTCTTCAGCTTTAGTTTTAAACTCTCTTTATTTTATGTTTTTTTTTTTTTTTGCATTCTGCCTTTCCCATTTGTGTCTTCTCTGGATGCCCTCTGTAACTCCACAGCTATATCGTGTGGCTATTGCATCTGTCATGGTGGCCGCTGTAGCTGCTGCTCTTCTGCCTCTTCCCTTGTGTTTCTAAGTCAGCATGCTTTACTAATTAAAATTGCCAGATCATCTATATCACTGATCTAATACCCCGAGTCTTCTTTGCTTTGGACAGGTCAATTTTCTCTTTGTTAGTAGCCCCTCCTCAGCCTCCTGAGTAGTTGGGATGTAGATATACACACCAGTTATTGTTCTGGGTTTTCTGATCCTCAGATGAGCTCAGTGCTTAACAATAGGACTCTTCCCAGTGCCTACACTTGGAAACCCAGTTGAGTGACATTATGCATGATTATGAATAATATTATGCTTCTCAAAAGCTAGCTTGTCATTCAGGAGGAGACACTTTTATACAAAATATCTGAACTAAATTTAAAGTTTGTAGGTGCTGAGGCTTTTTCCTGCAGTTAGAATCACTGGTCTGCCGCTGCTTTCAAGGTTGCTCGCATTCTCCAATTTACTCTAAGCTTATAGTATCATGCTTCCCGCCCCAATATAATGACCTGGCCCTGATGACCCAGCACTGAGGTTGAATTGCTTTATGTTTTTTCTTTGATTTTTCCTTTCACTTTGTCTTTGTATGTTGCTGGCATATGTTTTTTTGGTTCCAGGTATTCTGTTTTTCTCCTTGAAGTAGATTCTCCTTTGCTGTCTTAATTTCTCTCTCTGCACTAAAACTGATGCTTTTAAAAAGAAGGGCATCAAATTGGGAAGGAGATGAGATGGGAGCCCTAGGAGGGAGATAGTGGTGAATGGATATGATCAATATCTAATATAAATGTATGAAATTTTAAAGAATGAAAAAATATTTAAAAATACTAAAAGACAGACAAATGGACAGGCAGACAGACAGACAAACAGAAAAAGGCTCAGTCAGAATTACCTTTAGGAGATTTCTTACCTAGGAACTTTTAAATGAATTTGCTGATGTCTTGGTGTCTTAGTTAAGGTTACTATTGCTACGATGAAACACTATAACAAAAGCAACTGGGGGAGGAAAGGGTTTATCAACTTATTCTTCCACATCATAGTACCTCATCAAAAGATGTCAGGATAGGAACTCAAGTAAGGCAGGAGCTGATGTAGAAGACATTCATGAGTGCTGCTTTGCAGCTTTCCCCTCATGGATTGCTCAGTCATCTTTCTTATAGAACCCAGGACCAACAGCCCAAGATTGGAACTACCCATGATAGGCTGGGCCCTTTCTCATCAAATAATAATTAAGCAAATTCCTTTATAGCCTGGCCTAAAGTCAACTCTTACAGAGGCATTTTCTCAGCTGAGGTTCCCTCTTCTATGATGACTCTAGCTTTTGTTGAGTTGACATAAAACTAGCCAGTACACTTGATAATTAGATTTTCTCTCCTAAAGTTAAAATGACTTTTACTAAAAGTAATCAAAAGGCAGAGTTGTGGAGACTGAAGGATCAGGCTAGTTGCCCCTGGAGACAAATATCTGGTTGCCCCTAGAGACAAATACACAGGTCATTTTTCCAGTTGTTTCTAAATCAAGGACAGAGCTTGAAGCAACTTCAGTTTTCATGCACTCCCTACCACCAACATAGTCACCCAAATATAAGCTGAACAAGGATGACATCAATAGATGCACCAATGTGGATGGGGAAAAGGCCACAAAGCCTCAAACCTGTTCAAATAACTATGGACAACTAAAAAAATGCTGAGTGGGAAAAACACTCTTCTCTAGGAAAGAGCACACACCAATTGGCTATGCAATACCAGTCAGCTCTGAAAACATACTTATGTAACATACAGATTGTTCATCTCTTTGTCTATGCATGCCTGTATCCATCACCTTCTCTTGATTTCATGACTCTAGAAAAAACTGATGAACAGAAGACCCTGAAAAATAAAGCATATTTATTCATTATAATATGCTGCATGAAATTCATTTATTATAAGAAATGCCAATTATAGTGGTATATTATTTGGGTTTTAATAAACAAATCTTGCCTGAAGACCAGAGGCAAAGCTAAAGCCACTAGAGGTCATGTAATGGTGACACACACCTTTAATCCCAGGATTTGGGAAACAGAGGCAGATGGATCTCTGTGTGAGGCCCTGTCTTCCCTGTTCCAGAGGCCAAAGCACAGGATGCAAGAAATGTTTATGCTAACCGGCTAAGCTTCCTGCTAAGTTCTGTGCTTGCTTCTGCTCTAGCCTGGTATAATAGCCTAGGGCTCTATATCACTTTAAAATGGTAATTTCTCAACCTGCCTAGAAGAGCCCAGGCGTCAAGGTCCACCAACCCTGTCTGACACTGCCTTGCACCCTCAACCACCTGCCTGTGGAGATGTTCTCACAGGCGCCAGTTTCCCCAGCCCCCTCTGGGTGGGAGGAGTTTTTTTTAATTGTGAAAAAGGGTATATTAACCCCAGATTAAGCTGAATAAATTGGGCATTCTCTTCTTGAGGATGACTCAAACTCTCTATCTGTGTTGTGTGCATCTTGTGTTCAACCCCTAGGACAATATAGAACTCGTGGGAGGTGGGTGGTGATGCTGACCCCGTGGCGTGGAGCGACCCCCACATCTCTGTGAGTTCAAGGACATTCTGCCCTACACAAGATCAGTACAGAAACAAATCCAAGTGATGGTGGCTCACACTTTTAATAGCAGTACTACAGAGTCACATACCTTTAATCTCAGCACTAAAAGGAATACGAAATGGGAGGAGAGAGAGGCTTAGTCATATTAGCCTATGGTTGCCCAGCCTTGGTAGAATTAAGATTTCTCTAGTGGTCTGGCTACTTTGTTTTTCTGGTTTTCAAATTGAACCCCAATTTCTGTCTCTGGGTTTTTATTAATTATGCTACACTACCTCCCTCTGTCTCCGGAGTGCTGGGATTAAAAGTGTGCCCCACCACTGCCTGTGTAGAAAAGTTTCTTCTAAAACAATGATAAATATTTGAGGAGGCAGGCTGGTTTAAACATGACACAAGGTATACACGTGTCAGTACATAACATGGTACCTCAGATTTGTGTAGTTTTTTTACATATTTGTTAAAATTAAAATTTAAAAATCACAAGTTTTTTTTTTCTTTCTAGAGATAGGGTTTCTCTGTGTAACAGCCCTTGTTGTCCTGGAACAAGTTCTTGTAGACTAGGCTGGCCTCAAACTCACAGATCCTGGAACTGTAGGTGTGTGTCACCCTTACCTGACCTCTAGCAGCTTTAGTTTTGTCTCTGTTATGTCCATGTCATGGGAACCCCAAATAAGACCACCACAGAGCAAATATCTGATTCAAGCATACTGGGGTTTATTGATTACAAGTTAGCTAACTCAGACTGTAATCCAATGCACCAACACAGTGGGTGGGTGAGAACAGCCACTAGGTTTCAGGGTAGGAGGATTTTAAAGGGAAAAGCTGCAAGCAGGGCGGCACAAGCCTTGGCATTTTGGGATTGGGTAAAAGGACACAAATTTTGAATTCATTGGTTGGGGTATAGGAGACTTTTAAAACAGTGACTGTCAGCAGACAAGAACTTCAAAACAGTGATTCATCAGATACCTACAAGGACGTTTGAAACAAGCAGATGTTGTTTGGACACCATGGTGGGTCACTTTGATCAGAGCTGGCACAGTTTCTTGGGAGTGTTCATGACTTTGCTGTTCTTCATTCACTCTCCCTAGTCAGGTCCTGTCTAAAATGGAGTTCTTTCTCAAAATGGAGTTTGGTCTGCTCCTTGGCTCTGGTCTTCAGTCAAGATTTATTTATTAAAATGCGAATAATATACCACCATAGCCAATAGTGCAGTTTCAGAGTGAATGCTGGCAGGAAGAGCTGCTGTTATGGTTCAATTCAAAGACAGAAAAGAATGGCTAATGTCTCAGATGAAAGGAAGTTAGGCTAATGGGAAAATTTATTTATTGTATTGTCTTTCTGATACATTCAGACCTTTAATTGATTGAATAAGGCTTCTTTTATTGAGAAAGAAAATTTTTGTACCTTATTCATACAGATCTCTTATTCTGCAGTGATATAAACCAGAAACTGTTTTATTTATGACTTTTCTAACATTCGTCCTATATAAAGATCTTTTTCTTATAACTAGTACACATTTTATTTATTTATTATTTTTACATACCGATCCCAGTTCCCCCTTCATTCTCTCCTACTCCTCTCCCACATTTCCCTCATTTCACCCGCTCTCTGTTCCTCAGAGAGAGTAAGGCCTTCCATAGGAAAGTCTATTAAGTCTGTCTCATCAGTCCAATATTCTACTTGAGGCAGGACTAAGCTCCCCACCCATGCCTAGGCTGAGCAAGGTATCTATCCATTGAGAATGGGCTCCACGAATCAGTTCATGTGTTAGGGTGAGATCCTCATCCCACTGCCAATAGTTCCACATATTAATAAAGTCACAGCATTTTCACTCGCATTCAGGGGCCCAGTTGTCAGTTTGGAGTTAGTGAACTCCTACTAGCTCAGGTCAGCAATTTATGTGATTTCCCCATCATGGTCTTGACTCCTCTGTTCATATTATCATTTCTCCCTCTCTTTGATTGTATCCAAGAGCTCAGCCCAGTGGTTAGTTGTAGATCTCTGCATCTGCTTCCGTGTGTTTCTGAATGAGGGTTCTAGCTTCTCCAGGGTTGTTTACTGTAGGCTGGTTAATTTTTTTTCTTTATATCTGATATCTGCTTGTGAGTAAGCACATGTTATGTTCGTCTTTCTGGGTCTGGGATACCTCACTCAGGAATATTTTTTTTAGTTCTGTTCATTTTCCTGAAAATTTCAAGATGTCATTTTTTCCTGGTGAATAGTACTCCATTGTGTAAATGTACCACATTTTCTTTATCCATTCTTCAGTTGAGGGGCATCCAGGCTGTTTCAAGGTTCTGGCTATTGGGAATAATGCTGCTATGAACATAGTTGAACAAATGTCCTTGTGGTTTGAGTGTGCCTCCTTTGGGTTATGCCCCAAAGTGATATTGCTGGGTATAGAAGTAGATTGATTCCCAATTTTCTGAGAAATTGTCATACTGATTTTCGTAGTGGCTGTACAAGTTTGCACTCACATTAGCAATGGAAGTATATTCCCCTTACTCCATATCCTCTCCAGAATAAGCTCTAATCAGTGCTTTTGACCTTAACAATTCCAATTGGTGTACGATTAAATCTCAGAGTTGTTTGGATTTGCATTTCTCTGCTGGCTAAGAATGTTGAGCATTTCCCTAAGTGTCTTTTAGCCTTTGAAAGTCTTCTGCTGAGAATTATCTATTTAGATTTGAACCCCATTTTTAATTGGATTATTTGGTAGTTTGATGTCTAGTTTATTGAACTCTCTGGATATTATAGAAATCAGCTGTCAGATGTGTGATTGGTGAAGATCTCCAATTCTGTAGGTAGTTGTTTAGCTTTGTTGACCATGTCCTTTGCTTTACAGAAGCTTCTCAGTTTCAGAAGATCTCATTTATTAGTTGTTTCTCTCAGTGTCTGTGATATTGGCATTGTATTTGGAAAGAGGTTTCCTATGTTAATGCGTTCAAGGGTACTTCCCTCTTTCTCTTCTACGAGCTTCAGTTTAGTTGGATTTATGTTAAGATCTTTCATCCATTTGAACTTAAGTTTTGTGCATGGTGATAAATATGGATCAATTTACATTCTTCTACATGTCAACATCCACCATTAGTTGAATATGCTTTCTTTTTTCCATTTTATTTTAATACAATATATTATATAAATTTATTACATATATACATATATATATTTCTTGAAATATTTCAATCTATTTGTTTAGGTGGTGGTGCATAGGTGGTGGAGGTCTTGAGATCGGCATTTTGATGAAAATAAAGTGAAGGAAGAAGAACTTGAGGAAAACTGACTACAGCTGTGGGGAAGAATGTGGTCGCAACTGCATTTGGCTTCATTCTGGAGTTTTGAGAGCTTTGAAGTGTGCTACAGAGCTGATTTCCCTTGCAGACAAAGAATTAACTGTTTTTACCTCTATATTGGACATTTGGAGGCTCTGAAATCGTTATAATATTTCCCCCCATTTTGTCTCATGCATTGTCTAAAGACATGTGGGCTACGAACTGTTAGTGATCTAGACTTGTGGTACTTGGTGTATATGTGTGCTAGTCCAGCAGAACAGATTTAAGATGGATGAAACAGAATCCACCACACTCTGTATCTTCACAGCATTTGCACTTAAATCATTACAATAAGCTCATGCTTCTATTCTTGTTTCCCTCCTTCTATTGTCAAGGTGTGGTTAGAGTACATCATGGGGAACCCAGATTCAGTGGGTACATATTCATCACAGTTTCTGCCTCTGTGGCTCAAGGAATACCACAGAAAATGAGGTGGAAAGATTGTAAGAGCCAGAACCTCAAGAAGTCTGCTCTGAAACAATCTCTCATAGAAAACCTTTTGAATATTTTCCTTCTTTTTGAAATACTTTCAGATCAGCCTCATTCCTATGCTTTCTACTGATATCTGTATGTATGTGTGTTAAGTATATGTGTGTTCATATTCTGTATGTGTATAGGTACATGTGCATATATATGCATGTGTGTAAGGATACCGGGGTGAATATTAAGTGTCTTCCACCATCATTATTTCTTTCTTTTGATGCAGGATTTCTCATTGAGCCCTGAGATCACTGTTTAGCCTGACTGGATGGTCAGTGAGTGCTGAGATTCCCTGGTCTCTGCCCCATCAGTGCTGAGGTTTCAGAATCTTGCAACCTGAGCCCAGAATTTTAAAATTTTCTTTTATTTTTGAGATTAAAATATAATTACAACATTTCCCTCTTTCCTTTCATTTCTCTAAGCTCTCCCAAATATCCCTTCTTGTTCTCTTTTGAATTAATTTTCTCTATTTTTCACTGTTTACTGTTACAAACATCAATGTGTATACATGTATATTCCTAAATACATTATGACTGCAGATTTTGTAAATAAAATGCCTAACTAATTTTCTCCTTATCCAATAAATGTGCTTTCCAAAATTATAGATAGTAGCTTTTTATTTTATGATTCAATTTAATTCATGCTGTGCTCCAGGTGTGTTCATTCGTTACTTGAAAGAACTTTTTTGCTCCCCAATTTCTTAATAGGATCTTTCATCTGAGCATTTCTCAAGGTGTAGATTAAGGGATTTAGCATGGGAGTTATCATAGTATAGAACATAGCAACTGCTTTATCAATAGATAAGGTAGCTACAGGTCTCATGTACACAAATATGCAAGGCACAAAGAATAAGACAACCACTGTGATGTGTGAAATACAAGTAGAAAGGGCTTTGTGCCTTTCTTCTGCACTGTGGCTCTTTAGGGAGCGTAGAATGGCCAAGTAGGAGACCAACAGAAGGAGGAAGTTTAGCAGACAAATAAAGCCACTGTTAGCAGCAACAAAGAGCCCAAGAGTGTGAGTATCGGTGCAGACAAGGTTGAGCAAAGGATTAAGATCACACATAAAGTGATCTATGACATTAGGGCCACAGAAGGGTAATTGAAAAATGAACAGGATCTATATGGTGGCATGAAGAAAACCTCCCAACCACTACACTCCCACTAGCAGGCTACATAGTCATCGACTCATAATGGTTGCATAATGAAGGGGTTTGTAGATGGCCACATAGTGGTCATAGGCCATCACAGTTAGCAGGATGATCTCAGCACCCCCAAACAAATGCTCCCTGAAGATTTGAGTCATGCATCCGTTGAACAGGATGGTCTTCTTTTCACAGAGTGAATCTACTATCAGTTTAGGGGTGCTAACAGAGGAATAACAGGCATCAATAAAGGAAAATAGGCCAGGAAAAAGTACATGGGAGACTCTAACAATGATGTAGAAATTATGGTGACTACAATGAGCACATTTCCTGCTATAGAAGTGATGTAGATAAGAAAAAACACAGCAAATATAACTTTCTACATCTTTGGGTTCTCTGTGAGTCCCAGAAGAATAAACTCTGTCACATTGTTTTGGTTCTCCATTTTATTTCATGTGATAGCTGGTTATATCACCTGAAAAATATCAATGTAATTTTTAATCTTTTAAAAATCTCCATCTTATTAAGTTTAGTCTCAGATCTCTATTTTCTGCTTATCTGAGAATTTTTATTTATGCTCTAAGAAAGGTTCTGAATTCTTCAAGTTGCTTTTCATGTGACAACTCTCTTAGGAGATCAATATGAGGAGTTTTTATGAGTGTGCAGGGCAAAAGACAACTGATTATACGAATCCATCTATTATGACTCAGGATCTAACTTGTAGTGGATTTTATGCTAGTAGAAGCTGAACTCTAACAAAGGTATAGATGTTTATGTGTACAGGCTGTGAATGCAAAGCTAAAGCACTTTCTCTATGTCCATGTGAAACAATGAAATTTAGCAAATGTATGAATATGAGTGTAAAACAAAAGAGGACATTGAAGAAGGAGAAATATTGGATGGTAATCAGTAGAGTTGTGTGTGTGAGTTGGATGAGAAGGTCTGAGGTTGAGTACTAGAATGGAAGCCAGAGAGAGGAGTTCATACTGTATTTAGAATAGGTGACATAGATATTCCAGGGTGTAACTCCTGGGAATTTAGAGGATGCAAGTGCTGTGGTGGAAGGCATAAAGCAGGGGCAGAGTGTGAGAGAAGAGAGGAAGAGATACAGAAAAAAAAACATTTTTCCTTGATAAATGATGTAATGAATTCTGATATTTTATAGTCTAATGAAAATATGAACATTAAAAATCATGTTTATGAAATCAAATAACTTCACAATAGTACTACATACTTTCATGTGATTGAGCTTTTATGATGCTTGACACCCAGTTTCCTGTGTACATTAATGTTTCTTCATTAATGTTTATAACAAATTATGTGGTTGACATTATTTTGTCAATTTTTCAAATGAGTCAAGAATCATGAAGATTAAATGTTATTTGCCACAACAAGAAAACTTTTGCTCAAATGACTGATCAATGAGTGTATTCTGAATTTGTAGTTATTTCCCAATTTTATTCTCATTATATTCTTGAGAGATTGTATCAATAGTTATTTTTACATTATCTTAAAAATTAGAAAAAGTCTGTCACCTAATGTGAGATGCACGAGGGATCATATCCTGTCCACAACAGAAAGAATAGATTCAGAAATTATTTGCATATTCTGAAGGAGCCTTTGGCTTTAACGCAGTTTCAAAGAAGAAGATAAAAGGAAAAGTGTGTTTTGCGGTACTTAACATATCTTGTCCTTCGCTATGTAGAATTGACTTTTCTGTGTGTGATAAATACAGTTGATGTTTCTCAAAAAGTGGGCTAAAGGGAACCCTGACTGCTCTTAGGATTGTAGAGGGAGGGGGAGATAGGAGTGGGAGGGAAATGGGAGGAGGGGGAGGAGGTGGAAATTTTTAAAAATAAATAAAAAAATTAAAAAATAGAACCAATGAAATTAGCAGTTGAGTAAAAAATCAAAGAATTAATAAACAACAGTCAAATGTACATTTCAGGTTATTTTTAAATTTTAATTATTTTTCTTTAAATTCTTGATTCACATTCTATATTGTCTAAATAAGTATACTTTAATTATTTAATCTTTTAATTATGGCCCAAACAATACTATTATTTTAATACTATTTTAGAGTAAATTTCTATGGGACATAATACCCAATGCACACAATGACATTTTTCTACTCTCAAATATTAAAAAAGTTGTGGTACTGTATTTAGTGACAGAGTCTTGGAATTTTGTCTTTTTCATAGTTACACTCACCTTTACTTTACTATAATTGTGAAATGAAGGCTTTAAGATTGTCCTTCAAAATACTGAAAACCATTCAACAGTAGCAATAGGGATATTAATTTTAGAACCCCAACTTCAGATTAGAATCCTAGTTCTTCCATGTGCAATTTCTTTATCTTAGGTGCATTTCTTGGCATCTCACGCTATTATTTCCTCACCTAAAAAGTGAAAATATTAAGATACATTTATAGATTTTTATCAGAATTATTGCAAGAAATATATAGGAAAACATAACACAATCAAAACTAGAACAGTACTATAAAAAGTATTTAACCCAGCCATCCCAGCTTCCATCCAGAGGGCCTTCGGAGTGGTGAGTTGATTCGGGCCCCCGCGGGCCCAGCGAGGGGGAGCTAGGACTCTCCCCGACCCCATAGACTCCCAGGTCAGCCTGCTCTGCTGGCTCCACCCTGCTAGCTTCCCCGCCAGCCATCCCAGCTTCTATCCAGAGGGCCTTCGGAGTGGTGAATTGATTCGGGCCCACGACAGGGGCCCGGCGAGGGGGAGCTAGGACTCTCCCCGACCCCATAGACTCCCAGGTCAGCCTGCTCTGCTGGCTCCACCCTGCTAGCTTCCCCGCCAGCCATCCCAGCTTCCATCCAGAGGGCCTTCGGAGTGGTGAGTTGATTCGGGCCCATGACAGGGGCCAGGCGAGGGGGAGCTAGGACTCTCCCCGACCCCATAGACTCCCAGGTCAGCCTGCAGTGCTGTTTCCACCCTGCTAGGCTCTCCCACCTGCCATCCCAGCTTCCATCCAGGTACAAATTTCTATATTTCTCCCCTCCCACTGAGCCCATAAAATTTCCCCAGCTCAGCTGCCTTGCACACTGGGCCTGCTCTATAGGGGCATCCCGGAAAGAGGCAGTGCCTGTGGTTCAATACCCTGCTTGGGGAAAGGTAGGCATTCTATCAGTGAACTCCCTGCCCAACAAGGGAACCTGACCCGATACCAGAAGTTCCAATAGAGAGCATTTGATCGAAGAGATGGGCAGACGCCAAGGCAAGACCTCCTCCAACAATCTGAAAAACAACATGAAAATATCAGATCCCAACGACCCTACAACAGAAGGATTTGAACACTCTAACCCAGATGAAGTGGAAAAAAGTGCCATTATGAAAGCAATAGAGTCCCTTAAACAGGATATGAATAACTCCCTTAAGGAACTGGTCGAGAAGTATAACAAAAAGTTTGAAGAAATGAGTATAGAAATGGATGAGAAATATAACAAAAAGTTTGAAGAAATAAGTAAATCCGTGAGTGATACCCTGAGAAACCAAGAAAAAACAATCAAACAAGTAAAGGAAACAGTCCAAGAATTGAAAACTGAAATGGAGGCAATGAAGAAAACACAAAACGAGAACCGGCTGGATATGGAAAACCTAGGTAAACGAGCGGAGACTACAGAATCAAGCATAACCAATAGAATACAAGAGATAGAAGAACGAATCTCAGATTCTGAAGATACCATAGAGAAAATAAATGCTCTGGTCAGAGAAAACGGCAAATCCAACAAATTCTCTTCACAAAACATTCAGGAAATCTGGGACACAATAAAAAAACCAAATCTAAGAATAATAGGAGTAGAAGAAGGAGAAGAACTGCAGATCAAAGGCCCAGAAAATATATTCAACAAAATTATAGAAGAAAACTTTCCCAACCTAAAGAACGATATTCCTATGAAGGTTCAAGAAGCATACAGAACACCGAATAGATTGGATCAGAAAAAAACATCCCCGCGCCATATAATAATCAAAACACAAAACATAATTATTAAAGAAAAAATTTTAAGAGCTGCAAAGGAAAAAGGTCAAGTAACTTATAAAGGTAAACCTATCAGGCTTATACCAGATTTCTCTATGGAAACCATGAAAGCCAGAAGATCCTGGATAGAGGTACTGCAGAAACTAAGAGACCATGGATGCAAACCCAGACTACTATACCCAGCCAAGCTATTGTTCACTATCAACGGAGAAAACAAAATATTCCAGGATAAAAACAAATTTAAACAATACATAGCTACTAATCCAGCCTTACAGAGAATATTAGAAGGAAAATCACTACCGAAGGAATCCAACATTCCCAACACGATCTACAATAACTCGAACATCTAGCGACCATTCACAAGCACAAATCAAAGAAGAAAAACACATACACTCTACTACTTAAAAAAAAGAAAATGACCGGAGTCAACAACCACTGGTCATTAATATCACTTAATATCAATGGACTCAATTCACCTATAAAGAGGCACAGACTTAGAGATTGGATACGAAAACAGGATCCAACATTCTGCTGTTTACAAGAAACACACCTCAACCACAAAGACAGACACTTACTCAGAGTAAAGGGTTGGGAAAAGGTTTTCCAAGCAAATGGACCTAAGAAACAAGCGGGCGTGGCCATTCTAATATCTAACAAAATCGACTTCAAACTAAAATCAATCAGAAGAAATGGAGATGGACATTTCATACTCATAACTGGAACAATTCATCAGGAGGAAGTCTCAATCCTGAATATCTATGCTCCTAATTTAAAGGCACCCACATATGTAAAAGAAACTCTTCTAGAACTCAAGGCGGTCATCAAACCACACACACTAATAGTAGGAGACTTCAACACTCCTCTCTCACCAATGGACAGGTCAATCAGACAGAAACCAAACAGAGAATTGAGAGACCTATTGGAGGTATTGAATCAAATGGACTTAACAGACATCTATAGAACACTCCACCCAAATAGGAAAGAATATACCTTTTTCTCTGCAGCTCATGGAACCTTCTCGAAAATTGACCACATACTTGGTAACAAAGCAAACTTCCACAGATACAGAGAAATATTAGTAACTACCTGTGTCTTGTCAGATCACCATGGACTAAAATTAGAATTCAACAACAATGCTCCCTCCAGGAAGCCAACAAACTCATGGAAACTGAACAGTCAACTACTAAATCACCCCTGGGTCAAGGAAGAAATAAAGAAAGAAATTAATCTCTTCCTTGAATTTAATGAAAACAAAGACACAACATACTCAAACCTATGGGACACTATGAAAGCAGTGCTAAGAGGAAAGTTCATAGCACTAAGTGCCTATTAAAGAAAGCGGAGAAAGCACACATTGGAGACTTAACAGCACACTTGAAAGATCTAGAAAAAAAAGAAGCTGATTCACCCAGGAGGTCTAGAAGACTGGAAATAATCAAACTGAGGGCTGAAATCAACAAAATAGAAGCAGAGAAAACAATCCAAAGAATCAATGAATCAAAAAGCTGGTTCTTGGAGAAAATCAACAAGATTGACAAACCCCTATCCAAGTTAATCAAACGGCAGAGAGAGAACATGCAAATTAATAAGATCAGAAATGAAAAGGGGGACATAACCACAGACACAGAGGAAATTCAGAGAATCATTAGATCTTACTATGAAAGTTTATATGCCACAAAGTTGGAAAATGTAAAAGAAATGGACATTTTTTTAGATAAATACCATATACCAAAGTTGAACCAAGAACAGGTGAACAATCTAAATAGACCTGTTAGTCGCGAAGAGTTAGAAGCTGTTATCAAAAATCTCCCTACCAAAAAAAGCCCAGGACCAGATGGTTTCAATGCAGAATTCTACCAGAACTTCCAGGAAGAGCTAATACCTATACTCCTTAACGTATTCCACAATATAGAAACAGAAGAGTCACTGCCTAACTCCTTTTATGAAGCTACAGTTACCCTAATACCAAAACCACACAAAGACACAACCAAGAAAGAGAATTACAGGCCAATCTCACTCATGAATATCGACGCGAAAATTCTCAATAAAATACTGGCAAACCGAATCCAAGAGCACATTAGAAAAATTATCCATTATGATCAAGTCGGCTTCATTCCAGAGATGCAGGGCTGGTTCAACATACGCAAATCTATCAATGTAATCCATCATATAAATAAACTGAAAGAAAAAAACCATATGATCATCTCACTAGATGCTGAAAAAGCATTTGACAAAATTCAACACCCATTTATGATAAAGGTGTTGGAGAGATTGGGGATACAAGGATCATACCTAAATATAATAAAAGCAATATACAGCAAGCCGACAGCTAACATCAAACTGAATGGAGAGAAACTCAAAGCCTTTCCACTAAAATCAGGAACGCGACAAGGCTGTCCACTCTCTCCATACCTCTTCAATATAGTGCTTGAAGTTCTAGCAATAGCAATAAGACAACATAAGGGGATCACGGGGATTCGAATTGGAAAGGATGAAGTTAAACTTTCGTTATTTGCTGACGATATGATAGTGTACATAAGCGACCCCAAAAACTCTACCAAAGAACTCCTACAGCTGATAAACACCTTTAGTAACGTGGCAGGATACAAGATCAACTCCCAAAAATCAGTGGCCCTCCTATACACAAAGGATAAAGAAGCAGAGAGGGAAATCAGAGAAGCATCACCTTTCATGATAGCCACAAATAGCATAAAATATCTTGGGGTTACTCTAACCAAGGAAGTGAAAGACCTATTTGACAAGAACTTTAAGTCTTTGAAGAAAGAAATTGAGGAGGATACCAGAAAATGGAAAGATCTCCCCTGCTCTTGGATTGGGAGAATCAACATAGTAAAAATGGCAATTCTACCAAAAGCAATCTATAGATTCAATGCAATCCCCATCAAAATCCCATCAAACTTCTTCACAGACCTTGAGAGAACAATAATCAAGTTTATATGGCAAAACAAAAAACCCAGGATAGCCAAAACAATCTTATACAATAAAAGAACTTCTGGAGGCATTACCATCCCTGACTTCAAACTCTATTTTAGAGCTACAGTATTGAAAACAGCTTGGTATTGGCATAAGAACAGAGAAGTCGACCTATGGAATCGAATAGAAGACCCAGATATTAACCCACAAACTTATGAACACCTAATTTTCGACAAGGGAGCTAAAGGTATACAATGGAAGAAGGAAAGCATCTTTAACAAATGGTGCTGGCATAACTGGATGTCAACCTGTAAAAAAATGAAAGTAGATCCATATCTATCACCATGCACAAAAATCAAGTCCAAATGGATTAAAGACATCAACATTAATCCGTCCACTTTGAACCTGATAGAAGAGAAAGTGGGAAGTAGTCTACAAGATTTAGGCACAGAAGGCCTCTTCCTAAGTAGGACCCCAGCAGCACAGACAATAAGAGAAACAATGAATAAATGGGATCTACTGAAACTGGGAAGCTTCTGTAAAGCAAAGGACACTGTCAGTAGGACAAAAAGGCTGCCTTCTGACTGGGAGAAGATCTTCACCAACCCCTCATCAGACAGAGGTCTGATCTCCAAAATATACAAAGAACTCAAGAAACTAGGCACTAAAACTCTAATTAACCCAATTAAAAAATGGGGTACTGAACTTAACAGAGAATTCACAACAGATGAACTTCGAATGGCCAGAAGACACTTAAGGTCATGCTCAACCTCCTTAGCGATCAGGGAAATGCAAATCAAAACCACTTTGAGATACCATCTTACACCTGTCAGAATAGCTAAAGTCAAAAACACCAACGATAGCCTATGCTGGAGAGGATGTGGGGTGAGGGGAACACTCATCCATTGTTGGTGGGAATGCAAACTCTTGCAGCCACTGTGGAAATCAGTGTGGCGGTTTCTCAGGAAACTGGGAGTCAACCTCCCTCAGGACCCAGCAATACCACTCTTGGGAATATACCCTAAAGATTCCCTAACATACTACAAAAGCATTTGTTCAACTATGTTCATAGCTGCACTATTTGTAATAGCCAGAACATGGAAACAACCTAGGTGCCCCTCAATAGAAGAATGGTTAAAAAAGGTGTGGAACATATATACATTAGAGTTTTACTCGGCGGTTAAAAACAATGACATCTTGAATTTTGCATGCAAATGGATGGAAATAGAAAACGCTTTACTGAGTGAGGTAAGCCAGACCCAAAAAGAGGAACACGGTATGTATTCACTCATAAGTGGATTCTAACCATAATTAAAGGTCTTTGAGCCTATTATTCGTGATCCTAGAGAAGCTAAATAAGAAGATGAACCTGATGAAGATTATTTAGCTATCCACCAGGAGGTAGGAAATAGACAAGAGTCCCAGGTAACCTCGGGTGCATGGGGGGGTGGGAGGGTCGATGGAGGGGGAGAGGGCTAGAGAGAAGGGAGTAGGGGAGGAACAGGGAAAGCTTGGTGGCCGGGGATGGGGGGGGGAGGGAGGTAGTATGAATATGGGATCAGGGAACAATATATTTCAACTAAGGGAGCCATTTTAGGGTTTACAGGAGACTTGATTATATATGGGATCCCAGGTCCAAGGAGAAATTCCCCAGATTGCTCTCTGGACAGAGGAGAGGGTGCCTGAATCGGCCGTGGCCCATGACCATACTGATGTATATTTTGTTTATCACCATAGATCCTTTGTCTGGCGAAGGACGGCTATGCAGTCGGAGGCCCACATTGGAGCAATGGATTGAGCCCCCCGAGGTCCGGAGGGGGAGCGGAAGGAGGAGGAACATGAAAGACGAAATCAGTACTGCGAGGGATGCTATCACCCACTGATACAAGGGAACGGATCTGATGAGAATTTACCAGGGCCAGTCGGACTGGGACTGAACGAGGACGTGATCTAGCCAGATTCTCGGAATTTGGCCGGATTCTCTGACTGTGGCTGGCCCGGGGTCTTTCTGAAAAGCCATTGGCTATGACACTGGGACCTGTTTCCTCTGCATATGCTGGATTTTGGGGATCCAGTCTGTTTGGACGCTCGCCTTCCTGGACCTGGAGGGAGGGGGAGGGAGCTGGAGCTTCCCACAGGGCAGGAAACCCTGACTGCCCTGGGGGACAGAGGGGAAGGAGGGGGGGAGTGGGGGGAGTGGGAGGGTGTTGGGAGGGGGGGCGGAAATGGAAACTTTTATAATTTAATAAAATTTACTAAAAAAAAAAGAATTTAAACTTCAATTACAATGTGAGAGAAGTTTAATGCTTAAGTGTCATAGACTTAAAATGAGAGCAAAATAATATATAAATGTATTTGAAAAGCATTTAAAAATAATTATCATCATATGAGGAAAGTAAGAATCTTTTCTAGTTATCAATCCCACTATGAAACTTACCTTGTTTATCTTAGATGATTCTAATAATGTCTGGAAATATCCAAACACAATGTGATTTTCAAACTGAACTTTCATTGGAATAATTAACTTTAATGTGAAATGTACACAACAGTTAGAAACAGAATCACTTGGATAACTTGATGTGAAATCAAATGTTGAGTCTTTGTTAAATCAAATCTTCTCTTCTAAAGTCTCAAAACAATGTTACAGGAAACTCGATATTTGAATTTTAATATATTTATACAGAGAAATGATTTTCAATGCAAAACTGTTGTTTCCAAAGGGCAGAAGGCAGATAGTGTAGATGAAATAAAGTAGACAGATCACTCTTTTCTTGATGAATCCTGACCTAGAGATATTAACAGCAGAAGCTTTTTACATCTTGAACTATACTGATATTTAAAGAGGACCAACATAGGTGCAGAGGCATTGACTTGTAACTGTTGGTGTTTCACCTGGGATTAATTATATCTTTTGATGGAAAGGATTTGTCTTGGAAGCAGATATTCTGGAGAGACATCATTGGGAAAAATTGTTGAGTGGGGAATTGTATTCTCTGAATTGGAATGAAAGCTTGTGACTTTAGGAAGGCAGGATCAGAGG
Source organism: Myodes glareolus (assembly GCF_982192425.1). Taxonomy (NCBI): domain Eukaryota; kingdom Metazoa; phylum Chordata; class Mammalia; order Rodentia; family Cricetidae; genus Myodes; species Myodes glareolus. The sequence continues at coordinate 283,033 of NC_142033.1, read as the reverse complement.
GAACCCTCATCCTACGATGGATGGAGATAGAGACAGAGACCCACATTGGAGCACTGGACTGAGCCCCCAATGTCCAAATGAGGAGCAGAAGGAGGGAGAACATGAAAAAGGAAATCAGCACCGCGAGGGGTGCGTTCACCCACTGATACAAGGGGATTGATCTAATGAGAGCTCACCAAGGTCAGCTGGACTGGGACTGAATGAGCATGTAATCAAACCGGAGTCTCTGCATGTGGCTGACATGGGGGCTGACTGAGAAGACATTGACAATGGCACTGGGACTTGTTATGTCTGCATGTACTGGCTTTTTGGGATCCTAGTCTGTTTGGATGCTCACCTTCCTAGACCTGGAGGGAGCGGGGAGGAACTTGCAGGAAACCCTGACTGCTCTTAGAACTGGAGAGGGAGGAGGAGAGGGAGTGGGGGGAGTAGGAGGGTAGTGGGAGGAGTGGAGAAAGTGGAAATTTTTATAAATAAATAAATAAGTAAATTTTTTTAAAAAAAGATGTTCTTTTGTCATACAGAAAGTAACTCTCCCTGTAGTTCTGTCTGTCCCTGGTTCATGTACCTCATATAGTACAGAGAAATCATACAGAAGTCTTACATCCAGTAGGGCTTTTGTTCTTTAGTGTCCCAATAAATTTCATGCACAGTGTGTTCCTAGATTTTACCATTCACATTCATGTGCAAATGTAGTTTCAAATAAGTTGAGATTCATATTTTCCCACAATATAAAAAAAACAATGAAGAAAGTCAAGTTTGAGATTATTTCTAGTTTTTTTTCCTTTTAGGTTGACACCTAATCTTCAGCTTCAGCCAACAAGCATGAGATTTTGTTTGTTTGTGGTGTTATAATAAAGTATTAGTAGTAAGCTAACCTCCTTCCCATCTTCAAAATTGCCTGCAAAGTGATATTAAGTGTAAAAGTAAATGTAGCTTTTCTATTTCAGCAGTTACAACAATGTGATAATAAAGTATTTCAGTTTAGTTTTATAATAACATTAATGGGACACTGTATCTTTTTTTCAGATGTCCATAAGGCCTCAGCCTGCACTAAACCAATGAAAGGATGAACAATGTCACAGAATTCATCCTCCTGGGCTTGACTCAAGATCCAGATCTGCAGAAACTCTTATTTATTGTATGCTTAATAATCTATTTGATCACACTGGCAGGTAACACACTCATCTCAGTCACCATCTTCATCAGCCCGGCCCTGGCTACTCCCATGTACTTTTTTCTGCCCTACTTGTCCATCATAGATGGTTTCTACTCTTCTTCCATAGCACCCAAAATGATCTATGACTTGATCTCTGAGAAGAGCAGCATATCCTTCAATGGCTGCATGACTCAGCTTTTAGATGAGCATTTTTTCACTGCAGCTTAAATCATCTTGCTGATTTCCATGGCCTCTGATCGCTATGTAGCCATCTGCAAGCCCTTGCATTACATAAACATCATGAGCCGACCTGTGTGTATATTCCTGGTGAGGGCTGCTGTAATCCTGGGATTCATTCATGGAGGAATACAGATTTTATTTATGGCCCAATTACCATTCTGTGGCCCAAATATCATCGACCACTTTATGTGTGATTTAATACCACTCCTCGAGTTGGCCTGCACTGACACTCACACTCTTGGGCCTCTGATTGCTGCCATCAGTGGGTCACTCTGTTTGCTCATTTTCTCTATGTTGGTTGCTTCCTATATAGCCGTCCTTCACTCCCTGAGGAATCACAGTTCAGAAGGTCGTCGCAAGGCCCTGCCTACCTGTGCTTCTCATGTAACTGTCGTTGTCTTATTTTTTGTACCTTGCTCATACCTGTACCTGAGGCCTATGACTTCCTTCCCCACTGACAAAGCTGTGACTGTATTTTGTACCCTGGTGACACCTATGCTGAACCCTTTAATCTATACCCTCAGAAATGAGGAGGTCAAAAAGATTATGAAGAAGCTCTGGGGTCAAATGTGCAAAGCTAGCGATGCATAAACCTGGGGATTTGTGTGTTTAAAAATAACTAGAGCTGTTTTATGGACACTTGTTCTCCTTCTTAAATGAGTAAAATGATGACAGTGAATTATATTCTATCTCTACCAAATTTTCATTGAATAGTAAGCATATCTCTGAATGGAGTTCAGTGTGACAACCTATGTAGATAATATATATGTGAAAATTATGGTGAAAAACATTTCTATCCCATTAAATGACATGGCTTCTTTGTGTTGTAAATCTTTAAGCTCTTTTCTAGTTCCTTATAAAACATATAATAAATTGTTGTGAACCATGTTCATCCCAGTGTTTAGTATGTGCTCCACTGATATACATGTATTTTGGTTCCTGTTATTCAACTTCACAATATTTCTTTGTTTTCTGTTCTCCTAGTATCTATGAGCACTATTCTACTCTCAACTCTAGTGGGATAAAACTTCATGGCTTTTGCATTTGAGTGAGAACTTCCAACATTTGGCTTTCTGTGCTTGGCTATTTCCCTTATATCACATCATCCAGTTTCACTGCTGTAATCTCGGGATTCATCCGTGGACAAATACAGATTTGATTCCTGGCTCAATTACTATTCTTTGGCCCAAATATCACTGATAACTTTATGTGTGATTTTATGTCACTTCTGGAACTGGCCTGCCCTGACACTCTCCTGGGCCACTGATTGCTGCCTATAGTGGGTCACTGTGTTTACTCACTTTTTGTATGCTTATTGCTCCTTCTGTGGTCATCCTTCATTCCTTGTTTATATTTTGAGTAATCACAATTCTGAAGGGCATTGCAAAAACCTTCTTTACCTGTGTTCATCATGTCTCTGTCGTTGTCTTATTCTTTATACTTTGCTCATATTTGTTTGCAAGGCAATGACCTCCTTTCCCATTGACAAAGTTGTGATTGTGTTTTTCACACTAGTGAAAACTCTGTTGAATCCTTTCATCTTTATTCTCATAAATGAGGAAGTCAAGAAGGTTGGTAAGAATCTCCTGGGTCAAATAAGGTCAAACATTGGTTAAAGAAGTCCAGTAATTTTCTGTATTTATATAGGAATATCTAGTGATATTTTATTTAGGTTTCTTTTCCCTAAGTAATTTAAATTGACATAGTCAATTATACTCTGCATCAGTATTAGAGTATGGATAATTTATATATTAATGCAATAGATGCAATGTAATAACACATTATATAATATGTATGATCATACAGGATGATAAGGATTTCTATGGCATTTCCTCATTTTTGGTACTTAGAATTCTGTTCTATTTTTTTTGTAATATATAAAATGAGTTATTATAAACTGTGATCACCTTAGTCTGTTTAGAATGTATTTCTCCTATTAAAACATATTTTGAAATTATTTTTAACCCAGATCTCTCTGTTCCTCCTCTTACTCACCCTTTCTAACCTGCAGTGACCTTTTCTCTACTCTCAATTTCTATGAAGTAAATGACAACTAATGTTGACCAGGATCCAGGGAAAAGGGATCCCTTATTCAACTTGGTGAAATGGTAAACTAATATAGGCACTATAGAAATAGTTTAGGGTTTGTAAAAATAAAAGATAAAAATAGAACAATATGAACTCCTGGACATTTACTCAAAGGACTCTAACCTACAACAGAGATATCTGTACATCTGTGTTAGTTGCTGTTCTATTCACTCCTAGATAAGAAATGGAATTCTCCAGTGTTTATTTGAATTTTATTCCATGATGAAAAACTGAAACTAAACAATTTTCATAGGAATGGATGAATTTAGACTGAGGTAGGTAACCCAGATCCAGAATGACAAATTTGATTTGTTCTATCTTCCATGTGGATTCTATCATTAAATTTTCATATATCTGTTAAAATTCCTTTAAGGCCCTGAAATCAAGAGAGGAATCAGATAAGCTGTGAAAAAGGAAGGGATTTGGGGAGGAGGAAACACAAAACACATATTATGTGAAAGCATGGGTGCACATACTAGGAATTGAAATGGGGAGTGGAGCAGGGATGAGGGAAAGTAGGAGTGCTGGGGAGGGATAAACAAACACTAAGATTGAGGAAAAATGATACAGAAACCTATGACTTTATGAATTAAATAAAAGGGACAAGTATATACTTGGGTCAAAGTCACTATTGTTTGATTTTTTTTGCTTAATTTTATTTTTCATTTTTGTTTCCTTTTTTAAAGATTAATCATTTTATTATTTGAGATTATAACTACACCATTTCCTCCTTTCCTTTTATCACTTCAAACCCTCCCATATAATCTCCCTTCTCTCTTTCAAATTCATGACCTTTTTTGTTATTAATTGTTGTTACATACATACATTCATATATACATACACACATACTTGTACATATATATTCTTAAATAAATACAAATTGCTCAGTCTATGTAATGATTAGTCAACAGAAAGAGTAGTAAGAACCAAAGAAAGGACAATGATGAAGGGTCACCAACATGACTGCCGAATCATGCGCCAAACAAGGGAAACCAACACTTTTGCTCTGCTGAAGGAATATAGCAATAAAAATGATTCCAAATGATATTCTGATGTAACTATAGATCTGTGCCTCTCTTACTTGTCATAAGAGAAATCTCCTCCTGCAATAGATAGAAGAGGCCAACAACTGATCAACATACAGAGAATGAGAGACCTTAGAAAACCCAGTCCTAAATGTGATGTCTTCAGGATTCAGAGAACTATGTTGCAGAGGAGGCAGGAAGATTGTTAGAGTTAGAGGGTTGGATAATATCAAAGAAGCAGTGTGTTTTCAGATATAATAGTGCATATCACATACAAACACTCAGAGACTGTGACAATACACACAGGTCTAACACAAGTACAAACCAGACAGAATCTCAGCACTCGAATGGGGAAGTTGGTACGAGCACCCATTCATCACCTAGAAGATATTTCCAATTAACAACTGCTCACGGTTATTCACCCTATATTCCAACTCTTAAAATCTTCACCTCTTCTACAATGTTTTCTGAGCCTTATAGGGGTGAAATTAATGCCTTGTTTAGTGTTTGACTAAACACATTTGTCATTCACTCTGTGTCTTGAGCAGTCATGGGTAGCTACATTCCCTGCCGTTGTAAGTGGAAGTTCTTCTGATTAAGCCTGGGAAACACTTTTGTCTATGAGTATAAATATTGGTATTTGGACAGTTTGCTTCTGTCATTTTATTTATACTTTATTTTTAAGTGTCTCACATGGGCCTACTACCTCTCAAGATTTGGACTGTTAACCAGGCTCACAGTACCAATCCTTGGTCCCCCTTCTTCCCTGAGGAGTAAGCCTGGGATTTAACCAAAGAGTAGTTGGTTATTTACACCACAGTCACTTTTAGCTATTTAAATAACATTCACTAAAGAAAAACTCGAGAGATAAATTATTCAGACTCTAATTTCAGGTTGATGATTAGCTCAGTGCTCTAGATGAATTTCTAACCAGTCTTATTCACCTTAAGAAGGATAGTAAGATGATGTGATAAGTGTTTTACATTTTGGCAACGGTTTTTTAAAATTAATTGTCCTTCCCTTGTGAAAATGGTACAGGGTGGAGTTACTGCTAGTATCAAGTTCATGTATTTATTTATGTTCTAAGAATTTAAGCCTGAAAGTGCAAGCTGCTAGGATTTCTGGGCAGAGTCCTCATCAAAGGTAGTGACTTTCCTCTCAGTCACACTCCGCAGTTGCAACTGATATCTGAGAGGAAGAAGTCTGATGCTCAAGGACCAACTATGCCACTCGGAGCTTCCCATCCATGCTCTAAGAGTCTAAGTGAGTGCTTGTAAACATTGACTGCAGGAGGGCTCTCACCCAGGGAATGCTTGCTCAGATGCTGGTACCTGAAAATCCATCTTGCTTGCTTTTTTTAATGATGACCTAGTTCCTAGTGTCCAGATTGCCAATATTGGGCAAAGCACTGGATGAAAACTAGTAAACCTTATGATTTCTCTAAGTCTCACAGAGAAATAAGTGACTCAGCGCTGCAGGAACCATCCCTGTGTTTTCAACATCAGAGGCCAAGAATTTGAAGGAGAGTGGGGTGAGGTTTATGGGAGGGTTTGGAGTGAGGGAAAGGAGGAAAAATATAACTAAGTTATAATTTCAAGAAATAAACAAAAATAAAAAACTTGTATTTAAATACAGTATCAGCATATCTACTATTTGGGACAGTGCATCATTAGCTGAAATGAGAAATCTCAGATCTGCAGGTAACATAAATATTGGTAAGTAAGATAAACATGGATTTTCTCTTCTTATTTTTAAATTATATTTTATAATTTTCTTTTACAGAAACACTGTTTTTAACAGTAAATTAACATGACAATTGCTGTGGCTGCACATATTTGACAATGAGGCAAATTCTGAAAGAGTCTGTTTTTAGCATTGCTGCATCTATGGCAAGGGTATAGTTTTCAACTCTGTATGGAATCATGCAAACTGAGCCCTTTCCCTTGATAGTCTGTAAGAATGACCAAAGATATTTATTTGCCAGTGTTTTCTTCTGTTGTTGTTTGGTGTGGGAAGTCCTTTTGTATATGTATTGTTTTCGTTGGAATAAAGAAGTTCTTGGGCCTGAGGCAGGGCAGAATACAGCTAGGCAGGAAAAATAACTGAATGATGGGAGAAAATAGGTGGAGTTAGAGAGACGCCATGTGGCTGTGGAGACAGATGCCCAGTTTACTGATAGACCACGAGCCTCGTGGTAAAATACAAAACAATGGAAATGGGTTAATTTAAGATTTAGGACCTAACTTACAATACGCTTAAGTGACTGACCAAACAGTACTGTAATTAATATAGTTTCTTTGTGATTATTTCAGGTCTGGGTGGCTGGGAATGAACAATCAGCCTCTACCAACAGTTATTAATTTTAAGGGCCATAACTATCAAGCAAATTTACTAAACTTTGGATTTAACGTTGTTTATATTTTAAAAGTTGTTTGAAATGTTACCTACTTAAAAATGCATCTAGATTGGTAAGATGAAAGTCTGGCTAGCAGAGTTGGATTCCTGGAACCCATGTAAAGGTGGAAGAGGAGTAAACTTACTCTACAACGTTGTCCTCTGGCCTCCCATGTGCACACACACACACACACACACACACACACACACACACACACACACACACTCCAATTATAAAGATTCTTCCTCAGATGATTCTATGTCCATTCTCTCCAAATTTTCCTCTTCATTTTTTCTTGTTTCCTATCAGTCTTTTATTTCCCTATTTTCTTTCTTCTTTCTTGTTCTCATTTGTTCTGTTTTGCTGTTCCCCTGTCCATACACATTACTTGCATTATCTTCAAGTGTTTACAGATTCTAGGCCAGCTCTGTAGTAACAAACACAAACTAAGCATTTATCTGATTAGTAAACTTGGTTTAAAGTAATTGTTTCCACCTTTAGCTAAAGTAGACAAGGTGGAAGAAAGGCTTTATCTATGGATTGGCATATGACTTTAACAAATGAATCCAAAAATGCATAACTTCAACATAAGTAAAAAAAAACAAATCAAATATGTTTTGTTGTGAAGGATGCTTTTGTTCCTCCTTTTAATAAGATGAACTTCCCTTTTGACATTCATTCTTTTCTGTCTTGTTCAGAAAATGGAAGATTAATCCCATGACTAGCCCCTGCTTTCATTCATATTCTTTCTCTTTTAGGCATGTTCAGAGACTATTTTAGAATAAAAAGTTTTCTTTATTAATACTTCAATGAGAACTAGAAAAATATGCAACAAAAATAAATTAGTAAATTAAACACAATTTTAATTCTAAGTTTAGGTATATTTTTCCTTAGGTTGATAGGTCTAAAACTGAAATATAAACTATTATGTGGTTAGTAATAACAGAATCAGTACTCCAAAATAAACACCTGGAGTTTTAAGATCATTGATCATTCTTTTTCTTAAATACATTTAAAATTTTTCTTTTCTTTTTCTCACTTTCTTTCTCATTTGTCCCTTTCCTTTCCCCTTCTTTCAGTAAATCCATTGAGCATTTATGTTTTTGCCAGTACTGGAACTATAGCAAAAATAAGAGAAACTACAATGCAGTAAGCAGGACCTTTGCCATTGAGGATCCTACTGTTGAGTGTCGAGGGTTGAGCATGAGACTGTGTGACAGTTGCTGTAATGGACATTTATCACAACCTCTGAACTTACATACTGAAGAAACTAAGAAGCTCCCAGACAAATAATGCAGGAAAAAGAAGGCCCATGAAAGTGTCTGTGTGTCCTTGATTCTTTTATAGGACATAAAACTAGAAAAATGATATGTTTACAAACTTTCAGCTAAGATACATGGTTTTTGTGTAGATTTTATGTGCTACATGGATTGTAGCCAATCCAGACAATGGATTGGCTATTAAAACTTTATGAATCACAGTGTTCATGGTGGACTTTAAAAATAACATTTTTGACTAAACGTAAAAAATTGAAAACATCTGAGGAAATTATAAATAAAATAAACATTACCACTGTTACATGTGTAATGTAAAAAATGAAACAGTTGTTTGGACATAGTACTTGCTTTAAGTTTTTATTCCTGAGAATTTTATACTTGTATACAATTAAATCTGATCATATTTATCTTCTTCCCATAGCCTCCTCAACAGGTTCCCGCCCAACTTTATAAATTTTTTTATTACCCACTGAGTTTAGTAGTTTTCAAATATAGGAGGGTATGGGGCCAAAAGAAACCAAAAGCAACAACTCAGTCAGAGTTTAAGTCTTGTGTCTCATTTATTTTTAGAACTTTCACCTGTCAGTTGTGTTGAATCGATAGAGAAGATGAATAATATAACTGAATTCATCCTTATCGGCTTGACTCAAAATATGCAGCTTCAGATATTTTCATTTGTTGTGTTTTTCATTGTTTATCTCCTCACCCTGGTTGGCAACATGCTTATCATCATCACTGTCAGCAGCAGCAGGGCCCTGGGATCTCCGATGTACTTCTTTCTCTCTTTCCTGTCTCTCATTGATGGCTGCTGCTCCTCATCCATGACTCCTAAGATGCTGGCTGACTCTTTCTCTGTGAGGAAAACCATTTCTTTCAGTGGATGTATGACTCAAGTCTTTGCTGAGCATTTTTTCGGTGCTACTGAGATCATTCTTCTCACAGTGATGGCTTATGATCGCTATGTGGCCATTTGTAAACCTCTGCACTATGCAATCATCATGAACAGATTTGTGTGTGGCCTCTTGGTGGGAGTGGCCTGGGCTGGAGGTTTTATTCATGCAACCATTCAGATCCTCTTCACAGTTTGGCTGCCTTTCTGTGGCCCCAATGTCATAGACCACTTTATGTGTGATCTGACCCCATTGTTGAAACTTGTCTGCATGGACACACACACCCTGGGTCTCTTTGTTGCTGCCAACAGTGGCTTCATCTGTCTACTAAACTTTGTGCTTCTGATTATCTCTTATATAGTCATCTTAAATGCTCTGAAATCTCACAGCAAGGAGAGAAGGTGCAAAGCCCTTTCCACCTGTGTCTCTCATATCACTGTGGTCATCTTATTCTTCGTGCCTTGCATATTTGTGTATCTGCGCCCAGTAACAACCTTCTCTATTGATAAAGCTGTGGCTGTATTTTATACAATGATAGCTCCTATGTTAAACCCTTTAATCTATACCCTCAGAAATGCTGAGGTAAAAAATGCTATGAAGAAATTCTGGGTCAAAAGTTGACTTAAATGGAAAAAGAATCACATAACATAAATAAATTATCTTTCAAATGGTATAGAGAAAAATTACTCTTAAGATTCTGAGTTTGGTGAACACTATATGTTAAAACATGTCATTATAATATGTCAAACATTCTGAGGAATAATTATACATTAAATTATGATTATAAAAATATCCCACTTAGATTTATTCATTGTTAATTTGCTTGCCAAACTTCAGTCTGCTGTGAGAGTTGGTTAAGGTTCTTGTTCAAGTGTATGGACTAAGGATACAGCTCTTGTAGTCTGAGGCTGCAGGGATGTTGTTGAAAGACATATCTTAATTTGTGGTAGGTTTTTCTGGATTTAACCAAGGAAATTCCCTATATATACACTTTGAGAATTAATATACTTACCTATTAAAATATCACATTGTTAAATAATCTTAGGTTATATCTTTCATAGCAAAAACACTCCTTGCCACTTCTGACGTGTGGGAGAGCTGACCTTGGGGACACAAGAAGAGAAGAGAACAGCAGTCCTGCCCTTCATCAAGTGTAGCAATCTGGAGAATGGGTCCTGCATCTAACCTGGGCAAAACAGTAACACTGGACTTGGTGTGAGTGCAGGTTAACTGAACCTGAGGGTGTGAGAGCAGAACTGATCTCACTCCTTTCTGTCTGCTACATTGGGTGAGCTAGCTAGGGAAGTGCTAGAGAGTTTGCCTGGGTGGTAACAATGAGGGGAAGGCTGGCAGGCTGACAAACTCAGCTACCATCCAGGCGCAGAATGAGGACTACAAGGTAGCCCATTCCAAAACCCACCTCATCTGTTAACTGCTGGAGCATGTGGAGGGCCAGATCTGCAGACCCAAAGTTACAGGATCTCCATGACAAAAGGCAACAATAGAATATTCAAGAGAAGTCCCAGTGAAGGCTCAGTATCAATGGTGTAGCAGAGACCTTGAACCAGACCAATGATTCATTGCAATGTATAAAGATGTATGGAATAAAGGGTATACTGTTTGATCCACTGGGCCACACTACTATTTCAATGCTGAGATTTTAAAAATTTATTTTGTTTTGTTTTTTGGTGTTTTAGTCTTTTTGTTTTCTTTCTCAATTTTGTTTTGGAGGTTTTGCAAGGACTTAGGGTGGAAATGAGGGGGTGGGAAGATGAGTGGGATCAGGATATATTATGTGAAATCCACAACGAATCAATAAAAAGTTAAAAAAGAAAGTATCTCCCTAAAAATGGTGATAATCACAAATTTGTCTTCATGAACTGTAGAATAAAAGGCTGCATCCTTACTTCTATTTATTCTATAGTTAAAGTCCTATATCTTACAGGTCTTCGAACTTTTATGTCAATCCATTCTCACTGTTTAAATCACCACATGAAACTTTAATATTTTTCAATAACATTTCACCATTGGAGGATCTTATTTGCTTTATAAGTAGGGACATTGGCTACTTCATCCACTACCATGTTTGTAATACCTAGACTTGGTATAACACAAACATTTACTGACTAAATGATCATCAAGTCCATTTGACACTGAAGAACAAATTCATTTTTAAAAAAGATATTTGATAACTGCTTTGTTTATAACATTGATCACATTTAGTTCTTTCTAATAAATAGAAATGGAGATATTAAGATCAGTTTAGTATACCATCCAGGGTTCTTATTTAATTACACAGTATCATCTATTGCAAATTTAAGTAGGAGGGGTTTATCATGTGTAACATATTTGTCTACAAAGCAGCTGTAAGGTTGGAATTGCAAAGTGAAAGAACTATCAGGAATAACTTGCTGAGGTCCATTTGGTAGACTAGGTTTTCTGGAGGATGTGTTGTTAGTGCTGAGACCTTGACCATGTGCTCACAGACATGTGTCTGAAGGTGTGCTGTTTTTCTGACCCAAGGATCACTCATCTCTATAGATTCATGCAGAACCCAACCACAGGTAATTATCTCTCAAGTCACTCACATTTAAAAAAAAACAAAGATAAAGCAAAACAAAACAAAAAATCACAAAAGATTTGGACACTCTGTGTATCTGGCATGATGTAAAGAGTTCATATATTATATTGTGTTACCATAATGCCTTGTGCTACATTTTCTTTCTTACTTTTATTAGGAAGCCACTCACATGCAATCTCTAGGTTTCAGAGAATTCGTTCATTTGTTGACTCCTAACACTCTCACTGCTCAACTCTTAGTTTCTCATACATGAAATTTAGGGGACACATTCAAACCATAGTACCCAATTCAGTATCATATATCACAATGGTTAGACTTTAAAACAATTTACCACTTCACAATAACATTATTATCATTCAATGTTCATAGTTTATATTGAGGCTCACTTGTGGTGGTGTATTTCATGGCTTTGGAAAAATGTACAATGATACACATCCTCTTTCATAGCGTAACACAGAGTACAGAGGTACATATCCACTATGTCAGTATTGTACAGAGTACAAAAAACCACACCCACTACCATAGTCATACAGAGTACAATGGTCCATATCCACTATGATAGTATAATACAGAGTACAGAAAGCACACCCACTATCATGGCATCATACACAGTACAAAATACACATCATCTGTCCTAGCATCATACAGAGTTGTTTCACTAAAGTGAACATCTCCTAAGCTACCCCAATTCACTTTCTTCTAGACTGATTTCTTCTGTTGATCTCTACTTCCTTCGAAGTTTTCCCTTTAAAAAACAGCAAGGAAATGGAGTCAGGTCAGATCATCAATGGATGAATGGATAGTGAAAATATTGTACATACACATAATGAATTTTTACTTACCCATAAAGAAAAATGAAATTATAAAACATTTATGAAAATGAACAAGAACTGTAATAAATATTGAAAGTGACTCAGTCTCAGAAAGACAAGGATCATATGTTCTCTCTTATATGCATGTCTTAGTTTCAGATATTTATATATGTGTACATGTGAGTGAGCATGGGAAAATTCCAGAAAATAGAAAGGGGTCATGAAAGCGTGGGAAAGCATACTTCAAGGGGAAAGTGATTAGGAAGATTAAGGGAAACATATGGTGCAAAATTCAAAGGGGTCTAAATGTTTTAAGCAGGGCTTTGGGAAGGCAGGAATGAAGAAAGAAAGGAAGGGAAGGTCAATAACAACTAAGAATTATATGGAAATGTCATCAGGAAACTTGCTAATTTGTAAACCAATTAAAAATATAAAAATCTAAAAATGCTAAAAGTGGACTGAGACATTTCTCTTCTCATCTTCTTTCCTCTCTTGTTCCTAGTCTTGATTTCTTTTCTTCCATTTCCTCCAATCCTCCTCTCCCTCTTCTTTGTGGCTCCCTTCTATTTTTTTCCTTTATTTATTCCTTCATGGCTGGAGATCGAAACCAATGCATTGTTCTGGTTGTTTTCAAATGCTTTACTTTGCTGTATACAAAGGCTACCAAAGCCTTTCACAATCATTGCTCTGCCAACGTATAAAAATGGTTCCCATCTCATCTATGAATTTCAGCTTAAGTATCACTTCTAAAATAATCTTTTATAATCAACTTAGCCATAGTTTACCTCACTGTTTTCTGTCATAATACTTGAATTATTTTTATTAGCATAAAACCAATCATAGATTATTGTTATATTTTAAAAGCTGCTCCTATCTTTATTTTAAGAGGCCATGACCTTGAAAGAGAGCAAGGAGAAGCATATACGAGAGTTTGAGGGAGTATTCCATTTTGGAGGTGAGAGATATAATTATATTATAATCTCAAGGATAGAATAAAAGACCCTAAATTTGGGAAATAAGAATTTAAAAAATCACAAAAAGATATAAAGATGGTACAAATAAGATGATACTTTTTAAATTTTGTCCGTCCTGGTAACTACTATATATCTTGCTAATCACATAGGATTAGAAATAAAACAGAGTCTGATAATAGCTCAAACAATTCATAGATAACAGTTAGTTTCTAAAAACAAATAAATACCTAAAAGTAATACAATTGTAAACCAATACTTGTGCAAAACTCAAATGGCTAAGTAAAAGGAAAAAACAATTGGCTCTAACAAACCATAAAAGTGATGAAAAAATTATCTTCACTAGAAACAGTGAGCTGGGCTGAAATTTTAATCTTTACTGCCAATTGCCCTACAATATTTTCTGAAAAGATTTTTTTCCTTTTTATAACCCCGTGTCTCATGTGTCTGATAAATAGGATGGAATTTTTATATGATAGATGTTCTTTTAAATATTAGTGGGAAGTCACAGCGAATTTTACTAAGAGTCAGTCTTGAATACTCTCCAGATGCTACATCCCATGACAAGTGTAGCTGTCAGGTATAAAAACTTGCTGTGTTCTGGAAAGAGGATTCTACAGTCTGTAGTCGTGATCCAGACACAGAGCAAGCAAGATGTGACTGCCTCACTGGAAAGGTACTGAGCCACGTGGGTTACTCAGGCAAGAATTATGGGCTAATGTAAGTTATAAGAATTAGTAAATAAGAAGCCTCAGCTAATGGGCCAATCAGTTTATAATTTTTTTAAAAATAAACTCCTATGATCTTTGTTTCTGCCAGGAAGAATGTGCAGTTCTCCTTGTAACTTATATAATTGCTCAGAAACACTTTCTTTTCCTAAATCATGATTTTCAAAATGCATGTGAGTGATTTCCTCCAGTTTCAAGTGGATGTATTTGTCAAGAGAAGAGGAGGTGGGTTAAATACATGGAAGGCAACTATTCTTTATTGAAGTTGTTAGAAAATAAGAAAGCAAAATCTTCCTTGTGGTGAAGGTTAGTGGGGTCTTATGTGGATGCAGGATTTACCTGAATTTATGTTATTCTAACATCAAAACATTAATTTTTTCCATCATGTAACTCATTTGAAGTAGTTCTACAATGTAGACAATGATTTTCTGAAATATTCAGAAGAGCAGAAAACAAGCCACATTGCTTCAAAAATATTTTCAAGAAATAATATAACATTTTTGCCTTCTATGTGCATGCCCAAATGGAAGAAGATATTTTATTGTGAAGTAGAAAGTCCCTTTCAAACTTCATAGAAACTCTCAAAAGTTAAGAATTCAGGAATTAGTAGGGGAAACCAGACTTTACAACTGGGTAAACTTTTCACTGAATGATTATATCAATTGAGGTGATCACAATACATTGAGAAACTTTATGCATGCAAAGAGTTACTGGGAAGATTGCACGTAACATGTGGATGAGTATAGTTTTGGAAAACAAAAGGAAATTGTTAGTTCTTGCTTCAAGTCCTTAAAAGCTACAATTTCAACTTGGAAAGTAGAAGACTCATGCTGAAAAGTGATTCCTAAGCCAATACCAAGGTTCCTTTCCTTGAGCCCCTGCTGTACACCTTGTAGATAGTGACTCTTTGTGTTGTCTGGAAGTCTATCTTGAACATTACAATGTAGTGTGTGTACTTATAGCCACTTGTCAAATGCAGGTTGTATAGCATTCATCATTATTTTAGATGGTGTGACAGGATTCTTGTCTCTAAAGTTAGTCTATCTAAAAGAATAAATGAAACTCAGGTCACATAAAGTGTTTTGGACAAGGAAAGTCAATGGGACTTCATAAAACAATGAATAAGTAACAAGTAAACAATGAAGGAGTAGAGGAAACTTTTAGAATTAGTATTGGCATGTAAAAAGATATTATTTAACTAGAGAAAATTGGAAAGAATGGATTCTTTGTGAACAGTTTTAAATTTATTTTGCAAGTACTCAATGAATATATAATTATATACAGACAGCAGTTTGAAAATGAGGGGAGAGAGAATACTGAAGACATACTATTTTGGAGCGCTTTACACATTTATATGTTGGGAACAGGAGGGATACCTAATACACAAAATGGAGTTGTCAATGATCTTGCTAGACATCTGAGGTTCTGTTAGTTCTGGACCACATATTGTGTTTCACGAAATGTTACAGTTTCATTGTTATTCCTTTCATACTTGTATACATTGAAGTCTTAACTTCCAGGAGTTCAGCATAAGACTTCATTTTGTGACAGAGTGTTGGTACAGATAACCAAGTTAAATTCATTATGAGAGATAACAACCCCTTATGATTTGATGTCTTTATTATAAAGGGAAATTTGAGTAAGCATGGTGGCACATATTTATAACTATAAAACTTGAGATCTGGATGCAGGAGGATTTGGAGTTTAAGGTAATCCTCAGATACATAGTAAGTTTGAAGTCAATCCTGGGGTCCGTGAGACTTGCCTAAAATATAAGTAAATAAAAAGGTAAGAAATTTTGGTACAGGGAGAGTACCACTGGAATGCACAGTTGGTAATGGATATGCCAGGGTAGAGTACAGAAGAAGATGGTTTCATACTGGTCTGCTGAAGGACCCATCACTGGTTCTGCTTGGTTTTGAGTTTTTAGCATGCAGGACTCTTAGATAACAAATCCCAGTTTGTGCTTATTTCAATTTTCTTTTCTTTTTTTAAAACAGAAACTATAGCAAAAGAATAATAATTCCATAACTAAAAAGGTGTTACTACAAAAGATATCTAAAGCAGCAGAAGTGGGTATTGGGAAGATGCTGGAACACTTTTGAGATTCATAAAAAAAAAACAAAAACCTGAACTCCCTGGAAGGAAGATACTGCTTGCTTATAGAAGAATGGGCACGGAAAGGTGAATTTTCTGCAGGTAGAGAACAGAAAGTGTAGAGCTTCAGAATGCAGCCATATGCACATGCACACCCCCACCCCCACTACACCCTGAACAGAATGTTCTCAGAACCATGGTTGGTAAGGTAGTTGTGGTTGAGGTCTCAAATAGAAATGAAAACTGTTCTTAGAAACTGGAAGGAAGGTATTCATTGTCTTAAAACAGCAGAGCTTTAACTAATACAGCTATTGCCCTATGTTTGTAGTTCATTCTACTTTGATATGCAAATCACCCTAGTATTCAGAATTATATTTTGTGATTTCATATATGGTGCATTTAGTTGTGGAATTCCTTTCTGTTCTCTACTGCCCTCTACCTCTCCTTTAAATCCACATAAACTTGCTTTCTCTGAGAAGTATTCCTAGAAACTGGTTTATTAGAAATACCAATACTGTGAATCTATAGTGTGGGATAAATAAATGTTTATGATGATGCTTATGAACTGGTCTTTATTAACTGACCTCACCATTGCATATCAAATCACTTAGGTCAGGGAACCTTGCTTTGAATGACTTGGAAATCAACATATTTATAACAGGGATCTTTACACAAACACACGTGTTATATATTTACTTAAATAGATGAATAAGGGAACACTGATTTTATCATACTCTAAAGATATTTTCATTGTTTTGTAGGTAAAAATCTTCTCATATATGAAATCAGAACCAATAAAAGAGTAAATGGAACCAAAGAACAATGTAACCTACTTTGTCCTCTTGGGCCTCTCAGAGAATCCAAAGGTGCAGAAAGGACTTTTTGTTCTATTCTTGCTCTCCTACATTTTGACCATGGTGGGAAATGTGCTCATTGTTATGACTGTAACTATTAGTAACAGCCTGGGCTCACCAATGTATTTCTTCCTTGCTAGCTTGTCATTTGTGGATATCATTTATTCATCAGCCATTTCTCCCAAATTAATTTCAGATTTGTTCTTTGGTCAAAATACAATATCCTTTACATTTTGTATGACTCAGCTCTTCACAGAACACTTTTTTGGTGGATCAGAGGTCTTTCTTCTGTTGGTGATGGCCTATGATCGTTATGTGGCCATCTGTAAGCCCTTGCATTATTCGACTATCATGAAGCAATGGGTTTGTGTTGTGCTGTTGATATTATCTTGGATTGGAGGATTTTTTCACTCAGTAATTCAGCTCAGTACTATTTATGGACTTCCATTCTGTGGCCCTAATATCATTGATCATTTTATGTGTGACATGTACCCATTATTAAAGCTCGTTTGTGTTGATACTTATGTAATTGGACTCTTAGTGATGGCCAATGGAGGTCTGATCTGCACGATTGTGTTTCTGCTTTTACTCATCTCTTACACTGTCATCCTGTACTCTCTAAGGAACCTTAGTAAGGAAGGGAGGTGGAAAGCTCTCTCCACTTGCGGCTCTCACATCATTGTAGTTGTCTCCTTTTTTGTTCCCTGTATTTTCATGTATGCACGGCCTGCTAAAACTTTCCCCATTGATAAAATGTTGAGCGTGTTTTATACAGTCATCACCCCCATGATGAACCCTTTGATATACACTCTGAGGAACTCAGAGATGACAAGTGCTATGAAGAAGATCTGGAGAAGAAAAGTTATTTTAGGACAGAAATAAGTGAGTCTTCTTCAAGGAAGAATGTCATCTGACTGTGATGTTGTTTCCTTATGATGCATATCTTCTGAATTCTGATGTTAACTTCCTTCATTTATAAAGCATTTCTTAAAACACAAGTGAATTAAAATGGTTTTGCTATTAATAAATTTCCATGCTATAACTTTCATAACATCTTGTTTATTATCATACCTTGACATGCATAATGCATATATAGTAGGGCACCAATGAATAAGAAGTAATGAATTAGTAAGTGAACTCTTTATGGCATTGCACTGATTTTATCTGCATTTATAGTTTACACTGCCATATCTTGTTTAATTTTTAGTCCACTTTTTACATTGATTTATTTTTATGATAGTTAAATATTTAAATACTATTAGACTCTTATCATTATTTGATTTCAATTACATTATATATAGAATTTTGGGTGTCATAATTTTAAAAAATGAAAATAGAGAGTTCAATAGAAAAAGTTAGTAGAGATAAAGCCTACAAAAGTGTTAAGAATGTAAAATCAGTTTACCTATCAGTCACCTGGATGCCTCCACTCACAGACTGTACTGTGCTTAAAGATTCCCCAAGTTAGAATGCTCATCATTCATGAAAAGGGTGAGCCTGGAGGACACAAGCTAAGTGAAAAGCAAGAAATAAGAAGACAAATAATGAAAAGTTATTTCTATGTGGAATATAAAAGTCTTACTTACAGAAGCAGAAACAAATAATGGGTGTCATGGGCTGATTACATAGAATATGTTGGGAATATGGATGTTTATTATGAAAGACTAATAATTTCCAGGGTCTAAAGTATACCACAGCATATACGGTTGATTCTAATTTATTGCATACTTGAAATTTTGTAAGAAGGAAGATCTTAAATGTTCTTATAACAATAAAACTAAGGAAAAATTTTACCATGTAAGGGGATGGACGTGTTGATCAGCTTAATTGTGTAAATTTTATATACTGCATATGAACTGCTCCCCTCTTTAACAGCTCTCATATGTTTCCAATCTCTCAGTCACACACACTGATACACTTCTGACCAGTTAAAATGCTGAATAGCTTATTTGAACGGCTTTTGTTGTTAGTTTTCTCTTTAGAACATAAGATCTCTGTTAATTTATTAATGCCCATGATAGTGATAGATTTAGCAAACCCTTTGTATGACTGCTTTATAGAAATGATTAATTGAAAATGTTACAGCAACTTTTTTATGGACACATTTTAAGTAGAATTTTGATAATATTTTCTATGATGGTTTATGTATATAAGTCCTGCCTAAATTTTAGAAAATGCATGTCATTTTCCAGCAATCATGCCAAGCATATTATTTGTGTTTATTTTCTTGTTCTGATTATGGAGCCTATTAGATTTGTAGTATTATTGAACTTACTTTTTACATGCACAAGTACTCTTTCACAAAGTTTCAAAACCCTCCTCCAAGTTCTTTATCTTGAGATACCCATGGCAGAAGCTGAGTTACAGAAGCCCAGCCTGTGTTCACACATGGTAGGTATGGTTACAAGTGGATGTTGACAAGAATTTCTGACCTACCTACCTAAATTGAGAAAATTACCTTCATTTATACATATGCACTCATGATAAAATGCAGTATGGGACTTTGGGCTCACATTTTTTTATGAAGAAAACTTTACTGGGGAAATATATGAAATGGTAAGTTGTGTAGGTCACATCAATGTTATTTCTTTAAAAATTTAAATTACATTAAATCACATTTAAATTGCATCACATTAAATTATATGTCTATCTGATTTGTAAAAAATACATATTCATTTTAAGAACTTTAATTGGGAAATATATGAAATGGTAAGTTGTGTAGATCACATCAATGTTATTTATTTAAAAATTTAAATTACATTAAATTATATTTAAATCACATTTAAATTACAGCACATTAAATTACATGTCTATCATATTTGCCAAAAATACATATTCATTTTCCATGTGCTTATATACATATCTTTTTAATTCTTAACTTTGTTAAAGACACAATTTTAACTGCCACAGAAATGGTTCAGCAGTCAAAGGCCCCTGCCACCGAGCCTTGTGGATCTGAATTAAATTCCTGGGACTCACATGGTAGAAAGAGAGAACTGACTGCCACAGGCTGTCTTTTGACCTCTCTACATACACAATGGCACATGAGCACATGTGCATATACACAAATAAATAAGTAAACAAATTTATGTAATAGAAAATACAAATGCAATGTATATAAGTAAGACAATTTATACTGACAGTTCTTGGTAAAACTTTTTGTTTCAGTTATGAAGCAGGCTGCTGTGACCTTTGCTTTACGTGAATCCAAGTGCACATAGACATGCATTTGGAAAAAAATAGCTTTCATTAAGTATTGCTATATTTTGGGATTTGTCTTTTGATATAATGACAGAAATACTATAATATATTTACTACAGCAGCATAACTTCCAGTAGCCATAGCAGGATGTTATTCTTTCATCTGTCTTTGTTAACTCTTGATTGTGGCAATATTTTAAATTGATTTTCAACTCCCTGTTTTGAAAATTAACAAAATTCTATGTCCAAATATACTTCTCAAACAGGAAAAATACTAATATTATCTACAATATTTTGAAAGAGTATAGATTGAACCTTATGTCATCCTTCATTTAAGTTTTTTGGCATAATATAAAGGAGAGAATAACAAAAATAAAAACAAATACACATACTAGGATTCTTCTTGGATACCTTTATCATGGCTTCCTACAGAATCCCATTTTGTATATTTACTTTTCGTTTCCTCTTTGTGTACCTTTACAGAGAATTCATGCACTAGCAATAAATAAATGAAATAAAAATTTGAAAAAGAAATAAAATTGATATAAGCACAACAGCTTATTGAACTTTCACCAACTGTCCCAGTAAAGTTCTCTGTGAGGCAAAAGGGAACTCAAAAGCAGCACACTGCATCTGATCGTAGGCACAGCACGGTAGGCATTCCTTTACATAAAACTGCTCCTGAACTTTTCTTTGTATCTTAACAGATGGACTTTTTTGTAGTCTATGGACCAGATATTTTGTAGAACACATTAGGCATGCGTATTCCTGTTTAGGTTTTTCTCATGTTTCCTGTGTTCAATTTTGCCTATAGAAGGAATTTCTAACAATGGAGGCTGAATTTTTCACCATATTAGGAGGTGCTGGCTGTTGATTATTAGTGAGGCTAAATTCTATCATTTTGTAATGGCAGTGTTTTCCTAATCTCTTCATTTTGCTTTAATCACTCAGAGCTTTGATATTAACTACAAAATACTTTTGCAGGAATTATTGAAATTTGTTACCACTACCTCTTTTGCTTTCTCTTACTGCTGTAGCCTTTGTAAGAGGTAGTCCATACAAAAAGCTTTGTAGATTAAACTATTTATCAGTACAGAAAATTTTCCTGTTCAGGGACAGTTTCTCAGACAAGGTGGATATATGTGGTCATCCTTACTTGGCATTGGAGGTCCTTTTATCTATGTGTTGCTTTGATTGGTTAATGAAAAAAGAAACAACTTTGTACCTATAGCAGAGCTATAGGGGAACAGAGTTAGGCAGAGAAAACTAAACAGAATGCTGGGAGAAAGAAGTCAGAGTGGGGAGATGCCATGGATCCGCTGCCAGAGATAGACGTGCTGGAACTTTGCTGGTGGGCCACGACCTCATGGTGGTACACAAATGATTAGAAATTGGTTAAATGAAGATGTAAGAGTTAGCCAATAAGAAGTTAGAGCTAATGGGCCAAGCAGCGACTTAATTAATACAATTTCTGTGTGGTTATTTCCGTTCTGGGCAGCTGGGACAAACAAGCGGCTCTCTCTCCATGCAATAATTTGGCGAACAACAAAGCACACAGGACACACCATGAAAGACCTGATTAACAAGAAGCCCAAAAATCAGGAAACAGTATGGACAAAACTATACCCATATTCTAAAATATTGTTTATAATTATTTGTTTACATTTGAAGGGGGATATGCTATAGAGATTTGCATTGGTATGAATCTTGGTTTATTGTTACAAATTTAAGGTTAATTTTGTTATATGTACATGTATTTCTGATCCTGATAAGGTCTTGTGTTTTTGTAGCTCATTTAAAAATGTAGTGTATAAGTAAGAAAAATAAGTTAATAGATACTCATCTATAATAGTTAAGCTTGTAGTCATGTTAGTTAGATTTTCTAGATGTATAGAAATATATTTCCCTTAGGTAGTTATTCTTCAAATCTTTCAAAGACCATCAGAAATGTCATTTTAATGTAATTTTAATACGACATTTAAAATGTTTTAATAACCTAGGATTTTTCAGGACAATGAGACATGTCTGCTCCTGACAGCACCAATTACTTCAAGAGGAAGACGGGCATCAAAGAGACTCAGCCATTTGTTCAAGAAACTGCTCTTGCCTGGACTGCTTAACTGAACTTGCAGAACCCACAGAGGGATGAATGCTAAACTTGCTTAAAAGTGAAATGATCCTTCAGAGTTCCTGTTTCATGAAAGAGTCTGCTATACATTTTGCAGAACACAGAAAAATGTGATGGACAAACTGCCAGTATAGGTGGGACTGTTTTTGGAATTTCCTGCTTTGTGAAAAAGTCTGCTGGATACTATGGGTCTGTAAGCTGAAGATGGATTCCCCAATGGTACAGAAGAACTTTGGGTGACTGTCCAGGTAGTGAGATGTCTCTGTTAATTCTAGAATTTTGCAAGTTGCTTACAATATGCTTCCTGTTTACTTAGTTAATATAGCCTTCTGGAGTCTTCGATGGAGTTGAAGAATTTATGGGTATAGTTATAGTTTTCCTAGGTTATGATGGAAGATAAAGTAGATATAAATATTGTAACTGTAATTCTTATTTGATACTTGTTTTATTGTATGCAATTTTACTATGTTGAAAATAAAGCCTTTCCTTTTTATTTAAACAGAAAAGGGGAGCTGATGCAGGAGTCCTCTCTGTGTGCTGAAATTACCATTAATGAATAAAGAAACTGCATTGGTCTGTTGATAGGGCAAAACTTAGGTAGGCAGGGAGGACTGGACTGAATGCTGAGAGAAAGAAGGACAGAGTCAGAGAGAAGCAATGGAGCTGCCTACAGAGTCAGACATGCTGGAACTTTGCTGGTAAGCCACTGCCATGTGGTGACACAGAGAGTAATAGAAATGGGTTAACTTAAAATGTAAGATTTAGCCAATAAAAAGTTAGAGGTAATGGGTCAAGCAATGTTTTAATGAATAAAGTTTCTATGTGGCTAATTTGAAGCTAAGCTAGCTGGGTTGCCAGGACAAACAAGTGCCTCCCTGAAGCACTTACTCCAAAGTTACAAGGAGTAAAATTTTAGTAGACATCAGTTTACCTGTATTGGAGCATCCAGAGTTTCAATTTGCGTTTTAACCTTCAGTTGGTATTTGCATAGAAAAGTTTTTAATAGGTTCTTCTGGCAGGGAATAGCAGGCTATGCAGCTGTTTTGTAATGAGCTGTTGAAGTGTTGACATATATGGTCAGAAATGCTGGGCAGTTGCAGGGCACTATGGCCATGGAGACATTCATTATGCCATCCCCATTGCTTCACCTTATTCAGTACAAATATGAAAACACCCTTAATTGATTTTAGTCTCTTAACATTGGAATTCTAATTCTGTCATTAATGAAGACTCACATGAAGAGGGAAACATTCTGCTATTGAAATGATCCAGAGATTTTATGGGTGTTGCCTTGGACATTACTGGGAGACCCAGTCTCACAGCAAATGAGCCAAAGACCATCTATCAGGTCTCAACCCTACACAAAGAAGTACAGGCAACTAAGGAATGCTGAGAGTGGGAGAAATAGTCTTTTGGAGGAAACATCATATTAATTGGTTATCCAATATCGAATGCTCTATTCTGAAAGCATACATAAAATAAACACGAAATGAGAACTTTATATTTAAAAATATGTAAGTATGCACACATCCACATATGTGTATAACAAACATTAATGGAAAAAAAGGCCATGAATTTGAAAGGGGTAAAGGAAGGGTATATGGCAGAGTTTGGAGAGAGAAAAGAGAAGGATGAGGGAAGATGTAATTATATTATAATCTCAAAAATAAAAAGAATACTTAAACAATAACCCTGGGGAAATAAAGGACATTTTAGTGTTTTACTATTAAATATGATACTGCTTTGGGTTTAAGATTTATACTTTCACACTATAATAAAATTATTCCTTTTTCTTAAAAGACAATACAGTTCAAAGAATATTATGTTTTCTGTGAAACTTAAGCATACTTTAAGGACATAACTTATCAACTGTAAATATTATTTCTCCCCTTCATGCAAACTAATTATCACTTATGCTTTCAGTGGGACAAACTGTTGCCAGCTTGTAAGTGGGACCATTAATGGCACTGGTCATTTCAAGTCTGTGAATGTGAGCACAAGGGAAATAAAATCAGAGCACCGCTTTTTGACATTGATCCATGTTATTAATTCCAGTCTCATTGTCTTTATGCATATCCTCACCCATTTCCATTGTTTGCAGGCTAACTGGTGTGTGAATTTAAAACAGAAAGTCAAGAGAGAAAGAAAATACATGAAATTAAAAGGCATGCAGAATAGCCTATATTTATTTAAAATATCAAACATATTTGAAAACAAAACTGTAAAAAGAGACATAGATGGTCATTACATTATGACAAAATGAGAAACCCTAGAAGATGCTAAGTACTCAAAATTATATAAGCATTCAACAACAGGACACCAAATATATAAAGCAAATGTTATATCCAAGGTGAAAGACTCCAAAATAATAACAGTAGCTGAGGAGTGGAATATCCTACTTTCCTCACTGGACAGGCCATATAAAGGAACAAAGGAATACAAAAATTTAGACAGAGCACAGATGAAATAGACTTATAGCACATTTGCAGAACATTTCTTCCCATAGCTACAGAATAAAATTTTTTTTTATCAGCACATAGAACAATTTTTAGGATAGAAATATGTTAGCTTGTGAAACAAATATCAAGAAATTAGCAATGAAGTCAAAACGCACTATACCTTCTTTGATTACAGAAAATAAAACATATAAATCAAGAACAAATGAATTGGAAAACTGCAAAAATACAGGAAAAGTAAGCAATATGCTAGGGAATAGTAAATAGGTGAATGAAGAAATTAATGGGGGAACTAAAAAGTAAATATAAAAATTGAAACACAAAAGGCAGATTTGGTGACACATGCCTTGAATCCCAGTACTCAGGAGACAGAAGCAGATGGGTCTCTGTGAGTATGAAGCTAGCCTGATGTACACAGTGAGGTCCAGCTCAGGCAAGGCTATATAAACATACCCTGTCTTAAAAAAATTGAAACACAACATACCAAACTTAAAGAATAGAAAGAAAACACCATGCATACAGTTCATATCAATAAACATCTATGTCTCCAAAGTAGAGCTATTTAAAATGAATAATATAATAATACAGCTCATACAGCTCAGGGAACTAAGGAAGCATGAACAAATAAAATAGATTAGTGATAAATCAATTGGTCAGGGCATAAACCAATAAAATAGGCAAACAATTATAAAACCTTTATTATGCATAAAGTTTAGAAAGATGAAGGACAATGATAGTTAAATAAATAATATTAGAGAAGAAAAGGGGGAACACTAATATTACCTTGGAAATAGAATCACCCTTCCAGTATTTTAATAAACAAACATACCACAGCAGTTTGAAAAATCTAGAACAAATGAATTAATTTCTCTTTAAACCAGATGTTTCTCTCCTGTCTGCCAGTTCCCAATTTACCATTCAGAGGCTTAATATTACCTATAAATACTCAGCTGATGGCTCAGGCTTATTATGAGCTAGCTCTTACATTTAAATTTACATATTTCTATTAATCTATGTATTGGCATATTATCCATGGCTTACTGGTGTGCTGGTATCTTGCTCCTTTGGTAGCTGATGGCATCTCCCAAACTACACCCTTTTGTATCTCTGCTTGGATTTTCTATGTGGCTCTATCTTGCCTTGATGTAGGACAAAGAAGCTTTATTTTTCAACAAATGGGGGCAACACATATTCACAGCATACAGAAAGACCATTCCACAACATTTCTCCCTTTTTCTTTAATCAAAAATGCTTTTTTAAAGTTTTTTAAAGTTTTAACTTTAAAATAGTAAAATTATATACAACAGAGCAGTTATAAAGTAAGAATCAGTTACAATATCCAATTTATTTGTATTTGCCAAAATTAAAAGAAATACTCTATCATTTATCCTATCTTTATGAATCTAAAGCTTCATATTTAATTTATCTTTTATCATAGCTAAGGAAAACTGTAGCCATATTGTCTTCAATTTTATCAGAGACCACAGATGGATATAATATTACCTGAGTAAACATGAAGTGCATTGCAAGCAATTTCCAAAACTCTAAGAATGACAGAGATATATGGCTTCCTGGACAGTCACCCAAAGTTCTGCAACATTTGGGAATCCATCTTCAGCCTATAGGCCTAGAGTATCTGGCAGACTTTTTAGTGAAGCAGGAAATTTGAAGGACTGTTCCACATATATTGGCAAAGTTCATCAGTTTCCTTTTTCTGTGTTCTGAAGAATATCTGGCACTTTCTTCTGTGAAGCAGGAATCTGAAAGATCATCTTGATCTTGTTTTGGCAAAGTTTAGTGGTCATTTTCCTGTGTGTTCTCTATGTCTGGTTTATACAGCATACTGTCAATCAATCCAGGCAAGAGCAGTTTCTTGCCCCAAATGGCTATTCTTGTCACATTGAAAGCAAACTTCAAAATGAGTTTCTTTAATGCCCATCCTTTTTGAAGTATCTGGTACTGCCAGGAGCAGACATGTCTTACTGTTGCGAATAGTCTATGTTATTAAAACATTATAGATTTGTAGATCTTTGAAGTGTTTTGATTATTACCTATATAACTGGAATGTATCTTTGCATACCTAAAAATCTGAAATAATCATGGTATAACAAGTTGCAATGAGTCTAGGCAACTTTTTTTTTATTAAGATGAAAGAGACAATCTGGTAATAGAAGGGACCACTAAAAGAGACTATATTGTCAGAGACAACCCTTGACCCCACTGTTAAGAGTCCCACAAGAAGTCCAAGAAAGTACATAAGTGTAACATATATGCAGAGAGCCTAGAACATTTTCATGCAGACTCCCTGGCTGTTGTTTATTTCTCTGTGAGCACCTATGAGTCCAGGTTGTTGATTCTATGATATTCTTGTAGTATATTTGACCATTGTTCCCTGCAATTATTCCTCCCCATCCTTCAGGATGCCTCAAGCTCCACCTAATGTTTGACTATGGTTTCTGTGTCTGTTTCCAACAGTTTCTGGGTGAAGTTTCTCTGATGATAGTTGGGCTAGGCCCCAATCTATGGGTATAGCAGAATATCATAAGAATCATTTCTTTGATTATTTTGCCAGTTGTGTTTGGATCTATCCTAGGTCTCTGGCTATCCTGCTTCTGGTACTTGCCCTTAGGGGTGCAATCTATTTCATGGTATGGACCTTAAGCTCAGCCAGTCATTGGTTTGTTTCTCCCACAATTTCTGTAACAACCTTTACCCCAGCACATCTTGTAGGCAGGACAAACTATGGGTTGAATGTTTTGTGGCTGGTTTTGTGTCCGAATCCCTCCACTAGAAATCTTCTCTGAATACAGGAGGTGGATAATTCAGACTCTGTATTCCCTATTTCTAGGAGTTTTAGCTAGGGTCACCCTTATAGATTGCTGGGAGTTCCCATTTCACTAGGATTCTAACTCATCCCACAGATGACCCCACATCCCAGTTGTCTCTCCCAGTATTCTTTCCTTTTATTCTCTCTCTAACTAATAGCTCCTGTTCCCAACCTCAACTCCCCTTCAGATGCCTCCTACTACCCAACAGCAATGTCTGTTCTATTTCCCCTTCATAGTGAGATTCATGTGTAAACCCTTCAGATTTCCTGGTTACTTAGCTTTTCTGTATGTCTCTGGAGTGTAGCGTGGTTATCGTTTGCTTTACAGCTAATAGCCACTTAAAAGTGAGTCCATTGAACATACCCACAGTTTTGTTTAGGCACAGCCACATCTCTGTTGAACATACAGAAAACTGTTATTTAGCTCACATTCATTTCCACAATATGAAATGACATTACAAGTTCTAAAAATCACATTTTTTACATTCAACTTCAAGTAATATTAATTTACTTTGAAAAAATAAGTTAATCATTAAATTTCATCCATCTAAAATGAAACCGAAAGGTAGTTAAAATGTTTCAAGACATTCTTCGTGAAACTTAAAAATACACAACAAGCGTGTGAATTAGTGTCATTTTTCCATTTGTTGGTGTCCAGATTCATTACATGATTCATCTGAGTTACAGAAGAAAGCAAAGTAGATTTGATACTTGAATTAATGATGTAAATTTAATGTTAAACATGTTTACAGCTTGAGTAGCTTTTTATACATCTCTTGGGTTGTTGTGATCTGCTTTTGTTGCATCTACTGCAGATAAGCCATTAAGACTGACCTGAAGTTGCCAGTGGACTGCAAAGATAAGCGATATGATAATATAACATATTTTAATAAAATGTTATATGTACTTTTTAATGGCTCATCCAATGTGGCAGGACCAGGAATATGGAATTCACTTCTGACCTCCTTGGGTACTAGGCATGCCTGTAATGTGCATTTAGATAAGCAGAAAAAACATTCATTCATAGAATATAATATTTCATATAATTTTGCCTGATTGTGAATTATGGATGTATATTAATTCAGATATTCCCCTTTTATCTAGATCTAAGGAAAAATATTTTATGATTCTTAAAATTTGTTTTACAACTATTAATTAGTTGCTGAATTGTTTATATTTATGGAGTTCAATGTGATGTGATCTTCGCTGTGCTGTTAATTATTGACCCCACCTGAAGTCAATGCAGGTATTGTTGTTGTGGGAATCCAAGATGTTTTAAGAAAGTAAAACTGATTTGGCAATTGATTTTAGTGCAGTGGTGGCACATGTCCTTAATTCCAGCACTCAGGAGGCACAGGCAGGTGGATCTCTGTGAATATGGGCCAGCCCAGTATGCAAAA
This sequence comes from Myodes glareolus, assembly GCF_982192425.1. Lineage (NCBI taxonomy): Eukaryota > Metazoa > Chordata > Mammalia > Rodentia > Cricetidae > Myodes > Myodes glareolus. The sequence goes on along the minus strand of NC_142033.1, from coordinate 253,905 downwards.
TGAGTTCCAACAGCCAGGGATACACGGAGAAACATTATATTGAAAAACCAAAATATTGATGATGATGATGATGATGATGATGATGTAAATATAGCAATTAGTTGGCTCTTTTTTATGTTTTTTTTCATTTTGTTGTTCAGTTTTTAACATGTCTATTTCTAAAACTAAGAGTCTCAAATTTAAGTCTCAAAAGCCTTAATAAAAAACAAAGCATGTTTCTCATAAAAAAAGTGAGTCCATACCATATTTGTCTTTGTGAGTCGGTGTTCTCTACTCAAGATGATCTATCTTTTCTATTTCCATCCATTTGCCAAAAATTTCATGATGTCATTGTTTTTGACAGTTGAATAATAATTATGCAAATGTACCATATATTCTGTATCCATTCTTCAGTTGAAGGGAATCTAGGTTGTTTCCAGGTTTTGGCTTTTATGAATAAAGCTGACATGAATATAGTTGTGCAATAGATCTTGTGATAGGATGAATCATCCTTTGGGTATATGTTCAGGAGTGTTGTAACTGGGCCTTAAGTTAGATTGATTTTCAATTTTCTTAGAAAGTGCCATATTTATTTCTAAAGTGGCTATACAAGTTTGTACTACCACTAGCAATGAAGGAGTTTCCCTGTTGCTCCATATCCTCACCAACAGGACAATTTTTTTAAAAAAATTATTTATTTATATGTGTATAGTGTTCTGCCTGCTTGTATGCCTGCAGGCCCGAAGAAACACCAGACCTCATTACAGATGGTTGCCAGCCACCATGTGGCTACTGGGAATTTAACTCAGGACCTCTGGAAGTGCAGCTAGTGCTCTTAACCTCTGAGCCATCTCTCCAGCTCCCCAATTTGTGTTTTTGATCTTAGCCATTCTTACAAGTGTAACATGGAATCTCAGAGTAAATTTGATTTGCATTTCCCTGATAACTAAGGGTGTTGAACATTTCTTTAAGTGACTCTCATTCATTTGAGATTCCTCTGTTGAGAATTCTGTTTATATCTGTATCCCATTTTTAATTGGATTATTTTATTTTATTTTTTGATGTCTACTCTCTTTGTCGTCCCCCTTTAGATGTGAGGTTGGTAAAAATATTTCCTCATTCTATAGATAGCTGTAAAATAAAAAAAAAACTACTTTTAAATGTATTGGTGATAGAGATACCTCTGTCTGCATTTCCTCCTAGAGCTTCACTGATATTGAGATAAACCTAGTACTTAGAGATTTATTAAGAGAAAGGGAATAGAGCTTGTTCCAAGCAAAGGTCAATCAATATGATGTTATGTTTCTCTTCAACATCTTTATGGTAATTATAACACACAGGAATTAATGTTTGTGCTCTCAGTAATAGGATCTTTTAGGTACTACAAACTTTATAATACATTATTTATAAAAAATCCTGACCAACAGGAAGTCTTAAAATTACATGAAATTAATTACTGAGTGAAAAATTTGTGCTTATATATAAATCTAAAGTTAGTTTTCTTTTTATATTGAAAAATAAAAATGTCCCTCATGGTTGACACGACCCTACACTGAAACTATACTAAGGACTCCACCAGAAAATCTTAACTATGAAATCCATTTTTAATTAAGTGACAGGTCTACAAAATCATATTTCAAAAACAAATGGAATGGGGAATGGGAGACAAAATGTTAGACAGGGCAAGGGAAAGGATAACGTCTTCCATAAATATTTAGTTGATTAATAAATTATATGTTGTTGAGTTAAAAAATATATAATTATTCTCAAGGTGCAGGGGTCATAACTAAAGAAATGGAGAGGTAGAAAGATTGCAAAAAACAGAAAAATTCAGACTGGATTGAAATTGTGTTTTCTGGTTATGAAAGAACACAAATCATGAAACTAAAAAATGTTCACATTTTAGAACAAATACCTACCACATATAAAGAAGGACTATAAAATGGAATGTTTTAGAACTCAGTTGTTAATTCAACTCTTTTTTCATTCTTACCATTCATAGTTATGCTATTTTAGTTATGCTAATAGCATTTTATATCCTATCTTTTGTAGAAATCATGTAGCTATTAGAGTCAGTGAACTTCTGCCCCCACCCATATAGATGAGAAGGGTTCTAATGACTTTTTCTCGTGTCCATTGACTTCCTGCCAAATATAAAAGAAAAATTCAGAGTTTGTAGCAGAAAGATTACAAAAGTCAGACATTTGGGAAGACAGCTGAAAACCACTACATTCTCAACATGACAGGGTCATTGCAGTAATGAACCCATAGCAGGTGGGTATGCTTGTTCAGTATCAAATCAGTCACTATTCCACTGCATATGGATGAGGACTTCATAGGCTACTTTCCTAGCTGAGGAGCTATTGAACAGTTAATAGTGTCTGGGCAAGAGGAAGCTTTCTTTAGTGTGTTCTTCCTGCTAGGTTACTTATGCTGCAGGGAATGGCCCTGGACTGACCATGTATACTGTCTCATTGAATACAATGGGTTGTAGAAAAAATAGTAAGTAAGTAAGTAAATAAATAAATAAGACATGAGGAGTATATGATGATTGGGAGGAGTTGGTTGGATGAACTGGGGGTGAACATGATCAAAATATATTGTATACATATGTGATATTATCTACAGAATATTAAAATTATTAAAATATTAAATATAAAATTAGCCATATGTTAAATATTGAAAAATATATTTAAAGTTCAAAATTTATTTTTAAAAAGCACTGAGAGTACAGATGCTGTTTATATTGAAAATAATACATTTGACATTATAGGATTTAATCCATTTGCTTTATAAAATTTAAAATGCTATTGTTTAATAATTCCATCACCTAAGAGTTGTAGCTCATATCTAGGCTTTTATGACACAGAATAACCAATATGCATCCAAATATCTGGAGTATATGTTCTATCTCTATCGATGACAGGCAAAATAAAAGATTATATTGGAAGGCCTTAGGATCTGTCAATTTTAAGAAAACATCATATTTTATCTTTTTTAATTTCATAGTGTGTAACAATTTTTAAAATACAATCTTTTCTTTATATAGTTATTCCTATTCATACTTCCTCCCCTCCTCCTGACCCACCCTTCCTCCACACCACTTACCTCATCCACTCCTCAGAAATGGTTAGACTTCCCATGGGGAGTCAACAAAATCGGGCACATCACTTTGAGGCAGTAACAAGGTCCTCCCCACTATATCTAGGTTGAGCAAGGTATCCTTCCAAAGAGAATGTGTTCCAAGATGCCAATTTAAGCAATAGGAATGAATCCTGGTCCTACTGCCAGTGGCCCCATAGACTGTCCAAGCCTCACAACTGTTCCTCACATTCAGTGGGCCTAGTTTTGTCCAAAGCAGGTTCCCCTGCTATCAGTCTAGAGTCAGTGAGTTCTCACTAGCTCAAGTCAGCTGTTTCTGTGGGTATCACCATCATGGTCTTGACTCTTCTGCTCATATTATCCCTCTCTTTGACTGGTCTCCAGAAGTTTGGCCCAGTGTTTATCTGTGGATCACTGTATCTGTTTCCTTCAGTTGCTTGGATGAAGGTTCTATGATGACAATTAAGTAGTCATCAATCTTATTACAAGGGATGTCCAGTTGAGGCATCCTCTCCATTGTTGCTTAGAGTCTTAGTTGGGGTCATCCTTGTGGATTTCTGGGAATTTCCCTAGTGCCATGCTTCTCGCTAGCCCTTTAATGGCTTCCTCAATCAAGATAGCTCTTTGGTTTCTCTCTCTCTTTGTCCTTCCCCCTTCTTGAGCAGACTCTTTCTTTATCTCCTCCTCCTCCACTTCTCCCTACTTTTCCCCTTTTACTCTCCCTTCTCCCTCCACCCCTGACTTTAAGTTTCTCAGAAAATCTTGTCTGTTTCCCCTTCCCAGGGTGATCCATGTATATCTCTCTTAAGCTTATCTTTTTTACCCAGTTACTCTGGGATTATGTACTTTAGGCTGTTTATCCTTCGCTTTACATCTAGTATTCACTAATGAGTACATACCATGTTTGTGTATCTGAATCTAGGTTACCTCACTCAGGACAGTTTTTTTCCCTAGCCATCCATTCTCATTCAAATTTCAAGAAATAATTGTTTTTACCACTAAGTAGTACTCCATTTTGTAAATGTACCACAACATTAAATTAAATGGAGAGAAACATAAAGTGATACACTAAAATTGGGAACAAGACAAGGCTGTTCACTCTTTATCTATTTAACATAATACTTGAAGTACTAGCTAGAGCAATGAGATAACAAAAGATCAAAAGCATACAAATTGGAAAGGAATAAATCAAATCTCTGCTATTTGCAATGGTATGATAGTATGCATAAGTAACTCCAGAAATTCTACAAGGGAATTCCTACAGCTGTTAAGCACCTTCAGTAATATGGCAGGATACAAGATCAACTCAAAAAATTAATAGCCCTCCTATATACAAACATTAAGGGAGCTGAGAAAGAAATCAGAAACATCACCATTTATAACAGCCACAAATAACACAAAATATCCTTGGATGGCACTAACCAGGGAGCTGAAAGACCTATATGCCAAGAACTTTAAGTTTTTGAAGAAAGAAACTGAGAAGACTTCAAAAAACAGAGAGATCGTCTATGCTCTCAGATACGTAGGATCAACATAGTAAAAATGGCAATTTTTATAGATGCTTTTTACAAAAGCAGATAGATTTGATTCAATGGAATTGAATTAAAGACCCTGATATTAAACCACATACTTATGAACACCTGATATCTGACAAAGAAGCTGAAATGATGCAGTGGAAAAAGGAAAGCACCTTCAGCAAATGGTGCTGGCATAACTGGATGTTAACATGTAGAAGAATGCAAGTAGATTCATATCTATCCCCATGCACGAAACTCAACTTCAAATTGATCAAAGACCTCAACATAAATCTAGGCACATTGAACTTCACTGAAGAGAAAGTGGGAAGTAGCCTTGAATGCACGGGCATAGGAGACCACTTCCTAAATATAACACCAGTAGCACAGACACTGAGAGCAACAATTAATTAATGGCACCTCTTGAAGCTGAGGAGCTTCTGTAAGGCAAAGAACACAGTCACTAAGACAAAATGTCAGCACACAGATTGAGAAAAGGTCTTCACTAACCCCACATTGGACAGAGGACTGGTCTTCAAAATTCCTAAAATACTCAAGAGACTAAACATCAAATTACCAAATATTCTAATAAAAAATGGTGCACAGATCTAAACAGAATTCTCGACTGAAAAATTGCAAATGACCAACAGACACTTAAGGAAATGTTCAACACCCTAGGCCATCAGAGAAATGCAATGAAAACAACTCTGAGTTTCTATCTTAAATCAGTCAGAATGGTTAAGATCAAAATCCACAATGATAGCTTAAGCTGGAGAGCATGAAGAGTAAGAGGAACACTCATCCGTTGCTGGTGGGAGTGCAAACTTGTACAGCCACTTTGGAAATCACTGTTTCTCAGAATATTGGAAATCATTCTACCTCAAGCCCCAACAATACCACTTTTGGTCGTATATCCAAAGGATGCACACTCATATCACAAGGACTTTTGCTCAACTGTGTTTATAGCAGTATTATTTGTAGTAGCCAGAATCTGGAAACAATACAGGTGCCCCTCAAACAAAGAATCATTTTTTTCTAATAGCAAAGATAGCTTAATATTGGATAGAAATTAAGGGATAAGATGAAAAGAATAAAGATCATTATGGAACTAATCATAGAGATCCAATGCTTAATTTAACAAATTTGTTTCTTCAAAAGTTAAAACACCGATTTTCAGCTCTAAGAGATGCAAAAGACTCAGTTATCAGACTTGGCAACTCAAGGCTTTCTGAACTTACTGAGACCATGCTTTGCTGTAGTGTCCTTATCTACAGGGATCAAGGCTGCTAACATTTCATGCTGGTTTAATCATTGCTTGTATTATGTAAATGCATCATAATGTGTAGCTTATAGTTTTTATACATTACACTTTGGAAATTTTCTACTCACATCATAGGTTTTCCAAAGCATTTTGAAAGTCAGCTACTCATTTCTGACAATAGCTGAGGCCCTTATCTCTGGGGACTATGGAAGTGAATAAGCCTGTCCAAGAGACATTACTTCTTTTGAATTTGTTCCAAATATTTTAATTAGTTTATCTACTAAAATAGAGATGCCCACAAAGCTAATATAAATTAAAGGACTATTTTCTAATTAAATGATCTAGCAGCCTTTGAAAATTCAACTGCCAAGCTGGAGCATGCTGTCATTTGGTATTTAGTCCTTGAGATATTGTCTTTTTTTCTTGTAGAGATTATCTTTGATTATGAAAATTTGTGGAAAGGTTTAATTTTCCTGGACCTTTAATATACAAGGACATGTTTCTAAACAGGAAAAAGGGGGCCTTAGTGATATTCTACTTCAAGTTCTTTAAAGAGAGAAGAATTTTTTTGCTTATTGAAATTCTTCATCATCAGTGTTTCAAAATTTAAATCATTACCATTGCATTGTTAGGTACTAATATACATATGAGGTATGTCAATCCTATCATATCTCCTTAAAGCAAGAACTTGTTTGAGTGTTTCACTTCAGTGGACTGAAAATAGAAAAAGTCACATGGTTAATTTAGAGATCAATTTTTTGTGTATTAGTAAATAATGAAGTTGGACAAATTAATTTTTATTTATTCTATTAACTTTTGCATACTTGTATAAATGTAGTTTTTCTGTAGATATTTTCTCAGAAGATAAGACTATCCAACTGTCTTTTACAGTAAGTGTTGATTTTATATTTAAATGTTTTTATTTTAGTTATTCACTAGGATATACTTACACCTCTCGAAAAGACTGAGATAAAGGGGAGTATTAATGAAATGTGCTGGGTACTGTCACTTGATAATCTTTCTGTGTTTACTGCACCCTTCTAAGTTACCATGTGCTGATAAAAGCACAGAAGCACATAAAAAATTTGTAATCAATACATTAAAAAAACCTGTCATTTTCCAGAACAAAAATTAGACTTAAGATGTAAGTTTATGATGCCAGGAAAAACCACATAAATTAAATATGCCTTTACTAATGTCTTAAATGTCATGCATTCCCATAAGAAATGCATAAATTGGGAATATTAAGCAAAATTACACAAAACTACATGAACAAAAACAGGATATACAAAGTATTTTTCTAAGCTGATTTGATTTATTTTCTATTTTACAAAATAACTAGTGAAATACATTTTATGTTTTAAAAAACAAGTGGATTTATTCTTTTATTTTATTCCATCTCATGTGGAATGTACTAACAAAGATGTGTAACTATTGTTAGATACATTTAAATTAAGATATTTGGGATAACATATTATTCCAAGTGGTCAGTATGTGCGGAAACAAATGTCTATCAAGTAGCCACTCTCTAATCTTTCTCTTTTAGCTCTTCAGCAGCACAATCCATCCATCATTTGGATGTGTGCTTCCATATGTAGCTAAAATTATTCAGTATGGTAGCATATACGTAAAGAACCTCCTTTACTTAGATTTATTATGTTGGTGTTGTAAAGTATTTTACTTAAAAATTAACAATGTTAATTTTATTGTGCTGACTTCATAAGATCATTTTCTCATAAGTATATAATGCACCTTGAGCCTATTTCCTCCATAAACATCCACTTGTGCTGCTTTCACCCCACCACCTATCTCTTACATTGTTTATTCATGTATTCCCTTTATTCTATGCACATACAATTTGACACTTCTTTGAAAATTTGGGATCAACAAATAAAAGACCATGCAATATTAGTGCTTCAAAGATGGATTTAATTTTCTCAATATAATCATATCTAGTTGCATTTGTTTTCCTTTAAGTGACATAGAGTCATTTTTCTTTATGGTTGAAAAGAGTTCTAGAACAATAAAACTATCTTTTATAAAAGCAATTAATGCCTGGCTAATTATTGTTTTTTTCTGGAAGTAATTATGAACAATTTGAATTTAAAGCATTCATATTCTCCATTTTTTATGGAATCAAAGTTGTATTAATCTGTAGTCTAGTTTACATGGTTTAAGTATGATATGGCTGAAGGACTCTGTTCTCACTTTGTTTTGTAATAACTATATTGGATTCTAGAAAATTTGTTCTGGTGAAACCCAATGCTGATTAAAGTTTTAAAGGTGCTAAAACACATAAAAAATAAGGTGTGGAAGTGGCAGAACTGTATATTTTCCTACACTTATGCTCAACTATATGTGTGTCTTCATCAGTCTGAAGCTTCAAAACTGGCAGCTGTAGATCTTTTATTCCAGGTAACAGCTGAAATGTGCTTGAATTACATAGAAGGTTTATCACAGCTAACATCTGAAGCAAGTGAAGATACTACATGTATCCTTAACCACTATTATACCATGTAGATGTGTTTACCTTTGCTCATTTCCAATTGAAACATAATCCTTTACAGACAACGGTTATGAGCACTTAAATGTAATATAATAAAAAATGCCTAAAATACTTTTTTTTAACCTATGTCCTAAAAGTGACGCAAATGACAGCATTACTAACAACTAAAATTCATTTAGAGGTCACAAGTAGTGAGAAAATCTTAAAGTAAATTCAAAAGTAAACAAAGCACTCTAGGATGCAGATATTGAAGATCCGGGTTGTAAGATAATATAGGTGGTAAATAGATGATCCTGACATTGTAACATAAGTACATGACCCAGAGTCCACAGAATTCTCCAATGTGTTTCTCTCTTTTAAAGTGTGTTTGAGATTATTTGATTATACGGTATTGATAAAAGCCAGAATCATTAGTGTCGTGTTCACATCCCATTTATTCCTGATTATCATTATTAAAGTAGATACAATCTTAAAGATTGATTATGTAAGAAAACTGCTAGCATCAGGATAAACCATACTGTGAGTATATAAGATTACAAGGAATGAAGGCAAAAGATTCCTGAGATACACTGAAATGCAGCTGATATTTTAAGTCCTATGATCTCACAGAAAGTATCTAAATTGGAAAATTAAAAGCTAAGCTGATATTAATCATAAAATACAAGCATATTTGCTATCAGTGTCACAGACTACTTGTCTTTTTTTGTAAAGAAGTTGCACCACTACCCTTCATATGGCCAAATAACAAGTGAAATATGTACATATTATAAATGACAGTGTTTTATTATTTTTATTTATGGATGCTGTGTTTTGTGTGCTGTTTTTAAAAGGATGCATAATCAGTTAAGATATTTTAAACAGGAAAATTAAAAGTTCTGTAACCTCACACTTGCTTAAGTTCTACAAGATCAAATCTATTATATTCAGTTTCATGATGCTGTATTTCATGCGTGCATCTTAAAATTGTCAATGAATTTGTATATATGTAAATAGAGAAAAACACAGGAATGCCTCACCTTTTAACACAGACTTTTGTTAGTTGGGTATTGTGTACTACTGTACATGGCATTAAAAAACTGAATAGTTTCCCTGGATATTTTCCCTTCCACTCTTATGTTTTCAGTGAGTATATCAGTTTATATATCTCCTAAATGTCTAAAACTGACAAATGAGAGAAAATATAATACAGTTCCTTCTGATTCTGATTTAAACAGACAATATATTCCACTTGTATCTGTTTTTTGTCAAGTGATATATTTCACTTCTCTTTATTGGTGATAAAATTTGATATACAAAACATTTTAAAAATATAAGACTATATGTAAAAAAAGGCATATTCTTAATAATGGATAATGCTATTATTTTTCAAGAAGTGTGTAAACAGCCTGGTGGTGGCAGAGCACACCTTTAATCTCAGGACTCGGCAGGCAGATCTCTGTGAGTTTGAGGTTATCCTGATCTACAAGAGCAAGTTTTAGGGTAGGCTCCAAAGCTGTGGAGAAACCCTGACTTGAAACACCAAAAAGAAATCCACAAAAACAAAAAAGAAAAACAAATTGAAAAACAGTCATACTATTCTCCAGTGTTTATAGAATCGACCCTTTGATAATGTACATTATGCATAATTCCAGTATTATGTGGCCTATTAACTCTGTTTTTTCTCTATTATACTATTACATAATAATCATATATGACTAGAAGGTTTGATTTGGTGAAAACCAATGCTAATCAATACTGAAGCAACTGAATGTGTAGAAGTACAATGCAGAAGACAGAATTGAACATAAGTTATGTGATAACCCTCTGTTCTGTGACAGGCATGCCTATGGCAGTTGGGAAATTCAAGAATGACAAGGACAGATGTTTTGGCTCGGACAGCAGTATAAATGTGAAGGAGACATGTATAAGGTGCGCCCCAACTGCTTTTACAGCCATCCTGACCCTGCACATGTCCTCTGGTACCAAGTCCTTGGACAGGAAATTTTCTTGATTGCTATTAGTTCAATTATATTTCTTCACAGGTAAATATTGATAATAATAGTACATATAATAAAGCAAATTATTCCTAAGATGTATGATTTTAATCAAAGTCCAGAAAATGATTCATGAGACACACATGTGCCGTTTTTTCTAACCCAGATTATGTCTACATTCCTGTTAAGTGAACAGAAATTCTCATGACTTTTTCTCAGCTGATGCTCACAGTGAACCATCTGAAAATAGTGACCACAGCCACCAGTGAGATGTCTGATGTTCTGGGCAGTGTTAGGTGTTTCATAAGAACACCAATAGATACTCTAGGAGATGGATATTATTGAAGTCCCTGTGGTACAAATGTGGAAACAGAGGCAGAGGGAGACTTACTAAGATGGTCAAGGTCAGAATGACACAAACTGAGTGAACCTCATGCTGTAACCAGGTGTGGCTTCAGGGTCCATGGCTTTCCTCACTGCTCGGTTTGTGTCAAGTATTTCTCGTATTCCTTCTTGATACACCATGTACAATAAAATGAAAGATATCACACAGTCGTGATAGTTATTAAATTTTATTCTCCACTTAGTATCATTCAGGAAGCAGTGGTAAACTTGGAAATTTTGTGCAAATGTGAAAAGGGAAATTATGACAGCAGAAAAAGAGAAGAGGTCAGAAGAAACAGTGCTCAGAGACTGTGAGACCGGGAGAGACTGAAATATCGTCCAACCCCCTTGTTTTTCAGGATACAAACAAAGACATGCTGATAATTATGTTTAGAAAATGAACCCAACCAACACCTTTGCATTCTTTCTACACATTTTCTTTGAGTGTTCAGCTTTTGGAGATCCAGGCATTTGTTTTCTATGTGAGGACCCTCAGCACCTAGGATGTATTAGGATAAACACTATGCCCTATTTAGTATTCACTCTCTCCTTTCTGTTTCTATTTCCCTCTATATCTCTGCTTAGTTTTTCCTGAGAGTTCAGAAAAAACATAAACAGTCTGTTGTTGCAGGACATGGTAAGAGCAATGGTTAGTTAAGGTAAAGTAAAAATTCTTGTGAGAAACCTGCTGGTGCATCTAACTGTGTTACTGATTACTATAAATAAATAAATACAGTTCCACATGAAACTGTAACTACTAAATGTGTCAGAATTAGAGGAATTAATTACTTCTGGTAAGGATGTGCTCAATAATATTTGAGGTATTTGGTGCAATTCAAAATTCACTTAATTTCTAGATTGAATGAGATGTGTATGATGACAAAAATTATCTTGTGAGGTGTAGTTTCTATGCCCTCTAGCATGTATTTTTGAAGACCAACGTTACTATGGGCATTGCACAAATTCATATTTTAAAATATTCTCCACAAATATCACCAGCTCAACCTTTTTCTTTAATACTAGTAGATATATTTTAGTTTAATGACACAACCACTTCTCAAGTTTCTTAAAGGAGAGAGTTTTACTCTGTTTGCTGCTATCAATGTTGAGGTGTAATGTGCTTTAAATAACCACATTTAGATGTTTGGGGACCAGAGATACCTCTGTATACATTTTTTTTGCCTAGAGAGACACTAATATTGAGACAAACCTAGGACTTAAGAGATTTATTGAGAGAAAGTGATGGAACTTGTTTCAAGGGGAAGTTCTTTAAATGCCTACTACTGGCTCACTACTGTATTATAACAGAATGGGTTCATAGTCTTGTTCAGTTTGTGGCAGCTCCTGTTCTCCTGAGCTCCTTCTCTGGAACAAACCAGTTAGAAGAATAAATGGGCCAGAACAACAATGTCACTGAATTTGTCCTGCTGGGCTTCACTCAGGATCCTTTGGGGCAGAAAGTATTGTTTGTTATGTTTTCACTCATCTACATTGTCACGATGGTTGGAAACCTGCTCATTGTGGTGACAGTGATTATCAGTCCCTCCTTGGGCTCCCCAATGTACTTCTTCCTTGCCTCTCTGTCACTCATGGATGCTGTTTATTCCACTGCCATCTCACCCAAGTTGATTGTAGACTTGCTCCGTGATAAGAAGACCATCTCCTTCACAGCATGCATAAGCCAGCTCTTTATAGAGCATTTATTTGGTGGTGTTGATATTGTCATTCTGGTAGCAATGGCCTATGACCGCTACGTGGCTATCTGTAAGCCCCTGCATTATTTGATTGTCATGAATCGACGGGTATGCATCCTTTTCTTAGTAATGGCCTGGGCAGGAGGGTTTGTGCATGCTTTGTTTCAAGTTCTTGCTGTGTATAAACTTCCTTTCTGTGGTCCCAATATCATTGACCACTTTGGCTGTGACATATACCCACTATTGTTACTTGCATGCACTGACACCTACTTCATTGGCCTCTCTGTCATTGGTAATAATGGGGCCATGTGTATAGTGATCTTCATCCTCCTCCTATTCTCCTATGGAATCATCCTAAGATCTCTCAAGACTCACAGTCAGGAAGGGAGGCGTAAAGCCCTGTCCACCTGCAGCTCCCATATCACTGTGGTTTTTCTCTTTTTTGTTCCCTGTATTTTCATGTATGTTAGACCTGTTTCTAGCTTTCCTATTGATAAGGCCATTACTGTCATTTATACAATTGTCACTCCCATGTTGAATCCTTTAATATATACTTTGAGAAACTCAGAGATGAAAATTTCTATGAAAAAACTCCTGCAAAAGTTATTAAGTCCCAATATAATAAGGCTTTTTTCTTGATGTTTCTATTTGTAAACCCTAGGAAACAATCATGAATGAATTCTAGTAGTATGTGTTTACATCTTGAACATTCACACTATCCATTGCCATTGTGAAACTACTGAAATTGTGACTGTCCTTTGTAAATATTTTTCATTGTTGTGATTTTTATAAAATAAATACTGTAGCTGTTTATTGTATCATTCATTTTCTATGCTATCTATTTTAACATTTTTGATAAACTGTTTGTTGTAGTTTATGTCAAATTTTCAATAAATAATTTTCTTTAAAATTTTTTAAAAATATATATTTATTTATTATGTATACAATATTCTGTCTGCATGTATTCCTGCAGGCCAGAAGAGGAGACCAGACATCATTACTGATGTTTGTGAGCCACCATGTGGTTGCTGGGAATTGAACTCAGGACCTTTGGAAGAGAAGGCAATGCTCTTAACTGCTAAGCCACCTCTCCAGCCCCAAAAATTTTTCCTACAAAATATTTAATCACTTTTTCTTCTCCCCTGTCTTTCCCAGTATCTTCTCCCTTCCTGTCTCAACCAACATCATGTTCTCATATTCTCTTTCTCTGTACTATTCCCAAACCTCCCAAAAGTAAACATAAAAAATTAATAAACAAAAACAAGAAGCAAAAAACCAACAAGATAAAAATAGAAAACGGAACAATTTGAAAGAACCCCCAACACAACACACAGACACGAACATGCACATACACACACATGCACACATACACACATGAATCTAAACAAACCAAAACAAATCCATGGAGTTAATTTTCTGTTGGCCAACTACTCTTGGTTATGAGCTTTGTGCTGGAGTATGGTAGATACACCTAGTGACATCCTATTGGAAAATATTGTTCTTCCCCTCAGCAGGTATCAATTATAGGTAGTCTCTTGTTTTGATATGGGTCTTGGTTTCTACTTTCTTTTTTCAGTACTGTGGTATTGTGTAACTTGAATCTGTATAGGTAATGTGCATGCTGTCAGTCTCTATGAATCCATACATGCAACAGTGTCTGGAAATACTGCCCCATTAATTCATCTACTACCTCTGACTTTTATAATCTTTCCACCTCCTCTTCTATGGAGATATTATATTTAGAACAAATGTAATATATTTAGTCCTAAATGGTTTTCTCAATATAATTGGTTTGGTAGAAGTCTTTAGGTTTTCATTTCAGCTAATTCTGTATTGTAATTTGTACTACAAAATATACTCCATTTGTAATCTTCTATACTGCTTTCCTTTATTTTGATTAATAAAAAATTTCCAATTAAAGTTAATTTGAAATAATTCTCCTTAAATGTTTTGTAGATTAAGATACTTACAATCTGTGATCATTTATGATGTGTAAGCATTATGTAGTGGTAAATTGACTTAATTTTCATTTTATTATCAATGATAGTATTTATTTCTGTGTGGTGAGAAACCCACAATCTACTTGATATTCCTTCTTAACTGTGATATTTTTCTTATTCTCTTAATAATTGTCTCTTTTGGTTGCTTTAAAATTATTTCTTTGTTTGATGGCATACCATGTCCTGTATATTTTATGTTTATGTTCTTATGGATCTCTTTCCAGATCATTTAATTTGGCAAATTGACCTTTTTCCTAATTTAATATTTTATTATTGTATGCCAGTTAAGTAGGTATTGAAAAGCAGTAAAATATATCCTATTAATTAATTTTATTTAAACAACATTTCACAATGACGATAGTTATGGCTGGTGGTGTGTTAACTGTGTAGGTAGTTTAGAGAAGGGCTGATTCTTGAACTCAGTAAACTTTACTTTTGGGGATTAGGAAATGCTAGCTTTCTGCAGGTTCAGAAACTATCAATAGTCTTGTTCTTCATTTGTTTTAATCATTCAGAAATTTTACATTTTTTTCTTGAGATTTTATAATATGTGTTATTGTAATTAAACTTTTAAATTGATTTCTATCCTGCAATTTTTTAGTGATAGTGACAAATAAGTAAGGAAGTTAAAGCATGAATTTGGACACTTTATCAAGAATCTTTATATAATGTGTTGAAATTTCTCTTAATTCCTTGAATTGGCAAGATAAAAGTGATATCACACTGAAATAAGTACTTTTGTTTACAACAATTTCTTCCCAATATTTATAACATATTTACTCATTATGCCTCTGTACCTCAAGGCTTTTAGAACTGATTGAGAACTTACTTTACTGTGGTGTCCTTAATTCAGGGAAGCTGTTGCCATTTCATGCTGTTTTAATCATTGCTTGTCTTATGCAAATGCATCAAGATGAGCATAGTTTCTATATGTTACACTTTGGAAATTTTCTTTTCATATTATGTGTTTTCAAATCATCTTGGGAGTCAGCTACTCACTGTTGGCAAGATATGAGGCTCTTGACCCCAGGGACTACAAAAATGAAGAAGACTATTCAAGAGACATTGTTTCATTTGAATTTGTTCTAAATATTCGAAGTAGTTTATCTACTAAAATAGATGGGGCTACACAGCTAGGATAAATGAAAGAACTATTTTGCTAATTAAATTATCTAAAGATAAGTGTTCCCCTCACTCCACATCCTCTCCAGCATAGGCTATCATTGGTGTTTTTGATTTTAGCTATTCTGACAGGTGTAAAACGGTATCTCAAAGTTGTTTTGATTTTGCATTTCCCTAATTGCTAAGGAGATTGAGCATGACCTTAAGTGTGTTTTGGCCATTCGAAGATCTTCTGTTGAGAATTCTCTGTTCAGTTCAGTACCCAATTTTTTAATTGGGTTAATTAGAGTTTTAGTGTCTAGTTTCTAGAGTTCTTTGTATATTTTTGAGATCATACCTTTGTCTGATGAGGGGTTGGTGAAGATCTTCTCCCAGTCGGAAGGTAGCCTTTTTGTCTTATTGACAGTGTCCTTTGCTTTACAGAAGCTTCTCAGTTTCAGGAGGTCCCACTTATCCATTGATTCTCTTATTGTCTGTGCTACTGGGGTTTTACCTAGGAAGTGGTCTCCCGTGCCTATGTCTTGTAGAGTACTTCCCATTTTCTCTTCTATCATGTTCAAAGTAGTCAGATTAATGTTGATGTCTTTAATCCATTTGGACTTGAGTTTTCTGCATGGTGATAGATATGGATCTACTTTCATTCTTCTACAGGTTGACATCCAGTTATGCCAGCACCATTTGTTAAAGATGCTTTCCTTTTTCCATTGCATACCTTTAGCTCCCTTGTCAAAAATCAAGTGTTCATAGGTTTTGGGGTTAATATCCGGGTCTTCTATTCAATTCCATAGGTCGACCTCTCTGTTCTTATGCCAATACCAAACTGTTTTCAATCCTGTAGCTCTGTAATAGAGTTTGAAGTCAAGGATGGTAATGCCTCCAGAAGTTCCTTTATTACATAAGATTGTTTTGGCTATTCTGGGTTTTTTGTTTTTCCATACAAAGTTGATTATTGTTCTCTCAATGTCTGTGAAGAATTTTGTTGGGATTTTGATGGGGATTGCATTGAATCTATAGATCGCTTTTGGTAGAATTGCCATTTTTACTATGTTGATCCTCCCAATCCAAGAGCAAGGGACATCACTCCATTTTCTGGTATCCTCTTCATTTTTTTTTTCTTCAAAGTCTTAAAGTTCTTGTCAAATAGGTCTTTCACTTCCTTGGTTAGAGTTACCCCAAGATATTTTATGCTATTTGTGGCTATCGTGAAAGGTGAAGATTCTCTGATTTCCCTCCCTGTTTCTTTATCCTTTATGTATAGGAGGGCAACTGGTTTTTTGAAGTTGATCTTGTACCCTGCCACATTACTAAAGGTTTTTATCAGCTGTAGGAAATAAGGTCTTTATATTATAATCTCAAAAATAGAAAAAATAGTTAAAGATTGTTTAACTATTTTATATTATATTATATATAATATATAGATATTTTATATTAGAAAATATAGTAAATGCACAGAAGCATTATCTATATGTAATAATTTGTTTAGATCACTAATAATTAAGGGAAATCAAATCAATCTCATAATGAAATACCATTCTATGTCTGTTAAAATGGGTATTTCACAAGGTCATATGACCAATGCTATTGAAGATGCAGGAATTTGAGTTCTCATATATTATTCTCAGAAAGTTTGCAAATTAACACGACAATTCACTATTTATTTTGCTCAGAACCTAGAAATAGAACTACCACATGACCCAGGAACCACACCCTTGGTTGTACACCCACAGTTAGTGAGGTAAATAACAAGTGAGATACCTGGGTTTTTCTGCTTATTGAAGGATTATTTGTAGTATAGTTTTGGAAACTTCAGGATCTCTGAACACATGATCAGAGTTGGAAAGAGCCCTAAAATGTGAACTAAAATTGAACAGATATAATGTATCTAATGCTGTGGGACAATGGTCTGTACTCTGTCAATTGTATTTTAATAAAATACAGTAGTCTGGCAGGAAGTATAGGTGGGGTGACCAGGAAGAAATTAGAGTTGGGGCAATGAGAACAGAAGGATTCTGAGGAGAGGGGAGTGTCATTCTGCAGTCATCATCCAGACACAGAGAAAGCAAGATGTGACTGCATAGCTGAAAATGGTACCAAGGTACATAGCTAACACAGACAAAAATACAAGTTATGAGAGTTAATAAGAAGCCTGAGCTACTAGGCTAACAAGTTTATAATTAATGTAGACCTCTTTGTATTTCTTCGGGACTGAACAGGCTTGGGACTGGATGGGACAGAAACCTCAGTCAACAAATGGTGCCCAATGTGGGGCTAAATCCTCTTTAAAACCTGAGACAGTTTGGAAAATAATTATAGATACAAAAGAATAGAGTTAAGCATGGGTTATTAATAGCATCATTTTCTCAGCTGGGCCCTCTTTGCTAGATACAAGCGTATCTCTTTTAAAAGATCTTCCTAACTCAGCTTTAGCTGAAAAATTTTGCAGCTTTTTAAAGAGGCCCCCCCCAAAACACTTAAATAGCATGCTTTTTTTTTGTTGGTAGGGACCTTGAAACTTCACAAAATTGTGGCAATAAACATGGTTCTAGCCAGTATGTCTACCATGAGGCAAGACTCTCAGAAAGATAAAGAATGGGCTGGATCCAGTCGTCAAAGCCATGGCTTTAATCCTATCCATATTACTTAGAAAATTAAAGACTCAAGTGGTCAGAAAATGATATACAATCAAGATAGATTCAGATGAAGAAAACCTCTAAATTGTTTACAGTATATTTAAAAATATATGAAGGATATTTAGATGGGAGAGAAAAGAAGAAAAGATAAAGTCTTTAAAAAAAAGAAATAGTAGTCAGGTGTTCTGGCACACACCTTTAATCCCAACTTTTGGGAGATAAAGGCAGGCAGATCTATGTGAGTTCAAGGTATGGTGGCATACACCTTTAATTCCAGCACTCGGGAGACAGAGGCAGGCGGATTTCTGAGTTCAAGGACAGCCTGGTTTACAGTGTGAATTCCAGGACAGTCAGAAATACACAGAGAAACCCTGTCTCAAAGAGTCAAAAATTAAAAATAAAAATAAAAAAATAAAGTTTAAAATAAAGCCACATAAAGATAAAAAAATACATAGAGAGTCTGTACACTGTATGATATAGTATTGCCTTTAAATTGTCTGATTGCTGAGAAGGGAGCAAAAGCTGCTAAAAGATATTTGATTGTAAACACTTATAATCAAATACAATATGTATATTTTGAAATGACTTCACAATTTAAGTAAAAAGGTATGTTACTTTGGAGAAGAGATTTTGCTTTTGTTTCCACAGTAAATGAGATACTGTGGATTCATTCTGGTCTAGGAAAAATCAGGTTTGATCAAAGAAGACCCCCTGAAGAATCTCCAATAGGAGTAGATGGTTCAGATGATCTAATGTTTCAGAGGACCCCTGTTGGAGTTTCCTCTGAGTTCTGTATCCAGAACAATTTCCAGACTGCTGGCTGAGATGATCAACCCTCACAGAATTTTCAAATTAGGACTTGACCATAGTTCAAAATTTTCTTTAGGTCCCCATAAGATTATCAACACCTCCCAATCAGCAGTAAGTATCCTGGAAAACTACACCTATATTCTCAAAAAATAGTTTATGAATGTTTGCCTTTGTTTAGAATGTTGGTTACAAGTTGTTATGAAGAATAGTCAGGAGAAAACTAACCAAAAAAGATTCAATTCAGAGTTTTTGTTTTCTTTGTTTGTTCATTTGGTTGGTTGGTTAGTTGGTGTATTTTTAGATAAATGGGGGGGTAAGTATTATGGGACAATGGTCTGTACCCTGTCAATTGTCTTTTAATAAAACATTGTTTGGTCAGTAGCCAGGCAGAAAGCATAGATGGGGCAACCAGGCAGGAAGGAGAGGTGGGGAAATGAATGGAAGAATTCTGGGAAAAGGAGAGGGTCAGTCTGCAGTCATCATCCAAACAGAGGAAGCAAAATGTGACTGCATGACCAAAAAAGATACCAAGTCATGTGACTAACACAAGCAAGAATTATGGGCTAATATAAGATATAAGAGTTAATAAGAAGCCTGAGCTACTATGCCAACTATTTATTATTAATGTAGACCTCTGTGTATTTTTTGAGACTTAACCACTGTGGGACCAGACAAGAATAGAAACCTCAGTCAACAGATCTAACATACAAAATGAATACTGATATAAATTAGATTATGTTGGGTTATGGAGTTTCACCAAATTGAGCATATTATACTATTAGGAGCCACAGAGGTATAAAATAGATAAGTAAGAGTGATGGTCGATGTATTAATTGTCTTCTCAAAACCAAAAATTTTATTACATATCTGTGTTATAATATTATTCCAGTATGTGTTAAATATTCAAAATAAGATTTATTTGTACAATACACATGTCTTTGCAGATGTAACTGACCTACTCTAATCTTCCCTGTGGTGAAGAAAAATGTTTTCTCTAATAGTATTGTCTATCACTCCATTTGTTGATCATTCGTTTATCAAAGGCTGCCAGGCTAAGCATACAGCGAGGCTGCACATACAAGTCTCTGAATATCTGGACATTACTCTGAGATTCAGAAGCAAATGGTTAGTCAGTGGAATTAATATTGTGGTCTTTAGGTTTTTACAGACACAGGGGGAAATTCGCTATTTATCCAGATGGATTTTGTTCACCAATTTGAGAAGTTCCTTTGTAAAATAAATAAATAATCTTCATCTTTAAAGATGGAGTTGCATTATGTTCAAATTAATATGAGTAAAAGGCACATAAATATTTACCCACAAGAATA
Organism: Myodes glareolus; assembly: GCF_982192425.1. Lineage (NCBI taxonomy): Eukaryota > Metazoa > Chordata > Mammalia > Rodentia > Cricetidae > Myodes > Myodes glareolus. The sequence continues at coordinate 233,602 of NC_142033.1, read as the reverse complement.
CATATGTAAATATAGACAAGTGATACAATGTAGTACTATACACTAAAAGTGTTCTTACTAATATTTAAAGAACATCCTTAACAAAATTTTTCTACTCTTTATTAGTGTACATAAATGAAACTTTCAAACCTTCAGAAAACAGAAATTTGCAAATCACTACCTAGTAGAATCTTTAATAGCATTATTTTTTGACAAATAAATCTATATGTTATTATAGGATAAAACGTGATATTTAATATCATTTTGTATCTCATGAGTTACCTTGGAGGGTCTTATTCTCAGAGAAATAATTTATTGAATAAACATTTATTACATTCAGTTTTCTATGTTTAAATTTTATAATATATGATAGTAAGATTTTGCCTTATTCATGAACTTTCACAAATTATATTCTCAGTACAATATCGCTTAAAAATTCATGAACTTTACTGTTCTTTTTCCCTAAATGTTATAGAGAAATTTAATAATTCATTATCAAGAATATAGAACTTTTCTGACATTTTTTTCTATACTCTTTTCTTGTAGGAACGTCATTGAGATAAACAGACAGCAGTAGTGGTTTTTTGAGCTCAGAAGAATAAGGAAATAGTAATTTTTGATCATGCGCAGTTCTTCCATCTTCCTATGATAGTAAAGCTTTCAGAAATCTAATCATTTTTTTACTTTTTTCCAAAGGAAAACATGCGCTGTGTATCTTTTCTCATTCATCAGTAAGGGAGACACAATTATAAATGTATCTGTTATATATGATATTGGATATATCTGCTGTTATGTAAGTTGAAAATAGTTAAGCTTAAGCAGGGATGTCACAGAAGATCCTATTTGCAAGTAAATATAACAATGATAGATACTGACTAGAGTAGATAATAAGCCCAATTATAAAAAATTAGTGGGAGTCCTGGTTATCGTTGATTTCAAAATACTAGAAGAAAACATAGGCAGTATCCTACATGATATAGATATTGGAATATGCTTCATTCATATGAATCTCTTTGTCCTAGAATTAAGATCAACAATTTACTACTGATACTTCATGTAACTATCAAGCCTGCATAGCTAAAGAAACTACCAATAAGATGAAGAAGTCTATGGAATGGGAGAGAATCATTGCAAGCTGTTGTAGGAAGAGAATGAGGTGGAAGAGGGGCCACTTAGCCCCGAAGTAATACACAGAAACTGTATCATTTAACTCACTGCTTGACCCATTAGCTCTAGCTTCTTATTTGTGAACTCTCACATCTTAATTTAACCCATTTTTAGTAATCTGTTTATCACCACGAGGTCATGGCCTACAAGCAAAGTTTCAGAGTGTCTGTCTCTGGCAGAGATTACATGGCTTCTCTCTGGCTCCACCCTTCTTCCTCCCAGCATTCAGCTTAGTTTTCCCCACCTAGTTCTGTTCCCCTACAGCTCTGCCATAGGCCCAAAGCAATTCCTTTATTAACCTATGGTAATCATAGCATACAGAAGGAAATCCCACATCAGCAAGCTGTACCTTTAACAGAGGAATAATATAACAAAGAACTAAATAGAAAGTAAAAATCAAAACTAGACAAAACAAAAACTCACGACTACCACTACTACCAAAATCACCATCACTGCCACAACTGACAACAACAAAATAAACAAAAGCAATTGACCCATTTGGAAAATGGGTTTGGGATCTGAGGAGAAAATTCTCTTCAGAAGAAAAAACTGACTAAGGAATTTTTTTTTAAATTTTCATCTTCCTTAGCAATTAGAAAAATGCAAATCAAAATAACTTCGAGATTTTATTTTACCCCAGTCAGAATGGTAAAGATAGACAGAGCAACCAACAGCAAATGCTCTAGGGATGCAATGAAAACAATCAACTTTTAAGTATAAATTATTATAAACCAAAAAAGATTTCCTTTGGTGTCTATCAGCCATTTTAGATATCTGTTGAGAGTTTTCTGTTTAGGTCTGTTACTTCTTATTTGATTATGTGTTCTTTTGATGACCAATTTCTTGAGTTCTTTATATATTTTGGAGATCAGACCTCTGTATGATGTGGGATTAGTAAAAATCTTTTCCCATTCTGTAGACTGCCATTTTGTCTTGTTGACCATATTCTTTGCTTTACAGAAGCTTTTCAGTTTTAGGAGATCCCATTTTTTTAATTGTTTCTCTCAGTGTCTGTGTTTCTCGGGTTATGGGTCTATTTTTATTCTCCTACATGTTGATATCTAATTATGCCTGTACCATTTGTTAAATACGTTTTTGATTTTCCAGTTGATAATTTTTTGTTCTTTGTCAAAAAATCAGGTGTTAAAAGATGTGTGGATTGATACCCTGGTCTTCTATTCAGTTGCATTTGTCCTCCTGTCTGTTCTTATGCCAGTTCTGGGCTGTTTTCAGTACTGTAGCTCTGTAGTAGAGTTTGAAGTCAGGGATTGTGATGCTTCCAGAGATTCTTTTATTGTACAAGATTGTTTTGGATATCCTGTGTTCTTTTGCTTTTCCATATGAAGTTGAGTACTGTTCTTTCAATGTCTGTGAAGAATTTTACTGGGATTTTGATGGGCATTGCATTGAATCTGTAGATTACTTTTGGTAAGATTGCCATTTTTACTATGTTAATTCCACCTACAGAAGAGCATGGGAGATCTTTCCAACTTCTGGTGTCTTCTTCAATTTCTTCAAAGATTTAAAGTTCTTACCATACAAGTCTTCAACTTGTTTGGTTAGAGTTACTCTGAGATATTTTACGCTATTTGTGTCTATTGTGAAGGGTGTTGTTTCTTTGATTTCTTCCCCAGCTCTTTTATCATCTGTGTACAGGAGGGCTACTGATTTTTTTGAGTTAATTTGTATCCTGCTACATTACTGAAAGTGTTTATGAGTCACAGAAGTTCCATGGTAGGATTCTTGGGGTCGCTTATGTAAACTATCATATCATCAGCGAAAAGTGAGAGTTTGACTTTTTCTTTTCTGATTTGTATCTCTTTGATCTCCTTTTGCTGTCTTATTTCTCTAGCTAAGACCTCAAGAACTATATTGAATAGATATGGAGAGACTGGATAACCTTGTCTTGTTCCTGACAATGGGAGTTTCCATTTATTTTGATGTTGGCTGTTGACTTGCTGTATGTTGCCTTTATTATGTTTAGGTTTGTTCCTTGTATCCCAAGACTTTTATCATGAAGGGAAGTTGTATTTTGTTGAAAGCTTTTTTGGCATCTAATGACATCATCATGTGGTTTTTATTTTTCAGTTTTTTTAAGGGTGGAGTATGTTAACAAATTTTCATATGTTGAACCATCTCTGCATCTATGGGATGAAGCCGACTTGATCATGGTGGATGATGTTTCTGATGTGTTCTTGTATTTGATTTGCCAGTATTTTATTTAGTATTTTTGCATCAATGTTCATGAGAGAGATTCATCTGTAATTGTCCTTCTTAGTAATTTCTTTCTGTGGTTTGAGTATCAGGGTAAATGTAGCCTCATATGGAATTTGGCATTGTTCCTTCTCTTTCTATTGTGTGCAATAATTTGAGAAGTATTGGTATTAGGTCTTCTTTGAAAATTTTGTAGAATCCTGAGCTGAAACTATCTGGTCTTGGGATTTTTCTGTTTGGAAGAATTTTGATGACTGTTTCTATTTCTTCAGCAGTTATAAGTGTGTTAAATTTGCTTATCTGTTCTTGATTCAATTTTTGTAATTGGTATTTATCCAGAAAGTTGCCCATTTCCTTTAAGTTTTCAAATTTTGGGGAGTATAGGTTTTCAAAACATGACATGGTGATTCTCTGTATTTCCTCCATGTCTGTTGTTATGGCCCCCTTTTCATTTTTGTATTTGTTAATTTGGACATTCTCTCTCTGCCATTTGTTTAATTTGGAAAAGGATTTGTCTATTTTGTTGATTTTCTTGAAGAGTCAACTCTTTGTCTTATTGATTATTTGTATTTTTTTGTTTCTTTTTATTTTTCTGATTTCAGTTCTCAATTTGATTATTTCCTGCTGTCTATTCTCTTAGGTGAGTTTGCTTCTTTTTGTTCTAAAGTTTTTAAATGTTCTGTTAATTCACTAGTGTGGGATTTTTCTAGCTTCTTTATGTAGGTATTTAGTGCTATTAACTTCCTCTTAACACTGCTTTCATTGTGTACTATAAATTTGGGTATGTTGTGTGGTAATCTTCATTGAATTTGAGGAAGTCTTTAACTTCTCCATTTATTTCTTTCTTGACCCTTTGATGTTTCAGGTGAACATTGTTTAATTTCCATGAGTTTGTGGGTTTTCTGGGATTAGTATTGCTGTTGACTTCTAGTTTTAATCCATGGTGATCTGAAAAAGTACATTGGGTTATTCCAATTTTTTTGTATTTCTTGAGGTTTCTGTTACTGAGTATGTGGTCAGTTTTTGAAAAGGTTCCATGAGAAAGTATATTTTTTTCTGTTTGGATGGAATAATCTATAGATACCTGTTAAGTCCATTTGAATCATAACATCTGTTATTTCTCAGTTGTGAGAGGAAAGTGTTGATGTCTCCCACTATTAGTGTGTTGAGTTTAATGTATGATTTAAGCTTTAGAAGTGTTTCTTGCACCCTTGTATTTGTGGCATATATGTTAGGTATTGTTATTTCCACTGGATGAATTTTTTCTGTGACTAATATGAAATGACCTTCTTTGTCTATTTTGACTCATTTTAACTTGAAGTCTACTTTGTTAGATATTAGGATAGCTACATCTGCTTGTTTCTTAGGTCCATTTTATTGGTATGTTTTTTCCTAATGCTTTACTTTGAAATGATGTCTGTCTTTGAGGCTGAGATGTGTTTCTTATATGCATAAGAAGAATGAATTCATTTTTCTTATCCAATCTGTTAGCCCGTGTCTTTTCATTGGTGAATTGAGCCCATTTACATTAAGTGATATTAATGACCAGTGATTGCTATCTCCTGTTAACTTAGTTTTCATTGTTGATGATGTTAATTTGTCCTTTTTTCTTTTGGGGGGATTTGCTTCTATGAGACCATCAATTTTCTGTGTTTTTGTTGATGTAGCAACTTTTGTGGGTTGAAGTTTTTCTTCTAGTATTTTGTGTAGGACTGGGTTTGTGGCTAGCTATTGGTGAATAACTGTTTGCTTAAGAGTCAGTTACACCAGATTCTACAGTGCAGATTTATGTTTTCTTGCTGAAACCTCAGAATTTATGGACAGGGCCCTGACAGTATCAGAGTAAGAGTGTCCTGCTGGTGTGTGGGTAGCTGAAGTCTCTGGAATGCTTGCTTTCTGTAGGTTGGTTGGCATATTACTTGACTTGCCAATCCATTTCATAATGTTTGATTTTCATTAGATTGTTAACCATTTCACTTTAGAATTTTATTGTTTCTCATTATGTGTCTTTGGGAAGCTAATTACTCTCACTTTGTAATATACAAGTACTTCTTCCCTTGAGATTTTTTGGGAACCAATTTTCTGAAATGATTCCAAGAATTTTAATGAATTAATCTATAATAATCAGTTTATCCCAGATGCTATAGTCACCCACTCAAATAAAATTATGGTCCAAATTAGAGGAAATATTTATGTTTTTAATGGCTCAGGGTACTCTGGAAGCACATTGTGTTCAAGCTAGGAACATATAGTTGGTATCTAGTCTCAATGTATCATTTTATCTTGTTATATTTATAATTACTTATAGAAGTCTGTGCACAATGTCCATTTCTTTTTGGGATACTTGGTGATACAAGATAATTTTTTTAAATTAGAAAAGAAACATCTTAAGGTTTTATTTTAATGTGTACAAGACTAGATGAATTTTCCTTTGGTTATGAGACACTGTGCTATTTCCTTTTCTATGAGGCTGAATCTCAGCTTTCCTACAGTTAGGTATAATGTTTAAAAAAACTAAACAAACAGCTTTTTACTATAAATCATCAAAGTAAGATTCTCATTTTGTTTCATCATAATAGAGGAAAAGAAAAAAAATGATATAACAATACTTTTTAATTAATTAATTTATTTGTTTATAAAAATTTCCACTTCCTCCCCTCCTCCACATACCCTCCCATTTCCCCCACTCCCTCTCCTCCTCCCTCTCCAGCCCTAAGAGCAGACAGGGTTTCCTGCCCTGTGGGAAGTTCAAGTTCCTCCCCTCTCCCACCAGGTCTAGGAAGGTGAGCATCCAAACAGACTAGGATCCCAGAAATCCAGTACATGCAGACAAAACAAGACCCAGTGCCAATGTCAATGGCTTCTCAGTCAGCCCCCATGTCAGTCACATTTAGAGAATCGGGCTTGATTACATGCTCGTTCAGTCCCAGTCCAGCTGGCTTTGGTGAGCTCTCATGTGATTAGTCCCCTTGTATTGGAGGGTGAATGCCCCCCCACGGTCCTGATTTCCATTTTCATGTTCTCTCTCCTTCTGCTCCTCATTTGGACCTTGGGGGCTCAGTCCAGTGCTCTAATGTGGGTCTCCATCTCCATCTCCATCTATCATCAGATGAGGGTTCCCTCTAGTCCTGCCTTTTTTGCTCACATTCTCCCTCATTCTGCTTCTCATTTGGACCTAGGGAGTTAAGTCCAGTGTTCCAATGTGTGTCTCTGAATCTATCTCCATCCATCGCCAGATGAAGGTGCTATGATGATATACAAAATATTCAACAGTATGGTTATGGGCCAAGGCCAGTTCAGGCATGCTCTTCTCTGCTGCCCAGGGAACAATCTGAGGACCTCTTCTTGGGCCTGGGAACCCCTCCAGAATCAAGACTCTTGCAAACCCTAAAATGACTCCCTTAGTTGAGATATATACTTCCCTAGTCCCAAATCCATCCTTCCTCCCCCATCCCATTCCCCCAACCCATCCCCAATCCTCCCCCTCTCCCTTCTCTCTAACCATCTCACCTTAATTATACCCCCCAAACCCACCACCCATGCACCCAAGTTTGATTGGCAATCTTGTCTACTTTCAATATCCAAGAGGATAACTTTATGATTTTCTTCATGTTTACCTTCTTATTTAGCTTTTCTAGGATCACGAATTATAGGCTCAAAGATCTTTAATTATGGCTAGAATCCACTTATGAGTGAGTACATACCATTTTCCTCTTTATGGGTTTGGGTTACCTCACTCAATAAAGCACTTTCTATGTCCATCCATTTGCATGCAAAATTCAAGATGTCATTGTTTTTTACTGCTGAGTAAAACTCTAATGTGTATATGTTCCACACCTTTTTTAACCATTCTTCTATTGAGGGGCACCTAGGTTGTTTCCAGGTTCTGGCTATTACAAATAGTGCTGCTATGAACATAGTTGAACAAATGCTTTTGTGGTATGATAGGGCATCTCTTGGGTATATTCCCAAGAGTGGAATTGCTGGGTCCTGAGGTAGGCTGACTCCCAGTTTCCTGAGAAACCGCCACACTGATTTCCACAGTGGTTGCACAAGTTTGCATTCCCACCAACAATGGATGAGAGGTCCCCTCACTCCACATGCTCTCCAGCATAGGCTATCATTGGTGTTTTTGAGTTTGGCTATTCTGTCAGGTGTAGAATGGCATCTCAAAGTTGTTTTGATTTGCATTTCCCTGATCGCTAAGGAGGTTGAGTATGATCTTAAGTGTCTTTTGGCCATTCGAATATCCCATTTTTTAATTGGGTTAATTAGAGTTTTAGTATCTAGCTTCTTGAGTTCGTTGTATATTTTGTAGATCAGACCTTTGTCTGATGAGGGGTTGGTGAAGATCTTCTCCCAGTCAGAAGGTAGCCTTTTTGTCTTACTGACAGTGTCCTTTGCTTTACAGAAGCTTCTCACTTTCAGGAGGACCCATTTATTCATTGATTCTCTTATTGTCTGTGCTACTGGGGTTCTGCTTAAGAAGTGGTCTCTTGTGCCTACATCTTGTAGACTACTTCCCACTTTCTCTTCTATCATGTTCAAAGTGGTCGGATTAATGTTGATGTCTTTAAACCATTTGGACCTGAGTTTTGTGCATGGTGATAGATATGGATCTACTTTCATTCTTCTACAGGTTGATATCCAGTTATGTCAGCACCATTTGTTAAAGATGCTTTCCTTCTTCCATTGTATACCTTTAATTCCCTTGTCGAAAATCAGGTGTTCATAATTTTGTGGGTTAATACTTAGGTCTTCTATTCGATTCCATAGGTCGACTTCTCTGTTCTTATGCCAGTACCAAGCTGTTTTCAATAGTGTAGCTCTGTAATAGAGTTTGAAGTCAGGGATGGTAATGCCTCCAGAAGTTCCCTTATTGTATAAGATTGTTTTGGCTATCCTGGGTTTTTTGTTTTGCCATATAAACTTGATTATTGTTCTCTCAAGGTCTGTGAAGAAGTTTGATGGGATTTTGATGGGGATTACATTGAATCTATAGATTTCTTTTGGTAGAATTGCCATTTTTACTATGTTGATTCTCCCAATCCAAGAACAGGGGAGGTCTTTCCATTTTCTGGTATCCTCCTCAATTTCTTTCTTTAAAGACTTAAAGTTCTTGTCAAATAAGTCTTTCACTTCCTTAGTTAGAGTTACCCCAAGATATTTTATGCTATTTGTGGCTATTGTGAAAGGTGATTTTTCTCTGATTTCCCTCTCTGCTTCTTTATCCTTTGGTATAGGAGGGCCATCAATTTTTTGGAGTTGATCTTATATCCTGCCACATTTCTAAAGGTGTTTATCAACTGTAGGAGTTCTTTGGTAGAGTTTTTGGGGTCGCTTATGTACACTATCTTATCGTCTGCAAATAACGAAAGTTTAACTTCATCCTTTCCAATTTGAATCCCCTTGATCCCCTTATGTTGTCTTATTGCTATTGCTAGATCTTCAAGCACTATATTGAAGAGGAATGGAGAGAGTGGACAGCCTTGTCGTGTTCCTGATTTTAGTGGAATAGCTTTGCGTTTCTTTCCATTCAATCTGATGTGTGCTGTCGGCTTGCTATATATTGCTTTTTATTATATTTCGGTATGATCCTCGTATCCCCAATCTCTCCAACACCTTTATCATAAAGGGGTGTTGAATTTTGTCAAATGCTTTTTCAGCATCCAATGAAATGATCAAGTGGTTTTTTGCTTTCAGTTTATTTATATGATGGATTACATTGATAGATTTGCGTATGTTGAACCAGCCCTGCATCTCTGGGATGAAGCCCACTTAATCATAATGGATAATTTTTCTAATGTGTTCTTGGATTTGGTTTGGCAGGATTTTGTTGAGAATTTTTGCGTCAATGTTCATGAGTGAGATTGGCCTGTAATTCTCTTTCTTGGTTGTGTCTTTGTATGGTTTTGGTATCAGGGCAACTGTAGCTTCATAAAAAGAGTTTGTCAATGATTCTTCTGTTTCCATATTGTGAAATACATTAAGGAGTATAGGTATCAGTTCTTCTTGGAAGTTCTGGTAGAATTCTGCATTGAAACCATCTGGTCCTGGGCTTTTTTTGGTAGGGAGATTTTTGATAACAGCTTCTAATTCTTAGCGACTGACAGGTCTATTCAGATTGTTCATCTGGTCTTGGTTCAACTTTGGTATATGGTACTTATCTAAAAAAATGTCCATTTCTTTTACATTTTCCAATTTTGTGGCATACAGGCTTTTATAGTAAGATCTAATGATTCTCTGAATTTCCTCTGTGTCTGTGGTTATGTCCCCCTTTTCATTTCTGATCTTATTAATTTGCATGTTCTTTCTCTGTCGTTTGATTAGTTTGGATAGGGATTTGTCAATCTTGTTGATTTTCTCCAAGATCCAGCTTTTTGTTTCATTGATTCTTTGGATTGTTTTCTGTGTTTCTATTTTGTTGATTTCAGCCCTCAGTTTGATTATTTCCAGTCTTCTAGACCTCCTGGGTGAATCATCTTCTTTTTTTTCTTGAGCTTTAAGTGAGCTGTTAAGTCTCCAATGTGTGCTTTCTCCGTTTTCTTTAATTGGTCACTTAGTGCTATGAACTTTCCTCTTAGCACTGCTTTCATTGTGTCCCTTAGGTTTGATTATGTTGTGTCTTTATTTTTATTAAATTCAAGGAAGACTTTAATTTCTTTCTTTATTTCTTCCTTGACCCAAGGGTGATTTAGTAGTTGACTGTTCAACTTCCATGAGTTTGTTGACTTCCTAGGGGTAGCACTGTTTTTGAATTCTAACTTTAATCCATGGTGGTCTGACAAGACACAGGTGATTACTAATATTTTTTTGTATCTGTGGAAGTTTGCTTTGTTACCGAGTATGTGGTCAATTTTTGAGAAGGTTCCATGAGCTGCAGAGAAGAAGGTATATTCTTTCCTATTTGGGTGGAATGTTCTATGGATGTCTGTTAAGACCATTTGATTCAATACCTCCAATAATTCTCTTATTCCTCTGTTAAGTTTCTGTCTGATTGACCTGTCCATTGGTGAGAGAGGAGTGTTGAAGTCTCCTACTATTAGTGTGTGTGGTTTGATGACTGCCTTGAGTTCTAGAAGAGTTTCTTTTACATAAGTGGGTGGCTTTATATTAGGGGCATAGATATTCAGGATTGAGACTTCCTCCTGATGAATTGTTCCTGTTATGAGTATAAAATGACCATCTCCATCTCTTCTGATTGATTTTAGTTTGAAGTCAATTTTGTTTGAAATTAGAATGGTCACACCGGCTTGTTTCTTAAGTCCATTTGTTGAAAAACCTTTTCCCAACCCTTTACTCTGAGTAGATGTCTGTCTTTGTGGTTGAGGTGTGTTTCTTGTAAGCAGCAGAATGTTTTATCATGTTTTTGTATTCAATCTCTTAGTCTGTGCCTTTTTATAGGTGAATTGAGTCCATTAATATTAAGTGATATTAATGAACAGTGGTTGTTGACTCCGGTTATTATTATTTTTTGTTTGTTTGTTTAATAGAGTTTATATGTGTCCCTTCTTTGAGTTGAGCTTGTTAAGGGTCGCTTGATGTCTGAGTCATCGTAGGCAGTGTTGGCAATGTTGGATTCCTTGGGTTGCTATTTTCCTTCTATTACTTTCTTTAAGGCTGGGTTTGTGGCTACAAATTGTTTAAATTTGTTTTTATCCTGGAATATTTTGTTTTCTCCATTGATGGTGAATGAGAGCTTGGCTGAGTATAGTAGTCTGAGTTTGCATCCATGGTCTCTTAGTTTCTGCAGTACCTCTTTCCAGGACCTTCTTGCTTTCATGGTTTCCATAGAGAAGTCCGGTGTAAGCCTGATAGGTTTACCTTTATAAGTTACTTGACCTTTTTCTTTGCAGCTCTTAATATTCTTTCTTTAATCTGTATGTTTTGTGTTTTGATTATTATATGGTGAGGGGATTTTTTTTTTTGATCAAGACTATTCCGTGTTCTGTATGCTTCTTGAACCTTCATAGGAATATCGTTCTTTAGGTTGGGAAAGTTTTCTTCTATATTTTTGTTGAATATTTTTTTCTGGGCCTTTGCTCTGTAGTTCTTCTATTCTTCAATCACAATTATTCTTAGATTTGGGTTTTTTTATTGTGTCCCATATTTCTTGAATGTTTTGTGATGAGAATTTGTTGGATTTGCTGTTTTCTTTGATCAGAGCATTTATTTTCTCTATGGTATCTTCAGAATCTGAGATTCGTTCTTCCATCTCTTGTATCCTATTGGTTATGCTTGATTCTGTAGTCTCTGTTCATTTACCTAGATTTTCCATTTCCAGCCGGCCCTTGTTTTGTGTTTTCTTCATTGCCTCCATTTCAGTTTTCAATTCTTGAACTGTTTCCTTTACCTGTTTGATTGTTTTATCTTGGTTTCCCAGTGTATCATTCACAGATTTACTCATTTCTTCAAACTTTTTGTTATACTTCTCATTCATTTCTTTACTCATTTCTTCAATCTTTTTGTTGTACTTCTCATCCAATTCTTTAAGGGAGTTATTCATATCCTGTTTAATGGACTCTATTGCTTGCATAATGACACTTTTTCCCACTTCTTTTGGATTAGGAGGTTCAAGTCCTTCTATTGTAGGGTCTTTGGGATCTGGTGTTTTCATGTTGTTTTTCAGATTGTTGGAGGAGTTCTTGCCTTGACGTCTGTCCATCTCTTCCTTCAAATGCTCTCTATTGGATCTTCTGGTACTGGGTCAGGTTCCCTTGTTGGGCAGGGACTTCACTGACAGAAGGCCTACCTTTCCTCAGGCAGGCTATTGAAACACAGGCACTCCTTCCTGCTGGATTGCACTCACAGCCCAGGTCAAGTGCTCAAGGCAACTGAGCTGGGGAGATCCCCTCCTCTGATGGATGTCTGTTAGAAGATCACTTCCCCTTGCTGGCCAGGAATGTGGCTGAGCTGACACAGGGCCCGCCTGTCCTCAGGTTATTAAGCACAGGAACTGCCTCTGCCAGGTTGCACCCACAGCCCAGGCCCAGCATGCAAGGCAGCTGCACTGTGGAGATCTTATGGTCCCAGGGGGAAGGGGTGAAGAGAGGAAGGTGTACCTGGATGAATGCTGGGATGGGATTCGGGAGTGCTCAGCAGGGTTGAGCCACCACTGCAGGGTGACCAGGAAGTCAAGGGGGTCGGGGAAAGTCTGAATTCCTCCTTGCTGGGCTTGTGCCTTGGGCCAGAAGCACACTCACCCCTCCTCCAATGGATGTCTGCTAGAAGATCTATAACTATATTTTGAATTAAATTATTTTCCTACCAAATAGGGTTTGAACATTAGTTTCTGCTAATTAAGTTACTATCTGACACTGATAAGTAAGTGTAGCATCTTGTTTGATTATAGCAAGTAACAACATTAAACTACCTTCATAAAGTAAGTATATTATATTTAATGGTTTATATGTTCCTCTTCATAAATGTTTTTATATCTATCTTCTATACTGAATTTATACTGAGTAAAACAGGCAATACTTTTCTCTGTCATAATATGAGTTCTACAACATTGGACTAGGAACAAAACGTGATGTTCTTGTGTTGTACTGAAATAAAGGAATGTTTTAAAGGACAGATAATTTTGAAGAGGTATTGAAACTGGCAGAATAAATCTGTAAAACAAAGAAGCTCACTGAATGATGCATAATATATTTGGTTAATTTTTTATACTGTCTAATGCATTTTTTCACATTGACCAATAGCACATATTATATATTATATAAGCAAAATAACACAATTGTTATTTATTTTATGAGGTATTTTACATGACATATTAATAGGTATGTAATTATAAATATTAATGCTAGAAAATTTAAATTCTATACACTAAATATGTTAGAGTATAAGGAAAAATGTTTTTAATGTGTATTTTGGAAACTTGATGTAAACATTCATCTGTGAATATTAAAATGATTCCAGACAACAAGTTAGCACATATACATAAAGAAAAATCACAGTCAGAGAGTTTTTTTATATACTGTTACCTAGATTCATAAAAGTGTTATACTGAATGCTACTATGTATTAAAAGTTGTTATTTTCTATAAGAGCTTACTATCTAATGTTAAATGCCTCTCTACTGTTCTAGATTGTTTGCACTATCCAATCTTTGTATCTGTATACTATATATTTTAATATATTGTTTGAGGATTCTATATTTGCTATATCGTGAAAACATTGTGGAGAATACTCCTTTTGAAATGCAGCAATGACAAAGAGATTAATCATGCTTAAAGTTTCAGGATGATGTGAAAGCATTTGTATTGGACACAGATTTTTTTACTCTTAAGTCATTCAGCAGCTGTGCTGTGACCACTTGTAGCTTCTGCAATTGAGACCTCCTGAATCAGTACTTGATATTAGTGGAAATGATACATGTAGAAGTTGCCTCATAGTAACATAGAAAGTTCCCAGACTTTCTCTTAAAGGATTCTTCCTACTCCAGTTAATATATCCATGGGCACAGGATCTTAATTGACTCTATACAAAATGAATTTCTTTACACATAAATATTGACCTCATTTACATGTGATAAGATAGGTAATTCCAAAGATATCATTTTGTCTATTCCTTAAATGGTGTTCATGAATTACAAGATATACTGTTATTTACATCCTGGGCCAGGAAAATTATTCTTATTTTTTGGATAGTGATTGAGATGGTGTAGTGTCTTTGGTCAGAGTAAACACTTTAAGGCATTGGCAAAGTCAATTATCAATCTAGGATGTTTCTGGATACTAAGTGGTGCTGTAGTCATTACATATAACAAGATTTAAAAAGCGTTGGGGAAAGTACATGCTAAGCATGTTCTCCTGGGTGAAATGAAGAAGTAGAGGCATAGGGAGGTTAGTTATAGCTCCAAATTAATATTCTCATGAAGTTCATGAACCTGAGGTTGCAACATAAGCTACATTACTGCAGACCCTTAACCATTCACCACTGCCCTGTGCACTGCCTGGTTCTTTTGCAGATGGCATTCAATTAGAGCAACATACCCTTTATTTGGTCTCAGTGATTATCAGATTCCAGTTACTACTAACTAGCATTTTTCAGATTATGAAAGTGAGTTTGAAATGTGCTGCATGACTGTTTAAATATAAAAAGAAAATAAATCAGTAGAATAGAAAAAGGTAGGGCTGCAGTAATACACGTGTAGATTGTTTGCTGAAAATATTCTGAAGTAATTTTCATTAATGGCTGACTCTTAGTGTGAAAACTGAGACATTTAGGAAAGTACCTAGATGCTTGCTTTCTCGTGAAGGGCATGAAGTTTCCACCTTTATTTTGATGCTCTGGGTTTGTCTGGATTTCTGCTTGAGTACATTTTACACGTGAAAAGTTTTGTATAACATGAAGACTGTTTTCTAGTGATCTATCACTTTCTATTTCCTTCTGTTTCACTGTTTCCTCTATTTTATGATTTCTAAAACATATTAGCAGCTGATAAAATATTTGCTAAGAGTCCTGGGTCACAAGATTTCAGTTAAATTGAATTTGATCTCTGTGAAGTTATTGAAAGCTGCAATGTTATAAAGTCAGTAAAGGCAATGATACAATGGGAAGAATTATGACTACTAGAAAGTTTCGGAGAAAGAATCAGAAGGAATAATTGCTCTGGGCAGAAATGTGATAAATACTTCTGTAGTTGTTTGATGTAGCTTAATGTTCGATCTTTTAAAATTTAATAAGATAGCCAATAAAACGGAAAGACCCTTTAGCTGTGAAGGTCTAATTTTGTAACCTCATAGTAATGAACTGATTGCTCCTGAAGTTGCTGATCATATTTTAAAGTTATTTCCCAGACCACAATGTCCTCTACAAAGTTACTCTAGAGTAGTTGATAAATTTAGGCTTCAATGACACTAAAGAGATTGTGCTCATATAAATCAGGAACACATTCACTATTTGGTTGCTAATAATATGCTAAGATATAACTTAAGTGTATAAATTGACATAGTATAGAGATATATGGAGGTCTTGAGATAGATTCTAGTTCTTATGTGCTTAGAAAAAATATCTTAAATGAAACAGGATCAACAGAAGATGTGCTAAACTCTTTGAAAGGGGAATTTAGAAATCTTTATTAAATATCCACTACAGGTTCATGACTGAAGCAAATGAAGAAGAAGATGATGTGTTCTATGTCATAATGGACTCTTTGTCATGTTCAGAGCTCCATGTCAGACCTTGTTCTTAAGTGTTTTCTTTTTGAAGCCTTATAAAAGGATCAATGAGTCAGAACAACAATGTCACAGAATTTATCCTCTTGGGCCTTACTGAAGATGCTTCTGTGCAAAAAGCATTATTTGTGATGTTTTTACTCATCTACATAGTGACAATAGTGGGAAACTTGTTCATTGTGTTTACAATTATCACCAGTCCCTCTTTAGGCTCACCAATGTACTTCTTCCTTGCCTGTCTTTCACTCCTGGATGCTCTTTATTGCAATACCATCTCACCCAAGTTGATTGCAGACTTACTCCATGATAAAAAGACCATCTCCTTCACAGCTTGTATGGTCCAGCTCTTTGTCAAGTGTTTATTTGGTGGCACTGAGGTTTTCTTTCAGGTGGCAATGGCCTATGATCGCTATGTGGCTATCTGTAAACCTCTGCACTATTTGACCATCATGAATCGACGGGTATGCATCCTGCTATTGGTAGTGGCCTGGACTGGAGGTTTTGTTCACTCTCTCCTTCAAATTCTTTTTGTTTATAACCTTCCTTTCTGTGGTTCCAATGTATTTGACCACTTTATGTGTGACATGTATCCATTATTGGGACTTGCATACACTGACACTTATTTCATTGGTGTCACTGTGGTTGCCAATGGTGGAGTGAGCTGCATAGTAGTCATTATCCTTCTCCTAGCTTCCTATGGAATAATCCTAAACTCTATCAGAACTCATAGTCAAGAAGGGAGGCACAAAGCCCTGTCTACCTGTAGCTCCCACATAATGGTAGTTGTCTGGTTTTTTGTTCCCTGTATTTTTTTTAAACTTTACTAATTTATAAAAGTTTCCATTTCCTCCCCTCCTTCCAACTTACTCCCACTCCCCCCACTCTCTCTCCTCCTCCCTCTCCATCCCTAAGAGCAGTCGGGGTTTCCTGCCCTGTGGGAAGTTCAAGTTCCTCC
Source organism: Myodes glareolus (assembly GCF_982192425.1). NCBI lineage: Eukaryota > Metazoa > Chordata > Mammalia > Rodentia > Cricetidae > Myodes > Myodes glareolus. The sequence continues at coordinate 217,106 of NC_142033.1, read as the reverse complement.
CCCCTCCCTCCAGGTCCAGGAAGGTGAGCATCCAAACAGACTGGATCCCAAAAATCCAGTATATGTAAAGGAAAAAAGTCCCAGTGTCATTGTCAATGGCTTCGCAGAAAGACCCCATGCCAGCCACGTTCAGAGAATCCGGCCACATTCAGAGAATCTGGTTGGATCACGTGCTCGTTCAGTCCCAGTCCAACTGGCCTTGGTGAACTCTCATTAGATCAGTCCCCTTGTATCAGTGGGTGAACGCACTTCTCACGGTACTACCTTTCTTGTTCATGTTCTCCCTTCTTCTGCTCTTCATTTAGACCTGGGGGCTCAGTCCAGTGCTCCAGTGTGGGTCTCTGTCTCAATCTCCATCCATCAGCGGGTGAAGGTTCCCTCTGATCTTGCATTCTTTGCTCACGTTCTCTTTTCTTTTGCTTCTCGTTTGGACCTAGGGAGTTAAGTCCAGTGTTCCAATGTGGGTCTCTGTCTCTATCTCCATCCATCGCCAGATGAAGTTTCTATGGTGATATACAAAATATTCATCAGTATGGTTATGGGCCAAGGCCGGTTCAGACACCCTCTCTTCTGTCCAGCGAACAATCTGGGAATCTCTCCTTGGACCTGGGAACCCCTCTATAATCAAGTCTCTTGTAAACCCTAAAATGACTCCCTTAGTTGAGATATATACTTCCATGCTCCCATATCCATCCTTCCTCCCTTACCCCATCCCAATTCCCCGAGCTTTCCCCATTTCTCCCCTACTCCCTTATCTCTAACCCTCTCCCATTCCAACAACCCCTCCATCCCCCCATGCACACAAGTTTGCCTGGCACTCTTGTCTACTTCCAATCTCCAGGAGGATAACTACATGATTTTCTTCAGGTTCACCTTCTTATTTAAATTCTCTAGGATCACGAATAATAGGCTCAAAGACCTTTAATTATGGCTAGAATCCACTTATGAGTGAGTACATACCATATTCCTCTCTTTGTGTCAGGGTTACCTCACTCAGTAAAGCATTTTCTATGTCCATCCATTTGCATGCAAAATTCAAGATGTCATTGTTTTTTACCGCTGAGTAAAACTCTAATGTATATATGTTTCACACCTTTTTTAACCATTCTTCTATTGAGGGGCACCTAGGTTGTTTCCAGGTTCTGGCTATTACAAATAGTGCTGCTATGAACATAGTTGAACAAATTTGTGGTATGATAGGGCATCTCTTGGGTATATTCCCAAGAGTGGAATTGCTGGGTCTTGAGGGAGGTTGATTCCCAGTTTCCTGAGAAACCGCCACACTGATTTCCACAGTGGCCGCACAAGTTTGCATTCCCATCAACAATGGATGAGAGTTCCCCTCTCTCCACATCCTCTCCAGCATAGGCTATCATTGGTGTTTTTGAGTTTGGCTATTCTGACAGGTGTAAGATGGTATCTCAAAGTTGTTTTGATTTGCATTTCCCTGATCGCTAAGGAGGTTGAGCATGACCTTAAGTGTCTTTTGGCCACTCAAAGTTCTCCTGTTGAGAATTCTCTGTTCAGATCAGTACCCGATTTTTTTAATTGGGTTAATTACAGTTTTAGTGTCTAGTTTCTAGAGTTCTTTGTATATTTTGGAGATCGGGCCTTTGTCTGTTGAGGGGTTGGTGAAAATCTTCTCCCAGTCAGAAGGTAGCCTTGTTGTATTACTCACGGTGTCCTTTACTTTACAGAAGCTTCTCAGTTTCAGGAGGTCCCATTTATTCATTGATTCTCTTATTGTCTGTGCTACTGGGGTTCTACCTAGGAAGTGGTCTCCTGTGCCTATGTCTTGTAAACTACTTCCCACTTTCTCTTCTATCATGTTCAAAGTGGTTGGATTAATGTATTTGGACTTGATTTTTGTGCATGGTGATAGATATGGATCTACTTTGATTCTTCTACAGGTTGACATCCAGTTATGTCAGCACCATTTGTTAAAGATGCTTTCCTTCTTCCATTGTATACCTTTAGCTCCCTTGTCGAAAATCAGGTGTTCATAAGTTTGTGGGTTAATACTTTGGTCTTCTATTCGATTCCATAGGTCGACTTCTCTGTTCTTATGCCAGTACCAAGCTGTTTTTAATAGTGTAGCTCTGTAATAGAGTATGAAGCCAGGGATGGTTATACCTCCAGAAATTCCTTTATAATATAAGATTGTTTTGGCTATCCTGGGTTTTTTGTTTTGCCATATAAACTTGATTATTGTTCTCTCAAGGTCTGTGAAGAAGTTTGATGGGATTTTGATGGGGATTACATTGAATCTATAAATTGCTTTTGGTAGAACTGCCATTTTTACTATGTTGATCCTCCCAATCCAAGAGTAGGGGAGATCTTTCCATTTTCTGGTATCCTCCTCAATTTCTTTCTTTAAAGACTTAAAGTTCTTCTCAAATAGGTCTTTCACTTCCTTGGTTAGAGTTATCACAAGATATTTTATGCTATTTGTGGCTATCATGAAAGGTGATGTTTCTCTGATTTCCCTCTCTGCTTCTTTATCCTTTGTGTATAGGAGCGCAACTGATTTTTTGGAATTGATCTCGTACCCTGCCACATTACTAAAGGTGTTTATCAGCTGTAGGAGTTCTTTGGTAGAGTTTTTGGGGTCGGTCATGTATACTATCATATCGTCTGCAAATAACGAAAGTTTAACTTCTTCCTTTCCAATTCGAATCCCCTTGATCCCCTTATGTTGTCGTATTGCTATTGCTAGAACTTCAAGAACTATATTGAAGAGGTATGGGGAGAGTGGACAGCCTTGTCATGTTCCTGATTTCAAGGGAATGACTTTGAGTTTCTCTCCATTCATTTTGATGTTAGCTGTCGGCTTGCTGTAAATAGCTTTTATTATATTTAGGTATGATCCTTGTATCCCCAATCTCTTCAACACCTTTAACATAAAAGGATGTTGAATTTTGTCAAATGCTTTTTCAGCATGTAATGAAATGATCATATGGTTTTTTTCTTTCAGTTTATTTATATGATGGATTGCATTGATAGATTTGCATATGTTGAACCTGCCTTTCATCTCTGGGATGAAGCCTACTTGATCATAATGGATAATTTTTCTAATGTGTTTTTGGATTTGGTTTGGCAGGATTTTGTTGAGAATTTTTGCGTCGATGTTCATGAGTGAGATTGGCCTGTAATTGTCTTTCTTGGTTGTGTCTTTATGTGGTTTTGGTATCAGGGTAACTGTAGCTTCACAAAAAGAGTTTCGCAATGGCTCTTCTGTTTCTATATTTGTGAATTACTTTAAGGAGTATAGGTATCAGTTCTTCTTGGAAGTTCTGGTAGAATTCTGCATTGAAACCATCTGGTCCTTGGCTTTTTTTGGTAGGGAGGTTTTTGATAACAGCTTCTAATTCTTCGCGACTAACAGGTGTATTTAGATTGTTCACCTGGTCTTGATTTATCTTTGGTAAATGGTATTTATCTAAAAACCAATCCATTTCTTTTACATTTTCTAACTTTGTGGCATATAAACTTTCGTAGTAAGATCTAATGATTCTCTGAATTTCCTCTGTGTCTGTGGTTATGTCCCCCTTTTCATTTCTGATCTTATTAATTTGCATGTTCTCTCTCTGCCGTTTGATTAGTTTGGATAGGGATTTGTCAATCTTGTTGATTTTCTCCAAGAACCAACTTTTTATTTCGTTGATTTTTTGGATTGTTTTCTGTGTTTCTATTTTGTTGATTTCAGCCCTCAGCTTGATTATTTCCAGTCTTCTACTCCTCCTGGGTGAGTCTACTTCTTTTTTTCCAGAGCTTTCAGGTGTGCTGTTAAGTCTCCAATATGTGCTTTCTCCATTTTTTTCAACTGGGCACTTAGTGCTATGAACTTTCCTCTTAGGACTGCTTTCATTGTGTCCCATAGGTTTGAGTATGTTGTGTCTTTTTTTTCATTAAATTCAAGGAAGACTTTAATTTCTTTCTTTATTTCTTCCTTGACCCAAGAATGATTCAGTAGTTGACTGTTCAACTTCCACGCGTTTTTAGGCTTTCTGGTGTTCAAATTGTTATTGAATTCTAACTTTATTCCATGGTAATCCAACAAGACACAGGTGATTACTAATATTTTTTTGTCTCTGTGGAAGTTTGCTTTGTTACCGAGTATGTGGTCAATTTTCGAGAAGGTTCCATGAGCTGCAGAGAAGAAGGTATATTCTTTCCTATTTGGGTGGAATGTTCTATAGATATCTGTTAAGTCCATTTGATTCATTACCTCTAGTAATTCTCTTATTTCTCTGTTGTGTTTCTCTCTGATTGACCTGTCCGTTGGTGAGAGAGATGTGTTGAAGTCTCCTACTATTAGTGTGTGTGGTCTGATGACTGCCTTGAGTTCTAAAAGTTTTTCTTTTAAATAAGTGGGTGCTTCTATATTAGGGGCATAGATATTCAGGATTGAGACTTCCTCCTGATGAATTGTTCCTGTTATGAGTATGAAATGTCTGTTTCCATCTCTTCTGATTGATTTTAGTTTGAAGTCCATTTTGCTAGATATTAGAATGGCCACACCCTCTTGTTTCTCAGGTCCATTTGCTTGGGAAACCTTTTCCCAACCCTTTACTCTGAGTTGATGTCTATCTTTGTGGTTGAGGTGTGTTTCTTGTAAACAGCAGAATGTTATATCCTGTTTTCATATCCAATCTCTTAGTCTGTGCCTTTTTATAGGTGAATTGAGTCCATTAATATTAAGTGACATTAATGACCAGTGGTTGTTGATTCTGGTAATTATTTTTGTGTGTGTGTGTATAGTAGAGTTTGTGTGTTTCTCTTCTTTGAGTCGTGGTTGTGACGGGTCGCTAGATGTCTGGGTTATTGTAGGCAGTGTTGATAATGTTGTATTCCTTGGGTTGTGATTTTTCTTCTATTACTTTCTGTAAGGCTGGATTTGTGACTACGAATTGTTTAAATTTGTTTTTATCCTGGAATATTTTGTTTTCTCTGTTGATAGTGAATGATAGCTTGGCTGAGTCTGGGTTTGCATCCATGGTCTCTTAGTTTCTGCAGTACCTCTATCCAGGACCTTCTGGCTTTCATGGTTTCCATAGAGAAGTCCGGTGTTAGCCTGATAGGTTTACCTTTATAAGTTACTTGCCCTTTTTCCTTTGCAGCTCTTAATATTCTTTCTTTAATCTGTATGTTTTGTGTTTTGATTATTATATGGTGAAGGGATCTTTTTTTTTTTTTGGACCAGTCTATTCCGTGTTCTGTATGCTTCTTGAACCTTCGTAGGAATATCGTTCTTTAGGTTGGGAAAGTTTTCTTCTATAATTTTGTTGAATATTTTTTCTGGGCCTTTGCTCTGCAATCCTTGTCCTTCTTCAATCCTTATTATTCTTAGATTTGGGTTTTTTATTGTGTCCCAGATTTCTTGAATGTTTTGTGATGAGAATTTGTTGGATTTGCTGTTTTCTTTGATCAGAGCATTTATTTTCTCTATGGTATCTTCAGAATCTGTGATTCGTTCTTTTATCTCTTGGATTCTATTGGTTATGTTTGATTCTGTAGTCTCTGTTTATTTACCTAGGTTTTCCATATCTATCCCGACCTCGTTTTGTGTGTTCTTCATTGCCTCCATTTCAGTTCAATTCTTGAACTGTTTCCTTTACCTGTTTGATTGTTTTATCTTGGTTTCCCAGTGTATCCTTCACGGATTTACTCATTTCTTCAAACTTTTTGTTTTACTTCTCATCCATTTCTTTACTCATTTCTTAAAACTTTTTGTTATATTTTTCATCCAATTCGTTAAGGGAGTTATTCATATCCTGTTTAATGGACTCTATTGCTTTCATAATGGCACTTTTTCCCACTTCTTCTGGATTAAGTTGTTCCAGTCCTTCTATTGTAGGGTCATTGGGATCTGGTGTTTCCATGTTGTTTTTCAGATTGTTGGAGGAGTTCTTGGCTTGGCGTCTGCCCATCTCTTCCTTCAAATGCTCTCTATTGGATCTTCTGGCACCGGGTCAGTTTCCCTTGTTGGGCAGGGACTTCACTGACAGAAGGCCTACCTTTCCTCAGGCAGGCTATTGAAACACAGGCACTCCCTCCTGCTGGGTTGTACTCACAGACCAGGCCCAGTGCCCAAGGCAGCTGAGCTGGGGAAATTTTATGACCCCAGGGGGGAAGAGAGAAATATAGGAATGTGTACCTGGATGGAAGCTGGGATGGGAGGCGGGAGAGCTTTTCTTGGTGGAACCACCACTTCAGGGTGACCTGGGAGTTAAGGGGGTCGGCAAAAGTCTGATCTCTTCCTTGCTGGGCTTCTGCCATGGGCCAGAAGCAAACTTACCCCTCTGATGGATGTCTGCTAGAAGTCAATGCCCCTTGCTGGTCAGGAATGTCGCTGAGCTGACATAGTGCCCACCTGTCCTCAGGCAGGCTTTTAAAACACAGTCTTTTCCCTGTAGTTTTATGTATGCCAGACCTGTTTCGAACTTTTCCATAGATAAATCCATTTCTGTTTTTTATACAGTTATCACTCCCATGTTGAATCCTTTAATATACACTTTGAGGAACTCAGAGATGAAAAATTGCATGCAAAAACTGTAACATGAGGGGCTGGCTTGTTGGGGTATCTGTCCTGCCCAGTACTCCACAGCAGGCAGGCCCCAAAGAAAATCACGCACAAGACTCCATAAGATTATAAACTTATTGGCCCATTTGGTCAGGCTACTTATTAGCTCTTATAACTTATGTTACCCCATTATCCTTATCTACATTACCCACATGGGCTCAGTACCTTTCTCAGTGTGACAGCTTACATGTTGCCTCTTCGGTGGTCTGTGCAGGAGTGCTGAGGGAGCTCTGCTTCCAGAATACTCCCAGTCTCTTTGCTCCACCCCTACTTCCTGTCTGGTTTTCCCGCCTATACTGCCTGCCTGGCCAATCAGCGTTTTATTAAAATGATTGACAGAATACAGACAATTCTCCCGTATCAAAAAACTTTGGCATAAAATGTTTACTACAAATAGAATAAGAAACTCATTGTGCTAAGAAATTACTAGCTATATCAATCGGGAATAAATTCTAACAAAGCATCACCTTGTCTATTCAGTGGATCCCAAACATTCTAGAAAGACCTCAGAGAAGGAGAATGCATTATTTTTTGAACTTTTATATTAAATTTTCATGTATCCATGTCATGTATTTTGGTCATGTCGATACTTCATTTCCCCACCTCCAATCGCTTCTCTCTCCTCTCTTACCATTTTTTTCCTCCCAATATCAGGTACACTTTTTAAAAACCCACCCAGTCAACCTATATTTACCAGTAAATAAATCATCTATGGAGTATGGTATGTTTCAAAAGGCCTCCCCTGAAGAAAATCAACTCTCCTTGTCCCAGTGGTCACAAATTGCCAAAGGATTTTTAGTTAGATGAGGAATTTCATTACTTCTTCCCTCATCCATACTGGAATTTTTTCTGACTTGATGTATTTAGATCTTCTGCAGATAGTCACAGTGTCTGTGAGTTCATGTGTACAAATGTTTGTAGTGTCTGGAAAACAGCATTTACATCAATTTGCTCACTATCTCTGATTGTTATATCTTTCCACCCTATCTTCCCTGATGATTCCCGAGCATCGTAGAGCAAGGGTGTGACGCATATGTCCATTTTAGTTAAAATTTGACAGTTTCTTATTTTCTTCAAGTTGACCACTTGTGACTCTCTATATCCATTGATACAAACTGCAAAAAAGAAGTTCTTATGATGAGGGCTAAGTTGTGCACTGATGCTGGAGGTGGCAGCACACACTTTCAATCCCAGCACTTAGGATATAGAGGAAGGCGAATCTCTATGAGTTTGAAGCCATCCTACTCTACAAAGCAAGTTCCAGGACAGCCAGTGTTGCCAAAGCAGTCCTCTCTTTAAAAAGATGAATTAGTCTACAGGTATAAAAATAGGATACTCAGAATTCAGTGTCATATTATGTCTACTTAGCAGAATAATAGCAGTGTGTTTTTTCATAGTTCCCATGATCAATACAGGCATAGGTTCTCAGTGTAGTTAATGATAATAAACAAAATGTCTTCACATGAAAATGTATAACCAGCCCGGTATTGTATCAAATGATAAATGACTTAAGACAAATGTAGCACAATGGAATTTTATTAAGGTATACATAACATAAAATTATGAAATTGGCATGTAAATACATATAGATGAGAATAAAGATTCTCAGTTGAAGCAACCCAGATCCAGAAATAAAAACAGATATATTCATTCTCATGCAAATCTTTAGATAAATGTGCTTAAATTGAATCATTTGTAGAAGTCAGGAAATTATTCAGAACAATTGTTGAATTTCAACTTAAGGAGATAGAATATGTGCAGTATGAAGTGAGAAAAGGAAACAATGGGAAAAATTTTAACTTGATTAGGGGATGATATAGGATAGAGGAGGTATTATGGGAAGGGATAACTGACACTAAAAACCTTTGTGGAAGAATTATCTGTATTCTGTCAATCATGTTTTAAAAAAAAACGCTGATTGGCCAGGCAGGCAGTATAGGCGAGAAAGCCAGACAGGAAGTAGAGGTGGAGCAAAGAGACTGGGAGTATTCTGTAAAGCAGGAAACTCCCTCGCCAGTTCTGCCCAGGCCACTGGAGATGAAAGATGTAAGCTACCCCGCTGGAAAAGGTACTGAGCCATGTGCTAACGTAGATAAGGATAATGGGCTAACATAAGTTATAAGAGCTAATAAGTAGCCTGACCTAATGGGTCAATCAGTTTATAATCTTATGGAGTCCTGTGTGTGATTTTCTTTGAGAATTGCCGGTTGTGGGGTACTGGGTGGGACAGAAACTCCAAGTTGGCCCCTCATGCTACAGATGGTGCCCACGTGGATAACTGAACCCACAGAAAACCTGAGGAAGCTTGGGAAAAAATAGTATAAAGCATGTTTTCTTGTTATCAGCAATTTCTCAGGTCTGCTCTGCTTGCTAGAGGCAAGCAAATGCTCTCATCTAAGAGAGGCTTCCTGACTCAGCTTTAGCTGTAAAACTTTGCAGCTCTTTTAAGAGGTCCTGCCACGAAATACTTAAATGGTGTTGATGAAAAGCTGAACGCATGCTTTTCGGTTTTCAGCCGTAGCAGGAAAAAAGCTGCGCTGTTTTAAAATGCCGTCTTTCTGGGCTGCCCTGCCAGGGCAATCTCTGACTCTTTCAGGCAGGCAGTCTGTCTGAGTTTGGTCTGTGAGAAGAATGCTCCAGCTTGCTTGCTGGCAAGGACCTTGAAACGCCATAGAGTTGTGGCAGTGAACACAACTCTGGCTGGTGTCTCAGTCATGAGGCTGGAAAGCTAAGGAATGGGCTGGATCTAACTATCAAAGCCATGGCTTTAGTCCTACCCATTGAAGACTCCTGTGGTTAGAAAAAGAGAGGTATGCAGTAAATAGAGATTCAAAGAAGAAGAAAACCTTTAAATGGTTTACTATGTGTTCAGGCTGAAGGTTAAAGTTCTTAAAAGTAAAAAAGAAAAAAAAGGAGTTGTTGGGTGTGGTGGTACACACCTTTAATCCCAACAAAAGGGAAGCAGAGGTAGATTGACCTCTGTGACTTCAAGGGGCAGAGGCAGATTGACCTCTGTGACCTCAAGGTGTGGTAGTACACGCCTTTAATCCCTATGCCTGGGAGGCAGAGACAGATCTCTGTGAGTTCAAGTCATGGTAGCACATGCCTTTAATCCCAGCACTGAGGAGGTAGAGATGGGCAGATCTCTGTGAGTTCAAGGACAGCCTTGTCTACAGAGTTATTCCAGGACAAAGATATATACAGAGAACCTGTCTCAAAAAAGCCAAAATTTAAAAGTAAAAATAAAAGAAATAGATGTTGAAATAAAGCCGCATAAAGATGAAAAATACACAGAGAATCTTGATACTGTATGCTATTATGCTCTCTTTGAATTGTTTGAATGCTGAGGAAGGAGCAACAGCTACTAAAAGATACTTGTTTATAAATGCTTCTGAACTAACCCAAGATAGGTATTTTGAAAATACCTTGGCTTCAAAACTGAAGTCAAAAGGTATGTTACTTTGGAGAAGAGATTTTGCTTTTGTTTCCACAGAAAATGAGAGGCTGTGGATTCATTCTGAGTTAAGAAAAATCAGGTTCGAAAAAGGAAGACCACCTGAGAAATCTCCGATAGGAACAGATGGCCCAGATGTCTGAGTTCTACATCCAGAACAGATTCAAGACTGCTGCCTGAGATGATCAAGACTCACAGGATACTCCAGTCAGGACTTGATTATAACTCTAAATTTTCTTTAGGTCCCCATAAGATCATCAGTGCCCCCAACCAGCAGGAAGTAGCCTGAAATACTACACCCACATTCCCAACAAATGGACTATGGGTATTTTCCTTTGTTTAAAAAAAAAGAGGGAAATAGTATGGGAGAATTATCTGTATTCTGTCAATCATGTATTTTAATAAAACGCTGATTGGCCAGGCAGGAAGTATAGGCAGGTCAACCAGACAGGAAGTAGAGGTGGGGCGATGAGAGCAGGAGTATTCCAGGAAGGAGGAAGTGCCTCTGCCATTCCTGCACGACCACCGAAGAGGCAGCATGTAACTTGCCCCCCTGTAAAAGGTACCAAGCCATATGGCTAACATACATGAGAATAATGGGTTAATATAACCTATAAGAGTTTCAGTTAAGAAACCTGAACTAATGGGCCAATCAGCTTTATAACTTATAGAGATCTCTGTGTGATTGATTTTCTCTTTGGGACATGCCGGTTGTGGGGTACCTGGCGGGACAGAAACCCCAACAAGCCGGCCCCTCATGTTACAAACCTTAAAAATCACATAGAAACCTAATTAAAAGTTTCCCAAAATGTATAAATATGCAAATATTCACACATATATGTAAATAGTTGAAATGAGAAGACCCTATATTCAGTGATGGCACTTCTGAGAAAAGACACACACATTTCTGATAGTTTAAGGTCAGTATATCTGTAGAGCAAGTTCCATGAGAGCCAGGGTAATTACACGTGGAAACCATGTCTCAACAAACAAGCACACAAACAAACAAGAAAACAAGAAACAGAGAAAGACTACCCTATAGTGGAGTTGGATGGGTGGCTGGATACTATAGACTATCAAATAAAAATCCCTATGCCAGTAAAGTTTTTTTTTTGAGTTGTTAGTCAGTAAGGTCATATATGGCCCTCAAACATTGCAGACTGTTATGATTGTAGTTGGTTAGCCTATAGAACTTGACCTTAAGACTCTACAGCTTAAGGCAACACACACATGAACCATAGAAAATGGATACTCAATGTGATACTGCCCTGTGTTTTTCATCCACTTTGGCTCGCTCTCATACTGGAAGGTGCTATGCTTGCCAGCATGAGAGAAAAGCATTCAATGACAAAGTAAGAATAAAAAGGATGAGAAAAACGAACTGACTGAAAGAAAAAGATTCATCAGGGCCCTAACTCCTAGAGATTTGGATTCACATATCACCACTCCTACAAGTGTTTAGACCTATAATTGACAATCTTTTCAAGAAAAATGTCAACTACAACAGATTCTGCAGTTCCAAGTTCTTTTATCAGAACCCCTGAGCTTCTTTGCCTGAGTGTCTCTCAATGGACAGAGTAAAGTTGTACTCTGGCAGGTTATGCCTGAGGAAGGAGACAGGGTCAGCTTCCTTTAGACTGATTTATATGTTAATGAATCTCTAAAGTGTTTCATAATATGCAACAGTACAATTTATTAATCATTTCATGTATAATTTTTATTTCACATTATAGCATTTTAACCTAATCTACACAAATTTCATATACAAATACAATGAATTTTGATCATATCTTCTTCCTATTCCTTTTGACTAAAACTCAAAGAACATCCATCTAAATATTACCCTGTATAAAATCATGTCCTCTTTTTAATTTATTGAGTACAATTAGTGTTGCCCATATGTATATGGAACAGGATCATCCTCATTAACTTTTAATCACAAATAACTCCTCAGATAGGTGTGATGCCTGGAATGTTGACTGACTTATCTTGTAAAGATCTTGTGCACGTAACCATGGCCTCTGTAAGCTCATGGTTAAATGGCTGTCTCATGTTAGAATATGTTTTGACCTAGTCCTTCCTGATCAATGGCCCTTACAGATTTTTAAACTTTTCTTTGGTTATGTTTCCTGAGTCTTGGTGTGTGTGTGTGTGTGTGTGTGTTAGAGATGATCCATTTAATGTTAAGTACCCCATAGTCAATTATTCTCATTTCTCTGACTAGTTTTAGTTCTCTTTAATAATGTTGCTACTGCAAAGAGAACTTGTTTTGGTAAGGGGCAAAGACTGAACTAGTCTATGGGTATAAAGATAAGCACGTTAAAGGCAATTGAATACTATATCAATTTAAGAAAATGGTAGTAGCAGGATATCCTCTACTGTCTGTTACCTGTTAAGCTCCATGTTTTTGGCTATGTTAGCAGTACTAGGAATGAGCTCCTTTTCAGGACCAGGCCTTCAGTCCACTTTTAAAGCTGTTTATTATCCCAAAGTTTAGTGCCTCTATCGCACCAATGGGTTACCTTGATGGTCCAGACATAATTTTAGGATTACAGTTGTGTAGGGGTATTTTTAACTTTTCTCTCTCTTTGCAGGATGCTTAGTACTTTCTGATATCAAGTCACTACCAGGGCAGTAGTTAACCTTTTTTTGATTTTTGTGTATAACATTATAAGTATCTCATGTCCCTTGGCATTTAACTACTCTCCTTATAAGTAACTCACCACATTTTCACTAGAGATTTGATTGTTCATGAAAATAAGCCTGTCCAGAAGAGGTATCATTTAAACTTCTGCAATGCCTTCTAACAAGCTCATTTATTGGAAATGTGGATGACCTAGAGCCATACACACATGTAAGATTATTTGTACACATAAATGGAAAATTATCGTCTCTTTCAATTGACTCAATGGATTTTTAAAAACTCAATTATACTCAAGGTAAAAGATGCCTTAGTATTTAGCCCTCAAGTTATTGTCTTCCTTTGTATACATCACTGCTTATTGAAGTTTGTGGAAGGTTTCAAATACCTTGGAGTTAGAAAAAAAACCAAAAACTGAAGAAGTTGCTCTGCTTATGAGAAAAATGTCATCAGTTTTGCCATGTGCTTAATCTCAGTTTTTCTATTGTTATTTAAATATCAGAAACATTGAATAGCTAAGCATGTAGTAGTTATGGTAGATTTGGTAAATTCTCAAGGAAATATCCTTTTGTCTGCTTCAACAAAGTAAACTGAAAAGACAAAAATTCATGCAACTCCCTTTGGTGCTTATCTTTTGTTTATGTATGACTGTAAAAATGGGTTTGAATAATTAGTTTCCACTAAAACTAAGAAACCTTACTTTTGTTTGTTATTTTCACAACACTAAGAATTTTCAATTGTTTTTCTATAGTAAAATAGTGGTAATACGTATTAGTGCCTTTTTATCTGTCTTCACAAATTTACTCATATGCTTATAAACCATAGCATTTTCTAATAAAAAAAGAATGATTCCCTCCACTGAGGATGATTGCAAACTATGAGTTCTTGAAATAATGAACTTGGAATACAAGGTGAGTATTCCTAAGATGCACAATGGTTTTCTTAAAGGTTAGAAAATCTCATGAGCAACATATAAATAGGGCAAAGTAATGTGAACAAAACCACACAGAAGTTCATTGGAATATATGAGAGTCGATTTGCTCTTAGTTTTATAAGCTGGCTGGTGACTATTTTCTATTTACCAATTTTATAAAAAGTGTGTGCTATATGAATAACAATTAAAAATTGATTTAATACTTTGGTTTATACTTTATAATTTCTAAACCATTTATCAAACAAAAGCTAATGTTATTTATTTATATATATATTTGTATTAGTAAATCCAATATTCCATATGTCAAATGTATTTCAGCAAAAGTAAAAATATTTTATAGATTTGAAGCTTATTATAGGTTTTAATGTATGACTATTAAAATGATGTCAGCCAACTTGTAAGTACATATATGCAGAAAAACTCTTTTTCAGACTCTTGGTGATATTCTTTTCCCTAGTTACTTAATTTCTGTGTTAAAGTATCATAATGCTAATAAAAATGGTGTTAAAATAAATTTTCCAGAAAAAGTTTGTTGCCTAGTGCTGAAAGCTCAATCATATTATTCTACAGCTTCATTGTGTCCAAATTTGAAAACTTTGTGACATAGAATATGAAGTGAGTATTCATGTGATGTACTATAGTGTACATGTATTTCTGGATGGTCAGATTGTCTCATGAAGAGCATGTGAATAGGACAAATTCATCTGAGAAATGAACACAGACGTTTATTGGAACATATAGAGAACATTTGGTATTAGTTTCATAACCTGACTGATGTCTATTTTTGTATTCCAACATAAAACAAAACAATTTATATTTAAGAGCTTCATTTTACTGTGTTATTGAAATTCTTAAGCTAGATCCCAGCTTCCATCCAGAGAGCCATCGGAGGGGTGAGTTGATTCGGGCCTGTGGCAGGGGCCCGGCTAGGAGGAGCTAGGACTTTCCCTGACTCCATAGACTCCCAGGTCAGCCTGCTCTGCTGGCTCCACCCTGCGTGCCTCCGCCAGCCATCCCAGCTTCCATCCAGAGGGCCATCAGAGGGGTGATTTTGCTTCGGGCCTGCAGCAGGGGCCCTGCGAAGAGGAACTCAGTCTTTCCCCGACCCCATAGGCTCCCAGGTCAGCCTGCTCTGCTGGCTCCACCCTGCTAGCTCCCCCGCCAGCCATCCCAGCCTCCAGCCAGTGGGCCATCAGAGGGGTGAGTTTGCTTCAGGCCCGGGGCAGGGGCCCGGTGAGGAGGAGCTCGGACTTTCCCCGACCCCATAGACTCTCAGGTCAACCTGCAGTGCTGGTTCCACCTTGCTAAGCTCTCCCGCCTGCCATCCCAGCTTCCATCCAGGTACAAATTTCTATATTTCTCCCCTCCCACTGGGGCCATAAAATTTCCCCAGCTCAGCTGCCTTGCACACTGGGCCTGCTCCGTAGGCGCATCCCGGAAAGAGGGAGTGCCTGTGCTTCAATAGCCTGCCTGGGGAAAGGTAGGCATTCTATCAGTGAACTCCCTGCCCAACAAGGGAACCTGACCCGATACCAGAAGTTCCAATAGAGAGCATTTGATCGAAGAGATGGGCAGATGCCAAGGCAAGACCTCCTCCAACAATCTGAAAAACAACATGAAAACACCAGATCCCAACGACCCTACAACAGAAGGATTTGAACACTCTAACCCAGATGAAGTGGAAAAAAGTGCCATTATGAAAGCAATAGAGTCCCTTAAACAGGATATGAATAACTCCCTTAAGGAACTGGTTGAGAAGTATAACAAAAAGTTTGAAGAAATGAGTATAGAAATGGATGAGAAATATAACAAAAAGTTTGAAGAAATAAGTAAATCCGTGAATGATACCCTGAGAAAGCAAGAAAAAACAATCAAACAAGTAAAGGAAACAGTCCAAGAATTGAAAATTGAAATGGAGGCAATGAAGAAAACACAAACCGAGAACCAGCTGGATATGGAAAACCTAGGGAAATGAGTGGAGACTACAGAATCAAGCATAACCAATAGAATACAAGAGATAGAAGAACAAATCTCAGATTCTGAAGATACCATAGAGAAAATAAATGCTCTGGTCAAAGAAAAGAGCAAATTCAACAAATTCTCTTCACAAAACATTCAGGAAATCTGGGACACAATAAAAAAAACAAATCTAAGAATAATAGGGATTGAAGAAGGAGAAGAACTGCAGATCAAAGGCCCAGAAAATATATTCAACAAAATTATAGAAGAAAACTTTCCCAATCTAAAGAACGATATTCCTATGAAGGTTCAAGAAGCATACAGAACGCCAAATAGACTGGATCAAAAAAAGAAGTCCCCTCGCCATATAATAATCAAAATGCAAAACATCCAGATTAAAGAAAGAATATTAAGAGCTGCAAAGGAAAAAGGTCAAGTGACTTATAAAGGTAAACCTATCAGGCTTATACCAGACTTCTCTATGGAAACCATGAAAGCCAGAAGATCCTGGATAGAGGTACTGCAGAAACTAAGAGACCATGGATGCAAACCCAGACTACTATACCCAGCCAAGCTTTCATTCACTATCAACGGAGAAAACAAAATATTCCAGGATAAAAATAAATTTAAACAATTCGTAGCCACAAATCCATCCCTACAGAAAGTAATAGAAGGAAAATTGCAACCCAAGGAATCCAACATTGCCATCACTGCCTACAATAACCCAGACATCTAGCGACCCTTCACAACCACAACTCAAAGAAGAGAAACACACAAACTCTACTACACACACACACACACACACACACACACACACACACACACACACACAAATAATAAACGGAATCAACAACCACTGGTCATTAATATCACTTAATATTAATGAACTCAATTCACCTATAAAAAGGCACAGACTTAGAGACTGGATAAGAAAACAGGATCCAACATTCTGCTGCTTATAAGAAACACACCTCAACCACAGAGATAGACATCTACCCAGAGTAAAGGGTTGGGAAAAGGTTTTCCAAGCAAATGGACCTAAGAAACAAGCTGGTGTGGCCATTCTAATATCTAACAAAATTGACTTCAAACTAAAATCAATCAAAAGAGATGGAGATGGACATTTCATACTCTTAACAGGAACAATTAATCAGGAGAAAGTCTCAATCCTGAATATCTACACCCCTAATATAAAAGCACCCACTTATGAAAAAGAAAAACTTTTAGAACTCAAGGCACTCATCAAACCACACACACTAATAGTAGGAGACTTCAACACACCTCTCTCACCAATGGACAGATCAATCAAACAGAACCTCAACAGAGAAATAAGAGAATTACTAGAGGTAATGAATCAAATGGACTTAACAGATATCTATAGAACATTCTACCCAAAAAGGAAAGAATATACCTTCTTCTCTGCAGCTCATGGAACCTTCTCGAAAATTGACCACATACTCGGTAACAAAGCAAAATTACACAGATACAAAAAAATATTAGTAATCACCTGTGTCTTATCGGATCACTGTAGAGGGCCGCAACCACACTCTCCACCATAGATGGCGCTGCACCGCCAGGTGAGCTAGAAAGCTCACATGTGTTGGTATTTTCCACTACTCCCAAGGTTTCACCTGGGACTGGGAGCAGTTGACCAATCCAAGAATGACACGTCCAGAGCGGGGTCTGTTTCCTTTATAAGGGATGGGTTCCATCATATCTGGGTCTCCGCCATGTGGCTTATGCTCTCCCTCCCAAGAGACATAAAGCTTTTCTGCAGAAGGATCCTATGTGTACCGCGTGGTTCTTGCTGGCGAGACGGTAGCGCGGGACAGATCACCACGGAATAAAGTTAGAACTCAATAACAATTCGAATTCCAGAAAGCCTACAAATGTGTGGAAGTTGAACAGTCAACTACTGAATCATCCTTGGGACAAGGAAGAAATAAAGAAAGAAATTAAAGTCTTCCTTGAATTTAATGAAAAAAAAGACACAACATACTCAAACCTATGGGACACAATGAAAGCAGTTCTAAGAGGAAAGTTCATAGCGCTAAGTGCCCAATTAAAGAAAACGGAGAAAGCATATATTGGAGACTTAACAGCACACCTAAAAGCTCTGGAAAAAAAAGAAACAGACTCTCCCAGGAGGAGTAGAAGATTGGAAATAATCAAGCTGAGGGCTGAAATCAACAAAATAGAAACACAGAAAACAATCCAAAAAATCAACGAAACAAAAAGTTGGTTCTTGGAGAAAATCAACAAGATTGACAAACCCCTATCCAAACTAATCAAACGGCAGAGAGAGAACACTCAAATTAATAAGATCAGAAATGAAAAGGGGGACATAACCACAGACACAGAGGAAATTCAGAGAATCATTAGATCTTACTACGAGAGTTTATATGCCACAAAGTTGGAAAATGTTCAAGAAATGGATTGGTTTTTAGATAAATACCATTTACCAAAGTTAAATCAAGAGCAAGTGAACAATCTAAATAAACCTGTTAGTCGCGAAGAATTAGAAGCTGTTATCAAAAATCTTCCTACCAAAAAAAGCCCAGGATCAGATGGTTTCAATGCAGAATTCTACCAGAACTTCCAGGAAGAGCTAATACCTATACTCCTTAATGTATTTCAAAATATAGAAACAGAAGAATCATTGACAAACTCTTTTTATGAAGCTACAGTTACCCTGATACCAAAACCACACAAAGACACAACCAAGAATGAGAATTGCAGACCAATCACACTCATGAACATTGACGCCAAAATACTCAATAAAATACTGGCAAACCAAATCCAGGAATACATTAGAAAAATTATCCATTATGATCAAGTGGTCTTCATCCCAGAGATGCAGGGCTGGTTCAACATACGCAAATCTATCAATGTAATCCATCATATAAATAAATTGAAAGAAAAAAACCATATGATCATTTCACTGGATGCTGAAAAAGCATTTGACAAAATTCAATACCCCTTTATGATAAAGGTGTTGGAGAGATTGGGTATACGAGGATCATACTTAAATATAATAAAAGCAATATATAGTAAGCTGACAGCTAACATCAAATTGAATGGAGAGAAACTCAAAGCCATTCCACTAAAATCAGGAACATGACAGGCTGTCCACTCTCTCCATACCTCTTCAATTTAGTGCTTGAAGTCCTAGCAATAGCAATAAGACAACATAAGGGGATCAAGGGAATTCGAATTGGAAAGGATGAAGTTAAACTTTCGTTATTTGCAGACGATATGATAGTGTACATAAGCGACCCCAAAAACTCTACCAAAGAACTCCTACAGCTGATAAACACCTTTAGTAATGTGGCAGGATACAAGATCAACTCCAAAATATCGGTTGCCCTCCTATACACAAAGGATAAAGAAGCAGAGAGGGAAATCAGAGAAACATCACCTTTCATGATAGCCACAAATAGCATAAATTATCTTGTGATAACTCTAACCAAGGAAGTGAAACACCTATTTGACAAGAACTTTAAGTCCTTGAAGAAAGAAATTGAGGAGGATACCAGAAAATGGAAAGATCTCCCCTGTTCTTGGATTGGGAGAATCAACATAGTAAAAATGGCAATTTTACCAAAAGCAATCTATAGATTCAATGCAATTCCCATCAAAATTCCATCAAACTTCTTCACAGACCTTGAGAGAACAATAATCAAGTTTATATGGCAAAACAAAAAACCCAGGATAGCTAAAACAATCTTATACAATAAAGGTACTTCTGGAGGCATTACCATCCCTGACTTCAAACTCTATTACAGAGCGACAGTAGTGAAAACAGCTTGGTATTGGCATAACAACAGAGAAGTCAACCTATGGAATCGAATAGAAGACCTGGGTATTAACCCACAAACATATGAACACCTGATATTTGACAAGGAGCTAAAGGCATACAATGGAAGAAGGAAAGTATCTTTAACAAATGGTGCTGGCATAACTGGATGTCAACCTGTAGAAGAATGAAAATAGATCCATATCTATCACCATGCACAAAACTCAGGTCCAAATGGATTAAAGACCTCAACATTAATCTGACCACTTTGAACCAGATAGAAGAGAAAGTGGGAAGTAGTCTGCAAGATATAGGCACAGGAGACCAGTTCCTAAGCAGAACCCCAGGAGCGCAGACAATAAGAGAAGCAATGAATAAATGGGACCTCCTGAAACTGAGAAGCTTCTGTAAAGCAAAGGACACTGTCACTAAGTCAAAAAGGCTACCTTCCGACTGGGAGAAGATCTTCACAAATCCCTCATCAGACAAAGGTCTGATCTCCAAAATATACAAAGAACTCAAGAAACTAGACACTAAAACTCTAACTAACCCAATTAAAAAATTGGGTACTGAACTGAAGAGAGAATTCACAACAGATGAACTCCGAATGGCCAAAAGGCACTTAAGGTCATGCTCAACCTCCTTAGCAATCAGGGAAATGCAAATCAAAACAATTTTGAGATATCATCTTACACCTGTCAGACTAGCCAAACTCAAAAACACCAATGATAGCCTATGCTGGAGAGGTTGTGGAATGAGGGGAACACTCATCCATTGTTGGTGGGAATGCAAACTTGTGCAGCCACTGTGGAAATCAGTGTGGCGGTTTCTCAGGAAACTGTGAGTCAACCTCCTCAGGACCCAGCAATTCCACTCTTGGGAATATACCCAAGAGATGCCCTATCATATCACAAAAGCATTTGTTCAACTATGTTCATAGCAGCACTATTTGTAATAGCCAGAACCTGGAAACAACCTAGGTGCCCCTCAATAGAAGAATGGTTAATTTTTTTTAATATGTCTAAAATTTATTTCTTTTTTATTTCTTTTTTTAAGGTAATTTTATTAAATTATAAAAGTTTCCATTTCCGCCCCTCCTCCCACCATCCTCCCACTCCCCTCACTCCCTCTCCTCCTCTCTCTTCGGCCCTTAGGGCAGTCAGGGTTTCCTGCCCTGTGGGAAGTTCAAGTTCCTCCCCCCTCCCTCCAGGTCCAGGCAGGTGAGTATCCAAACAGACTGGATCCCCAAAATCCAGTATATGCAGAGGAAACAAGTCCCAGTATCATAGTCAATGGCTTTTCAGAAAAACTTCGGGCCAGCCACATTCAGAGAATCCGGCCAAATTCCGAGAATCTGGTTAGATCACGTCCTCGTTCAGTCCCAGTCCAACTGGCCTTGGTAAACTCTCATTAGATCTGTTCCCTTGTATCAGTGGGTGATAGCATCCCTCGCAGTCCTGATTTTCTTTTTCATGTTCTTCCTCCTTCTGCTCCTCATTTGGACCTTGGGAGGCTCAGTCCGGTGCTCCAATGTGGGTCTCCGTCAGAAGAATGGTTAATAAAGGTGTGGAACATATACACATTAGAGTTCTACTCAGCGGTAAAAAACAATGACATCTTGAATTTTGCACGCAAATGGATGGAAATAGAAAACGCCTTACTGAGTGAGGTAAGCCAGACCCAAAAAGAGGAATATGGTATGTATTCACTCATATGTGGTTTCTAACCATAATTAAAGGTCTTTGAGCCTATTATTCGTGATCCTAGAGAAGCTAAATAAGAAGGTGAACCTGTTGAAAATCATGTAGCTATCTGCCTGGAGATTGGAAACAGACAAGAATCCCAGGTAACCTCGGGTGCATGGGGGGTGGGAGGGTTGTTGGAAGGGGAGAGGGTTAGAAAAAAGGGAGTAGTGGAGGAATGGGGAAAGCTAGGTGGACTGGGATGGGGGGAGGGAGGAAGAATGGATATGAGATTAGGGAAGAATATATCTCAACTAAGCGAGTCATTTTAGGGTTTACAGGAGACTTGATTATAAATGGGATCCCAGGTCCAGGAGAGATCCCCAGACTGTTCTCTAGACAGAGGAGAAGGTGCCTGAACCGGCCTTGGCCTATAACCATACTGATGAAGATTTTGCTTATCACCATAGATCCTCGATACAGATGGAGACCCACATTGGAGCACCGGACTGAGCCCCCCATGGTCCAAATGAGGGGCAGAAAAACTAAGAACATGAAAAAAAACTCAGGACCGCGAGGGGTGCGATCACCCACTGATACAAGGGGACTGATCTAATGAGAGTTCACCAAGGCCAGTTGGAGTGGGACTGAACGAGCATGTGATCCAACCAGATTTTCTGAATGTGGCTAGATCTCTGAATGTGGCGGGTCCGGAGCCTTTCTGAGAAGCCACTGACAATGACACTGGGACTTGTTTCCTCTGCATGTGCTGGATTTTTGGGATCCAGTCTGTTCGGATACTCACCTTCAGGGACCTGGAAGGAGTGGGGAGGAACTTGAACTTCCCACATGGCTGGAAGCCCTGACTGCTCTTAGGGATGAAGAGGGATGAAGAGGGAGGAGGAGGGGGAGGGGGAGTGGGAGGGTGTTATGAGGAGGGGCGGAAATGAAAACTTTCATAATTTAATAAACTTTAAAAAAAAGAAATTCTTAAGCTAGACAATGAGAGACTTGATCAGGTAAAATATAGCACTGGTAATAAATTAATGTGAAGGTGTAAAACATTAATGAAACTAAGCCATGGAAGATTGACTATTGGAGCTATAACACTCTATTTTGTCATTCAACAGGATTGCTTTTTTTTGGTCTGTAGCTTTTATAAGTGCTAATCTTCCAAATTAGCTGGATCAGATGCTGGTGTAATAGAAACTGTACACATACAGAGAGTATCATGTCAAGCTTCTAATTATAGATCAGACCCTCTTTCACATGCTCCCCTCCATTATTAAATCCATTCAAACAGAATACTCTTTCTTGCATCTAGATATAACATATTTACTCATAAGTTAAAAAATATTCCTTTTACTTATCTATGTAAAATAGATGCAGTATTATATCTTGGATTAAAGGCAATAATTCTTCTATGACAGGAATCATGATAATTTTTGCCCTTTGTTTAGACAGAAACACTTAAAGCAATACTTACTCTATCATATGCATATCTGAAAAGATTCTGAGTAGTGTTCTATACATTCGACATGTACCTGTAGCAACAAAGAGATAAGAAAAGGAGAATCTAAGTATGCTCTTCTAGTAAAATTATCGAGTAAAAAAATAGAGATATTTATAATATGGACTGAGAACAAATTCATGACAAGGGAATCTACTAAAGATTTAAATGTAGCCAAATGACTTCAGAGTCCATATTATTAAACACAGACCTATGTTCTTCTTGTAAATATGTTACTGCTACATCCACGGCTGTCTCGCCAGTGTAGCAGAAATGCTGACTGGATGGGCAAATATTGCTGGAAGGATTGGGATTTGTGCTTCTAGGAGCTGTGTGTTCCAGGCGGCCCCTTGGCAACCAGTTGTGGTGTAATGCTATCTGAGTCGCCATTAGTACTGACTCGACCTGGCTGTCCT
This sequence comes from Myodes glareolus, assembly GCF_982192425.1. Taxonomy (NCBI): domain Eukaryota; kingdom Metazoa; phylum Chordata; class Mammalia; order Rodentia; family Cricetidae; genus Myodes; species Myodes glareolus. Next base: position 194,131 of record NC_142033.1, on the reverse strand, counting down.
TGGAGCCATATGTGTGTCTTTTCCCTTGTCTGTGTGTTCTTTGTGATCCTTACATATTGCTAACAGATCAGACTAGTCCAGGCAGTTGTGGATATAAACAAGACTGCTGAGGACATTTTTGAATTCTGCTCCACTATTAATTAAAGCCTTAAAAAAGTAGCCAGTTCTGGGAATTGCCAAAATCATCATTAGGACAATTCCTTGATGATGTGGAATAAAAGGAGTTAATCTTAGCAGAAAAAACCTTAGAAGCCTTCTACAGGAAAGCAGCATTAGGCATTTATGTGCAACTTAACAGGAGGCCTATGCAACCTTCCTTATGGCCAGAAAACCTAGGCTAGTTACAACATCTGACCCTGAGAGTCGAGAAGGGAAAGGAGTTGAGATTAATGGTACAAAATGAGTCTCAGAAAGTTTTTCCAGGAAGATAGTAGCCTTCTTCTTCTTTCTCACCAAGACACATAAGGTCACCTAGCTGAGCCCAAGTCAGCCACCTGGTACAAGCTGATAAAGGTGGGCTAACTCAAGAACAATGGTCTCTCTAATAACAAGAAAAAAGAAGGGGTAACTTTACAAATGTAAGGAAGCAAAAGTCCTTGTACTCATGCCAAAGCATCTTTAAAGATTCTCTTTGTAAAACTGTTTTATGCCGTTCTTTTCTATTTTATGATCTGATGATGTATGCCTTTGCCAAGTCCTTTGTTTGTAATAATATATAATCCTGCACTGAAGTAAGTAAATCGCAACAGCATGTCTCAAAAACATTGAGAGTGTCTGTGTGTCACTTTTCCTCGCCGTATCCTGATTTCTCCTGTGCCTTCGCCCTGATTCCCTTATGGTCTGAGTGGCTCCCTTGAGCCGGTCCGTAGCATGTTACATGTCCTTTCTAGGTATTATCATTGAGTCATTATGTGATCATTGTAGTTACTATATTCTGTTCATCAGTGATTAGAACTTTTTCAAAAGCAGTAATTATTGATTTTATAAGATTATGTATAAATTAAAAACATATTAGCCAAGCAAAAAAATGGTAAGGATTCATTAATTTTTTTGACTTTAAAGAGCTTGAAAAGATTGTGAAATCTTCTCATCTAATCATTTTCTTTATATGCAAATTATGACATATTTGTAACTAATTTAGAAAATGATCCAGACTCATGCCTTTCTATCTGAAGGATTGGTTATTCATTTTAGATGCTGCTTTTATGGATGTGCACACTGAATTTTTAATTGAACACTTTGTTTCCAAGAAGTTGATACTTAAACCTAATAGTATTCTCTATTCCAGTTCTCAGTTTCTGTTTTTTCCTGTTTTACTATTTATGTCATTTAAGAACAAGAAAAACTTAACTGATGATAAATAAGTTAAATGATATAATGGGTAAGAAGACTTCTGAGTTATTTACATTCAGTACAATTAAGGATGTGTGGTCAAAACTGTGGTTCCTGTGAAGTCTCATAAAAACTAGTGGAAACAATTGCCACAGACAAAAATGTTCCAAATCCATTTGTAGTTACCTGATACAGTTTCAAGTAAAATCTCTTAAAATTCCATGAGAGCTTCACCCAGACTGAAAGTCCTTTGGGAAGTACAAGTAGTATGCCTAAATGATACAATATTATGGCAATGAGCATTATGTTCCTAGAAATCAAGATCACATTTTGAAGATACTCTTATCAGACAAAATCAGTTGCAAAAGGTTTATTTTATTTGATATAATAAAATTTTATTAATACCATAGAATCCAGATTTCTGAAAAGTAAGAGTCATTTTTCTGTCATTACTGGTGGCAGTGATGATTAGATGTGTTTTAAATAAATCATTTTCAGGGATGACAGTAATACATGGAAGCAAGGAGGTCATGAGAAATGGTACTATTTGTAAGGTTAATAAAATAATCATAGAAGAAATAGAATTATAAACAGAGAATCTGTTTGTTTTTATAGAAGCATAACTCAAGAATTATTTATTTAATATCTACTGCAGGTTCATAATTATAGAAGAAAATTGTGATGATGATGATAATATTGCTTGTGCCATAATACAATCATGTTCACAACATCAGAGAAAGTCTTGATCTCATGAGATGTCATCTTTGACACAAGTGCCCTGAAAGTGTCAATGGGAGAGAACAATGTGACAGAATTTGTCCTTCTGGGACTCATGCAGGATCCTTCTGGACAAAAAGCATTGTTTATCATGTTTTTACTCATCTATATTGTGACAATAGTGGGCAACCTACTCATTGTGGTGACTATAATCACCAGCCCCTCCTTGGGCTCCCCAATGTACTTCTTTCTTGCCTGCCTTTCATTCCTGGACATTGTTTATTCTACTTCCTTCTCACCAAAGTTGATTATGGACTTAGTATGTGATAAAAAGTCCATCTCCTTCACAGCTTGCATGAGCCCACTCTTTTAGAGCATTTATTTGGTGGTACTGAGATTGTCATTCTTGTGGCAATGGCCTATGACCGCTATGTGGCAATTTGTAAGCCATTACACTATTTGACCATCATGAATCGAAGGGTTTGCATCATCTTATTGATATTTTCCTGGATTGGAGGTTTTACACACTCCCTGATTCAAATTGTCTTTGTTTTTAACCTTCCTTTCTGTGGTCCTAATATTATTGACCACTTTATGTGTGACATGTCCCCATTATTGGGACTTGTGTGTACTGACACTTACTTAATTGGTCTCACTCTCATTGTCAACAGTGGAGCTATGTGCATTATTGTTTTTATACTTCTCATACTGTCCTGTGGAATCATCCTAAGGTCTCTCAAGAATTACAGTCAGGAAGGGAGGCATAAAGCTCTGCCCATCTGCAGTTCCCACATCATGGTGGTTGTCCTCTTTTTTGTTCCTTGCATTTTCATGTATGCCAGACCTATTTATAGCTTTTCTATTGACAAATTCATTACTGTATTTTATACAATTTTCACTCCTATGCTAAATCCTTTAATATACACTTTCAGAAATTCAGAGATGAAAAATTGTATGGAAAATTCTGGTGTAAAATGTTAACTACAGATAGAAAAGGAATGTCTTGTCACTGAACATGCAACTAAGTGAACTAGAACAATCAGTGAAAAATCCTAGCAAAGGAAAGTATCAAAAAATTACAGACAACTAATTACCCCGAGACAATGAAAATTTTCACTTCCTAGGAATTAGTTCTTTTACTGGTTGTATAGTGCTGATTGGTCAGCCCTGAAACCATATACACATAAACAGAAAAATGGAATAGTCTAGTTATAGTTATATGTTTTATGTATGCATATTCATTTATACATGTATAATACGATAATAAAACCTCTAGGAGACTATCAACTTGAGAGTGGAGGGAATAAGATATATTCAAAGTAAGGCAGCTGGGAGCCACTGGAGGTAAGAATAGGGAGAGGTAAGGCAATATAATTACTTTTCAGTTAATGCATAAATAAAAACAATATTCTATTCAATACATTTCTCTGAGATACCCTATAAATGTAATTTCCTTAAAAATAGTAAAGTAACCTTCCATATTAGAATCAATTAAAAGTGAATTTCAGGAAATGTACAAACTGCATATGCTTTTCTCCCATAATGCAGAAAACTAGCTTACTTGAACATAATTTATCTCAATTAATATTGAAAAAGAATTTAGCAGAAATTGTTCATTAATTTCCGTTGAGAAATAAAGTAATTTTGAGAATGTCTGACTATTCATATTCTTAAGAAAGGACTATGGTATATAGACATAGTTTATAGCCTTTAAATCTGCTTTACTTTCTATAGATAATGAACTTAATTTCATGTGTTTATGATAGAATTATATGCTTATATGAAATATCATTTTTTGCATAGTAATGTTACATTTTATATGTATTTAATACTTTATTCATCTCTTTGCAAACTAGAGTTATTGTGTTGTTTCCAGGTAGCTAACATTATGAATAAAGTATAAAATGTACCTGTGTATTCATAGCTAAGTTTTCTTTAAACTTGGATAAATACTGAGTAACATATTTAGTGGTCAATTTACCTTTGACTTCATAAGAAACTGGAAGATTCTTCCATATTTGAGCTGGCACGAATTTATAGTTTCATGGGGTTTTTTGTTTGTTTGGTTGGTTTTGGTTTTGGTTTTGGTTTTGGTTTTGGTTTTCGAGACTGGGTTTCTTTGTAATTTTAGAGCCTGACTGGGAGCTAGCTCTTGTAGACCAGGCTGGCCTCATACTAACAGACATCTGCCTGCCTCTGCCTCCCAAGTGCTGGATTAAAGGTGTGTGCCACCACCTCCCGGCTCAGTTTTACATGATTTAATGTTTATAACAACTTGATGTTGCTGAAGAATTTTTGGTTATTGTTTTATAAAGTGTACAAATGAAAGTGTTCACTATCATATTTTCAAACACATGTGTTATTAAATTTTGTTCATATTTCTCCATAAGACCCTTCTCATGTCATCCTTCCTTGTGTTTGTACTTTCTTCCCATCTCTGTCCCACTTATGATGTGTGTGTGCTTGTTAAATTTAGAAATGCATATTAGAAAATTCATGCTACATTTTATATTAATTTATCAAACGAAACCATCTTTTTTTATTCTTTTGAAGTCATTTAGAGTCCTTCCTGGCTGAAATTAATGCTTGCTTGAGTCAGGATTTTGTGAATCTGAGAAACCCATTTGTTTTAGAGTCTGGCCTACTTTGCTTAAACTTATGATCTTCAGTTCCATTCATTTCCTTATAAAGAAATCATCGGAAAACAATGTCATTCTAACTGGTATATAGTGGCATCTTACATTTTTAATATTCTGATTATTATAATAAACTAGTAATAAACATGGGTGTTTTAGGGTTTCTGTTATTATGATGAAACACCATGACCAAAAAGCAAGTTGGGGAGGGAAGGGTTTATTTGGCTTATACTTCAACATTGCTGTTCATCACTGAAAAACGTGAGGACAGGAACTTAAATAGGCAGGATCCCAGAGGCAGGAGATAATGCAGAGGCCATGCAGGGAGCTGCTTACTAGGTTACGTCCCATGGCTTGCTCATCCCACCTTCTTACAGAACCCAGGATCACCTGTCCAGGGATGGCACTGCCCACCATGGGCTAGGCATTCCCTCCTGATTACTACATGGATTAATTACGGTTGGATCTCATGGAAGCATTTCCTCAAATGTAGTTTCTTCTTCTCTGAAGATTCTAGCTTGTGTCAAGTTCATACACAAATCAGCCAGTACAGTGGTGTGCAAATACCTCTGTAATATGTAGATTTAGTGTTGGGATTAATGAGTCCTGGCCTTCAGCTGGATGTTGGGACTAATGAGTTTGGGGCCTTCAGCTGCTCTTCCCTCCTAGAACCTTCTAATTAAAGTTACTAGAAACTGTGCCTAGTTTAGAGGATCAGAGGATGGGATTGTCACCTGTTGGCCATTGACTGTAGTGTATTTAAGTCGACGTGGTGTTAATAAAGGGGGCATTCTCAACCAACGTTTGGAGGTCCGTGTGTCGGTCTGTCTCTGCGTGTGTCAGTCTGACTGTGCGTGTGTCGGTTTGTCACTGGGTGTGTATTCTCAACCTCCAGCCCCTTGCCCGAAGCTCGCGAACTGAGTTCTAGCGCACAGAGCGCAGACATGGGGGTGGTATGCGCGGCAATTTAGAATTTATATTCATGAGGAATCAATGAGAACAATTCCTAGATAAATTTCTGGAAAAAAAGAGGTTTTCTAAGCTAAATACATACCATACATTCCTAATGTAATATAATCTGCATGGCAGATTTTAATACCTGTGCACTGTTTTAGGATTCCTTTTTATCATCGGTCAACATTAAAACATTTTCTATTTTATGTACTCTAATACTGGATGATATTAAGATTAGCTAAAAATATGAATAACTTCATTATATGAGATGCAGTTGATGCTATCACTAGATTACAGTACTTGTTGACAGAATAGCTTTTAATTGAAAACCATGTTATGCCAAGTTATGAACACATTTTTGGTTTTTGTCACTAGTTACCTAAGGAACAAAAATTCCTCCTTTTGTCCATGCCTCCATCTTGTGCTTATGTAAGCTATTTCCCATAAAACATTCCAGTCCTGGGATTTTCTTTAGGGCCAGATTTCTTGCTAACCTTATAATGGTTCCCTCAATCAAGATATCTCTTTCTCTGCTCTCATCTCTGTCCTTCCTCCTTCCTGACTATCCCAATCCCTCAAGTTCTCCTTACCCCTCCCCTTTTACCTCCTCTGAACCAGTCTACCTGAGCTAATGGGAGCTCACCAACTGCAGCCTGACTGGGAAGGAACAAGCATAGGACCAACTAGTCCCTCTGAAGGTGGTTGACACTTGAATGACTGGAGAAGATTGAGGGGCCACGGGCAGTGGCACCAGGATTTATCTCTACTGCATGTACTGGCTTTTTGGAAACCCATTCTCTTTGGATGAATACCTTGCTCAGCCTAGATATAGTAGGGAGGGCCTTGGACCTTCCACAAAGCAATGTGCCTTACCCTCTCTGAAGAATGAATAGGGGTAAGCTGGGAGGGTATATGGAGGAACTGGGAGGAGTGGAGGGAGTGGGAACTTGGATTGGTATGTATAATGAGAAAAAGATAGTTTATTTTCTTTTTTGAAAAAAATAATAAAAAGGAAAAAGCAAAACAAACAACAACAAAAACCATTCCAGTCCTCAGAAATAGCTAGGGGCAAAAGTAACAGGGGAGCCATCTGGAAAGTATAGATAACCTCAGAATGTCCCCCCTAAAAGGTCAGCCAATAAGAAAACTTTACAAGCAACAGGCAATGTTTGAAAATAATATTTCTAAAATGTCCCTAAACATGAGCCAATCAGAATTGAACCTGTGTTCCCACATCCTGCTACTGTAACTTTTCTGGTTCTTGCCTTTAAATAAGGCCCTCTAGAAGAGCGGGGTACCTCCTCTTGCTGCTGCTGTGCCAGTTTTTGGCGAGGTCCCTGTCAGATTGTATTGTGCACACAATAAACCTTGCTTCTGCTTTCAGTGAGTCAGTCTCCATGGTGATCTTTTAAGGTCCTTATAGACTGGGCATAACACACTAGTTTCCATAATATTTTTTCAACTTTTTAAAAAATAGGTGCATGTCATAATTATTTGTTATTAAACAAACCAACAAAACAAATAAACAGGAATGGTGTTTATTATAAACAGTATTTTTATTAAGTACTGTATTTTACTTGAGTATTTTAATTATAGATTTATATATATTTTCAATTGTAGTTTTTTTCAGTCTACAGTCATGTTGGATCATCCATATTCTAAATACACTATAATTTTATTTATAGTCTTAATGTCTATTAATATGTATTTTAGACTACTGACTGCAGGCCCCAGTTAGTGGCTATTTTCTGAGATCTCTCAAATACATAGTCCCCCACTTGTTTTCCCTTTCTCTACCCCTGAACTAAAATACAATCTGCCAACTGTCCTCTAAAACTATATAAACTAGAACTTTTTCCCTTAAGTGACAGCTCTACATTTGAATTAAACCTCTGGTAACTAGTTAGAAATTAATATTCCTCATATTTTGCTGTGGGAAAAAATAAGTAAAACTATATACTCACAGTGATTTTTATACATGATATTTTATACAAACTTTTTATTGGCCAAGATTGGAATTTATTATTTGGTAATTTGTCCTCAAGTTGTTCACTCATGGTGTTTTCCTCAAAGGTTGTGTTTCTCTAAGTCTATAGTGTTGTCCTTGAGGGTATCTGAGGAGATGCATAACCTACCTTCAGAATTACAAATAAGGTCCCAATGAATCCAATAGAGGAAAATCACCATTGGAGATACATTGATAGGCTAGTTTGTCGTTGTGTGCTGTATAAACATCTACAGACTTTGCTCTTTCCTTAGAGTGTTTGTCTGTATCAGTATTCATGGAGCTGGGTTTTCAGAATCTGAAATGATAAACCCAAATAAGAATGATGGAATACAGATTAAGACTATTTTCCTCCTTTAGTCAGCCTGAGTTAACTACACCTACAGGCCAGTATACCTGAGATCCCGAAGTTTTAAAGTGGGGTTTTTTTTTTTTGATTTTCATTTCTCTGATGACTAAAGATGTTGAACATTTCCTTAAGTGTCTTTCAGCCATTTTAGATTCCTCTGTTGAGAGTTCTCTTTTTAGGTCTCTGAGATTCCATCTTACACCTGTAAGAATGATCAAGATCAAAAAACACTGATGACAACTTATGCTGGAGAGGTTGTGGGGAAAAGAGAACACTTCTGCATTGCTGGTGGAAATGCAAGCTGGTACAGCTCCTTTAAATGTCAGTGTGGTAATTTCTCAGAAAATTAGGAAACAACCTTCCTCAAGGCCCAGTAATAACACTTTTGGGTATATATCCAAAGGATGCTCAATTGTGCCACAAGGACATGTGCTCAACTATGTTCATAGCAGCATTGTTTGTCATAGCCAGACCCTGGAAACAACCTAAATGTCCCTCGACCAAAGAATGGATAAGGAAAATGTGGTACATTTACACAATGGAGTACTACACAGTAGAAAAAAAGAATGACAGCTTGAATTTTGCAGGAAAATGGATGGAACTAGAAAACATTGTTTTGAGTGCGGTAACACAGACACAGAAAGACAATTATCACATGTACTCACTCATAGGTGGTTTTTAAACATAAAGCAAAGAAAACCAGCCTACAAACCCCAATCCTAGAGAATTTAGACAACAATGAGGACACTAAGAGAGAACTACATAGATCTAATCTACATAGGAAAATAGAAAAAGACAAGATCTCCTGAGTAAATTGGGAGCATAGGGACCTTAGGGGAGAATTGAAGTGGGGAAGGGAGAGGCAGGGAGGGGAGCAGAGAAAAGAGTAGAACTCAATAAAAATCAATAAAAAACAAAGTGTTTTTTTAGTTTTTTGTTTAAAACATAAATTCCAATTATTTTATTAAGTATTCATTAGTCTCCAACTAAATTCACCTATGTAGCCTCAGCACACATAATAATATTTATTTACTATTTCAAGAAATTTTGCCAAAAGAAAGATTTCAGATTTCTGTGTTGCAAATCAATACTAAAGGTTTTGCAATTATTAAATATTCCAAATAGTCAGTTAAAAAGTACAAACAAGGTTAAAAGTAATACTTCATTTTTTTTTCTGAAAGACTGATCAGTCTGAATCCTTGCAAGCATGAAGAGAATTGTTTAGCTAGAAGTCTTTCAAAATCCAGATTAGTACTTAGGTAATTTTTCTCTCTTTTTTTTTGTAATTTTATTAAATTATAAAAAGTTTCCATTTACGCCCCTCCTCCCAACGCCCTCCCACTCCCCCCCTCCCTCTCCTCCTCCCTAATTTTTCTCTCTCTTAAGAAGTGGAATCAATGTGTAAATCTGTAATCATTCTGGACCAGTAATCAGAAACCACACTCCTGAATTTGATCTGAATGAGTAGGCTCTTACATTGGTAATTAAGGATATGTATTTATTTTTAAAAGTTTTTAAAATTTTGTCTGTGATATTGTGATAATCATTTTCATTAAAGGTCCATTGTGACCATTAAAATGTGTGTGGATCTATATAAAACTGCAATGCTTTTGAATGTCTTAATACTATAAAAATCTGGAATCTATTTTCCTGATGGCAGTTCTTAACAACTAATTTCCAGAGTAACTACTTGAGGAATCTTCCACTGGACAGGCAGTTATAGCATCAACTGGGATCTCTTAGCATTGTTAAATATGTTAAATATTAGAGGATAATGTAGAACTGAAGTCGCTGAAAGAAGGGATTTAAAGAATCTAGAATAATCCTTATACTGCTGCTACTTCGATTGTTGTAAACAGCAGGACAAGTAAGAAGAACAAAATCAGCCATCCGGATCAGTGAAGTGAGGAGTATACAAAAAACATAGAATAGAGGTAAGTGCTTTCTTGAAAGCAATATAGGGCAAAAGAATAGAATGTTTTTAAAATGGACTTATATAAGTGTGATGAAAGGGTAATGCAATATAGGGAGAAAATTAATGATGAGAGAAATAGTGGGGGAAATACACAAGAGTTGTGTTCTTGAGAGTGTTAAAAGGGTGGGCTGGTGAGATAACTCAACTAGTAACAGTTTGCCATATAACCTGATAACTTGAGTTTTCTCCTCCTCCAGGACTCACATGGGAATCAACTTCTGCAAACTGTCCTCTGGCCTCCTCATGCATGCCATGTCATGTGTAAATGTATATGGTATCGTAGTTTGGTATATGAAATCAATCGTACCCCTCCCATGTTAGTTTCATCCTTTCACATAAGACTCTTTATTTCTTCCTGCATCAACAGTATAGATATAAAAAGTGTTTACAAAAATATTTTTCATTTTTCTTAATAAAGTATTTATAATAAATGTGTGTCATATCATTTTATTTATATTTTTATGCTTATTTCTGTTTTGCTCAACAATCTTTTTGAAATAATTATTTTTCTTTTAAATGGATTTTTTATACTTAATAGATTTTGCATTCTGCTTATTTGTTGTAATTTACTTTACTGTTTCAATTTTTTGCTTCCTCTAATCATAAATAAAACAGCAAAGTGTGTCCTTATGTTCCATGACTTTAATTTCTTTGTAACAAATTTAAAGGGTACAACTGGTGAGATAAGTACTTGTATTTTCTCATTCAATAAAGATTGTCAAATTGTATTCAAAATATAAAGTTTATATTACATTTCAGAATACAAAAAATATCCTTTTTCACTACACAAGCAACTTGTTGATTTGATAAGTATAGACTTACATTTGAATTTTAGCATCCTATAATGTTTTTTATTTTGTGCTAATGTGTAAATTTTAGTATCTTACGTATTTTTCAAATATTTTTATGTATTTCTTTTAATTGCTCTTTAAATATTAAAAACTTGTATTTAAAATCATTTTCTTATACTTTGAATACAATACAATATTGTATTGTATACAATACAATATATACAATAGGGTATATAATACAATATACCCTATGGTGTTTCCTGTTAATATCTTCTTTCAAGCTTTTGTTTCTTTTATATATCACTTTAATCTTACATTAAAACTTAAATTCATATTATTTTGTTTTTGTAATGGAAAAATTAAAAATATTGCAGGATCCTCAGAGGCACTAGGCAGCAGGAATGCTGTAGGTCCCAAAACGGTGGGAGCAGGCCATGTGGCGGCAGGCAGTGGACCCTGGGAGCAGCCAGTCCCAGGCAGGGAGACAGAGACATGAATAGGCACGACACGCAGACTGAGGTTGAATATTTATTCAGGGGGTTATGGAAGGGGAAGCGGGAAGGGGGAGAGAGAAAGAGGGAGAGAGAGAGAGAGAGAGAGAGAGAGAGAGAGAGAGAGAGAGAAAAGAGGAAATGAGAAGAGAGAGAACAGAGAGGAGAAGTCAAGATGGCAAGAGAGAGAGGGAATTCAGGGAGTGGGCATGACTTGTCTCTTAAAGTGACAAACAATCATAACTGTTTTTTCTTATCTCACTAGTTTTATGTCTGACTTTATCAGCTATCTGGTAAATATAAAAGCTAGTTGAGACAGCTCATTTATTTCACAAACTGAAATATATCTTTTTTTCTCATATATCTCTTATATTTTTGGTTGTGAGCCCAACATTCCTCTTATAACTCTAATTTCTTATATCTCTTTCAATTAGGCTGTAATATTACTGAATTTGGAGACTCCTATTTGTGTTATCTATAAGTTTGGAGATAAAATAAACCATTATCTCTATTTTCTTATTTCCAGAATGAATAAACAATCTTTAAAAAAAATTTTGAAGTCACTGAAAAAATTTCAAATAATTTGTTTGACTCATGACATAAAAATATACAGAAGGAACAAAGTATAAAATATATATGAAACAAAGAAACATTGTGACTGAATTTGTTCTCTTGGGTCTCACTCAGAGTCCAGAAGGCCAGAAAATATTATTTGTTGTGTCCATGGTTATCTACATTGTGCCAATGGCAGGCAACCTGCTTATTGTTGTGACTGTTGTGGTCAGCCCAAGTTTAGATGTCTCCATGCATTTCTTTCTAGGCTACTTCTCATTTATGGATGCTGTTTATTCAACTATAGTTACACCAAATACATTTATAGACTTACTTTAGAGAAGAAAGCCATTTCCTTTCAAGCTTGCATGACCCAGATTTTTATACGACAATTATTTGTTGGTGTTGAAATTTTACTCTTGGTTGTCATGGTTTTGACTGGTATGTGGCCATCTGCAAACCCTTGCAATATCTGACCATTGTGAACCAATGTGTGTTCTGTTATTGTTGCTGGCCTAGGTTGGGGGTTTTGTGCATGCTGTAGTTCAACTTCCCTTTGTATATAACCTTCTTTTCTTTGGTCATAATGTCATTGATCACTTCATCTGTGACATGTACCTCTTATTAAAACTGGCCTGCACAGACACCTATGTTATTGGCCTCACAGTTGTTGCCAACGATAGGGCAATCTGTGTGGTCATCTTTATGCTGTTGTAATTTTTTTGTGGGGTCTTTCTTCACTCCCCAAAGAATCTCAGTCAGAAAGAAAGTGCAAAACTTTGTGCACCTGTGGATCCCACATCACTGTGGTAGTCTTCTTCTTTGTTCCCTGTTTTTTTATGCATATGAGAACTTCTACGTTACGAATTGATAAATCATTGACTTTATTTTATACTGTTATCACCCCAATGCTGAGCCCCCTCATATAAACTCTGAGAAATGCAGGAATGAAAAAATGTCTTGAAGAAACTTTGGAAAAGAAAAAGAAAATGAAATGAAAAATGATGGCTGCTAAGAAAAAGGAGTTCATTTTCTCTAGGGATGGTTAACCTAATCTCAAGTAGTCACCTCTAGATAACATATACACAAGCAACATTCAATGGATTCAACAAGTTGTATTTATAGATAAATAAATATGCAAATATACATATGAAACAATAATAACTAAATAAGAGTCCATGACATTTTTGAGACAATAGAGTGACATGGATGGAGTTTGATGGAGGAAAGGTGGAAAATATGTAAATATAACAATATTGAATGAAATTCTCAAGAAGTATAAATAAAAAAATTTCAAAAGAAGTAAACATAAATGGTTAAAAAAATTAAGAATGTAGAAATCTAGAGGAAATTCAGAAAATCATTTTACAACAAAAATGTTCTCCTTAATGATAACAACTATACATAGCAGAAACAATTATTAAGTGAATTATTCCCATTAACAACATGAATTTTTAAGATTTTCTGAATTTATAGAAAAATGCACATTAAGTTTTGGTAACAAAATAGTTTATGCAAACTGAAGATTTATGTGGCATAATTAATACTGTAAATTTATTTTACTTATTGGAAATGTCTTTTGTGTTTCTTAAATTTAGCTGATTTTGAGCACTGAGAAAGCTTATTACCAATTTTGAGGAATAAAGTATTATGTAGCAACTCTGCTCATTCTTTACCTTACACAGTATTAATATCATATTAGTATTTAAAGTACAAATTTTAGTTTTGTATGTGAAAGGTACATAATTTATATAGTTAAGCTGAAATTTCTTAGAATATTAGTATTAAATAGAAATATTATGCAGATTTAATATTCATGATAAAGGGTATATACAAAAAATACAAACAAATAATGGAGATATATAGAAAAGTAACCAAATTTGATTTTTACAATTGAAAAATCATACAAGCTCATGTAGTGGCTACTATGTTTGCTGCTATTATTGCATAGTAATTTAAAAAAGCATAATATCCTTAGCTTAGAATGCCTAACACCATAGTATTTTACAATGTCTGTCTCCTTAAGAGATCATGGCACTTTGTAAGAGAATAGCTCCTATGTTATATTATATGTGTAAAATATCATAACCAATAGTCCTGGAGTTGCAGCAATGCAGTACAGAGCTTAACAGTAGATGTTTAGAAAATACCATACTCTCCCACTATTAGTGTGTGGGGTTTCATGTGTCATTAAGTAATACTTTCTATACAAATGTGGGTTCCGTTGGATTTGGAACATACATATTCAGAGTTGAGACTTTATCTTGATGTATTTTTCCTGTGACAAATATAAATGGTCATTCTTCATCTCTTTTTACTAATTTTAGTTTGAAATCTAATTTGTTAGATATTAGGATAACTACACCAGTTTGTTTCTTAGGTTCATTTGATTGGAAAAATCTTTTATGAACCCTTTGCTCTGAGGTAATGTCTGTTTTTGAAGTTGAGATGTGTTTCTTATATGAAGCAGAAGGATGGATACTCCTTTTTATCTGCATCATGTATATGTGTTTTCCTTACTCTTGTCCTTCATTTTTTGTAAGTTTAAGTATTAGATTTGGTATATAAAACATTGTACAAACATTCAAGCTTGTTTACAAAGTCCTGGTCTATACAGAAAATGATTTTTTTATTGTCTTTTAGAACAACAGCCCCACTGCTCTTTGGCTTTTTTGTCTTGTAATAGCTTTGATTGCATATCACCAATTCTCCTTGCTGTTCTACTTTTGATATTTGGTACTGAGAAATGTTTCTTTATACTTCATAGGTGACAAACACAAAGTCTACTCCTCTTATTCTGGAATGTTGCCAGATCTGGGTTATAGAGAAAAACCACGAATCTGGCATATTTGAAGGCAACATATTATGCTATTATTCTCCATATATTTTTCTTAATGAAGCTAACACACTCCAAGTTTGACTTGTAGGCACCCTATGATCTGCAAACATTCTTACTTCACTCAGATAAAAAGAGCATTAGCTTTTCTTGATTTCAGCTTGGAGTGATTAGACAATTGCATCCATTAAACATCTTCATCCAGTGATCATTTCAAACAATCAGTTTTCAATTTACCAGAAAAATGAGATGAATCCAGCAACCCCAAATGTTATTTTTTAATTCCTCTAACTGCATTTTTTCTGGCCCATATATTATCTTATCGTTCTGTAATGATGCAATGATCACGATGACTTTATACCTTGATAATTTTTACAAAACTAATTATGTGTTTTATATAATTTACCATTTACTCAATTGACAGACAACATTGTTGGGTGATTATTTTTAAAAAAAAAGCATATAATATTTTGGATAAGTGGTATTATCTCATTTGTTTGGTAAGTTGAAAACAGACAACTTGTAATGGAACTTGCTGTTATGGGTACTTATGACATCAAAACTCCAGTGTCTATCTAAGCACCATGTAACTTTTCACTGATACTGATAGAGAGTCAAGGTAAAACAACAGCAGTGGAAGCCTTTCAGGCCCTGTTCATGCACTGAAAAATAATTGTGTTTTCCCTATATTCACTTTGCTGTTCAATTCATAAATCAATTCATAGTTTACTGAAATGAAATGAAGTAATTGAAATCATGAATATCCTTACAAGTTCCTCTGACACTGATTCAGATCTTAACTATACCCTACAGTCTAAAAGTGCAGAACTTAGCCTGCTTATCTTCTGAAGAGCTATCGTACCAGCTGCAGAAGTCTGAAGTTCTGTGTTCTTTGGCTTTGTACACAGAGCTCCTTGGTTGGAATGAGTTTTGCAGAGGAATGCCACACTGTACTTGGATTTTAGAGGGGAAGAATGGGCATTCTCTTTCCTTCAGAATGATCTAAATATTATTGGCCTTACTAAATATTTGATAATTTACAACTCATGTTTTATAAATCATTGCAGAACAGAATATTTCTTTTCAAATTATAGGTTACTAAGAAATCAGGCCCTATCTCTTGGCAGAGTCTCTTTCCTCTAGGGACTTGACTAGGGAAGAAACCTCTTTGGAAGAGATTGCTGAATTTGAACTTGTTCCAAATATTCCAACAAATAGCTCTATTGCGACCTGGTAGTCTCTTAACTTTAAATTAGTGATGATATAGAAGCCATAGATAGTATTTGCTCATGTAAATGGAGGAATTTTTCTGCCACAGACCAGCTCAGGGGAGCCACTCAGACCATGGGAGAATCAGGGCGAAGGCTCAGGAGAATTCAGGAATTGGCGAGGAAAATGACAGACAGACACATTCAATGTGGTTGAATATGCTGCTGTAACTTTACTTTTTTCAGCGTAAGATTAATATTCTTTTACAATAAAAAAAAACTTGGCAAAGGCATACATCAGATCATAGAATAGGAAAGAACAGCATAAAACAGTTTACAAAGAGAATCTTTGAAGATGCTTTGGCATGGGTACAAGGACTTTTGCTCTCTCATATTTTGTTAAATAAACTCTTTTTCTTGCCTTCAGAGAGGCCATTGCCCTTGAGCTAGGCTATCTTTACCAGCCTGTACCAGGTGACTGGCTGGTTTGGGCTAAGTGACCTTGTGCTCAGAATATCCTGGGTGGGAAAGAAGAAGGCCACTATCTTCCTGGGAAAACTTTCTGCTAGGAAATTTCAAAGACATGGTCTCAAACCTCCCTGAAACCCGTTCCACATCACTGACCTCAACTCTCCTCCCTTCTCAATTCTCAGGCTCAGATGTTATCAGCTTAGGTCTTTTTCTGACCACAAGAAAGGCTTCATAGGCCTTCTGTTTGCAACTGTACGTATTTCCCAGGCAAATGCCTAATACTGTTTTCCTGTAGAAGGCTTCTAAGGTTTTTTTCTAGTAAGATTAGCTCCTTTTGCTTCACATCATTAAGGAATTATTTTAACGATGACCTCCCAATTCCCGGAACTGGCTATTTCCTTAAAGGCTTTAATGAATGGTGGGGCAGAGCTCAAAATGTCCTCAGCAGTCTTGTTTGTATCTGCAACTGCCTGGAATAGTCTGATCTGTTGGCAATATGTAAGGATCACAAAGAACACAGAGATAAGGAAAAGACAGCCATATTGGCGCCAAGGGCAGAGAGGTTGAGTCAATGCAAAAAACGGCTCAGGTGACATCATGACCACAACTGATTGCCAAGGGACTGCCTGGAACACAACTCCATGAAGTGCAGGTCCCAATCCTACAGCAACAGTCTGTCCAGTCAGCATTTCTGCTACACTGGCATGACAGCCATGGATGTAGCATTTTTCTTCAGGTAGAATGGCCCAAGTGCATTGTGAAAAACTCATTCCATCTAAGCTAGAGGATGCTATAGTTGGATTCCAGTCCTTGGACTAGCATGCTCTCTTGTTTTATCAATGACTGCTGCCAGAAGATTGTGTAAGATTTGAATTACCTGGTGAAATTGTGGAGATGTACAAGTAGTTTTTTAATTTGGAAGGAAGAAGTATTTCCAGGAAGATAGCACTTGAGAAGAAATTAGAATTCTGCTTATACTTGTGGGAAAATTTCCAACATTTTCTTAGCTAAGAAGTTAAATTGAAACTTGGCTTGGTAAACAGAGGACCTAAAATTTTGGCAATTAAATGTAAACACATCAATGGTAAGTCTTCACAGCAGAGCCTTTTTGTTGTTACTCAAGTAATAATTAAGAAAAAATTGTGTTTTTTTAATGTTGATAATTTTTTTGTTTATTCATTTGAACTACCAAATAATTGTACAGGTAAAGTTGATTTTGATTAACAGACTGAGTTTTACACAGCAATAAAATATATATCTTTATTTCTTCATGAAATTATGTTTCCTATCTGGCAAGAAATTTTATTTACTGCTATATGGTACTTGTTGATTTTAAGTGATTTTACATTATAGGTATTAACTTTGTACTTTTATACCTTTCTAGAAGAATGACTTTACAAGAAGTGGGGATAAAAATATTGAAGCAGTTACCAATTGTATTTATTTCTAGAAATACAAATAAATTATTCAAGTATTTTATTATCACATCATAGCTACAAGAGAGATCTAACTATCCGAGTGAAAGAAGCATTAATTTTATTGGCCCAGGACAAGACACAAAATAAACATTTACAAAACAACTAGGAATGGTGGCTAGATGCAAATTCCTGTGATATCTTAAAATGCAACTAACAGCTAAAAGACCATATATTCTCCCAAGGGGCAACTGAACTAAATAACCAATCTATCAAAACACAGAAATTAATTAGAATTATATTGTAGTTGACATGTAATTATTTTCTGTATTGACAACAACAATGCATATATATCAAAATATAACAAATACAACTATCAGTTTAGTATCTTACACTTTTCTTTATAAGATATTATATTTTGCACAATATATTTACATGGAATTTGATTTAAATATATGAATTAGAAAAAGTTATAGCTTAACAACCATGCTACAATGTAAAAGTTTCATTGTTTACCATGACCTTGAAGGTTTTGTGAGGTTTCATAAATCACCTGAGCAAGCAAGTTAGTATGTACTCAGAACCAAACTCATGCTCAAAATAGTACCTAACTGCTATTAACTGGACAGATACTTAAAATTATTATCATAAAATAATAGTGATATTTTTGTGATTATATATTTCATTTTGAAAAAAGCATTCCTTTTTTCTTTTATATTAGATATTATAATTTATTACAATATTTCTGCCTTTTCTTTTCTCTCCCTAAACCTTCCCAATACCCTCTCTGTTCTTTGAGAAAAATATATTCTTAATAGCCTGTGTTAATTTTTCAAAAACTTATTAAAGCTTTATTTTGGAATCATATTGAGACTATTATTCATTATTTGTGGCAAAAATTTTCACAATTGACACAATAAATTGTAGTTCAAATACTAATATTTACTGTGCTGTGTAAATAACTATACAATTAAATAGTAATCATGAATCTCCATCTTACCCATGCTAGAACTGAAGTTTGAGAATAAATAAACACACATAAAAATAGATTATAACACAAGGGGGACTGGAAATCATCACTTTACAGCTTTATATGCTGCAATGGGTGTATGTTCATCAGTCTGTTTCTTCAAGGATGGATCTGCAGAATGAGATGAAGCAGTAATATGAATGAGACTTGTAAAATGTGCATCACAGCTACCATCTAGTGAAATGTCAGATTCTTTCTGGTCCTCGTTTTATGTTTATCTTACCATAGAAATTACTTTTTTGCATTTTCTTTGCAGTCTTCCTTGGTTTAGGCTTGTCAGTCTAGGCTACAATTCTTGTATGTGTGTGTCTGTGTAACTGTGTCTCTGCATAGTGTGCATGTCTTTTCACATCCCTCTTCTAGTATCTATGTGTGAAGTCTACATATTTACTTCTATTTAAAATATGTAAATTTAAGTATGCAAATATTATATATTATTACAAATATATTTATACCAATGCAAATATATTTAAAAGACATAATTCTAACTTTAATCTAAAAATTAATTTATGGGTAATAGGCATAATATTTTTATATCTTGATTCATATTTATAGTTGTTAAATCAATAGAGACTTTTATTATTTTTTCTAATTTAGTTTCACAGTAAAACTATGAGGAACACCAGAGGTACATTTTATTCATTTAGATTTTGCTAGAGCTCAGCAGCTTAGGGTATTTTATGTTTATTTAAACAGAAGTTAGTGGTGTCATATTTCCCCTGGGAAAATCATGAAATCAATGCACAGAGAAGTTAATATATTTGCTGATGTCCACACAGGTAGTGAGTGAACCAGAAAGTATAGCACGCAGTGTATTCCAGAGTCTCTGTTGTCTGTTGTGTAGCTTTGTACCTGGGGCTTTGTAGGCAAAGACTGGGAACATGGAGTTGTGTTCTCACTGTAGTCGTCACATCTCTGTGACCACCAGACAGCATTTTTAAGTATCATCAACTGATTTGGGAATTTTTATTTGATGATAAGATATAAGAAAGAAAATAAAGTCAATGAAAGGAAAATTCAGGGCCACACTCTCAGCAGTTTAGACTGCTGGAAAAGACAGGTTTTTGATGTCGTGTAGTTCAGTCTATTAATTTCTAATTGTGCAAATACAAACATATATCTATTTGCATTTTGATTATATGACTCAAGCCCAAGACTTTTCACACTGAACTTACACTATTCCCTTACTTATGCTTGTTTTTTGAATTTACATACATGAGTTGTATTTTCAGTATTTTCTCCTATATGCAAATGTTACTTATAAGGATATCTTACATGGAAAATATTTCTTTATATGTTGAAACCACACTTCTCAATTTACTACTTATCTCTTATTTCTATTTTGATTAGTTTCAGTTTTACTGAAGATGTGTTTAATAACAGCATAAATTCATGTCATTTTTGTAATACTTTTGCAGACCCTGTTCTCCTGAGCCTCCTATTGAGACACAATTGAAATATATTTAAATGGGACAGAGAAACAATGTCACAGAATTTATCCTTCTGGGTCTCATTCAGGATCCAACTGGACAAAATGCATTGTTTGCCATGTCTTTGCTCATCTATATTGTGACAATGGTGGGCAACCTGCTCATTGTGGGGACAGTGTTTGCCAGCCCCTCCTTGGACTCCCCGATGTACTTCTTCCTTGCTTATCTGTCAATCATGGATGCTGTTTATTCCACTTCCACATCACCCAAGTTGATTATGGACTTACTCGCTGACAAAAAGACTATCTCATTCACAGCTTGCATGGGTCAACTTTTTATTGAGCACTTATTTGGTGGTGCTGAAGTCTTCCTCTTGGTGGTGATGGCCTTCGATCGCTATGTGGCCATCTGTAAACCCCTTCATTATTTGACTATCATGAATAGGAAGATTTGCATCCTTTTGTTGGTGATAGCCTGGGTTGGTGGGTTTTCCCACTCCATGGTTCAACTTATTTTTGTGTCTAATCTTCCTTTTTGTGGACCCAATGTCATTGACCACTTTATCTGTGACATGTACCCACTATTGACACTAGCATGTAGTGACACTTACTTCATTGGTCTTACTGTGGTTGCCAATGGTGGAGCAATCTGTATGGTCATTTTTATCCTTCTCCTAATCTCCTATGCATTCATTCTAAACTCTCTTAAAAACTATAGTCAGGAAGGGAGAAGAAAAGCCTTGTCAATCTGTGGTTCTCACATCACCATGGTTGTCCTTTTTTTGTTCCCTGCATTTTCATTTATGTTAGATCAGTGTCTAACTTTCCTATTGATAAATCAATAAGTGTGGTTTTTACAATTACTACTCCCATGTTAAATCCTTTAATATACACCCTGAGAAATTCAGAGATGAAAAATGCTATGCAAAAACTCTGGTATAAAAAATTAACTATAGGTAGAAAAAGAGTGCACTCCCCACATTGAGCACTTCTGTTACTCTTCTTAAGTTATAAACAGGCAGTAGACTTTAACAAATGCTTTTGTTGTCTAAGTTCTCTCTACTTTGTTTATATCAGTATTTTTGTCCAGCACTTTAAGAGATAGCAAACTTTTTTTATTTTAGAATGATTCTTACAGAAAATTGTGGAAAATTATGAAAATAGATGTGCTTATATAAGCAAAAATATAAAAAGATGCTGTCCTTGAAAATATTTTAATTTTATTCCATATATATCAAATTTAAACTCACAAGAAAGTGTTTTGTCTATTTTAAGTTTAAAAAACAAGTATCAACAGGGATACCAACAAACGACAAATTGAATGTGGAAAAGCCCATGAGACCTCAACCCTACGCAAAGACCTACAGGCAGCTGAGTAAAGCTTAAAGTCAGAAAGGTGGTGCTCACAGGAAAGCACACCTCAATTGGTTGTCCATGGCCAAATGGACAGCCCTGGAACATACAGACAAAAAACATCATGGGGACTGAGGAGGTTCTATTTAGGAATGTAGATGTATATACAAATACACATATAAACATGTTGAGAATTAATGAAAAAAGAAGCCATCCTTGAAGAAGGGATGAATATATGGGTGAGTTTGGAAGGAGGAAATGGAAGAAAATAATGAAATGAAATTACAAACTCAAAATAAAAACAAAAATAATTCTAAAAATGAAAAACTAGTATCATTCATTTTAATAGGAAAAAATACACCTAAAATTAACATTAAATTTCCTAAGTGGGTAGGAAGTGGAATAAATTCAAAGAAACAAATATGATCAAAACATACATTATAAAAATTAAAAAATAAATTTAAAGATAGTGAGTTTAGAAGAGGTCAGGCGTGTTTATGGTGCTAGAAAGAATTTCTAAATTAAAGTGTTCAGCGTTGGACACATACCTATGAATAACACTAATTGTACTCAATAGGTGTGTGTGTGTGTGTATGTATATATCACTAAAAATTCAATAGATACCATAGACTGGAATGAGGCAAGACAAGTGTTTGAGGGAGTAGTTGGAATGAGAAGATAGTGTCCATATATGAATTTTTAAAATGCAATACAGTTTTTCAAAAGAGTAATTTAAAAACAAATGCTTATGCTACATGATTATATTCCAGAAATGCATTTTTTATCTTAAGATTTCTCCATTTTGGTCACTATCTCTGCATTTTCTGATGATAACTTTTAGATAACACACAAAGCATTGTTCTTACCATAAACATGAGTAGCTTAAGGTGTCTTGGTCTTGGACTCAAAGCTAAGATGTGTTAGGCTTAGGCAAGAGAGAAGTTCGGGAATCCTTAGACACTAGTCATATGTTAAAAATAATTGCTTTCTCTTGATAACAGTTATTCAGTTAACACTGGGCTGAAATTAAGAGGAAAAGGTTACAATTCTTCCAGACATAGAATCAAGACTTGATCACTCACGAAACAACGACAACAACAACAACAACAAAATCTCTCTTCAAATAAAATTGAAGAACTATATGATTCCTTGTCTATAAGAATTAAAATGGCAATTAGGGAAATAAAACCAACTTAAAATTCTAAGTTCTCTGTCTCTGTGGCTCAGAGTTCCTTTGATTATAATTGATTTGGGGGGCTCAGGAAATGGTTCGGGAGTAAGGAGAGGATATGGAGGGAATGGGAGATGAGTAGGATTCAGGTGCATGATGTGAAATACTCAAAGACTCAATGTCGAATTATGTTTTCAAAATAATTTTTTAAAAAGTTAATTGTAAGTAAATAAATGAAATCAAGAAATAACAAGCCCTTAAAACAACGAACTGCATAGTCAGATGGTCTCTGTTCCTCATGATTTTTGGTCAAGTCCCTCACACCGACATTTTATGGTCAGGCTGAAAAGGTCAGCTTGATACCAGCAAGTTGTTTACAATAGCCATAGAGGCCCTGCTCTGCTTGTTTGCACAGAAAGAAGTGAGAAAAAAGCAATGGAAGAATTGGTGAAGGGGTTGCAGTGGAACTGTTTGACACAATGCACTTTATGTCTTATGATGGAAATCTGAGGGACAGTGTTCTAGCACTGAGTTCCTCAGACACAAAGGCAAGACTAATTCCTTAGCAGAGTAACTGTGCTCACAAATGCCAGAAGAGGGCACTGCTTCCTTTGGTATCCACTCTGAAGAGGCACCACACGGTGAGGGAGACAAAGTAAAGGCAAATGTAAGGTCCCAACCGTGTCCTTATTTAAGATATTGATATTCTGTTCACCATGGATTTTTTTCATAAATTTTGATTTTTACAAAATAAGAGAAAGAACTCTGTTTCGCAAAGGAAGGGATGCTGTTTCAGTGTGGTTGATCAATGGAAGTGGAACGATTCTTCAACAAAGACGGCATGAAATTCTCTGTGATATATTGAAATACAACTTAAGCCAGAAACAACATTTATTTCCACTGGGATTAATATAAATTAGACAAATGATGCTATAAACAAAATGAAAAAAGTTACAAATTATATAAAGAGTTTTCATATTTTAAGTAACAAAATGCAAGTTGAATACTCAAATTTTACTGAGCTATATACATAATTCTCATATCCCTTATAACCTGGGTCCTGATCAAAACCTGAACAGATAAGAATACACATTGCTGAACTCAGTTATAAAACAGGGAGAGTGGGCAGATGCTATTTTCTAGCTTTATGCTTTTCAATTTTATGCCTTCATTAGCTGCAAGGGCAGATACCCTGAATAAAATCCACAGACACTTCCTCAGTCATGTTCATTGCTGCTTTCTTTACAATAGTAGAATATAGAAATAAAAAAAGTCTTGCAACTGATTAATAGAGAAGAAATTTGTGGTACATATTCACTTTGGAATACTACTGTTGTAAATAATGAATTCATAATCTTTATAGATAGTATAATTGAACAAGAAAATATCATACTTGGTGGGATGACCCAGATCCAGAAAGACAAATGTCACATGATATCTTTTAACTGAAGCTCTTAGAAATAAATCTTCATTTGCAAGTACAACAGATCCTGGACTAATTTCAGAAACTATGATATAAAAGAGGCCACTGTCGTGATGGGAGTTGTAATAGAGAACAGAATAGCAGCATATAAAATATCCATTCAGAAAAACTGGAAAAGTGGAGCTTCTAGGGGAGAGGAAATGAATGGAGATACATATATACGAAGGAAGAAGAAAAGTAAAATTACAGTAATTATGTCTGAAAAAGTTGTAAGGAAACATACTATTAACTATTTACCCAATGATAAATCCTATACTACATGTACTTCTATGTATAAATATACATATGTGTGGTTTTGTGTGCTTGTTGCTGCTACCTGATGTTCAGTCCCCATTTCCCAGGAGGCACAGGATGAGAAGACATATAGGTAATGGCATAGACTCCTTGAGTCTTCAATACAGAAGCTCTTTACGGTAAGCAGGTTGGGGGTATTTATGGGGTTGAGGAAATAAAGCTGTCACAGGAACGTTTCTGGTTGGTTCTTTTGAAACTGGCAGTCACTGACAGTCTGTTGTGATTGACTAGGAGTATGTGCCATTTGATACTGAGCTTTTGATTCACTGACAGCTTTTCTTGGCCAATTTTGCTTACTCATTGTGAGTTTACATGTACTTGCTTGTGCTTGTGATATTGCCTTGCCTCACATATATAGTTAAAGACAATTTTCTCATTTGATCTAATGGTACCCTCTCCAAGTACCAAAGACCCCCCGACTAAATCAACCCCTGTTTTGAGTTGTTGGTCAGGGTTCTCTAAGAGACTCCCCAGAACATGAAGGCTATTGCTATTTTCCTTAGTTGTCCTTAGAGGTGGAAACTAAGTACATATTGCTGAAGACACTAGTGAAATTACCAGACACTAGTACGGATCACAAGACACACAATGGAACCCACTTAAAGAGTTTATTTGGCAAGAGCGACATGTGTGCGTGTCTGAGGAAGCTGGTGCAGAGAATATGGAGTAGGTGTGTCCATCCTTTAAAAGCTGCCTAGAGCATGTACACAGGGGCTTACATATCTGTGTCATGCATAGATTACATGACCATACTAAACATAGATCACGTAGGACCTGGGGTTCCTGAGTGGCTATGTAAGTTGTCTGAATACTTGATGGCACATGCGTGGCCCTGGAATCTGGAAGTGCCATGCCCTTGAGGTGGCTATACGTTTTGCCAAAGTGATAGAAATGATAACATTTTACCATTTCATTTATTACAAAAATTAATGGGGGCTTAAGGGTAGCCAGTGGGTGGGAATGTGGCGTGGGGTCTCACAAGACTACTTACTGCTGGCTTGTGGGCACTGGAGAGTTGGGGTGCTTGGCCACTTCTTGAGGTAGCTGGATGCTTTAGTGTTTTCTGGACTTTGTGGAACTTTCCAGCTGGCAGGTTGGACCTGACAAGATGCTGGCAAGGTAGAAGATTATGTTTGGATAAACTTTTCTCCTGGTGATTGAGTAAGAATGGTCCCAAGATGAAAAATGTAGAAGAGCTATCTAGGGTTCCTGAAATGGAAGAGGGACTTGCCTAGGTGTCCCAAGACCAGGGAAGAATTAAGTGATACTTATCCTAGGCGAGTCTGATCTATTCAGGTGCATTCAGTTTGACTCTCTGGAGCTTGAGAATGTTTAAACTTATAAAAAGAGATAAATTTTAGACACATTTAAAGCTCATGATATCCATGATAGTATAGTGTTGGAATAGCTTATCAGGATTTTATTGGTTAGTCTTAAGATTATGGACAGTAATATAGTGAGAGAGAAGAGGGGGGGAGAAAAAGGAATTATTAATTAGACCTTCCAGTGTTTTACCTGAAGCAAACCTTAAGGCACTAGTTTCTTTTTAGCAATATTGTGATACCTTAACATCCAGGAGACATTATTACAGTCAATGAGAAACCAGTTATATTAAAATCTATTTTATATGTCTGTCTTTGAGTCAGGGGTACAAATATTCCCAGACTGCTATTGTTTTTTACTGCTTGAGCATGTGCCAGTCTTTGAGCCTCCTGCTCTGTGTTTAATGATGGTCCCTGTAACAACAGCTGAGGAGTTAACCAGAAATTGGAGATACTGAGAAATTGGTAAAGCAGACAGGAGAAAGAGGAAAAAGGGTAAATCAGAAAGGAGAACATATGGAGTTCTTGGTACAGAAGACTTAAGTATGGTAATGAGACCTTATTCTTCTGAACTGGAGAGAAAGCAGCTGATCTTGGTGTCCTCTGTAACATAAGGGAACAGGCCTCTGATTGAGTTACCATATATGAGGAAAGGGTGTCCTGAGTTGGATAGTAAAAGTTTAAGATGTCCCTCTAACAGAAGATCCATCAGAGGGGTGAGTTTGCTCCTAACCCATGGCAGCCCGGCAAGGAGGAACTCAGACATTCCCCAACCCCCTTGACTCCCTGGTCATTCTGCAGAGGTTTCTCCACCCTGATAAGCCCTCTTGACTCCTATCCTATCCCAGCATTCACCCAGGAACCCCTTCTTTTATTCCTCCTTTCCTCCTCGGTGCCATAAAATCCCCCATCTCAGCCTGCTTGGGCTCCGGGCCTGGGTGGTAAATGCAACTCTGGCAGGAGATAATTCCTGTGTTTCAATAGCCTGCCTGCAGAAAGATAGGCCTTCTGTCAGTGAGGTCCCTGACCAACAAGGGAACCTGACCCAGTACCAGAAGATCCATTAGAGAACAGTTGAAGGAAGAGATGGGCAGATGCCAAGCCAAGAATTCCTCCAACAACCTGAAAATAACATAAAAACACCAGATCCCAGCGACCCTACAACAGAAGGACTCGAACACCCTAATCCAGAAGAAGTGGAAAAAAATGCTATTATGAAAGCAATAGAGTCCCTAAAACAGGTATGAATAATCCCCTTAAAGAAATAGATGAGAAGTATAACAAAAAGTTTGAAGAAATGAGTAAATAAATGGATGAGAAGTATAACAAAAAGTTTGAAGAAATGAGTAAAGAAATGGAAGAGAAGTATAACAAAAATTTGAAGAAATGAATAAATCAGTAAGCAATACCCTGGGAAACCAAGAAAAAACAATCAAACAGGTAATGGAAACAGTTCAAGAATTAAAAACTAAAATGGAGGCAATGAAGAAAACACAAACTGAGGGCCAGATGGATATGGAAAATCTAGGTAAATGAACAGAGACTACAGAATCAAACATAACCAATAGAATACAGGAGATAGAAGAACGAATCTCAGATTCTGAAGACACCATAGAGAAAATAAATGCTCTGATCAAAGAAAACAGCAAATCCAACAAATTCTAATCACAAACATTCAAGAAATCTGGGACATAATAAAAAGAAAAAACCTAAGAATAATAGGAGTAGAAGAAGAAGATAAAAACACGCAGATCAGCCGGCTTGCAGGCTGGGACTGGGCTGGAAGTGTAACCCGGGAGGAGGGAGTGGCTGTGTTTCAATAGCCTGCCTGCTGGTGGTGGAAAGGTAGGCCCTGCATCAGCTAAGCAAGAATCCTGGCCAGCAAGGGGCGTTGATCCTCTAGCAGAAGATTCATCAGAGGGGGCAACCTGACCCAGTACCAGAAGATCCACTAGAGAATAGTTGAAGGAAGAGATGGGCAGATGCCAAGCCAAGAATTCCTCCAACAATCTGAAAAACAACATGAAAACACCAGATCCCAGCGATCTTATGAAAGAAGGACTTGAACACCCTGTTCCAGAAGAAGTAGAAAACAGTGTCATTATGAAAGCAGTAGAATCCCTTAAACAGGGTATGAATAACTCACTTAAAGAAATGGAAGAGAAGTATAACAAAAAGATTGAAGAAATGAGTAAAGAAATGTAAGAGAAATATAACAAAGGTTTGAAGAATTGAGTAAAGCCGTAAACGACACCCTGGGAAACCAAGAAAAAACAATCAAACAGGTAATGGAAACAGTTCAACAGTTCAAGAATTGAAAGCTGAAATGGAGGCAATGAAGAAAACACAAACTGAGGGCCAACTAGATATGGATAATTGAGGTAAACAAACAGAGACTTCAGAAGCAAGCATAACCAATAGAATACAAGAGATAGAAAAACGAATCTCAGATTATAAAGACACCATAGAGAAAATAAATGCTCTGACCAAAGAAAACAGCAAATCCAACAAATTCTCATCACAAAACATTCAGGAAATCTGGGACATAATAAAAAAAAAACAAATCTTGAATAATAGGGGTAGAAGAAGGAGAATTGCAGACCAAAGGTCCATATAACAATCAAAACACATAGAATTCAGATTAAAGAAAGGATAGTAAGAGCTGCAAAGGAAAAAGGTCAAGTAACTTATAAAGGTAAACCTATCAGACTTACACCAGACTTCTCTATTGAAATCATGAAAGCTAGAAGGTTCTGGATAGAGGTACTGCAAAAACTAAGAGACCATGGATGCAAGCCTAGACTACTACACCCAGCCAAGGTATCGTTCAGTATCAACAGAGAAAACAAAATATTCCAGGATAAAAACAAATTTAAACAATACATAGCTACAAATCCAGCCTTACAGAGAATATTAGAAGGAAAATCACAACCCAAGGAATCCAACATTCCCAACACTGACTACAATAACTCAGACATCTTACGAACCTTCACAAGAACAACTCAAATAAGGAAAACACATACACTCTACTACCCCCAAAAAAATGACCGGAGTCAACAACCACTGGTCATTAATATCACTTAATATCAATGGACTCAATTCACCTATAAAAAGGCACAGACTTAGAGATTGGATACGAAAACAGGATCCAACATTCTGCTGTTTACAAGAAACACACCTCAACCACAAAGACAGACACCTACTCAGGGTAAAGGGTTGGGAAAAGGTTTTCCAAGCAAATGGACCTAAGAAACAAGTGGGTGTGGCCATTGTAATATCTAACAAAATTGACTTCAAACTAAAATCAATCAGAAGAGACGGAGATGGACATTTCATACTCATAACAGGAACAATCCATCAGGAAGAAGTCTCAATCCTGAATATCTTTGCCCCTAATATACAGTACCCACTTATGTAAAAGAAACACTTCTAGAACTCAAGGCAGTCATCAAACCACACACACTAATAGTAGGAGACTTCAACACACCTCTCTCACCAATGGACAGGTCAATCAGACAGAGACCTAAAGGAAAAATAAGAGAATTATTGGTGGTATTGAATCAAATGGACTTAACAGACATCTATAGAACATTCCACCCAAATAGGAAAGAATATATCTTCTTCTCTGAAGCTCACGGTACCTTCTCGAAAATTGACCACATACGCGGTAACAAAGCAAACTTCCACAGATACAAAAAATATTAGTAACCACTTATGACTTGTCAGACCACCATGCAGTAAAGTTAGAATTCAACAACAATGCTACCCCCAGGAAGCCAACAAACTCATGGAAGTTGAAGAGTCAACTACTAAATCACCCCTGGGTCAAAGAAGAAATAAAGAAAGAAATTAAAGTCTTCCTTGAATTTAATGAAAATAAAGACACAACATACTCAAACCTATGGGACACTATGAAAGCAGTGCTAAGAGGAAAGTTCATAGCACTAAGTGCCCAATTAAAGAAAATGGAGAAAACACACATTGGAGACTTAACAGCACACTTAAAGCTCTAGAAAAAAAGAAGCTGATTCACCCAGGAGGAGTAGAAGACTGGAAATAATCAAACTGAGGGCTGAAATCAACAAAATAGAAACACAGAAAACAAACCAAAGAATCAATGAAACAAAAAGCTGGTTCTTGGAGAAAATCAACAAGATTGACAAACCCCTCTCCAAACTAATCAAATGGCAGAGAGAGAACATGCAGATTAATAAGATCAGAAATGAAAAGGGGGACATAACCACAGACACAGAGGAAATTCAGAGAATCATTAGATCTTACTAGAAAGCCTGTATGTCACAAAAGTGGAAAATGTACAGGAAATGGACTTGTTTTTAGATAAGTACCATATTCCAAAATTGATCCAAGACCAGGTGAACAATCTAAATAGATCTGTCAGTCATGAAGAATTAGAAGCTGTTATCAAAAATCTCCCTACCAAAAAAAGCCCAGGACTGATGTGGGAGAATTGTCTGTATTCTGTCAATCATATTTTAATAAAACACTGATTGGCCAGGCAGGCAGTATAGGGGGGAAAGCCAGACAGGAAGTAGAGGTGGAGAAAAGAGACTAGGAGTATTCTGGAAAGCAGGAAGCTCTCTCCGCAGTTCTGCCCAGACCACCGGAGAGGAAAGATGTAAGCTGCCCAGCTGAGAAAGGTACTGAGCTGTGTGGCTAACGTAGATAAGGATAATGGGGTAACATAAGTTATAAGAACTAATAAGTAGCCTGACCTAATGGGCCAATCAGTTTTATAACTTATAGAGATCTCTGTGTGATTGATTTTTCTTGGAGACTTGCTGGCTGTGGAGTACTGGATGGGATAGATAACCCAACAAGCTGGCCCTCATGCTCCATATGGCGCCAACGTGTAGACAACTATATCCACATAAAGCCTGAGACAGCTTGGGAAGTAATTCTAGAACAAAATAACAGCATTATGCATGGTTTCTTGGTAGCAGCAATTTCTTGGGTCTGCTCTGCTTGCTAGAGGCAAGCGAATGCTCTCATCTAAGAGAGGCTTCCTGACTCAGCTTTAGCTGCAAAACCTTGCAGCTCTTTTAATAGGTCCTGGTACGAAGCACTTAAACGGTGTTGATGAAAAGCTGAATGCATGATTTTTGGGTTTTCAGCAGTAGCAGGAAAAAAGTTGTGCTATTTTAAAATTCTGGCTTTCTGGGCCATCCTGCCAGAGCAAACTCTGACTCTTTCAGGCAGGCAGTTTGACTGAGTATGGTCTGTGAGCAGAATGCTGCAACTTGCTTGTTGGCAGGACCTTGAAACACTGTAGAGTTGTGATGATAAAAATGGCTGTGGCGGTACCTCTGCCATGAGGCTAGAAAGCTAAGGAATGGGATAATTCCAGCCATAAAAGCCACAGTTTTAGTCCTCTCCTTAAAGACTCATGTGGTCAGAAAAAGAGAGATATACAGTAAAGAGAGATTCAAAGAAGAAGAAAACCTCTAAATGGTTTACAGTGTGTTAAAAATATATGCAGGCTAAAAGGTTAAAGTCATTAAAAACAAAAAAGAACGAAAGGGAGATATAGGGTGTGGTGGTACACACCTTTAATCCCAATGCCTGGGAGACAGAGGCATATTGACCTCTGTGACTTCAAGGGACAGAGGTAGAGATTGACCTCTGTGACTTCAAGGTGTGGTAGCACACATCTTTAATCCCAATGCCTGGGAGACAGAGACAGACAGATTTCTGTGAGTTCAAGGTGTGGTAGCATACACCTTTGAGTCCAGCACTGGGGAGGCAGAGACAGAGGAATCTCTGTGAGTTCAAGGACAGCCTGGTCTACAGAGTTATTCCAGGACAAAGATATATACAGAGAACCTGTCTCAAGAAGCCAAAAGTTAAAAGTAAAATTAAAAGAAATAGAGGTTGAAATAAAGTTGCATAAAGATGGAAAATACACAGAGAATCTTGATACTATATATTATTATGCTCTCTTTTAATTGTTTGAATGTTGAGGAAGGAGCAACAGTTGCCAAAAGACATTTGCTTATAAATGCTACAGAATTAATCCAAGATAGGTATTTTGAAAATTCCTTGGCTTTAAAATTGAAGTCAAAAGGTATGTTACTTTGGAGAAGAGATTTTACTTTTGTTTCCACAGAAAATGAGAGGCTGTGGATTCATTCTGAGTTAAGAAAAATCAGGTTCGAAAAAGGAAGACCACCTGAGAAATCTCCGATAGGAACAGATGACATGGATGTCTGAGTTCTACATCCAGAACAGATTCAAGACTGCTGCCTGATATGATCAAGACTCACAGGATACTCCAGTCAGGACTTGATTATAACTCTAAATTTTCTTTAGGTTCCCTATAAGATCATCAGCGCCACCAACCAGCAGGAAGCAGCCTGAAATACTACACCCACATTCCCAACAAATGGACTATGAGTATTTTCCTTTGTTTAAAAAAAGAGGGAAATGGTGTGGGAGAATTGTCTGTATTCTGTCAATCATATTTTAATAAAACGCAGATTGGCCAGGCAGGAAGTATAGCTGGGAAAGCCAGACAGGAAGTAGAGGTGGAGAAAAGAGACTGGGAGTATTCTGGAAAGCAGGAAGCTCCCTCCACAGTTCTGCCCAGACCACCGGAGAGGAAAGATGTAAGCTGCCCAGCTGAGAAAGGTACTGAGCTGTGTGGCTAATGTAGATAAGGATAATGGGGTAACATAAGTTATAAGAACTAATAAGTAGCCTGACCTAATGGGCCAATCAGCTTTATAACTTATAGAGATCTCTGTGTGATTGATATTTCTTGGAGACTTGCTGGCTGTGGGGCACTGGATGGGATAGATACCCAAACAAGCTGGTGCTCATGCTACACAGGACCAGATGGTTTCAATGCAAACTTCTACCAGAACTTTCAGGAAGAGCTAATACCTACACCCCTTAATGTATTTCACAATATAGAAACAGGAGAGTCATTGCCAAACTCTTTTAAGGAAGCTACAGCTACCCTGATACCAAAAGCACACAAAGACAAAACCAAGAAAGAGAATTACAGACCAATCTCACTCATGAACATTGACAAAAAATTCTCAATAAAATACTTGCAAACCGACTCCAAGAACACATTAGAAAAATTATCCATTATGATCAAGTGGGTTTCATCCCACAGATGCAGGGCTGGTTCAACATACACAAATCTATCAATGTAATCCATCATATAAATAAACTGAAAGAAAAAACCATATGATCATTTCATTAGATGCTGAAAAAGCATTTGACAAAATTCAACACCCCTTTATGATAAAGGTGTTGGAGAGATTGGGGATACGAGAATCATACCTAAATATAATAAAAGCAATATACAGCAAACCGACAGCTAACATCAAATTGAATGGAGAGAAACTCAAAGCCATTAAACTAAAATCAAGAGCTATGCAAGGCTGTCCACTCTCTCCATACATCTTCAATATAGTGTTTGAAGATCTAGCAATGGCAATAAGACAACGTTGGGGATCAAGGGGATTCGAATTGGAAAGGATGAAGTTAAACTTTTGTTATTTGGAGACGTTATGAAAGTGTACATCAGCGATGGCGAAAACTCTACCAAAGAACTCCTACAGGTGATAAACACCTTTAGTAATGTGGCAGGATACAAGATCAACTCCAAAAAATCGGATGCCCTCCTATACACAAAGGATAAAGAAGCAGAGAGGGAAATCAGAGAAACATCACCTTTCACAATAGCCACAAATAGCATAAAATATCTTGGGATAACTCTAACCAAGGAAGTGAAAGACCTATTTGACAAGAACTTTAAGACTTTGAAGAAAAAAAAATGAAGAGGATACCAGAAAATGGAGTGATGTCCCTTGCTCTTGGATTGGGAGAATCAACATATTAAAAATGGCAATTCTACCAAAAGCAATCTATAGATTCAATGCAATTCCCATCAAAATTCCATCAAACTTCTTCACAGACCTTGAGAAAACAATAATCAAGTTTATATGGCAAAACAAAAAACCCAGGATAGCCAAAACAATTTTATACAACAAAGGAACTTCTGGAGGCATTACCATCCCTGACTTCAAACTCAATTACAGAGCGACAGTAGTGAAAACAGCTTGGTATTGGCATAACAACAGAGAAGTTGACCCATCGAATCAAATAGAAGACCCGGATATTAACCCACAAACCTATGAACACCTGATTTTTGACAAGGGAGCTAAAGGTATGCAATGGAAGAAGGAAAGCATCTTTAACAAATGGTGCTGGCATAACTGGATGTCAACCTGTAGAAGAATGAAAGTAGATCCTTATCTGTAGAAGGCCGCAACCACACTCTCCACCATAGATGGCGCTGCACCACCAGGTGAGCTAGAAAGCTCACACGTGTTGGTATTTTTCCACTACTCCCAAGGTTTCACCTGGGACTGGGAGCAGTTGACCAATCCAGGAATGACACGTCCAGAGCAGGGTCTGTTTCCTTTATAAGGGATGGGTTCCATCTTATCTGGGTCCCCGGCCATGTTGGCTTATGCTCTAGCTCCCAAGAGGATTAAAGCCATTCCTGCAGAAGGATCCTAGTGTTCCGCGTGGTTCTTGCTGGCAAGACGGTAGCGTGGGACAACTGGTGCCGAAGCCCTCGGGACGCCGAGGAATCCTGACCACCGCACCGACGGGGATCTCTTGGATTCACCTTGGATTCAGGAAGGATTCAGAACTGCGGGTCTGCATAATCAGAGAGGTAATGTCTGTTCCTGGATTTTTCGGTTTTGAGCTTGACTTGTCTCCGCATTGGGAAGGTTTCATACAGGCCTTGATGCTTATCTTAGCAATTCTCTTATTTTCCGTCAGAAATTGCTTAAAAGATGAATCTTGCCAAGCGGTTGTTGCAAAGGCGGAGGAAATTCAGGACAGAATATCAGAAACTGAATGCAGTGGGAGGTTAGACGCGCGCGTGAGAAAAAAATTAAGGAAAAAGGACCCTCCAGGAATTCTAAGGAAATAAAAATGGGGGAGAACATTGGCCCACAAGGCCAAAAGCTTTCTGGTATCGGGAGCACTCCGCTCACCAAGATTATACAAGGGACTCAGGAGCCTTTTTCAGATTTCGTGGCAAGAATGATTGAGGCAGCAGGACGCATTTTTGGCGATACTGATACGGCCACGCCCCTAATTGAGCAGCTCATTTTTGAGCAAGCCACGCAGGAGTGCCATGCCGCCATAGCACCTAGGAAAAATAAAGGGCTACAGGACTGGCTCAGGGTCTGTAGAGAACTAGGAGGACCCCTGACGAATGCAGGTTTGGCTGCAGCCATCATGCAGTCACAAAAACACCCTTTTAAAGGGCCAGACAGAAGAGTTTGCTTTAAATGCGGGAAGCCAGGACACTTAAAAAGGGACTGTAGGTCATCAGAAAAGGAGAGAGCGCCCCCTATGCTTTGCTCACGCTGTGGTAAAGGTTATCATAGGGCAGAGCTCTGCCGCTCCGTTAGGGACGCCCATGGTAAAATCCTCCCACCATTAGGAAACCCACAGATTGATGATCCAAAAAACGGGATGGCGGGCCCTCGGTCCCAGGGCTCCCAAAAATATGGGAACAAGTTCGTCAGGGCAATGACCGAGGGACCCTCGGAGGCAGAACAAGAGTGGACTTGTGTGCCTCCACCGACTTCTTATTAATGCCTCAAATGGGGGTACAGCCCGTCCCTGTGCAGCTGCCTGAGCCCCTACCCCCTGGAAGCGTGGGCCTGCTTTTAGGACGTGGCTTGCTTACCCTACAGGGATTAATCGTCCACCCAGGTCTTGTTGATAGTCAGCACACTGCTGAGATACAAGCCCTATGCTCTTGCCCTAGTGGAGTTTTTTCCATCAGTAAAGGAGACAGGATAGCTCAGTTACTGCTTCTCCCTGGCCAAAATGCTGCAACACGACATTGTTCGGATCCGCAGCGGCCCAAAGATTTGGTTAAGTGGAAAGATGTGCTTTCTAATGAATGGAAAGGCCCAGATCCCATCTTATTGAGATCCAGGGGAGCTGTTTGTGTCTTCCCACAGGATCAAGAAAGCCCATTCTGGCTGCCAGAGCGATTGACCCGAACAGTGAAGAGTGATCCACAACACACGGATTCGCCTGAGGACCTGGCTGCTGTTCCTCCTGCCATTTTGCGGATGGATGACAGAGCACCGATGGAGGACACTCTCAGCCTTCCTGAAGTTGTTACCAGTCAACCATAGGATGGCGGTGTCTCCCCGATTTTTTACAACCAATAAGACTCTGGGACCCCTCCCTACCGTCCTAGAGATGATTTATAAGCTTGGCCGTAGGACTTCAGTCCTGGGCCGTGTCTCTCATTCCCCTACTTCAAAGAATGGGTGGGGGTGGAAATGTTTTGGAACAGTCCTATGTTATGGATTAGTGTTTCTCCTCTGGATGGTCTGCTGACTCAAATCCCAAAGTCGTAGGGACAAAGTGGTTATTGCACAAGCGCTGGCTGCCCTGGAACAGGGGGCCTCTACTGATGTGTGATTATCTATGTTAAAGCAGTAAGGTTTAAGCCAACCAGCTCCTGCACCCCTAGGACTGTGGTCCATTGCACAGGGTGGAGTGCTTGGCTTAGCTAGCCCTGAAGGTTGTCGAGCTTAAGAGCATCGCACAGAGAATGACCCTCTCTGAGAGATAAGTCGCTCTGCTTAAGGGTTTCCTGCCATATATTCCCTTTCCCAGAAAATTGGCAGAGGGCAGGCCGGATAGGTTCCAGGTGTCATGAGCCTAGGGACAGATTCCGTGTAAGCCCATTTTAATGTTTTCATTTTGGGAAGTGCGACCTCTATCTTTACCTTCCTAGGGAGTTGCCTTTCTGCAAAGAAGTAAAATTAGGGGGAGATGTAGAAGGCCGCAACCACACTCTCCACCATAGATGGCGCTGCACCACCAGGTGAGCTAGAAAGCTCACACGTGTTGGTATTTTTCCACTACTCCCAAGGTTTCACCTGGGACTGGGAGCAGTTGACCAATCCAGGAATGACATGTCCAGAGCAGGGTCTGTTTCCTTTATAAGGGATGGGTTCCATCTTATCTGGGTCCCCGGCCATGTTGGCTTATGCTCTAGCTCCCAAGAGGATTAAAGCCATTCCTGCAGAAGGATCCTAGTGTTCCGCGTGGTTCTTGCTGGCGAGACGGTAGCGTGGGACACTTATCTATAGGCATGCACAAAACTCAAGTCCAAATGGATTAAAGACCTCAACATTAATCTGACCACTTTGAACCAGATAGAAGAGAAAGTGGGAAGTAGTCTACAAGATATAGGCACAGGAGACCACTTCCTAAGTAGAACCCCAGTAGCACAGACAATAAGAGAATCAATGAATAAAGGGGACCTCCTGAAACTGAGAAGCTTCTGTAAAGCAAAGGACACTGTCAGTAAGACAAAAAGGCTACCTTTCGACTGGAAGAAGATCTTCACCAACTCCTCATCAGACAAAGGTCTGATCTCCAAAATATACAAAGAACTCAAGAAACTAGACACTAAAATTCTAATTAACCCAATTAAAAAATGGGGTACTGATCTGAAGAGAGAATTCTCAACAGAAGAATTTCGAATGGCGAAAAGGCACTTAAGGTCATGCTCAACCTCCTTAGCAATCAGGGAAATGCAAATCAAAACAACTTTGAGATACCATCTTACACCTGTGAGGATAGCCAAACTCAAAAACACCAATGATAACCTGTGCTGGAGAAGATGTGGAGTGAGGGGAACTCTCATCCATTGTTGGTGGGAATGCAAACTTGTGCAGCCACTGTAGAAATCAGTGTGGCGGTTTCTCAAGAAACTGGGGGTCAACCTCCCTCAGGACCCAGCAATTCCACTCTTGGGAATATTCCCAAGGGATGCCCTACCTTACCACAAAAGCATTTGTTCAACTATGTTCATAGCAGCACTATTTGTAAAAGCCAGAACCTGGAAACAACCTAGATTCCCCTCAATAGAAGAATGGTTAAAAAAAGTGTGAAACATATACACATTAGAGTTCTACTCAGCGGTAAAAAACAATGACATCTTGAATTTTGCATGCAAATGGATGGAAATAGAAAACACTTTATTGAGTGAGGTAACCCAGACCCAAAAAGAGGAATATGATATGTACTCACTCATAAGTGGATTCTAGCCCTAGTTAAAGGACTTTGAACCATAATTCGTGATCCTAGTGAAGCTAAATAAGAAGGTGAACATGAAGAAAATCATATGGTTATTCTCTTGGATGTTGGAAGTAGAAAAGATTGCCAGGCAAGCTTGGGTGCACGGGGGGTGGGTGTGGGGGTGTGGTGGAAGTGAGGTGAGATGGTTAGAGAGAAGGAAGAAGGGGAGGTTTGGGGATGGCATGGGGAATGGGATGGGGGAGGGAGGAAGGATGGATATGAGAGCAGGGAAGTATACATTTCAACTAATGGAGCCATTATAGCTTTTGCAAGAGACTTGATTCTAGAGGGGTTCCCAGGCCCAAGGAGAGGTCCCCCAATGTTCCCTGGGCAGCAGAGGAGAGGGTGCCTGAACTTACCTTGGCCCGTAACCATACTGATGAATATTTTGATTATCACCATAGAACCTTCATCTGGCGATGGATGGAGATAGAGACAGAGACACATTTTGGAACACTGGACTTATCTCCCAAGGTCCAAATGAGAAGCAGAATGAGGGAGAATGTGAGCAAGAAAGGCAGGACCAAAGGGAACCTTCACCTGAGGCTAGATGGAGATAGAGACGGAGACCCACAGTGGAGCACTGGACTGAGCCCCCAAGGTCCAAATGAGGAGCAGGAGAGAGAACATGAAAAAGGAAATCAGGACCTCGAGGGGTGCATTCACCCACTGATACAAGGGGACTGATCTAATGAGAGCTCACCAAAGCCAGCTGGACTGGGACTGAATGGGCATGTGATCAAACTGGAGTCTCTGAATGTGGCTGACATGGGGGCTGACTGAGAAGCCATTGACATTGGCACTGGGTCTTGTTTTGTCTGCATGTACTGCCTTTTTGGGATTCTAGTCTATTTGGATGCTCACCTTCCTAGACCTGGAGGGAGAGGGGAGAAACTTGAACTTCCCACAGGGCAGGAAACCCTGACTGCTCTTAGGACTGGAGAGGGAGGAGGAGAATGAGTTGGGGGGAGGAGGAGAGGTAGTGGGGGGAATCGGAGGGTTTGGGGAGGAGGGGAGGAAGTGGAAATTTTTAGAAATAAATAAATAAATAAATTTGAAAAAAAATAAAAAATAAAATGAAAGATGAATAATAACATCATAATCTCCCAAAATCTGTTAGCAGCAGAAACTGTTCTGTTAGGCATTGGTAAGGAATGTCATAAAAAAGAATAAGAATAAGAATAAGAGTAATAATAATAATAATAATAATAATAATAATAATAATAATAATTGCAGATCAAAGGCCCAGAAAATATATTCAACAAAATTATAGATTAAAACTTTCCCACCCTAAAGAACGATATTCCTATGAAGGTTCAAGGAGCATACAGAACACCATATAGACTGGATCAAAAAAAAAATCCACTGGCCACATAATAATCAAAACACAACACATACAGATTAAAGAAAGAATATTAATATCTGCAAGGGAAAAAGGTCAAGTAATTTATAAAGGTAAACCTATCAGACTTACACCAGACTTCTCTATGGAATCCATGAAAGCCAGAAGGTCTTGGATAGAGGTACTGCAGAAACTAAGAGACATGGATGCAAGCCCAGACTACTATACCCAGGCAAGCTATCTTTCACTTTCAATGGAGAAAACAAAATATTCCAGGAAAAAAACAAATTTAAACAATACGTAGCCACAAATTCAGCCTTACAGAACGTAATTGAAGGAAAATCACAACCCAGTGAATCTAACATTGCCATCACTGCCTACAATAACTCAGACATCAAGAGACCCTTCAAAGCACAACTCAAAGATGGGAAACACACAAACTCTACTTCACAAAAAAATAAATAAAAGAAATATCCAGAGTCAACAACCACTGGTCATTAATATCACTTAATATTAATGGACTCAACTCACCTATAAAAAGGCACAGACAAAGAGATTGGATAGAAAAACAGGATCCAACATTCTGCTGTTTACAAGAAACACACTTCAACCACAAAGACAGACATCTATTCAAAATAAAGGGTGGGGAAAAGGTTTTTCAGGCAAACGGACCTAAGAAACAAGTGGGTGTCGTCATTCTAATTTCCAACAAAACTGACTTCAAAATAAAATGAATCAGAAGAGATAGAGACAGACATTTTATACTCATAACAGGAACAATTCATCAGGAGGACGTCTCAATCCTGAATATCTATGCCCCTAATATAAAAACACCCATTTATATAAAGGAAACACTTCTAGAATTCAAGGCAGTCATCAAACCACACACACTAATAGTAGGAGACTTCAACACACCTCTCTCACCAATGGACAGGTCAATCAGACAGACCCAAAAGAGAAATAAGAGAATTAATAGAGGTAATGAATTAAATGGACTTAACAGATATCTATAGAACATTCCACCCAAATAGGAAAGAATATACCTTCTTCTTTACAGCTCATGAAACCTTCTCAAAATTGACCTCATACTCGGTAACAAAGCAAACTTCCAAAAATACAAAAAAATATTAGTTAACACCTGTGTCTTGTTGGATCACCATGCAATAAAGTTAGAATTCAACAACAATTCTAACCTCAGAAAGCCTACAAACTCATGGAAGCTGAAGAGTCAACTACTGAATCACCCGTGGGTCAAGGAAGAAATAAATAAAGAAATTAATATCTTCCTTGAATTTAATGAAAATAAAGACACAAAATACTCAAACCTATGGGACACTATGAAAGCAGTGTTAAGAAGAAAGTTCACAGCACTAAGTGCCCAACTAAAGAAAACAGAGAAAGCACACATTTAAGACTAACAGCATACCTGAAAGATCTAGAAAAAAAAGAAGTAGACTCACACAGGAGAAGTAGAAGACTGTTAATAATCACACTGAGGGCTGAAATCAACAAAATAGAAACACAGAAAACAATCCAAAGAATCAACGAAACAAAAAGTTGGTTCTTGGAGAAAATCAACAAGATTGACAAACCCCTATACAAACTAATCAAACGGCAGAGAGAGAACATGCAAATTAATAAGATCAGAAATGAAAAGGGGGACATAACCACAGACACAGAGGAAATTCAGAGAATCTTAACATCTTAACACGAAAGCTTATATGTCACAAAGTTGGAAAATGTACAAGAAATGGACTTGTTTTTAGATAAGTACAATTTACCAAAGTTAAATCAAGACCAGGTGAAGAATCTAACTAGACCTCTTAGTAGCAAGGAAATAGAAGCTGTTATCAAAACCGTCCCTACCAAAAAGAGCCCAGGACCAGATGGTTACAATGCAAAATTCTACCAGAACTTCCAAGAGGAGATAATACCTATACTTCTTAATGTATTTCACAATATAGAAACAGGAGAGTCATTGCCAAATTCTTTTTATGAAGCTACAGTTACCCTGATACCAAAAGTACACAGAGACACAACCAAGAAAGAGAATTACAGGCCAGTCTCACTCATGAACATCGATGCAAAAATTCTCAATAAAATACTGGCAAACTGAATCCAAGAACACATTAGAAAAATTATCCATTATGATCAAGTGGGCTTCATCCCAGAGATGCAGGGCTGGTTCAACATACACAAATCTATCAATATAATCCATCATATAAATAAACTGAAAGAAAAAACCATATGATCATTTCATTAGATGCTGAAAAAGCATTTGACAAAATTCAACACCCCTTTATGATAAAGGCATTAGAGAGATTGGGGATACAAAGATCATACATAAATATAATAAAAGCCATTTACAGCAAGCCCACAGCTAACATCAAAATGAATGAAGAGAAACTCAAAACCATTCCACTAAAATCAGGAACATGACAAGACTGTTCATTCTCCCCATACCTCTTCAATATAGTGTTTGAAGTTCTAGCAATAGCAATAAGACAACATAAGGGGATGAAGACGATTCGAATTGGAAAGGAAGAAGTTAAACTCTCGTTACTTGCAGATGATAGGATAGTGTACATAAACGACCCCAAAAACTCTACCAAAGAACTCCTACAGCTGATAAACACCTTTAGTAATGTGGCAGGGTACAAGATCAATTCCAAAAAATCAGTTGCCCTCCTATACACAAAGGATAAAGAAGCAGGGAGGGAAATCAGAGAAACATCACCTTTCACGATAGCCACAAATAGCATAAAATATCTTGGGATAACTCTAACCAAGGAAGTGAAAGACCTATTTGACAAGAACTTTAAGTCCTTGAAGAAAGAAATTAAGGAGGATACCAGAAAATGGAAAGATCTCCCCTGCTCTTGGATTGGGAGAATCAACATAGTAAAAATGGCAATTCTACCAAAAACAATCTATGGATTCACAGCAATCCCCATCAAAATCCCTACAAAATTCTTCAAGACATAGAGATAACAATAATCAAGTTTATATGGCAAAACAAAAAACCCAGGATAGCCAAAACAATCTTATATAATAAAGGAACTTCTGGAGGCATTACCTTCCCTGACTTAAAAATCTATTACAGAGCTACAGGATTGAAAACAGC
Organism: Myodes glareolus; assembly: GCF_982192425.1. NCBI lineage: Eukaryota > Metazoa > Chordata > Mammalia > Rodentia > Cricetidae > Myodes > Myodes glareolus. The sequence goes on along the minus strand of NC_142033.1, from coordinate 151,683 downwards.
TTGGTTTTGGCATAAGAACAGAGATGTCAACCTATGAAATTGAATAGACGACCCGGATATTAACCCACAAACCTATGAACACCTGCTTTTCGACAAGGGAGCTAAACGTACACAATGGAAGAAGGATAGCATCTTTAACAAATGGTGCTGGCATAACTGGATGTCAACCTGTAGAAGAATGAAAGTAGATCCAAATCTATCACCATGCACAAAACTCAGGTCCAAATGGATTAAAGACATCAACATTAATCTGACCACTTTGAACCTGATAGAAGAGAAAGTGGGGAGTAGTCTATAAGACATGGGCACAGGAGACCACTTCCTAGGTAGAACCCCAGTAGCACAGACGATAAGAGAATCAATGAATAAATGGGACCTCCTGAAACTGAGAAGCTTCTGTAAAGCAAAGGACACTGTCAGTAAGACAAAAATTCAACCTTCCAACTGGAAGAAGATCTTCACCAACTCCTCATCAGACAAAGGTCTGATCTCCAAAATATACAAAGAACTCAAGAAACTAGACACTAAAACTCTAAGTAACCCAATTAAAATATGGGGTACTGAACTGAACAGAGAATTCTCAACAGAAGAACTTCGAATGGCCAAAAGACACATAAGGTCATGCTCAACCTCCTTAGCGATCAGGGAAATGCAAATCAAAACAACTTTGAGATACCATTTTACACTGGTCAAATTAGCTAAAATCAAAAACACCAATGATAGCCTATGCTGGAGAGTATGTGGAGTGAGGGGAACACTCATCCATTGTTAGTGGGAAAGCAAACTTGTGCAGCCACTGTAGAAATCAGTTGGCAGTTTCTCAGGAAACTGGCAGTCAACCTCCCTCAGAACCCAGCAATTCCACTCTTGGGAATATGCCCAAGAGATGCCCTATCATACCACAAAAGCATTTGTTCAACTATGTTCATAGCAGCACTCTTTGTAATAGCCAGAACCTGGAAATAACCTAGGTACCCCTCAATAGAAGAATGGTTAAAGAAGGTGTGAAACATATATACATTAGAGTTTTACTCAGCGGTAAAAAACAATGACATCTTGAATTTTGCATGCAAATGGATGGAAGTAGAAAATGTTTTACTGAGTGAGGTAAACCAGACCCAAAAAGAGGAATATGGTATGTACTCACTCATAAGTGGATTCAAGCTTAATTAAAGGTTTTTGAACCTGTTATTAGTGATCCTAGAGAAGCTAAATAAGAAGGTGACCCCAAAGAAAATCATATTGTTATCCTCCTGGATATTCTAAGTAGACAAGATTGCCAGGCAACCTTGGGTACGCGGAGGTGGGGGAAGGGAGGAGAGAGGGTTAGAGAGAAGGGAGTAGGGGAGGATTGAGGAAATCTTGGTGGAATGGGATGAGGGATAGGGAAGAATTATGGATATGGGTGCTGGGAAATATATATCTCAACTAAGGGAGCCATTTTAGGGTTTGCAAAAGACTTGATTCTAGAGGGGTTCCCAGGTCCAAGGAGAGTTTCCCAGGTTGTTCCCTGGACAGCAGAGGAGAGAGTGCCTGAACTGGCCTTGGCCCAAATCCATACTGATGAATATTTTGCATATCACCATAGAACCCTCTTTTGGCGATGGATAGAGATAGAGACAGAGACCCACATTGGAACACTGGACTTATCTCCCTAGGTCCAAATGAGAAGCAGAATGAGGGAGAACGTGAGCAAGAAAGTCAGGATCAGAGGGAACCATCATCCGTTGTTGGATGGAGATTGAGACAGAGACCCATATTGGAGCACTGGACTGAGCCCTCAAGTTCCAAATGAGGAGCAGAAGGAGAGAGAACTTGAGCAAGGAAGTCAGGATTAGAGGGAACCTTCATCTAATGATGGATGGAGATTGAGACAGAGACCCACACTGGAGCACTGGACTGAGCCCCCAAGGTTCAAATGATGAGCAGATGGAGGGAGAACATGAAAAAGGAAATCAGGACCGTGAGGGGTGAGCTCACCCACTGATACAAGGGGACTGATCTAATGAGAGCTCACCAAGGCCAGCTGGACTGGGACTGAACGAGCATGTGTTCAAACCGGAGTCTCTGAATGTGGCTGACAAGGGGACTGTCTGAGAAGCCATTGATAATGGCTCTGGGACTTGTTTCGTCTGCATGTACTGGCTTTTTGGGATCCTAGTCTGTTTGAATGCTCACCTTCCTAGACCTGGTGGGAGGGAAGAGTAACTTGAACTTCCCAGAGGGCAGGAAACCCTGACTGCTCTTAGGACTGGAGAGGGAGGAGGAGAGGAAGTGGGGGGAGTGGAAAGGTATTGGGAGGAGGGGCAGAAGTGGAAACTTTTATAAATTAATAAAAACAAAAATGAAATACAACCTAGCATGAAACAATATATATTCCCACTGGGCTAATTTAAATTAGACAAATGAAACTAGAAACAAAATAAATTAGTTAAAAGGTACAAAGACTTTTTATATTTCAAGCCATAAAATATAGGTTGATAAATTTTACTGAGCTATATACATATTTCTCATAGCCTTTTCATATTTCAAGCAATAAAATATAGGTTGAATATTTAAATTTTACTGAGGTATATACATAATTCTCATAGCCCTTAAAACCCATGTTCTGATCAAAACCAGAATGGATAAGAATAAATGTTGCTAAACTAGGTTATAAAACAAAGAGAGTGGGTAGAGACTATCCTCCAGTCTTATTCTTTTCATCTTTATGCCTTTATCTGTCTATGGCTTCAAGGATAGATGTTTTGAATGAAATGAAACAGTGATATGAAGGATACACGTAGACAGTATATCATAGCCTTTTAATGAGATCTCTGAACTCTTTCTGCTCGGTTTTTTTGTGCTACAAAACTTCTTTGTTGGAACTGCAAACTGGTGAAGTCACTATGAAAATCATTGTAGAGAACTCACAAAAAGCTAAAATTAAGTCTACCATATGACTCAGTTGTGCCACTGCTTGAATTATACCCATTTGGTTCACAATCTGACACCACAGACATTTCCTCAGCCATGTTCATTGCTACTTTCTTCACAATAGTAGAATGTAGAAATAAGCTAAATATCCTTCAACTGATCAAGGTACAATAAAATTGTGGTACATATACACTTTGGAATACTATTCAGCTGTTAATAATGAAATCAAGAAATTTATAAATAATATGATTTAACAAGGAAATACCATATTGAGTGGGATGACCCAGACCCGAAAAGACACATGTCACATATTTATCTCTCAATGGAAGCTCCTAGAAACAAATCTTTAGTTGTGAGTACAGCTACAGATTCTGGACTAACTTCAGAAACCATGAAATATGAAAGAGGCCACTGTTATGGCATGAGTTGCAATAGAGAGCAGAATAGCAGCATATAAAATATCCATTCAGAAAAACTGGAAAAGTGGAGCTTCTAAAGGAGAGAAAGGGGATTGAGATACATGTATACAAAGGAAGAAGAAAAGTAAAATTACAGTAATTATCTCTGAAAGGTTATAAGTAACCATACTATTAACTACCTAAATAAAAATTCTATACTACATGTACTTTTATGTATAAATATACATATAGTTTAAATAAAATTTTCACATTTGGCCTAATGGTGCCCTCTCCAAACATTAAAGACCACCTAATAGAATACCCAATACCAGACCCCTGTTTTGAGTTGTTGATCAGGGTTCTTCAGGAGATACCCCAAAACATGAAGGCCATTGTTATTTTCCTTGGTTGCCCACCAGAGGTGGAAGCTAAGTCCTTATTGCTTCAGATACAGAGCCAGAACACCCTGAGCTGGGATGTGACATAAATGCCTCCTTCTGAGTACTAATTTTCATGGCACAACAGAAACCATGCAAGCTTCCAAACAAAGTGAAGCAACCACCAATCCTACCTAGTTATGACGTCTATGAATCACACCAATGGCAAGCATGGCATTACAACCCTAAGGATGCATTAGTGGCATGCATATCTTAGCAGTAACCAACCAATAGTTGAATGGACTTAAGAACCACTCAACAAAAGGGATGATGTAGGAGAGTCTTCTGTATTTCTGTTGCTTTCATTGGTTAATTAATAAAGAAACTGCTTGACCTGATAGGTCAGAACATAGGTGGGTGGAGTAGACAGAACAGAATGCTGGGAAGAAAGCAATAAAGCAGTCACCATGACTCTTCTCTCTGAGACAGGCGCAGGTTAGGATCTTTCCTGATAAGCTACCACCTCGTGGTGCTACACAGATTACTAAATATGGGTTAAAGCGAGATGTGAGGATTTGCCAATAAGAGATTGAAACTAATGGGCCAAGCAGTGTTTAAAAGAATACAGTTTCCATGCAATTATTTCAGGTAAAGCTAGCCGTGAGCTGGGCTGTGGGAATGCAGCCCGCTGCTCTTTCTACAGAGGAAAACCATGACTTAGGCTGAAAACTTAGCCAATTACTTGGCTTTAGTGTAGTCATGGATCTTGGAGAGAAATCTACAACCACCACTTCACTAACTAAACATAATCCCTAAATATAGCCTGAACATTTGTCGTTGTACATGCAGATAAGTATTGTACTTGCAAGAAAGTGTAGTTGTGGATAATTTCCTAGCAAGGAAATTCTATTTTAAGAAGATGAGGTCCATTAAAGAAAATCATAACCAAACAAAATAGAGAGATGTAAAGCCAGATTCCAATGGATACATCTAAAATTATTCCCATACCTGAGGCTCAAGAACATTATGAAAGAGTAGGCAGAATGACTGGAAGAGCCCAAGAATCAGTGAAGTGATCATGAAATTGTATCTCCTAGTCAAGTCAGAAGTTTCACTAACATGATTGTCTATGAGCTGAACATGATGACACCAATAGATATGTGAATGTGGACAGGGGAAAGCCCATGAGTCTGCAATCCTTCAGAAAGTGCTAAAGAAAACTAAGGAATGCTGAGAAAGGGGAAAACTATCTTTTCCAGGGAAAAGTAGACCAGTTTGCTATTCAATTCCAAATGATCAATCCTGAAAATACACACACGAGTAACATTATACAGACTGAGAGGTTATATTTAGGAATGTGTATATACAAACTAATCATATATGCATGCAACAAAAATTAATGAGAATGATACTATGGATTTACAAAAGAGGAAGGAAGGATATATGGGACAGTTTCCATCAAAGAAATGAAGGAAAAAAATAGCTATATTTTAATCTCAAAAATAAAAAACTTAGATGGAATCAAGTAAATTTTTCCAACATAATGGTTTTATTGATTTTTGGGAGGCATGTCACATAATGTGCCCCAATCACACTCACATCCCATGTCTACTCCTTACCCTTGTGACCTCCTCACAAAAATAGGAGACAAAAATATGTATATACAAACTCCAATTTGTGCCTTCCATATTATCCCTAGAGCTTGATCAAAAAGATATTTTAAGAATGGTGACTAGAAAATGGAAATCTCAACAATGTTTTGTGTTCTGGAACCAGGGATATTGCTCCAGTGTCATGCTGGTGTGCCAAGCTCTTCTTGGTATCTTCTGTGACAAGTCAGTGAACAGACACAAAGAGATTACTATTCATTTTCAGAGTAAGATAGAAAAAAATCACATACTCAGTCTACTTATTCTTTAACCATATCCAAATCCTCATCTATACTGATCCAGGTACCTCTGTCCCCAGTCATACCCATAAAATGCCTATAACTATTACTGTTATATTATAGGGAGAGTGTTTGAGGAATGGAAATATAAAAGGAATATAAAACATTGTTTTTCAGTCAGTCAAGGCATTTAAATGCTATTCTTTCTTTTCCTGATTAAATTACTTAATTGTATTTTTGTCTCTGGACTGCTTATTTTTTTCCAGCTGCTCACCTGAAATAACTACACAGAAACTGTATTAATTAAATCACTGCTCAGCCTATTAGCTCTAACTTCTTATTGACTAGCTCTTACATCTTAGTTTAACCCATTTCTGTTAATCTGTTTATCTCCACATGGCTATGGCTTACCAGCAAGATTCCATCTGGCATCTGTTTCTGGCAGCACTTCATGGTTTCTCACTGACTCTGCCTTCTTTCTCCTAAAATTCAGTTTAGTTTTCTCTGCCTATCTTTGTTCTGCCCTGCTATAGGCCCAAAGCAGTTTCTTTATTAACCAGTGGTACTCACAGCATACAGAGGGAAAATCCCACATCACCTCCCCTTTTCTGTCTAAATGAAAAGGAAGATTTTAATTTGAACTTAGTAAAATTGCATATAAAAACAGGTATCTAGCAAGAATTACAATTACAAAATTTATATCTACTTTATCTTTTATCATAACTATGGAAAATTATAACTAGGTATTCTTCAATTCCATCAAAGACCTTAGAAGGCTATATTACCTAAGTAAATAGGAAGTGCATTATAAGCAATTTCTAAAACTCTAGAATTGAAAGAGACATCTCACTGCCTGAACAGTCACCCAATGTTCTTCTCTATTGTTGGAGCATCCATCTTCAACCTATAGGCCTATATATCTGGCAAACTTTCCCATGAAGCAGGAAATTTCAAAGACAGTTTTGTCTATATGGGCAGTTTGTCAGTCGTTGTCTTCTGTGTCCTGCAGAATGTCTGGCAGATTCTTTCACGAAACAGAAATCCCAAAGGACTGTTTCACCTTTAGGAAAGTTCAGCAGTAATTTCTCTGTGGGTCCTCCATGTCCAGTTCATTAAGCAGTTCAGGCAAGAGCAGTTTCTTTCATAAATGACTAACAAATTTCATGAAGAGCCTCTTTGGTGACCATCATTGTCTTAAAGTAGATTAATAGTGTCAGGATCAGATGTGTCTCATTTTCATGAAAAGTCTTAAATTCTTAAAACATTTAAATTCCATATTCTGCAGTCTTTGGAAGGTTTGAAGAATACCTATCCATCTGGAGTACATCTCTGTACATCTAGAAAACCTAATTAACATGGCTACTAGCTTGACTCTTGCAGAAGATTATTTATTATCCTGTATTTTGTAATTATCCATCACAGTTTTACATGAACTGCACAATCACAATACCTTAATCAAGAGCAGAATTATTCATATAATAGGATTGACCTAAAATTTGTATCACTAGACCAAGATCCATATCAATGCAAAATATTCATCTCTCTATAGCATATCCCCCTTTAAATGTAAACACACATTTATAAACAAACACTTAAGGAATTTGGACATAGTTTTCTCCAAACTGCTTGTGCTTTTTGTTGGGTAAAGTAATTTTTGTGGGCGTTCATGGTGACCTTTTAGGGAATCTTGGTCCATTAAACCACACTAGTCTGGAAGAAATCCATAGGTTCTCATCTTTTGTGGTAACAAAGAAGAACCTCTTTTCCAAAACAACAAATCCTTAGACCCAAATTCTAAAGTCAACATTTCTTTAAAATATGTATTCTGATTTAGCTTAACAGCTCATACAATGAAATGTCTCTCTGTACTTAGCTCCTTCACAGTCAAAAAATTAAAAGTAAACACAATAATATACATAATCCAGACTCTCTGTGTATATTTCATGTTTACATGGCTTGTTTTTTACTCTATTACTTTTTAATATTTATTTTATTATTTATTTATGTAATTTTTGTCTAAAGATTTTAAATAATATTGTTATTTATTCACTGAAATCTCAATCGTGGATATTATTATCCCTCTGTCTTCTTTCAACACCCCCTAGGACCTACCCTTTTGTCTCACTTCTGATTTCACATCTGTTATTATTATTATTATTATTATTATTATTATTATTACTATTACTATTATCCCACTTAGTCCAATTAATGCTGACAGTGTACAAATGAGTGTTGTCCCACACATTGGGAGGTGTGTAACATAAAAGCAGCCATATCTCCAAGGAAGAATGACTCCCTTATTAGCCATCAACTGCCAGTAGCTCTTCAGCTAGAGGTGAGGTCTTGGGAGCTCTTCCCTAAGTCTTGATGAAATTTTTAACTGACTTGATCTTGTGCAAGTGCTGTGGAAACTCCTTCAGCCAAAACCCTTTAATAAACCAGCCCATTTTGGGCATAGTCTCATGTACTATAAATGCAGACAAAAAGTATGTGCAGGTCTCTTGGCTGCTGGATTCTGTTCCAGTTCCCAGTGTACACAGAGGACTTCAGATCACTACTCTTTCTGCAAGTTTACTCCCAGATAAATAAACCTTTGCTATACACTATTATGAGCTCTTGTGGAACTATTTTGTATGCCAACAAGCAAGAATCTACAAATGTTAAGAGTTGATGGTGCATATCCACAAAATGATGTCCAGAAGATAGCATTTCTTATCTCTTCTCCATGTCTTTTGTCTGCTACATTCTTCTTGCCCTTTAGCTACTGTGTATACTTAGCCTTGACTAGAAGAAGGTTGTATGAATGACTTATCTGTTATTGAATACTCACAATAACTGCCTCTAAGCAATAGTTTTACCAGCTAGGATTCTTGTTGGGCCTCCTTATCTTCCAGATAAAGAATTAATTTTTAGGAAAAAATAACTTTATCTCTAAGGGTTTTAATAGAGAAATAGAACTACAGTAAGCAGGATGAAACATAATCAACAGTTGAAGAAAGGCTTTTATTGAGAGTGAGGAAATCATACCACTGAAAAAGACTTCCATTCTCCAAAGCAAAGAAGAATGTTAGAACCTGAAGTCCAGGTTTTCCTTGAGTTCGGGGAGGCTAAGTTTTTTTAAATGCAGTTGTCTCCTTAATTCTGTGTGGGTCAGTTTGAGGAAACACAATAACTGATGGTTTATGACATGTAAACATGCCCTGATCTGGCCTTGAAGATGTTGAGCTTGTTCATCAGCAGGGAGCCATACTGACAGGAGAAAAAGGCATAGGAACTCTTTGTTTTAAGCTGTCAGGATTTTGTCTCAGATCAAGAGGGTGAAAAATTAACCAGTCAATTTGGAAATTCACAACTTTTATTACCCAGTCCTGTGCCTTCTTTCTATCTGTCTACTTCTCAGGGAGTCTGTCTTACTTCTAGTCTTTTAATATGACCAGTTATAAGTCTCTGCATTCACTAGTGCTCAAAACAATAAGAAGCTTGTTATCCAAGATTGAGAAAGAACAAATCATAAACAGAAGTGTTTAGAAGGAATTTTGACAATGTAAACATTTATTCAAACGATGTCAGTAGCTGTACCCACCACCCACAAAAACCAGAGCCTATAGTCTCCTTAGTCATGAACATGTAACCACTTTACACTATCAGATATGAAATTCCTCCTTTAGAACAGGCCTCAAATTCAATAAAATATTGTTGGTTTTATAATACGCAATGTGAGCACTATGCTATGCTACAATACCAACCTGCCAGTTGAGATGTTCCACTGGAACAATAGTGGCATGATTGTTATGGGAGCTATCTAGTATGTTCTCATTAGGTCTGATACCAAATTTTATGGTTGTTACTTGAACCTGATGAAAGGTTCATGGCTTGGGATATAGTAGGTCTTAGAGGTGGCATATTGCTTCTGTTTTTCTAAATGGACATGTCAAACTGCTTCTTAAGTATTTATGTTTGTAATCATCTAGTAGTGCTGTGTTCAGCCTTGGTAAGAATTTTAGTATTGGTGAATAGAACTTAATGCAAAGAATATTTCCTTAAGTGTCTTTCAGCCATTTTAGAATCCTCTATTGAGAGTTCTCTGTTTAGGTCTGTACTCCATTTTTTAATGGATTATATGTTCTTTCTTGAGTTCTTTATATATTTTGGATATCAGGCCTCTGTCGGATGTGGGATTAGTGAAGATCTTTTACCATTCTGTAGGCTGTCATTTTGTCTTGTTGACCATGCCCTTTACTTTACAGAAGCTTTTCAGTTTCTGGAGGTCCCATTTATTAGCTGTTGCTCTCAGTGTCTGTGCTGCTGAGGTAATATTTAGGAAGTGGTCTCCTGTGCCAATGTGTTTAAGTGTACTTCCCACTTTCTCTTCTGTAAGGTTCAGTGTGCCTGCCTTTATGTTGAGGTCTTTGATCCATTTGGACTTGAATTTGGTTCATGGTGATAGATATGGATCTATTTTCATTCTTCTACATGTTGATATCCAGTTATGCCAGCACCACTTGTTAACTTAAGGAAATGTTCAACATCCTTAGTCATCAGAGAAATGCAAATAAAAACAACTTTGAGATTCCATCTTACACCTGTAAGAATGGCCAAGATCAAAAACACTTATAGGTGGTTTTTAAACATAAAATAAAGAAAATCAGCCTACAAACCACAATCCCAGAGAATTTAGACAACAATGAGAACACTAAGAGAGACTTAAATAGATTTAATCTACATGGGAAATAGAAAAAGATAAGATCTCCTGAATAAATTGGGAGCATGGGGACCTTGGGGGAGTGTTGAAGAAGGGAGTGGAGAGGCAGGGAGGGGAGCAGAGAAAAATGTAGAGTTCAATAAAAATCAATAAAATGAAATTAATGCAAAGAAATAACTATGGCTGGTCAAGGGAATAAAATGTTACTATTGACTTCTTGACCCTCAAAGCAATTTACCTGCTACCTGTTCCAAGACTCAGGGAATATTGCAAAAGACAGTAATAAATGAATGGAAAAAGAATTAGTTGTGATATTCACTCCTTTGTGGAAAGTTCTTGCCAGTTTCTGGCTGTTGGAAGAGGGGAAACCATTGTCTTTAGTGGTGTAGTCATTTGTTAAATAACTATTGATTCTCCAGGGTATAGTTCTACACCCATACACTTATAGGTGACTTGTTTGAAGTCAATAGCTCACAACACAAAAATCAAAAGCAATACAAAAGAAATATTAGTAGGAGGGTGAGTTGTTGGGTTTGAAGTTGGTGGACTTGGTGAATTGGTCCAGAATGCACTGTGTACATGACTGAAATTTTCAAACATATTATTTTAACAACAAAAAAGAATTTGAAGCAATGTTTCCTATTATCTTTTATTTAATTTATTTTTTATGACTTTGTAACATGAGTAGACATGAAGAGGCGAACTTAATCTCGAGCTTTAAAGACATTATTTTTATTTTTTTATTCTTTGAGCTGTGTCTTTGTGAAAAAATCCTGTAGAGTTAAAGGATATATTTCATATGTTCACTCAATGTCTTTATTTCTCAAAGGGCAGATAACATCTGGAATTGTGCTATTTAAAGTAGCAATATAGTTCACTTAAGGAAACAAACATGCATAGTTTTTCTAAATTACCTAATGAGGCCATAAGCTATTTCAAAGATGAAAAGGATAGAATTATCAAGCTCTGAAAACTCCAATACTTGTTTTTAAACTGCTCTAACATATTTTTTATTGAAATTAGTGTTATAGGTTACTTTAAAATGACTTTTTATTGGTAGATATTAATTATATACAGTTATCTGGTAAAGTATGACATTTTGAAACATATATGATTAAGTCACATAATTGACTTATCTATCATCACACATATTTATAATTTTCTTTGCCTGAGATAATCAAATTTTAAATACACTAAAATGACATTTCTGTGAATTACAACTATCCTAGTCCTGTATAGAACATTAAAAGTTATTCCTTCCTCCTTTACCTAATGTTTTTATTACCAGTCACCAAGTTTTTTATATTATGGCTCTCCTTTTTCAAAGATGACTAAAGGCAAAAGATTACTGTTTTAATTAGCTCCATTGTTTTCCATATGTCACCTGTCTTGAGAGAAATGAAGGCATTACAGATCATATTGAAACATACCCTTTAATTTTATTATTATTGTTGTTGTTATTGTATGCATATGAGTGTTTTACCTGATTGCCCGTCTGTGCACCAAATGTGAGCCTGGTGTCTGGGAATGGCAGAAGAGGGTGTTGTATTCTCTGGAAATGAAGTTACAGATGATTGTCAGTCACCATACAAGAGTTGAGAATCAAGTCTGCATCCTCTAAAAGAAATAGTCAGTGCTCTTCAGTCCTGAGCTGTCATTACAGATGATAAAATATGTGCTTTAAGTCTTTCCTATAAGATTTTTTGAACAGAGTTTATTTCAACTCACTATTTTTCCAGGCTCTTTAATTTAACTACAATTGACAAGATTTACATGCATTTGAGAGGTGGATAGTGTTCTATTTTATGTTTAGCTCACCTTCATATTTAGCCATTTTCAGGGAACCGTGTATTTGGCTTGGCCTAGCTGCCTTGAAAGGTATGTGTCATTCATTTTTAGGTTAGAGATCATGGCTTTTGGGGTACAAAGTGCCTTCCAGTTCCTGAGAGACTGATGTACTCCCTCAGGCAGTGAAGTGTTTAGGATGCTTAAGTTTCTCTGTATTTTCATTTAGTAATCAAGGAAGCAGGAAGGTTTGATAGGACAATCAGTCTTAGATATTAATGTTCCATACCCTGTATGACTCACAAACATCACTGCATCCTGGCTACTACAATTGTATTGATCCTGGAAATTGCCATTATATTTTGTTTCTGATAAAGATACAAAAGATGTTATTGCTCTCAATAAAATTGTTACAACATCAATTGTGCTATGGACCCTCCAACCTGGCTTGATTTTATCCTCACAGCCATGTCAGAACACCTTAGACCAGTAGGTGCTTATACCCATTCATCCACATGGGAACATAGATTGATTCCATTTCCTTGTTATTGTAAATAAAGGCACAATAGGCAAGTGTTCAGATGCATTTTCAATTGATTGATTACTTTTCCTCTGTATATTTAAAAAACAAGGGTTTAATGGCCACACAGGAGATTTATCTCTAGTTTCCTTTGTAGGAAGTCTTGTATTTGTGTTTATATTGAAAATGTTAACATTCTCATCGGCAATATGTGATTTCCTTTCTTCCACATTACTACCAATATTTGTCATTTCGTACCTTTCTGATAATAGTCATTTTAACCAAAGTGAGTTTATATCTCACTGATGTTTGCACTTCTGGATACCTAGCAATGTTCCACACTTTTTCGTGTCTCTCTTCAGTCATTGTATATCTTCCCTTGAAGAATGTCTAGTCATATCTTTGTTAATTTTAAAAGGAGATATATTTTGTGCTATATTTTTAATAATTTAAAATTTTAGGTACTTATATTTAAAGTTTAATTTATTGAATTAATTTTTAATTAATTAATTTTCAAAAATTTTTTCTCACTTTACATACCTATCCTAGTTTCTATTCCCTCCCCTCCTCCTGCTCCACCTACTTTTTCCAATTCCAGCCCACAGCCACATCCACTCCTCAGAAAAAGTAAGACTTCCCAAGAGTAGTCAACGAAGTCTGACATATCACTTTGAGGCAGGACAAAGGCCCTCCCTAATTTTAGGCTCTCCTGTATTTAGGCTGAGCAAGGTCTCTCTCCAAAGAAAATGGACTCCAAATAGCCAGTTCAAGCACTAGAGATAAATCCTGGTTCAACTGCCAGTAGCCTCACAGACTGCCCAAGCCACACAACTGTCATCCACATTCAGAGGGCCTAATCTGGTTTTATGCAGTTTGTCCTACTATCAGTCCAGAGTCAGTGAGTTACCACTAGCTCAGGACAGCTATTAATGTGAATATCCCCACTATGATATTGATGCCTTTGTTCATGTTCTTGTTCCTCCCTCTCTTGGACTGGTCTCTGGAAGCCCAGCTCAGTGCTTAGCTGTGGATCTCTGCTTCTGATTCCATCAGTTGCTGGATGAAGGGTCTATAATTAAAATTAAGGTAACAATCAATCTTATTACAGGGGAAGGCCAGTTCAGACACCCTTTCCACTATTCCTTAGGGTCTTAGCTAGGTTCATCCTTGTGGCTTCTTGGGAAATTTCATAGTGCCACGTTTCTCAGTAGCTCCATAATGGCTCCTATAATCATGATATCTCCTTTTCTTGCTCTCCCTCTCTGTCCTTCCTCCATTCCCTCATGTTCTCTTCCTCCCTCCTCTTGTCTTCTTCCCCTCTCCCATGTTTCCAATTTTCTCAGAAGATCTTGTCTATTTCCCCATTTTCAAAGGGACCCATGTATGCCTCTTTTAGGGTTCTTCTTGTTACCTAGGTTCTCTGGGGTCATGCAGCATAGGCTGGTTATTCTTTGTTTTGCATTTACTATCCACTTATGAGTGAGTACACACTGTGTCTTTCTGGGTCTAGGTTACCTCACTCAGGTTGTTTTTTTTTCTAGTTCCAAACATTTGCATGTGAGTTTCAAAATACCATTTATTTCAAAATACCATTTGTTTTAAATGCTGAGTAGTACACCATGGTGTAAATATACTACATTTTCTTTATCCATTCTTTGGTTGAGGGGCAGATAGGTTGTTTCCAGGTTCTGGCTATTATGAAAAATGCTGCTATTAACATACTTGAGCAATGACTATGTGGTATGAGCATGCATCTTTTGGGTATATTTCCAATAGTATTATTGCTGGATCTTGAGGTAGATTGATTCTCAGTTTTCTGACAAAACCATCATACTGATTTCCAGGTGACTGTCCTAGTTTGTATTCCCACCAGCAATGGAGGAGTTTTCCTTTACTCTACATATTCTCAAGCATAACCAATCATTTGTGGTTTTGATCTTAGCTATTCTGACTAATGCAGGATGGTATCTTAGAGTCAATTTAATTTTCATTTCCCTGATGGTTAAGGATTTTGATCAGTTCCTTTAAGTGTCTCTCAGACATTTGAGATTCTTATGCTGAGAATAGCCTGTTTAGACCTGTACCCCATTTCTTAAATTTGGGATCAAACTCTGATCTCCTTGTGCTTGAATTTTAAGAAAACTAATGGCATGTAATGCGAAACCTGTATACTAGGAATCATAAACATTAATGATCAAGCAATATTTAAGCTTCAATTCTACTATTATATTAATAATTCACTTTGTAAAATTCTCATAATTTATGTTATTAATTTTAACATAATTTATGTTAAAAAGAACACATTTGATTTGGTTCCATTGGTCTTTTTGTCTAGTGTTATGCCAATACCAGGCTGTATTCAATAATACAGCTCTGTAGTAAAGTTTGAAATTAAGGATTGTTTTGGCTATCCTGTTTTTAGTTTAGTTTTGTTTTTATTATTATTTTTTTGGTTTTTCCATATGAAGTTGAGTACTGTTCTTTTGAGGTTTGTGAAAGTTTTTGCTGGGATTTTACTGGGCACTGCATTGAATCTGTAGATTGCTTTTGATAAAATTGTCATTTTTTTTACTATGTTAATTGTACCTCCCCAAGAGCATGGGAGACCTTTTCACTTTTTGTTTTTTTTCTTCAGTTTCTTTCTTCAAATATTTAAAGCTCTTGTCATACAAGTTTTCCACTTGTGTAGTTAGAGTTACTCTGAGATATTTTATGCTATTTGTGGCTATTGTGAAGGGTGATGTTTCTCTGATTTCTTTCTCAGCCCATTTATCATCTGTGTAATGGAGGGGTACTGAATTTTTTTGAGTTAATCTTGTATGATGCTACGTTACCAAAAGTGTTTATAAGTTTTAGAAGTTTTGGGGTAGCTTATGTAATCTCTCATCATCAGCAAATAGTGAGAGCTTGATTTGATCTCCTTTTGTTGTTTTATTTCTCTAGCTAGGACCTCAAGAACTATATTAAGTAGATATGGAGAGAGTGGACAACCTTGTCTTGTTCCTGATTTCAGTGGGATGACTGTGAGTTCCCCTCCATTTAGTTTGATATTGGCTGTTGGCTTGCTGTATATTGCTTTTATTATGTTTAGGTATGTTCCTTGTATTCCAGTTTTCCTCAAAACCATTATCATGAAGGGATGTTGTATTTTGTTGAATGATTTTTCAGCATCTAATGAAATAATAATGTGGTTTTTATTTTTTTAGTTTGTTTATATAATGGATTGTGTTGACAGATTTTCATATGTTGAACTCTTACTGCATCACTGGAATGAAGCTGACTTTGATCATGGTGGATTATGGTTCTGATGTGTTCTTGGATTTGATTTGACAGTATTTTATTTAGTATTTTCACATCAATGTTCATGAGTGATATTGGTTTGTAATTCCCTTTCTTAGTAATGTCTCTATGTGGCTTTGGTATTAGGATAATTGTAGCCTCATAAAAAGAGTTTGGCAATGTTCTTTCTGTTTCTATTGTGTGGAACAATTTGAGGAGTATTGGCATTAGTTCTTTGAAAATCTTGTAGAATTCTGATTGATCTTAGTTTATGCTTGTATTTGTGGTTCCTGACGTTCTCCTCATGATTTCTGTTTCTATAATTCCCTTGGCTTGTGTTTTCTTTATTGTCTCTATTCCAGTTTTCAAGTATTTTCAAGTATTAATGAACCAACATGAATTGATTTTAATATTTAATTTGACTGCCCATGATAATATATAAAAATACCTTCTCATTTTCTAGTCTGACTTTTTTATCCTAGGACTGAAAATCAAATGTCTGACATTTTTAAAGATGGTATTCAGTAAAATATGCATTTACTTTACTTCCTTAGGGAATTTCAGATTTTCCCTCGAACTTGTTTTAGCTATTGTAAATACTCTGATCAGACTAAAATATTCACATCTAATCACACTATGTTGAGTCATGCAAGCTCAGTTTTGCTAACCATTTTTTGTTCTTTAAATTTCATCACTCATATTGACTAAATTTTCTCAAAAATAACACTTCTTCATTTTGATTTAGAATACATTTTCATTCAGAAAACCTATTTGAATGCAACTGAATGCATCCCATTGTATGTAGGACTATGCTTGAATTGTACTCACTTATAAGTAGATATTAGCTGTAAAGTAGAAGATAATATCATGCTATGTTCCATAGTCCCAGAGAGCTAAGTAACAAGGATGGTTTAAGGGGGGATGCCAATGATCTCCCTTTAAAGGGAACATAGAATGAATTTAGTGGGTAGACTGTGGTCAAGAAGGCTTGGGAACTGGAGGGATCAAGTGAATGGGGAAGTAAATACTGAGAGAAAAGACTGGACTTGTGAGAACTTTTAGGGGCTATGTGAAAATCTAGTTCAAGGAAACTCCATGGAATCTACTAGAGTAATACTAGCAAAGGCTCCTAGTCATGTGGACAAGAAGTCTGAATCAGTCAAATTCTATAACTAAACAAGGCCTTAATTAGAGGGATTGGGATACCAACCCAGCCCCAACGCCTTGGACCTACAGCATACCCTGCCTGCAGAGTGTTCTGGGAAGCTAGCAGAACTCATATCAAAGAAACCACAGAGACTCCAACTGATGGGAGCAGATAAAGAGTTCCACAGTCAAACAAAGTGAAAGCTTTGTTTTTAGGCAGAGCTTGAGGAGTTCTTTAGAGAAATGGGAGGAAGGATCAGAAGAATCACCCGGTTGAGAGACACTATAAGAACATGTCTCACAGAATCAATTGACTGAGACTAATGGGGGCTCACAGAAATCAGAAAGCCTGTAGGGGTCATGCCCAGGTCCTCTGCATATATGCTATGGTTGAGTAGCTTGGTCTTCTTGTGACATTCCTAACAGTGAGGGCAGAGGTGATTTTTTGCCTACTAATGGGAGCCTTTACTTCTCACTTAGTTGTCTCGATTAATTTAAATATTTAATTTCCAGACTCCTCATAAATACTCTTAGTTCATTTGTCATCAAATATTGAAGTTCATTAGTAGTTTACTGTTTTAATTTCTTTTGGCATAGTGAACGTCTTCAGCTGGACTCAAGGAAAAGATATTTAAAAGCAAATGCTGTAGAAGTTCTCTATATTCAGTGAAATTTTTTTTTTAGCAAAGTTTACTAAAGACAGTGGAATGCTCCAGAGGTCTAATTAACCAGGATGAAAAAAATCAGAGTTTGACTGCTAAGAGGGCACATTGGAAATACTTGATAAGCTCCAGAGAAAGACATTATCCACAGGAGCCAGTTATAATCAACGATGATTTTGCACTGAGGAGCTAGTTGACATTTTTAAGCTTATAGCTTTATGTCTTGAGGAACTAACAGATACCTGGGACTCAGGACATTGAGCTTGTCAGATGAATTGATAGGTGAGAGATTCATATTTTGTAAAGGAACCATAATTATAGGTCTCAAGGAGTGCAAAGAACTTGAAAATTATTATAATCACTTACTATCCCAATCATTCTAGGCTTGTCTGTTCTCAGCGTTCCAAACACTATGGATAACTCTGCTAGTTTCACTCCCATAGAAGTAAAAGTCTCTGGAGTCTTTCCCTATATTTTAATATATTTAAATTAGTAAAAATCATACTACATATTGACTTTTCCATTCTAAATTCCCCCAATTAATATGATAATACAAGAGTTTTCCTGTTGTATTCTAAAGATTAAAATATTCTTTTTATTGTTTTTTTTTAAACAATCTTATGTAACAGTGGCTGCTATAGGACTGTTATATGGTAGAAAGTGGTTTTGAGCTGCTGATATTTTTGCTTCCTTCTCCCAAGTGCTTGGCTTGCAGGTGTGAAAAACCCTGCCAGGACAAAACACCTCGATGATAGTTACATAGCATTTCAAGTGAGCTGGAATATTTTACATACACATTTCTCTGATGTCTTATAATTCATATGATTTCTATTCAATCTCAGTCTTTGATAACTCCACTTAAAATATTTCTTTAAAATATTTATATTTTGGTTTTTGTTTGTTTGTTTTTATGAGACAGGGTTTTACTGTTTATCTGTAGCTGTACTGGAATTCACTCTGTGGATAAGGTTGGCCAGAACTCAGAGAGAGCCACCTGCCTTTGCCTCCCAAATGCTGGGATTAAAGTCATAGGCCACCACTGCTTGACTGAATGTTTGTCTTTTCAAAATGTTTATTTTAGGGCTTATTTCTAAGGTTAATAGTGGAAAGTTGTAGAATAGAATTAAAACAGCTTTTATTTCTTCAAGCCAGGGTTCTCAATCTTTCTAATGCTGTAAACATTTAATACAGTTATTCTTGTTGTGGTTAACATCAATCATTAAATTATTTCATTACTATATTATGAAATTTTGCTACTGCTATAATTGTATTGTAAATATCTGATATGTAAGATTTCTGATATGTGGCCCCCATATCAAAAATTGGGTGTTTTGGCCCACGTGTTGATGACCACTGCTTTAATTTGATGCAAAGGTCATTGTATCACCTTGGGTACGTGCCCTATTCTATGTCTATACATGTTAACTCACAGTAAGAGATGCAGTGATGCTCCAGAATGTTCTTCTCAAAAAATGTACCAAAATTTCACCCTGAACAATAAAATCTAAAGCAAACTATCCACTTAACATAGAAAATATGAAATGTATTTTTAGAGATAATGTTTACTTTTCACTTTGTGAGAAATTTATGCCTGCAAATCAGAATGTATTTCATATGTTCTTCAATTAATTTTGTATTTATGGTGAATTATATGAGTAAGTGGTAAAAAACTGAGAATATGAAAATTAACACTGCATAGAAATAGGGGTGATAATGTTTTTCCTAGATAGATGAACTGTGATGAAAAAAAATGTCATGAAAGAAACCACTGCTGGCTATCAACATAGACATTTTCATATGTAGGCAAATATATATATATTATATATATATATGTCCAACAAATATTTGCTGAGTAGCTATCTAATAGATACTTGTTTACAGAAACTATCATATATATTTGCATAAGCATTTTACTTTATCTTAGGTAGTAGTCAGTTTCTTTCTGTTTTTACTTTAAAGTTCCATTTTAAAACTTTCAAAGTAAGTGTTTCTTTTCCTTAGTAAATGTTTGTGAATTTAAAAACCCAAAGATGTTTTCTCAGTCTTTTAAAACTATAAATTTATTAAACATGATTATTCCAATACCAATTTATATATACTACATATATACACATATGCATATTTAGTCATTATATGCATTTAGCAGATTGTATTTCACTGCCTAGAAATATAAGTATTAATGTATTCACACACATATATATATACTCATATATGTGTTTGCATATGTAACAAAATTTAAAAAAAGAGGCCATGATAAAAAACATAATTTAAAGAATAAGCAATATTTGTAGCCAATACTTAACTACCTGGAAAGTGAATAACACACTGATTCTAAAAGATAATTAGCTTTGTAATAACCTTTAAATATACCAAAATTATTAAATTCACTTTGCCTTTAAAAGATTCATCATATTTTTTGTAGATTTTGCATCATGGATGAGTAACTGGGTTGCTAAAGGTGACTGGGCTCTCTGATCTACAAACTGGGAAGCATCATATCTTACAAACCAAGATGTGTGAATTATGAGGTTCATCATGTATTTCCTCATCATGTAATATGTGGTAGACCCTGAAGGTGTTACACCAGAAAACTATACTAACAGACTGAGGAAATAGATATGTATAGCATATATGTTGTGGTAGAAGTCATGGAATAAATCTCTCCTACAATTTGTACATCTTGGTAAAACAAAAGCCTTGCTTATCAGAGATATGCTTTGATCATGTTTTTTTTTAAAAAAAATAATCTTTCTTATTATTTAGAATTTTATACATGTATACAATGAAACATGATACTCCACCAAGTCTATCTTAATTTAAATGTGGCCACACGTTAACAGCAACACAAAAGTGAGTGGTTCTTACTCCTTCAGCTACATTGCTGGTAGCTTCTCAGTACGGGATGGGAACCTCCTTCCTATATGGAAGAAGTTTGGTTGGTTGTTATTATGCAGATAACCATGACTGGGATGAGTTAGTGATTATGATAACCATGTCTTTCATTCATTGTCACATTTATATGATCAAATGAAAATTCAGAAACTAATAATATTCTTTATGTGTGGAGGCACTTGGCAGCTTATAAAATGTGTCTCATAATGTGAAAATGCTCAGGCTCAGGGGTAAGCCAAGACACACAGAGCAAGAGCAACTCAGAGACACCACACAGACTGGAAATATAAGAACTAATGCCCTATAGATGCATTGTAGCTGATAGTATTAATATATAAAGAGAGTATGATGAGATGAATAAAGATGGAAGAAGCTACTGGGTTAGAAGACAAAGAACGTGCTCCACAGTTACAGGAAGCCCTATTGCTGTAGTATGAACATCAAATGATAATGCACTCAGAATTAACAACCTACCTTTATTCTTTTGTAGGGAATTCAGATCTTGAGAAGGTGTTATTTCCTGAATGGAGCTCCACAGGCCTCCCAGTAATGTGACTGAATTTGTTCTCTTGGGTCTCACACAGAATCCACACTTGCAGAAAATTCTGTTCATTGTCTTTTTGTTTGTTTTCCTATTTACAGTGTTGGCTAATCTACTCATTGTCATCACCATCTTCTTCAGCCGCACCCTTTCAGCTCCCATGTACTTCTTTCTCACTTACCTATCCATCATAGATGCCTTCTACACCTCTGTCACCACCCCAAAAATGATAATTGACCTGCTGTACCAGAGGAGGACAATATCCTTGGGTGGCTGCCTGATTCAGCTTTTTGTGGAGCACTTCCTGGGTGGAACAGAGATCATCCTCCTCATTGTGATGGCCTATGATCGCTATGTGGCCATATGCAAACCTCTGCATTACATGACCATTATGCGACAAGGGCTCTGCAGACTCCTGGTGGTTGTAGCTTGGGTGGGAGGGATCTTGCATGCCACCATGCAAATATTTTTTATGATCAATCTGCCCTTCTGTGGCCCTAATATCATTGATCACTTCATGTGTGATCTCTTCCCATTGTTAAAACTTGCTTGTAGAGATACACACACGCTAGGCATGATAGTGGCTGCCAACAGTGGGGCCATGTGCTTGCTCATATTTACCATGCTTCTCATCTCATACATAGTTATCCTGCAGTCCTTGAAATCTCATAGTTCTGAAGGGAGACGGAAAGCCCTCTCCACCTGTGGCTCTCACTTCACTGTGGTTGTTCTCTTCTTTGTGCCTTGCATATTTACTTATATGCGCCCTGTGAACACCTACCCGGTGGACAAGCTGGTGACTGTGTTCTTTGCAATCCTTACTCCCATGCTAAATCCCATCATTTACACAGCAAGAAACACAGAGGTGAAGAATGCCATGAAGAGTTTGTTGAGGGGGAGAGTAACTTAGCCTATTCAAATTGGCCAGAAGGTGGTGATGCATAGAAACAACTAGGATTGTGTTTGTAATAAACTGTGAAAGAGAATCAAGAAGTTCCACAGTTCATTAACAAATAGTAAAAACAAAACTTCCCATAATAGCATTTTTGGCCAGTTAATGTGGAGAGGCCTTATATATGCCTTTAATAGTTTTAAATGTATATTTTGTTTTCAAAGCCCAAATATTATTGTTAATAGAGTCTGAATTTCCAATAGAAAGCACCAAGTATACAACTTTAATGATTTTGGAATACTTTTTTCTCTAGCAACTCATCAAAATTTATTTAATTTGTTCATATATTTGTTACGTGGGTAACATGGACTTTTTGGCAGAATTTTAAATATATTTTGCATAGATGATGGTAATACAAAAAGAACAGAAAAATATAAATTAGACATTTGAGGAATAATAGAAAACTTGTTGACATGTTTCTTACTTCATTTTTATCTGGTATTATTTATATAAAAATAATATAATGTTTTAACATCAAGTATACAAAAGGAAGAAACAGTTTCTAACCAGTCTCTGCTCCCTGACCTCAGGGTGAAATATAAGGTAGAAATTTTGAAAATTACTTTGAATTTGTTCTTATTTTATCACATATTCTCATGACTAAATTTTTTCTAGGATATAAAGGATAGATAATTTTTTCCCTCAACAATATTGGAGTAGACATTTGTAATAACATGAGCAAACATTCTTCCATTTTACCACACTGAAATATGCAAAATAATTTTCTCATGTCATTACTCTGTATGTATGTTGCATATGTTTACATTAAATATATTATCGTGTATCAGACACATTTACTTAGGTAGATGACACAGAATATAAAAAAGAAACAGAAAACAAAAGAAAACCCTGGTTATTTAAAAGACACAGTATCCATTTCACAATGAAGGTAATTGAATCTGAGAAAGCTACTAATATGTTTTCCACAAATCAAACATTAAGTCAACTGCAGAATCTACATTAGTTTCTAACTCTTACTCCTCAATTTGAGAATGAAAGCACAATAATTTGTGATATGTTTATACATAAAAATAAGGAATTGATGCATGTTCTTAGTGATTCCTTTTGCCCTGGGAGGAAAATTGTCAGGGTTTTTTTTTTTTTGTTTGTTTCTTTGATTTTTGTAGTCTCTTCCCACTTAAGCTATGTAAAGGAGCAAAGATCCTCTGTACCCATGGGAATCAAGTTGCTCCATATTATTATAAAACCACCCTTATGAATCCAATTTTCTTTCACTGTAGTATCTCCACTCATGCTTTCCACAAATATCCCTTCTCAAATTTACTGCTCAGGGAGATATTTCTTCCATAATTTGAACATCCAGTAAAGCTAGACCTTGAACATTTATTTTTGGAGTGCGACTGTCTTGCCTACCTTAAAGTTTTAATATATTGAGTTCACTAGAAATATGATATTTTCTCACAGTGATCAAGCCTAGAAGCCTGATCATCATTAGCACTTAATGTACTGAAATACAATATTCTGGTGATAATTAAACAGATAAACAGACTCTAAAGTAAGCTAAATGTAGTTTGCTTTGTTCTATGATTAGGTAGGAGTCATGAAAAGGCAGGAAGAAGTAGTATTGAGAAAAACATCTTCTACTCTAAAACAGATGGATGATTTCAAGTAGAAAACCACGGCCGATGATTGTGTCCTAAGAGATATACCAACTTCTTAATGGATGAGAGAGATTAATTAGATAATTTAAAATCAAAGTGAGAAAATAAAAACAACTGAAGAGATGCAAACCAGCTAGAGAAGCTCATTTGATGAACTTTAGCTCCTGATAGTTTTAAGGAGTATTGTGATATTTCTTAATACATCAAGTGCATCTCAGAGACTGATGCCATACGATTATGCTTAGTAAAGTAATAACATCCAAGTCCAGGGAGCAGTGTGGGTCAGAAACATGGTAAGATTTGGGATATGTAGAAGAATGAGGTTTTTTAGATAGAGGGATTAATTAAGAACAGGGTTAACAGGGGTAGAAGGGATCATAACAGAAGATGATAGTGTAAATATGATCACATTATCTATGTATAAAATTGTCAAAATAAAATAACATAAAAGGGAGTGTGGTATTTTTCCTAAAATTCATAAGAGAAATAATGTCATTTAGTGCATATTTCAATAATAATCTTAAAAAGTAAGAGTACCAGTAAACAGGATTAGAAATGTTAGGTAAAGGGTACTAACTACTTAGGTTAGGCAAAATTAATTCCCTTTCCTTTATCCTTTTCAAGTTGGATAAACCAATGTATGGACAAACTGTTCATGAAGAACATAAATTAGTTCTGGGATAAGTAACTGAATGGTTCCTACTATGATCTATGAATTTTGGTTGTTTTGGAGAGCGTCATGTTGGCCTTTTTCCTGTTTATATCTGCCTCTGAGAAACGTTTCCTCAATGTGGGGAAAGATGGGAAATTATTGGCAAAATGATTAGAGTCTCAGGCAGTAGAGACATGATCACATAGGAATGTGATTAAAATGAGGCAAACATGCACATATTAGAAATCTGTCTCTAACAAATTATACTCTGACCTTTTCCACCACAAATTCATTACCTAAGAGACAATATACTAATAGTGTTCCTTCTAAAATGTGTTCTGGGAGCAGTTTACTAATTAGATCAGAATAGAACCAAATTTTAGGCATAGTGCTGTGGGTGATTTTTGTGAGATATTTTGCTGGCTGCCTTTTTAGAAAACTTACATAAAATATTTCAAGTCTTTTCCAAAAAACATCTCTTTCCTACATAGGTACTAGGCTACTCAGAATATCTATCATTAATCTTCCTTTGAAGTCATTGGGAACTCCATTGCTAACAAAGTCCCTTCCCCAGGTTTCCTTTTAAACTGAGATCCAAATGATGAGACCACCCCATGCAATCCAGTGGAAAGAGAACTCTGAACAAAACAGGAAAACCTGTTGATAAACAAGTGAAGTGAAGATGGAGCAGAGCTGAGTACTAAAGAGAGGCAGCATGAAAAGGGGTGATGCCCTGAGCAGAGGCTTTTTCTTTTGATTCTTAAGTTCAGCGAGAGCAGATTTATCAAAGATACATATCATCAAATATGGATTGGATGGCTTTATATGCTGAAGATCAAAAATTTTTGGCAAATTGCTTGCCCTTTATGTATTAACAGTAGAGAATGGTATTTCATATTTTATACCAATAATTTAGCATAAAATACCCAGATTAAAATTTTATTATTATTTCTTGTCTCATAGAAGAATGTGATATTAAAAATATGAAAATTTTGGTCTGTATAAGAACTTTCCTGTAGAAGAATGACAATAGATCATTATCTATCACCATGAACAAAACTCAAGTTCAAATGGATTAAAGACATCAACATTAATCTGACCACATTGAACCTGGTAGAAGAGAAACTGGGAAGTAGTCTACAAGACATGGGCACAGGAGACCACTTCCTAGGTAGAGCCCTAGTAGCACATAGACAATAAGAGTAACAACGAATAAATGGGACCTCCTGAGACTGAGAAGCTTCTGTAAAACAAAGGACACTGTGAGTAAGACAAAAAGCCTACCTTGTGACTGGGAGAAGATCTTCACCAACTCCTCATCAGACAAAGGTCTGATCTCCAAAATATACAAAGAACTCAAGAAACTAGACACTAAAACTCTAATTAACCCAATTTTAAAAATGGGGTACTGAACTGAACAGAGAATTCTCAACAGATGAACTTCGAATGGCCAAAAGACACTTAAGGTCATGCTCAACCTCCTTAGAGATCAGGGAAATGCAAATCAAAACAACTTTGAGATACCATCTTACACCTGTCAGAATAGCTAAAATCAAAAAAACCAATGATAGCCTATGCTGGAGAAGATGTGGAGTGAGGGGAACACTCATCCATTGTTGGTGGGAATGCAAACTTGTGCAGCCACTGTGAAAATCAGTGTGGTGGTTTCTCAGGAAACTTGGAGTCAGCCTCCCTCAGGACCCAACAATTTCACTCTTGAGGATATACCCAAGGGATGCCCTATCACGCTACAAAAGCATTTGTTCAACTATGTTCATAGCAGCATTATTTGTAATAACCAGAACCTGGAAACAACCTAGGTGCCCCTCAATAGAAGAATGGTTAAAGAAGGTGTGGAACATATACACATTAGAGTTTTACTCAGCAGTAAAAAACAATGACACCTGCATGCAAATGGATGGAAATAGAAAACGTTTTACTGAGTGAGGTAACCCAGACCCAAAATGAGGAATATGGTATGTACTCACTCATAAGTGGATTCTAGCCATAAGTAAAGGACATTGAGCCTATAATTCGTGATCCTAGAGAAGCTAAATAAGAAGGTGAACCCGAAGAAAATCATATAGTTATCCTCCTGGATATTGGAAGTAGACAAGATTGCCAGGCAAGCTTGGGTGCACAGGGGTGTGTGGGGGGAGTGGATGTAAGGGGAGATGGGTAGAGAGTAGGGAGGAGGGGAGGACTTGGGAGAGCTTGGGGGAATGGGGTTGGTGGGATGGAGGAAGGGTGGATATGGGAGCAGGGAAGTAAATATCTTAATTGAGGGATACATTTTAGGGTTTGCAAGAGACTTGATTCTGGAGGGGTTCTCAGACCCAAGGAGAGTTTCCCAGATTGTTACCTGGGCAGCAGAGGAGAGGGTTCCTGAACTGGCCTTGTCCCATAGCCACACTGATGACTATCTAGCATATCACTATAGAACCTTCATCTGGCAATGGATGAAGATAGAGACAGAGACCCACATTGGAGCACTGGACTTCGTTCCCTAGATCCAAATGAGGAGAAAAAGGAGGGAGAACATGAGCAAGGAAGTCAGGACCACGAGGGGTGTGTCCACTCACTGAGACGGTGGGACTGATCTAATGGGAGCTCACCAAGGCAAGCTGGACTTTGAGTGATGGAGCATGTGATCAAACTGGACACTCTGAATGTGACTGGCAATGAAGGTTGACTGAGAAGACCAGAACAACGGCACTGGGTTTTGATTCTACTGCATGGACAGACTTTGTGGGAGCCTGATCTGTTTGGATGCTCACCTTTATAGACCTGGATAGAGTGGGGAGGACCTTAGATGTCCCACGGGACAGGGATCCCCTACTGCTCTTAGGGCTAGAGAGGGATGGGGAGGAGGAGGGAAAAGGGAGATGGGGAGGTGGAAAATTTTTTTTAAGTAAATTTTATTAAATTATAAAAGTTTCCATTTCCGCCCCTTTTCCCAACACCCTCCCACTCCCCCCACTTCCTCTCCTCCTCCCTCTTCGTCCCTTAGGGCAGTCAGGGTTTCCTGCCCTGTGGGAAGTTCCAGTTCCTTCCCCCTCCCTCCAGGTCCAGGAAGGTGAGTGTCCAAACAGACTGGATCCCCAAAATCCAGTATATGCAGAGGAAACAGGTCCCAGTATCATAGTCAATGGCTTTTCAGAAAGACTTCGGGCCAGCCACAGTCAGAGAATCCGGCCAAATTCCGAGAATCTGGTTAGATCACCTCCTCGTTCAGTCCCAGTCCAACTGGCCTTGGTAAACTCTCATTAGATCCGTTCCCTTGTATCAGTGGGTGATAGCATCCCTCGCAGTACTGATTTCGTTTTTCATGTTCTTCCTCCTTCTGCTCCTCATTTGGACCTCGGGGGGCTCAGTCCGATGATCCAAAGTGGGTCTCCGACTGTATCGCCGTCCTTCGCCAGATGAAGGATCTATGGTGATAAGCAAAATATACATCAGTATGGTTATGGGCCACAGCCGATTCAGGCACCCTCTCCTCTGTCCAGAGAACAATCTGGGGGATCTCTCCTTGGACCTGGGATCCCATATATAATCAAGTCTCCTGTAAACCCTAAAATGACTCCCTTAGTTGAAATATATTCTTCCCTGATCCCATATTCATCCTTCCTCCCTCCCCCCCCCATCCCAGGCCACCGAGCTTTCCCTGTTCCTCCCCTACTCCCTTCTCTCTAACCCTCTCCCCTTCCATCAACCCTCCCACCCCCCCCATGCACCCGAGGTTACCTGGGACTCTTGTCTATTTCCTACCTCCTGGTGGATAGCTAAATAATCTTCATCAGGTTCATCTTCTTATTTAGCTTCTCTAGGATCACGAATAATAGGCTCAAAGACCTTTAATTATGGTTAGAATCCACTTATGAGTGAATACATACCGTGTTCCTCTTTTTGGGTCTGGCTTACCTCACTCAGTAAAGCGTTTTCTATGTCTATCCATTTGCATGCAAAATTCAAGATGTCATTGTTTTTTACCGCTGAGTAAAACTCTAATGTGTATATGTTCCACACCTTTTTTAACCATTCTTCTATTGAGGGGCACCTAGGCTGTTTCCAGGTTCTGGCTATTACAAATAGTGCTGCTATGAACATAGTAGAACAAATGCTTTTGTAGTCTGTTAGGGAATCTTTAGGGTATATTCCCAAGAGTGGAATTGCTGGGTCCTGAGGGAGGTTGACTCCCAGTTTCCTGAGAAACCGCCACACTGATTTCCACAGTGGCTGCACAAGTTTGCATTCCCACCAACAATGGATGAGTGTTCCCCTCACCCCACATCCTCTCCAGCATAGGCTATCGTTGGTGTTTTTGACTTTAGCTATTCTGACAGGTGTAAGATGGTATCTCAAAGTGGTTTTGATTTGCATTTCCCTGATCGCTAAGGAGGTTGAGCATGACCTTAAGTGTCTTCTGGCCATTCGAAGTTTATCTGTTGTGAATTCTCTGTTAAGTTCAGTACCCCATTTTTTAATTGGGTTAATTAGAGTTTTAGTGCCTAGTTTCTTGAGTTCTTTGTATATTTTGGAGATCAGACCTTTATCTGATGAGGGGTTGGTGAAGATCTTCTCCCAGTCAGAAGGCAGCCTTTTTGTCCTACTGACAGTGTCCTTTGCTTTACAGAAGCTTCTCAGTTTCAGTAGATCCCATTTATTCATTGTTTCTCTTATTGTCTGTGCTGCTGGGGTCCTACTTAGGAAGAGTCCTCCTGTGCCTATATCTTGTAGACTACTTCCTACTTTCTCTTCTATCAGGTTCAAAGTGGACGGATTAATGTTGATGTCTTTAATCCATTTGGACTTGAGTTTTGTGCATGGTGATAGATATCGATCTACTTTCATTTTTTAACAGGTTGACATCCAGTTATGCCAGCACCATTTGTTAAAGATGCTTTCCTTCTTCCATTGTATACCTTTAGCTCCCTTGTCGAAAATTAGGTGTTCATAAGTTTGTGGGTTAATATCTGGGTCTTCTATTCGATTCCATAGGTCGACTTCTCTGTTCTTATGCCAATACCAAGCTGTTTTCAATACTGTAGCTCTGTAGTAGAGTTTGAAGTCAGGGATGGTAATGCCTCCAGAAGTTCTTTTATTGTATAAGATTGTTTTGGCTATCCTGGGTTTTTTGTTTTGCCATATAAACTTGATTATTGTTCTCTCAAGGTCTGTGAAGAAGTTTGATGGGATTTTGATGGGGATTGCATTGAATCTATAGATTGCTTTTGGTAGAATTGCCATTTTTACTATGTTGATTCTCCCAGTCCAAGAACAGGGGAGGTCTTTCCATTTTCTGGTATCCTGGAGGTGGAAATTTTTAATAAATAAATAAATAAATTTAAAAAATAAAAAAAGACTTTATGTAGAACATATTTTCTTGTTCAATTATAAATTTAAAAAATAGCAGAAGGAACATAATGAGATCCCTAACTTAACATATTTGTAATCTTCTAGATAATTTTTAAAATAAAATAAGTAGGCCTAGACTCTTACAATTATACACTTTAGAACTGCTCTGGATATTCATATGACCATTGTAACCTTTGAAATTCCAAAAATGTCTTCTTATCACTGTTTTGTAGTTTTCCCTAACTTTATATTTTGTAACAATCTTGACCCATGAAGTAAATATTGATTAGCTAATAAATTATAGGATCATATATTAGAACATAAAAATTAGGTAGTATTCATGATATGAAAATAAATTAAGGGTACACATCCACTTTAAGTGGAAGTAGAATGTCTACCTATCAATGTCCTGCAAAGGTCAGTCTTAATACTACCCACTACTTATACTTGTTTTCCATTTCACTGATATCTCAGCTCTAATATTTGAACCTCAGTATGTCATTCATATATATCTTTTAATCTCATAAGTCAGATCTCAACAGATATCTGATGTGGGATTCACCTCTGTATACTGCGATTACCATTAATGAATAAAGAAACTGCCTTCACCTGTTGATATGGCAGAACTTAGGTAAGCAGGGAAAACTAAACTGAATGCTAGGAGAAAGAAGGAGTAGTTAAGAAGAAGCCGTGTAGTCCTGCTGGAGACAGTAGCCAGAACTTTAGTTAGTAAGCCACAGACACGTGAAGATATACAGATTGATGGAAAAATGTTAATTGATGGAAATAAGTTAATGTATGAGAGTTAGCCAACAAGAAGTTATAGCTTATGGTCAAAGCAGTGATTTAAATAGTATAGTTTCTGTGTGATTCTTTCAGGGCTAAGTGGTCAGGAACCAACAAGTGACATCCTTCCAACAGATATTATTGGTATGCACTGTAAAAAATGAAATATTAATATTTAATCAAACTGTGTATGGTACCTTTTATGTCCTCTTTCTGGAAAGGCATGCTCTTGCTATAGGGATTTCATATTCTACAAACCATCTTTGTGACTAACTTACTGTGTATTACCTGATACAAAGAACCAATATGTCAGAAAGTCTTGCTCTTTTACCAGAGCTTGAAAGACTGTTTTCCTTGACTCCATACAACTTGGAAGACTCATGTTGAAATTGTCTAAGCTTTTCTTCAATAGGTTGAACTGAGTAGTTTCTTCTGAAGCATTCTAACTGACTTCTACATCTCATCCTGGTTTTCTTTTGATTGAAGGTATCTCTAACCTGAAGAATCTACCTTTGGAATCTACTGATTGCACCCACCATCCCTGACTACTATCCATAGGAACCTGAATCAGTTCCTATAATCAGGATCATAATTGGGGAGTATAACTTGCATAATGGCCTCCATTTTGTTTATTTAATTATATATTTTGAAAGTTGTGCTATAATAGTAGTGACAATGGCATCAGCATGGTGATTTTTATGTGATAATGAATACGTTTAAAATTCTGGGAATCCATACTCCCTACTGACTTTTGGAACTGACCTTATGTGTTGAGTCTGGTGAAACTTCACTTTTTAGTACTTTAACTGCAGTGCCAGTACTCACAGCACCACATCTACTCTAAGTAGTGGTAATGAACTTTTTTTTATCCTGTGAGTCCTTTCACAGAACACCTATGGAGCTCATCCCAATCCTTTAAAAATTTAAGCTAAGATTTAGGTGGGTACCTGAAATTATCACCTTCAACTTCTTTTAAGAATATTGTTCTGCAATTCTGATTTGAATTTTTTCCACTAGCTGAATGGATGGGGTTTTTTTTGTTTGTTTGTTTCCTTTCAATATAATGATGATGTGATTACCTGCCTTGATTTGGGTTCCTGTGATGAGGTCTTAAACTTGCATGACTAAGATGACTTTTTATTGCATGTCTTTACTTTATCTTTCATAAAACTTTGGTTTCAGGGTAGGTTAGACTATGTCATACACTCATATTTGGTGTATGAGTGCTGGGATCATAGTCTAAGTTCAAAAGAAGACACTGTTTGAAGCTAGATAGCCACTACTGTGCTATGAAATTTCAAGTGATAACACCAATAAGATTTAAGAGGAAATATTGTTCTGTTTGTAAGGCAGTTTTAAAATTTATATATTTTCCTATATATGAATAAATGTCAAAGTAATAAAAACATATGAAGATAATATATCATATACATTCTATATACTGCTACTTGAATGCTTTCCTAACTGTTTGGTATTCAATAACTGGTTGGTGTTCTTTTCCTGGTGAAGATTATTTTTTCTACTCACAGTATTTCTTAGCTGCCTGAAGTTCTTTGTATAGCACTGAGGCCCCATGATTTTTCAGTTGTTCTCTTTAGCACGTCTATTTTTATTCTTATTCAGTCCAGTTTAGGCAGTCATGTTGGTGAAACTTCATGGGTACAGCTTCTGGAAATTCCAGGAGACACAATCACACAGCAAACTCTCAGATCCCCTGATTCATTCAATCTTTTCTCTCCTTCTGTGAGACTTCTTGAGTCTTTAAGTATAGGAACTATAATATAGATAGAGCCACTGGGACTGGGCTCTACAAGTCTGCATTTTGATTGTGTTTTTCTGTAATGGTCTCCATCTGTTGCAAAGTGAAGATTATTGATGAAGGGTGAGGTAGACTTATCTCTGGGTATAAGGACAGATATTTGGAATGCATGTTGGATTATGCTGACTTGCTAAAGAGGTCATTGTAGATTCCCTTCTAAGATCCGAGGTTTCATTAGCCTTTGTTTTTTGTCTAGTTTTCCATTGCCAGGTATGATTTACATCTTTAAAGCAGGTCTTTAGTCCAGTAGTGCCACTCGTATCTTGGCAACAATCTAAAGCTTTCTAACTAAGACCAGTGTGGTGTTTTGTAACATTATCTGACCTATTTCATTTCAGATGTTTTATTTGAATCTAACTCAACTCCTTTCACTGAAATAGATAAAAATAAACTAAGACAAGGAAGTCATAGGAACAGTAGAAAATCTAGATGTTTCAAAGTGATCAGCAAGGCTACAAAATGCATTAGCAGTGTGGTCATGCCAGGTACTAATTTGCATTAAGACACAATTGTGAATTTTTAACTAACAAAAAACAAAACAAAGAAACAAAATCTCAGATTAATTCTATAGACTGTTGATGAGATGATACTCTGGGCTTTAATTTTTTGTATGCATGACTCCAATTGTACCTATTTTGTGAGGCGTGAAAACTAAGTAGAATGTAATATTTAAATAGAATAAGTCAGATGTATTTCCTTCTATGGTCTTTTCTGAAATTTTCATTGAATTAAATACCCGTTTTCTCTCATGCTTCAGGCTCAGACCTGTAGTGGGGGAAACTGCTTGTTAATTCCTGGCTTCTCAGATCCAAAATAATCACACAGAAACTTTGTCCAGATCTTATATCTTGAATTAACCATTTCTGTTAATCTGTGCTTCACCACAATGTCATGGCCTAATGGCAAAGTTTTGGTGGGCTACAGCAGAGGCGTCTGTCTCCTATGGCAGCTACATGACTTCTCACTGACACTGCCTACTCTCTGTATATGTCTTCTTCAGCCTGACTGTATTCTGTTAAGACATTGGTCAAAAGCAGCTTCTTTATTAACCAATGGTATACAGAGTGGAATCCCACACCACCTCCCTTTTTCTGTCTAAATAAAAAAGGTTTTAACTCTAACATAGTAAAATTACATATAATAAAACTGGTATCAAACAAGATTTACTGTTGCAATATTTATATATTCCTACTTCATCTTATATCTTAATAAAAGAAAACTATAGCTATCTATTCTTAAACTCCATAAAAGACTCCAGAAGGAAATATTATTACCTAAGTAAATAGGAAGTACATTGTAAGCAACTTCTAAAACTCAAGAATTGATAGAGACATCTCATTGCCTGGACAGTCACCCAAAGTTCTTCTGAAACATGGGGATACCTGTCTTTAACTTACAGACCCATAGCATTTGTCAGACTTGTCGATAAGGCAGGAAATTTGAAGATATCTTATGCCTTATATTTGCAGGTTTCATCAGTTACTTACTTTTGTGTTCTGCAGAATGTCTGGCAGACTCTTTCATGAAGCAGAAAACCTGAAGGATGGTCTCACCCCCTGACAAGTTCAGCAATAATTTTTCTGTGACTTTTGCATGTCCACTTCATATATCATAACATCAAGCAATCCAGGAAAGAACATTTTCTTGCCCAAATGGCTAGCTAACTCTATAAGGAGCCTCTTCAATGTCCATCATCTTGTTTAAGTAGATTGGTGGTGCCAGAGACAGAAGAGTGTCATTGTTATGAAAAGTCCTAAGTTCTAAAGACTTTTAAATGCAATATTCCAAACATCTTTGAAAGGTTTGAAGATTAGTTATTCAACTATAATATATCTCTATATATCTAGAAAACCTAACTAACACAAATACAAACTTGACTATTATAGATGACTATCTATTAATCTGTATTTCTTTTTTTAAAATTTACTTATTTATTTATTTATAAAAATTTCCACTTCCTCCCCTCCTCCCAAAGCCTTCCCATTCCCCCCAATCCCTCTCCTCCTCCCTTTCCAGTCCTAAGAGCAGTCAGGGTTTCCTGCCCTCTGGGAAGTTCAAGTTCCTCCCCCCTCCCTCCAGGTCTAGGAAGGTGAGAGTCCAAACAGACTAGGATCCCAAAAAGCCAGTACATGCAGACGAAACAAGACCCAGTGTCATTGTCAATGTCTTCTCAGTCATCCCTCATGTCAGCCACATTCAGAGAATCCGGTTTGATCACATGCTCGTTCAGTCCCAGTCCAGCTGGCCTTGGTGAGCTCTCATTAGATCAGTCCCCTTGTATCACTGGGTGAACACACCCCTCGCGGTCCTGACTTCCTTGTTCATGTTCTCCCTCCTTCTGCTCCTCATTTGGACCTTAGGGGCTCAGCCCAGTGCTCCAATGTGGATCTCTGTCTCTATCTCCATCCATCGTTGGATGAAGGTTCCCTCTGATCCTTCCTTCCTTGCTCACGTTCTTCCTCCTTCTGCTTCTCATTTGGGCCTAGGGAGTTTAGTCCAGTGTTCCAATGTTGGTTTCTGTCTCTATCTCCATCCATCGCCAGATGAAGGTACTATGGTGATATGTAAAATATTCATCAGTATGGTTATGGGCCAAGGCCCATTCAGGTACCCTCTCTTTTGCTGCCCAGGGAACAATCTGGGGACCTCTCCTTGGACCTGGGAACCCCTCCAAAATCAAGACTCTTGTAAACCCTAAAATGGCTCCCTTAGTTGAGATATTTACCTCCCTGCTCCCAAATCCATCTTTCATCCCTCCCCCCATCCCATTCCCCCCAAGTTATCCCCAATCCTCCTCATCTCCCTTCTCTAACATTCTCCCCTTACTTCCAACCCCCCATCCCCCGTGCACCCAAGTTTGCCTGGCAATCTTGTCTACTTCCAATATCCAGGAGGATAACTATATGATTTTCTTCAGATTCACCTTCTTATTTAGCTGCTCTAGGATCACGAATTATGGGCTCAAAGACCTTTAATTAAGGATAGAATCCACTTATGAGTGAGTACATACCATATTCCTCATTTTGGGTCTGGGTTACCTCACTCAGTAAAACGTTTTCTATTTCCATCCATTTGCATGCAAAATTCAAAGTCTCATTGTTTTTTACTGCTGAGTAAAACTCTAATGTGTATATGTTCCACACCTTCTTTAACCATTCTTCTATTGAGGGGCACCTAGGTTTTTTCCAAGTTCTGGCTATTACAAATAGTGCTGCTGCTGTGGGAGTACCTTCCGCTGCTTCAGCCAATAGTCACTGAAGCATGAGCCCACAGTGCTGAGAGAGCACCTACCGCTTCATCAGCCAATAGCCGCTGAAATACCAGCCCACTGGGGTGTTGTATATTTCTCTTTAAAAGAAGAGCGGTAAGCTCAGCTCGGCCTCTTGGTTCCGGTGCTTGGTTCCGGCTCCTGCTCCTGGCTCCTGCTCCAGCGACTAGGCTCCCCTCCTGACAGTTTATGGTGTATGTAAGTTTTACTCCCCAAAATAAATACCCCTTTAAAACATAACTGGTGTGGGATTGATTCGCCGTTATCTGGCTCCCGAACGTGTGGGTTTTCCCCCCTCGTGGTGTGGGCCAAGCAACCAGAGCCGCACACCGCTACTGGCTCCTGACTGACCCTGACCTCGGGTGGATAGGGGAGGGAACTTTTTGGCTTCTGCTCCCCTTATCGGGCACTGTCTTTCGGTCGCCCAGCTGAGTCCAGCGCTCGACCTGCGCCGGAGCACACAATCTGTGAATTTAACCTCTGGATTTGAGTGTATATATTTTAGAATTTACTTCCTGTACTGACGCCAGTGCCGTGTGGATTCAGGTGCGCCCCTGCCACCTACTGGCAGGCAACAGTCATTACAGGTAAGATTTTTCTTTTCGGTTGAAAATACATACATACATACATACATACATACATACATACATACATACATACAAGTACAATTTCTTTTGATTGAAAATGTCAGAAAACATTACTATCCAAAAGTTCAATGGTTTTTTAAATTGCGCTATGGAGGATATTCTGAAGGATGTCTTTGATATTTCTCTTACTTGGTTATTCCTGGGATCTGTCGCTTTTCTGGTGTTTGGCTATTTTATAAGGATGATACAGTCCTTACAGACTGAATATACAATGCTGAGGGCAGAGATTAAAACCTTAAGGACAATTCAGACTGACACCAACCTCCTCAAAACAGAGTTTGGAGTTCTCAAGGAGGAGACTAGATCTTTGTCTGATATGACTCGGTCGACTGACCAAAATATCAAGAAGGTACAGTCTGATATTGCTTCTTTATTAGGGAGCTTCACTGCTCTGGAGGAGGAGACAACCAAAATGACTCGTAACCTCCAGTCCGTGACTGTCAGTGCTGAAACATTACCTGAGAGGATTAAAACCATTGAATGTGAAAATTGGACTTTATCAAAAGGATATGATAAATTAATTGACAGGATTTCCATATAAGAAGGCACAGTACATGCCATGAGGATTATGTCCTAGGAGGAAATGGTGTCTCTGATGGACAAGCTCCATGCCTTAGAATTGTTAATGATGGCTTTGGAGCATAATACTGGACAGGAGATTCAGGATTTACAGAAGGCAATGGTAAGCAGATTTAATAAGATTGAGGAAATCATAGACTCTGATGAACAGGAGCAAAAGGTAGAAAGGCAACATTTACCTCTGAAAACTCTGAGTCTACACAGAGTTATACCTGCCTTTCCAGTAATAACATCAGAAAAGATAACTGGCTCCAAAAACCCTAAGGTCATTAAAGAACATACATGGGAGCCTATACGTATGAATGATCTGAAAGAATTTAAACAAGCAATTGTGAATTATGAACTACATTCATCCTTTGTTAGAGAGATGTTAAAATCCTGGGCTCTCAGCAGCAGGGCCACTCCTCAAGATTGAAACCAGCTCACTTCAGCTGTCCTTGAGAACGGACCTTTATGGAATTTCAAATGCCTATTCAAGCAAGAGGCCAGACTTTTACAACAACAAGAATCGGCGAAAGGAATTGAGGTTTCTCTAGATCAAATTCTAGGTAAAGGACTTTACTCTGATCCTCAGGAACAAGCTCTTTATGATGAAAACATTTTATCCATATGTGCCACAGCAGCTCTAAGGGCCTGGGACAGAGTTCAAGACTCAGGTCAGAGAGTAGAATCATATATCAGGGTAAAACAGGGTCAGAGAGAACCCTTTAGTGACTTTTTACAAAGACTAACTAAGGCTGTACAAATAGGGAAACCTGATCCAGAAGCAAGAAATATAGTTACTGAGTCTTTGGCTTATGAGAATGCCAATGTAGAATGCAAAAGGATCCTGGGGCCTTTAAATATCAGATCAGCACCTTTGGATGAATGGGTTTTACATACAATGAATGTTGATACATTTGATTATGGCAATGAAACATGGGTGCAAGAAGCAATTTCCAAAGGTAAAAGGAGACATCAGATAACAAAATGCTTTCATTGTGGCAAAATGGGACACATGAAAAGGGACTGCAGACAATGGAATTCCAGGAATAATGCCTCTTCTCGGAATAACAGGAATAGGAGGACTCAGCCTTCAGGTTTATGTAGGAGATGTGGAAAGGGCAGGCATTGGACGAATGAGTGTAGGTCAACAAGAGATAAACAGGGCAACCCGTTGCCATTGGGAAACTCAATGGGGGGCCTCATGCAGGCCCCCATGGCAAATGTGGTCCAGTCATTTCCGATCACTGCAGAGAACATGCCTCTTCAGGGAAATTAGAATGCCCCATGCCTGCTATTAAAAGCAATAACGGCCTGAAGGATGAGTTAAATGTGGTGAATGAATCAAGAAATCTAAGAGGACAAAGTAAACACATATTCTGACAGACTTCTATAAATGAACAAAGACCACAGCTAAGAGTGTGTGTAAATGGCAAATTTATTACTGGCTTACTGGGCACAGGTGCAGATGTAAGTATCATTACTCCAGAATCTTGGCATCCGCATTGGCCTCTTCAGGAGGTAGATATTCAGTTTCTAGGAATTGGAACCCTGTCTCGAGTAAGACAAAGCATGAGATGGGTCAATTGTATAGGTCCAGACAGACAAATAGGGAAACTAAGGCCATATGTAGCCAATATTGCAGTGAATTTATGGGGCCGTGACCTATTGCAGCAATGGAATACCCAAATTAACATTCCTGATGCTTCCAGAGCCTATATTTCTGAGGACAATATTACAAGATATTACAGATGGCAGAAACCAGTCATTAGAGCTATACAAGAACACAACACAATTGATGGCCCTTCAGAGGTACCAACAACCATGCCTCTACAATGGTTGACTGAGAAACCAATATGAACTAAACAGTGGCCTTTAGCTGAGGAAAAGTTACAGGCTTTAGAACAGCTGGTACAAGAGCAATTAGATGCTGGACATATAGAAGAATCTACCAGCCCTTGGAACTCTCCTGTATTTGTTGTTAAGAAAAAATCTGGTAAATGGAGAATGGTGACAGATCTTAGAGCTATCAACAAGGTTATTCAACCTATGGGCCCTCTGCAATCTGGAATTCCTCTGCCCTCCCTGTTACCAAAGGGATGGCCTCTTAAAGTTATTGATCTGAAAGATTGTTTCTTCACTATACCATTACAAGAAAAAGATAGAGAAAAGTTTGCCTTCACAGTGCCTACCTATAATAACTCTCAGCCTGCAAGGAGGTACCAGTGGACTGTCCTCCCACAGGGAATGTTAAACTCTCCCACCCTGTGCCAATATTTTGTAAGTCAACCATTGAAAATTATACGCAAGCAATTTCCTAAGTCCATAATATACCACTATATGGATGATATCCTGATATCTGATCAAAACAAAGACACCTTAGAAAGGCTGTTTGAAGAAGTAAAAATAGTATTACCTAAATGGGGATTGCAAATTGCTCCTGAAAAAATTCAGAGAGGAGATTCTGTTAATTATTTAGGTTATAAAATAGGTTTACAAAGAATTAAGACTCAAAAGGCACAAATCAGGAGAGACCGGTTACGAACTCTTAATGACTTTCAAAGATTATTAGGAGACATCTCCAGCCGACGACCAGCTGTTGGGATAACACCTGATCTAATAATTCATTTAAACAAGACCTTGGATGGTGATTAAGACTTAAACAGTCCCAGAGAATTAACAGCCGAAGCAGAAAAAGAACTGACAATGGTTGAGGAAAAATTACAGGAGGCTCATGTGGACAGGGTAAATCCAAAGCTTAGTTGTATTCTCGTCATATTGCCTTCCAGAATTTCTCCTACATGAATCTTGATGCAAAGAGATGATATTATCTTGGAATGGATCTTTTTACTACACAAACCAAGTAAAAAATTAAAAACTTATGTGGAAAAAGTCTCTGAATTGATTATAAAAGGAAAATTGAGACTTCGTCAATTAGCAGGTATAGACCCAGCAGAAATTATAGTGCCTTTCACTGCTGATGAGATAAAAAAAAGTTGTGGGAAGACAATGAACCATGGCAAAGAGCTTGTGCTAATTTTTTGGGAGAAATCAATAACAATTACCCAAAAAGCAAGAGACTTAACTTTATAAAGAGAACTTCTTGGATCCTTCCTCGAATCGTCCATGATGCTCCAATAACCAGAGCCCATACATTTTATACTGATGCTAATAAATCAGGGAAAGCAGGCTACAAATCAGAAGAATTGAGTAAAGTGGAACAAACTCATTATGATTCTGTCCAGAAGGCAGAATTATATGCCATCCTTATGGTGCTTAGGGATTTTAAAGAACCTCTTAATATAATTACTGACTCACAATATGCAGAAAGAGTTATTTTGCATATTGAAACTGCTGAATTTATACCTGATGATACGGAACTGACCTCATTGCTTATCCAGGTACAAGACATGATCAGGAACAGGCTCTGCCCTATGTATATAACACACATCCGATCCCATATGGGTCTGCCAGGTCCTCTAGCACAAGGTAATACAGATATTGATCAATTATTGATTGGTAGTGTGCTGCAGGCATCTGAATTTCATGAAAAACATCATGTCAATAGCAAAGGCTTGAAAAAAGAGTTTTCTATTACATGGCAACAAGCTAAGGAGATTGTAAAGAAATGCCCTACTTGCTCTTTTTATAACCAAACACCATTGCCTGCAGGGACTAATCCAAAGGGTATTAAAAGGAATGAAATTTGGCAGATGGATGTGTTCCACTTTGCAGAATTTGGAAAATTAAAATATGTACAACACACCATTGACACTTATTCAGGCTTTCAGTGGGCAACTGCTTTAAGCTCAGAAATAGCTGACTCAGTAATCACACATTTATTAGAAGTTATGGCCATTATGTGTATACCTGCACAAATAAAAACAGAAAATGGTCCAGCTTATGTCTCTAGGAAAATGAAACGGTTTTTTTTGCTTATTATAATATTAAGCATGTTACAGGTATACCATACAATCCTACAGGTCAAGCAGTCATAGAAAGATCAAATCGAACTATAAAGGATATGTTAAATAAACAGAAAGGGGTGGAAAATGTCCCCAGAAATAGATTACATAGTGCCTTATTAACCTTGAATTTTCTTAACGCTAATGAGAAGGGAACAACAGCGGCAGAAAGACATTGGATAATGGAAAAGTCTGCTGAACTAAATCAACCAGTTTATATCAAGGATGTGCTGACCTTTCAATGGAAGCCAGGAGATGTGCTACGTTGGCTAAGGGGTTTTGCTCTTGTTTCCACAGGAGAAGAAAAATTGTGGATACCATCAAAATTAATAAAGGTTAGATCTGAAGAGGAGAAACCTCTTGGAAAAGAGAAATGACAGTATCTACAATGATGATGACCATACAGGGGGTAAGAAAAACATAGAATGGTGGCAGGGTTCTCTTCTTGTCTCCACAGGAAACACTCATTTTTGAAAAATTCAAAGGACCCTGAATGTTTGAATACTGACAGATGGAAAAAGAACTACCCAATATGGATTATCAAGAAAACTGAATAGGTTCTGTGAGTATGAAGCTCTGGAACATACTAAATCATATTTCTGAATTTATAGAGCTGGTTTTGGAGTTGAACGCTTGGCTCGGTCCCTCTCTAATTCTAAGCCTGTTGTTAGGAGAAAAACCCAGAGTTTCTGGAGTTTCTGTCTTATGTCAAGTGCCATGATATGAGACAGAAAGAAATATGAGTTTAGAATACATCTTTGCTTTTCTTCATATTTATCAAATTTTCATTGAATATGTCTATCATACCTTTCATTGAATATGTTTGTATATGTCTATATAATTAATGTTTAAGTTTTCCACAATGAA
This sequence comes from Myodes glareolus, assembly GCF_982192425.1. Lineage (NCBI taxonomy): Eukaryota > Metazoa > Chordata > Mammalia > Rodentia > Cricetidae > Myodes > Myodes glareolus. The sequence continues at coordinate 110,083 of NC_142033.1, read as the reverse complement.
CAATGAGTTTTTTCTGCACTGACATTTGAAGTTTCCAGGAAGAAGATGGGACCCCCATAACAACAACTGCACTCGGTTGATATGACGTCATGATACTGATAGTGCTACTACAAGTCCTGTTTCAGGTATCAGCTGCACAGATGATTCCAACTTGGTTAGCTGAAATGGTGCACATCTTGTACAACATTCTGGCCAGACCTCCACAAAATACTCAGAGACTCTTTGCAATTTTAAAAGACATTGACCTTGAAATTTAACCATCATTTTACTTTCACAGGATCCTCCAGAAAGAATCTCACCCCCATGACAGCTGGAAGTAATTCCAGAGGACGATGTCCCCTCTCTCAGCAAAGTTTGTCCTCAGGTTTAGGAACAATAATTAGGGATTGATTATAATTAGTATACGGTTGAGAGTTGGGAAAGGAATTTTATAAGCTCAGGGATCTTTTTGAAAAAAAGGGATAATTGGATAGATAATAATGGTATTTGTGAGTTATTGTTTATAGATAATTACATCAGCATATATTGAATATTGTATGTATGCATGCTTCTACCTGTTTAAAACGTTTTTTGTGTATTGATGTATATTGTATTGATATATGTATACCATATTGCAGTGTACATTTCTACCTCTGATTAAGATACTCATATATTGTTTATGTATTGATATTTATTGTTTACATTTGGAGGTCATTGTCCTCATTTATTGCACAGTTGTTTATTCTCTTAGTCTTTAAGTTAGATACATGTTAAGGATTGTAGATCAATAGTCATCTGTGTCTGTCATATTTATGGTTAGACTAATCAGGTTCTTTAGATACATAGAGATTATATATAAATAGTCTTCAACCTCTTCGAAGAGCTGTAGAAAATGGCATTTAATTTAATTTTAGAGTTCTGTGTAGTGAGACACAATCACTCCTGGCAACACCGACCTATTCCTGAGAGATTGTTGAGCACCAAAGACACTCCACTTGGAGCTTGTCTTCTTGACAAAACCGGCCTCTGGGCAAGGAACTGCACATACCTCAACTACTGACAAATACACGGTATCCAGAAATGGATAAACAGAACTGTCAAATCTTGCCAAGACAGGGTAAGATGGTTTTGAAAAATCTCTTGCCTGTTAAAAATAATCTGTCAGTTATTCTAGGCCTTAGTCAAAGTTGGTTGCTTCAATGCAGCAAACAGGTCTTTGGTGATTGCCCAGGTAGCCAGCTGTCTCTGTGATTTGCTGCATGTTTTGGAAGTTCTTTGATTGCACTTCCTAATTACTCAGGTAGCATTATTTCCCTTCTCAAATCTTCTATGGGGTTGAAGACTAGATAAATGTAGCTACTTTCCTCTCATAACTTGGCCAAGTCATTTATTATACAAGACTTTAGCTAGTTAGAATAGGACATTTGTACTTATTGTATATAATTTTGTAGGTTTGTACTACTGTATATAATTTCTTGTAGGCTTAGAACTCTCTTACTTAAACAAAAGGGGGAGGTGCTGCAGGAGTACCTTCCGCTGCTTCAGCCAATAGTCGCTGAAACACAAGCCCACAGTGCTACAGAAGTGCCTTCTGCTCTGTCAGCCAATAGCCACTGAAATACCAGCCCACTGGGGCGTGGTATATTTCTCTTTAAAAGAAGAGCGGCAAGCTTGGCTCGGCCTCTTGGTTCCAGTGCTTGGTTCCGGCTCCTGCTCCTGGCTCCTGCTCCAGCAACTAGGCTCCCTTCCTGACGGTTTATGGTGTATGTAAGTTTTACCCCCCAAATAAATACCCCTTTAAAACATAACTGGTGTGGGATTGATTCGTCATTATCATATGGCACCCATGTGGATAACTGCATCCACAGAAAGCCTGAGAAAGCTTGGGAGAGAATAGAGTAAATCATGTTTTGTTGGTAGCAGCAATTTCTCGGTTTGTTCTGCTTGCTAGAGACAAGTAAATGCTCTCATCTAAGAGAGGCTTCCTGACTCAGCATTAGCTGCAAAACTTTGGAGCTCCTTTAAGAGGTCCTGCCGCGAAACACTTCAACGGTATTGATGAAAAGCTGAATGCATGCTTTTCAGTTTTCAGTCATAGCAGGAAAAAAGCTGTGCTGTTTTAAAAAGCCGGCTTTCTGGGCGGTCCTGCCAGGACAAACTCTGACTCTTTCAGGCAGGCAGTCTGACTTAGTGTGGTCTGTGAGCAGAACGCTGCAGCTTTCTTGCTGGCAAGGACCTTGACATGCCATAGAGTTGTGGCAGTAAAAATGGCCCCAGCGGTACCTCTGCCATGAGGCTGGAAAGCTAAGGAATGGGCTGGATCTAGCCGTCAAAGCCACAGCTTTCCATATTGCTTTGTAAATTAAAGACTCATGTGGTCAGGAAAAGAGAGATATACAGTAAAGAGAGATTCTAAGACAAAGAAAACCTAAATGGTTTACAGTGTGTTAAAAATATATGCAGGATAAAAGTTAAAGTCATTAAAAAAAGAAAGAAAGAGAGAAGTTGGGTGTGGTGGTACACACCTTTAATCCCAATGCCTGGGAGGCAGAGGTAGGCTGACCTCTGTGACTTCAAGGGACAGAGGTAGATTGACCTTTGTGACTTCAAGGTGCTGTATCACACACCTTTAATCCCAGCACTTGGGAGGCAGAGACAAGTGGATCTCTGGGAGTTCAAGGACAGCCTGGTCTACAGAGTTATTCCAGGACAAAAAGATATACAAAGAACCTGTCTCAAAAAGTAAAAGTAAAAATGAAAGAAATAGAGGTTAAAATAAAGATGGAAAATATACAGAGAATCTTGATACTGTATGTTATTGTGCTCTCTTTGAATTGTTAGATTGCTGAGGAAGTAGCAACAGCTGCTAAAGGACTGTTGTTTATGAATACTGCTGAACTAACCCAAGATAGGTATTTTGAAAATACCTTGGCTTCAAAACTGAAGTCAAAAGGTATGTTACTTTGGAGAAGAGATTTTGCTTTTGTTTCCACAGGAAATGAGAGGCTGTGGATTCATTCTGAGCTAAGAAAAATCAGATTTGAACAAGGAAGACCACCCGAGAAATCTCTGGTAGGAACAGACGGCCGGATGCCTGAGTTCTACATCCAGAACAGATTCAAGACTGCTGCCTGAGATGATCAAGACTCACAGGATACTCCAGTCAGGACTTGATTATAACTCTAAATTTTCTTTAGGTTCCCATAAGATCATCAGTGCCCCCAACCAACAGGAAGTAACCTGAAATACTATGCCCACATTCCCAACAAATGGACTGTGGGTATTTTCCTTTGTTTAAAAAAAAAGGAGGGAAATGGTGTGGGAGAATTGTCTGTATTCTGTCAATCATATTTTAATAAAACGCTGATTGGCCAGGCAGGCAGTATAGGCAGGAAAGCCAGACAGGAAGTAGGGGTGGAGCAAAGAGACTGGGAGTATTCTGGGATGCAGGAAGCTCTCTCTGCCACTCCTGCGCAGACCAACGAAGAGGCAACATGTAAGCTGTCAGACTGAGAAAGGTACTGAGCTGTGTGGCTAAAATAGATAAGAATAATGGGTTAATATAAACTATAAGAGTTAACAAGAAGCCTGAGCTAATGGTCAATCAGCTTTATAACTTATAGAGATCTCTGTGTGATTGATTTTCTCTGGGACTTGCTGGCTGTGGGTTACTGGGCGGGAAAGATACCCTAACAAGCTGGCCCCTCATGGTACATGCTACTATGAACATAGTTGAACAAATGCTTTTGTAGCGTGATAGGGCATCTCCCCCTTTTCATTTCTGATCTTATTAATTTGCATGTTTTCTCTCTGCCGTTTGATTAGTTTGAATAGGTTTTTGTCGATCTTGTTGATTTTCTCCAAGAACTAGCTTTTTGTTTCATTGATTCTTTGGATTGTTTTCTGTGTTTCTATTTTGTTGATTTCAGCCCTCAGTCTGATTATTTCCAGTCTTCTACTCCTCCTGGGTGAATCTGCTTCTCTTTTTTCTAAAGCTTTCAGGTGTGTTGTTTAGTCTCCAATGTGTGCTTTCTCCATTTTCTTTCATTGGGCACTTAGTGCTATGAACTTTCCTCTTAGCACTGCTTTCATAGTGTCCCATAGGTGTGAGCATGTTGTGTCTTTATTTTCATTAAATTCAAGGAAGACTTTAATTTCTTTATTTCTTCCTTGACCCAGTGGTACTTCAGTAGTTGACTGTTCAGCTTCCATGAGTTTGTTGGCTTCTTGGGGGTAGCATTGTTGTTTAATTCTAACTTTAATCCATGGTGATCTGACAAGACACAGGTGGTTACCAATATTTTTTTGTTTCTGTGGAAGTTTGCTTTGTTACCGAGTATGTGGTCAATTTTCGAGAAGGTTCCATGTGCTGCAGAGAAGAAGGTATATTCTTTCCTATTTGGGTGGAATGTTCTATAGATGTCTGTTAAGTCCATTTGATTCAATACCTCCAATAATTCTCTTATTTCTCTGTTAGGTTTTTGTCTGATTGACCTATCCATTGGTGAGAGAGGTGTGTTGAAGTCTCCTACTATTAGTGTGTGTGGTTTGATGACTGCCTTGAGTTCTAAAAGTTTTTCTTTTACATAAGTGGGTGCCTTTATATTAGGGGCATAGATATTCAGGATTGAGACTTCCTCCTGATGAATTGTTCTTGTTATGAGTATGAAATTTCCATCTCCATCTCTTCTGATTTATTTTAGTTTGAAGCCAATTTTGTTAGATATTAGAATGGCCACACCCACTTGTTTCTTAGGTTGGTTTGCTTGGAAAACCTTTTCCCAACCCTTTACTCTGAATAGGTGTCTGCTTTTGGGGTTGAGGTGTGTTTCAACAGCAGAATGTTGAATCCTGTTTTCGTATCCAATCTCTTAGTCTGTGCCTTTTTAGAGGTGAATTGAGTCCATTGATATTAAGTAATATTAATTACCACTGGTTGTTGAGTCCGGATATTTTCTTTTCTATTTTTTTTGGGGGTTAGTAGAATGTGTGTTTCCCTTCTTTGAGTTGTGTTGTGAAGGATCACTAGACATCTGAGTTATTGTAGGCTATATTGGCAGTGTTGGATTTCTTGGGTTGTGACTTTCCTCTAATACTTTCTGTAAGACTGGATTTGTGGCTACGTATTGTTTAAATTTGTTTTTATCCTGGAATATTTTGTTTTCCCATTGATAGTGAATGATAGCTTGGCTGGGTAAAGTCGTCTGGGCTTGCATCCATGGTCTCTTAGTTTCTGCAGTACCTCTATCCAGGACCTTCTGGCTTTCATGGTTTCCATAGAGAAGTCTGGTGTAAGTCTGGTAGGTTTACCTTTATAAATTACTTGACCTTTTTCCTTTGCAGCTCTTAATATTCTTTCTTTAACCTGAATGTTTTGTGTTTTGATTATTATATGATGAGGGGATGTTTATTTTTGATCCAGTCTATTCGCTGTTCTGTATGCTTCTTGAACCTTCATAGGGATATCGTTCTTTAGGTTGGGGAAGTTTTCTTCTATAATTTTGTTGAATATATTTTCTGGGCCTTTTATCTGCAATTCTTCCCCTTCTTCTATCCCTATTATTCTTAGATTTGGTTTTCTTTATTGTGTCCCAGATTTCCTGAATGTTTTGTGATGAGAATTTGTTGGATTTGCTGTTTTCTTTTATCAGAGCATTTATTTTCTCTATGGTGTCCTCAGAGTCTTAGATTCGTTCTTCTATCTCTTGTATTCTGTTGGTTATGCTTGTTTCTGAAGTCTCTGTTCATTTTCCTAGATTTTCCATAGCAAGTTGTCCCCCGGTTTGTGTTTTCTTCATTGTCTCCATTTCAGTTTTCAAATCTTGAACAGGTAATCAAATTACCTGTTTGATTGTTTTTTCTTGGTTTCCCAGGGTTTCATTTACGGATTTACTCAGTTCTTCAAACTTTTTGTTATACTTCTCTTCCATTTCTTTACCCATTTCTTCAATCTTTTTGTTATACTTCTCTTCCATTTCTTTATGGCAGATTTTCACCTCCTGTTTAAGTTCCTCTATTATTTTCATAAAGTTCCGCTTAGAGTCGATTTCTTCTATTTCTTCTGGAGTAGGGTGTTCAGTTCTTCTTTTTTGTGATCCCTGGATTCTGGTGATGTCATGTTGCCTTTGAGGTTTTTGGAGGAATTCTTGCATTGGCGTCTGCCCATCTCTTCTTCCTCTCTGGATGGAACTCCTCAGCACTGAAGTAGGGATAGTTGGTATTCCAAGGACACAGGAGACAGAAGGGCGACCTTGGTGGCAGGGTAGGGTCGAGTGGAACTCAGAAGATCCTGCAACATAAGCTGAGGGTGGAGGCTGTGCTCTCTTCCAGGACAGTTCACCCCGGATAGCCCAGACTCAGCCCTCTGGATAGAACTCCTCAGCACTGAAATAAGGACAGCTGGTAATCCAAGGACACAGGAGACAAAAGGATGACAGTGGGGACAGGGAAGAGTCCAGTGGAACACCGAAGACCCTGTCACAGAAGCTGGGGGGTGCTGTGCTCTCTTCTGGGACAGCCTGCCCCGGCTAGCACCCACTCACCTCTCTGGATAGAACTCCTCAGCAGTGAAATAGGGACAGCTGGTATTCCAAGGACACAGGAGACAAAAGGGCGACAGTGGGGGCAGGGAAGAGTACTGTGGAACACCAAAGACCCTGCTGCAGAAGCTGGGGGGTGCTGTGCTCTCTTCTGGGACAGTCCGCCCCGGATAGCCCAGACTCACCCCTCTGGTTAGAACTACTCAGCCCTGAAATAGGGACAGCTGGTATTCCAAGGACACAGGAGACAAAAGGGTGACAGTGGGGGCAGGGAAGAGTCCTGTGGTACACCGAAGACCCTGCTGCAGAAGCTGAGAGGGGGGCTGTGCTCTCTTCTGGGACAGTCTGCCCCGGCTAGCACCCACTCACCTCTCTAAATAGAACTCCTCAGCACTGAAATAGGGACTAACCTGTATTTCTTAATTATACATTATATTTATAAATGAGCAGTTCAAACACAATACTTTAATGAAGAGCAGAAATATACATGCAAAAATTGACTTTAAATTTGTGTTAATAAACCAATATCTATATCAATGTAATGCATTCATTCCTTTATCATATCTCTCATATACTCCTTTAAATGTAAACAATATTTATAAACAATATTTGGGAATTTGGGCATAGTTCTCTCCAAACTGCTTTCTGCTTTCTGTTGGTGAAGATTCTCAAACTTCAGACAGTTTATTGAAGCTTATGGTTTTATACAGCCCATCTTGGTTGAGAAACCTGGAAAATAGTTGCAGGTATGACTACAGGAACAGAAAGTTAAGAGTTGACAAATTCTACATAATAAGGAGGTAGAGAAAGGGAACCGGAAGTATGACAAGACCATATAAGAACCAAGCTTACCCCAAGCCAGGTGAGTTACAAACTTTCTGAAGTAAGGCTGTACCTCTTAAGTTTCACAAATAGGACCACCAACTGGGAACCAAGAACCCACAGAGATGACCCCAGCTAAGACCCTAAGCAATAGAAGAGAAGTTGTCTGAACTTACCTTACCCTGTAGTCAGACTGATGATTATCTTAAATATCACCATAGAACCTTTGTCTAACAACAGATGGGGACAGAGGTAAGGACCCACATCAGAGCATTGGACTGAGTTCCCAAGATCCAGTTGAAGAGTGGAAGGATTGAGAGTATGAACAAGGAATTCAAGAACATGAGGGGGTCATCCACTGAGACAGTTTGCTTGAGTTAATAAGAGCTCACCAACTCCAACTGAATTGGGAGTGAATGAGCATGGGAACAACCAAACCCCTCTGAAGGGGGTTAACAGCTAGGGCAGACTGAGGGGCCACAGAGAATGACACTGGAATGTGTCTCTACTATACATACCAACTTCATGGGATCCTATTCTTTTTGGATGTAAACCTTTCTCAACCTAGATGTAGTAGGGAAGGCCTTGGACTTTCCACAGGGCGGGGTTCATGGCACTCCCTTAGGGTTGAAGGAGTGGGGGAAGGGTTTGTGGAGGGAGAGAGAGAGGACTAGGAGGAAGAGAAGGAGTGGGAATTTGGATTAAAACCTTTCATTTTATTTAGAAGAAAAGGGGAGGTGATAAGGGATTCCCCTCTGTATAGTATGAACATATTTTATTATAATTGGTTAATAAAGAAGCTGCTTTGGCCTTATGGCAGCCCAGAATAGAGCAAGGTGGGAATTCCAAGCAGAGATAGAGGAGAAAAGAAAGCAGAGTCAGAGAGACACCATGTAGACACTGAAGGAGAAAGTTTCCCACCCACCAGAACCTTACCAGTAAACCACAAACCTTGTGGTAAAATATAAAATAATATAAATGGATCAATTTAAGATGTAAGAGCTAGTTAATAAAAACCAGAGCTAATAGGCCAAGTAGTGTTTTAATTAATATAATTTCTGTGTGATTATTTGGGGTCTGGGAGCCTGGAAAAGAAAAAATAGTCTCCACCTACATCCTCCTCCAACTCTGGTTCTTAACATTCTATATGCCTCTTCTTACACCGTGTACCCTCAATTATGAGGGAAGGAATTTTATGGAGATGACATATTTGGGCATGAGTGCTCCCAGATAACTCATAGTCTACATAATGTCTTACTGAGGGCCTCTATATTTGTTCTCATATGCTACAAGAGGAAGTGAAAGGCATCCAACACAAAGCACTGTCAAGTAAATAGAGGGTGAGAGGTAGAAGTAATATCTAATATGGGTCTTTCCTATGAAAAACTATAAAATTCGTGTTTAGGAAAAATCATCAAAGTTGTTTAATAACCTTCACCTTGTAATACTTTAATATAAATGTTTTAATACTCACATTGAGTAAACCCATTGTTTATTCAAAAGCATGGCTCTGTTCTAGGAATTCGATGACCTGAAGGAACTACTTTATCCTTCCTCTTTCATTTTCTATATACCATTTTTTAATGACCACAAACTTATTTCTGACAGACAGAAGAATGACTTATTCTATGGTGGTGAGAACTTGTTTAGATATTATTAAAATCAGCATGACAGTTCCTAAAAAAATTTAAGAACATATACCATCTAACCACAATATGACTGACTATCCAGTAAACAAAAGTAAATTTACAATGGGGAGGAATTTATACCCAAGCTTACCACACATCCACTATAGGTAAACTAGAGACTCAATCCAGGTGGGTACCAACTGTTCAACTAATTAAAAATGTGATAAATACAGACAAAACAGAATTTTATGTAATCATAAAATAAAATAAAATAAAATAAAATGGTATTTGTAAGAAAATGAATGGAGCAAGAGACCAATGAGTGAAGTAAGATAAGTCACTTCACAGCTCAAAAACCTCCTGGATTTTTATCTCATATGTAGATAGAGGGGATATAAAAAAGATAAGACAATAAAAGGAAAACCAATAGCTGTGAAGAATAGCATAAGGTGAAATTTAGAACAATTGAGGAGAGAAATGTGATCAAATGCATTACATGTGTGCATTGAAATACTATACTATGACCTTTTATATTATACTGTTAGGATACCCTGAAAAGGTGAAGGAAAGGTACACCAGGGTATCAGAATTTGACACTAAGGAAATGTTGCTTTGGAAAAGAGGTTCTTCTTTTGTTTCCACAGAAGATGAGAACCTGTGGAATCCTTTCAAACTAATGTAGTTTGATGGACAAAGAACCCCTTAAAGGTCACCATGAACACTTCCAAAAATTACTTCTCTCAACAAAAAGCAGGAAGCAGTTTGCAGAACTATGCCTAAATACGCAAAATGATTATTTATAAATGTCTGTTAACATTTAAATGGTATACATCTCTATGCTATAGAGATTTGCATTGATATGGCTTTTGGTTTATTGATACAAATTTAAAGTCAATTTTATATGTATACTTCTGCTTTTGTTTAAGGTATTGTGTTTATACAGTTCGTTTATATATTTCAGTTAGATAGGTATTCTTCAAATCTTTTAGAACTTCAGAATATCACATTTAAAATGTTTTTAAAAACTTAGGACTTTTCATGAGAGTGATACACATCTGTTTCTGGCAGCACCAATTACAACAAGAGGAAGATGGGCATTGGAGAGGCTTCTTAAGGAGTTTGTTAGCCATTTGGGCAAGAAACTGCTCCTACTTGGTCTGCTTGATGCTATGCTGTGTGAATGGGACATGCAGAACCCATGGAATAATGACTGCTGAAGTTGTCTACAGAAGATGAGACAGTCCTTTGGGGTTCCTGCTTCATGACAGAGTCTGCCAGACGTTCTGCAAGACACAGAAGAAAGTGACTGACAAACTGCAAATATAGGCAGAACTGTCTTTGAAATTTCCTGCTTTATGGAAGTCTTATAGATACTAAGGGCATGTGGGCTGAAGATTGGATACCCCAGTGATACAGAAGAACTTTGGGTGACTGTCTAGACAGTGAGATGTCTCTGTCAGTTAAAGAGTTTTGGAAGTTGTTTACAATGTACTTCCTATTTATTTAGGTACTATTATATCATTCTGGAGTCTTTGATGGAGTTGAAGAAAAGACATAATTTCCTTAGTTATGATAAGAGATAAAGTAAATATAAATATTGTAACTTAATTATTGCTTGATAACTATTTTATTAGTTGTAATTTTGCTATGTTAAAGCTAAAATCTTCCTTCTTATTTAAACAGAAAAGAGGAGGTGATGGTATTCCCCTCTGTATGCTATGAATACCATTGGTTAATAAAGAAATTGTCTTAGGCCTGTGATAGCATAGAACAGAGCTAAGTGGGGAAAACTTAACAGAATGCTGGGGAAAACAAGGGCAGCGTCAAGGAGAAGCCATGTAGCCCCACCAGAGAGTGACACCAAAACTTTACCTAATAAAAATGAGTTAAATTAATATGTAAGAGCCAATACGAAGCTAGAGCTAATGACCAAGCAGTAATTTAATTAATATACTTTCTGTGTGGTTGTTTTGGTGGCCAGGAAATGAACAAGTGGCCTCTTACAACAAGGATAGATTCTGGAGGTCTGTCTGGTCTTCCCAAAGCAGCCAAACAGCCCAGAGTTTATTTCAGAGTTTGCATATATACAATATCAGAACAAAACACAGCCAGACAATCAGTCAGTATCTTACTACAAGACCACTCCTGTCCTTGAGTGAGCAGCCTCCTCTCCAACATGTGCTTGCTGCTCGGAAGCAGTCTTACTTTCTATCTTGATGTTCTTGATGTTTGTTGTCAGCAGTTTTCTTTCTACTAGATAAAGTGTTCTTTTCCCATGGGCTAAATCAGAAGGCTCTCATAGCCCTCAAGGTTATAAGAAAAATCAGAGCAGGCAAACTTGAACTCAAATGACTTCTTCAAGTCAGAAATGACTCAAGATGAAACCTGAGTCACATGTGAGCCCACACATTTCCCCTTTTTATCAGATTTTTAAGGACCTCTCAGAGTTCCTCAGAAGACTGAGTCTGCCTTGGGGATTCCTTACCACACACTAGTCTTACCCGTCATGGGAAAATGTATCTTACAGATCCATCTCCTGTCTTAGGTCAAAAAGAGGCAAAGAAAACTCACCTATCTCTGACTGAAAGCCTCTGGTGTTTTTAGGAAAGTGCCATGCAGCAACTTTGAATGCTTGGGACAAAACTGAAGAATTCAGAAAGAAAACTGAATCGTTTACTAAAGCTATACAAGGCCAAAAGGAAATGTTCACTGATTTTTTTTTAACAAAGACTGACTTCAGAAGGTAGACAAATAATAATTGAATCCTCAGCTTTTGAAAATGCTAATTTACAATGTAAAAGGGTAATTATACACTTAAAGCCAAGATCAGTACCCATAGAGGAAAGGATCCAGAATACAGTCAGTTTTGAATCTCATAACCGTGATGATGTTTGAATATAAGAGGTGATTTCCAGAGGCTTGAAGAAAAACCAAAACATCAACTATTTTATTATGGCAAACAAGGTCACCTAAAAATGGGTTGTAAACAGGGCTTCCTAGGAAAAATGAATGTTTCTTTTTTTTCTAGAAATAATCCAAATAAAAGGCCCATTCCCTCTGGAGTATGCAGAAGGTATGGAAAAGGCAGATATTGGACTGATGAATGTAGATCAACAAGAGACAGAAAGAGTAAATGCTTGACATGGGGAAATGCCTTGGGGATCCTCTCATGGGACCCCATGATAAACGGATTCAATTATTTCCTATTACCTTGGGGGATACTCCTTTCAAGTGCAATTAAAAGACTTAATGCCTATATTTAAAAACCATACTACTCTGGATAATAGATGAGCTTTTGAAAATATAACAAAATTTTCAGGAGAAATTATAAATGGAAAGATCTCCCATGCTCTTTGAAAGGAAGGAACATAGTAAAAATGGCAATCCTACCAAAAGCAATCTATAGATTCAATGCAATCCCCATCAAAATCCCAACACAATTCTTCACAGACCTTGAGAGAACAATAATCAACTTCATATGGAAAAACAAAAAGAACAGGATAGCCAAAACAATCCTATACAATAAAAGAACTGCTGGAGCCATTACCATCCCTGACTTCAAGCTCTATTACAGAGTTACAGTAATGAAGACAGCTTTGTACTGGCATAAAAACAGAGATGTTGACCAATGGAATCAAGTTGAAGACCTGGATATTAATTCATATACCTAGGAACACCTGATTTTTGTCAAAGGAGCTAAAATTATACAATGCAAAAAAAATTTCAAAAAATGGTGCTGGCATAACTGGTTGTCAACATGTAGAAGAATGAAAATAAATCCCTATCTATCACCATGCACAAAATTCAAGTCAAAATGTGTTAAAGACCTCAATATACATCTGACCACACTGAACCTGACAGAGGAGAAATGGGAAGTAGCCTTCAATGCATGGGCACAGGAGACCACTTCCCAGCAGCACAGACAATAAGAGCAACAATGAATAAATGGGACCTCCTGAAACTAAGAAGCGTCTGTAAAGCAAAGACAGAGTCAGTAAGATAAAAATACGATCTACTGAAGGAGAGAAGATCTTCACCAACCCCACATCAAAGGACTGATCTCCAAAATATATAAAAAACTCAAGAAATTAGACATTAAATTTCTAAACACCCCAATTAAAATGGTGTACTTAACTAAACAGAGATTTCTCAACAGAAGAATTTCAAGTGGTCAAAGATACTTAAGGACATGTTCAACTTCCTTAGCTATCAGGAAAATGCAAATCAAAACAACTTTGAGATAGCATCTTACACCTGTCAGAATGGCTAAAATCAAAACCACTAATGATAGCTTATGCTGGAGAAGATGTGGAGTAAGGTGAACACTCATTCTTTGTTGGTGGGAATGCAAACATGTGCATCCACTTTAGAAATCAGTGTGGCGGTTTCTCAGGAAACTGGGAGTCAACTTACCTCAGAATCCAGCAACACCATTCTTGTGAATATACCCGAAAGATTCTCAATCATACTACAAAGCATTTGTTCAACTATATTCGTAGCAGCATTATTTGTGATAGCCAGAAAAGAAACAGCATAGATGGCCCTCAACTGAAAAATGGAAAAAGGTGTGGCACATCTACACATTAGAGTACTACTCAAGGGTAAAAAACAATGACATCTTGAATTTTGCATGCAAATGTATGGAAATATAAAACACTATCCTTAGTGAGATAACTCAGACCCAAAAATATGAATATGGTATGTACTCACTCATTAGTAGATAATAGCCATAAACAAAGGACATGGAGCCTATAGTTCATGATCCTAGAGAAGCTAAGTAATAAGGTGAACCAACAGAAACAAAAACACATATAGATCCACCTGAAAATTGGAAGCAGACAAGATTGCCTGACAAAATTTGGGAGCATTATTAGGGGGTGGAAGGAAGGAGAGAAGGGGAAAAGGAGGAATGAAGGGGAGGGTTGGGGAGAGCTTGAGGGAATAGAATAGTTGAGATGGATGAAGAACAGATATGAGAGCAAGGAAAGACATATCTTGATTCAGGGAGTCATTTTGGGGTTAGCAAGAAACCTGGCTCTAAAAAATTTCCCAGAAATTCACAAGGATGATCCCAGCGAAGACTCTAAGCAATAGAGGAGAGGGTGTCTGAACTGGCCTTGTCCTGTAGGCAGACTGATGATTTTCTTAAATATCACCATAGAACCTTTGTCCAACAGCAGATGGAAACAGAGGCAGAGACCCACATTGGAGCACAGGACTGAGCTCCGAAGGTTCAGTTGAAGAGCGGAAAGAGGGAGAGTATGAGCAAGAAAGTCAAGACCATGAGGGGTTCACCCACTGAGACAATGTGTCTGAGCTAATGGGAGCTCACTAACTCCAACTGGACTGGGAGTGAATGAGCATGGGATCAAACTAGTCCCTTTGAATGTGGTTGACAGATGGGGCAGACTGAGAGGCCAATGACAATAGCACTGGGATTTGTCTCTACTGCATGTACTGCCTTTTTGGGATCCTATTCTCTTTTGCTGTATACCTTCCTCGACCTGGATGGAGTGGGGAGGGTTTTGGACTTTCCACAGGGCAGGTTGCTTTACCCTCTATTAAGATTGGAGGGGGTTGGGGGAGAATGTGTGGACAAAGTGAAAGGGGAGTGGCAGGAGGGGAGGAAGTGGAAATTTGGATTGGTATTTTTTAAAGTAATAAAATAATAATAATAATAATAAAAACAAAAAATACAATTATATAAAATGGATATACATAGTTACAAGTTACTTGTTAAATTTTAGATTTAATAAAACACATTATCAATAATTTCTTACATTTCTCCATTTGTATTTTGTAAAGAAGTTATCAATATATCTATGCAAAATATCTAAAAAATCTCAGTTTTTATCATATTAACTTTTTGAATTAAACACAATTTTGTACTTTCTACTTGAGTCTATTGTCCACTTTTTCAAAATTTTGTAAGGCAATTATTTCTAGACTGTTTTCTCATGTGATTATTTCACTGTAATTTATTGAAAATTTTGCCTTTGTTTTCTTCTGTTCTCTGTATAATTTCTAAGTTACATGTATGTAGGGTTATTTTGAGGTTCTCTTACATTGATCTGTTTTTTAAAAGCACCAAACTATGTATTATTATTATGCTTATTAATTCTTGAAGTTGGTTAATTCCTGGCTTCTAAGTTAGTATTCCTTCATTACTTTGATACCTATACTAAATCATTTGATAATCATTACATTCAATTTGTTAACAGATAATAATAAATTGCTAGGATATTCATTGGGATTGAAGTATAATCTATAAATAAATTTGAGAAGAAATGACATCTTCAATATGCTTAGTCTTCATATCCATGATCACTAGCTGTTTTCCCTTTAATTTGACTTTGATTTATCTCAATAGATGGGTGAACAAAATTTCGTTTAAGTAGTTATATAATAGTATTGCTTTACAATTTAAATTTAATTTTTAAATTTTTCTTGACTAATATTCAGCACATAAAATTTCTAATCAATAGATACTTCTTTTTAAATAATCTATAAAGTAATAAATGAGAAGAAAAGAAGTAAGCAAACAAACTCAAGATCATAAATGTTCTTTTTTTGATCAAATAATATTTTACTCTTTGAGAATTTTATGTTATGTTCATGCAATGTATTTAATCATGTTTCTCACTCCCAATGCCTCCTAGATCTTTGCTTACCTTCCAATACACCTTACTTTGTTTCTGCTTAAAACAAAACCTTAAATTTCAAGTTTATTTTTTTTTGTTGCCCAAACATGGGAATGGGATTTGTCCTTAAGAGTGGTTGAGCTACACATGATCTTGAGTTGAAAGAAAACTGACTTACTTTCTCTCATCAGTTGTCAGGTACCAATATCTCTTTAGTAAGAAAGTCCTCCATCCTGCTACTCCCTCCATGCTGGGATATTTGTCTGTCTTCATTTTTTTTTTTCAGGACAAGTGATGCAATTTAATACGTGCTTTTGTTCTATTGGATCTGGAAAACAGTTTCTTATTTTCATCCATCACTCTGGCTGTTTTAATCTTTCTACACACTCTTGGTGGTCCCTGAGACTTGTGGGAATGGGTGTGATGTAGATATCTTTTTAGGGCTAACAGTCCTCTCTCACTGTTTTCTTATTCTTTGCAAATTGACCATTTGTATGAGCATGTGTTAATAGTCATCCACTAATAACAAATTTTTCTGATGAAAGCTGAAAACTGCACTAGTCTAGGGTATAACAATAAGTAATTTAGGGTTATTTGAATAATATGTTCTTTTAACAGAATAATACTAGGATTTCCTATATGACTTATGACCTATCTAAACCAGCCAGAACACTATTATTTCAAAAACATATACACTTCTAAGAAAAATATTTTTATTAGTGAATAGTCTTGACATATTTTCTTACATACTGAATGATAGACACCATGGAGAGAAAGCATTACAAGTAAATTCTGCAGAGAGATTAATTGTGTTTGATCCATTATAAAATGGTCTACTCTGTAGGGCAATGTGAATAAAGTAATTCCACACTAACTCAGAATTGAATATAATAAGGGGTTCTTTATTTAGGGGGGACTCACAGATCACAGCCCTCTGCATAACTGGGAAACAAGAACCAAATGCAGCAGCCAGGTGACCAAGGAGAGAGAGGGAGAGAGAGAACAGCCACATGAATGTGCACCTTTTGGTACCCAAGGCCTCTCCCAACATGGTCCAAATTCTCAAAAGCAATTGACTGAAGGAGGTTCCTCAGCACCTCCTCCTTTTTTCTAAATAAGAACATTCCAAATCCAATGCAAAACTATATAAGGACATATATCAAGTATAAAAATTAGAATTACAACCATCATAAACAGTATTAAGCAAGAAACATCTGCTAAATACTTCAATAATTATTCTGTCCTAAGGAGTCTAAGTCTTGTATTAGAAATGGCTTGGCTAAGTTCTGAGAAGAAAGTAACTGTGATGATCTACTCTTCAATCCCATAGAAGACCTAAAAAGAGAGATAATATTACTTGAGTAGGCAAGAAGTGCAATCAAGCAGCTTCCAAAATGTTCAATAAATGACCGAGACAACTGGCTTCCTAGGCAATTACCCAAAGTCTCATTTGCAATGTTGGAGCAACCAACTTTGGCTATGGTCTAGAGCAAATGATAGACCATTGTCAGAGGCAGAAATATTTTCAAAGCCATCTTACCCTGTCTTGGCAACTTGGCAAGTTTTGGCAGTCTTTTTTTCTTGTATCTTGTTTATTTGTCCAGTCTGAACACTTTGCATTCTTTCTGAAAATAATGGTGTATGTGTATATATATATATATATATATATACATATATATTTGATATATATATATATATATATCAAATAAATAAGACCTTCTTAAATTGAAAAGAGCACAACTTAATTTTGCATGGACATCCAAATATTGTCAATTTTTGAACAAGTAAGAAAATTCCACAGAATTGTTAAATTATTTCTTAGCATCTCATGGGGTCAGAAAATTTTCAATTCCTGGGAGAACCAAGAATTTGTCTCACAGATTCATGATGTCTCAGTGAAACCTCTTTAAATTCCAGATGAAATGAGGTAGGGAAAATTTTGGATCTTTCATTATGTTTTACTCAGTAACAACAATGAGCACAGTATCTGGGCAGATGTAACATTCTCCATCTTCACTGTCAGAGCTTTTTTTCTGCGTAGATGTGGAAGGAACAAATGGAAACAAGCAGAGAGCCTTTGGAAAGACTGAATGAAAGGGAGGCTATCTTCAGAATTTTTTAAGAAGTCATACTTGGTGAGGAAAAGTAAGCATATCATGTGCCTTTATGAAAGATTATTAATCTGTGATGCAGTGATTTAGTATTTGGGTATTGTATGCAGTCTACTGTGTTTAGAAAGTATGTCCCTCTCACCTATCAAGTATTTGTCCTTGCAAGATTTTTGTAGATCCTGGTACTCAGGTTACTACTTATCATTGTAGAAATATTATAACAAAAATTGGTGTTTTATTAATTTAATAAAATATAATGTGGGGAGCCAGAGAATATAATTTTATAAAAAATAATTTTTAAGTGCCCATGGACCATAAATAACTGCTATTAGAGTGAAAACTTTGTCTATCCACCTATCTGTCCAGAAAGTCTTTTTCAATAATTTTTAAGTATTTACTTTTTAAAGTAAATACTTTAAAGTAAATGAGATTAAACATATTTTGAAATGTTATCTTCATATTAAAGTCAAACATTTTAGAAATGCAACACAAATTTGTTTTTCTATTATCTCTCAACAATACTTGGATTATCTAAACATATGTTAATTTCTAATCTAATAACTCACAACCCTGAAACTTACTTTGAAGGATACAACATTGATGTTGTATAAAGAATCTTGGAATAAGAACATGATAAGCTGAAGCATTACTACATCTTAAATAGCTAAGAATATTGACTATAAAATGTTCCAGTTACACAAAAACACACTAATACATGTTACAGAAAAGGAATAAAAGAAAGTTTGAATCAGCTCACAAGGTGAAGTCTTTGGATTTAATCATGTCTGCTTCAGTTCCTCAAAGCATAGAGTTTTTCACTGAAATCTTAGGATAACTAAGTGGGTGAAACTCTGACTTCCTTAGAGCTAGAATTCCATCTCAATTTCTCTCTTAAAATGAGCAGAATCACTAAGATATCAAAGGGGCTTCAGAAATTCCTCAGGAAGGACAGTAAAAGAAAGAGAATATTTATTTTGCCTACATTCCAGAGATAACAGTTGTGAAAGTAAAGTTGAGACATGTAGAGAAATCAAGAGTAACACTGTGGACAGAGAAAAGATTAGTAATCTGAAGGGAGTATAGTCTCCAGAAAGTCAAGGAAATAAACCTGGTTAACTACAAATACAAGAAATATATTGGCAGATAATATCTTTAGTTTAAAAATATGTTGGACTTACAGAATTTAGCATGTGGAACAATTTTATATAAAACTTCAATAAATTATTATCATTTTTAAAAAGTAGCTATTTATATTAATATATTTAAAAGTAACTATTGATAGCGGCAAACCCTCTATTCACCTCTGAACAGTTTGAATGTTACATGTATCTCACAGTTAATAAAGACATTCTGGTATCTGAGGCACTGGCACTACAATTAGTTGTGCTGCTTAAATGAATGGCAAGCAAATAGTGGACAAGGTGGATGGTGGACCAGGGAGGTATTTTTCCCCGGTTCTCTGATTAGGAGATGGCTCAGTGACCATAGTTTCTGCTTTGTGCCCCTTTATAAGGTAAGTTAAGATATTCAAGTGCATTGTTGCTATGGAAAAGTTCATCGAATATTTTAGGATAAGTAAAGAGAAATTGAGTTGTATCTTAATGAGAATATGGATTTGAAACAAAAGAGCACTAAATTGGGAAAGGGTCAAGTCCAATGTGTGGTCATTAATGGAAAGATTATGACATAATGAAACAGTCCACATAAGATGCCTGATAAGTTCACTCATTACTTCAGCTTTTGGTAATTGGAAGGATAGACTAAATGTCTGACAGTTTTCAGAAATTGAGAAGAAATTAGATTTTTATAGGTGTTATCTTGGTATTTAAATTTTCAGCTTTTTAAAAAATGACAGCATATTTTTTACTAATGGCGGATGCCAAACGTCTTCAAGGCACTGCTTGACAATACTCACAGAGATTAGTGTAATTGGCTGCAGAACTCCTGCTTACATCTTTGACATGTTCAGAGTTTTAATTTCTTGCTGTTAAGGGTTCCTCACCAAAGCATAAACTTGGGACAATATAATAATTCTTGTAGAACCTGATGTTAATAATAATAAAATTTATGGTAGTTCACTAAGAGAAACAGCTATGCCAAAAATTGAGTCTTTTATAGAATTTATTGCTTGAATGGTGTTATTATGCACAGAACACAATAATTAAAGCAGAAAAACTTAAGGAAAGTTTAGGTAACAAACTATAACTAAATGGTTAGGTTTTCATTATCTTCCACAGAAACACAGAATTAGCATGGATAGGAAAAGCTTTTGATTACAAAATTCATAAAACTGCTTGGTACCCACCTGAAGGCAAAGTACGAAGTTTTAGGAATCTGGATTTTTTAATTATTATTTGCAGGACTGTAATAAAGACAGGTACCATACTGACATGAGGGTTTACGACAAAGATACAACAGGAAATGCTCTGTGCTCTGAATCAGTGAACCACTTGACACCTTGAGCAGACTTGTCAGATCAGGACTTTTCTGATATTGCGGGATTAAAACAAAGCACAGCACTTCAGAAGTGAAAGGAAAGAATAATGGTCTTACATCAGATATAAAAGACAGATAGAGAAAGGAAAAGAAAAACTTAAACAAGGGGTTGAGGGATTGTGTTTTGCATAGGAAGGTCAGATTTTCTTTATAATAGATTCATAGAATAATACAGGAGAAGCTTGATACGACAGGTGGGACTGCAGTCCTATTTCAAAAATAACAACTGTCACTGGGCAGTGGTGGTGCACGCCTTTAATCTGAGCACTCAGGAGGAAAAGGCAGGCGGATCTCTGTGAGTTCGAGACCAGCCTGGTCCACAAGAGCTAGTTACAGGACTGGCTCCAAAGCTGCAGAGAAACCCTGTCTCGAAAAAATAAAACAAAACAAGCAAACAAAAAACAAAACACACAAAAAATAATATCAACTGTCTACTGTCCTCACTGGCTCTTACAATCTTTCTGCCTGCTACTGTGAAGAATTCCCTGAGTCCTGAGGGGATGAATTTGGTGGAAACATCCCATTTAGGGCAGAGTGTTCATTTGTTTCTCATTCTACACATTGTCTGCTTGTGTGTCTCTGTAATATGTTCCCATCTGCTGAATGAGAAAGAGTCTCTGATTATGGCTGAGAAAGACTTCAGTCTATGAGTATAGAAGAGTGCCATACGAGTCATGTGTGGCTATGTTCCTTTATCAGAGCAATATTATTTAGCTTTCTCCTAGGCCCTTGTCCTAGCTTGACAGAATCTTGGCTGCCCAAGCAGTGGTTTGTACGGGTTCCATCTCCTGGAATTGGTCATAAATGCAATTAAAGAGAGTTGGTTACTTCCACAAGCCTTGTGTGAATGGTCAGAAGTCAGGTCACCACTGAAGAGTAGGGTATAAAAGTCACTCATTACCAGTGTATGAGTATCATTATAAGATTTAAGCTGCTGTTTGATTCCCATAGGTCGACTTCTCTGTTCTTATGCCAATACCAAGCTGCTTTCAACACTGTCGCTCTGTAATAGAGTTTGAAGTCAGGGTTGGTAATGTCTCCAGAAGTTCCTTTATTGTATAAGATTGTTTTGGCTATCCTGGGTTTTTTGTTTTGCCATATAAACTTGATTATTGTTCTCTCAAGGTCTGTGAAGAAGTTTGATGGAATTTTGATGGGGATTGCATTGAATCTATAGATTGCTTTTGGTAGAATTGCCATTTTTACTATGTTGATCCTCCCAATCCAAGAGCAGGGGAGATCTTTCCATTTTCTGGTATCCTCCTCAATTTCTTTCTTCAAAGACTTAAAGTTCTCATCAAATAGGTCTTTCACTTCCTTGGTTAGAGTTACCCCAAGATATTTTATGCTATTTGTGGCTATCGTGAAACATGATGTTTCTCTGATTTCCCTCCCTGCTTCTTTATCCTTTGTGTATAGGAGGGCAACTGATTTTTTGGAGTTGATCTTGTATCCTGCCACATTACTAAAGGTGTTTATCAGCTGTTGGAGTTCTTTAATAGAGTTTTTGGGGTCGCTTACATACACTATCATATCGTCAGCAAATAACAAAAGTTTAACTTCATCCTTTCCAATTCGAATCCCCTTGATCCCCTTATGTTGTCGTATTGCTATTGCTAGAACTTCAAACACTATATTGAAGAGGTATGGCCGGACAGCCTTGTCGTGTTCCTGATTTTAGTGGAATGGCTTTGAGTTTCTCTCCATTCAATTTGATGTTAGCTGTTAGCTTGCTGTATATTGCTTTTATTATATTTAGGTATGATCCTCGTATCCCCAGTCTCTCCAACACCTTTATCATAAAGGGGTGTTGAGTTTTGTCAAATGCTTTTTCAGCATCCACTGAAGTGATCATATGGTTTTTTCTTTCAGTTTTTTTATATGATGGATTATATTGATAGATTTGCGTATATGAGGCTGGCTTCTGAGGTTCCTGTTTAAGTTCTTAACTTTTTCATTTCAAGGTTTCCCTTAGTTTGCATTTTATCATTTTACTTTTTTATTCATTGCCTTCTAATGTTTGATTGTGTTTTTATATATTTCTTCAAGGGATTTATTAATTTTCTCTTTAAGGACTTCAATTATCTTCATAAAGGCTCTTTTGAGGTCTTTTACTACGTTTCAGCTATGTTGCATTTGTCAGGGCCTATTTTAACAGGTTTTCTGGGATCTAGTGGAGACAAATTATCATAGCTATTAATGATTATTGTCTTTATATTGGGATCTAAGCATCTATGTTTGAGATTATTGTAGTTCTTTGTGCTAATACATTTTTTTCTTTGTTCGATGGGTGTTCCTTTCACTGGTATCAGTTCCTCGCTCTAGTTCTCAGAAGAGTGGATGTGGGTTGCCTGATAAGAATGCTTCTGAGATCATATAGCAAGGAACATTCTGGAATAGAATGTATTCTTATGTATTAGGAGTTTATATTATTATGAACTGGAATGGAATATAAAGAGGTAGGTAACTGAGGGGGACTACAGGAGGCAGGAAAACAAGGTATGCCACCAGGATCTGCATAGACCCATGAAAATGAGGACAGAGAGTGAAGAGAGGCTAAGGCAGGTGGTCTGCAACAAACCTGGGCTGAGACTGGAGGACTGAATTTAGAGGGAAAAAAAGAGTGAAGATTGCCTACCTGCTTCCTTTGACCAGTAGGTTCCTAAGGAATCCTTGTGGAAGCTGCTGATGAGACAATGGGATGAGAGGATGAAACAAGCTATTAGAGAAGATCTTTGTGATCTGCTACAGAAAAGACATTGGGGCAGTAGTGGGTGGTTTACCACAGTGCTCTGTGTGAAACTGATTGATTGGATTTGGAAAAAATGAAGAAAGTGGACATCATCTACCTGCTTCTCTGTAGGCAATTTGTTCTTCACATTTTACATCTATTTCTCCATTTCTAATTTTATCATCATTTTCATGTAATTTTTCAAGAAAGAACTTTGGATAGCCTTTTCAAAGAAATTTACTTGCCCTCGTGAAACCAAAAGATTACAGTATAAAATATCCTGACCTCTGTCAAGGAAAAGGATTAGGATCTAGACCTGAAGGGGAAAACATATCATAATTCTAGAGCAGTTTTTGTATTTTGTACAAATGTCATTCTATTAAGACATACTGAGTTTTACTTTGACATTTCATGCATGGACACCAGGCTCTGTGATCTTCTTAGTTACTACAGTTCTTTGTTCATCTTACTTTGGTTGTATTTCAATGTATAAATTGTATAGTGAGTTTCTCAGTAAATAATGAGAATTAATAATAATAAAAATAATAATAATAAACTATGTTTGTCTGATCCAGTGACCTTATAAGAATAGTTACTTTTGTTTCTTTGGTAATAGCCTGTGAAAAGATTTAGATTTTAGATTAGAGATTCTAGTAAGTAACTGTTCTGGGAACATTATGGAATGACTATTTGTTTAACATTAAATATAGGCAGCATCATATGATAGACTCATTAGCTAGTAAATCTATTTCTGTTCTTTGTAAATTGCAGTCATCAAATTATTTCATTTTTCTTCCATATATAATTGCATTAATTTTATTCATGGATTTGAAATAAAAATGTATATGTCCACATTATAGTTTTATGTATGCATTTTTATTTAGTCACCTTTTTAAAGAAATTTCAGTTGTGTATGCAGGAAAGGTAACAGATTCTCTTTGAAAGTATGGCAAAGAGGGAAAATGAATACATGAGATGGAATATTACTTTAGAGTCTATTAAATAATTTCCTATGTGTGAAAAAGATTGGTTTTTAAGTGAATGAATTGAATACAGAATTTTGAGATCATATGACTATGAGTATCATTTTCAAAATTTCAATTTGACCCTTTCATAATCCTTAAAGATGAGTATATAAGTGCTTTTTAATTATGTTTTATAATCTCATACAAATTTTCAACTATATATCATAATCCTATAAATAATTGTTGTTTAATTAATAAACTATATAATTAAGTAGCAAATAATTAAGTCTCAAGAGTCTAATTCAGATTCAAGGAATGGTTTATATATTTCAGACATGTTCTCCTTGTACTGCTACAAATATTTTTATGTGCGGTTTTGGTCCATAAACTTCTGAACATTTATCATTTACTATTGCCCCATCAAGATGCCTCACTCACATGTAAAAAACAAACAAACAAAAACCTAATGATATGCTTTTGTATTAATGCAGAGAAAGAGAATAGAAAGAATATTCACCAGAACTTATTTATCCAGCAGCTATAATTAAGCAAAACAATAAAAAAAACCATTGTTCAACAAGTTAAATTCTTGAAGACCTCGAGGGTCTTGTTGCATTTGCTACTTAAAAATCCCAGGCTAATCATTTCTTGTTTGGTCTTATAACTTAGAATATAGCATTGTACAAATAAAATTGTAATAATATCCTCTAGCACATACTGTTAATCAGGAGCCTTAGACCTGAGCAATAACATTTTCTTTACTTCTTTATGTTTTGTGATTTTCTGTTTGTTCTTTGGTATTTGTATGATGATGACTGTCTACTTTTCATTTTACTCTGATCACACTTCAAAGTGAAGTAGATTTGAAATTTCAATTATTCCAGTATACTCATTTTTTGTAGTACCACACACTTCCTACAGAACTTTCTTTTGTGAAGAATAACTCATTTGCAGTTAAAATCTGCTTTGTATTGTAGAACAAGTTTAATAAATAGCCAACATTTTTATGTACAGCCAAAAGTACACTTTGCCTTTTCTCCCATTGATCTTCAAGACAGTGCTCTGACAGGTTCCGGGAGGCTTCTCAGTTCTTGTCATTTCAAGGAGATTATAGATATTATTGATTTACAAATTCTGGCTTATTGTTCATACCTGTGTTATATTTTTGATATCATTTTAATATTTTACTTGAAGAAAACTCAAAATATTTATAAAAGTTAATAATTCAAATATGAGTGATTTATTACCACTAATACAAGTAAATGTCTCTGCATTTGATACTCAAGTTGTGAACACTTTTAAGTATTTAATAATTCATCTTTGCTTCAATTCTTCAGGTTACATGACTATAATCATCAAAATTTTTTTCCAATTTTCAATTAAAATAGACCCAGACAAAGAAATTTCATAAGGATCTACCATCTTGTTGATGGTGATATTATAGATTTATAAGCATCTTTTTTCTTATAATTGAAGATTTTTTTGTTAATAAAGTTTACTTCGACTGCCTTCTTACAAATCATGCAAAACCAGAGCATTGTCACTGAGTTCATACTCCTGGGGCTTTCACAGAATCCAAATGTGGAAAAAATACTATTTGTTGCATTTTTATTGATCTATCTTGCCACTGTTGGGGGCAACATAATAATTGTGGTTACCATCATCTACAACCCTTCACTGCTACGTTCCCCCATGTACTTTTTCTTGGCATTTCTGGCTTTCCTGGACGCATGTACTTCTTCTACTGTTACACCCAAGATAATTATAGACTGTTTTTATGAAAGGAAGACCATCTCTTTTGAATGTTGCATGACACAACTGTTTACAGTACACTTCTTCACAGGGGCAGAAGTAATTGTCCTGGCATCCATGGCCTATGACCGCTACGTGGCCATTTGCAAGCCTCTTCACTATTCTTCCATCATGACCCGAAGGTTATGTAGTGTTTTAGTGTTGGTATCTTGGGCAGGAGGCTTTTTACATTCTATCATACAAATTATATTCACATTGCAGCTGCCTTTATGTGGGACCAATATTATTGATCATTACATGTGTGATTTGTTCCCATTACTGAAACTTGCCTGCACTGACACACACATTTTTGTCCTTTTGGTATTTGCCAACAGTGGAGCTATTTGTATTATAATCTTCTCATTATTGCTTGTCTCCTATAGTGTCATATTGTTTTCTCTGAGAGCCCACAGTTCTGAAGGACGACGTAAAGCTCTCTCCACCTGTGGATCCCATATTACAGTTGTGCTTTTGTTCTTTGTCCCATGCATATTAATATATGCAAGACCTACATCTGCATTGTCCTTTGAGAAAAATATACTTATATTTGTCAATGTTTTGACACCATTGCTCAATCCTATGGTTTATACTTTCAGAAACAAGGAAATGATGAATGCCATCAGAAAAATGTGGAAGACATTTACAGTGGTTTCTGATAAATTTTAAAATATTCCACTTTCATTGGGTAAGGACACTTACTATGGCAACATGATGATTTGAGATTACTTCCCAGAAACCTTCATGTTATTAATAACATGGAAGAACATTTTTAATTTAATACTGGTGCACATGAGATTTATGATCCCAGAGTTTTGCTTCATTGTAAATTTATCTGAGGAACAGTAATTTCAAGGTTCAATGGAGATTTATTTTAAAAAAATGTGGTAGAATTCAATAGATGACTATAGCAACTGTTTTTGACTCAGTATCAATGTTAACAGGCATATATACTATTTACCCTTCATATATACTCACATGTTTTATAACACTCACACGCACATACCTCATACACACCAACATAAAGAAATACCCTTAAAACTTCCATCAAAAGAATAAAGAAATCAATACTTTATTGGGCTAATACTATATTCTAGACTCTTTGTAAAGTGATGGCATCTTTAGATACAGTGGACATCAATAGCGAGACTGAGAATTTATGTTTCATAGTTCACACCATCACTCTTAAAATACCAATCAACATTGTTTTATAAAAACTAAAGCCAGTTTAATTTTATCCTCTCATTTACTTAATTAAATATTTGAGAACATTTAACTATTTGAATGGTTGTTATTAACACTGTTTCATTAAAAATTGTTGGCAAAATAAATGTGCATTTGAAATCATTCCAAGAAAAAACAAGTTTCTAAATGACATCCTGAGACTCCAGAACTTAGAAATACAGAGATGTAGTAACAGATCCTGATCTCTATTTATCCCTGTACTTATTTATCCCTACACTGTATTTATCTTGTCTTTTTCTGTTGTTGAAAAGTGACTTTTTCAGACAGTATGTTCTTATTATTATTTCCATTCCCTTATCTTCTCCCATGTCTTTCAAACTTTCCCACCCATCCTGGTGAGATCATAAACTGAAGACCTGTCCCTGCCCCTCACTAGCTGCAGCACTTTGGAGAGCAGGCCCTGCTCCTTGCATGGGCAATATAGTTGTGCTAGTCCTGGTGGTGTAGATGTGGGATAATCATCTCTAAGGGCATGAAAGAAGGAGAACCAGAAACTCCCATTACTCCCTGTTATATAACATGAACTAGCCCAAGGCAATGATGGAGAGCTCACCCTGGTGATAAGAATAGGGGAGAACTGGCAGACTGACCAACCCTGCAAACACCCAGACACAGAACTGGGATAATGAGCTGGCTCAACTCAACATCCAAATCATCTATGTTATGCAAGAACACATGAAGAGGCCTATCCTGTAGATCCAAACTGCAAGATCTCCATGACAAAGGGCATCAACAGGGTATCCAGGAGGAGTCTCGGTGAGAGCTGTTGTTACTCCCACACTGAGAGACAACTATTGGGGTCCAGCTTCAATGGGGTTCAGACATTCCAGGGTAGGGACTTGTGGATTAGAAATACCAGTCAAACAGAAGAGATATAAAAGAAAAAGACAGACAGAATATAACTATGACGGCAATCCAGTTAATACTGAATTTGCCTGCATTTATTTTCCATATGTTTATATACCAAATACAAAAAGTGTCAAGTAACTATACCCTGAGTTAAGTACTCTTGTTTATGCAGGGATGCATTTTTTAGGCAGCCACCCCCTAGATCAAACCTCCTGTCATATCCTTGCAGGAACAAGAATAGGACTGAAAGTGGAATTTTGGACCACTTCTCTGGACTCCCACCTATTTCTTTCTTTTTATTTTATTAAAATACTTGCTTTTGCTATAGGACAGATGACTGTGCCTGCTTTAGGCCATCTTTTTACACTTTCCAGATTTACCCATCATCTGTGCATACAGTCTGTCATGTAGTTCTGTCTTAGGTTGCCAGAGGGAAAAGGATCTTAGCCATCATCGATGATCAGTGTCTGTTAATAAAGGATTAAGGAAACTTTCATGGTGACAGTCCACAACTGTCTTTGTTTTTCAGTGGTGCCCATTTATGTAGTTATTTTATTAATTGTTATATAAGTGTATTGTTAATTTTCTAGAAAATGATGGTCTCACCAATTTTGTATTCAGAAAATTTCTCATGTTATGAGTTTCTTGAGCTTTTGTTGGTCTGAGAAGCTTCTGTGGAGAGATAGTTTTGGTTTTCTCTTTTTTTAAAATTTCTTTAGTTTTATTAATACATTATTCATAATACAGAAATGTACATGTATATATATTTATCATATGTAAATACATATTTATTTATCAGTGTATGTGTATGTGAAAACTCTATGAGAATATTTCTCAATATATATGTACACACATATATATATATACACAATGACATATTGTCATACTATAAAACAATTTTTTCTTTTCATAAGCATATACTAATTCATTTTAATTTTATGTTTAAATGTTCCTACCTGTCTGCCACAGTGAGTATGGAGTTCAGGGGACACATTTTGGCTTTCAGTACTCACATTCCACCACTAGTATTCTGGAAATTGTTTCCTACTGGTTTGGGGACAGTTCTCAACCTGCCTTATGTCACCCAGGCTGCCAAGCAAGTCTTAATTTCATAAGGCTTTTTAGGTTGACCCATAAGTTTTGAGACTATAGGTGTGCCCCATTATGTCTAATTACATACCATTGGTTAATGTTAATCTGTAACATGTATATTTTGTAAAAAAAATCTGTAATAAAATCCAAGAAAAAGGTGATTTGTGTTGAATATGATCCATGAACTACATCATAGATCCCAAACTTTCTCAAAATTACTTATTACATTTTAATGATTAAGATGTTTCAATAACCCTATGTTTTTTCCTCTGAAACTAAAGAACATCTTTTCTTATTATATCTAGAAAATGATGAAATAGAGTAGGTAAAGATGATTTGTGTCTTTATGTATTTTATATTTAGGACAGAGTATGTTTATTTGCTATGTTAACCACTATATTACTGTAACTTCAAAGTGTGCATGTCTAATGAATTTTAAATATTCCAAATATTTTTTTAAGAAGTGATACAAATCTTGAAAATATTTAATAATTGTTTATAGAAGTACTATAATTGAGTTCATAATTATAAAAATATTATCAATTGCATATTTTAGTATATTTAACTAAAGCTAATTTTCACAATCTAGATGTGTCATATCTTTCAGTGAAATACAATGATATCTCTGTTTTTCTAAGATAAGTTTTTAAATCAGAACCATTACAAAAATGTACAGTTGCCAATTGAAGTTAAAATATAGAGAATACTATAGTCACCTACCAATTTAATTTCAAGCTACTTAGAAAGTTTATAAAATATTATTTGAAAGGATGAATAACATACATTGTGAAGAAACACAAGTTTTAATCACTGTTCCTAAGAAGGTTACATATGAATTTATATCAGCTGTAGGGCAGGAAAAACATATTTTGTTTTAGTAGGTATAAATTGCATGTGATACAATTATTCATATTTTTTATAAATAATTATTTTATGTGAGAAATTATCACAATTTAATAGTTTCCATGAAAATATTTTGAAATGATTTTGTGTTATATAACAGAAATGTTCAATAAGGATGTAACACTTACATTATTTATAAATAAAAGAAACAGTTAATATAGACAATCCATCGAACATGAAATAAACATATATGAAGTGTTTCTAAGGATTTTAACTTCATCAAAACAGAAAAATTAACATTATACTAAAGAAAAATTTTTATTTGCCTCAATAAAAAAATGTTATTTTTGTACTTCAAAATAAAAATAAATGTTTCTTGCTCTCATAAATACTTGTGTGGATAGTATTTTGTAATTGCATGGGCATCTTAATCAAGAAGAAATAGGTATTATAGTTATTTTTAATGAAACAAACTGCCATATGGTCATGACTCCCAACAGTACTTACTGGGAGGAGATTTTTCTTTGCTCTATAAGCAAGGAAAAGAAGGCATGCTTAATGACACCTTAGGGAGGGCAGTTTGTTTTAAAATCTGTTAAGCAAATTGTTGGTTTTGAAAAAAAGATTTTTTAATACCAATAAATGGAAATATTTCTAGCTCCTGTATTTGATGTATTTGATTTATTTTTCTGATCAGAAGCTAGACTTAGTAAAGTTTAGAAAAGAATGAAGGGTAATCTTTGGAAGAAAACAGCAATGCAAATCTTTAACTGAATATAAAATAAGGAATGCTTTATTTGCTCAAAATATTATCTAGTATTAGCCAAACTAGAACAAAGTAAGTACTCACACACTCTCTTGATATTCCAAAGGGTTTTTATTTTCAAACATTTTTTATAATATGTTTGTATGGGTGTGTAAATAATCTAGATGGAGAAATGTTTGATTAATCTTATAACCTGCTGCTCATGGTGTCAACACAAACAAATTGATAAAAGAAGGAAGACATGTTAGAATCCCTGAAGGATAATTTCATTTGAGAAAACAAGAATGACATTTAGCTTGATTATCAAGTATGGATACTCTATCAAAATTAATAGACACAAAATAAAATCATTTATCTACATTTTCAAAAATTTGCTTTACAAAAGCAATTATATACAGAATAAAAAGATAATCTTGAAATAGCAAAAATGTGGAAATGCAGATGAAATGATAAGTAATTAACACATGGAAAAAAGACACAAACATGAGTAACAGTAATAATAATAACAAACAACATGGCAAAATAGATAAAATGCCTGGAAAGACAAAAGGTATAATAGCACAAATTTATTTGAAAAAAAAAATAGCCTTTACTTTTTTTTTGGTTATTGCCTTGTTTCTTTATCGGTTCTTTATGTGAATGGGACTTCTGATTATATTTGTTCCTTTTAATCAGATGCAAATTTGAGTGAATGATTATAATTTATGTGCCTACCTATGACATTGGCTTTAGGCAATGTTTATATTTTAAATAATCAAGATGAACATTTTAATTTTATGACTGTCACTGCTTTACATCCAATGCTCCTTTGAAAGCATTTTACCTATGAGAATATCAGAAACCTGTAGAGTTAGCAATGAACTCTGATATGCAATAGGTAAGTGTTCTTGAAATTTGATTATTTATCGTCATATTGAATATGTCTTAATATACATAAATCTAATAATTTTGAGATTACATGAAATTATTGGGCTAGTGACATGAAATAAAGATTGATTGATATAAAGTTTTCCTGCAATATGAGAAGTGATCTCTTAGTAACTATTGGTTACAAAATCAAGTATACACCATTTATTTTCAAAATAATATAAAGAATAAAACATTAAAATATGTATATATAAATTTAAATAAAATACATAAGAGAGACTATACAGGCCTGCAATTATTATGAATGAATATGTTTAAATATTTCAATAATGATTATAATTTTTAATTTGTGAACAAATAAATGAAAATAAAGAAATTATTCTTCTAATAGCTCACTATTTCACAATCAAGTATCTGATATGAGGACATATTTATGAAAAGTTATTTTGTCTTTACAGTTTAATTAACTTAAAAAGTATTTAATTTCTTTTTTTATTATTATTATTAATTTATAAAAATTTCCATGAAGCCGCAGGGCGATTGGTAATGAAAAGTCCCCAGACTATCTTGATACAAAATATACAGCTTTAATAAACAGAAGTAAGACTTAGAACAGCTTACACCAGAATCCGTACGATCTGTCCAGATGTAGGAGCCAGGCGAAAAAGGGAGCTAGCAGAGCGCTTGCTAGGTTTATAGGCAGGCTTTAGCCTTAGGGCGGCATGCCCCAAAAACAGAATGTGATTGGCTGAACTCCCCTATCATCTCCCCCTTTTTTTCTAAAATAAGACAGAACCAAACCAAATATAACTATATACAATAGAAGCAGATAATAAATATAAAGTTACAAACAACAAACAATGTTAAGCAAGAAACATATAACAAAAGTTCTGCTAAATAATGTAGATGGTAACTACAACTATCTAATCTTCAACTCCATCAAAGATCTGAGAAGGAAAATAATTTTACTCAAGCAGCCTGGAAGTTCAAGCGGGAAACTTCTGAAATGTGCAACGAATGGAAGAGACAACTAAATACCTGGGCAATCACCCAAAGTCTCATATGCAATGTTGAGTCAACCAACTTTGGCTAAGGCCTGATGTAACTGACATGCCATTTTTCAAAGGCAAGAAACCTTTTAGGACTCTCTCACCCTGTCTTGGCAAGATAAGACAATCCTGCTTTTATCCATTTACGGATATTCTGTAATTCTGTCAGTGGTTGAGGTATGGGCTTTTTCTTTGCCCAAAGGCCAGTTCTGCCAGGAAGAAGACAAGCTCCATGTGGAGTGTCTTTGGTGCTCAACGTTCTCTCGGGAGTAGAGCGGTGATGCCAGGAGCGATTGTGTCTCACTACTATAGAACTATGAGTTAGATTAAAGGCCATTTTCCACAGCTCTTCGAAGAGGTTGAAGATTATACTATCTATATTAAGTATGATCTCTATGCACCTAAATAACCTGATTAGCCTAAAAATAAATATAATAAACATATATGACTATTGATTTCCATCTATCTAACTTGAAGACTAAGAGAATGAACAACTGTGCAATGGAGGACAATGACCTCCAAATGTAAACAATGTACATAAATATCTTAATCAAAGGTAGGAATGTATATATATATATTAATACAAATGGAGGTAGAAGCATACTCACATACAATATTCAATATATCAATGTATAAAAATCAACACTGATACAATATTCTAAAAACAATAACTCACAAATACCAATATATTATTATCCCATCACCAATCAATGCCCCTTTTTTTGATAAACACCCCTGAGTTTATAAAATACCTCCCCCATTCCCTCATCCCTATATCAATTATAACCAATCCCTAAATGATGTCCCTAAACCTAAGGGCAAATTCTACTGGGAGAGGGGATGTCATCCTCTAAAATTGCTTCCAGATGTCACGGGGGCGACGTTTCTCTTAGGGGGGTCCTGTGAAAATAATTGATGGTAAAATTCCCATATAAACATTTGGTGTAAGAAAGTTGTAAATAGTCTCTGAATAAGTTGAGGAGGTCTGGCCAGAGTGTTGTCAAATATTGTGCATCATCCAGAACTGTTTTGTGTAGCTGGTACCAAAAAACAGGTCTAAAAAATAGCACTATCAACATTATGATGTCATAGTAACCAGATGGAGTTGGTGCTGTGGGGCCCCATCTTCATCCTAGAAGCTTTAAAGATTACTGCAGGAAAATTTATTGTTTGTTATGGGAAAGTTAAACATTATCTACGAAGACATACTCAGACATATATATATATATATATATATATATATATATATATATATGAATAAAGATAGAAACAGATGTGGGGAAAGGCAAAGAAAATTTATCATTTATAGTTATTCTGCCCCATATCTTGGCTCTTGACATGAGACAGAAATTCTGGGATATCTCTTATCAACAGGCTTGGAAATGAAGAGGGACTGAACCATTATCCAACTCCAAAACCAGCTCTACATATTTATAAATAAATGCACATTAGTACATATTAAAAAAAATAGTAATACTTACCTAAACTATTTGGATTCATTGTTGATCCTCTTTTGGTCGTAGGCGGTTTCTATATTCAATTATCCAGAATCCCTTGGATCCTTTGAAAATGAGCGTTCTCCTGTGGAGACAAGAAGAGAAACCTGTCCCCAAACTATATATTTCTTTTACCTTTGGTCTGATTATTATCCTTGTAAGGGAGTTATAATATATCTCCTCCAAGAGGCTTCTCCTCTTCAAACTGAACCTTTATTAATTTTGATGGTATCCACAATTTTTCTTCTCCTGTGGAAACAAGAGCAAAACCCCTTAGCCAACGTAGCACATCTCCTGGCTTCCATTGAAAGGTCAGCACATCCTTGATATAAACTGGTTGATTTAGTTCAGCAGACTTTTCCATTATCCAATGTCTTTCTGCCGCTGTTGTTCCCTTCTCATTAGCGTTAAGAAAATTCAAGGTTAATAAGGCACTATGTAATCTATTTCTGGGGACATTTTCCACCCCTTTCTGTTTATTTAACATATCCTTTATAGTTCGATTTGATCTTTCTATGACTGCTTGACCTGTAGGATTGTATGGTATACCTGTAACATGCTTAATATTATAATAAGCAAAAAAAACCGTTTCATTTTCCTAGAGACATAAGCTGGACCATTTTCTGTTTTTATTTGTGCAGGTATACACATAATGGCCATAACTTCTAATAAATGTGTGATTACTGAGTCAGCTATTTCTGAGCTTAAAGCAGTTGCCCACTGAAAGCCTGAATAAGTGTCAATGGTGTGTTGTACATATTTTAATTTTCCAAATTCTGCAAAGTGGAACACATCCATCTGCCAAATTTCATTCCTTTTAATACCCTTTGGATTAGTCCCTGCAGGCAATGGTGTTTGGTTATAAAAAGAGCAAGTAGGGCATTTCTTTACAATCTCCTTAGCTTGTTGCCATGTAATAGAAAACTCTTTTTTCAAGCCTTTGCTATTGACATGATGTTTTTCATGAAATTCAGATGCCTGCAGCACACTACCAATCAATAATTGATCAATATCTGTATTACCTTGTGCTAGAGGACCTGGCAGACCCATATGGGATCGGATGTGTGTTATATACATAGGGCAGAGCCTGTTCCTGATCATGTCTTGTACCTGGATAAGCAATGAGGTCAGTTCCGTATCATCAGGTATAAATTCAGCAGTTTCAATATGCAAAATAACTCTTTCTGCATATTGTGAGTCAGTAATTATATTAAGAGGTTCTTTAAAATCCCTAAGCACCATAAGGATGGCATATAATTCTGCCTTCTGGACAGAATCATAATGAGTTTGTTCCACTTTACTCAATTCTTCTGATTTGTAGCCTGCTTTCCCTGATTTATTAGCATCAGTATAAAATGTATGGGCTCTGGTTATTGGAGCATCATGGACGATTCGAGGAAGGATCCAAGAAGTTCTCTTTATAAAGTTAAGTCTCTTGCTTTTTGGGTAATTGTTATTGATTTCTCCCAAAAAATTAGCACAAGCTCTTTGCCATGGTTCATTGTCTTCCCACAACTTTTTTTTTATCTCATCAGCAGTGAAAGGCACTATAATTTCTGCTGGGTCTATACCTGCTAATTGACGAAGTCTCAATTTTCCTTTTATAATCAATTCAGAGACTTTTTCCACATAAGTTTTTAATTTTTTACTTGGTTTGTGTAGTAAAAAGATCCATTCCAAGATAATATCATCTCTTTGCATCAAGATTCATGTAGGAGAAATTCTGGAAGGCAATATGACGAGAATACAACTAAGCTTTGGATTTACCCTGTCCACATGAGCCTCCTGTAATTTTTCCTCAACCATTGTCAGTTCTTTTTCTGCTTCGGCTGTTAATTCTCTGGGACTGTTTAAGTCTTAATCACCATCCAAGGTCTTGTTTAAATGAATTATTAGATCAGGTGTTATCCCAACAGCCGGTCGTCGGCTGGAGATGTCTCCTAATAATCTTTGAAAGTCATTAAGAGTTCGTAACCGGTCTCTCCTGATTTGTGCCTTTTGAGTCTTAATTCTTTGTAAACCTATTTTATAACCTAAATAATTAACAGAATCTCCTCTCTGAATTTTTTCAGGAGCAATTTGCAATCCCCATTTAGGTAATACTATTTTTACTTCTTCAAACAGCCTTTCTAAGGTGTCTTTGTTTTGATCAGATATCAGGATATCATCCATATAGTGGTATATTATGGA
Organism: Myodes glareolus; assembly: GCF_982192425.1. Lineage (NCBI taxonomy): Eukaryota > Metazoa > Chordata > Mammalia > Rodentia > Cricetidae > Myodes > Myodes glareolus. The sequence goes on along the minus strand of NC_142033.1, from coordinate 73,986 downwards.
CTTAGGAAATTGCTTGCGTATAATTTTCAATGGTTGACTTACAAAATATTGGCACAGGGTGGGAGAGTTTAACATTCCCTGTGGGAGGACAGTCCACTGGTACCTCCTTGCAGGCTGAGAGTTATTATAGGTAGGCACTGTGAAGGCAAACTTTTCTCTATCTTTTTCTTGTAATGGTATAGTGAAGAAACAATCTTTCAGATCAATAACTTTAAGAGGCCATCCCTTTGGTAACAGGGAGGGCAGAGGAATTCCAGATTGCAGAGGGCCCATAGGTTGAATAACCTTGTTGATAGCTCTAAGATCTGTCACCATTCTCCATTTACCAGATTTTTTCTTAACAACAAATACAGGAGAGTTCCAAGGGCTGGTAGATTCTTCTATATGTCCAGCATCTAATTGCTCTTGTACCAGCTGTTCTAAAGCCTGTAACTTTTCCTCAGCTAAAGGCCACTGTTTAGTTCATATTGGTTTCTCAGTCAACCATTGTAGAGGCATGGTTGTTGGTACCTCTGAAGGGCCATCAATTGTGTTGTGTTCTTGTATAGCTCTAATGACTGGTTTCTGCCATCTGTAATATCTTGTAATATTGTCCTCAGAAATATAGGCTCTGGAAGCATCAGGAATGTTAATTTGGGTATTCCATTGCTGCAATAGGTCACGGCCCCATAAATTCACTGCAATATTGGCTACATATGGCCTTAGTTTCCCTATTTGTCTGTCTGGACCTATACAATTGACCCATCTCATGCTTTGTCTTACTCGAGACAGGGTTCCAATTCCTAGAAACTGAATATCTACCTCCTGAAGAGGCCAATGCGGATGCCAAGATTCTGGAGTAATGATACTTACATCTGCACCTGTGCCCAGTAAGCCAGTAATAAATTTGCCATTTACACACACTCTTAGCTGTGGTCTTTGTTCATTTATAGAAGTCTGTCAGAATATGTGTTTACTTTGTCCTCTTAGATTTCTTGATTCATTCACCACATTTAACTCATCCTTCAGGCCGTTATTGCTTTTAATAGCAGGCATGGGGCATTCTAATTTCCCTGAAGAGGCATGTTCTCTGCAGTGATCGGAAATGACTGGACCACATTTGCCATGGGGGCCTGCATGAGGCCCCCCATTGAGTTTCCCAATGGCAACGGGTTGCCCTGTTTATCTCTTGTTGACCTACACTCATTCGTCCAATGCCTGCCCTTTCCACATCTCCTACATAAACCTGAAGGCTGAGTCCTCCTATTCCTGTTATTCCGAGAAGAGGCATTATTCCTGGAATTCCATTGTCTGCAGTCCCTTTTCATGTGTCCCATTTTGCCACAATGAAAGCATTTTGTTATCTGATGTCTCCTTTTACCTTTGGAAATTGCTTCTTGCACCCATGTTTCATTGCCATAATCAAATGTATCAACATTCATTGTATGTAAAACCCATTCATCCAAAGGTGCTGATCTGATATTTAAAGGCCCCAGGATCCTTTTGCATTCTACATTGGCATTCTCATAAGCCAAAGACTCAGTAACTATATTTCTTGCTTCTGGATCAGGTTTCCCTATTTGTACAGCCTTAGTTAGTCTTTGTAAAAAGTCACTAAAGGGTTCTCTCTGACCCTGTTTTACCCTGATATATGATTCTACTCTCTGACCTGAGTCTTGAACTCTGTCCCAGGCCCTTAGAGCTGCTGTGGCACATATGGATAAAATGTTTTCATCATAAAGAGCTTGTTCCTGAGGATCAGAGTAAAGTCCTTTACCTAGAATTTGATCTAGAGAAACCTCAATTCCTTTCGCCGATTCTTGTTGTTGTAAAAGTCTGGCCTCTTGCTTGAATAGGCATTTGAAATTCCATAAAGGTCCGTTCTCAAGGACAGCTGAAGTGAGCTGGTTTCAATCTTGAGGAGTGGCCCTGCTGCTGAGAGCCCAGGATTTTAACATCTCTCTAACAAAGGATGAATGTAGTTCATAATTCACAATTGCTTGTTTAAATTCTTTCAGATCATTCATACGTATAGGCTCCCATGTATGTTCTTTAATGACCTTAGGGTTTTTGGAGCCAGTTATCTTTTCTGATGTTATTACTGGAAAGGCAGGTATAACTCTGTGTAGACTCAGAGTTTTCAGAGGTAAATGTTGCCTTTCTACCTTTTGCTCCTGTTCATCAGAGTCTATGATTTCCTCAATCTTATTAAATCTGCTCACCATTGCCTTCTGTAAATCCTGAATCTCCTGTCCAGTATTATGCTCCAAAGCCATCATTGACAATTCTAAGGCATGGAGCTTGTCCATCAGAGACACCATTTCCTCCCTGGACACTATCGCCTTCATTGATAATTCTAAGGCGTGGAGCTTGTCCGTTAGAGATACCATATCCTCCTTGGACATAATCTTCATGGCATGTACTGTGCATTCTTGTATGGAAATCCTTTTAATTAATCTATCATATCCTTTTGATAAAGTCCAATTTTCACATTCAATGGTTTTAATCCTCTCAGGTAATGTTTCAGCACTGACAGTCACGGACTGGAGGTTACGAGTCATTTTGGTTGTCTCCTCCTCCAGAGCAGTGAAGCTCCCTAATAAAGAAGCAATATCAGGCTGTACCTTCTTGATATTTTGGTCAATCGACCGAGTCATATCAGACAAAGATCTAGTCTCCTCCTTGAGAATTCCAAACTCTGTTTTGAGGAGGTTGGTGTCAGTCTGAATTGTCCTTAAGGTTTTAATCTCTGCCCTCAGCATTGCTGATTCAATCTTGAAGGACTACATCGTCCTTATAAAATATCCAAACACCAGAAAGGCGACAATTCCCAGATATAACCAAGTAAGAGGAATTTCAGAAACCTCATGGAGGATATCCTCCATGGCTCAACTAAAAAGGCCATTGAATTTTTGGATAGTAATATTTTCTGACATGTTCAATCAAAAGAAATTGTATTTATTTATTTGTTTTCAACTGAAAAGAAAAATCTTACCTGTACTGACCCTTGCCTGCCAGTAAGTGGCGCGGGCGCACCTGAATCCACATGGCAATGGCACCGACCCGGAAAGATTCTGAAATATACGTAAACTCAAATCCAGATGTTACTTTCAGGCTAGCATTGCAAGCCAAACTCAGCCGGAGCAGCAGGGAATACACTGCCCAAGGTGGGGTAGAGCTGCCAATTGCCAAATTCCACGGCTTTTGCAGAAGCCGGAAAGTCCCCGCACCGATTCTATTGAATGGAGCTGGGATCCAGTGCAGGCTTTAAGTAGCTGCCTACTGTTTCAGCCAGCAGCCACATGAATATGGTTCACCCTTAAGCTAGGAACTGGCTAGTCAGGGTAAAGGCCTTGGGGCCGCCAACGGACCCCAGGTGCTAGGCCCATGCCACGAGGGGTGGAAAAGGCCCACGTTCGGGTTCCAGATGAAGCTGCAAGGCGATTGGTAATGAAAAGTCCCCAGACTATCTTGATACAAAATATACAGCTTTAATAAACAGAAGTAAGACTTACAACAGCTTACACCAGAATCCAAACGATCCATCCGGACACAGGAGCCAGGCGAAAAAGGGAGCTAGCAGAGAGCGCTTGCTAGGTTTATCGGCAGGCTTCAGCCTGAGGGCAGCATGCCCCCAAAACAGAATGTGATTGGCTGAACTCCCCTATCATTTCCACTTCCTCCCCTCCTCTCAATACCCTCCCACTCCTCCCACTCCCTCTCCTCCTCCCTCTCCAGTTCTAAGAGCAGTCAGGGTTTCCTGCCCTGTGGGAAGTTCAAGTTCCTCCCCCCTCAGTCCAGGTCAAGGAAGGTGAGCATCCAGACTACTATCCCAAAAAGCCAGTACATGCAGATGACACAAGACCCAGTGTCATTGTCAATGGCTTCTCAGTCAGCCCCCATGACAGTCACATTCAGAGAATCTGGTTTGATCACATGCTCGTTCAGTCCCAGTCCAGCTGGCCTTGGCGAGCTCTCATTAGATCAGTCCCCTTGTCTCAGTGGGTAAACGCACCCCTAGTGGTCCTGACTTCCTTTTTCATGTTCTCCCTCCTTCTGTTCCTCATTTGGACCTTGGGGGCTCAGTTCAGTGCTCCAGTGTTGGTCTCTGTCTCAATCTCCATCTATCGTCGAATGAAGGTTCCCTCTGATCCTGCCTTCCTTGCTCATGGTTCTCCCTCCTTCTTCTTCTCATTTGGACCTAGGGAGTTAAGTCCAGTGTTCCAATGTGTGTTTCTGTCTCTATCTCCATCCATCGCCAGATGAATGTTCTATGATGATATGCAAAATATTCATCAGTATGGTTATGGGCCAAGGCCAGATGAGGCACCCTCTCCTCTGCTGGCCAGGGAACAATCTGGGGACCTCTCCTTGGACCTGGGGACACCTCTAGAATCAAGTATCTTGCAAACCCTAAAATGGTGCCCATAGTTGAGATATATACTTCCCTGCTCCCATATATATCCTTCCTCCCTCCCCCACATCCCATTCCCCCAAGCTATCCCCCATCCTCCCCTTCTCCCTTCTCTCTAAACATCTCCCCTTACTTCTGCCCCCCCACTCCCCGTGCACCCAAGATTGCATGGCAATCTTGTTTATTTCCAATATCCAGGAGGATAACTATATGATTTTCTTCAGGTTCACCTTCTTATTTAGCTTCTCTGGGATCTTGAATTATAGCCTCAAAGACCTTTAATTATGGCTATAATCCACTTATGAGTGAGTACATACCATATTCCTCTGTTTGGGTCTAGGCTACCTCACTCAGTAAAGCATTTTCTATTTCCATCCATTTGTATGCAAAATTCAGATGTCATTTTTTTTTACCACTGAGTAAAACTCTAATGTTTATATGTTCCACACCTTTTTTAACCATTCTTCTATTGAGGGGCACATAGATTTTTTCCAAATTTTGGCTATTACAAATAGTGCAGCTATGAACATAGTTGAACAAATGCATTTGTAGTATGATAGGGCATCTTTTGGGTATATTCCCAAGAGTGGAATTGCTGGGTCCTGAGGGAGGTTGTCTCCCAGTTTCCTGAGAAACCGCCACACTGATTTCCACAGTGGCTGCACAAGTTTGCATTCCCACCAACAATGGATGAGTGTTGCCCTCACTCTACATCCTCTACAGCATAGGCTATCATTGATGTTTTTGAGTTTAGCTATTGTGACAGGTGTAAGATGGTATCTCAAAGTTGCATTGATATGCATTTCCCTGATCACTAAGGAGGTTCAGCATGACCTTAAGTGTCTTTTGGTCATTCGAAGTTCATCTGTTGTGAATTCTCTCTTCAGTTCAGTACCCCATTTTTTAATTGGGTTAATTAAAGTTTTAGTGTCTAGTTTCTTGAGTTCTTTGTATATTTTGGAGATCAGACCTTTGTCTGATGAGGGCTTGGTGAAGATATTCTCCCAGTCCGAAGGTAGCCTTTTTGACTTAGTGACAGTGTCCTTTGCTTTACAGAAGTTTCTCAGTTTCAAGAGGTCCCATTTATGCATTGATTCTCTTATTGTCTGTGCTACTGGGGTTCTACCTAGGAAGTGGTCTCCTGACCACTTCCCGCTTTCTCTTCTATCAGGTTCAAAGTGGTCAGATTAATGTTGAGGTCTTTAACCCATTTGGACTTGAGTTTTGTGCATGGTGATAGATATGGATCTACTTTCATTCTTCTACAGGTTGACATCCAGTTATGCCAACACCATTTGTTAAGGATGCTTTCTTCTTCCACTCTATACCTTTAGCCCCCTTGTCGAAAATCAGGTGTTCATAGATTTGTGGGTTAAATATCCGGGTCTTCTATTCGATTCCATAGGTTGACTTCTCTGTTCTTATGCTAATACCTTCTGTTTTCAATACTGTAGCTCTGTAAGAGAGTTTGAAGTCAGGGATGTTAATGCCTCTAGAAGTTCCTTTATTGTATAAGATTGTTTTGGCTATCCTGGGTTTTTTGTTTTGCCATATAAACTTGATTATTGTTCTCTCAAGGTCTGTGAAGAAGTTTTATGGGATTTTGATGGGAATTGCATTGAATCTATAAATTGCTTTTGGTAGAATTGCCATTTTTACTATGTTGATCCTCCCAATCCAACAGCAGGGGAGATCTTTCCATTTTCTGGTATCCTCCTCAATTTCTTTCTTCAAAGACTTAAAGTTCTCATCAAATAGGTCTTTCACTTCCTTGGTTAGAGTTACCCCAAGATATTTTATGCTATTTGTGGCTATCGTGAAACATGATGTTTCTCTGATTTCCCTCCCTGCTTCTTTATCCTTTGTGTATAGGAGGGCCACTGATTTTTTGGAGTTGATCTTGTATCCTGCCACATTACTAAAGGTGTTTATCAGCTGTTGGAGTTCTTTAATAGAGTTTTTGGGGTCGCTTACATACACTATCATATCGTCAGCAAATAACAAAAGTTTAACTTCATCCTTTCCAATTTGAATCCCCTTGATCCCCTTATGTTGTCGTATTGCTATTGCTAGAACTTCAAACACTATATTGAAGAGATATGGAGAGAGTGGACAGCCTTGTCGCGTTCCTGATTTTAGTGGAATGGCTTTGAGTTTCTCTCCATTCAATTTGATGTTAGCTGTTAGCTTGCTGTATATTGCTTTTATTATATTTAGGTATGATCCTTGTATCCCCAGTCTCTCCAACACCTTTATCATAAAGGGGTGTTGAGTTTTGTCAAATGCTTTTTCAGCATCCACTGAAGTGATCATATGGTTTTTTTTCTTTCAGTTTATTTATATGATGGATTACATTGATAGATTTGCATATGTTGAATCAGCCCTGTATCTCTAGGATGATGCCAACTTGATCATAATGAATAATTTTTCTAGTGTGTTCTTGGGTTCGGTTTGCCAGTATTTTGAGAATTTTTGCATCGATGTTCATGAGTGAGATTGGCGTGTAATTCTCTTTCCTGGTTGTGTCTTTGTGTGGTTTTGGTTCAGGGTAACTGTAGCTTCATAAAAAGAGTTTGGCAATGACTCTTCTGTTTCTATATTGTGGAATACATTAAGGAGTATTGTTCTGGTAGAATTCTGCATTGAAACCATCTGGTCCTGGGCTTTTTTTGGTAGGGAGATTTTTTATAACAGCTTCTAATTCTTCATGACTGACAGGTCTATTTAGATTGTTCACCTGGTCTTGGTTCAACTTTGGTATATGCTTTGATGTTATTTATTGGAAAGGAACAGTAATCAGTTTTAGTAGTATATGTTCCAAGTTCTAAATTGGTAACAAAGCTTGACATTATGAGATTTTTATACTTTTATAAAAATAATGGTTAAAAGGCTGAAATTAACTGCTTTCTCGGTTTCTTAACGGCTACTGAAGTTGAGCATGTTTGTTGGGCATTGCACATTACTATTTTCTATGAAGTGCATATGGACATCTTTTCTCAATTTTCCAACAATTATTTTCCTAAATAAATGTATTATTTCCCAAATAATTAGATTTTCCTAAATAATTAATAATGGATAAGACTCTGTTATGAGTCTTATCACTAGCTGTTTATGTTTCTGAGCAACAGTCTTTTTTAGTTATGTTTTATTTAATTGTATTCTATTGCCTTTAGTTGTATTTTATTATTAGTTGTGTTCTATTTGATTGTATTCTATTATCATTAATCTTAATGAATATCAACTTCCAACTTATTTAATTTAAAATACTTTTTCATTAATTATTTTTATAAATTTATGAAAAATAATATATTTTGACATAATTGTATGCTAATTTGAAGTTTAAAAGAACTATAGAGTGGTAAATTGACTTATTTTATACATGTTCTACCATATTTTGTTGTGGTTGGAACACATATTCTACTAAAGTGATTGCCTATTGTGATATGTATTTCTTACTATTATAAGTTCCTTTTTTGTTTCTCTTGTAAATATTATTAAAATTTAGAAAATATAACTCTTCTTACAATCTCATGACATAGCATCTTCATTATATTTTATGGTCAAGTAATTATATATTAATCTCTATGCTATTTTAACTAGACTAATTGATGACTTTTAATTAAATAATTTGTAATTGCATGTCAGCAAAGTGCATTTTTAAATAAAATAATAAAATGTTTTTCATTATTTTTACTTACATAATTCTTTAAGCCGAAATAATTTGAAGGTGGCAGTTTTGTAATAGTTTTATTAACATTCATAATGGGCTAATTGACATTATATTACATGGATATCCAATCTGGAAACTAGGATCTAGAGCACATTGTATCATTATTTTTGATATCATTTGACACCCTTTGTATTTAGGTTCTTTTGATTACTCAATAATTCTTTTTTTTTATTTTCATCATATTAATTTTTTTCTTTATGTTTATGCCTTTTAATTGAAGTGATCCTAGCTTTTAAATTTGTTTTTATTGAACTATATATTTTTTTCTGCTCCCCTCCTTTTAACTCTCCTTCCCTTCTGTCCTCTCCCATGATTTCTATGCTCCCAATTTAAATTGAATTAATCTTATCAAATCAATGTCATATTATATTTTCCAAATGGTTATATCTGACCATCATTTAAAGTGAAACACGGCTGTAGATAATTTACTGATGTCCCTTATTCTGTATATTAGAGGTTCCATATACTTTTGGATCACTGTAAGCAATATTATCAGAAACAAATTTTATATTTTTTCATTTTAATGAAAATAGATTCTTCTCTCATACAGTAGAGCTGGCAGGAGTGGAGGGAGGGAAAACTGTGATAAAAATAAGTTTTTCCTTTATAAACCAGTAATTTCTATTAATATTATATGACACAAATAATTTTATTATGTTATTTTGCCAATAAGATTGAAAAACATATATCAGTCACTAAAACAGGCACCTTGGAACATGGGCAAGAAGACTGTTTTAGTTGCTGATACATGTTTTCCAATTTTAGTCCAAGTTCTTAATGGTTATGCTGATGCTATCATTCTTTTAAAAAGTATTCATTAAAATTTGTCATAAAATCTATAAATCAGTGTTGTGACACTACATAAAGAATACTTAAAAACTGTTTACAAAGTTTCTCCACTAACAACTCTTCAATATGATTCAGTTATCTTACTCCTGAGTATGGATGCAGAGGACTTTATTACTACAGAGATACTTGTGCATCCCAGTTCATTACTGCTCTATTCAAAATAGCTTGAAAACATAATTCACCTAGATGTATATCAGATGGATAAGTAGTGAAAATGTAGTACATACATATACACACAGAGTCCCATATTATTTAACTATAAAGAAAAATGAAATAACAATATTTTCAGGTATGTGGATAGAACCGGAAAAATTTTGCTCAGACTGATTGAAACACTGAAAACAAAAATCCTTACTTTTATTCTTATTGGCTACTCCTGGCTTCCATATTTTGTTTTATGTGTTTATTTGTGGAAAAATTATGAAACTAGAAATGGGCCATTGGCATAGGGATGCATTTGGGAAGGAGGATAGTAGAATGTGGGTAAAATGGAATGGAAAGGGGAAAACTGGGGGCAGGCAAATTCCAGGAGGGAGTAGAATAATACAGAAAGGAAGAGGCTGTTTGAAAGCCCAGACAAAAGGAAGTGTGCATTCATAAGCTCCTTGGAAGCCTATGATTTTACAATCCAAGCAAAAAATTGTAAGGACTAATAGAAGGTATGTACCATGATAGCCCAGGTAGAGAACAATAGGAGCTAAAAGTTTATGCAGAGAAGGAGGCAGAATGAAGGAGGTTAAAGGTATAGAGTGGGTTAATTAAAACTAAGGTTTCTTGAAGAAGCTTTGCAGGTCCCCACTGAAGATGTAAGTCACAAAACAATTCCGCACAAGTTTATAATTATGATTAATTAAAAGGTTATTTATTTAAGGAGAAAGTTTACAGATCACTGTTCTAGACAACAGTACTTTGCATGACCAGGAATAGAGTCTAGCAGCTGGAAGTGGGAACCAAAAACACGAGAGCGAATGTGTGGTTACTGCTGCTGTTTAAAGCAAAAGAGACCATGCCAAAGTGGGCTGGTATCTTAAAGGCTATTGGCTGAAGAAGCAGAATGTGCTCCCACAGCACCCCACTAGTTTTTAAGCTAATGAAAGATATAGGCAATGTATTATGAGTAATATACATGTTATATATTATAGTATACATTCTATCTTTTATATATAATTATATACTATTTATACAGTAGATATATACATATATTTTAATGACATATTATTGCATATACTATTATATGCTATATCATATAAACAATACTTATATATAATAATAAAATGTGTATTATAACTACAAAGGTTCTTGCCATTGCTCTTGACTTTCAGTCATACTTAAATTCTAATAATTTATTGTTGACAACACAATACTTTTGGTTGCAAGACACAAAGAAAAGAATTTCGAACTCACAAAGAAACTTCCTTTTGGCTAGCTTTCACAGTAATATAAGGTGCTATACAGAAACTTGAGGGAGAAAAGACACAGTGGTCTTTTCAAGTGTTGGACCCTAAATGCTATAATAGTGACATGATATGCAAATCTACCTAGTAATCTAATAGTGGCAAAAGTGTTTATGGGAGTAACCAATCCTTCTGTTGATTGGATTTGAGACTTGCTCCACTGGAGTGAATATTTGCCTGGTACTGTAAAAATGCAAAACCCATGTCAAGTGAGGTCATGGGTCTTCAAGAAGAACCTCTTGACATTGTTTTTCTAAATGGTCAAATTATCAAACTGTCTTCCAAATACATGTCCCCATGTTGTAGAAGGAGCAGCAGGCTGCTTCCTGCCACCCCCCAGCTAGCTTTACCCAAAATAATTACACAGAAACTGTATTCTTTTAAACACTGCTTGGACCATTAGTTTCAGCCTCTCCTCCATCATTTCCTTTTTTTTTCTGTTTAAACAAAAAAGAAAGACTTTCATTTTAACATAGTAAAATTGCATATAACAAAACAGTTATCAAGCAAGAATTACAGTTACAATATTTATATCTATTTTATCTTCACCCTACAGGCCCATAGTATCCAGAGACATTTCCATGAAGCAGGAAATTTCAAAGACAGTTCAGTCACTATCGGCTGTATCCTGCAGAATGTCTCACAGACTGTTTCACGAATCAGGAACCCCGAAAGACCGTCTCACCTTTAGGCAAGTTCAGCAGTCCTCTCTCTCTGGGTTCTCTGTGTCCAGTTTATGTAACAGTCCAGGCAAGAGCAGTTTCTTGCCCAAATGGCTATCAAACTCCATAAGGAGCAGACATGTCTCATTGTCATGAACAGCCCTAAGTTACTAAAATATTTAAAATGCCATATTCTGTAGTCTTTGAAAGATACCAAGAATGCCTATCTAATTGAAACATATCTCTATATATCTAGAAAATCTAACTAACATGACTACAAGCTTGACCATTATTGATGATTATCCATTACAATCTATATTTCCTAATTATACATTACATTTTTAAATGAACTACATAACCACAATACCTTAATCAAGGTCAGAAATACATATACATATAACAAAATTGACCTTAAAATTCATACCAAAGCAAATTATTCATATCTATATCATATCCCTCCTTTAAATGTAAAAGAACATTTATAAACAATATTTGGGAACATGGGCGTAGTTTTTATTTTCTCTCCAAACTGCTTCCTGCTGTATGGGGGCACTGTTAATCAGGTCATTTATGGTACAACCTGTCTGCTATGATTCATTTCAGTCGGCAGTTGAATGAAGTAATTTTTTGAGGGTGTTCACAGCAACCTTTCAGGAGGGCGTGGTCTATCATACCATACTGGGATAGAAGCAATCCACAGGGTCTCATCCTCTGTGAAAAGAAAAGAAGAACCTCCTTTCCAAAGCATCATATTCTCAGACTCAAATTCTGAAGTCATAATACCCTTATATCCATTCTGGTTTAGCTTGGCAGCCTATATAATGAAATTTCTCTGTGTACTTAGCTCCTTCACAGTCAAAAATTTTAAAGAAAACACAATATACAGAATGCAAACTCTCTTTGAATTTTCCATTTTTATGTGACTTATTTTTATTTATTTTTTTAATCTATAACTATCTGTACTCTGTCTCTTTAAAGACTTTACCCTTTTTTAAAGGCATTAACTTTATTCTCTATATTTTTTTTCTTCTCTCTCCCAAGCCTACGTACACTCATCCAACACTGTGACCCATTTAGAGGTCTTTTATGTCTGAATCTGTCCTATTGTAAATCTGTAATTTTTTACTATCTAGGAGCATTTTTGTTTTGCAGTTTTAAATCACTAAGCACTTAAGAATCCAAGCTGTGACATTCCTAGGTCAAAAACAGGTACTGCCTGCTTGCTGTGCCCAGTCCAATATGGCGGAGCTGCTTGTGCCTCTGAGCTGCAGAGCCAAGGGCTGCTCTGAATGTTGGCTCCACCTTTCTCTAATTTCAAAATGGTGAATGTACCATTTCTGTTAGCTCTGTGGTGACTAGGTAGGAATCACAGTCAGCAGTTTAACTCTGAGGCTGAGCGTGCAGCACAGAAACTCTTTTCATCCAAGTTATATCCAAATCTGACATGCAGAGCACTGTGCAACCTGGAAACATCTCTCTGTATGGAGGCAGGAACCCACCTTGCTCTCCAACCTGCCTAAACCTGATTCTGCTGAGCCATTGGCATGGTCTCAGAGTACTTTCTTTCCGATCCTGAGCAGGGAAACAAATATCCAGTCCCATAAAAGCCATTGAAATGCTTTAAAACCAGAGTTTGCACTGGCAGCACAGCCCAGGAAGCCACGTTTTAAAATGACATGGCTTTTTTTCTGCTGCTATTGCTGAAACAGGAAATTTCTCTATGGCATGTCCTAGCAAACAGCAAAAGGCTATGTTAAACTCTCTTTCCCTCTTTTTAAAGCCCTCTCAGGTTTTTATGTGGATTTGGTTACCACGTTGGAGCACCACTCTGTATAGGAGCAGCAGGCTGCTTTTCATCCCTCCCAGCTCCCACACAGCTAGCTTTATACCCAAATTAATTACACAGAAACTGTATTCTTTTAAACACTGCCTGGCCCATTAGTTTCAGCCTCTTATTGGCTAATTCTCACATCTTGCTTTAACCCATATAGTAATCTGTGTAGCACCACGAGGTGGTGGCTTACTGGGAGGATTCTAACCTGCATCCATCTCAGAGAAGAGATATGGCGTCTGCCTCACTGCCTTCTTCCTCCCAGCATTCTGTTCTGTTTACTCTGCCTATCTAATTTTCTGTCCTATCAAGCCAAGGAAGTTTCTTTATTAACCAATGAAAGTAACACAATAAACAGATGACCCTCCACCATCACCATGTTCCTTTGTCAAAGAAGTTTCAGAGAGTACTAGTCAATGCTTACACATTGCAATTTAAAATACTAAAAGTAAGCAACTATGAGCACTTGAAATGGGTATCTAAGAAACTGTGAGTGCTAAGGATGGGACATCTGTTTTAATCCCCATGCCAAGGCTAAGGTGGCACTGAAAAAGAGAGCATCAAAGAAATGTAAGATCAGAGGATTGGAAATATGGCCTTGAAATGCTATTAGACACATGAATTCACAGAAACTGTGGTTGCAGACACAGGTTTTGTGTTAGATCATGCCAGTTTAAAATTTCAGCACAGATTATGACAGAGCTCCCAGGATTTACCATAAACTGTATAGTTAACAGCAGATGATGGCTGCAGGGTGTGTGAGTCGAGGGAGGGTCACTTTTCTTAAGAGGTGTGGCCACTATAATCTTCCTCATGCCTTATGAATGGTCCCACAGCTGTATGAAGATGGGGATTAGTTTCTGGACTCAGTATAATAAAATAAATAAAAATTGCAAAAGGATATATAAGTTGATGGCGAGATGTAATGGATGGTTCTTCATGAGCTGAAGGATGACACTAAAGTATGGATATGATCAAGAAATGTTGTATGCCCTAGATCTGGAGATGTGTATGTGAGAGAACAGGGAAGCGTGGAGGGAAGAGATGCTCTGGTCAGGATGTATTGCATGAGAGAACAATAAATGAAAATTTAAAAAGAAACATTGCATACATGAATAAAATCTCCAAAGAATAAATAAAAAATGAATAAGCTTCTAGTGTATTAAAAGTTTCTGTGTATCACTAAACAAAATGAAAACAGTAGAGAAAAATTAGAGGAGGCATTCTTGAGAGCATCAGAATGGAAATGAATATTTTGAATCAAATCAAAAATTTTTGCAATACTTTTAAAGTTCAATTGTCTTCATTTACATAAAAATATAAATTGTCTTTAGGTGAATTAACCTTTAAATTGAATAAAATATACATTAGAGTTTATCGGAAAAAGGTTGCTATCCAAGTGTAAAAGATCTCAAACATTAAAACAGAACAAAACTGCCATTTATATAATTTTAAAACACAAAAAAATTTGTAATTGTATATTTAGGACTACATATATATTTACATATAATATATATAAAACAATAAGGATAAAAGAGGCTATGGACTTGAAAGACAGCAAGAAGAGGGATATGGGCATGTTTGGAGAGAGGAAGGGAAGGGGAAATAAGGTCTTTATATTATAATCTCAAAAATAGAAAAAATAATTAAAATTGTTGTACAATATTGATATTTTATATTAGAAAATATAGTAAATGCACAGAAGTATTATCTATATGTAATAATTTGTTTAGATCACTAGTAATTAAGGGAATTCAAATCAATCTCATAATGAAATACAATTCTATCTCTGTTAAAATGGGTATTTCACAAGGTCATATGACCAATGCTATTGAAGATGCAGGAATTTGAGTTCTCATATATTATTCTCAGAAAGTTAGAAATTAACATGGCAATTCACTATGTATTTTCCTCAGAACCTAGAAATAGAACTACCACATGACCCAGGAACCACACCCTTGGTTGTACACCCACAGTTAGTGAGATAAATAACAAATGAGATACCTGGGTGTTTCTTCTTATTGTATGATTATTTGTATTTTAGGTTTGGAAACTTCAGGATCTATCAACACACATTCAGAGTTGGAAAGGGCCCTAAAATGTGAACTAAAAATGAACTGATAAAATGTATCTAATGCTGTGGGACAATGGTCTGTACTCTGTCAATGTTATTTTAATAAAATACAGTAGCCAGGAAAGAAGTATAAGTGGGGTGACCAGGCAGAAAGTGAGGTGGGGCAATGAGAACAGAAGGATTCTGAGAAGAGGAGAGGGTCATTCTGCAATCTTCATCCAGACACAGAGAAAGCAAGATGTGACTGCATAGCTGAAAAGGTACCAAGCCATGTAGCTAACACAGACAAAAATACAAGTTATGAGAGTTAATAAGAAGCCTGAACTACTAGGCTAACCAGTTTATAGTTAGTGTAGACCTCTTTGTATTTCTTCGGGACTGAACAGCTGTGGGACTGGATGGGACAGAAACCTCAGTCAACAAATGGTGCCCAATGTGGGGCTAAATCCTCTTTAAAACCTGAGACATTTTGGAAAATAATTCTAGATACAAAAGAATAGAGTTAAGCATGGCTTATTAATAGCAGCATTTTCTCAGCTGGGCCCTCTTTACTAGATACAAGTGCATCTCTTTTAAAAGAATCTTCCTAACTCAGCTTTAGCTGCAAAACCTTGCAGCTCTTTTAAGAGGCCCCACCACCAAACACTTAAATCGTGTTGATGAATAGCCAATAGCATGGTTTTTATTGGTGGCAGGGACCTTGAAACTTCATAGAATTGTGGCAATAAACATGGTTCTGACCAGTATCTCTACCATTAGGCAAGACTCTCAGAAAGATAAAGAATGGGCAGGATCCAGCCATCCAAGCCATGGCTTTAATCCTACCCATATTACTTAGAAAATTAAAGACTCAAGTGGTCAGAAAATGATATACAATCAAGATAGATTCAGATGAAGAAAACCTCTAAATTGTATACAGTATATTTAAAAATATATGTAGGATATTTAGTTTGGAGAGAAAAGAAAAAAAGATAAAGTCCTTAAAATAAAAAAGAAAGAGTAGTCAGGTGTTCTGGCACACACCTTTAATCCCAACTTTTGGGAGATAAAGGCAGGCAGATCTATGTGAGTTCAAGGTATGGTGGCACACACCTTTAATTCCAGGACATGGGAGACAGAGGCAGGCAGATTTCTGAGTTCAAAGACAGCCTGGTTCAAAGTGTGAGTTCCAGAACAGTCAGAGATACACAGAGAAACCCTGTCTCAAAGAGCCAAAAATTAAAAATAAAAATAAAAGAAATAAAGTTTAAAATAAAGCCACATAAAGGTAAAAAATACACAAGAGAGTCTGCATACTATATGTTATTGTGTTGCCTTTAAATTGTCTGATTGCTGAGGAGGGAGCAAAAGCTGCTAAAAGATATTTGATTATAAACGCTTATAATCAAATCCAATTTGTATATTTTGAAATGACTTCAAATTTTAAGTCAAAAGGTATGTTACTTTGGAGAAGAGATTTTGCTTTTGTTTCCACAGTAAATGATATGCTGTGGATTCATTCTGGTCTAGGAAAAAATCAGGTTTGATCAAAAAGACCCCCCAAAGAATCTCCAATAGGAGCAGATGGTTCAGATGATCTAATATTTCAGAGGATCCCTATTGGAGTCTCCTCTGAGTTTTGTATCCAGAACAATTTCAAGACTGCTGGCTGAGATGATCAAGCCTCACAGAATTTTCAAATCAGGACTTGACCATAGCTCAAAATTTTCTTTAGGTCCCCATAAGATTATCAACACCTCCCAATCAGCAATAAGTATCCTGGAAAACTACACCTATATTCCCCAAAAATGGTTTATGAATGTTTGCGTTTGTTTAGAATATTGGTTACAAGTTGTTATGAATAATAGTCAGGAGAAAACTAACCAAAAAGATTCAATTCAGGGTTTTTGTTTTGTTTGTTTGTTCATTTGGTTGGTTGGTTAGTTGGGTTTTTTTTTTTTTTTAGATAAAATGAGGGAAGTGCTAAGGGACAATGGTCTGTACCCTGTCAATTGTATTTTAATAAAACATTGTTTGGTCAGTAGCCAGGCAGAAAGCATAGATGGGGCAACCAGGTAGGAAGTAGAGATGGGGAAATGAATGGAAGAATTCTGGGAAAAGGGGAGGGTCAGTCTGCAGTCGTCATCCAAACACAGAGGAAGCAAGATGTGACTGCATGACCAAAAAAGGTACCAAGTCATGTGTCTAACACAAGCAAGAATTATGGGCTAATATAAGATATAAGAGTTAATAAGAAGTCTGAGCTACTATGCCAACCATTTATTATTAATGTAGACCTCTGTATATTTCTTTGGGACTCAACGACTGTGGGACCAGACAAGAATAGAAACCTCAGTCAACAGATCTAACATACAAAATGAGTACTGATATATATTAGATCATGTTGGGTTATGGAGTTTCACCAAATTGAGCATATTATACCATTAGAAGCCACAGAGGTATAAAATAGGTAAGTAAGAGTGATGGTGGATGTATTAATTGTTTTCTCAAAACCAAAAATGTTATTACATATATGTGTTATAATATTATTCCAGTGTGTGTTAAATATACAAAATAAGATTTATTTGTACAATACACATGTCTTTGCAGATGTAACTGACCCACTCTAATCTTCCCTGAGGTGAAGAAAAATGTTTTCTCTAATAGTATTGTCTATCACTCCATTTGTTGATCATTTGTTCATCAGAGGCTGCCAGGCTGAGCATACAGTGAGGCTGCATATACAAATCTCTGAATATCTGGACATTACTCTAAGACTCAGAAGCCAATAGTTAGTCAGTGGAATTAATAGTGTGGTCTTTGATTATGTTTTTACAGACACAGGGGGAATTTCACTATGTATCCAGATGAATTTTGCTCTCCAATTTGAGAAGTTCCTTTGCAAAATAAATAAATAATCTTAATTTTTAAAGATGGAGTTGCACTTATTTTCAAATTAATATGAGTAAAAGGCACATGAATATTTACCCACAAGAATACACATGTAAATATGTTCTCACTAATATTTAAAGAACATTCTTAACAAAATTTTTCTACTCTTTATTAGTGTACATAAATGAAACTTTCAAACCTTCAGAAAACAGAAATTTGCAAATCACCACCAAGTAGAATCTTTAATAGCATTACTTTTGACAAATAAATCTATATGTTGTTATAGGTTAAAACATGATATTTAATATCATTTTGTATCTCATGAGTTACCTTGGAGGGTCTTATTCTCAGAGAAATAATTTATTGAATAAACATTTATTACATTCAGTTTTCAATATTTAAATTTTATAATATATGATAGTAAGATTTTGCCTTATTCATAAACTATTACAAGTTATATTCTCAGTACAATATTGCTTAAAAATTTATGGACTTTACTGTTCTTTTTCCCTAAATGTTATAGAGAAAATGCACTAATTCATTATCAAGAATATAGAACTTTTCTGACATTTATTTTCTATACTCCTGTAGGAACATCATTCAGATAATTAGACAGCAGTAGTGGTTTTTTGAGCTCAGAAGAATAAGGAAATAATGATTTTTGATCATGCACAATACTTCCATCTTCCTATGATAATAAAGCTTTCAGAAATCTAATCATTTTTTACTTTTTTCCAAAGCAAAACATGCACTCTGTATCTTTTCTCACTCATCAGCAAGGGAGACACAATTATAAATGTATCTGTTATATATGATATTGTATTTATCTGCTGTTATGTAAGTTGAAAATAGTTAAGCTTAAGCAGGGATGTCACAGAAGATCCTATTTGCAAATAAATATAACAATGATAGATACTGACTAGAGTAGATAATAAGCCTAATTATAGAAAAATTAGTGGGAGTCCTGGTTATAGTTGATTTTAAAATACTAGAAGAAAACATAGGCAGTATTCTACATAATATAGATATTGGAATATGCTTCATTCATACGAATCTCTTTGTCCTGGAATTAAGATCAACAATTAATTACTGATACTTTATGTAGCTATCAAGCCTGCACAGATAAAGAAACTACCAATAAGATGAAGAAGATATGGAATGGGAGAGAATTATTGCAAGCTGTTGCAGGGACAGAATTAGGTGGAAGAGGGGCCACTTAGCCCCAAAATAATACACAGAAACTGTATTATTTAACTCACTGCTTGGCCCATTAACTCTAGCTTCTTATTTGTGAACTCTTACATCTTAATTTAACTCATTTTTAGTAATCTGTGTATCACCACGAGGTCATGGGTTACCAACAAAGTTTCAGTGTCTGTCTCTGGCAGAGATTACATGGCTTCTCTTTGGCTCCACCCTTCTTCCTCCCAGCATTTAGCTTAGGTTTCCTCACCTAGCTCTGTTCCCCTACAGCTCTGCCATAGGCCCAAAGAAATTCCTTTATTAACCAATGGTAATCAAAGCATACAGAAGGAAATTCCACATCATCAAGCTGTACCTTTAACAGAGGAATAATATAACAAAGAACTAAATAGAAAGTAAAAATCAAAACTAGACAAAACAAAAACTCACGACTACCACTACTACCAAAATCACCATCACTGCCACAACTGACAACAACAAAATAAGAAAAAGCAATTGATCCACTTGGAAAATGGGTTTGGGATCTGAAGAGCAAATTCTCTTCAGAAGAAAAAACTGACTAAGAAATTTTTTAAATGTTCATCTTCCTTAGCAATTAGAAAAATTCAAATAAAAATAATTTCGAGATTTCATTTTACCCCAGTCAGAATAGTAAAGATAAACAGAGCAACCAACAGCAAATGCTCTGGAGATGCAGGGAAAACAATCAACTTTTAAATATAAATTTTTATAAACCAAAAATGATTGAGATGAAAAGATTGAATGGATGAAATAAAATGATTTATGGCTCCAAATTACAGGGATTATGAAGTCAATCAAAGCTCTCAACTCCACTGAAATGAGCATAGTTATAACTGTCTGCTTTTTTAAATTGATTTTTATTGGGCTCTACGTTATCCTCTGCTCCCATCCCTGCCTCTCCCTTTCCCCATCCAACCCTCCCTCAAGATCCCCATGCTCCAAATTTACTCAGCAGATCTTGCCTTTTTCTACTTCCCATGTAGATTAGATCTATGTAAGTCTCTCCTAGTGTCTTCATTGTTGTCTAAGTTCTATGGGATTGTGGTTGGTAGCTTGGCTTTCTTTGCTTTATGATGGGGAAGCTCAACCAATCACATCTGGTTAGGGTGTGGTCACTTGGAGCCCAGGTAGAAAAACCGGGGTAGGTAGGTGCACATTCTCTCTATGCAGTGCTTACCAGACAATTTTGGATTTCGAATCTCCCACTCTTGTAGCATGAGTTCCCCCCTTTTTCAATTATTAAATTATATCTGTTGTTCTTGAGTTGGTCTGGTTATTTATAGTACCGACTGAATAGGCCAATATGTACTGCTTTATGTTTAAAAAACACCTATGAAAGAATACTTGTGATAATTGTCTTTCTGGGTCTTGGTTACCTCAATCAAAATGATGTTTTCTAGCTCCATCCATTTTCCTGAAAAATTCAAGATGTCATTATTTTTTTCTGCTGTGTAGTACACCATTGTGTAAATGTACATTATTTTTCTTATCCCTTCTGCGGTAGAGGGGCATTTAGGTTGTTTCCAAGTTCTGGCTATGACAAACAATGCTGCTATAAACATAGTTGGGTATATCTTTGGAATGATTGAGCATCCTTTGGATATATACCCAAAAGTGTTGTTACTGGGTCTTGAGGAAGGTTGTTTCCTAATTTTCTTAGAAAACACCACACTAACATCCAAAGGGGTTGTACCAGCTTGCATTTCCACCAGCAATGCAGAAGTGTTCCCTTTACCCCACAACCTCTTTAGCATAAGTTGTCATCAGTGTTTTGCATTTTGGCCATTCTTACAGGTGTAAAATGGAATCTCAGAGTTGTTTTGATTTGCATTTCTCTGATGACTAAGGATGTTGAAACTTCCTTAGGTGTCTTTCAGCCATTTTAGATATCTGTTGAGAGTTTTCTGTTTAGGTCTGTGACTTCTTATTGGATTATGTGTTCTTTTGATGACCGATTTCTTGAGTTCTTTATATATTTTGGAGATCAGACCTCTGTCTGATATGGGATTAGTGAAGATCTTTTCCCATTCTGTAGACTGTCATTTTGTCTTTTGACCATGTTCTTTGCTTTACAGAAGCTTTTCAGTTTCAGGAGATCCCATTTTCTAATTGTTTCTCTCAGTGTCTGAGTCTCTCGGGTTATATTAAGGAAGTGGTCTTCTATGCAAATGCTTTCAAGTGAACTTCCTACTTTCTCTTCTCAGTGTGGCTGGCTTTATGTTGAGGTCTTTGATCCATTTGGACTTGAGTTTTGTGCATGGTGATCGATATGGGTCTATTTTTATTCTCCTACTTTATTCATATTGATATCCAATTATGCCTGTATCATTTGTTAAATACATTTTCCTTTTTCCATTTGATAACTTTTGCTTCTTTGTCAAAAAATCAGGTGTTAGAATATGTGTGGATTGATATCCTTGTCTACTCAGTGGATCCCAAACATTCTAGGAAGACATCAGAGAAGGAGAGTGCATTATTTTTTGAGCTTTTATATTAAATTTGCATGTATCCATGTCGTGTATTTTGGTCATGTTGATACTTTATTTCCTCACATTCAACCCCTTCTCTCTCCTCTCTTACCATTTTTTTCCTCCCAATATCAGGTACACTTTTTAAAAACCCACCCAGTCAACCTATATTTACTAGTAAATAAACCATCTATGGAGTATGGTATGTTTCAAAAGGCCACACCTGAAGAAAACCAGCTCTCCTTGTCCCAGAGGTCACAAATTGCCAAAGGATTTTCAGTTAGATGAGGAATTTCATTACTTCCTCCCTCATCCATACTGGAATTTTTTCTGACTTGATGTATTTAGATCTTCTGCAGATAGTCACAGTGTCTGTGAGTTCATGTGTACAAATGTTTGTAGTGTCTGAAAAACAGCATTTACATCCATTTGCTCACTATCTCTGGTTGTTATATCTTTCCACCCTATCTTCCATGATGATTCCTGAGCATCGTAGAGCAAAGATGTGATGAATATGTCCCATTTTTGTTAAAATTTGACAGTTTCTTATTTTCATCAAGTTTACCACTTGTGACTCTCTATATCCATTGACAAAACTGCAAAAAAGAAGCTCTTATGATGAGGGCTAAGTTGCGCACTAATGCTGGAGGTGGCAGCACACACCTTTAATCCCAGCACTTAGGATGCAGGGGCAAGCAGATCTCTGTGAGTTTGAAGCCATCCTACTCTACAAAGCAAGTTCCAGGACAGCCAGTGTTGCTGTACAAAGTAACCCTCTCTTTAAAAAGATGAATTAGTCTACAGGTATAAAAATAGGATACTCAGAATTCAGTGTCATATTACGTCTACTCAGCAGAATAATAGCAATGCTTTTTCTCACAGTTCCTATGACCTATACAGGCATAGGTTCTCAGTGTAGTTAATGATAATAAACAAAATGTCTTCACATGAAAATGTAGAACCAGCCCGGAATTGTATCAAATGATAAATGGCTTAAGACAAATGTGGCACAATGGAATTTTATTAAGGTGTACATAAAATGAAATTATGAAATTGGCATGTAAATACATATAGATGAGAATAATGATTCTTTAGTTGAGGTAACCCAGATCCAGAAATAAAAACAGGTATATTCATTCTCATGTAAATCTTTAGATAAATGTGCTTAAATTGAATCATTTGTAGAAGTCAGGAAATTATTCAGAGCAGTGGTTGAATTTCAACTTAAGGAGATAGAATATGTGCAGTATGAAGTGAGAAAAGGAAACAATGGGAAAAATATTAAATTGATTAGGGGATGATATAGGATAGAGGAGGTATTATGGGAAGGGATAATTGACACTAAAAACCTTAAAAAATCACATAGAAACCTAATTAAAATTTCCCAAAATGTATAAATATGCATATATTCACATATATGTAAATAGTTAAAATGAGAAGACCCTATATTCAGTCATGGCACCTCTGAGAAAAGACATACACATTTCTGACAGTTTAAGGTCAGTATATTTGTAGAGCAAGTTCCATGAGAGCCAGGGTAGTTACACATGGAAACCATGTCTCAACAAACAAGCACACAAACAAACAGGAAAATGAGAAACAGAGAAAGAATACCCTTTAGTGGAGTTGGGTGGGTGGCTGGATACTGTAGACTATCAAATAAAAATCCCTATGCCAGTAAAGGTTATTTTTTTTTGAGTTGTTAGTCAGTAAGGTCATATATGGTCATCAAACATTGCAGACTGTTGTGATTGTAGTTAGTTAGCCTACAGAACTTGACCTTAAGACTCTACAGCTGAAGGCAACACACACATGAACCATAGAAAATGGATAATCAATGTGATACTACCCTATGTTTTTCATCCACTTTGGCTAGCTCTCATACTGGAAGGTGCTATGCTTGCCAACATGAGAGAAAAGCATTCAATGACAAAGTAAGAATAAAAAGAATGAGAAAAACGGACTGACTGAAAGAAAAAGATTCATCAGGGCCCTAACTCCTAGAGATTTGGATTCACATATCACCACTCCTACTAGTGTTCAGACCTATAGTTGACAATTTTTTCAAGAATAATGTCAACTACAACAGATTCTGCAGTTCCAAGTTCTTTTTTCAGAACCCCTGAGCTCCTTGGCCTGAGTGTCTCTCAAAGGACAGAGTAAAGTTGTACTCTGCCAGGTTATGGCTGGGGAAGGAGACAGGGTCAGTTTTCTTTAGACTGATTTATGTGTTAACGAATCTCTAAAGTGTTTTGTAATATGCAACAGTACAATTTATTAATCATTTCATGTATAATTTTTATTTCACATTATAGCATTTAACCTAATCTACACAAATTTCATAAACATATACAATGAATTTTGATCATATCTTCTTCCTATTCCTTTTGACTAAAACTCAAAGAACATCCATCTAAATATTACCCTGCATAAAATCATGTCCTCTTTTTAATTTATTGAGTACAATTATTGTTGCCCATGTGTATATGGAACAGGGTCATCCTCATTAACTTTTAATCACAAATAACTCCTCAGATAGGTGTGATGCCTGGAATGTTGACTGACTTATCTTGTAAAGATCTTGTGCAGGTAACCATGGCCTCTGTAAGCTCATGGTTAAATGGCTGTCTCATGTTAGAATATGTTTTGACCTAGCTCTTCCTGATCAATGGCACTTAACAGATTTTTAAACTTTTCTTTGGTTATGTTTCCTGAGTCTTGGTGGTGTGTGTGTGTGTGTGAGTGTGTGTGTGTGTGTGTATGTGTGTGTGTGTGAGTGTGTGTGTGTGTGTGTGTGATAGAGATGATCCATTTAATTCTAAGTACCCCATAGTCAATTATTCTCATTTCTCTGACTAGTTTTAGTTCTCTTTAATAATGTTGCTACTGCAAAGAGAACTTGTTTTGATAAGGGGCAAAGACTGAACTAGTCTATGGGTATAAAGATAAGCACTTTAAAGGCAATTGAATACTATATCAATTTAAGAAAATGGTAGTAGCAGGATATCCTCTACTGACTGTTACCTGTTAAGCCCCATGTTCTTGGCTAGGTTAGCAGTACTAGGAATGAGCTCCTTTTCAGGACCAGGCCTTCAGTCCACTTTGAAAGCTGTTTACTATTCCCAAAAATTTAGTGCCTCTATTGCTCCAATGGGTTATCTTGATGGTCCAGCCATAATTTTAAAATTCCAGTTGTGTAGGGGTATTTTTAACTTTTCTCTCTCTTTGCAGGATGCATAGTACTTTCTGATATCAAGTTGCTACAAGGGAAGTAGATAACCTTTAGATTTTTGTGTATAACATTATAAGTTTCTCGTGTCCCTTGGCATTTAACTACTCTCCTTATAAGTAACTCACCACCTTTTCCCTAGAGATTTGATTGTTCATGAAAATACGCCTGTCCAGAAGAGGTATCATTTAAGCTTCTGCGATGCCTTCTAACAAGCTCATTTATTGGAAATGTGAATGACCTAGAGCCACACACACATGTAAGATTATTTGTACACATAAATGGAAAATTATTGTCTTTTTCAATTGGCTCAATGGATTTTTAAAAACTCAATTATACTCAAAGTGAAAGATGCCTTAGTATTTAGCCCTCAAGTTATTGTCTTCCTTTGTATGCATCACTGCTTATTGAAGTTTGCGGAAGGTTTCAAATGCCTTGGAGTTAGAAATAAAAAACTGAAATTGCTCTGCTTATGAGGAAAATGTCGTCAGTTTTGCCATGTGGTTAATCTCAGCTTTTCTATTGTTATTTAAATATTAGAAACATTGAAAAGCTAAGCACATGGTAGTTTTGCTAAATCCTCAAGGAAATATCCTTTTGTCTGCTTCAACAAAGTAAACTGAAAAGACAAAAATTCATGCAACTCCTTTTGATGCTTATCTTTTGTTTATGTATGACTGTAAAAATGGGTTTGAATAATTAGTTTCCACTAATTTAGTCAATTATATACATATTTGTGAAAACTAAGTAACTTTATTTTGTTTGTTATTTTCACAACACTAAGAATTTTCTATTGTTTTTCTACAGTAAAATAGTGGTAATATGTATTAGTGCCTTTGCATCTGTCTCCACAAATTTACTCATATGTTATATACCATAGCATTCTCTAATTAAAAAAAAAGGAATGATTCCCTCCACTGAGGATGATTGCAAACTATGAGTTCTTGAAATAATGAACTTGGAATACAAGGTGAGTATTCCTAAGATGCACAATGGTTTTCTTAAAGGTTAGAAAATCTCATGAGCAACATGTGATTAGGGCAAAGTAATGTGAAAAAAAACACACAGAAGCTCATTGGAATATATGAGAGTCGATTTGCTCTTAGTTTTATGAACTGACTGGTGCCTATTTTCTATTTACCAATTTTAAAAAAAGTGTGTGCTATATGAATAACAATTAAAAATTGATTTAATACTTTGGTTTATACTTTATAATTTCTAAACCATTTATCAAACAAAAGCTAACGTTATTTGTTTATATATATATATATATATTTGTATTAGTAAATCCAATATTCCATATATCAAATGTACTTGAGCATAAGCAAAAATATTTTATGGATTTGAAGCTTATTATAAGTTTTAATGTATGACTATTAAAATGATGTCAGCCAACTTGTAAGTACATATACGCAGAAAAACTCATTATCAGACTCTTGGTGATATTCTTTCCCTAGTTACTTAATTTCTGTGTTAAAGTACCATAATGCTAATAAAAATTGTGTTAAAATAATTTTTTCCAGAAAAAGTTTATTGCCTAGTGCTGAAAGCTCAATCATATTATTCTACAGCTTCATTGTGTCCAAATTTGAAAACCTTGTGACATAGACTATGAAGTGAGTATTCATGTGATGTACTATAGTATACATGTATTTCTGGATGGTCAGATTGTCTCATGAAGAGCATGTGAATAGGACAAATTCATCTGAGAAATGAACACAGACGTTTATTGGAACATATAGAGAACATTTGGTATTAGTTTCATAACCTGACTGATGTCTATTTTTGTATTCCAACATAAAACAAAACAATTTATATTTAAGAGATTCATTTTATTCGTGATTTTAGAGAAGCTAAATAAGACGGTGAACCTGATGAAAATCATGTAGCTATCTGCCTGGAGATTGGAAATAGACAAGAGTCCCAGGTAACCTCGGGTGCATGGGGTGGTGGGAGGGTTGTTGGAAGGGGAGAGGGTTAGAGAGAAGGGAGTAGTGGAGGAATGGGGAAAGCTAGGTGGACTTGGATGGGGGGAGGGAGGAAGGATGGATATGAGATCAGGGAAGAATATATTTCAACTAAGGGAGTCATTTTAGGGTTTACAGGAGACTTGATTATAAATGGGATCCCAGGTCCAAGGAGATCCCCAGATTGTTCTCTGAACAGAAGAGAGGGTGCCTGAAACGGCCTAGGCCCATAACCATACTGATGAATATTTTGCTTATCACCATAGAACCTTCATCTGGCGATGGATGGAGATAGAGACAGAGACCCACATTGGAACACTGGACTTAACTCCCTAGGTCCAAACGAGAAGCAGAAGGAAAGAGAACGTGAGCAAAGAAGGCAAGATCAGAGAGAACCTTCATCCCATGATGGATGGCGATACAGACGGAGACCCACATTGGAGCACCGAACTGAGCCCCCCAAGGTCCAAATGAGGAGCAGAAGGAGGAAGAAAATGAAAAAGGAAATCAGGACTGCGAGGGATGCGATCACCCACTGATACAAGGGGACGGATCTAATGAGAGTTTACCAAGGCCAGTTGAACTGGGACTGAACGAGGACGCAATCCAACCAGATTCTCTGAATGTGGCTGGCCCGGAGTCTTTCTGAAAAGTCATTGACAATGGCACTGGGACTTGTTTCCTCTGCATATACTGGATTTTGGGGATCCAGTCCGTCTGGACACTCACCTTCCTGGACCTGGAGGGAGGCGGGAGGAACTTGAACTTCCCACTGGGCAGGAAACCCTGACTGCTCTTAGGGATGGAGAGGGAGGAGGAGAGGGAGTGGGGGGAGTGGGAGGGTGGTGGGAGGAGGGGCGGAAATGGAAACTTTTATAATTTAATAAAATTACTAAAAAAAAAAGAGATTCATTTTACTGTGTTATTGAAATTCTTAAACTAGACAATGAGAGATTTGATCAGGTAAAATATAGCACTGGTAATAAATTAATGTGAAGGTGCAAAACATTAATGAAACTAAAACATGGGAGATTAATTATTGGAGGTACAACACTCTATTTTGTCATTCAACAAGATTGCTTTTTTTCTGTCTGTAGCTTTTATAAGAGCTAATCTTCCAAATTAGCTGGATCAGATGCTGGTGTAATAGAAATTGTACACATACAGGGAGCATCATGTCAAGCTTCTAATTATAGATCAGAACCTCTTTCACATGCTCCCCTCCACTATTAAACCCAGTCAAACAGAATCCTCTTTCTTGATTCTAGACATAATATATTCACTCATAAGTTAAAAAATATTCCTTTTATTTATCTATGTAAAATAGATACAGTATTATATCTTGGACTAAAGGCAATAATTCTTCTATGACAGGAATCATGATAATTTTTGCCCTTTGTTTAGACAGAAACACTTAAAACAATATTTACTACTATCATATGCATATCTGAAAAGATTCTGAGTAGTGTTTTATACATTCTACATGTACCTGCAGCAACAAATAGATAAGAAAAGGAGAATCTAAGTATGCTCTTCTAGTAAAATTATGGAGTGGAAAAAAAGAGATATTTATGATATGGACCAAGAACAATTTCATGACAAGGGAATCTACTAGAGATTGAAATGTAGCCAAATGACTTCAGGATCCATATTATTAAACATAAACTTATGTTCTTCTTGTAAATATGTTACATGTCCTTTTTAGGTATCATCATTGAGTCATTATGTGATCATTGTAGCTACTATGTTCTATTTATCAGTGATTGGAACTTTTCAAAAAACAGTAATTAATGATTTTATATAATTGTGTGTAAATTAAAAAAAATATTAGCCAAGCAAAAAATGGTGAGGTTTCATTAATATTTTTAGACTTTAGACAGCTTGAAAAGATTGTGAAATCTTCTCATCTAACCATTTTCTTTATGCATAAATTATGACATATTTGTAACTAATTTAGAAAATGACCCAGACTCATATCTTTCTATCTGAAGGATTGATTATTCATTTTAAGATGCTGCTTTTGTGGATGTGCACACTGAATTTTTAATTGAACACTTCGTATCCAAGAAGTTGATACTTAAACCTAATAGTATTCTCTATTCTAGTTCTCAGTTTCTGTTTTCTCCTGTTTTACTATTTATGTCATTTAAGAGCAAGAAAAACTTAACTGATGATAAATAAGTTAATAATATAATGGGTAAGAAGACTTCTGAGTTATTTGAATTCAGTAAAATTAAGGATGTGTGGTCAAAACTGTGGTTCCTGGAAAGTCTCATAAAAACTAATTGAAACAATTGTCACAGACAAAAATGTTCCAAATTCATTTGTAGTTACTTGATGCAGTTTCAAGTAAAATCTCTTAAAATTCCATGAGAGCTTCACCCAGACTGAAAGTCCTTTGAGAAGTACAAGTAGTAAGCCTAAATGCTACAATATTATGTCAATGAGCATTATGTTCCTAGAAATCAAGATCACATTTTGAAGATACTCTTATCAGACAAAATGAGTTGCAAAAGGTTTGTTTTATTTGATATAATAAAATTTTATTAATACCATAGAAGCCAGATTTCTGAAAAGTAAGAGTCATTTTTCTGTCATTACTGGTGGCAGTGATGATTCGATGTGTTTTAAATAAATCATCTTCAGGGATAACAGTAATACATGGAAGCAAGGAGATCATGAGAAATGGTACTACTTGTAGGGTTAATAAAATAATCATAGAAGAAATAGAATTATAAACAGAAAATCTGTTTGGTTTCATAGATGCATAACTCAAGAATTATTTATTTAATATCTACTGCAGGTTCATAATTATAGAAGAAAATTATAATGATGATGATATTGTCTGTGCTATAATACAATCATGTTCACAACATCCAGAAAGTCTTGATCTCATGAGATGTCATCTTTGACACAAGTGCCCTGAAAGTGTCAATGGGAGAGAACAATATGACAGAATTTGTCCTTCTGGGACTCATGCAGGATCATTCTGGACAAAAAGCATTGTTTATCATGTTTTTACTCATCTATATTGTGACACTAGTGAGCAACCTACACATTGTGGTGACTGTAATCGCCAGCCTCTCCTTGGGTTCCCTAATGTACTTCTTCCTTGCCTGCCTTTCATTCCTGACATTGTTTATTCCACTCCATCTCACCAAAGTTGATTATGGATTTAGTATGTGATAAAAAGTCCATCTCCTTCACAGATTGCATGAGCCAATTCTTTATAGAGCATTTATTTGGTGGTACTGAGATTGTCATTCTTGTGGCAATGGCCTCTGACCTTTATGTGGCAATTTGTAAGCCATTACACTATTTAACCATCATGAATCGAAGGGTTTGCATCATCTTATTGATATTTTCCTGGATTGGAGGTTTTACACACTCCCTGATTCAAATTGTCTTTGTTTTTAACCTTCCTTTCTGTGGTCCTAATATTATTGACCACTTTATGTGTGACATGTCCCCATTATTGGGACTTGTGTGTACTGACACTTACTTAATTGGTCTCACTCTCATTGCCAACGGTGGAGTTATGTGCATTATTGTTTTTATACTTCTCATATTGTCCTATGGAATCATCCTAAGGTCTCTCAAGAATCACAGTCAGGAAGGGAGGCGTAAAGCTCTGTCCACCTGCAGTTCCCACATCATGGTGGTTGCCCTCTTTTTTGTTCCTTGCATCTTCATGTATGCCAGACCTATTTATAACTTTCTATTGTCAAATTCATTACTGTATTTTATACAATTTTTACTCCTATGCTAAATCCTTTAATATACACTTTGAGAAATTCAGAGATGAAAAATTGTATGGAAAAATTCTGGTGTAAGATGTTAACTACAGATAGAATAGGAATGTCTTGTCACTGAACATGCAACTAAGTGAACTAGAACAATCAGTGAAAAATCCTAGCAAAGGAAAGTATCAAAAAATTACAGACAACTAATTACCCCGAGACAATGAAAATTTTCACTTCCTAGGAATTAGTTCTTTTACTGGTTGTATAGTGCTGATTGGTCAGCCCTGAAACCATATACAGATAAACAGAAAAATGGAATAGTCTAGTTATAGCTATATGTTTTATGTATGCATATTCATTTATACATGTATGTTATGATAATAAAACCTCTAAGAGACTATTAACTTGAGAGTGGAGGGAATAGGATATATTCAAAGAAAGGCAGCTGGGAGCCACTGGAGGTAAGAATAGAGAGAGGTAAAGCAATATAATTACTTTTCAGTTAAAGCATAAATAAAAGCAATATTCTACTCAATACATTTCTCTGAGATACCCTATAAATGTAAATTCCTTAAAAATAGTAAAGTAACCTCCCATATTAGAATCAATTAAAAGTGAATTTTGGGAAATGTACAAACTGCATATGCTTTTCTCCCATAATGCAGAAAACTAGCTTACTTGAACATAATTTATCTCAATTAATATTGAAAAAGAATTTAGCAGAAATTGTTCATTAATTTCCGTTGAGAAATAAAGTAATTTTGAGAATGTCTGACTATTCATATTCTTAAGAAAGGACTATGGTATATAGACATAGTTTATAGCCTTTAAATCTGCTTTACTTTCTATAGATAATGAACTTAATTTCATGTGTTTATGATAGAATTATATGCTTATATGAAATATCATTTTTTGCATAGTAATGTTACATTTTATATGTATTTAATACTTTATTCATCTCTTTGCAAACTAGAGTTATTGTGTTGTTTCCAGGTAGCTAACATTATGAATAAAGTATAAAATGTACCTGTGTATTCATAGCTAAGTTTTCTTTAAACTTGGATAAATACTGAGTAACATATTTAGTGGTCAATTTACCTTTGACTTCATAAGAAACTGGAAGATTCTTCCATATTTGAGCTGGCACGAATTTATAGTTTCATGGGGTTTTTTGTTTGTTTGGTTGGTTTTGGTTTTGGTTTTGGTTTTGGTTTTGGTTTTGGTTTTGGTTTTGGTTTTCGAGACTGGGTTTCTTTGTAATTTTAGAGCCTGACTGGGAGCTAGCTCTTGTAGACCAGGCTGGCCTCATACTAACAGACATCTGCCTGCCTCTGCCTCCCAAGTGCTGGATTAAAGGTGTGTGCCACCACCTCCCGGCTCAGTTTTACATGATTTAATGTTTATAACAACTTGATGTTGCTGAAGAATTTTTGGTTATTGTTTTATAAAGTGTACAAATGAAAGTGTTCACTATCATATTTTCAAACACATGTGTTATTAAATTTTGTTCATATTTCTCCATAAGACCCTTCTCATGTCATCCTTCCTTGTGTTTGTACTTTCTTCCCATCTCTGTCCCACTTATGATGTGTGTGTGCTTGTTAAATTTAGAAATGCATATTAGAAAATTCATGCTACATTTTATATTAATTTATCAAATGAAATCATCTTTTTTTATTCTTTTGAAGTCATTTAGAGTCCTTCTTGGCTGAAATTAATGCTTGCTTGAGTCAGGATTTTGTGAATCTGAGAAACCCATTTGTTTTAGAGTCTGGCCTACTTTGCTTAAACTTATGATCTTCAGTTCCATTCATTTCCTTATAAAGAAATCATCGGAAAACAATGTCATTCTAACTGGTATGTCATTCTAACTGGTATAGTGGCATCTTACATTTTTAATATTCTGATTATTATAATAAACTAGTAATAAACATGGTGTTTTAGGGTTTCTGTTATTATGATGAAACACCATGACCAAAAAGCAAGTTGGGGAGGGAAGGGTTTATTTGGCTTATACTTCAACATTGCTGTTCATCACTGAAAAACGTGAGGACAGGAACTTAAATAGGCAGGATCCCAGAGGCAGGAGATAATGCAGAGGCCATGCAGGGAGCTACTTACTAGGTTACATCCCATGGCTTGCTCATCCCACCTTCTTACAGAACCCAGGATCCCCTGTCCAGGGATGGCACTGCCCACCATGGGCTAGGCATTCCCTCCTGATTACTACATGGATTAATTACGGTTGGATCTCATGGAAGCATTTCCTCAAATGTAGTTTCTTCTTCTCTGAAGATTCTAGCTTGTGTCAAGTTCATACACAAATCAGCCAGTACAGTGGTATGCAAATACCTCTGTAATATGTAGATTTAGTGTTGGGATTAATGAGTCCTGGCCTTCAGCTGGATGTTGGGACTAATGAGTTTGGGGCCTTCAGCTGCTCTTCCCTCCTAGAACCTTCTAATTAAAGTTACTAGAAACTGTGCCTAGTTTAGAGGATCAGAGGATGGGATTGTCACCTGTTGGCCATTGACTGCAGTGTATTTAAGTCGACGTGGTGTTAATAAAGGGGGCATTCTCAACCAACGTTTGGAGGTCCGTGTGTCGGTCTGTCTCTGCGTGTGTCAGTCTGTCTGTGCGTGTGTCGGTTTGTCACTGGGTGTGTATTCTCAACCTCCAGCCCCTTGCCCGAAGCTCGCGAACTGAGTTCTAGCGCACAGAGCGCAGACATGGGGGTGGTGTGCGCGGCAATTTAGAATTTATATTCATGAGGAATCAATGAGAACAATTCCTAGATAAATTTCTGGAAAAAAAGAGGTTTTCTAAGCTAAATACATACCATACATTCCTAATGTAATATAATCTGCATGGCAGATTTTAATACCTGTGCACTGTTTTAGGATTCCTTTTTATCGTCGGTCAACATTAAAACATTTTCTATTTTATGTACTCTAATACTGGATGATATTAAGATTAGCTAAAAATATGAATAACTTCATTATATGAGATGCAGTTGATGCTATCACTAGATTACAGTACTTGTTGACAGAATAGCTTTTAATTGAAAACCATGTTATGCCAAGTTATGAACACATTTTTGCTTTTTGTCACTAGTTACCTAAGGAACAAAAATTCCTCCTTTGTCCATGCCTCCATCTTGTGCTTATGTAGGCTATTTCCCATAAAACATTCCAGTCCTGGGAATTTCTCTAGGGCCAGGTTTCTTGCTAACCCTATTATGGCTCCCTCAATCAAGATATCTCTTTCTCTGCTCTCATCTCTGTCCTTCCTCCTTCTTGACTATCCCATTCCCTCAAGTTCTCCTTACCCCTCCCCTTGTACCTCCTCTGAACCAGTCTACCTGAGCTAATGGGAGCTCACCAACTCCAGCCATACTGAAAAGGAACAAGCATAGGACCAACTAGTCCCTCTGAATGTGGTTGACACTTGAATGACTGGAGAAGATTGAGGGGCCACTGGCAGTGGCACCAGGGTTTATCTCTACTGCATGTACTGGGTTTTTGGGAACCCATTCTCTTTGGATGGATACCTTGCTCAGTCTAGATATAATAGGGAGTGCCTTGGACCTTCCACAAAGCAATGTACCTTACCCTCTCTGAGGACTGAATAGGGGTAAGCTGGGAGGGTATATGGAGGAAATGGGAGGAGGGGAGGGAGTGGGAACTTGGATTAGTATGTATAATGAGAAAAAGATAGTTTATTTTCTTTTCTGAAAAAAAATATTAAAAAGGAAAAAACAAAACAAACAACAACAACAAAAACCATTCCAGTCCTCAGAAATGGCTAGGGGCAAAAGTAACAGGGGCGCCATCTGGGAAGTATAGATAACCTCAGAATGTCCCCACCCAAAGGTCAGCCAAAAGAAAACTTTACAAGCAACAGGCAAAGTTTGAAAATAAAATTTCTAAAATGTTCCTAGACATGAGCCAATCAGAACTGAACCTGTTTTCCCACATCCTGCTAATGTAACTTTTCTGGTTCTTTCCTTTAAATAAGGCCCTCTAGAAGAGCAGGGTACCTCCTCTTGCTGCTGCTATGCCAGTTTTTGGCGAGGTCCCTGTCAGATTGTATTGTGCACACAATAAACCTTGCTTCTGCATTTCAGTGAGTCGGTCTCCATGGTGATCTTTTAAGGTCCTTATAGACTGGACATAACACACTAGTTTCCATAATATTTTTTCAATTTTTTAAAAAATAGGTGCATGTCATAGTTATTTGTTATTAAACAAACCAACAAAACAAATAAAACAGGAATGGTGTTTATTATAAACAGTATTTTTATTAAGTACTGTATTTTACTTGAGCATTTTAATTATAGATTTATATATATATATATACAATTTTAGATATTTTTCAGTCTACAGCCATGTTGGACCATCCATATTCTAAATACACTATAATTTTATTTATAGTCTTAATGTCTATTAATATGTATTTTAGACTACTGACTGCAGGCCCCATTTAGTGGCTATTTTCTGAGATCTCTCAAATACATAGTCCCCCACTTGTTTTCCCTTTCTCTACCCCTGAACTAAAATACAATCTGCCAAATGTCCTCTAAAACTATATAAACTTGAACTTTTTCCCTTAAGCGACAGCTCTACATTTGAATTAAGCCTCTGGTAACTAGTTAGAAATTAATATTCCTCATATTTTGCTGTGGAAAAAAATAAGTAAAACTATATACTCACAGTGATTTTTATACATGATATTTTATACAAACTTTTTTGGCCAAGATTGAAATTTATCATTTGGTAATTTGTCCTCAAGTTGTTCACTCATGGTGTTTTCCTCAAAGGTTGTGTTTCTCTAAGTCTATAGTGTTGTCCTTGGGGGTATCTGAGGAGATGCATAGCCTACCTTCAGAATTACTAATAAGGTCCCAATGAATCCAATAGAGGAAAATCACCACTGGAGATACATTGATAGGCTAGTTTGTCGTTGTGTGCTGTATAAAATATCCACAGACTTTGCTCTTTCCTTAGAGTGTTTGTCTGTATCAGTATTCATGGAGCTGAGTTTTCTGAATCTGAAATGATAAACCCAAATAAGAATGATGGAATACAGATTAAGACTATTTTCCTCCTTTAGTCAGCCTGAGTTGACTACACCTACAGGCTAGTATACCTGAGACCCCGATGTTTTAAATCGTTTTTTTTTAATTTTCATTTCTCTAATGACTAAAGATGTTGAACATTTCCTTAAATGTCTTTCAGCCATTTTAGATTCTTCTGTTGAGAGTTCTCTGTTTAGGTCTCTGAGATTCCATCTTACACCTGTAAGAATGACCAAGATCAAAAACACTGATGACAACTTATGCTGGAGAGGTTGTGGGAAAAGGGAACACTTCTGCATTGCTGTTGGAAATGCAAGCTGGTACAGCTCCTTTAAATGTCAGTGTGGTAATTTCTCAGAAAATTAGGAAACAACCTTCCTCAAGGCCCAGAAATAACACTTTTGGGTATATATCCAAAGGATGCTCAATCGTGCCACAAGGACATGTGCTCACCTATGTTCATAGCAGCATTGTTTGTCATAGCCAGACCCAGGAAACAACCTAAATGTCCCTCAATCAAAGAATGGATAAGGAAAATGTGGTACATTTACGCAATGGAGTACTACACAGCAGAAAAAATAATGACATCTTGAATTTTTCAAGAAAATGAATGGAGCTAGAAAACATTATTTTGAGTGCGGTAACCCAGGCACAGAAAGACAATTATCACATGTACTCACTCATAGGTGGTTTTTAAGCATAAAGCAAAGAAAACCAGTCTAAAAACCCCAATCCCAGAGAATTTAGACAACAAGGACACTAAGAGAGTCTTACATAGATCTAATCTACATAGGAAAGTAGAAAAAGACAAGATCTCCTGAGTAAATTGGGAACATAGGGACCTTGGGGGAGAATTGAAGTGGGGAAGGGAGAGGCAGCAAGGGGAGCAGAGAAAAGTGTAGAGCTCAATAAAAATCAATAAAAATAGAGCTTTTTTTAGTTTTTTGTGTAAAGTATAAATTCCAATTATTTTATTAAGTATTCATTAGTCTCCAACTAAATTCACCTATGTAGCCTCAGCACGCATAATAATATTTATTTACTATTTCAGGAAATTTTGCCAAAAAAAGATTTCAGATTTCTGTGTTGCAAATCAATACTAAAGTTTTTGCAATTATAAGATATTCCAAATATTCAGTTAAAAAGTACAAACAAGGTTAAAAGTAATGCTTCATTTTTTTGTTTTATTTTGTTTTTTTTCTTCTGAAAGACTGATCAGTCTGAATCCTTGCAAGCATGAAGAGAATTGTTTAGCTAGAAGTCTTTCAAAATCCAGATTAGCATGTAGGTAATTTTTCTCTCTCTTAAGAAGTGGAATCAATGTGTAAATCTGTAATCATTCTGGACCAGTAATCAGAAACCACACTCCTGAATTTGATCTGAATGAGTAGGCTCTTACATTGGTAATTAAGGATATGTATTTATTTTTAAAGGTTTTTTAAAATTTTGTCTGTGATGTTGTGATAATCATTTTCATTAAGGGTCCATTAAAATGTGTGTGGATCTATATAAAACTGTAATGCTTTTGAATGTATTAATACTATAAAAATCTGGAATCTTTTTTCCTGATTACAGTTCTTAACAACTAATTTCCAGAGTAACTACTTGAGGAATCTTCCACTGGACAGGCAGTTATAGTGTCAACTGGGATCTCTTAGCATTGTTAAATATGTTAAATATTAGAGGATAATGTAGAACTGCAGTCACTGAATGAAGAGATTTAAAGAATCTAGAATAATCCTTAAGCTGATGCTACTTCAATTGTTGTAAACAGCAGGACAAGTAAGAAGAACAAAATCAGCCATCCGGATCAGTGAAGTGAGGAGTATACAAAAAACATAGAATAGAGGTAAGTGCTTTCTTGAAAGCAATAAAGGGCAAAAGGATAGAATTTTTTAAAATGGACTTATATAAGTGTGATGAAAGGGTGATGCAATATAGGGAGAAAATTAATGATGAGGGAAATAGTGGGGGAAATACACAAGAGTTGTGTTCTTGAGAGTGTTGAAAGGGTGGGCTGGTGAGATAACTCAACTAGTAACAGTCTGCCGTATAACCTGATAACATGAGTTTTCTCCTCCTCCAGGACTCACATGGGAATCAACTTCTGCAAACTGTTCTCTGGCCTCCTCATGCGTGCCATGTCATGTGTAAATGTGTATGGTATCGTAGCTTAGTATATGAAATCAATTCGCACCCTTCCTATGTTAGTTCCATCCTTTAACATAAGACTCTTTATTTCTTCCTGCATCAACAGTATAGATATAAAAGGGTTTATAAAAAGTATTTTTTCATATTTTCTCAAATAAAGTATTTATAATAAATGTGTGTCATATCATTTTATGTATATTTTTATGCTTATTTCTGTTTTGTTCAACAATCTTTTTAAAATAATCATTATTCTTTTAAATGGATATTTTTATACTTAATAGATATTGTGTTCTACTTATTTGATGTAATTTATTTTACTGTCTCAATTTTTTGCTTCCTCTAATCATAAATAAAACAGCAAATTGTGTCCTCATGTTCCGTGACTTTAATTTCTTTGTAACAAATTTAAAGGGTACAACTGGTGAGATGATAAGTACTTGTATTTTCTCATTCAATAAAGATTGTCAAATTGTGTTCAAAATATAAAATTTATATTACACTTCAGAATACAAAAATATCCTTTTCAACTACACAAGCAACTTGTTGTTGATTTGATAAGTATAGACTTACATTTGAATTTTAGCATCCTATAGTGTTTTTTATTTTGTGCTAATGTGTAAATTTTAGTATCTTATGTATCTTTTCCAATATTTTTATGTATTTCTTTTAATTGCTCTTTAAATATTAAAAGTCTGTATTTAAAATCATTTTCTTATATTTTGAATATAATACAATATACTCTATGGTGTTTCCTGTTACTATCCTCTTACAAGCTTTTGTTTCTTTTATAAATCACTTTAATCTTACATTAAATCTTAAATTCATATTATTTTGTTTTTGTAATGGAAAAATTAAAAATGCTGCAGGATCCCTAGTGACACTAGGCAGCAGAAATGCTGTAGGTCCCCAAAAGGTGGTAGTGGTCCATGTGGCAACAGGCAGTGGACCCTGGGAGCAGTCAGTCCCAGGCAGAGATGGCTGCCGGTCCCCAGTGGTGGCTGGTCCCAGGCTGGGAGACAGAGACATGGATAGTCACGACATGCAGAGTGAGGTTGAATATTTATTCAGGGGATTATGGAGGGGGAAGTGAGAAGGGCGGGGAGAGAGAGAGAGAGAGAGAGAGAGAGAGAGAGAGAGAGAGAGAGAACAGAGAGAACAGAGAGAACAGAGAGAACAGAGAGGAGAAGCCAAGATGGCGACGGAGGGAGGGTCTTGTCTCTTAAAGTGACGAACAATCATAACAGTTTTTTTCTTATTTTACTAGTTTTATGTCTGATTTTATCAGCTATCTGGTAATTATAAAAGCTAGTTGTGACAACTCATTTATCTCACAAACTGAAATATATCTTTTTTTCTCATATATCTCTTATATTTTTGTTTGTGAGCCAAGCCCTCCTCTTATAACTCTAATTTCTTATATCTCTTAAATTAGGCTGTAACATTACTGAATTTGGAGACTCCTATTTGTGTTATCTATATGTTTGGAGATAAAATAAACCATTATCTCTATTTTCTTATTTCCAGAATGACTAAACAATTTTTTAAAAAAATTTTGAAGTCACTGAAAAAAATTTCAAATAATTTGTTTGACTCATGACATAAAAATATACAGAAAGAACAAAGTATAAAATATATATGAAACAAAGAAACAATGAGACTGAATTTGTTCTCTTGGGTCTCACTCAGAGTCCTGAAGGCCAGAAAATATTATTTGTTGTGTTCATGGTTATCTACATTGTGACAATGGCAGGCAACCTGCTTATTGTTGTGACTGTTGTAGTCAGCCCAAGTTTAGAAGTCTCCATGCATTTCTTTCTAGGCTACTTCTCATTTATGGATGCTGTTTATGCAACTATAGTTACACCAAATACATTTATAGACTTACTTTAGAGAAGAAAACCATTTCTTTTCAAGCTTGCATGACCCAGATTTTTATAGGACACTTATTTGGTGGAGCTGAAATTTTATTCTTGGTTGTCATGGTTATGACTGGTATGTGGCCATCTGCAAACCCTTGCAATATCTGACCATTGTGGACCAATGAGTGTGTGTTCTGTTATTGTTGCTGGCCTGGGTTGAGGGTTTTGTGCATGCTGTAGTTCAACTTCCTTTTGTATATAACCTTCTTTTCTTTGGTCATAATGTCATTGATCACTTCATCTGTGACATGTACCTCTTATTAAAACTGGCCTTCAGGGACACCCATGTTATTGACCTCACGGTTGTTGCCAATGATAGGGCAATCTGTGTGGTCATCTTTATGCTGTTGTAATTTTTTGTGGGGTCTTTCTTCACTCCCCAAAGAATCTCAGTCAGAAAGAAAGTGCAAAGCTTTGTGCACCTGTGGATCTCACATCACTGTGGTAGTCTTCTTCCTTGTTCCCTGTATTTTTATGTATGTGAGAACTTCTACTTTAGGAGTTGATAAATCATCGACTTTATTTTATGCTGTTATCACCCCAATGCTTAGTCTCCTCATATTTACTCTGAGAAATGCAGGAATGAAAAAATGTCATGAAGAAACTTTGGAAAAGAAAAAGGAAAGGAAATGAAAAAAGTCATAAAATGATGGCTGCTAAGAAAAAGGAATTCATTTTCTCTAGGGACTGTTAACCTAATCTCAAGTAGTCACCTCTAGATAACATATACACAAGCAACACTCAATGGACTCAACAAGTTGTATTTATAGATAAATAAATATGCAATTATACATATGAAACAATAATAACTAAATAAGAGTCCATGACATTTTTGAGACAATAGAGTGACATGGATGGAGCTTGATGGAGAAAAGGTGGAAATTATGTAAATATAATACTCTTGAATGAAATTCTCAAAAGGTATAAATAATAAAATTTCAAAAGAAGTAAAAATAAATGGTAAAAAAATTAAGAGGTTACACCTATATACAATGTAGAAATCTAGAGGAAATCCAAAAGATCATTTTACAACACAAATGTTCTCCTTAATGAAAGCAACTATGCATAGCAGAAACAATTATTAAGTGAATTATTCCCATTAACAACATGAATTTTTAAGATTTTCTGAATTTATAAAAAAATGCACATTAAGTTTTGGTAACAAAATAGTTTATGCAAGCTGACTATTTATGTGGTATAATTAATAATGTAAATTTATTTTACTTAATGGAAATATCTTTTGTGTTTCTTAAATTTAGCTGATTTTGAGCACTGAGAAAGCTTATTACCAATTTTTTTTAAAGTAAATTTTATTAAATTATAAAAGTTTCCATTTCCGCCCCTCTTCCCAACACCCTCCCACTCCCCCCACTCCCTCTCCTCCTCCCTCTTCGTCCCTTAGGGCAGTCAGGGTTTCCTGCCCTGTGGGAAGTTCAAGTTCCTCCCCCCTCCCTCCAGGTCCAGGAAGGTGAGTGTCCAAACAGACTGGATCCCCAAAATCCAGTATATGCAGAGGAAACAGGTCCCAGTATCATAGTCAATGGCTTTTCAGAAAGACTTCAGGCCAGCCACATTCAGAGAATCCGGTCAAATTCCGAGAATCTGGTTAGAGCACTTCCTCGTTCAGTCCCCGTCCAACTGGCCTTGGTAAACTCTCATTAGATCTGTTCCCTTGTATCAGTAGGTGATAGCATCCCTCGCAGTACTGCTTTCGTTTTTCATGTTCTTCCTCCTTCTGTTCCTCATTTGGACCTCGGGGGGCTCAGTCTGGTGCTCCAATGTGGGTCTCCGACTGTATCGCCGTCCTTCGCCAGATGAAGGATCTATGGTGATAAGCAAAATATCCATCAGTATGGTTATGGGCCACGGCCGATTCAGGCACCCTCTCCTCTGTCCAGAGAACAATCTGGGGGATCTCTCCTTGGACCTGGGATCCCATATATAATCAAGTTTCCTATAAACCCTAAAATGACTCCCTTAGTTGAAATATATTCTTCCCTGATCCCATATTCATCCTTCCTCCCTTCCCCCCATCCCGGTCAACCAAGCTTTCTCCATTCCTCCCCTACTCCCTTCTCTCTAACCCTCTCCCCTTCCTACAACCCTCCCTCCCACCCACCCATGCACCCAAGGTTACCTGGGACTCTTGACTATTTCCTACCTCCTGGCGGATAGCTAAATAATCTTCATCAGGTTCGTCTTCTTATTTAGCTTCTCTAGGATCACGAATAATAGGCTCAAAGACCTTTAAATTATGGTTAGAATCCACTTATGAGTGAATACATACCGTGTTCCTCTTTTTGGGTCTGGCTTACCTCACTCAGTAAAGCGTTTTCTATGTCCATCCATTTGCATGCAAAATTCAAGATGTCATTATTTTTTACCGCTGAGCAAAACTCTAATGTGTATATGTTCCACACCTTCTTTAACCAGTCTTCTATTGAGGGCACCTAGGCTGTTTCCAGGTTCTGGCTATTACAAATAGTGCTGCTATGAACATAGTTGAACAAATGCTTTTGTAGTATGCTAGGGAATCTCTAGGGTATATTCCCAAGAGTGGAATTGCTGGGTCCTGAGGGAGATTGACTCCCAGTTTCCTGAGAAACCGCCACACTGATTTCCACAGTGGCTGCACAAGTTTGCATTCCCACCAACAATGGATGAGTGTTCCCCTCACCCCACATCCTCTCCAGCATAGGCTGTCATTGGTGTTTTTGACTTTAGCTATTCTGACAGGTGTAAGATGGTATCTCAAAGTGGTTTTAATTTGCATTTCCCTGATCGCTAAGGAGGTTGAGCATGACCTTAAGTGTCCTCTGGCCATTCGAAGTTCATCTGTTGTGAATTCTCTGTTCAGTTCAGTACCCCATTTTTTAATTGGGTTAATTAGAGTTTTAGTGCCTAGTTTCTTGAGTTCTTTGTATATTTTGGAGATCAGACCTTTGTCTGATGAGGGGTTGGTGAAGATCTTCTCCCAGTCAGAAGGCAGCCTTTTTGTCTTACTGACAGTGTCCTTTGCTTTACAGAAGCTTCTCAGTTTCAGTAGATCCCATTTATTCATTGTTTCTCTTATTGTCTGTGCAGCTGAGGTCCTGCTTAGGAAGAGGCCTCCCGTGCCTATATCTTGTAGACTACTTCCCACTTTCTCTTCTATCAGGTTCAAGGTGGACGGATTAATGTTGATGTCTTTAATCCATTTGGAGCTGAGTTTTGTGCATGGTGATAGGTATGGATCTACTTTCATCCTTCTACATGTTGACATCCAGTTATGCCAGCACCATTTGTTAAAGATGCTTTCCTTCTTCCATTGTATACCTTTAGCTCCCTTGTCAAAAATTAGGTGCTCATAGGTTTGTGGGTTAATATCCGGGTCTTCTATTCGATTCCAAAGGTCGATTTCTCTATTCTTATGCCAATACCAAGCTGTTTTCAATACTGTAGCTCTGTAGTAGAGTTTGAAGTCAGGGATGGTAATGCCTCCTGAAGTTCCTTTATTGTATAAGATTGTTTTGGCATCCTGGGTTTTTTGTTTTGCCATATAAACTTGATTATTGTTCTCTCAAGGTCTGTGAAGAAGTTTGATGGGATTTTGATGGGAATTGCATTGAATCTATAGATTGCTTTTGGTAGAATTGCCATTTTTACTATGTTGATCCTCCCAATCCAAGAACAAGGGAGGTCTTTCCATTTTCTGGTATCCTCCTCAATTTCCTTCTTCAAAGACTTAAAGTTCTTGTCAAATAGGTCTTTCACTTCCTTGGTTAGAGTAACCCCAAGATAATTTATGCTCTTTGTGGCTATCGTGAAAGGTGATGTTTCTCTGATTTCCCTCTCAGCTTCTTTATCCTTTGTGTATAGGAGGGCCACTGATTTTTTGGAGTTGATCTTGTATCCTGCCACGTTACTAAAGGTGTTTATCAGCTGTAGGAGTTCTTTGGTAGAGTTTTTGGGGTCACTTATGTACACTATCATATCGTCAGCAAATAACGAAAGTTTAACTTCATCCTTTCCAATTAGAATCCCCTTGATCTCCTTATGTTGTCTTATTGCTATTGCTAGAACTTCAAGCACTATATTGAAGAGGTATGGAGAGAGTGGACAGCTTTGTCGCGTTCCTGATTTTAGTGGAAAGGCTTTGAGTTTCTCTCCATTCAATTTGATGTTAGCTGTCAGCTTGCTGTATATTGCTTTTATTATATTTAGGTATGATCCTTGTATCCCCAGCCTCTCCAACACCTTTATCATAAATGGGTGTTGAATTTTGTCAAATGCTTTTTCAGCATCCAATGAGATGATCATATGGTTTTTTTCTTTCAGTTTATTTATATGATGGATTACATTGATAGATTTGCGTATGTTGAACCAGCCCTGCATCTCTGGGATGAAGCCTACTTGATCATAATGAATAACTTTTCTAATGTGTTCCTGGATTCGGTTTGCCAGGATTTTATTGAGAATTTTCGCGTCGATGTTCATGAGTGAGATTGGCCTGTAATTCTCTTTCTTGGATGTGTCTT
The DNA here is from genome assembly GCF_982192425.1 of Myodes glareolus. Taxonomy (NCBI): domain Eukaryota; kingdom Metazoa; phylum Chordata; class Mammalia; order Rodentia; family Cricetidae; genus Myodes; species Myodes glareolus. Next base: position 29,827 of record NC_142033.1, on the reverse strand, counting down.
TATGTGGTTTTGGTATTAAGGTAACTGTAGCTTCATAAAAGGAGTTTGGCAATGACTCTTCTGTTTCTATATTATGGAATACATTAAGGAGTATAGGAATTAGCTCTTCCTGGAAGTTCTGGTAGAATTCTGCATTGAAACCATCTGGTCCTGGGCTTTTTTTGGCAGGGAGATTTCTGATAACAGCTTCTAATTCTTCGCGACTAACAGGTCTATTTAGATTGTTCACCTGTTTTTGGTTCAACTTTGGTATATGGTACTTATCTAAAAAAATGTCCATTTCTTTTACATTTTCCAACTTTGTGGCATATAAACTTTCGTAGTAAGATCTAATGATTCTCTGAATTTCCTCTGTGTCTGTGGTTATATCCCCCTTTTCATTTCTGATCCTATTAATTTGCAAGTTCTCTCTCTGCCGTTTGATTAGTTTGGATAGGGGTTTGTCAATCTTGTTGATTTTCTCCAAGAACCAGCTTTTTCTGGTTCTTTGATTCTTTGATTCATTGATTCTTTGGATTGTTTTCTCTGTTTCTATTTTGTTGATTTCAGCCCTCAGTTTGATTATTTCCAGTCTTCTACTCCTCCTGGGTGAATCAGCTTCTTTTTTTCCAGAGCTTTCAAGTGTGCTGTTAGGTCTCCAAGGTGTGCTTTCTCCGTTTTCTTTAGTTGGTCACCTATTGCTATGAACTTTCCTCTTAGCACTGCTTTCATAGTGTCCCATAGGTTTGAGTATGTTGTGTCTTTGTTTTCATTAAATTCAAGGAAGACTTTAATTTCTTTCTTAATTTCGTCCCTGACCCAGGGGTGATTTAGTAGTTGACTGTTCAACTTCCATGAGTTTGTTGACTTCCTGGGGGTAGCGTTGTTGTTGAATTCTAATTTTAATGCATGGTGGTCTGACAAGATACAGGTGGTTACTAATATTTTTTTGTATCTGTGGGAGTTTGCTTTGTTACCAAGTATGTGGTCAATCTTCGAGAAGGTTCCATGAATTGCAGAGAAGAAGGTATATTCTTTCCTATTTGGGTGGAGTGTTCTATAGATGTCTGTTAAGTCCATTTGATTCAATACCTCCAATAAATCTCTTAATTCTCTGTTTGGTTTCTGTCTGATTGACCTGTCCATTGGTGAGAGAGGAGTGTTGAAGTCTCCTACTATTAGCGTGTGTGGTTTGATGACTGCCTTGAGTTCTAGAAGAGTTTCTTTTACATATGTGGGTGCCTTTACATTAGGGGCATAGATATTCAGGATTGAGACTTCTTCCTGATGAGTTGTTCCTGTTATGAGTATGAAATGTCCATCTCCATCCCTTCTGATTGATTTTAGTTTGAAGTCGATTTTGTTAGATATTAGAATGGCCACACCCGCTTGTTTCTTAGGTCCATTTGCTTGGAAAACCTTTTCCCAACCCTTTACTCTGAGTAGGTGTCTGTCTTTGTGGTTGAGGTGTGTTTCTTGTAAACAGCAGAATGTTGGATCCTGTTTTCGTATCCAATCTCTAAGTCTGTGCCTCTTTATAGGTGAATTGAGTCCATTGGTATTAAGTGATATTAATGACCAATGGTTGTTGACTCCGGTCATTTTTTTTTTTTAGGTAGTAGAGTGTATGTGTTTTCCTTCTTTGAATTGTGCTAGTGAAGGGTCGCTAGATGTCTGAATTATTGTAGTCAGTGTTGGCAATGTTGGATTCCTTGGGATGTAATTTTCCTTCTAGTATTCTCTGTAAGGCTGGATTAGTAGTTACGTATTGTTTAAATTTGTTTTTATCCTGAAATATTTTGTTTTCTCCATTGATAGTGAACGAAAGCTTAGCTGGGTAAAGTAGTCTGGGCTTGCATCCATGGTCCCTTAATTTCTGCAGTACCTCTATCCAGGACCTTCTGGCTTTCATGGTTTCTATAGAGAAGTCTGGTGTAAGTCTGATAGGTTTACCTTTATAGGTTACTTGACCTTTTTCCTTTGCAGCTCTTTATATCCTTTCTTTAATCTGACTGCTTTGTGTTTTGATTATTATATGGCAAGGGGATTTTTTTTTCTGATCCAATCTATTCGGTGTTCTGTATGCTTCTTGCACCTTCATAGGAATATCCCTCTTTAGGATGGGAAAGTTTTCTTCTATAATTTTGTTGAATATATCTTCTGGACCTTTGATCTGCAATTCTTCTCCTTCTTCTACTCCTATTATTCTTAGATTTGGTTTTTTTATTATGTCCCATATTTCCTGAATGTTTTGTGATGAGAATTTGTTGGATTTGCTGTTTTCTTTGGTCAGGGCATTTATTTTCTCTATGGTGTCTTCATAATCTGAGATTCGTTCTTCTATCTCTTGTATTCTATTGGTTAAGCTTGATTCTGTAGTCTCCGTTCGTTTACCTAGGTTTTCCATATCCAGCCGGCCCTCGGATTGTGTTTTCCTCACTGCCTCCATTTCAGTTTTCAATTCTTGAACTGATTCCATTACCTGTTTGATTGCTTTTTCTTGGTTTCCCAGGGTATCATTTACGAATTTACTCATTTCTTCAACCGTTTTGTTATATTTGTCTTCCATTTCTTTACTCATTTCTTCCATCTTTTTGTTATATTTGTCTTCTAATTCTTTAAGTGAGTTATTCATACCCTGTTTAAGAGACTCTATTGCTTTCATAATGACACTGTTTTCCACTTCTTCCGGAATAGGGCGTTCAAGTCCTTCTGTCGTAAGATCGCTGGGATCTGGTGTTTTCATGTTGTTTTTCAGATTGTTGGAGGAATTTTTGCCTTGGCGCCTGCCCATCTCTTCCTTCAGATGCCCTCCAATGGCTCTTCCCTCTGCTGGGTCTTCTTCTACTGGATTAGTGTCCCTTGCTAACCAGGAATCACTTTGCCTGCAGTCTTAGCTCACTGCAGGCAGGCTCTTAGAACCAAGGGACTTCCTTCCCTTTGCACTCACCACCTGTCCCGACCCGCGGTGCCCACCCCGGCTGAGATGGAGGAATTTAAGCCCCGAAAAAGGGAGAGAGAACGGGAGGGGTTCCAGGCCGAAAGCTGGGATGGGGTAGCAGGAGAGAGGGATTAGCTGGGGGAAGCTGCCCCTGTGGAGCAGCCAGGGAGATAAGGATGGCGGGAATACCGTGTGTACCTAACCTGAGTTGTATGGCGGTCAACACACTCACCCCTCCACAGGATCAGAGCCCCTCGCTGATCAGAAGACTCGCTGCCTGTGGTCTTAGCTTGCTGCAGGCCGGCTATCTGAACAAAGGGACTCCGGTCCCTTTGCACTCACCGCCTGCCCCGGGCCGCGGTGCCCACCCCGGCTGAGATGGGGGAATTTAAGCCCCGAAAAAGGGAGAGAGGACGGGAGGGGTTCCAGGCCGAAAGCTGGGATGGTGTAGCAGGAGAGAGGGATGAGCTGGGGGAAGCTCGCTTATTACCAATTTTGAAGGATAAAATAATATGTAGCAATTCTGCTCATTCTTTACCTTACACAGTACTAATATCACATTAGTATTTAAAGTATAAATTTTAGTTTTGTATGTGAAAGGTACCTTATTTATATAATTAAGCTGAAATTTCTTAGAATATTAGTATTAAATAGAAATACTACTGCAGATTTAATATTAATGATAAAGTGTATATACAAATGTTTATACAAAAAATGCAAACAAATAATGGAGATACATAGAAAAATAACCAAATTTGATTTTCACAATTGAAAAATCGTACAAACTCATGTAGTGGCTACTATTTTTGCGCTATTATTGCATAGTAATAAAAAAGAACATAATGTTCTTAGCTTAGAATGCCTAACACCATACTATTTTACAATGTCTGTCTCCTTAAGAGATCATGGCACTTTGTAAGAGAATAGCTCCTATGTTATATTTGTAAAACATCATAACCCATAGTCCTGGAATTACAGCAATGCAGTACAGAGCTTAACAGCAGTTGTTTAGAAAATACCATAGTCTCCCACTATTAGTGTGTGGGGTTTCATGTGTCATTTAAGCTTTAGGAATACTTTATATATAAATGTGGGTGCCATTGGATTTGGAACATATATATTCAGAGTTGAGACTTTATTTTGATTATTTTTCCTGCGACAAATATGAAATATCCTTCTTCATCACTTTTTACTAATTTTAGTTTAAAATCTAATTCGTTAGATATTAGGATAACTACACCAGTTTGTTTCTTAGGTTCATTTGATTGAAAAAAAATCTTTTCTGAACCCTTTGCTCTGAGGTAATGTCTGTTTTTGAAGTTGAGATGTGTTTCTTATATGAAGCAGAAGGATGGATACTCCTTTTCATCTGCATCATGTATATGTGTTTTCCTTACTCTTGTCCTTCATTTTTTTTGTAAGTTTAAGTATTAGATTTGATATATAAAACATTGTACAAACCTTCAAGCTTGTTTACAGAGTCCTGGTCTTTACAGAAAATGATTTTTTATTGGCTTTTTTGTTTTGTAATAACTTTGATTACGTATCACCAGTTCTCCTTGCTGTTCTACTTTTGATATTTGGTACTGAGAAATGTTTCATTTTACTTCATAGGTGACAAACACAAAGTCTACTCCTGTTATTCTGGAATGTTGCCATATCTGGGTTATAGAGAATCACCACGAATCTGGCATATTTGAAGGCAACATATTATGCTACTATTCTCCATATATTTTCTTAATGAAGTAAACACACTCCAAGTTTGACTTGTAGGCACCCTACAAACATTCTTACTTCACTCAGATCAAAAGAGCATTAGCTTTCCTTGATTTCAGCTTGGAGTGCTTAGACAACTGCATCCATTAAACATCTTCATCCAGTGATCATTTCAAACAATCAGTTTTCAATTTACCAGAAAAATGAGATGAATCCAGCAACTCCAAATGTTATTTTTTAATTCCTCTAACTGCATTTCTTCTGGCCCATATATTATCTCATCATTCTGTAATGATGCAATGATCACGATGACTTTATACCTTGATAATTTTTACAAAACTTACATGTGTTTTATATATTTTGCCATTTACTCAATTGACAGACAACATTGTTGAGTGATTATTTTAGAAAAAAACATATAATATTTTGGATAGGTGGTATTATCTCATTTGTTTGGTAAGTTGAAAACAGACAACTTGTAATGGAGCTTGCTTTTATGGGTACTTATGACATCAAAACTCCAGTGTCTATCTAAGCACCATGTAACTTTTCACTGGTGCTGATAGAGAGCCAAGGCAAAACAACAGCAGTGGAAGCCTTTCAGGCACTGTTCATGCACTGAAAAATAATTGTGTTTTCCCTATATTCACTTTGCTGTTCAATTCATAAATCAATTCATAGTTTACTGAAATGAAATGAAGTAATTGAAACCATGAATATCCTTACAAGTTCCTCTGACACTGATTCAGATCTTAACTATACCCTACAGTCTAAAAGTGCAGAACTTAGCCTGCTTGTCTTCTGAAGAGCTACCGTACCAACTGCAGAAGTTTGAAGTTCTGTGTTCTTTGGCTTTATACACAGAGCTCCATGGTTGGAATGAGTTTTGCAGAGGAATGCCACACTGTACTTGGATTTTAGAGGGGAAGACTGGGCATTCTCTTTCCTTCAGAATGATCTAAATATTATTGGCCTTACTAAATATTTGATAATTTACAACTCATGTTTTATAAATCATTGCAGAACAGAATATTTCTTTTCAAATTAAAGGTTACTAAGAAATCAGGCCCTATTTCTTGGCAGAGTCTCTTTCCTCTAGGGACTTACCTAGGGAAGAAACCTCTTTGGAAGAGATTGCTGAATTTGAACTTGTTCCAAATATTCCAACAAATAGCTCTATTGTGACCTGGTAGTCTCTTAACATTAAATTAGTGATGATATAAAAGCCATAGATAGTATTTGTTCATATAAATGGAGGAATTTTTCTTCAGGTAAAATGGCCCAAGTGCATTGTGAGAAACCCATTCCATCTAAGCTAGAGGATGCTATAGTTGGATTCCAATCCTTGGACTAGCATGCTCTCTTGTTATATCAATGACTGCTGCCAGAAGATTGTGTAAGATTTGAATTACCTGGTGAAACTGTGGAGATGTACAAGTAGCTTTTTTAATTTGGAAGGAAGAAGTATTTCTGGAAGATAACACTTGAGGAGAAATTAGAATTCTGCTTATACTTGTGGGAAAATTTCCAACATATTCTTAGCTAAGAAGTTAAATTGAAACTTGGCTTAGTAAACAGAGGACCAAAAATTTTGGCAATTAAATGTAAACACATCAATGGTAAGTCTTCACAGCAGAGCCTTTTTGTTGTTTCTCAAGAAATAATTAAGGAAAAATTGTGGTTTTTTTAATGTTAATAAATTTTTTGTTTATTCATTTGAACTACCAAATAATTGTACAGGTAAGGTTGATTTTGATTAACAAACTGAGTTTTACACAGCAATAAAATATATATCTTTATTTCTCCATGAAATTATGTTTCCTATCTGGCAAGAAATTTTATTTACTGCTGTATAGTACTTGTTGATTTTAAGTGATTTTACATTATAGGTATTAACTTTGTACTTTTATATCTTTCTAGAAGAATGACTTTACAAGAAGTGGGTATAAAAATATTGAAGCAGTTACCAATTGTAATTATTTCTAGAAATACAATTAAATTATTCAAATATTTTATTATCCCATTATAGCTACAAGAGAGATCTAACTACCTGAGTGAAAGAAGCATTAACTTTATTGGCCCAGGACAAGACCCAAAATAAACATTTACAAAACAACTAGGAATGGTGGCTATAAGCAAATTCCTGTGATCTCTTAAAATACAACTAATAGCTAAAAGACCATATATTCTCCCAGGGGGCAACTGAACTAAATAACCAATCTATCAAAACACAGAAATTAATTAGAATTATATTGTAGTTGACATGTACTTATTTTCTGTATTGACAACAACAATGGATATATATCAAAATATAACAAATACAACTATCAGTTTAGTGTCTTACACTTTTCTTTATGAGATATTGTATTTTGCACAATATATTTATGTGGAATTTGATTTAAATATATGAATTAGAAAAAGTTATAACTTAACAACCATGCTACAATGTAAAAGGTTCATTGTTTACTAGGACCTTGAAGGTTTTGTGAGGTTTCATAAATGACCTGAGCAAGCAAGTTAGTATGCACTCAGAATCAAACTCATTCTCAAAATAGTACCTAACTGCTATTAACTAGACAGATACTTAAAATTATTATCATAAAATAATAGTGTGGCATTTTTGTGATTATATATTTCATTTTGAGAAAAACATTCTTTTTTCTTTTATATTTGATATTATAATTTATTGCAACATTTCTGCCTTTTCTTTTCTCTCCCTAAACCTTCCCAATACCCATCCTTGTTATTTGAGAAAAACATATTATTAATAGCCTGTGTTAATTTTTCAAAAATGTATTAAATCTTTATTTTGGAATCATATTGAGACTATTATTCATTATTTGTGGCAAAAATTTTGACAATTGACACAATAAATTGTAGTTCAAATACTAATATTTACTGTGCTGTGTAAATAACTATACAATTAAATGGTAATCATGAATCTCTGTCTTACCCATGCTAGAACTGAGTTTGAGAAGAAATAAACACACATAAATAGATTATAACATGTGTAAATAACTATACAATTAAATAGTAATCATGAATCTCCATATTACCCATACTAGAACTGAAGTGTGAGAAGAAATAAATACACATAAAAATAGATTATAACACAAGGGGAACTGGAAATCATCACTTTACAGCTTTATGTCCTGCAATAGGTGTATGCTCATCAGTCTGTTTCTTTAAGGATGGATCTGCAGAATGAGATAAAGCAGTAATATGAATGAGACTTGTTAAAGGTGCATCACAGCTACCATCTAGTGACACGTCAGACTCTTTCTGGTCCTTGTTTTATGTTTATCTTACCCTAGAAATTACTTTTTTTGTATTTTGCTTGCAGTCTTCCTTGGGTTAGGCTTGTCAGTCAAGGCTACAATTCTTGTGTGTATGTGTGTGTGTGTGTGTGTGTGTGTGTGTCTGTCTGTCTGTCTGTGTCTGTGTGTGCGTATGCATAACTGTGTCTCTGCATAGTGTGTATATCTCTTCACATCCCTCTCCTAGTATCTATGTGTGAAGTCTACATATTTGCTTCTATTTAAAATATGTAAATTAAAGTATGTAAATATTACATATTCTTACAGGTATATGTATACCAATGCAAATATATTTTAAAAATATAATTCTAACTTTAATCTAAAAATTAATTCATGGGTAATAGGCTTATTTTTATATCTTAATTCATATTTATAGTTATTAAATCAATAGAGACTTTTATCATTTATTCCAATTTAGTTTCACAGTAAAACTATAAGGAACACCAGAGGTATATTTTATTCATTTAGATTTTGCTAGAGCTCAGCAGCTTAGGGTATTTTATGTTTATTTAAACAGAAGTTAGTGGTGTCATATTTCCCCTGGGAAAATCATGAAATCAATGCACAGAGAAGTTAATATATTTGCTGATGTCCACACAGGTAGTAAGTGAATCAGGAAGTATAGCACACAGTGTATTCCAGAGTCTCTGTTGTCTATTGTGTAGCTTTTTACCTGGGGCTTTGTAGGCAATGACTGGGAACATGGAGTTGTGTTCTCACTGCAGTGGTCACATCTCTGTGACCACCAGACAGCATTTTTAAGTATCATCAACTGATTTGGGAATTTTTATTTGATGATAAGATATAAGAAAGAAAATAAAGTCAATGAAAGGAAAATTCAGGGCCACACTCTCAGCAGTATAGACCGCTGGAAAAGACAGGATTCTGATGCTGTGTAGTTCAATCTATTAATTTCTAATTATGCAAATACAAACATATTTCTATTTGCATTTTGATTATATGACTCAAGCCCAAGACTTTTCACACTGAACTTAGACTATTTCCTTACTTATGCTTGTTTTTTTGAATTTACATACATGAGTTGTATTTTCAGTATTTTCTCCTAAATGCAAATGTTACACATAAGGATATCTTACATGGAAAATATTTCTTTATATGTTGAAACCACACTCCTCAATTTACTACTTATCTCTTATTTCTATTTTGATTAGTTTCAGTTTTACTGAAGATGTGTTTAATAACAGCATAAATTCATGTCATTTTTGTAATACTATTGCAGACCCTGTTCTCCTGAGCCTCCTATTGAGACACAATTGAAATATATTTAAATGGGACAGAGAAACAATGTCACAGAATTTATCCTTCTGGGTCTCATTCAGGATCCAACTGGACAAAAAGCATTGTTTGCCATGTTTTTGCTCATCTATATTGTGACAATGGTGGGCAACCTGCTCATTGTGGGGACAGTGTTTGCCAGCCCCTCCTTGGACTCCCCGATGTACTTCTTCCTTGCTTATCTGTCAATCATGGATGCTGTTTATTCCACTTCCACATCACCCAAGTTGATTATGGACTTACTCGCTGACAAAAAGACTATCTCATTCACAGCTTGCATGGGTCAACTCTTTATTGAGCACTTATTTGGTGGTGCTGAAGTCTTCCTCTTGGTGGTGATGGCCTTCGATCGCTATGTGGCCATCTGTAAACCCCTTCATTATTTGACTATCATGAATAGGAAGATTTGCATCCTTTTGTTGGTGATAGCCTGGGTTGGTGGGTTTTCCCACTCCATGGTTCAACTTATTTTTGTATCTAATCTCCCTTTTTGTGGACCCAATGTCATTGACCACTTTATCTGTGACATGTACCCACTATTGACACTAGCATGTAGTGACACTTACTTCATTGGTCTTACTGTGGTTGCCAATGGTGGAGCAATCTGTATGGTCATTTTTATCCTTCTCCTAATCTCCTATGCATTCATTCTAAACTCTCTTAAAAACTATAGTCAGGAAGGGAGAAGAAAAGCCTTGTCAACCTGTGGTTCTCACATCACTGTGGTTGTCCTTTTTTTTGTTCCCTGCATTTTCATTTATGTTAGACCAGTGTCTAACTTTCCTATTGATAAATCAATAAGTGTGGTTTTTACAATTATTACTCCCATGTTAAATCCTTTAATATACACCCTGAGAAATTCAGAGATGAAAAATGCTATGCAAAAACTCTGGTATAAAAAATTAACTCTAGGTAGTAAAAGAGTGCATTCCCCACATTGAGCACTTCTGTTACTATTCTTAAGTAATAAACAGGCAGTAGACTTAAACAAATGCTTCTGCTGTCTAAGTTCTTTCTACTTGGTTTATAGCAGCATTTTTGTCTAGCACTTTAAAAAATAACAAACTATTTTTTTTATTTTAGAATGACTCTTACAGAAAAATGTGGAAGATTATGAAAATAGATGTGCTTATATAAGTAAAAATATAAAAAGATGATGTCCTTGAAAATATTTTGATTTTATTCCATATATATCAAATTTAAACTCACAAGAAAGTGTTTTGTCTACTTTAAGTTTAAAAAACAAGTATCAACAGGGATATCAACAAATGACAAATTGAATGTGGAAAAGCCTATGAGGCCTCAACCCTACTCAAAGACCTACAGGCAGCTGAGTAAAGCTTAAAGTCAGAAAGGTGGTGCTCACAGGAAAACACACCTCAATTGGTTGTCCATGGCCAGATAGACAGCCCTGGAACATACAGACAAGAAACATCATGGGGACTGAGGAGGTTCTATTTAGGAATGTAGATGTATATACAAATACACATATAAATATGTTGAGAATTAATGAAAAAAGAAGCCATCCTTAAAGAAGGGATGAATATATGGGTGAGTTTGGAAGGAGGAAATGGAAGAGAATAACGAAATGAAATTACAATCTCAAAATAAAAACAAAAGTAATTCTAAAAATAAAAAACCAGTATCATTCATTTTAATAGGAAAAATGCACCTAAAATTCACATTAAATTTCCTAAGTAGGTAGGAAGTGAAATAAATTCGGAGAGAGAAACGAATATGATCAAACATACATTATAAAAAATTAAAAAATAAATTTGAAGATAGTGAGTTTAGAAGAGGTCAGGCATGTTTATGGTGCTAGAAAGAATTTCTAAATTAAAGTGTTCAGCCTTGGACACATACCTATGAAGAACACTAATTGTACTCAGTAGCGGTGTGTGTGTGTGTGTGTGTGTGTGTGTGTGTGTGTGTGTGTGTATGTATATCACTAAAAATTAAATAGATACCATAGACTGGAATGAGGCAAGAAAAGTGTTTGAGGAAGTAGTTGGATGAATTTTTCAAATACAATATAGTTTTTCAAAAGAGTAATTTAAAAACAAATGCTTATGCTACATGATTAAATTCCAGAAATACATTTTTTATCTTAAGATTTCTCCATTTTGGTCACTATCTCTGCATTTTCAGATGATAACTTTTAGATAACACACATAGCATTTTTCTTACCATAAACATGAGTAGTTTAAGGTATCTTGGACTCAGAGCTAACATGTGTTAGGCTTAGACAAGAGAGAAGTTCTGGAATCCTTAGACATTAGTCATATGTTAAAAATAATTGCTTTCTCTTGATAACAATTATTCAGTTAACAATGGGCTGAAATTAAGAGAAAAAAGTTACAATTCTTCCAGACATAGATCAAGACTTGATCACACACAAAACAACAACAACAAAAAACTCTCTTCAAATAAAATCGAAGAACTATATAATTCCTTGTCTATAAGAATTAAAATGGCAATTGGGGAAATAAAACCAACTTACAAGTTCTCTGTCCCTGTGGCTCAGAGTTCCTTTGATTAAAATTGATTTTGGGGGCTCAGGAAATGCTTCAGGGGTAAGGAGAGGATATGGAGGGACTGGGAGGTGAGTAGGATTTGGATGCATGATGTGAAATGCCCAAAGAATCAATATAAAATTATGTCTTCAAAATAGTTTTTTAAAAAGTTAATTGTAAGTAAATAAATGAAATCAAGAAACAGCAAGCCCTTAAAACAATGAACTGCATAGTCAGATGGTCTCCGCTCCTCATGATTTTTGGTCAAGTCCCTCACACCGACTTTTTATGGTCAGGCTGAAAAGGTCAGCTTGATACCAGCAAGTTGTTTAGAATTGCCAGAGAGACCCTACCCTGCTTGTTTGCACAGAAAGCAGTGAGAAAAAAGCAATGGAAGAATTGATGAAGGGGTTGTAGTAGAACTGTTTGACACACTGCACTTTATGTCTTATGATGGAAATCTGAGGAACAGTGTTCTAGCACTGAGTTCCTCAGACACAAAGGCAAGACTAATTCCTTACATGCCAGAAGAGGGTGCTGCTTCCTTTGGTGTCCACTCTGAAGAGGCACCACACGGTGAGGGAGACAAAGTAAAGGCAAATGTAAGGTCCCAACTGTGTCCTTATTTAAGATATCAATATTCTGTTCACCATGGATTTTTTTCATAAATTTTGATTTTTACAAAATAAGAGAAAGAAGTCTGTTTCACAGAGGAAAGGATGCTGTTCTAGTGTGGTTGATCAATGGAAATGGAACACTTCTTCAACATAGACGGCATGAAATTCTCTGTGATATGTTGAAATACAACTTAAGCCTGAAACAGCATTTATTTCCACTGGGATTAATACAAATTAGACAAATGAAGCTATAAACAAAATGAAAAAGTTACAAATTATTCAAAGAGTTTTCATATTTTAAGTAATAAAATACAAGTTTAATACTCAAATTTTACTGAGCCATATACATAATTCTCATAACCCTTATAACCTGGGTCCTGATCAAAACCTGAACAGATAAGATTACACATTGCTGAATTTGGTTATAAAACAGGGAGATTGGGATGTGTGGGCACCAGGACAGGGCGGTGAGTGCAGCCAGACAGGAGGGAGTGCCTTTGTTTTAAGAGCCTGCCTACACCAAGGTAGTACTGCAGGCAGGGAGATTTCTGGCCAGAAAGGGGCACAGATCCTGTAGCAGAAGATATAATGGAGGGGTAAGGGTGCTCCTGATCCACCACAGAAGCCCAGCAAGGAAACACACAATTTCCCTGCCACCCTTATCTCCCTGGGTATTCAGAAGGGGCAGCTTCCCCCAGCTAAGACCTCTCTCCTCCTATCCCATCCCTGCTTTCAGACAGGAACCCCTTCCTTCCTCCAATTTTTGGGGCCTAAAATACCCCAGTCCAGCCTGTGTGGGTGCTGGGACAGGGTGGTGAGTGCAACCCGGCAGGAGGGAGTTCCTTTGTTTTAATAGCCTGCCTGCACCAAGGTAGGACTGCAGTCAGGGAGATTCCTGGCCAGCAAGGGGCACTGATCCTGTAACAGAAGATCCAGAGGAGGGAAGCGCCATTGGAGAGCATCTGAAGGAAGAGATGGGCAGGCACCAAGGCAAGAATTCTCCCAACAACCTGAAAAAAAAACATGAAAACACCAGATCCCAGCCATCTTACTACAGAAGGACTTGAACACCCTATCCTGGAAGAATTGGAAAACAGTGTCATTAAAAAAGCAATAGAGTCCCTTAAACAGGGTATGAATAACTCACTTAAAGAAATGGAAGAGAAGTATAACAAAAAGATTGAAGAAATGAGTAAAGAAATGAAAGAGAAGTATAACAAAAAGTTTGAAAAAATGAGTAAATCCGTAAATGGGACCCTGGGAAACCAAGAAAAAACAATCAAACAGGTAATGGAAACAGTTCAAGAATTGAAAACTGAAATGGATGCAATGAAGAAAATACAAACCGAGGGCCGGCTGGATATGGAAAATCTAGGTAAACAAACTGAGACTTCAGAAACAAGCATAACCAATAGAATACAAGAGATAGAAGAACGAATCTCAGATTATGAAGACACCATAGAGAAAATAAACGCTCTGACCAAAGAAAACAGCAAATCCAACAAATTATCATCACAAAACATTCAGGAAATCTGGGACATAATAAAAAAACCAAATCTAAGAATAATAGGGGTAGAAGAAGAATAAGAATTGCAGATCAAAGGTCCAGAAAATATTTTAAACAAAATTTTAGAAGAAAACTTTCCCAACCTAAAGAACGATATCCCTATGAATATTCAAGAAGCATACAGAACACCAAATAGACTGGATCAAAAAAAATCTCCTTGCCATATAATAATCAAAAGACAAAGCATTCAGATTAAAGAAAGAATATTAAGAGCTGCAAAGAAAAAAGGTCAAGTAACTTATAAAGGTAATCCTATCAGACTTATACCAGACTTCTCTATGGAAGCCATGAAAGCCAGAAGGTCCTGGATAGAGGTACTGCAGAAACTAAGAGACCATGGATGCAAGCCCAGACTACTATACCCAGCCAAGCTATCATTCACTATCAATGGAGAAAACGAAATATTCCAGGATAAAAACAAATTTAAACAATAAATAGCTACTAATCCAGCCTTACAAAAGTATTAGAAGGAAAATCACAACCCAAGAAATACAACATTGCTAACACTGCCTACACTAACTCAGACATCTAGCAACCCTTCACAAGTACAACTCAAAGAAAGAAAACACATACACTCTACTACCCCCCCCAAAAAATTAACCAGAGTCAACAACCACTGGTCATTAATATCATTAAATATCAATGGACTCAATTCAGCTATAAAAAGGCACAGATTTAGAGATTGGATAAAAAAACAGGATCCAACATTCTGCTGTTTACAAGAAACACACCTCAACCACAAAGACAGACACCTACTCAGAGTAAAGGGTTGGGAAAAGATTTTCCAAGCAAATGGACCTAAGAAACAAGAGGGTGTGGCCATTCTAATATCTAACAAAATTGACTTCAAATTAAAATCAATCAGAAGAGATGGCGATGGACATTTTATACTCATAACAGGAACAGTTCATCAGGAAGAAGTCTCAATCCTGAATATCTATGCTCCTAATATAAAGGCACCCACATATGTAAAAAAAACACTTCTAGAACTCAAGGCAGTCATCAAACCACACACACTAATAGTAGGAGACTTCGACACACCGCTCTCACCAATGGACAGGTCAATCAGACAGAAACCTAACAGAGAAATAAGAGAATTATTGGAAGTATTGAATCAAATGGACTTAACAGACATCTATAGAACATTCCACCCAAATAGTAAAGAATATACCTTCTTCTCTGTAGCTCATGGATCCTTCTTGAAAATTGACCACATACTCGGTAACAAAGCAAACTTCCACAGATACAAAAACATATTAGTAACCACCTGTGTCTTGTCAGATCACCATGGATTAAAGTTAGAATTCAACAACAATGCTACCCCCAGGAAGCCAACAAACTCATGGAAGTTGAACAGTCAACTACTAAATCACCCCTGGGTCAAGGAAGAAATAAAGAAAGAAATTAAAGTCTTCCTTGAATTTAATGAAAATAAAGACACAACATACTCAAACCTACGGGACACTATGAAAGCAGTGCTAAGAGGAAAGTTCATAGCACTAAGTGCCCAATTAAAGAAAATGGAGAAAGCACACATTGGAGACTTAACAGCACACTTGAAAGCTCTAGAAAAAAAAGAAGCTGATTCACCCAGGAGGAGTAGAAGACTGGAAATAATCAAACTGAGGGCTGAAATCAAAAAAATAGAAATGCAGAAAACACTCCAAAGAATCAATGAAACAAAAAGCTGGTTCTTGGAAAAAATCAACAAGATTGGCAAACCCCTATCCAAACTAATCAAACGGCAGAGAGAGAACATGCAAATTAATAAGATCAGAAATGAAAAAAGGGACATAACTACAGGCACAGAGGAAATTCAGAGAATCATTAGATCTTACTACAAAAGCCTGTATGCCACAAAATTGGAAAATGTAAAAGAAATGGACACTCTTTTAGATAAGTACCATATACCAAAGTTGAACCAAAAACTCTACCAAAGAACTCCAACAGCTGATAAACCCCTTTAGTACTGTAGCAGGATACAAGATCAACTCCAAAAAAATGGTTGCCCTCCTATACACAAAGGATAAAGAAGCAGGGAGAGAAATCAGAGAAACATAACCTTTCACAATAGCCACAAATAGCATAAAATATCTTGGGGTAACTCTAACCAAGGAAGTGAAAGACCTATTTGACAAGAACTTTAAGTCTTTGCAGAAAGAAATTGAGGAGGATATCAGAAAATGGAAAGACCTCCCCTGCTCTAAGTTTTGGAGAATCAACATAGTAAAAATGGCAATTCTACCAAAAGCAATCTATAGATTCAATGCAGTCCTCATCAAAATCCCATCAAAATTCTTCACAGACCTTGAGAGAACAATAATCAAGTTTATATGGCAAAACAAAAAACCCAGGATAGCCAAAACAATCTTATACAATAAAGGAACGTCTGGAGGCATTACCATCCCTGACTTCTATTACAGAGCTACAGTATTGAAAACAGCTTGGTATTGGCATAAGAACAGAGAAGTCGACCTATGGAATCGAATAGAAGACCCGGATATTAACCCACAAACCTATGAACACCTGATTTTTGACAAGGGGGCTAAAGGTATACAATGGAAGAAGGAAAGCATCTTTAACAAATGGTGCTGGCATAACTGGATGTCAACCTGTAGAAGAATGAAAGTAGATCGATATCTATCACCATGCACAAAACTCAAGTCCAAATGGATTAAAGACCTAAACATTAAATTGACCACTTTGAACCTGATAGAAGAGAAAGTGGGGAGTAGTCTACAAGATATAGACACAGAAGACCACTTCCTAAGTGGAACCCCAGTTGCACAGACAATAAGAGAATCAATGAATAAATGGGACCTCCTGAAACTGAGAAACTTCTGTAAAGCAAAGGACACTGTCACTAAGTCAAAAAGGCTACCTTCAGACTGGGAGAAGATCTTCACCAACCCCTCATCAGACAAAGGTCTGATCTCCAAAATATACAAAGAACTCAAGAAACTAGACACTAAAACTCTAATTAACCGAATTAAAAAATGGGGTACTGAACTGAACAGAGAATTCACAACAGATGAGCTTCATATTGCCAAAAGACACTTAAGGTCATGTTCAACCTCCTTAGTGATCAGGGAAATGCAAATCAAAACAACTTTGAGATACCATCTTACACCTGTCAGAATAGCCAAACTCAAAAACACCAATGATAGCCTATGCTGGAGAGGATATGGAATGAGGGGAACACTCATCCATTGTTGGTGGGAATGCAAACTTGTGCAGCCACTGTGGAAATCAGTGTGGCGGTTTCTCAGGAAAATGGAAGTCAACCTACCACAGGACCCAGGAATTCCACTCTTGGGAATATACCCAAGAGATGCCCTATCATACTACAAAAGCATTTGTTCAACTATGTTCATAGCTGCACTATTTGTAATAGCCAGAACATGGAAACAACCTAGGTGCCCCTCAATAGAAGACTGGTTAAAGAAGGTGTGGAACATATACACATTAGAGTTTTACTCAGTGGTAAAAAACAATGACATCTTGAATTTTGCATGCAAATGGATGGAAATAGAAAATGCTTAACTGAGTGAGGTAACCCAGACCCAAAAAGAGGAATATGGTATGTACTCACTTATAAGTGGATTCTAGCCATAGTTAAAGGTCTTTTAGCCTATAATTAGTGATCCTAGAGAAGCAAAATAAGAAGGTGAACCTGAAGAAAATCATATAGTTATCCTCCTGGATATTGGAAGTAGACAAGATTGCCAGGTAAACTTGGGTACACTGAGGGGAGTTGGAAGTAAGGGGAGATGGTTAGAGAGAAGGGAGATGGTGAGGATTGAGGATGGCTTGGGGGAATGGGATGGGGGAAAGGAGAAAGGATGGATATGGGAGCAGGGAAGTAAATATCTCAACTAAGGGAGCCAATTTAGGGTTTGCAAGAGACTTGATTCTGGAGGGGTTCCCAGGCCCATGGAGAGGTCCCCAGAATGTTCCCTGGGCAGCATAGGAGAGGGTGCCTCAACTGGCCTTGGACCATAACCATACTGATGAATATTTTACATATCACATAAAACCTTCATCTGGCGATGGATGGAGATAGAAACAGAGACACATATTGGAACACTGGACTTAACTCCCTAGGTCCACATGAGAAGCAGAAGGAGGGAGAACATGAGCAAGGAAGGCAGGACCAGAGGGAACCTTCATCTGACGATGGATGGAGATAGAGACAGAGGCCCATATTGGAGCACTGGACTGAGTTTCCAAGGTCCAAATGAGGAGCAGAAGGAGGGATAACATGAAAAAGGAAGTCAGGACTGCCAGGGGTGCATTCACCCACTGATACAAGGGGATTGATCTAATGAGAGCTCACCAAGGCCAGCAGGATTGGGACTGAATGAGCATGTGATCAAACCAGATTCTCTGAATGTTGCTGACATGGGGGCTGACTGAGAAGCCATTGACAATGGTACTGGGACTTGTCTCGTCTGCATGTACTGACTTTTTGGGATCCTAGTTTGTTTGGATGCTCACCTTCCTAGACATGGAGGGAGGGGCGAGGAACTTGAACTTCCCACAGGGCAGAAAACCCCGACTGCTCTTAGGACTCTAGAGGGAGGTGGAGAGGGAGTGTGGGTAATAGGAGAGTTTGGGGAGGAGGGGAGTAAATAGAAATTTTTATAAATAAATAAATAAGTAAATTAAAAAAACAGGGAGATTGGGCAGAGGCTATCTTCTAGCTTTATGCTTTTCAATTTTATGCCTTAATTAGCTTCAAGGGCAGATTACCCTGAATAAAATCCAAGACACTTCCTCAGTCATGTTCATTGCTGCTTTCTTTACAATAGTAGAATATAGAAATAAAAAAAAGTCTTGCAACTGATTAATAGAGAAAAAATTTGTGATACATATACACTTTGGAATACTACTGTTGTAAATAATGAATTCATGATCTTTATAGATAATATAATTGAACAAGAAAATATCATACTTGGTGGGATGACCCAGATCCAGAAAGACAAATGTCACATGCTATCTTTTAACTG
This sequence comes from Myodes glareolus, assembly GCF_982192425.1. Classification (NCBI taxonomy): domain Eukaryota; kingdom Metazoa; phylum Chordata; class Mammalia; order Rodentia; family Cricetidae; genus Myodes; species Myodes glareolus. The sequence continues at coordinate 10,872 of NC_142033.1, read as the reverse complement.
AAGCTCTTAGAAATAAATCTTCATTTGCAAGTACTACAGATCCTGGACTAATTTCAGAAACCATGAATATAAAAGAGGCCACTGTCATGATGGGAGGTGTAATAGAGAACAGAATAGCAGCATATAAAATATCCATTCAGAAAAATTGGAAAAGTAGAGCTTCTAGGGGAGAGGGAGTGAATGAAGATATATATATATATATATATATATATATATATATATATATATATATATACAAAGGAAGAAGAAAATTAAAATTACAGTAATTATGTCTGAAAAAGTTGTAAGAAAGCATACTATTAACTATTTACCCAATGATAAATCCTATACTACATGTACTTCTATGTATAAATATACATATGTGTGGTTTCATGTGCTTTTTGCTGCTGCCTGATGTTCAGTCCCCTTTTCCCTGGAGGTACAGGATGAGAAGACACATAGGTAATGGCACAGACTCCTTGAGACTTCAATACAGAAGCTCTTTACTGTAAACAGGTTGGGGTATTTATGGGGTTAGGGAAATGAAGCTGCCACGGGAATGTTTCTGGTTGGTTCTTTTGAAACTGGCAGTCACTGACAGCCTGTTGTGATTGACTAGGAGAGTGTGCCATTTGTTACTGAGCTTCTGATTCACTTACAGCTTTTCTTGGCCAATTTGGCTTACTCATTGTGAGTCTACATGTACTTGCTTGTGCTTATGCTTGTGCTATTGCCTTGCCTCACACATATAGTTTAAATAAAATTTTTCTCATTTGATCTAATGGTACCCTCTCCAAGTATCAAAGACCCCCTACTAAATCAACCACTGTTTTGAGTTGTTGGTCAGGGTTCTTTAAGAGACTCCCCAGAACATGAAGGCTATTGCTATTTTCCTTAGTTGTCCTTAGAGGTGGAAATTCTGAGTGCAATAACCCATACCTAGAATAATGAACATGGTATGTTCTCACTCATAAGTAAATACAAGCTATAAAGCACAGGATATTGAGCCTTTAGTTCATGATTCAAGACAAGCTAAGTAACAAGGTGAACCCTAAGGAAAATAGATATAGATCCAGCAGGAAAGGGGAAATAGACAAGATCTGCTCACCAAATTGGGAGCATGGTGGTGTGTGGAGAAGGGAGGACCAAAAGGGAAGAAGAGAGCATGGTGGAGAGGGGAGAAGGGAAGAGGAGAGGATGACTTGAGGGAATGGGATAGTCAAGATGGAGGAATGGCATAGATGAGAGCAAGTTAAAGATATTTTGATTGATGGAGCCATTATAGGGCTATCCAGAAACCTGGCACTAGAGGAATTCCCCAAAATTCACAAGGATGTCCCCAGCTAAGACCCTAAGCAATAGAGAAGAGGATGCTCAAACTGACTTTGTACTATAGTTATATTGATGAATATCTTAAATATCACCATAGAACCTTCATCCAGCAACTGATGGAAACAGAAGCAGAGACCCTCAGTAGAGCACTGGACTAAGCTCTGAAGTCCAATTGAAGAGGTGGAGGAGTGAGAATTTGAGCAAAGAAGTCAAGACCATGATGGGTACACCCACTAAAACAGTTTACTTGTGATAATTGGAGCTCCCCATCTCCATCCATACAGGGAAGGAATCAGCCTATGTCCATATTAGTTCCTCTGAATGTGGGTGACACTTGTGGTAGTGGCAGACTCTGGGGCCAATGACAGTGGCACCGGGATTTATCCCTACTTCTCATAATGGCTTTTTGTAAACCTATTTTCTTTGGATGGATACCTTGCTCAGTCTAGATATAGTAACAAAGATCTTGGATCTTCCCCAATACAATATGACTTACCCTCTCTGAAGAATGGATGATGGGTTGGGTGAGAGGGGAGGTAGAGAGAATGGGAAGAGGGAAGAAGTGGAACTGTTGTTGGTATATAAAATAAAAGAAGATAGTTTCTTTTCTTTTTTAAAAAATACAAGAAATTCTAAAAAATTTAAAAAGAATATTGAATATCAATGACAATAAAGACAAAAATCTCAAGTGTTCAAGCACAGAAATTGTGCCACAAACTCATACAGAAATAAATCATAAAATCCCAGGGAAATAAAAAGCCAGTTTCTCAGGTTGGTGACATCTCAGGGAATCCTCTGTAAATCCAATGACAACACAGAAAACAGCCTTGACTTCTTCATTTTTTTGTAGCCTGAGACAAATTTGATGGTAGAACTAAAGAAGGAATGCTATCATGCTTTGCATCAACTTCCAGAATCATTCCTTTCTTTCTTAAGTGTATAGGGTAGTTAGATACTGTTGGAGGCTGCTCTTACAATGTCAGCTAGGATTCCTGGATAGGGGATGCTCAAGGTCAAATTAAAGTCAGATAAAGCAAACAGAAGGCAGGATATAATGTGAGATCCCCTCTGTATGCTGTGAATACCATTGGTTAATAAAGAAATTGTCTTAGTCCTGTGATAGGGTAGAAGAGAGCGTGGCAAGAAAAACCAAACTGAATGCTGGGAGAAAAAAAGGTGGAGTCAGGGAGAAACCATGTAGCTCCATCAGAGACAGACATCAGAACTTTACCTGGTAAGCCACAGCCACATAGCAATACACAGATTAATAGAAATTGGTTAAATTAAGATGCAAGAATTAGCCAATAGTAAGTTAGAGCTAATGATAAGCAGTGATTTAATTAATAAAGTTTCTGTGTGATTATTTTGTGGGTCTGGGTGGCCGGGAAAACAAACAAGCAGCCATCTACAATAAATTGGCATTCCAACATGATCGACTATGTCCATGTAAAACCTGAGAAAGCTTTAAAAGAAACTCTAGACACACAAAAATAAAGTTTAACTGCACTGTTTTTTCAGCTGTGGCGTGCTACAGCTCCTTTAAGAGAGGTTGTCCTGATTCAATAGTAGTAGCAACAACAACAACAACAACAAAACCCAGGCAGGTTTCAAACAATGGCTTCTTGGACCATGCTGCCAGCATGAACTCTGGCTCTTTCAGGAGGCTGAACACTTCAATGGCATTTGTGGGCTTGGGTGTTTGTGTACCCATTTGGGGTCAGAAACAAAGAAGCTGGATCCATGCCCATGGCTCAGCGCTCCTGCCTAGGCAGTCAGTGGAATCAGGTCTATTAGGTGTGCACAAGTGGGAGAACATGGTGGATTCCTGCCACAATGCACAGAGATATTTCCAGACCATGTATTATGCTGCATAGATAAAAAGTGTTTATGTGCTGCATACTTCTTCTCAGAGTTAAAGTGGTGAGGATGGCTCTCCCTGGCAGTCAGAGGCAGTGAAGGACATTTACCATGTTGGACTGGGTGAAGCAAGTAGACAGGGCCATATTTTTCCTAGAAAATGCCGCTGCTTAGGATTTTAAGAAGCAATTCTGATCAGAAAAGAATTACAGATACACAATAGGACAGATTCAGATATAATAGAACAATAAACGAGTCTCATTGTTAGATAAATGTACATAGGCTTGGGAGAGAGAAAAAGAGTATAGAGAGCTATAAAAAGAAATAAATGTTTTTTTAAATGTCTTTAAAGAGGCAGAGTACAGATAATCATTGATTAAAGGAGTAAAGTTGTTAAAATAAATATTAAAAAGTAATAGAGTAAAAACAAATAAGATACATAAAGATGAAATATAGATAGAGATTCTGGATTATGGATATTATTGTGTTTTCCTTTAATTTTTTGACTGTGAAGGAACTAAATAACTAACATATATACTTTAAAGGTATCTTGACTTCAGAATTTGACACTAAGGATATGTTGTTTTGGAAAAGAGGTTCTTCTTTTGTTTCCACAGAAGATGAGGACCTGTGGAATCTTGTCAAACTAATGTGGTTTGATGGACAAAGACCCCCCTTAAAGGTCACTGTGAACACCTCCAAAAATTACTTCTCTCAACAAAAAGCAGTAAACAGTTTGTAGAGAACTATGCCCAAATTCTGTACATGATTGTTTATAAATGTTTGTTAACATTTAAATGGTATACATCTCTATGCTATAGAGATTTGCATTGGTATGGATTTTGGTTTATTGATACAAATTTAAAGTCAATTTTGTATGTATATTTTTGCTTTTGTTTAAGGTACTGTGTTTATACAGTCGTTTATATATTTCAGTTAGATAGGTATTCTTCAAATCTTTTAGAACTTCAGAACATCGCATTTAAAATGTGTTAAAAAACTTAGGACTTTTCATGAGAGTGACACACATCTGTTTCTGGAAGCACCAATTACAAGAGGAAGATGGGCATTGGAGAGGCTTCTTATGGAGTTTGTTAGCCATTTGGGTAAGAAACTGCTCCTACTTGGACTGCTTGATGCTATGCTATGTGAATTGGACATGCAGAACCCATGGAACAATGACTGCTGAAGTTGTCTACAGAAGATGAGACAGTCCTTTGTGATTCCTGCTTCATGACATAGTCTGCCAGATATTCTGCAAGACACAGAAGAAAGTGACTGACAAACTGCAAATATAGGCAGAACTGTCTTTGAAATTTCCTGCTTTATGGAAGTCTTATAGATACTAAGGGCATGTGAGCTGAAGATTGGATATGCCAATGATACAGAAGAACTTTGGGTGACTGTCTAGGCAGTGAGATGTCTCTGTCAGTTAAAGAGTTTTAGAAGTTGCTTACAATGTACTTCCTATTTACTTAGGTACTATTATATCATTCTGGAGTCTTTGATGGAGTTGAAGAATATACATAGTTTCCTTAGTTATGATAAGAGATAAAGTAGATATAAATATTGTAACTTAATTATTGCTTGATACCTATTTTATTATTTGTAATTTTGCTATGTTAAAGTTAAAAACTTCCTTCTTATTTAAACAGAAAAGGGGAGGTGATGGTATTCCCTTTTGTATGCTATGAATACCATTGGTTAATAAAGAAATTGTCTTAGGCTTGTGATAGGATAGAACAGAGCTAAGTGGGGAAAACTTTACTGAATGCTGGCAGAAAGAAGGGCAGAGTCAGGGAGAAGCCATGTAGCCCCACCAGAGAGTGACACCAAAACTTTACCTAATAAAAATGAGTTAAATTAGTATGTAAGAGTTATCCAATAAGAAGCTAGAGCTAATGACTAAGCAGTAATTTAATTAATACACTTTCTGTGTGGTTGTTTTGGTGGCCAGGAAATAAACAAGTGGCCTCTTACAACAAGAATAGATTCTGGAGGTCTGTCTGGTCTTCCCAAAGCAGTCAAACAGCCCAGAGTTTATTTCAGAGTTTGCATATATACAATATCAGAACAAAACACAGCCAATCAGTCAGTATCTAACTACAAGACCACTCCTGTCCTTGAGTGAGCAGCCTCCTCTCCAACATGTGCTTGCTGCTTGGAAGCAGCCTTACTTTCTATCTTGACGTTCTTGATGTTTGCTGTCAGCAGTTTGCTTTCTACTAGATAGAGTGTTCTTTTCCCATGGACTAAATCAGAAGGCTCTCATAGCCCTCAAGGTTATAAGAAAAATCAGAGCAGGCAAACTTGAACTCAAATGACTTCCTCAAGTCAGAAATGACTCAAGATGAAGCCTGAGTCACATGTAAGCTCCCACACATTCCCCTTTTTATTAGATTTTTAAGGACATCTCAGAGTTCCTCAGAAGACTGAGTCTGCCTTGGGGATTCCTTACCCCACACTAGTCTTACCCGTCATGGGAAAATGTATCTTACAGATCCATCTCCTGTCTTAGGTCAAAAAGAGGCAAAGAAAATTCACCCATCTCTGGCTGAAAGCCTCTCGTGTTTTTAGGGAAGTGCCATGCAGCAACTTTGAATGCTTGGGACAAAATTGAAGAATTTAGAAAGAAAACTGAATCATTTACTAAAGCTATACAAGACCAAAAGGAAACGTTCACTGATTTTTTTTTTTACAAAGACTGACTTCAGAAGGTAGACAAATAATAATTGAATCTCCAGCTTTTGAAAATGCTAATTTACAATGTAAAAGGGTAATTATGCCCTTAAAGCAAAGATCAGTACCTATAGAGGAAAGGATCCAGAATACAGTCAGTTTTGAATCTCATAACCGTGATGATGCTTGAATATAAGAGGTGATTTCCAGAGACTTGAAGAAAAATCAAAACATCAACTATCTTAAATATGGCAAACAAGGTCACCTAAACATGGGTTGTAAACAGGGCTTCCTAGGAAAAATATTTCTTTTTTTTTCTAGAAATAATCCAAATAAAAAGCCCATTCCCTCTGGAGTATGCAGAAGGTATGGAAAAGGCAGATATTGGACTGATGAATGTAGATCAGCAAGAGACAGAAAGAGTAAATGTTTGCCATGGGAAAATGCCTTGAGGATCCTCTCATGGGACACCATGATAAACTGATTCAATTATTTCCTATTACCTTGGGGGATACTCCTTTCAAGTGCAATTAAAGGACTTAATGCCTATTTTTAAAAACCATACTACTATGGATAATAGAAGAGCTTCTGAAAATATAACAAAAATTTCAGGAGAAACTGTAAATGGAAAGATCTCCCATGCTCTTTGAAAGGAAGGAACATAGTAAAAATGGCAATCCTACCAAAAGCAATCTATAGATTCAATGCAATCCCCATCAAAATCCCAACACAATTCTTCACAGACCTTGAGAGAACAATAATCAACTTCATATGGAAAAACAAAAAGCCCAGGATGTCCAAAACAATCCTATACAATAAAGGAATTGCTGGAGGCATTACCATCTCTGACTTCAAGCTCTATTACAGAGTTACAGTAATGAAGACAGCTTTGTACTGGCATAAAAACAGAGATGTTGACCAATGGAATCAAGTTGAAGACCTGGATATTAATCCACATACCTAGGTACACCTGATTTTTGTCAAAGGAGCTAAAATTATACAATTCAAAAAAATAAAACATCTTCAAAAATGGTACTTGCATAACTGGATGTCAACCTGTAGAAGAATGAAGGTAAATCCATATCTATCACCATGCACAAAACTCAAGTCCAAATGGATTAAAGACCTCAATATTAATCTGACCACCTTGAACCTGATAGAAGAGAAAGTGGGAAGTAGTCTACAAGACATGGGCACAGGAGACCACTTCCTAGGTAGAACCTCAGTAGCACAGACAATAAGAGAAACAATGAATAAATGGGACCTCCTGAAATTGAGAAGCCTCTGTAAAGCAAAGGACACTGTCACTAAGTCAAAAAGGCTACCTTCAGACTGGGAGAAGATCTTCACCAACCCCTCATCGGACAAATGTCTCACCTCCAAAATATACAAAGAACTCAAGAAACTAGACACTAAAACTCTAACTAACCCAATTAAAAAATGGGGTACTGAACTGAACAGAGAATTCTCAACAGAAGAACTTCGAATGTACAAAAGACAGGTAAGGTCATGTTTAACCTCCTTAACCATCAGGGAAATGCAAACAAAACAACTTTGAGATACCATCTTACACCTGTCACAATAGCTAAAATCAAAATCACCAATATTAGCCTATGCTGGAGAGGATGTGGAGTGAGGGGAACACTCATGCATTGTTGGTGGGAATTCAAACTTGTGCAGCCACTGTGGAAATCAGTGTGGTGATTTCTCAGAAAAATGGAAGTAAACCTACCCCAGGACCCAGCAATTCCACTCTTGGGAATATACCCAAGAGATGCCCTATCATACTACAAAAGCATTTGTTCAACTATGTTCATAGCTGCACTATTTGTAATAGCCAGAACATGGAAACAACCTAGGTGCCCCTCAATAGAAGAATGGTTAAAGAAGGTGTGGAACATATACACATTAGAGTTTTACTCAGTGGTAAAAAACAATGACATCTTAAATTTTGCATGCAAATGAATGGAAATAGAAAATGCTTAACTGAGTGAGGTAACCCAGACCCAAAAAGAGGAATATGGTATGTACTCACTTATAACTGGATTCTAACCATGATTAAAGGTCTTTGAGCCTATAATTAGTGATCCTAGAGAAGCTAAATAAGAAGGTGAACCTGAAGAAAATCATATAGTTATCCTCCTGGATATTGGAAGTAGACAAGATTGCCAGGCAAACTTGGGTGCATGGGGTTTTGGGGGTGGCTGGATGTAAGGGGAGATGGGTAGTGACAAGGGAGAAGGGGAGGATTGGGGATAGTTTGGGGCAATGGGATGGGTGGGATGGAGGAAGGATGTATATGGGAGCAGGGAAGTAAATATCTCAACTAAGGGAGTCATTTTAGGGCTTGTAAGAGACTTGAATCTAGAGGGGTTTCCAGGTCCAAGGAGAGATCTCCAGATTTTTCTCTGGGCAGTAGAGGAAAGGGTGCCTGAACTGGCCTCGTCCCATAGCCATACTGATGAATATTTTGCATATCACCATAGAACCTTTACCTGGCGATGGATAGAGATAGAGACAGAGTCCCACATTGGAGCACTGGACTTAGCTCCCTAGGTTCAAATGAGGAACAGAAGGAGGGAGAACATGAGCAAGGGAATCAGGACCACAGGGGGTGTGTTCACTCACTGAGACGGTGGGACTGATCTAATGGGAGCTCACCAAGGTCAGCTTGAGTGGGAGTGATGGAGCATATGATCAAAATGGACACTCTGAACGTGGCTTGCAATGAAGGCTGACAGAGAAGCCAAGGACAATGACATTGGGATTTAATTCTACTGCATGGACAAACTTTGTTGGAGCCTGGTTTGTTTGGAGGCTCACCTTTAAAGACCTGTATGGATGGGGGAGGACTTTGGACTTCCGAAGAGGCAGGGAACCCTGACTGCTCTTAAGACTAGAGAGGGAGGTGGAGGTGGGGAGGGGCAGGTGGCGAGGGGGAGGTAAAAGGGAGGCGGGGAAGAGGTGGAAATTTTTAATAAATAGATAAGCATAAAAAATGATAAAAAATAAACAAAAAAGATTTAAGCTGCTGTACTTTTTCTTATACACTTCACTTTCTTTGTGTTTAATGAGTAGATTGTAAGTATTAGAGTATCTTCAATATCTTCTTAGTGTAATTTTCCTTTGATGTAGTGCCCTTCCCATCTCTTCTGAATAGCTTGGGTTTGAAGTCTACATTGTCAGATATTGAAATGGATACATCAGCTTGCTTCTTAGTACCAGTGTTTTGAATGTATTTTTCCATCTTTTTAACCTTGAAGTCATCAACAATATTAATGTGTATATCTTGGGTATAGCAAAAGTATAGATCCTGTTCTTAAATCCATTCTGTTAGTCTGTGTCTTCCTACTGGGGGAACTGAGAGAATTGATTCTGAGAGTGAACAGGCAATGTTTGTTGTTTACTGTTGTTTTATTGTTGTAGTGTTGGTTTTTCTCCCATATTGAATTTTTTTCATATCATTTCTTTCCTGCGTTTTTGAGGGTATAGTTAACCTCTTCAGGATGAAGTTCTCTTTCATCATTATTTGTAAGGCAGACAAAACCTTAAAAGAGCCTTTAAAAGATAATTGAAGTCCTTAAAGAGAAAATTAATAAATCCCTTGAAGAAATATATGAAAACACAATCAAACATTAGAAGGCAATGAATAAACCAGTAAAATGATAAAATACAAACTAAGGGAAACCTTGAAATGAAAAAGTTAAGAGCTTAAACAGGAACCTCAAAAGCCAGCCTCACCAATAGAAAACAAGAGACAGAAGTGCAAAACTCAAGCATTGAATATAAGCTAGAAGAAAGGAAGGAATAGCTCTGTAAAAGAAAATGCTAAATATGAAAAAAAATCCAGGCACAAATTGTGGAGAAAATCTGAAACACCATGAAAAGACCAGTTATATCAGGAATAGGAGAAGTAGAAGAAACTTAGTCAAAGAAACAGAAAATGTTTTTAACAAAAACATAGACAAATGTTTCTGCAAACTAAAAAGACTATCAGAGAACAAGAACCATAGAGAAAAACAGATATACTGAAGCAGAAGGAAAATCCTCAAAATATACAATAATCAAAAAACTAACAAAAGTCCAAAAGACAATATTAAAAGCTTGTGTTAGGGTTAGGGTTAGGGTTAGGGTTAGGGGGTTAGGGGTTAGGGGTTAGGGTTAGGGGTTAGGGTTAGGGTTAGGGGTTAGGGTTAGGGTTAGGGTTAGGGTTAGGGTTAGGGGTTAGGGTTAGGGTTAGGGTTAGGGTTAGGGTTAGGGTTAGGGTTAGGGTTAGGGTTAGGGTTAGGGTTAGGGTTAGGGTTAGGGTTAGGGTTAGGGTTAGGGGGTTAGGGTTAGGGTTAGGGGTTAGGGTTAGGGTTAGGGTTAGGGTTAGGGTTAGGGTTAGGGTTAGGGTTAGGGTTAGGGTTAGGGTTAGGGTTAGGGTTAGGGTTAGGGTTAGGGTTAGGGTTAGGGTTAGGGTTAGGGTTAGGGTTAGGGTTAGGGTTAGGGTTAGGGTTAGGGTTAGGGTTAGGGTTAGGGTTAGGGTTAGGGTTAGGGTTAGGGGTTAGGGTTAGGGTTAGGGTTAGGGTTAGGGTTAGGGTTAGGGTTAGGGTTAGGGTTAGGGTTAGGGTTAGGGTTAGGGTTAGGGTTAGGGTTAGGGTTAGGGTTAGGGTTAGGGTTAGGGTTAGGGTTAGGGTTAGGGTTAGGGTTAGGGTTAGGGTTAGGGTTAGGGTTAGGGTTAGGGTTAGGGTTAGGGTTAGGGTTAGGGTTAGGGTTAGGGTTAGGGTTAGGGTTAGGGTTAGGGTTAGGGTTAGGGTTAGGGTTAGAGGGTTAGGGTTAGGGTTAGGGTTAGGGTTAGGGTTAGGGTTAGGGGTTAGGGTTAGGGTTAGGGTTAGGGTTAGGGTTAGGGTTAGGGTTAGGGTTAGGGTTAGGGTTAGGGTTAGGGTTAGGGTTAGGGTTAGGGTTAGGGTTAGGGTTAGGGTTGGGTTAGGGTTAGGGTTAGGGTTAGGGTTAGGGTTGGGTTAGGGTTAGGGTTAGGGTTAG